>NC_058519.1:294750082-296206332 GCF_904849725.1 Hordeum vulgare subsp. vulgare
GAGGTATACCCAACTATTTGGGGTATCTTATGAAGATGCATTTATCCGCTTTGGGTTTGATCTTATCAGGCCGAAGCCTTTGGACATAAGCATCATATCCCCAAAGTTTTAAGAAAGAACAGCTTATGTTTCTCCAAACTGTAGTTCATACGGTGTCATCTCGACGGAACTATGTGGTGCCCTATTAAAGTGAATGATGTTTTCTCCAATGCATAACCCCAAAACGATAGTTGTAATTCAATAAGAGACATCATAATATGCACCATATCTAATACGGTGCGGCTACGACGTTCGGACATACCATTACACCATGGTGTTCCAGGTGGCATTAGTTGTCAAACATTTTCCACACTGTCTGAATTGTGTACCAAACTCGCAACTGAGATATTCATCTCTATGATCATATCGTAGACATTTTATCCTCTTGTCACGACGATCTACAACTTCACTCTGAAATTACTTGAACCTTTCAATCAGATTTGTGTTTCATCAAGTAAATATACCACTACCTACTCAAATCATGTGTGAAGTAAGAACATAATGATATCCACTGCGTTCCTCAGCACTCATTGGACTGTATACATCAAAATGTATTACTTCCAACAAGTTACTCTCTTCTTCCATTTCACTGGAAAATGAGGCTTTCAGTCATCTTGTCCATGATTTGCATGTCTCAAGTGATTCAAAATCAAGTGAGTCTAAACAATCCATCTGCATGGAGTTTATTCATGCGTTCACACCAATAGGCATGGTTCGCATGTCTCAAATGATTCAAAAACGAGTGAGTCCAAAGATCCATCAGTATGGAGCTTCTTCATGCGTTTTACACCGATACGACTCAAGCGGCAATGCCACAAGTAAATGGTAACATCATTACTACTTTGTATCTTTTGGCAACAATATTATGAACATGTGTATCACTATGATCGAGATTCAATAAACCATTGAAGGGATTTATTCAAGCAAATAGAAGAACCATTATTCTCTTTAAATGAATAATCGTATTGCAATAAACACGATCTAATGATGTTCATGCTCAACGCAAACACCAAATATCAATTATTGATGTTCAACACTAATCCCGATGGTAGAGGGAGCGTGCGATGTTTGATCACATCAACCTTGGAAACACTTCCAACACATATCGTCACCTCTCCTTTAGCTAGTCTCCATTTATTTCGTAGCTTTTATTTCAAGTTACTAACACTTAGAAACCGAACCGGTATCTAATACCCTCGTGCTTCTAGGAGTACTAGTAAAGTACACATCAATATCATGTATATCCAACATACTTCTGTCGACTTTGCCAGCCTTCTCATCTACCAAGTATCTAGGGTAGTTCCTCTTTAGTGTCTCTTCCCCTTATTATAGAAGCACTTAGTCTCGGGTTTGGGTTCAACCTTGGGTCTCTTCACTAGAGCAGAAACTAGTTTGTCGTTTCATGAAGTATCCCTTCTTGCCCTTGCCCTTCTTGAAACTAGTGATTTTACTAACCATCAACAATTGATGCTCCTTTTAGATTTCTACTTTCGTGGTGCCAGACATCACGAATAGCTCAAGGATCATCATCTCTATCCCTCATATGGTATAGTTCATCACGAAGCTCTAGTAGCTTGGTGGCAGTGACTTTGGAGAACCATCACTATCTCATATGAAAGATTAACTCCCACTTGATTCAAGCGATAGTAGCACTCAGACAATCTGAGCACATGCTCAAGGATTGAGCTTTTCTCCCTTACTTTGTAGAAAAAGAATCTTGTAGGAGGTCTCATACCTTTCAAAAAGGGCACGAGCATGAAATCCCAATTTCATCTCTTGGAAAATCTCATATGTTCCGTGACGTTCAAAACGTCTTCGGCGCCTCAATTCTAAGTCGTTAAGTATTACGCAATAACTATCATGTAGTCATCAAAAAACGTGTATGTTAGATGTTCGCAACATCCAAAGATGACGCTCGAGGTTCAGCATGCCGAGCGGTGCATTAAGTACATAAGCCTACTGTGCATCAATGAGGACAATCCTTAGTTTACGGACCCACACCGCATAATTGCTACTATCATCTTTCAACTAAATTTTCTCTAGGAACATATAAAAAATAATAGAGTTACAGCGCAAGCTACAACATAATTTGCAAAGACCTTTTGACTATGTTCATGATATTTGAGTTTAGCTAATAATATTACTAATAATTCCCACTCAAATAGACATACCTCTAGTCATTCGAGTGGCGCATGATCCAAATCCACTAACTCAAGTCCGATCATCACGTGAGTTGAGTATAGTTTCAGTGGTGAACATCTCCATGTTGATAATATCAACTATATGATTCATGCTCGACCTTTCGGTCTCTCGTGTTCCCAGGCCATGTCTGTACATGCTAGGCTCATCAAGTTTAACCCGAGTGTTCCCGTGTGCAACTGGTTTGCACCCGTTGTATGTGAACGTTGAGTCTACGACACCCGACCATCACGTGGTGTCTCGAATCGACGAACTGTCGCAAAGGTGCACAGTCGGGAGAACACAACTTTATCTTGAAATTTTAGTGAGGGATCACCTTATAATGCTGCCGTCGTTCTAAGCAAAATAAGGTGCATAAAAGGATTAACATCACATGCGAATCATAAGTGACATGATATTGCCATGATCTTGTGCTTCTTGATCTCCATCACCAAAGCACCGGCATGATCTTTATCGTCACCGGCGCCAGGATACGTCTCAAACGTATCTATAATATTTGATGGTTTATGCTGTTAGATCTCATCTGGAGACCCTTCCCGGTGCCCTACCGGAGGGGACTTTGGAGTTGGAGGGCTTCTACATCAACATCATCGCCCATCCAATGACTCGTGAGTAGTTCACTTCAGACCTATGGGTCCGTAGTTAGTAGCTAGATGGTTTCTTCTCTCTCTTGGATCTTCAATACAAAGTGCTCCATGATCTTCATAGAGATCTATCCGATGTAATCCTCTTTGGGGGTGTATTTGTCGAGATCCGATGAATTGTGGATTTGTGCTCAGATTATCTATGATATAAATTGAGTCTTTGCTGATTTCTTATATGCATGATTTGATATCCTTGTAAGTCTCTCCGAGTCTGGGGTTTTGTTGGGCCAACTAGATCTATGATGCTTGCAATGGGAGAAGTGCTTGGTTTTGGGGTCATACCGTGTGGTGACCTTTCCCACTGACAGAAGGGGCAGCAAGGCACGCATCATGTTGTTGCCATCAAGGGTAACAAGATGGGCTTTTATCGTAGATATGAGATTGTCCATCTACATCATGTCATCTTGCTTAAGGTGTTACTCTGTTCTCATGAACTTAATACACTAGATTCATGCTGGATAGCGGTCAACGTGTGGAGTAATAGTAGTAGATACAGAAAGTATCGGTCTACTTGTTTTGGACGTGATGCCTATAGATATAATCATTGACATAGATAACGTCACGACTTTGCGCGGTTCTATCAATTGCTCGACAGTAATTCGTTCACCCACCGTCTAGTGGCTTTCATGAGAGAAGCCACTAGTGAACACGACGGCCCCCGGGTCTATTCACACCTATCGTTCCCACTTTCGCTTTTACTTTGCTTTGTTTTTTTTGCTTTCAGTTGTCACTTGTCAAACAATCTATAATGGATTGACAACCCCTTCATAGCGTTGGGTGCAAGCTCTTTGTGTTTGTGCAGGTACCTGTGACAATCCTTCATAGGATCGATACCTTGGTTCTCAAAACTGAGGGAAATGCTTACCACCGTTGTGCTACATCACCCTTTCCGCTTCAAGGTAACACCAACGTAAGGCTCCAAGGCCATGGGGAATCCTTTGCATATTTGGCAAGGAAGTCCCTAAAGGCGTAGCCGAAGCAGAAGGATTCCTGGTGCCATTGCTGAGGAGTATCAAGACAAGAATAGTCTCCCGTCAGCACGCTTGTTTCTGGCGCCGTTGGAAGGTCTTTTGTTGTAGTAGCACACCACACCATGATCTCCATCATTGTGCCGCCATCGAGGTTGTCGTTCTATCTATGTTATAACTACTAAAGATACTACCTAGCAATATAGTAAATGCATCTGCGAGCACAAACGTTAGTTTAAAGACAACCCTATGGCTCCTGCCGGTTGTTGTAGCATCGACGTGCAAGTCGATATTTAAGTACTACAACATGATCATCTCATACATCCAATATACCATATCATGTCTTTGGCCATATCACATCACATGCATAACCTGCAAAAACAAGTTAGCCGTCCTCTAATTTGTTGTTGCATGTTTTACGTGGCTGCCATGGGTATCTAGTATGATAGCATCTTACTTACGCAAAGCCACAACGGTGATCTGGAAATTGTTATTTAACGTTCTCCAAGGACCGCCTTAGTCAAATCCAATTCAACTAAAGTTGAAGAAATAGACACCCGCCAGTCATCTTTATGCAGCAAGTTGCATGTCAGTCAATGAAACCGGTCTCTCGTAAGCGTACGAGCAAAACTGGTCCACACCACTTCAATCCAACAATACCCCCGAATCAAGAAAAGACTAAGGAGGGCAAAAAATTGAACATCAACACCCACAAACTCTTTTCTGTTCTACTCGAGATATCATCTACGCATGAACCTAGGTCATGATGCCACTGTTGGGGACATTGCATGGGGAACAAAAAATTTCCTACGCACACGCAATACCTATCCATGGTGATGATCATCTACGAGATGGGAGAGTGAATCTACATACCCTTGTAGATGGCTAAGCGGAAGCCTATATAACGCGGTTGATGTAGTGGAACATCTTCGTGATCCAAATCGCGGCCCGTCCCGCGATCTCATCACGATCTGTCCCGCGAACCCATCACGATTTATCCCGATCTAGTGCCGAATGGATGGCACCTCCGCCTTCAGCACACGTACAGCTCGATGACGATCTCCTTCTTCTTGATACAGCAAGAGGGGCGAAGAGCTATATGAGTTCTCCAGCACAGCGGCATGGTGGTGGTGGTGGAGCTATTCCAGCAGGGCTTCGCCTAAGCACCGTTGAAACTAGACTATAGGAGAAACAGATCTAGAGATAGAGGGCAACACGTGGTTGTTTTTCGGTGTCTCAAAAACCCTCAATACGTCTAGTATATATAGGAGGGAGGGAGGGGAGGAGGCAGCCTCAAACTCTCAAGGTTTGACCGAAATTGGAGGTGGAGGAGTCATACTCCAATCGTACTAGGAGTAGGATTCCTCTTTTCCACTTGGAAACCCTTTCCACATTTTCCACCTTTCGGTTTTTTGCCTCTCAAACCTCATGGGAGTTAGTGGGAGATTATGTCAGCCCACTCCCACAGCCCATAAGCCCCCTCGGGGCGTGACACCCCTCTCATGGTCCCCGGTACCCTCCCGTCACTCCCGGTACACTACCGATGAGCCCGAAACTTTTCCAGTGACCAAAACAGAACTTCCTTTATATCAATCCTTACCTCCGAACCATTCCGGAGCTCCTCGTGACGTCTGGGATCTCATCCGACACTCCGAACAACTTTCGGTTACCAACACCTATAACTCAACTATACCGAAACATCACTGAACCTTAAGTGTGCAAACCCTGCGGGTTCGAGAACTATGTAGACAAGACCGAGACACCTTTACAGTCAATAACCAATAGCGGGACCTAGATGCCCATATTGGCTCCTATATATTCTATGAAGATCTTTATCGGTTGAACCTCTATGTCAAGGATTCATTTAATCCCGTATGCTGTTCCCTTTGTTCTTCGGTGTGCTACTTGCCCGAGATTCGATCGTCGGTATCTCTATAGCTAGTTCAATCTCGCTATCGGAGAGTCTCTTTACTCGTTCCGTAATACAAGATCTTGTGGCTAACTCCTTAGTCACATTACCGACTGGGCCCCGAGATACTTCTCCGTCATACGGAGTGCCAAATCCCAGTCTCGATTCACGCCAACCCAACAGATACTTTCGGATATACCTGTAGAGCACCTTTATAGTCACCCAGTTACGTTGCGATGTTTGATACACACAAGGTATTACTCCGGGGTCCGGGAGTGCATGATCTCATGGTAATAGGAACAGATACATTGACATGCAGAAAATAGTAGCAATAAACTAACACGATCACATGCTACATTTATAGTTTGGGTCTTGTCCATCACGCCATTCTCCTAATGATGTGATCCCGTTATCAAGTGACAATACTTGTATATGGCTAGGTAACCTTAACCATGTTTGATCAATGAGCTAGTTAACTAGAGGCTTACTAGGGTCAGTGTTTTGTCTATGTATCCACACATCTATTTGAGTTCGAATCAATACAATTATAGCATGGATAATATATGATTATCATGACCAAGGAAATATAATAATAACCAATTTATTATTGCCTCTAGGGCATATTTCCAACAATAACCTTTTCTACGTGAAGTCATTACACCTCATGTGATAAGCACATGATCTTTTTTATTTCTTTCATTGCCATGCTATGATGATGGGTACACACAAGTAAAGTACAAAAAGTCAACTAATCTCTCTTATATAACTCTCATACTCGATTACAAGGGTAGGTAGAACTCAAATAAAAAATTGAAACCAAAGAAAATATGAAATTTTATTTCTCTAGATCATGAAATAGCTAAGGATCGAACTAAGATAGATAGTAATGGAAAAAGTGATGATGATATGATACTGGAGCACCTCCCCCATCCTTGGGACAAGCTAAAGGTGGTACCCATACCCATGTACTCGGGTGTATTTATTGGGTGATGGTGATGATGATGTGGTGGCATTGTTCTTCTCCAACCTACATTTGAGGATAAAATTTTCCTCCCTTAAGTCATCATTTTCTTGCTCAATCTTCAATATATTTTTGCATAATGCCTCCTTGGTTTCGTGCAAAAAACGGGACAGGATAAATTGGATCTTAGACATGTTTACTCCGTTTGGGAGAATCGGCTGTTTGAATTCCACGTGCATATCTCTAGGGCGAGGTAGTGGAACTTCATCTTCATCTGAACTGGCATCCTTTGTCTTTTCCAACTCGGTGTCTTCCTCCTCCTATGTGGCCCATTGGTAGGGATAAATATCCCCAAAGGTCTTTGGATCTGTAACATACTCTCAGACATAGCTCTCTCCATCTGAATCCTATGATAAAATACTTTAAGATCTGCCAGAAAAATAGCACGAAACAAGAACACAGAAAATCTCGCAATGCGGTGGTCAAAAATTACGAGAGAATATATAAAGAATATTTCCAGGTTAGGATACGAGTCAAGGTGGAAAACGGAGATCGGGAGGCACACGAAGGGCCCACAAGCCATGATTGCACGTCGAAGGGGTGGGCCCTCCCCGTTGGCTTGTGCCTCCCTCGTAGTTCCCCGTGACTCCCTTTTAATTTTGGAATTTTTCTAAAATACTAAAACCAATAGAACATAGTTTTTTCGAATTTTTTCAGTCAATTTTCTTAGTGTATCACATACCTACTCCCTTTTCGTGTTTCTAGAGTGTTCCGAAAGATCTGTCTTATGTGCTCCTCTAGTGTTATCACCTGAATAATATTAGTTTCAACATTAATGGGCCTATCTGAGATGTAATGCTTAATTCTTTGCCCATTTACCACTCTCAGATTTTTGCCTTCAAAGTTATTGATCTTTATAGCACCAGAGCGACATACCTCCTTAACAACATATGGGCCTTCCCATTTGGAGAGGAGTTTACCTATAAAGAATATGGAATGAGAATTGTACAAAACTACTAGGTATCCTGCATTGAATTCTCGTTTTTGGTCCTCTTGTCATGCCATCTTTTAACCTTTTCTTTAAATAACTTGACATTTTCAAGGCTTGTGTCGTCCATTCATATAATGAGCTAATATCAAATAACCTCTTTTCACCGGCAAGTTTAAAGTTGTAATTAAGTTCCTTAATTGCCCAATAAGCTTTATGTTCTAACTCAAGTGGTAAATGACAAGCTTTTCCATAGACCATTTTATATGGGGACATCCCCATGGGATGTTTATTAGTATTTCTATAAGTCCATAGGGCATCATCAAATTTTTAGACAAATTCTTCCTAGACCTATTAATAGTCTTTTGAAAGAATAATTTTATTTCTCAGTTTCTCAATTCAACTTGGGCACTAGACTGAGGATGATAAGGTGATGCAATTCTATGGTTAACAACATATTTATCTAGAAGATAACGAAAAGAACCATGAATAAAATGTGAACCACCTTGAGTCATTAAATATGTATAGACTCCAAACCTCAGGAAAATGATGTATTTAAGAATTTTCATAAAGGTGCTATGATCAGCACTACTAGTTCGAATAGCTTCTACCCACTTAGTAGTGTAACCAATAGCAACTAAAATATGAGTATACCCATTAGAGTAAGGAAAAGGTCCCATAAAAGCAAAGCCCCATACATCAAATGGTTCAATAGCAAGTGAATAATTCATGGGCATTTCCTAACATGTACCAATGTTACGAACTCTTTGACATTCATCACATGAAATGAAATACTTATGAGCATCTTTAAAAGAGTAGGCCAATAGGAACCAAATTTTAATACCTTTCGTGCAGTTTTGTCACCATCATGGTGTTCTCCGTAGGCCTCAGAGTGATAGTTCCTTAGGATATGTTCCTTTCCATGCTCAGGTATACAACGCCTAATAACACCATCTACTCCTTGTTTATAAAGATATGGGTCCTCCCAAAAGTAATGTCAAAAATCATCAAAGAATTTTTCTTTTGTTGGTAGGTGAAGCTGGGAGGAATGTATTTAGCAACAATGTAACTAGCATAATCCGCATACCAAGGAGTATTGCATGGATTGTTTATAACACCAAGTTTCTCATGAGGACAATAATCATCAATAGGTAGTGGGTCATCAAGAACATTTTCCATCCTAGACAAGTTATCTGCTACATGGTTTTTGGGTCCCTTCCAATCAACGATATGTAAGTCCAATTCTTGGAGTAAAAGCACCCACCAAATAAGTCTAGGTTTAGCATCCTTCTTTTCCATAAGGTATTTAATAGTAGCATGATCAGTGCGAATAGTTACTCTGGAATCAACAATGTAAGGTCTAAACTTATCACATGCAAACACAATTGCTAAACATTCCTTTTCAGTAGTAGCATAATTTATTTAGGCTCTTTCTAGGGTTTTACTAGCATAAATAATAACATACAATTTTTCGTCTACCCTTTTTCGTAGAACAACACCAGCTGCATAATCACACATGATTTCTAAAGGTAAGTTCCAATCAGGTGGTTGAATAGTAGGTGCAGAAATTGAGGTTTTCTTAAGTATTTCAAAGTCCTCTACTCAATCAGCATCAAGAACAAAAGGAATATCTTTTTGAAGGAGGTTAGTTAATGGCTAAGAAATCTCTGAGAAATATTTAATAAAACGGCTATAGAAGCCAGCATGATCGATGAAACTTCTTATAGCTTTGATATCTTTTGGGCCTTGCATTTTCTCTATTGCATGAACATTGGATTTATGCACCTCAATTCCTCATTCGGAAATTTTATGCCCAAGTACTATACCTTCATTTTCCATAAAGTGGCACTTCTCCCAATTCAAGACAAGATTAGTTTCTTCACATCTCTGCAAAAGTGGATCAAGGTTGCTCAAGCCATCCTCAAAAGAAGTCATGAAAATGGAAAAATCATCCATGAAAACCTCAACAATCTTTTCACAAAAATCAAAGAATATAACATTCATACATCTTTGAATGGTAGGACGTGCATTGCGTAGACTAAAAGGCATACACCTATAAGCATAAGTTCGAAAAGGTCAAGTAATGGTAGTTTTCTATTGGTCACTTTTGACACAGGTATTTGAGAGAATCCAGAATGTCCATCAAGAAAACAAAAGTGTGTGTGCTTGGATAATATTTTAAACATTTGATCACTAAAAGGCAAGGGGTAATGATCTTTCCTAGTAGCTTTATTTAATTTCCTGAAATCAATTACCATCCTATAAAGAGTTACTATTCTTTGTGGAATAAGTTCATTTTTATCATTAGGGCCACCAGTTATACCTCCTTTCTTAGGAACACAATGAACATGACTTACCCATCTACTATCAGTAATAGGATAAATTATACATGTCCCTAGAAGTTTTAGTATATCAGTTTGTACCACTTCCTTGATCTTAGGATTGAGAAGGCGTTGATGATCAACGACAGGTTTAGCATCCGGTTCCATATTAATCTTGTGCTGACATAGGGTGGGTCTTATGCCCTTAAGAACGTCAAGAGTATATCCAATAGCAGCCTTGTGCTTCTTTAGAGTATTAAGTAATCTGTTTTCTTCATGCTCTGAATGTTTAGGACTGATAATAACATGATATATCTTCTTTTCATCAACATAAGCATATTTCAAAGTATCAGGTAATGTCTTTAGCTCAAACACGGGAACTCCCTTGGGTGGAGAGGATCCCCTAAAATACCAAATTGTAAGTTGGGTTTAAGAATAGGTGTTTGTCTAAGAAATAGATCATCTATTTCATTCCTTTCATTCATATGCATACAATTTTCAAGGTCTAGTAAATATTGTTCTACTGCATCAGTAGGAGGTATGGAAAAGAAGCAAGCCAATTTTTTTCATCCTTATTAGGGAATTATTTTTTCATGTGGTTTGGGTTTAAGAATAGGTGTTTGTCTAAGAAATAGATCATCTATTTCATTCCTTTCATTCATATGCATACAATTTTCATGGTCTAGTAAATATTGATCTACTGCATCACTAGGAGGTATGGAAAAGAAGCAAGCCAATTTTTTTCATCCTTATTAGGGAATTATTTTTTCATGTGGTTGTCTACTAAACTTGGAGAAATTAAATTCATGAGACATATCACTAAATCTTACATTGACCTTCTCGGTAGCACAATTAACCTCAACATTAACAGTATTCAGGAAAGGCCTATCAAATATAATGAGACAAAAGTTATCTTGTTCTCAACCAAGTACTAGCAAATCAGTGGGGTACTTGAGTTTTCCACAGAAGACATCAATATCTCTAACAATCACAAGTGGTGACAAGCCAATTTTTTTCATCCTTATTAGGGAATTATTTTTTCATGTGGTTTGGGTTTAAGAATAGGTGTTTGTCTAAGAAATAGATCATCTATTTCATTCCTTTCATTCATATGCATACAATTTTCATGGTCTAGTAAATATTGTTCTACTGCATCAGTAGGAGGTATGGAAAAGAAGCAAGCCATTTTTTTTCATCCTTATTAGGGAATTATTTTTTCATGTGGTTGTCTACTAAACTTGGAGAAATTAAATTCATGAGACATATCACTAAATCTTACATTGACCTTCTCGGTAGCACAATTAACCTCAACATTAACAGTATTCAGGAAAGGCCTATCAAATATAATGAGACAAAAGTTATCTTGTTCTCAACCAAGTACTAGCAAATCAGTGGGGTACTTGAGTTTTCCACAGAAGACATCAACATCTCTAACAATCACAAGTGGTGACAAAGGTATAAAACTAATATACAAGTGGTGCAAGTTTAATAGTGACATCAATATCTTCAATCTCAGAGAGTGTTATATCATATATAATTTCTTAATATAATGTAAAAGGTATAAAACTAACACTATCACCAATATGACACAAGCCATGGTAGCAATGATCTACAATTTTACATGAAAAGACAGGCATCCCTACTACTGGTTTATTTTTATAAAGTTCATCTCGCTTGTTTCTAACAAGTTTTTCTATTCTAACAACTTCACCAGACAAGTAAATAACTTCACAATCAACATTATCAACTACGATATCTTTAATCATAGCAACTTTAGGCTCAACATTAATGTTCGAAAGGTCTTGGTGTCCTAACATGACTCTAATTAACCATAGTTGTAGCCATAGCATGTTCCCTACTCCTAACGGGAAAATGAGGTTTCTTAATGTAAGGAGTAGGAACAATGGCATCAACATGGCTAACAATTATTTCTTCCTTCTTAATTTTGAAGGGTTCCTCCAATGTTGTTTCAATGGGAGGATGTTATTTAAACCACTTATCCCTCGAAAGATCAACATGGGCAGCAAAAGATTCACGGAAAATAGCTACTATCTCCTAGTCAAGACCATATTTATTGCTAAACTCATGGAAATCATTAGTTTCCACAAAAGATTTAACCCAATCAAAGTTAAGCTTTATACCTGTATTTTTACCTTCTTCGAGCTCCCAATCTTTAGAGTTGTGTTTAATCATTTCTAGAAGATCCCATTTAAATTCAATAGTATCCTTCTTATAGGAACCAATAGCACAAGAATCGAGTAATGCTTGATCATCATGAGAACGCACATCATAATTTTTTTGTATAATCATTCCTCCAGAGATATCATTGTTGGGGAAGTGTGAGTCATATATATAAGCTTGTTCCAAGATCGAGAAATACTTTCTCCATCACAAGGCCAACAATTATAAATAAAGTTCCGATCACGACGAACTAGATGCATAGGAGAAAACTTCTGATGAAAATTCCAACTTCAAGCAATTCAAGTCCCATGATCTAATATCATCCAATAGCCTATACCACATTAATGCTTTTACATCCAAAGATAAAGGGAAAACCTTCTTCTTAAGTTTGTCTCCGTGTAGAGCTGAAAGCTTAAACTAAGCCACTAATCTCATCGACATATATCAAACGGTAAGGAGGATGAGTTGAACCGTTATAAGGATTAGCCAAGAGTTTCTCTAGAATACCCGAAGGAATCTCATAATAAATATTTTCAGTGGATTAAGGAGGTTGAGGTACAACTTCTCAACTATGATTTGAGGCGAAGATGTCCCGAAAAAGCCACTTAAATGGTGATCGTTCATAGTGACCAGCAATAGCAAATTTCAGCATGGACCAAAAATGTTTCCATATCGATTTCGACTTATCAAAGGCGCTTTAGTCCCCAGCAACAGCACTAGATAAGAGTCCTAATGACCCACAATCATAGGGTATCAACCATAGTCCTTTCTATAAGTAAGAGCGTCGAACCCAACGAGGAGTAGAAGGAAATGACAAGCGGTTTTCAGCAAGGTATTCTCTCCAAGTGTTGTAAGTAAAAGTGGTAGATAGTTTTGTAGCAAGATCATTCATAACAAGTGACAAGTAAAAATATTAGAAAAGGTGCATCATGGGAGCACAATCCTTTATGTAACAAAGGACAAGCCTTAAATTACTCTTATATTAAGCAAGCGCTCCCGAGGACACATGGGAATTTCTGTCTAGTCATGTTCATCATGTTGATTGATTCGCGTGTGCTACTTTGATTATTTGATATGTGGGTGGACATGTGCTAAGGTGTTGTTCTTACTTGAACAAACAACCAACTTATTATTACCCTTTCTCGCAAGAATCCATGACTATGTAAGAAGAATTAAGATAAATCTACCCATGGCATTAAACTTTTGGATCCAAATCATCCCCTCATGAAGCTACACATAAACTAGGGTTTAAGCTTCTATCCCTATCAGAACCCATCATCTACTTGTTACTCCACAATGACTTCCCTTAGGCCTGTAACATGGTGAAGTGTCATGTTGTCGATGTTCACATGACAACATAACAACATACATATCATCAAAATATCGAATGAATACCAACTTTACCTGATTAATTATAACAAGACTTCTCACATGTACTCAAGAACAATAGTAACTACTCACACCTCGTCAACATGTTCAAGATTAGAGGTATAATAATAATGATAAAGGTCTGAACATAATATCTTCAACCAAGTAATCCAACAAGCATCAACTACATGATGTAATCAACACAATAGATAAACTAGGGTTTGAGTTGAGATGGTGTCGGTGCATAAGTTTATGTAGATTGGTCCTCCCATGAAGGAGGAAGAGTTGGGGATGACGATGGCTTCAAGTTCCACCTCCCAAAGGGAAGTTTCCCCTCCAAAATATCTCTACCAGAGAGCAAAAGGGCCTTTGCCCAAGTTTTTGCCTCGAGATAGTGGTGCATTGTCAAGAAAGGTTGCTTATGAATTTTTCTAGGATAAAACATACCATGTGGGATAAGCATGGGGACGCCTACTCATAAGTCGTGATCAGTGAAGTATGTGCATAGTGATCCCACAGATTAATGCTCAGTGAACACAGAGAAACTGAAAAACAAGACTCTTACATCCATTATGTATCGTTTTACTCGAATGTGGCCTTCATGCCCAAGTCTTCATATATTTGCAGCGGAAATCTTCATCGATGGTGTGAACCCATGCCATCTACCTATACCGGGTTAAAGATATCATCATAAGCATGGGTTGAACATCTCATGTTCGTTCATCTTTTCAAGTCATCTGACTTATCTCAAGTATCATCTTTCTCTCTCTCTCTCGCACACACACACCAAGCTTGTGAGAACATGTGGACATAGTCTAAGAAGGACCACCCCAAATGTCCTTGACCACGGACACGACTATTCGAATAATTTTATACTCTACAGAGGTTTGGGTGTTGTACCCACAAGACTCGGGGAACTTCCATGTTATCCATGTCTCGCGGATATTAAATGCCCGAGGAATACCTAGAAATTCGAATCACTCCAACTAGAGTTAATTTTTGCAAAGTGGCCCTTAATTGTTTAAATTGGAATTTGAATTTTAGCAGTACCAGAAAGTGTGGTCAAAAAACATGAACGTGGCATATTAAATAGGTTAGAATTTTATAGGAAGTTAGAAATTTGATTCATTACATTTCAACATGTATTTATTTTATCATGATGTTTGGAAGATTCTGGAAAAAAGAAAAAGATAAATCCTAGTGTCAGCGAGAGAGAGAGGGGGCGGCGAGAGTGGAGGATGACATGCGGGCCCCGCCTAACATCTTCAACCCTACGACCAGGGAGGATCGTAGACTAACCGGAAAAGCTCTATGGAACGGTGAGGTGAGACGATGGTGGGAATCGATCCAGGGCCCTCGCGCTATTTTGGGGGATGTAGTCGGAGGTGCCGGGGAGGCTTGCATCGCCGACGGTGAGCAGGGGTTGCAGAGGAGCCTCAGGTGAGGTCGAACTTCTCGATAGGAACTGTAATTCAATTGTAATATGGATGGTAATGGGTCAGCGAGAGGAGAGAAGACCGAGGGAAAAGATAATTGGGTGGAGGGTTCTATACCTCGAGATCACCGACGACGAGAGACGGTGACGGCTATCTTGATCGTGAGCTCCGGGGGTCTTGAAAGGGGCTTTGGTGTGTGCGGCGCTCAATGAGGTGTACGAGATAGGGAACACAGGGGAAGAGAGGGCTCGAGGAGTGGTCTTTATAGGCCTACCATGGTGCACCATGCGCCCGTCCACCGTCGAGGAGGTAGCTAACACTGGAGGGCATAGGGCGAGTAGTGGCGAGTCTAGGATGTTCCCGAGGTAGGTCGATGTAACATCCCAAGTTCATTCCTCGTAACATTTGCATGATGAACCTTGTATGACATGTCAACCTTTCTTTCACTTAATAAGATTTGGTGTCTTGGCATTCATTTTGCATCATATCATCCTATCATCATGTCATTCATTCTACTTATTTCTCCTTGTTTCTTATTTTGTGATTGAATGGTGTGATGTGTGTGATGAATTGCTTGATGTTCTAATTTGTTAACCCCTCCAAGCATGCTTGGGACTTTTCCCTCTCTCTTTATTCCAATTCTGCGATGTGGTGGTTTTATACCTTGCCAAACACCTTCTTTAAAAATGTTGCAAATTTTGGAAATATTATGTTTGTAATTTATAAAACAATCCTTAGGCTTGCTCTATTTTCCTATTACTTTAAAGACTTGGAAAGAAGAGGCACTGGTTAAAAAATAAGTGCATTATTTAGAGTCTCCAAAAATTTGTTAAATCAATTTTATCAAATAGGGCTTATTTTTGTGGGTGCAAAACATATTTTAATTTCTTCAAAACCTTCATCTATTTTTGTGAGTGGATTTACCTTTTACCATTTTAAATTAAATGCAAAGGATTTATCCGGAGAAGAGAGGTCAATGCCTAGGCCTTCTCCTGCAGTAGAAGCAGCGAGCAGCAGGCCGAGTAAGTGTCGCGGTCGAGTTCAGCCCGCAGCGTCTCCCGTAGCGCTACCGTTCCAGCATGGACCGTGACCGGCCCCACCTACAGCCTCTCCTCGCCTGCCTTGGCCCTCCCCCCTTTCCACCTCCCTCTCATAGCGAGAGGAAGAAGGGTCCAGCGCCATGGCCACGTATGCCAGCTCCGCATCCTCCTCTGCCCTATTTAATTAGCCAACGGCCCTAGGGTTTTCCCCTCTCCTTCCCACTCCTCGTCGCACCGCCTCCACTAGGTAATAGAAGATCCTGCCATAGTCAGCACCATGTTCGAGCCACGCCGAGCTCGAGTACGGCGTGATCTTCCCCACCCTCTTCTTCCCGGGGGTGCCGAGGGCGATCGTCTTCTTCCCCTCCTGCGTGTGGGACTGCGAGGACCGAAGGAAGCCACCACGAGGAGCCTCTTATTCCCCTACTTCCAACTAGGTTGTACCAACTAGGAAGGCTTTTGAGGGGGTCCTAGATGAGCTGGCTAACCAAAAGTATTGACCAATCATCCAATCCCCAAGGTGTGAGGCTTGTCAAGTGGGGTGAACCACCTTTGACACGGGTCTCACCATGGTCCAGTCAGGCTCCACGTCCTTGATTGTACCAAAAGGGGATCTTTAATTTCTCTTGTTTTCCAAGGGCTTCATCGTGCTTGAACATCCAAACTCACAGACGAGTGGTAGTTGACTTCAATTGATTCTTCTTCTTCATCATCGTGGATTCTTAGCCGTGGTGGTTCTTTATCTTGCTTGGGTAGGACCGTCTTCTGCTACTTGGAGGGTGGCGTGGTGGGGGGGGGGGGGTCACGCCCGGATGGCTTGTGGACATCCCTTTAGTCGGTTGGACCTCTCCTTTGACCGCAAGAAATATGTTTCTTCGGTAAAAATCTCCTCCAAATTTTACCACTATTGCACTTATAGATCTCCGGATATTTACGAAACGGTGCACGGGTAAGAAAACAGTCGTGAAAATAGGATAGAAACAAAGAGAGGGATCCAATCTCGGAGAGGCTACTGCCCTCCTGGAGACATGGTGGCCATGTAACAGAGGAGAAACCCTCCTCCCACCTAGGGAGGAGGCCAAGGAATAATAAGGAGGGGCTATCTCCCGCTCTCTCCCGATGGCGTGGAAGCACTGTCGGGGCAACCATCGTGACGACGATTTAGACCAACAACTTCACCGCCATCATCACCACTACCATCACCATCCCTCATCTATCTACAACATTCCACTCACCTGCATTGTAATGCCCCAAGAGTGTATCTTTCCATTTTTGGAACCTTCTCTATGTGGGTCCACCTTGTCATGGATATGAGAGCTCAATGCATATGATTTCATATGTGTCACCTTCTATTGTTCTTCCTTTGCATGCATGCATCCATCATTCCTTACCTTGTGTTTATGCTTTGTGATTCCATGTGTGATATGGTGTAATGATTATGTGATGGTGTGGTGTTATGTGAATGATGTGGATGTAGTTTGAGAATAGGAGTAACATGTTGGTCTGCACTAGGGTTTCAAAAGCCTCCCTTTCTCTTTTATCTCAAGCCCAAATATTCTTTGCTTCTCCCCTGTTTTAAAATGTCCATGGTTTAGGGTATTTTTTGGTGGTTATGAAGTTATGTATTTGTTGTTTTAGATCCATCTTTGAAAGGTGCAAATATTCCGAAAACAGATAATATAAATGTTGTTTTGAAAATATTTAATTGCCCCAAATATTTCTTTCCTATTTTATTCAAATGGGTCATAATTCCCTTATGACCAGGGGGTATCTTGTTTTATTTTAAACCCCATGAGTTATGCCATGGCTTTAAATCTTTCTCTAGTTTATTTAAATTAGAAAAAAAAACTAGGGTTCTCTTCCTCTAACAGCCGCAAGCATGGGCCTCTTCCCTCCCCTGCGTGGCCCATCTTCTTCTCTGTCTCGCGCGGTAGCCCACCTGCGCGTCCCTCCTTCATCCTCCTGACGGCGGCTACCACGTGCCCGCTTTCTGTCTGAGTACAGAGAGAGAGAACGTGCGACTTGACGCCGTCCATCCCATCCGCGGCCCCATTTAGCCTCGGCGTCCGTGCCCCTCTCCCTAGGGTTCCGCGCCTCCCTCTCTGCACCGCCACCATCTCTCTCCATCTCCTCCTTCTCCCTGGTAAGTTCTCTGTATATCCATCTAGCACAGAGAGAGAGAGAGAGAGAAGTGCCTCGCCGTCGTCCTCCGCATATCCGTCGTCTCCGGCGCCAGTCGCCATGTTATGGAGCTCGGGAAAGGTGCCCGCGCTCCATTCCCGTCCTCGGTGAGGCCGGGGAGCAACCTCATCCACTGGCACCTCCACGTCAACGGCGCGCTCTCGGTGGACTCCCTCCTTGTTCCTCTACTTCGGTTCAACGACTCTACACCTTCATATCTTCTTCGGCCTTCTCCAGGCTGCCTCCTCCGATTGGATCCCTCCTGTTCTTCCCCACGGTGAGCTTTCTATCTTCTCTCCCTTCCCCCTGGATTAGATCCGGCCGAAGTGAGTCGCCGTGCTTCTCTGTTCAGAGAAGAGAGCGGCCAGGTGTCGGTGAGTGTGTTGGCAATCGTGTAGGTTCCCTTCGCAGGTGCGGTAGTAGCGGTAGTAGAGACCAGCGCCGACGATCGTCGCTGTGCTCGGCGCAATCTCTGTGTTCACAGCAGAGCAGGGCTACTCTATAATTCACCTTGTTCTTTTTCCCTGTTATGTCAGATCCCCAAGCGTAGCGTAGTGGTCATAGCGCATGTGTGTTATTGGTGAGGTCGTGGGTTCGAGTCCCACGCGGCGCCACACCCCCCTTTTTTATTTTCCTTTGTTTGCACAGTAGCACAGTAGCTACAGGTAGTACCATAGGTGGCAAGATCCCCCTTTTCTGTCGATGAGATGGCAAGTAGCAGGGTGGAGTTGGCCTTGGGGTTGATCCAGGGGATCCTGGGTTCGATCCCCCTCCCCATCATTTTTATTTTGTTGCTTTGATATTTCTATTATTCTTTGTTTTCTATTCTGTTTTGATGTTGTATGCTCTTTAGCATGTGAGGTAATTATTTTGGCTCAGCAGCAGGTTGTTCTTAATGTTGATGCTATAGCTTGTGTTGGTATAACTTGTGTACGAAAGCATGTATAGGATTGAGAGCATATACATGTTGTGTGTGTGTGGTATCTTTTGTGTGTATGGCACCAAGATGGTGATGTTTATGTCCTTGGTTGTGGTGCATGCTCCAAGGGTGGAATATATGCATCTCTTGTGCAAATATGTGATGTGAGTGTGTGTGTGGGTTTTCCCCCTCACCTACCTTGTGTATATGTAGGTGCTCTTGTCATGAGTGTGTGTGTAAGTGTTTGGTGACCCACACATGCCCAAGGCTTTCTGATCTTTGGATGTGCACATGTGCTAGCTTGTGTGTGTAGGAGTAGAATGCATGATGTGTGTGTAGTAGTGGAGTATTCTCTTTAGCATGTGTAGGTGTTTGTGATGCTTGTGTTTGTTGTATGTGTGTGGGAATGGTGGTGTGCTATGGCACACGTGCATGAGTGCTACCCCTCATGTGCACCATTGGACTTGTGAGAGTGTGCAAGTGCTTGTGTAGGAGTTGTTCTAGTGAATAGCACATGTGATGATGCACTATTCACTATATGTGTTTCCATGTAGCTTTTCTTTTCAAGTTTGTGCCCTTTTGTCCTATGTCAGTACATAGGTATTTTATATGTTTTTGGGGTAGAATAATCCCAGGAATCCATTGGTGAAGTCAGTTTTGCCTTTGAAACACTTTCTGGGAATGTCATAATTCAGATTTGTTCTATGTTTGGAGCTTGGTTCCAAGAGATGTGGTGAGCCCCAGAGGTTGATTCCTTGTTGTAGCATTAGAGGGTGACCCCCTCTATGGCATGTTGGTTTTGTTTCATGCTTAGTAGATCATATGTGCAAGTGGTGCTTAGTCAAAGTAGGCATGTGGCTGAAATTCCAGTTTAGTGAAAATCTGTGATTTTCACTAAGTCTGAAAATCTGTTTATATTTTCTTCTCCTGTTGTTGTCCTTGTAGAGATCCATGTGTTGGGAATCAGCCTTTGCTATCAACTGTAAATATGTAGCTTTTGTGTTTTTTTAGCTCTCTATAAATCTTATTTCCATTTGGAGTCCCGTAGATATTGTTTTGGGTGCTGTCAGAATGCTCCAGAGCATAAACAACTAGTGAGAATCTGGAATTTTCACTAAGTCCCTGAAAACTGATATTTTAGCCAAGTTAGCAGCTGTGTAACTTTCTGTGTGTAACTCCTTTGTGTGATCTTTTTGCTTTTTCTTGTAGTACTTTTGAATAACTTCTGCCACATATCCTATTTGGCATATTTGGGTGGTTGTAGGTGCTTTGCATGTAGCCCTCAAAAGGCTATGATGGTGTTTATGGAAAATTGGATAGTATTGATGTGTTCATGCTTGTGAGTGCATAGATGATGGTGTGGTGATATTCCTTGCACCACCCCATCCATGTTGGTCTGTTTTATGTCTTGGAAACCTGGAAATACCAGAAGTATGCCATTGGAGTGTGCGGTGATGTATTTGACACGTAGCACTTGATTTCTTCCTTCGTTCTTTCCCGTTGATCCGTAGCTCCGTTTGTAACGTTCTTTATATGCTTTTGCATCGTATTTGCGTGAAGCATCTCTTCATGTCATTCTCATGCATGTCAAGATAGCTTAGGGTGCAGTTCTGTCCAGGAACTTGTATTTTCTTCTCATGCATGTGCAAGTGAGTAGAATAGAGAGACATGTTCATTTTCATCTCATGCATCATGTGCTTGTTGCATCTTGAGGTGTTTTTGTTCATTGGATGCTATTTTTATGTTGGGTAGCACTAGGATCGGAGAAGGAGTACTGGATCCGGCAGAGTACGTGCAGGATGAACAAGAGCAGTTCCAAGTCGAGGACATCGCAGGCAGGATGATATGACCGTGATTCCATCTCTAGACTTGTTATGCTAGATTACGTTTTCTTCGTCATATGCTCGCTACCTACCACTGATATAATTGTCGGTGAAGCTTTGCCCGGTGTTTGGTTCCGTTATTGCCGCCATAGTTACCGGCTACCGGTGTTTGATTCCATAATGATCGCTCCTAACGCGTTCGGGGTTGTTATGGGGACCCCCTTGATAAATCGCGTAGTGTTAAGGCTTGTCCGGCAGAACCCAACATTGGTGTTAATTTTCTAATCACTTAATAATAATCTGCGTAGGGAATGATCACCCCGAGGATCTTTAATCAACAACCCGGGCCAGTGCTCCTCATGAGTGTTGGTCCAACCTGGTCTGCCTGCGGGGCCACCACGAGGAAACTTAAGGTTTTGTTCTCGTAGCTAGTTCCATTCGTCGTGTCCTGAGACTGAGATACGCGGCTCTTATCAGGGTCGTCGACACGACGGGAGGTCTTGCTAGTCTTGTCTTACCGTAGCGATATATCTTGCGTATAAGAATGCCGGTGAAGCTTTGTTTCTCCCCAGAGTTGAGGTTTTCCTCTAAGGAATCCGACGAGATCACGAGATTCGTGATAGAGGAATACTTTGCGGCCCGTGACCGTTTGTGATGAACTAGTTGGAGCACCCCTGTAGGGTTTAATCTTTGGGAAAGCCGTGCCCACGGTTATGTGGCAACTTGGAATACTTGTTAACGTCCGGTTATAGATAACTTGAACATAATCTAATAAAATTGCCAACTGTGTGCGTATCCGTGACTGTCCCCCTCGAAGACCTCTCTTCGATCGGGAACACGGTGGGGTTATGATTGACGTAAGTAGGTGTTCAGGATCACTTATTGATCATCTAATTATCAACCGCTAGAATAGACCACATTCATACTTGTTCTACGTAAGTTAGCCACCATATATGTTTAGGATGCTGCAACCTAAATACTCCACCTCCCTTACCTAATAACTTGACTATTTCTGGCACCGAGGTCATAGATTGTTGAGTCCCCGTGGCTCACAGTTTCCTTCACAACACCAACAGGTTCAGGAACCCCCGAGACAGGTGATCCCCATGGAACGCAGCTGGCGTGGCAGTACGATGAGGAGAACGACCGCCTGTACGTGAACTATCCAGAAGACTGAGGCGTGGTCGTGATCGTGGGCAAGCATGCAGGGTAGCATAGTTATTTCTCATGTTTTGTAGTCCGTAGCGGATCTACCTTGTTTGGATGCGTGATGTAACTCTGATTTATTTATGACATGACAGTTGAATCCAGAATTGTCATTCTACTATTATTATGTATGTGCTATGTTACCGTGTTTGCGAAACGCTTAGATGCGCTTCTTCCCAATTCGGGGCCTCGCTCCCTAAATCGGAAAGGACCGCATCTTAGTCGTTACAAGTTGGTAATCAGAGCCTTATGACCATAGGAGCCTTTGTGTGATCGTACTTGGCCGAGTCGAGTCTAGTAAAATGTTTTGAGTCTTTGTTATATCGGAGAGTAGGATTCTTTTTTCTCCTCTTCCATGCTCTGGTGAGGTTCCCGACTTAGGAAATCATAATTCTACTCCTCTTCTCGCTCAAAAAAATAAATTAGGATCGCGCGGGTATTTGTGAAATCTATATGATTTCGATGTGACGGAGTTCTGTCTTGGTGCCTCCTGTCTGCCTTGATTTCTTCCGGGGAGTTGAGCTCCAGGGGATTCTTGCACATATCGCCATCATTCAGATTTTTGAATATCTAAGAACGAAGGATGTTCGTAATTGCTTCAATACTAGTAGTGGCGAGATAACCCCGATGTCCCAGTACTGGTGCAGATTGTTCGGGAACACCGCCATACTTTATCGTTGTGATCACGAGGGTCTGTTGTAGATTAAGGTCCAGGATTCTGGTTATGTGTTGACGGATGTGATACAGGTGACGGGTTAGTATAGGAGTTGTGTGATATTACTCCTTGTATCCGTGTACCAGATTGCATGACCAGATATTTCGGGAATTCATATGTGGGATATCAAGCAGTAACTTCTAGGACAATCTTCCTACAGATGCACGATGTGAGGTTGGGATTCGATATTCAGTGGATATGTTTGTTCACGGTCGTCTTACAACAGTTCTCGTTGTGTCTTAAAGAATCCTTGTAGCTCGCTATGACTCGAGGATACTTCGTAAGTCGTGTACACTACCTTGCACAGGATGGCTACTGTAAATTCGAGCCCGTGCGATCTTATCCACGAAGATATCGGATGAAATCTCGATCTTATGTTTGTTCCGAGCAGTTCTAGCTCATACTTGTTGTAGTGGTCTTAATCAGAATTTTGTCGACCGTCACTTTGAGGAAGCATTATTACTATTTTGTTTGAGTGCAATTTCTATATTCCTATTCAGATAATCCTGTCATTTTGATTCAGCTATATCTTCAATTTATTATGTGGGCTAATGTGTTGTCCGTCTTCAGGATGGCTCCCCCAACTCGTCAGAATCCAGGTCGTGAAGATGTGTCGCCACCACCTCCTCCTCCGGAGAACCTCCCTCGCCGCCGCCTCCTCCTGCAGATGCTTGGCAAGCGGTGATTGCTGCTTCAAATGCAAACACTCAAATGCTGCTGCAGTTGTTGCAAGAAAGGGCTAATCAGCAGCAAGGCAATTGAGCTAGAACTGCTAATCTGAGTCAGTTCCTCTCGAATCAGCCGAAGATTTTCACTTCCTGTGACTAGCCGCTTGATGCTAATGATTGGATCATCAACATGAACAAGAATTTTGAGTGCAGCAATGTTCGTCCTGAGGATTTCGTCAAGTTTGCTACATTCGAGCTGAAGGGGCAACCATCTATCTGGTGGCAACAGTTGAAGGATTCCAGGGGCGCTAGAGTGATCACTTGGGATGAGTTCTGTCGTGACTTCAGATCCCACTACATTCCGTCCAGCTTCGTGGAGGAAATGCGTGAGAAGTTCACGCACTTGAAGCAGGGTGGTAACTCCGTGTACAAGTACAACGTCGATGTCACATCCCTGACACCTTAAGCAAGTTAGTCTTGTGCTCATGTCTTCTTTGCATTTGCATCTAAGAATTTTCAACAAGAACAAGAAAGTGGCAAAGGAAAAAAAACTCAAAACCCTAGCCACTACTTTAAATAAATAAAATCTCAAACTAGTTAAAATCAATGAACCCAAAATGGCCTCAAGAAATGTTCAAACTTTCTGATAAATCATGAAAGTAAATGAGCATTGGAGAAAACTATTTTCTTGACACTTTAAGCATTTTAAATTAATGCAAAAGCCACTGGTTTCAAACTTTAAAATTTGATATCAGAAACTATAAACTTTCAAAAATGTTGAAAACTTTGGAAATGGTTGGGAATATTATAACAAATATTCAGGTGTGTTTAAAATATTTTTTTACCACCATTTTGGAGCTGAAATAAATAGCAAATCAATGTTAGAAATTAACACAGAAATAAAACAGAAGGAAATGAAAAAAAAGCTTACTTGTCGCCTAGCCTGGCCCGGCCCATCTCCCCGAGTCGTCCCCTCCCTCGCGCCAGTAGGACCAGGAGGTGGCCGTCGCCTCCTCCGGCGCGGCCACGCACCTGTGCGCCTGCCTGGCCGTCACCTCGCACTGGCAAGGCCGGGGATAAGCTCCCCGAGGCCTCCTCTATCCATTCCTAGCGATAGCTCTCTCCCTCCTCTCGGATCTTTTCCTCCTCCTGCTACCGCCATTACCACGAGCTCGAGCTCGAGCCGCAGCGCTTCTAGCCACGGGAACATTCCTCCGAGTAGTCCGTTAGCTCCGCCTCGTCGTTCTGGTCCTCTCTGCAGAAGCCGAAGCTTCCCCGAGCTCTGCATCGCCCCAACGCCATCGTCTTCCACCTCCGGCCGCCGGAACTCTCCCGTCGATTCGCTCCCTCCGGCGCACCCCCGAGCCCCTCAACAACACCATCGGAACTGCCGTGAGCTCGTCGTCGTTTCCCCTCTCTCCCCACGCTCTTACGTGCATCGTAGCCCCGTTCCCCACCAAGGCCGAGAGCTCCTCGCCGCCGGTCATGTCGTCGCCGTCACTGTGGTGTTTGATCCACGCGCTCGAGCTAGGGTTCGAGCTCCTGGAGCCTCCAGGAGCGTGATGAGCCCCTCAGCTGCCCTCCCCGTGCCCTAGAGCCATCGCTCGTAGAAGGCCAAGCTTTGGCTCGTCGCCGGCGCCTCTTCCGGCGACCCTAGCCACATCTGATGCCCCTGCCAGATCGGCCACTTCGCCAGCGTTCCGTAGCTACAAACCGCGTTCGATTTGGTGCTGTGCAGCGCCGTTTAGGTCATCTCCGACGAGCCCTCCGCCGCGGACTTGGTCGCCGGCGACCACCCTCCGGTGGGCGTCGACGTGGCCGACCAATAGGGCGTAATTGCCCTCCCCTCAGTCGCTGCCAGAGGGCCCCACGCCTGGTCAAACCCCAATTAGGGGCTGGTCAGCGCGGGGTTAGCCCCTGGGTCACTGACCAGAGGGGCCCCCCTGTCAGGTTTGACCTGAACAGGTCGGCTGACCTGCTGACGTCAGTCTGATGCAATAAAAAGAATTTCCAGTATAGAAATAATTCCAGTAAATTGCTAAAACTTGTAAAAATCATAGAAATTAATCTGTAACTCCAATGAAAATAATTTATATATGAAAAAGTATCAAAAAAATTCAAGGATTCTGATTATGCTATTTTCAACCATGTTTGAAAAAGTTACAGAACCTGAAATGTGGAATAAGGAATAATTCAATTCTTATAATTACTTTTTAAATGGAATTTGGAAAATTATTCAAATTTCATTATGAATGCAATGATCACACACTGTCCTAGTTACAAATCAGTACCCTAACATGACATCTCATGCATGCTAACTTCAAGTTGATCGAAGCATCAGTTTGAATCAATTAAAACGGTACCCGTGAATACCCCGTTTGAATTGATATTCGAATGTGATTCAAATCAACTCTAAACCTAATACATGTTGAAAATAATAACTTATCACTTTGCATTCTCATGCCATGCTCATGCATCATTTTGTTTGCATGTGATTGTTATTGAATGTTGCCATTCATTTCGGTAGGCTCCGCACCCTCGGATTCCACCGAATATCCGTCTGACGGATATCGTTCCTCCTCTGAGCAACAAGGCAAGCAACCCTTTTGATCATCCGGATAAATCCCATGTTCTTTCTCCTGCACCTATTTATTGCATTAAGATCAAATGCTTCAACTGCTTTTGCCACGATAGTTGAACCCACTTCCTTTGCATGACCTAACCTTGTCACAGTAAATAGCCGAACCTTGCAACCTAGCATACATGATAGTTTCTTGAGCTATGATGTGCCTTATCCTGCTATGCATGCTATGCTTAGAGTTGTGTATGGTCTGTCATCTGGGAGATGAACAGAATTGTGAAAACGTGTTCGGTGAGCAAAGGTTGTGTGTTGAACTTGATTTGGTAAAGGTACCGGTGAAAAGCTGTGTAGGAGTACATGGCGGGTTGTTTCATTGGAACCGTCCATAGGAACTGAGTTCCGTGTATGTAATCCAAGACTAGATACTACCACATGCTGGGCCCTAAAATATGACCCCGCTCGGCCTATTAATCGCGTAGTACTCGGTCCAGGAGTTGCAAGTAGTTTCTGGTGTTTATAGTAATGCTGGAGGCCGTGCATGGTGCTGACCTGAGAGGTGGGCTGTGATGCGGTAGGCAGTGGCACGCTGTACCAAGTGGCACCCGGATGGTGGGCTTGGGAACCCTGCGCACATTGTTTGAGGCCGTGGCGGAAACCCCGGCCGGACTTCCGTACGGGTTATTCTCAGATAGGCGATAAACCTGGACTAGGTACTAGTGTGGTTAACGGTCGTGGCCGACTCCCTCGCTGGGCTTCCGCTTGAAGGTTGCCGAGGTGCATGACGTGCACATGGCGATAAGTGGCGAGAGCGTGTGTGACGAAGTACACCCCTGCAGGGTTATGATCTATTCGAATAGACGCGTCCGCGGATATGGACTACTTGGAGACATATGTTGTTCATAGATAACTACAATGGCTACTCATAAAATTGCCAAGATAAGCATGAGTGTCGTGGACGGCATTTCCGTACGGAGACGGAATGATTCCACGATAGTGTATTGTTGTGGTGTTAGTGGACTCGTGTGCGAGAAATCAAGTTGGCAAAATTATTTAAAAATGCAAGTTGTCTAGCCACGAGTCAAATGCTGGCTTTCCGCATGAAACCCCACAATACCTTTTTGATACCTTGCATGAGTAGTTAGTTATCCGAAAGTCTTGCTGAGTACCTTCGTACTCATGTTTGCTTAATACATATTGCAGAGGTTGCTAATGACCCTAATGGAGGGTTCTTCGTAGACATCGACGACGACGAGTAGCTGATGTCCCAGCTACGATCTGGCCCTACGTTGGATCTGTAGTATAGTCAGGCCATGTGCCTTCTAGTTGCCCGGTCTGTACTCAGAGAGTTTAAACTCTTCCGCTGGCTTGTAACTGAATGACTGCTATTATGGGTCGTGAGACCCTTAATGTGTAATATTATGTGTGTGGCTCTTCCGAGTCTCCTAAATAAAGCTTGTATGTTTATGGTCATGTTGTGATGCCATCGATGTATCTATACATATCCGTATGCCATGCGTACGTGTGTCGTACTTGATATGTATGGGGTTCGATTACCTAGTCGTGAACTTTAGTAGCACTCCTTACGAGGAAATGCCCCTTTGTGATCCAATGAGCCTTGGTAGTTCGCTACTGCTCCGGACACATTGGTTGACCGGCATGTGTCCTTCTTAGCTGCTGTGTCTGTCCTCTTTGGGGAAATGTCACGCGATGTAATGGAGTCCTTGTAGCTTGCTACGACTCGTCTACATTCGCTGATGACCGACACCTGCTTTGTTGGGTCATGTATGCATGTCCTTGTGCGGTACTGCCACTTTGGTTTATGACTAGACATGTCGATCCGGGTTCTTTGACATGGGAATGCTAGCGACACTATTGCATACATGAGTCAAAAGACGCAAACGGTCCCGGCTAAGGTAAGGCTGCAGCCGAGGAGTTAACCGTGCGTGAGACCGCAAAGGGATGCGATGTGTTACAGGCTAGATTCCTATGGCTTAGGATCGGGGACCCGACAGTCGAGTTCCACGAGCTAGCCCGTTACGCCTTGCAGGATATCACTGATCAGAAGAGCAAGATTTATCAGTTCACAGGTGGCTTGAAAGAAGATTTGCAGTTAGCGCTTGCTTTACACGATCCTGAGGAGTTCGACAAGTTCTACAACTTAGCTCTCAGGGCTGAGGCAGCTTTGCTCAGGGTGGAGAATTCTAAGAAGCGCTTCAGAGATTCCAGCTCCTCTTCCTCTACTCAGGTGGTTGAGAAGCAACAGAAGTTTTGGGTGTCTCCTCCTCCTCCTCGGCACACGCAACAGTTCAAGCATTCTAGTGGCCGTGGTTCTTCCCACCCACCCAACCTAGTTTTTCAGCAGAGATTCCAGCATCAGAAGCAAGGGCCTCCTCAGACATAGTACCGTCAGCCAGCAGAGGTTACTTGTTACAAGTGTGGGCAGAAAGGTCACTATGGCAACAAGTGCACTTCTCACCTCCGTCTGCCGCCCCCTCCTCCAGGCAAACTTCCAAGAAATGCTCTCATGAAGTTCAACCCCAGGTCAGCTCGAGTCAACATGGTGAATGCGTCTGAGGCAGAAAACTCGTCAGATGTGATCATGGGTAACCTCCTCGTTAATCATATTGCTGCTAAAGTGTTGTGCGATTCTGGCGCATCGCATTCTTTCATGTCATATCCCTTTGCATCTGGTAATAATATTGCGATCGAGTTTCTACCCAAGTCTTTGCAAGTGGTGTCTCCGGGTATAAGGATGAGCTCTCAGTTGTTCGTTGCGGGTGCTTCTGTCAAGATAGGCAGTTATTCTTTTCTGGCGTCTCCTATTGTCTTGGGCAATTCTGACATCGATTTGATCCTTCGTATGGACTGGTTGGCCACGAACAAGGCATCGATTGATTGTGAAGCTAAAGAAGTGAAGCTTACTCACTCTTCGGAGGACGTGATTATATTAGCGGCACGCGATGATACAATCCATCTGTTCTCGTTGAATGAAAAAGGTGAGATTAATCCTATTTCGCAAGTCCTAGTGGTCTGCAAATATGAAGATGTGTTTCCAGAAGAGTTGTCGGGTATGCCTCCGCACCGAGAAGTTGAATTTGTCATTGAGCTTGAGCCAGGTACTGAGCCGGTGTGCAAACGGCCGTACAAATTGGGTCTAGAAGAGTTGAAGGAACATGAGAGGCAACTTGATGAGCAGGAGCGTTTGGGTCTGATCAGACCGAGCTCATCTCCGTGGGGCTATGGAGTTCTGTTTGTCAAGAAGAAGGATGGCACGGACCGGCTGTGTGTCGATTACCGTCCATTGAACAAGAAGACAATCAGAAACAAGTATCCACTTCCGAACATAACTGAGTTGTTCGAACAGTTGAAAGGGGCTAAGATCTTCTCCAAGCTCGATCTCAGAATGGGGTATCATCAAATTCGCATTCCCGAAGAGGATATTCCGAAAACTGCTTTCAGGACTAGTTTTGGGCACGTATGAGTATACGGTCATGTCCTTTGGTCTGGCAAATGCTCCTCCGACATTTTGTCGATTGATGAACTACATATTATCTCCGTTCAAGAATGACTTCGTCTTGCTTTATCTCGACGACATCCTAGTCTTTTTTGAAACTGAGGAAGAACATGAAGAACATCTCAGATTGGTGCTTGATAAGCTGAGGGAGTACAAATTGTATGCCAAGTTTTCCAAGTGTGAGTTCTGGTTGAAAGAAGTCGTCTATCTTGGTCACATTATCTCTGCCGAGGGCATCAAAGTTGATCCATCAAAGGTGCAGGCCATTGTTGAATGGGAGCCTCCGCAGAATGTGAAGCAGCTTCGAAGCTTTCTCGGGCTCGCAAGCTATTGCAGAAGGTTTGTTGAGAACTTCTCCAAGATTGCTAAGCCGCTCTCAAGTCTTCTTCAGAAAGGTGTGAAGTACGCTTGGTCTCCAGAGTGTCAGTTGGCCTTCGACACACCTCTACTCCAGTCTTGGTTCCTCCGGATGATTCCAAGCCTTACCAGGTGTTCTGCGGTGCTTCTCTCCAGGGTCTTCGTGCAGTTCTGATGTAAGAGAAGAAAGTGGTTGCATATACCTCCAGGCAGTTGAAGCCAGCGGAGAAGAATTATCCTGTGCATGATGTTGAGCTAGCAGCTGTGGTACACGCTCTGATGACTTGGAGACACCTCCTGTTGGAACGAAAGCTTGAAGTGTTCACCGATCACAAGAGTCTCAAGTACATCTTCACTCAGCCTAACCTGAATCTTTGGCAAACTCGTTGGGTGGAAATGCTCCAAGATTTTAATCCGAGCGTTGAGTACACGCCAGGCAAAACTAATGTCGTGGCAGATGCCTTGAGCAGGAAAGCCTACTGCAACAGTCTTATTCTGAAACCTCTCCAGCCTGACCTTTGTGAGTCTTTCAGAAAGCTCAACCTTCAGTTAGTACGTCAGGGATTTCTTGCAAACCTTCAGATCTCTCCTACCTTGGAAGATCAGGTCCGAGCAGCACAGCTTCTTGAAGTAATGGTGAAGAAAGTCAAGATTGGCGTGGCAAAGAGTCTTCCCAAATATAAGTGCTTCAGTGTTGATGCCAGAGACACGTTGTTCTTTCAGGATCGTCTTGTCGTTCCGAAAGGTGATCTTAGAAAGGTAATCATGGATGAAGCTCATAACTCTCTGCTCTCTATACATCCGGGAAGCTCCAAGATGTATCAGGACTTGAAATAGACCTTCTGGTGGACGCGTACGAAGCGTGAGATTGCTCAGTTCGTAAATGAATGTGATGTATGTTGAAGGGTGAAAGCAGAGGATCAAGGTCCAGCAGGTATTTTGCATCCTTTGCCCATTCCCGAGTGGAAGTTCGATCACATTGAAATGGATTTCGTCACCAGGTTTCCGAAGTCCAAGAAGGGTAATGATGCCATCTTCGTCATCATCAACAAGTTGAGTAAAGTGGCTAATTTTTTTCCATTCAAGGAATCCATTTCGGCAGCTCAGCTTGCAGAGTTGTACACTTCCAGGATTGTGTCTTTGCACGGCAGGCCTATGATGATTTCTTCGGATCGCTGATGTATATTCACTTCCAAGTTTTGGGACTCTTTTTAGTCTGTGATGGGCACAAAGAAACGCTTCAGCACAGCTTTTCATCCTCAGACTAGTGGTCAAGTGGAGCGAGTCAATCAAGTTCTTGAGGATATGCTGAGAGCCTATGTTATTTCTTTTGGCATGAAGTGGAAGGATTGCCTGCCTTTTACTGAGTTCTCATATAACAACAGTTATCAAGCTAGTTCTGGCAAGGCTCCATTTGAAATTCTCTATGGCAGGAAGTGTCGTACCCCGCTCAACTGGTCCGAGACCGGTGAGCGTCAGATTATTGGGAATGACTTGATAGAAGAAGCTGAGGAGATGTGTAGGGTCATTCGTGCTAACCTCAGAGCAGCTCAGTCCCGTCAGAAGAGCTATTATGATAGCAAGCATCATGACATGTCTTATGAGCATGATGACTTCGTCTATTTCAAGGTGTCGCCTATGAAGGGTACGCAGCACTTTGGCATCAAAGGCTAGCTTGTGCCTCATTTCGTGGGTCCGTTCAGAGTTGTTGGCAAGACACGCGACCTTGCGTATCAGCTTGACCTCCCGTCAAACTTTGCAAATGTGCATGATGTGTTCCATGTTTCTCAGCTCCGGAGGTGTTTCAAGACTCCCGATCGCACAGTTCATCTTCAAGACATCGACCTTCAACCCGACCTATCTTACCGTGAGCATCCAGTTGCGGTTCTCAAGGCGACTGAGCGCAAGACCCGCAATAAGACCGTCAAATTTCTCAAAGTGCAGTGGTCACAGCATTCCGACAAAGAAGCTACTTGGGAACGCGAGGATCACCTCCGTTCTGAATTTCCGGAGTTCTTTCAGGCGTAGATCTCGGGGCGAGATCTTTTTGTAGTGTGGGAGAGTTTGTAATGCCCCAAGAGTGTATCATTCCCTTTTTGGAACCTTCTCTATGTGGGTCCACCTTGTCATGGATATGAGAGCTCAATGCATATGATTTCATGTGTGTCACCTTGTATTGTTCTTCCTTTGCATGCATGCATCCATCATTCCTTACCTTGTGTTTATGCTTTGTGATTCCATGTGTGATATGGTGTGATGATTATGTGATGGTGTGGTGTTATGTGAATGATGTGGATGTAGTTTGAGAATAGGAGTAACATGTTGGTTTGCACTAGGGTTTTAAAAGCCTCCCTTTCTCTTTTATCTCAAGCCAAAATATTCTTTGCTTCTTTCCTGTTTTAAAATGTCCATGGTTTAGGATATTTTGTGGTGGTTATGAGGTTATGTATTTGCTGTTTTAGATCCATATTTGAAAGGTGCAAATATTCCCAAAACAGATAATATAAATGCTATTTTGAAAACATTTAATTGCCCCAAACAATTCTTTTCTATTTTGTTCAAATGGGTCATAATTCCCTTATGACCAGGGGGTATTTTCTTTTATTTTAAACCCCATCTGTTATGCCATGGCTTCAAATCTTTCTCTGGTTTATTTAAATTAGAAAAACACCCAGGGTTCTCTTCCTCTAACAGCCGCCAGCATGGGCCTCTTCATTCCCCTGCATGGCCCATCTTCTTCTCTGTCTCGCACGGCAGCCCACCTGTGCGTCCCTCCTTCCTCCTCGTGACGGCGTCTACCCCGTTCCCGCTTTCCGTCTGAGTACAAAGAGAGAGAACGTGCGGCTTGACGCCGTCCATCCCGTTCGCGGCCCCCATTCAACCTCGGCGTCCGTGCCCCTCTCCCTAGGGTTCCGAGCCTCCCTCTCTGCGTCGCCACCATCTCTCCCCATCTCCTCCTTCTCCCTGGTAAGTTCTGTGTAGATCCATCTAGCACAGAGAGAGAGAGAGAAGTGTCTCGCCGGCGTCCTCCGTGTATCCATCGTCTCTGGTGCAGGCCGCCATGTCAGGGAGCTCGGGAAAGGTGCCCGCTCTCCATTCCCGTCCTCGGTGAGGCCGGGGAGCGACCTCATCCACGGGCAGCTCCACGTCAACGGCGCGCTCTCGGTGGACTCCCTCCCTGTTCCTCTCCTTCGGTTCAAGGACAGTACGCCTTCAGATCTTTTTCGGCCTTCTCCAAGCTGCCACCTCCAATCGGATCCCTCCTCTTCTTCCCCAGGGTGAACTTGCTATCTTCTCTCCCTTCCCCCTTGATTAGATCCGGCCGAAGAAAGCGGCCAAGTCCAGGTGAGTGTCGATCTCCTGTTGTTGTGCTCGGGCTCCTCGTGGCTCAGGTCCTCCCTCCGCGCAGGAGTGTGTAGGTGATCGTTTAGGTTCCCTTCGTAGGTGCGGTAGTAGCGGTAGTAGAGACGAGCGCCGACGATCGTCGTTGTGGTCGGCGCAGTCTCTGTGTTCAAAGTAGAGCAGGGCTACTCTGTAGTTCACCTTCTTCTTTCTCCCTGTTATGTCAGATCCCGAAGCGTAGCGTAGTGGTCATAGAGTGTGTGTGTTATTGGTGAGGTCATGGGTTCGAGTCCCGCGCAGCACCACACCCCCTTCTGATTTTCCTTTTTTGCACAGTAGCACAGTAGCTACAGGTAGTACCATACCTGGCAAGATCCCCCTGTTCTGTCGATGAGATGGCAAGTAGCAGGGTGGAGTTGGCCTTGGGGTTGATCCAGGGGATCCTGGGTTCGATCCCGCTCCCCATCATTTTTATTTTTTTGCTTTTTTTCTTTGTCTCCTATTATGTTTTGATGTGGTATGCTCTTTAGCATGTGAGGTAATTATTTTTGCTCAGCAGCAGGTTGTTCTTAATCGTGATGCTATAGCTTGTGTTGGTATAACTTGTGTAGGAACGCATGTATAGGATTGAGAGCATATACATGTTGTGTGTGTGTGTGTGGTATCTTGTGTGTGTATGGCACCAAGATGGTGATGTTTATGTGCTTGGTTGTGGTGCAAGCTCCAAGGGTGGAATATATGCATCTCTTGTGCAAATATGTGATGTGAGTGTGTGTGTGGGTTTTCCCCCTCACCTACCTTGTGTATATGTAGGTGCTCTTGTCATGAGTGTGTGTGTAAGTGTGTGGTGACCCACACATGCCCAAGGCTTGGTGATCCTTGGATGTGCACATGTTCTAGCTTGTGTGTGTAGGAGTAGAATGCATGATGTGTGTGTAGTAGTGGAGTATTCTCTTTAGCATGTGTAGGTGTTTGTGATCCTTGTGGTTGTTGTATGTGTGTGGGAATGGTGGTGTGCTATGGCACACATGCATGCGTTCCACCCCTCATGTGCACCATTGGACTTGTGAGAGTGTGCAAGTGCTCGTGTAGGTGTTGTTGTAGTGAATAGCACATTTGATGATGCACAATTCACTATATGTGTTTCCATGTAGCTTTTCTTTTCAAGTTTTGCCCTTTTGTCCTATGTAAGTACATATGTATTTTATATGTTTTTGGCGTAGAATCATCCCAGAAATCCATTGGTTAAGTCAGTTTTTCCTTTGGAACACTTTCTGGGAATGTCATAATTAAGATTTGTTCTATGTTTGGAGCTTGGTTCCATGAGATGTGGTGAGCCCAAGAGGTTGATTCCTTATTGTGGCATTAGAGGGTGACCCCCTCTATGGCATGTTCGTTTTGTTTCTTGCTTAGTAGATCATATGTGCAAGTGGTGCTTAGTCAAAGTGGGCATGTGGCTGAAATTCCGGTTTAGTGAAAATTTGTGGTTTTCACTAAGTGTGAGAATCTGTTTATATTCTCTTCTCTTGTTGTTGTGCTTGTAGAGATCCATGTGCTGGGAATCATTCTTTGCTATCAACTGTAAAGTTGTAGCTTTTGTGTTTGTCTAGCTCCCTGTAAATTTTCATTCCATTTGGAGTCTTGTAGATATTGTTTTGGGTGCTATCAAAATGCTTCAGAGCATAAACAGCTAGTGAGAATCAGGAATTTTCACTAAGTCCCTGAAAACTGATATTTTTGGCCAAGTTAGCACTTGTGTAACTTTCAGAGCATAAACAACATATTTGGGTGGCTGTAGGTGCTTTGCATGTAGCCCTGAAAATGCTTCTGAGCATAAACAACATATTTGGGTGGCTGTAGGTGCTTTGCATGTAGCCCTCAAAAGGCTATGATGCTGTTTATGGCAGATTGTATAGTTTTGATGTGTTGATGCTTGTGAGTGCATAGATGATGGTGTGGTGATATTCCTTGCACCACCATATCCATGTTGGTTTGTTTTATGTCTTGGCAACCTGGATATACTAGAAGTATGCCATTGGAGTGTGTGGTGATGTATTTGACACGTAGCACTTCATTTCTAGCTTCGTTGTTTCCCGTTGTTCCGTAGCTCCGTTTGTAACGTTCTTTATATGCTTTTGCATCGGTTTCGCGTGACGCATCTGTTCAATTCATTCTCATGCATGTAAAGATAGCTTAGGGTGCAGTTCTGTCCAGGAACTTGTATTTTCTTCTCATGCATGTGCAAGTGAGTAGAATAGAGAGACATGTTCATTTTCATCTCATGCATCATGTGCTTGTTGCATCTTGAGGTGCAGTTGTTCATTGGACTCTTTTTATGTTGGGTAGCACCGGGATCGGAGAACCAGTACATGGATCCGGGAGAGTACATGAAGGACGAACAAGAGCAGTTCCAAGCCGAGGACATCACACGCAAGATGATATGACCGTGATTCCATCTCTAGACTTGTTATGCTAGATTACATTTCTTCGTCATATGCTCGCTGCCTACCACTGATATAATTGCCTCCTGATATTGCCATGAAACCCAAACACTTATCCCTTCCTAGCAAATCTTGAATAGCTAAGTAGGCTTTGCTCAGCTACTAATGTTAGCGTAGCTAGTTGCAGGTGCTTTGTCTCATGTGATAACATGAGTTTGATATCATTATGTTAAATCCATTATTTAATTAATGCACCTATATACTTGGTAAATAACGGAAGGCCTAGCCTTTTTCCGGGTGTTTTCTTCCGTTATTGCCGCCATAGTTACCGGCTACCGGTGTTTGATTCCATAATGATCGCTCCTAACACGTTCGGGGTTGTTATGGGGACCCCCTTGATAAATCGCGTAGTGTTAAGGCTTCTCCGGCAGGACCCAACATTGGTGTTAATTTGCTAATCACTTAATAAGAATCTGCATAGGGAATGATCACCCCGAGGATCTTTAATCAACAACCCGGGCTAGTAATCCTCATGAGTGTTGGTCCAACCTGGTCTACCTGCGGGGCCACCATGAGGAAACTTGAGGTTTGGTTCTCGTAGCTAGTTCCATCCGTCGTGTCCTGCGACTGAGATACGCGGCTCTTATTAGGGTCGTCGACACGACGAGAGGTCCTGCTAGTCTTGTCTTACCTTAGCGATATATCTTGCGTATAGGAATCCCGATGAAGCTTTGGTTCGCCCAGAGTTGAGGTTTTCCTCTAAGGAATCCGACGAGATCATGAGATTCGTGATAGAGGATTACTTTGCGGCCCGTGACCATTTGTGATGGACTAGTTGGAGCACCCCTGCAGGGTTTAATATTTCGGAAAGCCGTGCCCGCGGTTATGTGGCAACTTGGAATACTTGTTAACATCCGGTTATAGATAACTTGAACATAATCTAATAAAATTTCCAACTGTGTGCGTATCCGTGATTGTCCCCCTCGAAGACCTCTCTTCGATCGGGAACACGATGGGGTTATGATTGACGTAAGTAGGTGATCAGGATCACTTAGTGATCAGCTAATCATCGACCGCTAGAATAGACCACCTTCATACTTGTTCTACGTAAGTTAGCCACCACATATGCTTAGGATGCTGCAACCTAAATACTCCACCTCCCTTACCTAATAACTTGACTAATTCTGGCACCGAGGTCATAGATTGCTGAGTCCCCGTGGCTCACAGTTTCCTTCACAACACCAACAGGATCAGGAACCCCCGAGACAGGTGATCCCGATGGCACGCCGCAGGCGTGGCAGTACGGTGAGGAGAACGATCGCCTGTACGTGAACTATCCAGAAGACTGAGGCGTGGTCGTGATCGTGGGCAAGCATGGAGGGTAGCATAGTCATTTCTCATGTTTTGTAGTCCGTAGCGGAACTACCTTGTTTGGATGCATGACGTAACTCTGATTTATTTATGAGATGGCAGTTGAATCCAGAATTGTCATTCTACTATTATTATGTATGTGCTATGTTACCGTGCGTGCGAAACGCTTAGATGCGCTTCTTCCCAATTCGGGGCCTCGCTCCCTAAATTGGAAAGGACCGCATCTTAGTCGTTACATGCATCCTGCTGTACCCCATACTTGAACATGGTGCTTAATGCTATATATTATGATCCTATGATGCGTGGCTATCCTACCATGTTTGAGTAGTTCCGTTTTGTCCTATGGGTTGATTGATGATCCTGATTGATTTGAGTTGAGTGGTATATATTGGTTCTATCCTAAGGTGCTTTTGATGAGGCACACGTGTGAAAGATTCATGTTGGATGGTTCTCAATATGTTCATGATTTCCTTATAGTGGATGGCTCGAGTGATAGAAGCTTACACCCGAGTAAGGAAGTTATTTGCGTAAAGGAGTAAAGGGGACTTGATGTTTAAATCTATGGTTGGGTATTACCTGAATAATCTTTAGTAGTTTCATATGCTTGTTAGGGTTCCTATCATAAGTGCATATGATCCAAGTACAAAAAGTGTGTTAGTGTATGCCTCTCCCACATATAAAACCCCAATAATGATTGACGGTCTTGTTATCATTTGCTTGGGACGATCTCTCAAATCCTATCAACACTTGTCCACACTCACTCTATTTACTTTATTGTTCTTTTATTAAAACATGACCTAAATTTTATTTATGGGTTCTTTATTACCTTGCAAACCTATCTATTACACCTATTAAGTACTTCTAGTTTCTTTTCTGCAAAGTAGTTTCATACATGTTCTAGTTAAAGTAAGCGTTAGCATGGGTAGAGTTATCCCGGTGGTCTGTAGAACTTGAGAGAATATTAATTCTACCTTTAGCTCCTCGTTCGGTTTGACACTCTTACTTATTGAAAATGACTACAAAAATCCCACTACACTTGTGGGTTATTTGTGATCACGACTTATGACGAAGAGATCTATCCGGGTCACTTAAAAGTGTAATGACACCGTTGGATCCTAGAATCTTGAGCTTCATGTACCCGTAATGCGGTTTGTCCTCAAATCTTGTGAAGGCCTCACGCGCCAAAAGAGCGTGATAACCGCTGCGAAAGGGTACAATATGGAAGACAAGTTCTATGGACCTGTAGTTCTTAGGGGTATCGAATACCATGTCAAGAGAAACTCGTCATGTGCTACGTGGCTCTCTTCCGGGGACAATCCCTCAAAAGATTGTCTGGCTTTGTGTCAGGGGTGGTTTTCTTAGGATATTAATTTCCCATCACATGACCCTTGTGCACACCAGCCCCAGGAATACTGTTAGGTGATGCACAGTTCCTTGATTCGAAAATCTAGTCAATTACATAATTTGAAGTACAAGACCATGATAGCCTATGGAGTACAAGAGAAGGTTTCTAGTGGTTGGTGGAGGAAGCGGCTGGGGATCTCGAGCGTCTATGAGACACCATCTCCCACAGGAACAACTGGCCTAGGTAATTCCTATCTCGCACGGTTGACCTGCATAATCCTTGGGCCTAGGTTTTGGGGATGTCATGAGGATGCTCCTCTCCTAATAAGAAATCTGGCCATGAAAATATCCAGCGACAATCCAGTGCGTACTTTGAATGTACTTCAAACATCACGAAGACAGACAAAAATTAGCAAGTAATTATTATGCACTAAAATGTTATTCACAATGATCACTCAGTCATAAGTACAACTCATAAAGGTAAGCAAGAAGGTTATCTATGCATACTGAGACTCAAGTAAGCAAGTAATAAAATAAAATAGAACCTCGGTCGGTAATCCTCCCGATGCTTCCAAGAACATAAAGTTGTCCAATCGGGTATCTGAAGCGACGCCTCCAAAGGATAAAGATACAAAACATGCCTTAGTCGGGCGTCTAAGCGACACCGCATACAGGGATTATAGGGAATAATAAAATGAATGCCACAGTCAGGCGTCTAAGCGACACCTCATAAAGGGCTTATATGAAATAATAATAGTTGCCAAAGTCGGGCGTCTCGGCGACACCACATAAAGGGCTTCTAACATATTCATAATGATGAATATCCAGGAGGTAGTAGCATCCTAGGGATATTCTAGATTCACACAAGAAGCGGTTTGTCCACAGCAATAAAGGTGTGGTCATGCACCACGATTACGGTTAACCTCATAGTTAAATTAATTCCCTCTTAAGACCGACTCTAAGATCGACACTTGACCTATCCTAGACTGTAACCCCTAAACACGGACATGGCTATCCGTACAGGTATAAAACTCCAGAGAGGATGTACTCTTTACCCACGAGTAAGGGATTTGTTTAGTCGACCAGAAATGTTGACTAATTTCGATTACGACCTTTGAGTTGAAAAACGCACCTAACCCACACACACGAGTTTAACTTCTTGATGCCTGGGTCACCCACAACACTCATTAAGCAAAACTCTTAGTGGGAAGATTCTCAATCTCCACTAGCATGGGATCAAAAATTTACAGCGCACTACAAGGGAGTGCCCTTCCCTCTCGGTCCCAAACCAGAAAAACACCCATTTCCCCGGACCAAGTGGCATGCCTACCAAATGCATCTGGTATCTTCCACCATGGCATCTCTGTACGGTGTGTGCCACGAAAGAGGTTGACGACTTACTGGACCGTACCCTACCAATGGTAGGGACAAGTTGTAGTATGAGACAAGTAAGCGATGCTACTGGAACAAGACTCGATCTATGATTGACTCAGGAGGCTTATGTGTTTCCTGCATGGTTAGCATTAAAAACTTTTCTAAATCGCTTATCTGATGGACTCACTCCTACCATGCCCAGCATGCCTCCACGGATCGTCCCAATCACAATGGGATATCCATACCTGGGTCATGTCTACCCGAGATGTGACCTCCCTCCGGATCCTATTTAGTTAGCATTGGCGTGTGTGGCATGAAGAAGTGACTAATGTAACATCCATCTCAAATGCAACAGAAATAAATTCTTACCGTTTACTTGTAGGCATGATTTTACCTCCACATGAAATAATGTCATTATACTTTAAAATAGTGATAGCATACAAGACACAACTAATTTTATATCCAAGTTCGGGATACTTGCCCAAAGTATGCTGGAGATTAGGATGTACTCCACACTTGGAATGTTTTATCCTTCCCTCCCATTCCTATTTTTGAACTATGCAAATGAACACACAGTCCTAAAAGAGTACTAAAATATTGTTTAAAAAATTACTAAATAAATCCTAAAATAGACTATGTGAAATTTGGAAAAGGTAGGAAAAAGAATCAACTCATTTCGAATAGTGGTTTAAATGATAGAGGTGGTCAAAGTTGAGTCAACTTCTTCGTTCTTAAATTAAAACAGAACATAAGACGGTTCAGCCGGGGCTGACGCTTCCGCAACATACAAGACGTACTCGGGGGAGTGCGCTTCCATTTCAAAACGTTCTGGTGACTCGGCGCCACCGACGGTGCGCTAGCAGGTCCACCTGTCAGGTTTGACCGTTCTTCCTCCGTCGTCTTCTTCCTCTCGCCGAATGGAGCATGGCCTCTCGCGATCCTTGCAGGCGGTTGGCGACTCCTGATGGATCTGCAGGTCTGGGAATGGATCCACGATGAGTTGGTGGTCCTCCCAATGGTCTCTACATCCGGGGAGGTGGGTGTCGGTGTCAAAACCGATTGATGTCGGGTAGGGAGTCCTGAGGAGTGGACCTTGGATTAATGGGTTACAGGGGACGAAGGAGATAATATTTACCCATGTCCGGGCCCTCTTGAGGAGGTAAAACCCTACGTCATGTTTTATTATATTGATGTGTGTGAGGATGACACAGTTGATCTACCTCGAGATCGTATGAGCTAAAACCCTAGATGAGTCAACTTGCCTATGCGGATGAAAACCTTTGGTTTGTTGGACACCAGGGGCTACTAGGGTTACAAACAACCGACCTCCAGCCGGGGACAGTTGCGCTGATCTAGCCTACGAAACTTGCATGACACGCTACTCTTCAGAACTTTCCTTCTTGTTCGCGAGGTCATTACATAGCCCGGTCTTCAATAAGACGGCCAATTAGGTCCGCCACTAAGACATGGGCCGACCATCCAAGGACCCCTTAGTCGGGACTCCCTGATTAGACCTCGAACTAGCATCCAATTCCGATGTACATGGTCTTCGATAGCTCCTTATATCCGGAGTAATCCACTTGCAAGGCAAGTTCCTCTATCCGTTCTGATGTGTAGAATTACGATCTATTTATTGACTAGTTCTCAAATATCGAAGCATCGCGGATCCCATGACCTCTAACCTTTCCGCTCGAAGATCGATAGAAGCACTCGATTCCTGTCAGCATTAATGAAGACATGAAATCCAGCATTCCCTCACAGAACAGCTTCCTGTAACCGAGGGATAAAAACACTCTTTATTAAAGATCAAATCAGTCCTTGGGTGGCAATCACCCTTTAGGTACCACCAAGAAACCCTAAAGCTCCAGTGCTCACAGGCATGGCAGGTTCCTCCTCGCGACCCTTTGGCCCCCTCCCACGAGATTTGGCAAGCTGCTCTATTTCCCTACTCCAGTTGCACAACCTCGAAGTACAAGGGTATCTCCCCATGTCGGATCTTGCGCCCAGCCGCACTGGATCGAGCTTCACAAATGGTGAGGCCTTCACAGATATCTTGCCACCAGCCGCACTGGATCAACCGAAAAGGGTGAAAGGATCTGCTTCGTCTCTTTCCTCCTGCGAGGTCTGGGCTTTCCAGTCCACCCCTCCGGAGGGGCTTACTGGAATTCTACAGGCTACAACTTCATAACCTCACCATTGGCTCAATCATGCACATCTAATGCTTCGTAGACCTATGTGTGATGTTCTTGGGCTACGAGTCCCACTTCGACCTATGGAGACAATAATTATGCCTCGTTCCCCAAACTAGGGGAACATAAATTCGAGAAGTGGGCGCAATCGAAGTGTCGTGTATAGTCGGTACCAGATACCCGGTCGGGACTCCAAAAAAGGAAACTAATGAGTGGTCTTCAGAACGGTTTTATATTGAGGACATTCTCTTATTCAACCCAATTCGGAGGGGCCTTCCCGAATACAACGAGGTCCCCTTAAAGAAGCAGTTCATCTAGCGAATGGTTAGTCCCTCCCAAGAAGTGAGCCCCGAAGAAAAAAGGCCTAGACGCCAAGGTGAAGTTACTTGCTCACAACAGGCTGACCATCATGGAGGTGATCGTTGTGGTAATTACCCAGTGTCTCCAGCCACTCGAAAAGCGCACGCACCCCTTTTGGCACTATAACGGGACAAGCGACACCACACTTTCGAGACGACGGGGACCAAATAATCAAGAAGCTTTAGCAGTTATTTTGCCCGGCCTCTTCAAGGCAAAAAAGAAAAAATTGCCCGCCTCACCATCGGGGACGGCTTCTCGGCATATAATCCCATCGAATGGGTAAGTGTGATCACGTTCTCATAGTCTAGATGCTTATTCTTGATTTTACCGATCAATAACGCCTTGCTCTCCTTATAGACTTGGAGGCGTTGGATTGAGACGGTTAACTGTCCCGCTCTCAGCCCAAGAATTACTCCCACGATGCTGACCCCAGATTCCATGAGGATTCGTAGATTTCTATCGACCTTGAGGATGTAGTATTTTATCAGGAAAGTGTCGACAAACTCAAGGTGTCCCTTCAGGCTAACAACCTTGGGCCTCTTCCATCTTCTGCAGCGAACAAAACGAAAGCCAATACTCGAAGAGGAGCCATTCCTCCCATCGTCCAAATTGTTACTGCCTCCAACCCAAGGGTCATAGGTCCGTGCACCGAACTCCATACTAAGCTATACCGGCTGGGGTTCCATCGACCAGAACAAGTTTCCCGGACAAAGAGAAACGGCAGAAAATATGTCGGTCGCCCCTTCGACCAAGAGATATACATATCAATCTCTCCCTTTTTACTGTAATGATTGCATTGACTATTCATGACCCGTAGCCGAAATATTCAGGAGATGTGTGCAACCTTCTGTCACATCCCTAGCTACCCTTTGATGATTAGCAAGATTGCGCTCATATTTTCATTCTTGCATTAAAAGTGAAAATGGAAATCAAAGAGAAAAACACTAGCAACTCTATATTCAAAACAATTCAAGTTGTGACAAATCAATGAACCTAAAATGGCCTTCATAAAAGTCCATCATTTTTGATAAATATTGGAAACAACAATTCACGGGTGGATTTCTTATTAAAACTAGTTTTGGCATTTTATTTAAAATACAAAAGCCACTGAAATCAACTATATATTTGATTTCAAATATTTTAGAGTTTCATAAAATGTTGAATCTTTTATATGGGGCTGGAAATATTCCAAGTAATACCCCACAGTTTATTCACTATTTTAGAAATAGTTTGGAGCCAAAAATTAAAATTAAACAAATGTTAGAAAGGTTTTAACAGAAATAGAAAAGAAAGAAAATGAAAAAAAACGTATCTAACACTTACATCGCCCAGCCCATCTTCTCCCTCGTTGTCGTCTACCTCGTGCCCGTTGGCAGCAGGATGTGGCCGCCGCCTCCTCCGACGAGGCCACGCACCTGCATGCATGGCTGGACCCTCCTTCGCGCTGGCAAGGAGGATAACCCACCCCGCAACCTATTCTAGCTCTCTCCCTCTCCCCATTCGCCCCCTGTGCTTCTCTTCTCTCGGCTGCCATTGGAGCGAGCTCGAGCTCGAGCTCGCCGTCATCTCCGGCCACTACAAGCTCCTCCGAGCAGGCCGTTCGCTCTGCCTTGACCATCTCATCGTCTCTGCCAAACGAAAAGAGCCCCCGAGCCCTGCATCGCCTCCATCACCGTCGTCTTCTACCTTCGGCCGCCGGCAAGTCGTCGTCGATCCGTCGGATCCAGCGCCTCCCCGAGCAGCCTGAGCCCTCCATCGACACCGCAAGGAGGTCCTGATGGTTTCCCGCTCATTTTCCCCCTCGATCCCTTGCTCTAGGCCCCGATTCCACCGGAGCCTGACGAGATCCACCGTGGGAGCTCGTCGCCGGTGACGCTTCGGTGATCGGTTGGTCGATCTGAGGCTTCGATTAACTCTAGCTCGACGTGTAGATGATGTAGGAGCCAAGCCCCGTCCCTTTTGCCCACTGGGCCGATGACCTCGACATTGCCCGAGATCCGGCAGCCGCCGAGATCGTCGCCGGCGTTAACTCCGGCCGTTTCAACCCCTGAGCATAGCAAAAATGGATGCACCATCGAGCGGTTGTTCCCCTGGTGCCCTCCGCCATCCTTTTGGTCGCCGGAGGAGCAATCCCGAAGCCCTCCGCCGTCCCTGGATCACCGAAGGCTCACCGCCGGTGGGTTTGACCGCATCGCTGGTGGGTTTGACCCCCTTGGGTCTATGACAAGTGGGGCCAGCCCCCTGACTAACTAAGTTTAGGTTAATAAAAATAAATGATTAATTAAAATCTGGCTAGATTCATTGACCAGTGGGACCCACTGGTCAGGTTTGACTTTCAACGGCCAGTTGGACCTGTAGATGTCATGCTGATGCAATAACTATATTTCTCATTTAATATAATTCCAGAATAAATGCAGAACTTTGGAAATTCATAGAAAATTGATTAGAACTTCAAATTTGACAAATAATATATCAAAATTGATTAAAAAAAATTCAATGAACACAATGGTGCTATTTTCATGCATGACAAACAAAGTTATGAAACAGCATCAGGTCAAATTAATTAAATGAATATGATAAATATACTATTTCCACTAATATTTGAATTTGAATTCAAATCAGCATCATTCCAAGGGTTTGATTGCCACACTAGCTCATGCTACATTTCATTTCATGCCATGATTACGCATCATATTGTTGCATATGAATGTTATTGATTGTCGTTATTGTTTCGGTAGGCCCTGCCCTTCCGGATACGTCCGAACATCCCACTAACGGATTTAATCCCTCTACTGAGCAAGAAGGCAAGCACCCTTTTGATCATCCCGATATAATCCCATGTTCTTGCTCCTCCTCCCACTTATTGCATTAGGACAAAATATTTCAAATGCTTTACTTCAGTAGCTGAACCTATTCCTTTGCATGACCTGTCATTGTCACATTAAATAGCCAAATCTTGCAACCTAGCATTCCAAGTAGTTGCTTGAGCCATGATGTGCCTTTTTCTTGCTATGTTTGCTATGTCTAGAGTTGTGTCAGGTCTATTTCATCTGGGTGATGAGCAGGAATGGATGATTGTGTTCTAGTGACTAAGAATAGGTGTGGAACCTGATTTGGTAAACGTACCGATGAAAGGCTATGTAGGAGTACATGGCGGGTTGTTTCATTGGAACCGTCCTTAGGAACTGAGTTTCGTGTATGTAATCCAAGACTAGTTACTACCACATGCTGGGCCCTGAAATATTACCCCGCTCGACTTACTAATCGCCTAGTACTCGGTCCAGGAGTTGCAAGTAGTTTCTGGTGTTTATAGTCATGCTGGAGGTCATGCATAGTGCTGACCTTAGAGGTGGGCTGTGAGGCGGTATGCAGTGGCACGGTGTAACAAGTGGCACCCGCATGGTGGGCTTGGGAACCCTGCGCACATCGTTTGCGGCTGCGGCGGAAACCTCGGCGGACTTCCGTGCGGGTTACTCTCAAATAGGAGATAAACCTTGACTAGGTATTAGCGTGGTTAACGGTCGTGGTTGACTCCCTCACTGGGCTTCCACTGGAAGGTTGCTGAGGTGCATGACCTGTAGATGGCGATAAGTGGCAAGAGCGTGTGTGAAGAAGTAAACCCCTGCAGAGTTATGATCTATTCGAATAGCCGCGTCGGCGGATATGGAGTACTTGGAGACATATGTCGTTCATAGATAACTTTAATGGCCACACATAAAAGTATCAAGATAAGCGTGAGTAGCATGTATGGCATTTTCGTGGGGAGACGGAAAGGAGTTCATGATAGTGTATTGTTGTGGTGGTAGTGGACTCATGTACGACTTATTAAAGTTGTTAAAACTATTTAAAATTATAGTTTAGTCTAGCCAAGAGTCAAAGCTGGCTTGCTGCATGAAACACCACAACCCCTTTATTGATACATGTGCATGAGTAGATATATCTATTCTAAAGTCTTGCTGAGTACTTATGTACGCATGTTTTCTTAATAAATGTTGCAGAGGATACCCACGAGCAAACAGGTGGGTTCTATCTAGACATCGATGATGACGAGTAGCTGGTGTCCCACCTACGACCTAGCCCCTTTCCGAAGGGATCTGTAGATAGTCAGGCCTTATGCCTTTTCCTTTCAACTATCTGTACTCAGACAACTTTTATGCTTTTCTTGGTTTGTATAACTCTTCTTGTATGACTTGATTGTCGGGTCGTGTGACCCCTGCCTGTATGAACATAATATTCAAGACTCTTCCGAGTCTTCTAAAATAATGTCATGTTGTTGTATGGTTATGTTGTGATGCCATTATTGTATCTATGCATATCGAGTATGTCATGCGTACGTGTGAGGCACTGTGATATGTATGGGATTCGACACCTAGTCGTATACCCTTAGTAGCTCTCTATACAGAGAAATGCCCCTTTGTGTTTCCACCGAGCCTTGGTAGGTCACTACTGCTCCGGACACATTGATTGACCGGCATGTATCCTTCTTAGTTGTTGTTTCTGTCCCTACGGGGAAATGTCACGCGGTGTAATGGAGTTCTTGTAGCTTGCTACGACTCGTCTACACTCGCTGATGACCGACACCTGCTTTGCTGGGTTATGTATGCATGTCTCTCTACAGTCGAGCCACTTGAGTTTATGACTAGTTATGTCGACCCGGGTTCTTTGACATTGGAATGCTAGCGACACTAATGCATACGTGAGTCAAAAGGCGCAAACGGTCCCGACTAAGGTAAGGTGGAAGCCGTGGGGTTAACCATGCGTCAGACCGCAAAGGGATGCAATGTGTTACAGGCTGGATTCCTATGGCTTGGGATCGGGGTCCCGACAGCGTTGGTATCAGAGCCTGAGTGACTGTAGGATTACCAAGGCAAACTGGTCGAAGTTGAGTCTAGAATTGCTTTAGTTATATATAAGGGAATTGTTTGTGGACGAGAACGTCAGTTTCTTGCTTCTCTTCTCAAGTCATTCTATTCTGGTCATCCTCGTCTTTTCTACGAGGATTAAGAACTAGGTTACTTATCTATCTCTCAGGATCGCATGTTACTATTCGGTAGATTCTAGGAAAACGGTTCAAGAGTTGATCCGAGTTTCTTTTGTTACAAGGAAAACAAAATAAGTTTTGATGACCATGGAATTGAACTTGATAGTTGAGTGGTTATGCTATCCTATGTTTTGTGGGTTGTCTCAAAATTGTTTTTGAGCATTTACAGCAGTTATGCTGCCCAATTTTATCTCCAGAGCTCTAATGCCTTTGCATTACTCTCTATTTTAGATGCCTGGCCGTCCTTCTCGTCAGGTGGTTCGTCTGACTAGGTGCATTGATGTGTCGGGTCACACGGCCATACTGGTCAGGATGATGACAGTAGCCGGTTACCGCTGGTACCTATAGTATACAGTGGAGGAGCTGTACTGGGATTTCAACCAGTGTCAGTACCTATGCACTTATAGGGTATTCCCAGATTACCCTGGAGGCGAGCAGCCGATCCATTGGTCTTATGGATTGGGGGTTACTATTGACATGGCGGTACAAGATGCTGCCTATTCAATGTTGACCATCATGAGAGTGAGACATGCACTGCTGCAGAATTCTTAATTCTGCTATGTTCCCACTTCTTAGTGAGGAGAATAAGGATACCTCAGTGGATTCTACTTTGATTCTTCAATGGAGGACCCGTTGCTGCAGTCCACCGCTGAGATGTTAGAGAATAGAGAAAGATATGCTCGTGCCCTTCGTATGGAGCTCTATGCTGCTCGTGTTCGTTTGTGCACAGCCTTGACACAACTGGACCATGTAGTTCAGACACGGTATGGAGATATGGAGATGTTGAACCCCGCTAGGACTCATCTTCTAGCTCATGTTGACTAGCCTGCTATAGGAGGTCTCACCCCTCTTCGGGGACCTCTACTACCACCAGTCAGGGGACAAAGGCCAGACCCGTGTCCTTACGGTTCCCATGGGTCTGAAGCTCGAGTATTTCCTGATCCGCAGGTTGAGCTCCCAAGCCATGGAGGCAACCTTTATGAGATGTTTTATGCGGATGCTTGAACCCGTGAGTGGAAGAGTAGTATGGTAGTAGTTGTGCGTCCACAGTCCTGTGTGTCTTGTGGAGTATGCCTACGTCATGAGATGAGTTCCATAGGCATAGATAAATAATGTATAGGAAGCTTGGAAAGCCTCTGTTGGGTAGTATCATCTTTTTAGTAGTTTGCTCTTCGGATTGAGGTTGTACTGAACTATGTAATGGTGTTCATGAACCATGGTGTATATATAGCAGTTGCTTGTTACCATGTTGTTCGGATGTTCATTTCCGCATTCCATATGTTCAGTGCTTCTTAATCCATAGTTAGTATTGATGTTGATATTAGTCTAAGCTATGAGTTTGTTTGCGAGGATGGTGTTTACCAGGCTGAACCGTGCCCCTACCCATGAGCAGGGGGAAGGTAGTCACGCAGCACAGGAACTGCCTCACCCGCCTTCTCTGGCGGAAGTTAGCCTTGAGGCGGAGAGAAACAAGCGAGAGACCAACCGTCTGCTGGAACGTATTGAGAAAAACACGGCTCGTAAGCCGCGAAATGATGCAGTGTCCCTCAATGACTTTGTAAAGCTGAATCCCCTGAAGTTCCATCAATCCGTCGATCCTCTCGATGCTGATGATTGGTTGTGCAGTATATCGCGCAAGATACGCTCTGCAAATGATGCTGAGGCCGACAAGGTGACCTTTGTTGCGTACTTTCCGGAAGGCCTCGCCAATTTGTGGTGGGAGAATTTTGAAGCTATGCGTCCTGCCGGACCAGCAGCCACATGGGCAGACTTCAGTGCGGCCTTCCGTCTGCACCACATTCCAGAGGGTCTGATGGACCGTAAGAGAGAGGAATTTTGTGCCTTCACCCAGGCAAAGTTGACCGTGGATGCTTATAGCCGCGAGTTCGGTAATCTCGCCCACTACACAACTGAAGAGGTGTCAACTGATGCCAAGAAGCAAGCAAGATTCCGCAAGGGTTTGAGCCCCAAACTTCATCGTGACCTGCGCCTTCATGAATGCAAAAGTTTTCAAGCTCTTGTCAACAAGGTGATCAGTGCCAAGACTGGTCATACCGACTATGAAGCCACGAAGAAGCACTCTCGCAATTCGGGCTCCTCATATGGTTACGCGTTTCCGAAACGCAGGTTGTGGGTCCCGAATAACTCCCTGCCGCCAAGATATACCCCGAGGCCATCCTATGTGGCGCCTCAGGCGAACCAGACCAACCCTCCAGCAAAGACCTTTGGTGGTCCAGCTAGCAATGTTGCACCACATTCCAATCAGGTGATCTGTTACAAGTGTGGAGAACCAGGGCGCTACTCACGAGAGTGTCCCTAGAATATAGGTGCCAAGCAACTTGGAAAGGCCGTTGGGCAAGGCAAGTCGGGCAAAGTTTATTATGTGAAGCCAACTCCTGCGCGTGGCCGCGTGAATTATGTTTCAGCAGAAGAAGCTACAGAGGATCCCGACATCATTTTGGGTACGCTCCTTGTCAATCATCACCCAGCGTCTGTTCTTTTTGACACTGGGTCATCTCATTCCTTCATTTCCTAAAGTTATGCACATTTGCGTAACATGTCCTTTTTGATATTTCAATCCCTTTAGTTGTCCAAACCCCTGGTATTAAGTAGCAAACTTCTAGGATAAGCTATGACAATGAAATCCTTGTAGACAGTCTAGTTTTTCTAGCATCATTGATAGCCTTGAAATCCTCATATATCAATATCATCTTGGGTTTGGACTGGATGTCAGCTCATTATGCCAAGATTGATACCCATACTAGGAATGCTCAGCTTACCCATCCCTCGGGTGATATTGTTAATGTCTTAACTCGAGTTGTCAAATGCCAACTCTATTCCCTCAATGCGAATCCTCTTCCAGAACTTGAAGACATTCCGGTAGTCCGTGACTCCCCAGATGTTTTTCCAGAAGAACTGCCAAGAATTCCACCTGACAGGGATGTGGAGTTTGTGATAGATCTTGTTCTAGGAACTGTCCCAATAGCCAGAAGACCTTATAAGATGGCACCCTTGGAGCTAGCCGAACTTAAGAAATAACTAGATGAGGCCTTGAATAAAGGTTTCATTCGTCCTAGCTCTTCCCCTTGGGATTGTCCCGTCCTCTTCGTTAAGAAGAAAGATGGAACAGATCGGATGGTTGTAGATTATCGACCAGTTAACCTAGTCACCATAAAGAACAAGTATCCGCTCCCCAGATCAACGATCTGTATGATCAGCTTGTTGGATCCTCAGTCTTCTCCAAAATGGATTTGAGGTTGGTTTACCATCAAATCAAGATCAAGAACGGGGACATTCAAAAGACGGCCTTTGTTACTCGTTATGGCCAATATGAGTACACCGTCATGTTCTTCAGTTTAACCAATGCCCCAGCCACCTTCTCTCGCTTGGTGAATTCAATCTTCATGGAGTATTTGGATAAATTCGTCGTGGTATACCTCGATGATATTCTCATCTACTCGAAGAACGAACAAGAACATGCCGAGCATCTAAGGTTGGTATTGATGAAACTTCGAGAGCATCGCCTTTATGCCAAGTTTGCAAATGTGAATTCTGGTTACTAAAATTGACCTATCTAGGCCATGTAATCTCTGGTAAGGGTATTGCTGTCAATCCCGAGAGATTTCAAGCCGTCCTTGATTGGACTGAACCTGAATCGGTTAAGCAAGTTAGGAGTTTTCTTGGACTTGTGAGCTATTGTCGTCGCTTTGTCGAGAATTTCTCCAAGGTTGCAAAACCTCTAACTGAACTCCTCAAGAAAGATAAAAAGTTCGAGTGGACACCATAGTGTGAGCATAGCTTTCAGGAACTGAAAAGACGCCCAACTGCCGCACCTGTGTTGCTACCACCAGATTTCTCTAAGGACTTTGTTATCTATTGCGACGCCTCACGACAAGGATTAGGTTGCATTCTCATGCAGGACCATCATGTGATTGCATACGCATCTCGACAGTTGCATCCACATGAGGATAATTATCCCACACATGATCTTGAGCTTGCAGCTGTAGTCCATGCACTAAAAACCTAGCGACATTACCTTCTTGGTAATCATTGCGGAATATTCAGTAATCACCAATGTCTGAAATATATCTTCACCCAGCCGGATTTGAATCTCAGGCAAAGACGGTGGGTTGAGTTGATCTCAGATTACGACTTAGGGATAACTTACACCACGGGGTAGGCCAATGTTATGGCTGATGCACTAAGTCGTAAGTCTTATTGTAACTATTTGATGCTACAACGAGGTCAACCACATCTCTATGAGGAATTTCAGAAGTTAAACCTCCACACTGTTCCGCAAGGATTCATTTCTACCATGGTGGCGAAACCTACTCTTAGGGATCAAATCATAGCTGGCCAAAGGCGTGATAAGGGTATTTCACGGATCAAGGAGAATATTATTAGCGGAAACGCTAAGGAATTCTCCATGAATGATCAAGATGTTGTGTTTTTCCAGAACCGTCTAGTGGTTCCTAAGAATCCACATCTAAGGCAGTTCATCCTTAAGGAGGCTCATGATTCTCCTCTCACTATTCATCCTGGTAGTACTAAGATGTATCAGGACCTACGCAAGAGGTTTTGGTGGACTAGGATGAAGAGAGAAATTGTTGAGTTCGTTGATAACTGCGACGTTTGTCGTCGAGTTAAGGCAGAACATCAAAGGCATGCTCGCACCCTTCAACCTTTAGCTATTCCTGAATGGAAATGGGATAAAGTCAGTATGGATTTCATCACTGGATTTCCCAAGACCAAGAAAGGAAATAACGCTATCTTTGTGCTCATTGACCATCTTTCCAAAGTAGCCCATTTTCTTCCAGTTTGTGAGAGTATAACACCTAGCCAGCTAGCAGAGTTATATAACTCTCAAATAGTGTCTCTTCATGTTGTTCCTCTGGAGATTAACTCAGATCGTGGGAGTATTTTTACTTCTCGTTTCTGGGAAAGTTTTCAAGATGCCATGGGGACTCACCTATCTTTTAGCACTGCTTTCCATCCTCAGTCAAGTGGTCAAGTAGAAAGAGTGAATCAAATCATAGAGGATATGCTCCGATGTTGTGTTATATCGTTCAGTGTGAATTCGGAGGAGTGCCTTCCATTCGCCTAATTTTCTTATAACAATAGTTATCAATCAAGCTTGGGCAAATCCCCTTTTAAAATTCTCTATGGACGAAGATGTCGAACACCTCTTAATTGGTCAGAAACTCTTTGGTCTGGATATGATCCAGGAAGAAGAAGAGCAAGTTCGCGTTATTTGTGAAAAGTTGAAAACAGCCAATCTCGTCAAAAGAGCCAATATGATCGTCATCATAAGGCTGTGACCTTTGAAGTTGACGAGAAGTCTTACCTTCGGGTTACACCTTTGAAGGGTACCCATCGCTTCGGTATCAAACGCAAATTGGCTCCTCGTTACATTGGTCCTTTTCGCATTCTTGCCAAACAAGGAGAAGTTGCCTACTAGTTAGAACTTCCTTCGCATCTTTCCAAAGTTCATGATGATTTCCATGTCTCGCAACTCAAGCGTTTATTTTCGGATCCTATCCATGAAGTGGACCACAAAATGCTTGATCTCCAAGATAACCTTTCATACCGAGAATACCCTCTTCGTATTCTTGATCAAGCTGAGCGTACCACTCGATGTCGAAACCTCAAGTTTCTTAAAGTTCAATGGTCAAATCATTCTGAAAAAGAGGCAACATGGGAAAGAGAGGATCGTCTTCGACTTGAGTATCTCGCGCTATTCCCGACAACTTCCAAATCACGGGACGAGATTCTTTTGAGTGGGGGTGAGTTGTCACATCCCTAGCTACCCTTTGATGATTAGCAAGATTGTGCTCATATTTTCATTCTTGCATTAAAAGTGAAAATGGAAATCAAAGAGAAAAACCCTAGCAACTGTATATTCAAAACAATTCAAGTTGTGACAAATCAACGAACCCAAAATGGCCTTCATAAAAGTCCATCATTTTTTATAAATATTGGAAACAACAATTCAGGGGTGGATTTGTTTTTAAAACTAGTTTTGGCATTTTATTTAAAATGCAAAAGCCACTGAAATCAACTATATATTTGTTTTCAGATATTTCAGAGTTTCATAAAATGTTGAATCTTTTATATGGGGTTGGAAATATTCCAAATAACACCCCAGTGTTTATTCACTATTTTAGAAATAGTTTGGAGCCAAAAATTAAAATGAAACAAATGTCACAAAGGTTTTAACAGAAACAGAAAAGAAAGAAAATGAAAAAAACATATCTAACGCTTACCTCGCCCAGCCCATCTTCTCGCTCGGTGTCGTCTACCTCGTGCCCGTCAGCAGCACGAGCTGGCCGCCGCCTCCTCCGACGAGGCCATGCACCTGCGTGCCTGCCTGGACCCTCCTTTGCGCTGGCAAGGACGATAACCCTCCCCGCAACCCATTCCAACTCTTTCCCTCTCCCCATTCACCCAATGTGCTTCTCTTACCTCGGCCGCCATTGGAGCGAGCTCGAGCTCAAGCTCGCCGTCATCTCCGACCACTGCAAGCTCCTCCGAGCAGGTCGTTCGCTCTGCCTCGATCAGCTCATCGTCTCTGCCAAAGGAAAAGAGCCCCCGAGCCCTGCATCGCCTCCATCACCGTCGTCTTCCACCTTCGGCCGTCGGCAAGTCGTCGTCGATCCGTCGGATACAGCGCCTCCCCGAGCAGCCAGAGCCCTCCATCGACACCGCAGTGAGCTCCTAATGGTTTCCCCCTCGTTTTCCCCCTCGATCCCTTGCTCTAGGCCCCGATTCCACCGGAGCCCAATGAGATCCGCCGTGGTAGCTCGTCGCCGGTGATGCTCCGGTGATCGGTTGGTCGATCTGAGGCTTCCATCAGCTCCAGCTCAACGTGTAGATGTTGTAGGAGCCAAGCCCCATCCCTTTTTCCCACTCCATCGATGACCTCGACATTGCCCGAGCTCCAGCAGCCGCCGAGCTCGTCGCTGGCGTTAACTCTAGCCGTTTCAACCCGTGAGTATAGAAAAAATTGATGCACCATCGAGTGGCCGTTCCCATGGTGCCCTCCGCCATCCTGTTGGTCGCTGGAGGAGCAATCCCGAAGCCCTCCGCCGTCCCTGGAGTCACCGGAGGCTCGCCGCTGGTGGGTTTCACCCCCTAGGTCTATGACACGTGGGGCCAGCCCCCTGACTAATTTAGTTTAGGTTAATAAAAATAAATGATTAATCAAAACCCTAAACAGTCACTAACATGTGAGCCAGCCCCTGTTAAATAACTAATTAACTTAAAGTTTAATTAAAATCTGGCTAGAGTCACTAACAAGTGGGTCCCACTAGTCAGGTTTGACTTTCAACGGCTAGTTGGACCTGCTGATGTCATGCTGATGCAATAACTATATTTCTGATTTAATATAATTCCAGAATAAATGCAAAACTTTGGAAATTCATAGAAAATTGATTATAACTTCAAATTTGTCAAATAATATATGCAAATTGATTGGAAAATTCAATGAACACAATGGTGCTATTTTCATGCATGACAAACAAAGTTATGAAACAACATTAGGTCAAATCAATTAAATGAATATGATAAATATACTATTTCAACTAATATTTGAATTTGAATTCAAATCAGCATCATTCCAAGTGTTTGATAGCCACACTAGCTTATGCTACATTTCATTTCATGCCATGATCATGCATCATATTGTTGCATATGAATGTTACTGATTGTCGTTATTGTTTCGGTTGGCTCTGCCCTTCCGGATACGTCTGAATATCCGACTAACGGATTTAATCCCTCTGCTGACCAACAAGGCAAGCACCCTTTTGATCATCCCGGTATAGTCCCATGTTCTTGCTCCTGCTCCCACTTATTGCATTAGGACAAAATATTTCAAATGCTTTACTTCGGTAGCTGAACCTATTCCTTTGCATGACCTGTCATTGTCACAGTAAATAGCCAAACCTTGCAACCTAGCATACCTGGTAGTTGCATGAGCCATGATGTGCCTTTTCCTTGCTATGCTTGCTATGCCTAGAGTTCTGTCAGGTCTGTTTCATCTGGGTGATGAACAGGAATGGATGATTGTATTCTAGTGCCTAAGAATGGGTGTGGAACCTGATTTGGTAAAGGTACCGATGAAAGGCTATGTAGAAGTACATGACGGGTTGTTTCATTGGAACCGTCCTTAGGAACTGAGTTTCGTGTATGTAATCAAATAATAGTTACTGCCACATGCTGGGCCCTGAAACATGACCCCGCTCGACTTATTAATCGCCTAGTACTCGGTCCAGGAGTTGCAAGTAGTTTCTGGTGTTTATAGTCATGCTGGAGGCCGGGCATAGTGCTGACCTTAGAGGTGGGCTATGATGCGGTAGGCAGTGGCACCGTGTACCAAGTGGCACCCGGATGGTGGGCTTGGGAACCCTGCACACATCGTTTGGGGCCGTGGCGGAAACCACGGCCGGACTTCCGTGCGGGTTACTCTCAAATCGGCGATAAACCAGGACTAGGTATTAGCGTGGTTACCGGTCGTGGCTGACTCCCTCGCTGGGCTTCCGCTTGAAGGTTGCCGAGGTGCAGGACGTGCACAAGGCGATAAGTGGCGAAAGCGTGTGTGAAGAAGTACACCCTTGCGGGGTTATGATCTATTCGAATAGTCGCGTCCGCGGATATGGACTACTTGGAGATATATGATGTTTATAGATAACTTTAAAGGCTACTCATAAAATTATCAAGATAAGCGTGAGTATCATGTAGGGCATTTCCGTCGGGAGACGAAAAGGAGTTCATGATAGTGTATTGTTGTGGTGGTAGTGGACTCATGTACGACTTATTAAAGTTGTTAAACCTATTTAAAATTACAGTTAATCTAGCAAAGAGTCAAAGCTGGCTTGCTGCGTCAAACACCACAACCCCTTTATTGATACCTGTGCATGAGTAGATAGATCTGCTCTAAAGTCTTGTTGGATACTTTTGTACTCATGTTTGCTTAATAAATGTTGGAGAGGATACCCACGAGCCAACAGGTGGGTTCTATCTAGACATCGATGATGACGAGTAGCTGGTGTCCCAACTACGACCTCGCCCCTTTCTGAAGGGATCTGTAGATAGTCAGGCCTTATGCCTTTTCCTTTCAACTGTCTGTACTCAGACAATTTTTATGCTTCCGTTGGATTGTATAACTCTACTTGTATGACTTGAGTGTCGGGTCGTGTGACCCCTGCCTGTATGAACATATTATGCAAGACTCTTCCGAGTCTTCTAAATAAATGTCGTGTTGTTGTATGGTTATGTTGTGATGCCATTGTTGTATCTATGCATATCGAGTATGTCATGCGTACATGTGATGCAATGTGATATGTAAGGGATTCGCCACCTAGTCGTATGCCCTTAGTAGCTCTCTATACAGAGAAATGCCCCTTTGTGTTTCCACCAAGCCTTGGTAGTTTGCTACTGCTCCTGACACATTGGTTGACCGGCACGTATCCTTCTTAGTTGTTGTGTCTGTCCCTATGGGGAAATGTCACGCGGTGTAATGGAGTCCTTGTAGCTTGCTACGACTCGTCTACACTCGTTGATTACCGACACCTGCTTTGCTGGGTTATGTATGCCTGTCTCTGTACAGTCGAGCCACTTGAGTTTATGACTAATTATGTCGACCCCGGTTCTTTGACATTAGAATGCTAGCGACACTAATGCATACGTGAGTCAAAAGGCACAAACAGTCCCGGCTAAGGTAAGGTGGCAGACGTGGGGTTAACCGTGCGCAAGACCGCTAAGGGATGCAATGTGTTACAGGCTGGATTCCTATGGCCTTGGATCGGGGTCCCTACACCTTCTTCATCCGAAGACGCGGCCGAAGTGTCTGACTGTCATCAAAACCCAAGGTCTTCGGCTAACACAGAGTTCCGAATACGGACCTACTCCCTAACAACCCCGAGGAGTTTTCGACAACCAATTCGAAACCCGAAAGCTTGATGAATCGTCGGCGACGAAAAGAGTCCTTGCACCACCCTATTTGTCTGAACAAGATCTTAACTCTCTCAGCTAGGCAGATGCATGCCTTAGGGCTGCGAGATCCGGATTCGATGAAATGGCCAAGCTGATGTCTTCCCATCTGGAGGTAAGTAATCGATTTTGAATAACCAAACATAAGTTCCGACAAGTACCACCGAGCCTTAATTTGGTTTGGACGATAACGAAAAACTAGCCAAAGATTTTGAGATAAGCTAGGACGAATTGCAACCCTGGATGGCAAACTGGAGGAGGTGAAGAAATTCACCGGAGAAGCACACAAAGTTTAAAATTATTTTGAAATATGCTAAATTTCCATGGGATTTCCTTTTAATAAAGAACTTTGTCATAGTAGGAGAATCTTTAGGCCAATTGCAAAAAGTCTTAGACGCATCCCGAGACTCTGAGAGGTATGTCGAATCCCAGCTTGAAAATGGTCATCGCGTATTAAAGAGATGTCGTGAGGAAAATAACCAACTCAAGGAGGAGAATAAGCGACAAGCCGAAGAAATTGAGAATTTGAAAGCTTAATTTTGCAAAACCATGAAGAGAAACATAAATTAAAGGGCGGCATATTATGTAAGTAAAATCGCAATCTATAATGTGATAAATTACTTTTTATTGCGTTGATCATAAAGACGTGCAATTCCCATTGATCAGATCTCTTGACGGTCGTCCCGAGGAAGAGGCTAGATCTTTTGAGGGGATGTTGAAGGAGTTGTCCAATGTGCGTGAGAAAGCTCGAAAACCAATGAGGAATATGGACAAACCGCTATGGATGAATTAAAGTCCTCCGAAAGGAATGGTCGAGCTAGTTGAGCGGTTCGAAGGAGCACGGATCGCTTCAATTGTGGAAGACTTCGGCCTGCCACGAAGGAGATCAGGAGGCGTGGGCTATGGTGAAGACCTGTTTTACCAAGATGAATCCAGAGCACATGGCCCGGGTTGGGACCGTAGAGCCAGATGGCAAAAGATTCGTCTTCACCTGGTTTATGACCAAGTCATGCCCGCCGACCGTCTTTCACAAGAAGACTACACCTTAGACATTATAATAGATCATCTCGACCAATCGCCTAACACGTGATTATATGTAATTTTGTATCCGTGTATCAAGAAACTTCCTTTCGTGTTTGAACGTTCTATCTTTGACCACCCATCGGCTTCTACCACCTGTGTTAACAACTGGGCAGTGTTCCATACTATGTATCCTATGGTAACAGTAGCTAATTTCTGAAAACCAGGCAATCTGGCCATTTGTGCATACACATAGAGCGCATGGTAGGATTATCTTACACTACACTGAGACATAAGAAACATCTTCCGAACAAAATAGTTCCTCGATGGGTTCCTTTCTTCGGGCTACTACAACAAATGTACATGTTATAGTTATGTATCCTTGCAGTGCGGATAGCTGATATTTCGGGATGAATGATCCCCTTTTGTGCCAAAGATTGCCGATTATATAAAACTCATTCACAGCCGACCAAGTTGTATCTTAAGAAACACTAGCTTTTGGCTTCACCTGTCTAAGGTGCGTATCCGGACGAACCAGTCGTAATAATCGCAAAGGTGCTCCCTTTACCCCATTGACGAATATTCGGGAACATAGGGGGTAAGCACATGAGCAAGGCAACCCAACGTTGCAAGAATCATAAGTCCAATTGATGCATATAGTGGCATAAATCTATGTTCAACTGAGGCATATAGTACATAAAGATGTAGGAAAAATAAATGATTTGATCGGCTTCCTTATAGAAGCCCCTAGTTGCCATCGGGTTTAGACATTCTATTTATCATGAATGTGTTTCGATAAATGCTTGAAGCAGTTTGGTTTATCCTAACATGTCCTGGGAAAATTTAAGTGATCCTACAAAAGTAAAATAAGAAAAACTTGAAAAACCAGAAAATGTAAGGGTATAAGGAAGGTAGCGACATCGGTCTCACTTTAGAAACGCCGAAGGTGATCTCCATTCCATTAGTTTGAATCGAGGCAATTATCTTGTGGGTTGTGTAGGCAATAAGCTCCTCTTGTCAGGCCTTCATCAATTATGAAAGGGCCCTTCAATTTGGGGTTACGTTTATGCTTCTGCTTCTCTAGGAGGTGAAGAACGAGCTCGCCCATGTTGTATGCCTTTGTGCCAACTTCTCTGCTCTGATAGCGTCGAGCCTACTGTTGATAAAAATTAGACCGGGCCCTAGCTATATCGCGCTTGCCTTCCAATGCGTCTAAGTCGTCTTGCCGATCTAACTCGGCCACTCTTTCCTCGTACATGCACACTAGAGACAGGTTGTGGATGATATCGCAAGGGTGGACCGCATCGGCCCCGTACACCATGAAAAATGGTGTGTACCCTATTGAGCGATTTAGGGTGGTACGCAGGCTCCATAGTATGGAGTCGAGCTCCTCCACCAAGTGGCAGTCCGATTTTGTGAGAGATCGGACCATCCTAGGTTTGATGCCACTCATAATAAGGCCATTGGCTCGTTCGACTTGTCCATTTGTTTGGGGGTGATATACCAAGGCATAGTCGACCTTAATACCCATGTTTTCCCACCAATCTTTGACCTCTTGGGAGGTGAACTTGGATCCATTTTCCATTATTAAGCCATGTGGGACACAATAATGGTGTACGACAATGGATATGAATTCGATGACTAGCTTTGCTTTGTTCCATTTGGTGAACTTGTCCACCATAACTAGGAGGTATTTCTTTTTCTTGGTCCCCCCTTTAAGTGGCCGACCATGTCCAGCCCCGAGACCGCAAAACACCAGGTGATTAGAATTGTTTTGAAGAGCCACTGGGGGCATGTGGCTTTGATTTACGAAAGGTTGACACCCCCACACAATGTTGAACAAGTGTGTGGGCCTCCGCCAAGGCTGTGGGCTAGAAGAAACCAGCTCAAAAAGCCTTGCTAACCAGGGCCCGTGCAGCTGCATGGTGGCCTCCCATACCTCCAAGCACTTTAGCCAAATGCTACCTCCCTTCTTCTCTGGAGATGCACCGCTAGAGGACACGTGTGGTGCTTTTCTCATATATCTCACCCTTATTGACCTTGTAGGCCATCGGTCGGTGGATGATACGTCTTGCCTAGGTCGGGTCGTCAGGGATCTCTTCGCGCAGAAGGTAAGCAAGGAAGGTATGAGTGCATGGCGCAATTACTGTCATGACCTCGTGAGCCAAGGATGTTTCTTGAATTGTAGATCCGGCGACGACTTGATCGCCTGATTCGGCTCTGTGGGATACAAGCTGTTCTGCACCACCAGCTCATGTGCTACTAACCTCATCTTGCCATACCACGGATGGATTGAAAAGCCTCTCGAGGAATGTGTTGCTGGGGACGGGGTCATGCTTTGCGCCTAAGCGGGCGAGGATGTCCACGGCTTGGTTGTTATCTCTCGAGACGCGATGGAACTACAATCCCTCGAACCGTGCTGGTATCTTGAGGACGGCGTTCTTGTATGTTGCCATTATTGCATTTTTTAAAATTGAATTCGTTGTTTATTTGTGAGATGGCGAGGTAGGAACCCCCCCCCCCATACCTTGAGTCGTTGTATCCCCATTGAGGTTGCCATCCGAATACCATGTATTAGTGCCTCGTATTCTGCCGCATTATCGAGATCAACATACATGATCTGTAGCACGTATCGGACATTCTCATTGGAAGGGGATGTGAGGATCACACGAGCCCATAGTCCGACGAGAGTTTGGGACCAGTTAAAGTACATGGTCCAATGAGCGTAATTGCTATACTCTTTGGGGAGCTCTGCCTCTATACATTCGGCCACTAAGTCAGCCATAACTTGAGACTTTATAGCCCGTCGTGGCTTGTAAGTGATCTCAAATGGCAGGATCTCGATGGCCCATTTATCTATTCGGCCGATGGTGTCGTTGTTTTTAATGATGCCGTTCAGGGTTACCTAGGATGTTATCTTGACCGCACATTCTTGAAAGTAGTGTGTCAGCTTACGTGATGCCATAAACACTGTATAGGAAATCTTCTGATAGTGTGGGTATTTGGTTTTGCATAGGGTAAGCACCTCAGATACATAGTATACCGGCATTTGTATACGTAGTTGGTGGCCCTTGACCTGCCGTTCTATGACGAGGATCGTGGTGACCACTTGATTGGTGGCCAAGATGTATAGCAAGATCAGTTCCCACGCATAGGATGCTACTAGAATGGAGTTGCTGGCGAGCAACGTTTTTATTTCCTCCAGAGCCTTCGCATCTTTGTCGGTCCACTCGAAGTTATCAGTCTTCTTAAGCAACCTGTAAAGTGGGAGAGATTTCTCACCGAGGCGAGGGATAAACCGACTCATGCCCGCCACACAGCCTGCCAAGTTTTGGACATGCTTCAACTTTGTAGGGACCACGAGTTGTGAGACGGCTCGTATCTTGGCCGGATTAGCCTATATTCGTTTTTGTGACACAATGAATCCAAGAAGTTTGTCGGCTGGTACTCTGAAGACACACTTGTCCGGGTTAAGCCGTGTGTCGTATTGTCCTAGGCTCGCAAAGGTATGCCTGAAGTCATCTACCAGTTAGCCAACGTGCTTGGTCTTGACGACCACGTCGTCCACGTATGCCTCTACTGTTTTGTCAATTTGTTTCTCCAAGCATGTCAGTATAATGCGCTGGTAAATGGCGCCCGTGTTCTTTAACCCGAAAGCCATTGTGTTAAAGCAGAATGGCCCATAGAGGGTTATGAAGGCGGTTGCAGCCTGATTGGAATCCTTTATTTTAATTTGATGGTATCCGGAGTAAGCATCAAGGAAACAGAGAGAGTTGTGTACGGCCGTTGCATCGATAATAAGGATCCTTAGGGCAGGCCTTATTGAGGTCATTCAAATCGACGCATAGCTGCCAAGATTTGTTCTTCTTTGGTACCATGACCAGGTTTGCCAACCAATCGGGATGTTTAATTTCTCTGATGAACATGGCTTCTAGTAGTTTGTCAAGTTCCTCACCATTTCTTGATGGTTTGGTTCAGAAAATCGGTGCAAGGCCTGTTTGATAGGTTTAAAGCCTGCTATTATATTAAGGTTGTGTTCCAAAAGCCCCTGAGGGATTCCTGGCATGTTTGACGGTTGCGAGGGGAATATGTCCCAATATTCACACAAAAATGTGAGCAACGCTTCGTCTATTGTGGGGTCCAGCCGAGCTTCAATGGACGTCGTTTTATTGGGGTCCATTCGATGCACCTGAAATTTCATGATCTCGTCCTTCGGTTTAAGGCATGTGGACTTGGATCGCTTACCGAGGATCAAGTCGTCCTTGTCGACTATGGAACGGAGTGTGGTGAGTTCTTCTGCGGCGAGGGTTTCGTACCTCAAGGGCTAGGGATGTCATTTTATTTTCAACTTGGAGGGCTCCATTGGAGTTACTTATGGCTGTGATCAGACCATTTGGCCCTGCCATTTTGACCTTCATGTATCTGTAATGTGGTATGGCCTAGAATCTTGTGAAGGATTCACGTCCGAACAGGGCGTGGTAGCCACTGTGGAAGGGTACGATATAAAAGAGAAGTTCTTCGGATCGGTAGTTCTATGGCATGCTGAATACCACGTCGAGTGTTACTCATCCGGTACAACATGCTTCTTTCCCGGGGACGATACTTCGGAATGTGATGTTGCTATGTTCTATTCGAGATCTGTCAAACTACATTTTTCCAGTGTGCCCTAGTAAATGATGTTTAGAATGTTGCCCGAGTTCATTAGCACCTTATTTAGTATGAAGCCATGATTATGGGGTTTTAGACTAGGGTGGCTAGTGCTCGGCCTCTGCTGGTGATGGGCTGGTCGTCCTTGTTCAAAGCAATTGGTGTGTCCGACCATGGGTTTGCCCTCGTTACATGCTGGACTTGATGGAGCTCTCGAAGAGCTCTCTTTCTTTGATATTTTGTACATCGTTAGGATCTCCGCATTGCTATCAGGCGGCCTTCCCGATTGTTCTCCCGCAAGCGGGGCCTTGAGGATGGCTTCTCCACTTTTTGCAACTTGCCTCACAACCCAACATGCTCGGAGGTTGTGGGTGGAGCTTGTGCTGGGTGGTACCGAGTGTATGTGACAAGGCTCGTCCAGTAGTATGTCGAGGACCTATCTGGCTCTCGCCCGCATTTTGTTCCTTTTCTCTACGGGCCCGGAGGTATTCGACCCCGTGAATGGGAGAGTAAACCTTCTTCGGGTTCCTTTGGTTTTCTCGATATATTGAGGCTCTATGCACATTTGTTTTATTTGCCAAGTGCTTTCCATGGCGTAATATTTGAGCACCAGGTTTTACAGCTCTACGAAGGTTTGAATTCAGCGACGGGCGAGGCTATTGAGGATGCCCTCATCATGGGAGCTATGTGGGAAGGCGTTGATCATCTCCTCTCGCCATGGACCTCTGCCATATCCTTGTTGAGGAGGAATCTGGCCCAAAAGTGGTGTATTGATGCCCCTAGCCATTGTTTAACCTTGTGTGGGCATGGTAAACCGAACCCTTCCGCTTTTCCTGAGGGATGCTCGAGCTGGGTGGCGGGTGGGACGAAATTTTGTGTTCTCATGAGGTGCGAGTCTGAGACCTTGGTGACTACATCCCGCCCTTTAGTGGGGTTTAGCACGGTAGGCTTAGGGTCCGTTGTTATGACGAGACCCTGCTGCACTGATTTCGAGTCACGTACCAGATCGGCCCCTGGCACCGATTTTATCACGGGACGAGATCCGGGTTTCGGATTATCACAGGAGTCCGGATGATCAGTAATCGGGATGAAGATCATCCTTAATTCAAATAGTAGATGCGGGGTGCCCTTAGCTGGGCACTCGATGGTGGTGATCAAATGCATGATGGATTGGACGTGACTTTCCCTATCATCAGGTCTATGCCTGACTCGATAGATCGGTCGTCGATCATACCCAAAGATTCGATCCGATCGAGTAACTTATGTAGGGAAGGAGTCTATACTGTTAGAGTGCTCGGGATTGGCCCGCAGCATTGATGCCCCAGGGTCATTCGAGGACATTTCCGGGCTATATTCGGCTGAGATGAATCTGGGCGCATCAACCATGTCCGGCTCTAAGGCCGGACCAAGGGTCAAAGACACTCCGGTAAGGGGATCCATGGCCTTCGAAGACAAGGCATCGGGGATTGTGGGCTCCTCGAAAGGAGCTCGGAACCTTGTTAACACAAGATCTCCCCAGGGGTCGGTGGTGAACTCTAGGCTCCCGAACCTTACTTCCTGAACCGGGGTGAAGCTTCCAACCTGGCCAAGGTGGCCAGCCAGGTTAGCATGCAGAATGATGCTTCCGAACATGAAGATCTATCCGGTGACAAAGATTTCCTTGTTGTGGATCTCTTCACGGATGAGTAAGCGAGCCCTCAATCCTCCCGGCGATCCTATAGCGGAACTCTGAATGAAAGCACCAATATCAGTGTCAAAACCGGCAGATCTCTGGTAGGGGGTCTCGAGCTATGGACCTTGGATCGATTGGTTACTAGGGACAAAGGAGATAGTGTTTACCCGGGTGCAGTCCCTCTTGAGGAGGTAAAACTCCACGTCCTGCTTGATTATATTGATGTGTATGAGGATTACAAAGTTGATCTACCTCGAGATCGTATGAGCTAAAACCTAGATGAGTCAACTTGCCTATTGTGACAGCCCGAGACGACGCCCAGAAGATTCCCCCCTTTATTTCCATTTCCGTCGTGTGGTTATTTTTATTTCTGCATCATCATCGCATCATGCGCATCATCAGCATTGCTTCGGCACATCGTTGCCGCCAGTTTTCAAAAAGTTGCATCTATTGTTAGTTGTCGGTTCTCGTCGTTGTCCGTTCTGAGCCCGACCGCACACGCACGCGCCCGCGGCATCGTTCGAATCTTGTTTCCAAAAGTGTGTGGTAAACTTTCTCTGATCGTGGTGAAACTTGGCATGCAGTCGTAATTAGTTCTAGCTAGGCCGCCTGTCGAATTTCGTCGCGATCGCAGACCGTCTGGTACCCGAACGGTCGACCGTAGTGGCGTCGTATTCGGTCTACCGTCGGACGATTATCGGTGTTTTAAAAATTGTTGCCGTGCCGCCCGTTTTCCCTCTCGTATCCGGTAAACCACCCTACACAGCCACTTACCCGTTCCCGCGTGCAGAATTGTCCGAATCCGATCGCACGGTTGGATCCGGAACGGAATTCCGGTTAACCTAGCCCCCCCCCCCCCAATTTTTCAATAAATAGACCCTTGGGTATTTTAGACAGCCCCCTCTCCTCCTACCTCGGGATCCGCGCCACCTAACCCTAATTCCCCCTCTCTCTCTCCCACCAGCCCTAACGGCCGTGGGCCCGCCGAGCCCATCAAAGGCCCGCCCGGGCCCGGATCGCGCTGCCCCCAGCCGAGCCTCTCCCTGCCCGGGGCTCTCGAGCTCCCGTCCATGGCAGCACGAGCCCGAGGGAGCAGCCCGAGCTGTCGTGCCTCGCCACCAGCACCACCGGCCGCCGCCATGGCCGCTCCTCCGCCGCCGCCTTGCGCCCCAGCTCGCCGGAGAGCCCGAGTCGTTGCCTCCTCATCACCGCAGGTCGCCCGCAGCCCGGAGCTCCGCCCGTCTCCGCCCGCGTCGCGGATCTCACCGGGGGCCGCCGCACAGCTGCCTCCGGCACCAAATGACGCCGCCACCTCGACACCCCCGGCCGCCTGCAGCCCCACCGGCGAGTCCCGCCGCGGCGAGCCATGGCCTTGATCGGATCGGGAGGGCACGGGCGGCTGCCGCTCGCCCCAAGCGTTGACCGGCCTCCCGTGGCCAGCGCGTCGCTCAGCCCCAGGCCTGCCTCCCCCACGCGGCCCAGGTGGCGCCCGAGCGAGCCCCTGCTGGCCAGCTCTTCCCGGCCCAAGCTAGCGCCGCACCACCCCCAAGCCGCCTCCTTCTCCACCATTGTGGGTCGGGCCCAGCTAGGGTGAGCAACCCCTTGCCTGCCTCTTTTGCGCAATAGGCGCTACATAGTATTTTTGCGCCCATGCTGTAGGCCCGTTAGTTAAATAGATGATTTTTGGAATTATTTATATTCCAGAAAATAGACATATAGTTAAACATCCGTATCTTTGAAACTGTTAGTCGGTTCGCGACGTATTGAATATGGTTTTGGTGTAGAGTTTCGCGTAGAATCCGATTTCACAACTTGCATATTTGTTTGACGTCATCTAGCATGTCGTATGCCTAGAAACACGTGTTGTTCCAATAGGATATGTTTCGTATTTATTTTTCGCGCGAGTCCGGATTGCTCGAATGCCTTAGATAAAATGTTCATGTTTTTAGGAACCACCTTTCCATGTATTTTAGAGTAGACGTTGATATTTTTTCGTGTAGGGATTGCCGCTAGTTTATTTTTCCGTGTATAGGTTATTATCTCGCATTTACGTGTGGTGAAATTAATGTTGTTTAACCCCACATATTTTATATGTTTTCGGGGTAGAAAAATCCATAGGATTTTTCTGTGCAATTAGTTTTAGCTTTTGAGCAAGTTAGTTCGCGAGATATTTTGCCATGTTGCCCTCTTGTGTATTTCGTAGGATTTAATCTGTGCTTTCATGAGGTGTAATTTTCACGAAGTCTGAAATAGTGTGTGAGAAGCCATTTTGTGACTTCCTTTCCTAGTGATCCTTGATGCCATGCTAGTTGTTGTTAGTTGTTTGTGGTAGTGCTTCTTGCCCTCTTCCGTGACATGCCTTGGTTGATTATATTTTAGTTGTGTAGCTCGTAGTTGTGGGGTGTAGGAAATGCTATGTGGCTGTTTTTGGCAGATTGTAGAGATATCTTGTTTTGCTCGTAGATTTTGATCCGTAACTCCGATTTGATCGTGTCCTATATGAAACTTGCTTAGAATCTCGTGTAGTTTCATTTTCTTTTGCTGGTTGTATGTTTTGAAGGGCTCGTGACCGTCGTCGCACACATATTGCATTCATGCCATTATATCTTGCGGCGCTTGTATCTTTTGAACCGTAGCTCCATTGGAGATGTTCTCTATGTGTAAATTGCTTGTAACGACGCGTAGAATCACGTGAAACTATTTGTTTTGTTGTTTGACAACCAACTAAATGTGTTAGTTCAGATCTGGATAGAATTGTAAATTAACATGTGAGGTCGTCTCAGAGATGCTATATGTCATTTCCGACCTCATTTAAAATGCCTAGATAGGTAGTTTAATTATGCTTCACCTCTTGCCATGTTTAACTACATTTAATGTTGCCGTGCATCTAATCGGGATAGAACTAAATAATTAACATGGAGTTTCGTCAAATATGCAACTCGTTGCATATTGAACTTCAGTTAATGTGTAGTATCTGTTTGTGTGAATTGTCATGCCGTGAGTTGCATGTATTCAGCTGCTCATGCATCACTTGTGTTGTGCATCGTGTGGTGAATTCCGTGTGTTGATTTGCGTTTACGGTTCGCTTCGTCTCGGTAGAGTTCTGCAGCGTGCCGGATTGTGAGGACCCGTTTGGCTACGTTGGTTCGTCTGCTTCACGGAGTCGTTCTTCTTCCAAGCGGGATCTCAGGCAAGATGACCATTTCCCCAGATACCATTACTATCATTGCCATGCTAGTTTTATCGCTTCTATCTATTATGTCTCGTTGCCTACCACATATTAAATATCAGCCTCTCAACAATGCCATGAAAACCTTCAACCTGTTCAACCTAGCAAACCACTGATTGGCTATGTTACCGCTTGCTTAACCCTGTGTTAGCGTTGCTAGTTGGAGGTGAAGTTGATTCCATGTGATAACATGGGTTCCTTGTTATATCACCCTATTAAATGCTATTTAATTTAATGCACCTATATATTTGGTAAAAGGTGGAAGGCTCGGCCTTTCTAGCCTGGTGTTTTGTTCCACCTTTGCCCCCTTAGTTTCGGCTACGGGTGTTATGTTCCATAATTGAGCGCTCCTAACACGATCGGGGTTGTTATGGGGACCCCCTTGATAATTTGTTTTAGATTAAAGCTGGTCTTGCAAAGCCCAACTTTGGTACTACATTTGCCTAATAACCTAATAAAATTGCATCGGGACTTTCCGGACCCCGAGGATAATTTAATCAACCCCGGACCAGTGCTCCTCATGAGTGTTGGTCCAAACTAGGCAGACTGCGGGGCCACCACGGGGCAACTCGAGGTTTGGTACCTGTAGGCTTTTCCATTCGTCGTGTCGTGAGAATGAGATACGCGGCTCCTATTGGGATCGTCGACCCGTCAGGTGGCCTTGCTGGATTAGTTTTACCTTTGATGAAATATCTTGTGCATCGGGATTCCGGTGATGCTTTGGGTAATCTCAGAGTTGTGGTTTTCCACTAGGGAATCCGACGAGACATAATCAGCTAGGGTGTGGTTATGGCACTGGCACAATTGGCTGGCTACCTAGGGTTTATTGACACGGCTAAGATATGATTAGCCAATGATCAGCCTAGGTCTGATACCAAGGTTCTCAGGGCCGGTTTTTCTGGGATATTAATTTCCCATCAAATGACCCTTGTGCACAGCAGCCCAAGGGATGCTGATAGCTGGTGCACAATTCCTTGATACAAAAATCCAAGCAATTACATAATTTGAAGAACAAGACCATGATGGCCTATGGAGTACAACATAAGGTTTCTAGTGGTTGGTGGAAGAAGCGGTTGGGGATCTCGAGCGTCTATGGGACTCCATTTCCCACAGGAACAGCTGACCTGGGTAATTCCTATCTCGCACGGCTTCCCCTCTCCTAATAAGCAATCTAGCCAAATAAGCAATCTTGCCAAGATAATAGCCAGAGACAAGCTAGTGAGTACTTTGAATGTACTCGCAAACATCGCGAAAACAGACATAAATTAATAGGTAATTATTATGCACTGAAAGGTTATTCACAATGATCTGTCGGTCATAAGATCAACTCATAAAGGTAAGCAAGCAGGTTATCTATGCATACTGAGACTCGAGGAGGCAATTAACAAAATAAAATGGAACCTCGGGCGGTAATCCCCCCAAAGCTTCCAAGAACGTAAAGTAGTGTGATCGGTTGTCCGACGTAACGCCTCGAAAGGATAAAGATTTAAAGAATGCCTCGGTTGGGCGTTTAAGCGACACCACATACCGGGCTTATAGGGAATAATAAAATGTGTGCCACACTCGGCCTTCTAAGCGACAACTCATAAAGGGCTTATATGAAATAATAACAGTTGCCACAATCGGGCGTAGCGGCAACAACACATAAAGGGCTTGTAACATATTCATAATGATGAATATCCGGGAGGTAGGACCTTCCCAATGATATTCCAGATTCACACAAGAAGGAGTTTTTCCACCACAATAAAGGTATGGTCATCCACCATGAGTTACGGTTAACTCATAGTTAAATTAATTCCCTCCAAAGACCTACTCTAAGATCGATACTTGACCTATCCCAGACTATAATCCTTAACCGCGGGCATGGCTATTCGAATAGGTATAAAACTTTGGAGAGAATGTACTCTTTACCCATGAGTAAGGGATTTCTTTAGTCAACCAGAAATGTCGACTAATTTCGATTACGTCCTTTGTGTTGAAAAATGCACCTAACCCGCGCACACCAGGTTAACTTCTCGATGCCTGGGTCACCCACATCACTCATTAAGTAAAACTCTGAGTTGAAAGATTCTCAATCTCCACTATCATACGAACAAAATTTATACCGCATGGTACAAGTGAGTGCCCTCCTCTCGGTCTGACACCGGAATAACACCCATGCCCCCATACCAAGTGGCATGCCTACCAGATACATCTGGTATCTTCCACGCTGGCCTCTCTGTATGGTGTGTGCCAGGAAAGAGATTGATGACTTACTGAACAGTACCCTACCCATGGCACGGACAACTGGTAGTACGACACAAGTAAGGGAGGTTACTGGAACAAGACTCGATCTATGGTCGACTCAGGAGGATTATGTTTTTCCTACATGATTAGCATAACAAACTTTTCTAAATCCCTTATCCGATGCAGTCACCCCTACCATGCCCACCATGCCTCCATGGATTGTCCCCGTCACAACGGGATATATGTACCACTGTCGTGTCTACCCGAGACGTGACCTCCCTGCGGATCCCATCTGGTTAGCATATCCAGGTGTGGCACAAAGAAGTGACCAATGTCACATGCATCTCAAATGTAACATAAATATTTTTTTATCATTTACTTGAAGGCATGATTTGACCTCCACATGAAATAATGTCACTCCACTTTAACATAGTAATAAAGTTTATTTGTCATTTTTGGTATCAAAACCGGGGGATCTCAGGTTGGGGGTCCCGAGCTATGGACCTTGGGTCGATGGGTTACATTGGACGCAGGAGGACATGCTTACCCAGGTTCGGGCCCTCTTGAGGAGGTAAAACCCTACGTTCTGCTTGATAATAATTATGTGTATGAGAATTATAGATTTGATCTACCTCGAGATCGTACGAGCAAAAACAATAAATGAGTCAACTTGCCTATGCGGATGAAACCACTAGTTTATATATATACCAGGGATTCCTAGGGTTACATACAACCGACCTCCAGCCAGGGACAGATGCACTGATCTAGGCTACTCAATTTGGACGACATGCCAGTCTTTGAAGCTATCCTTCTTGTTCACGGGGTCATTTCGTAGCCCGGTCTTAAATAATATGTCCCATTAGGTCGGCCTCTAAGAGATGGGCCGACCATCAGAGGACCCCTTAGTTGAGGGATCTCTAAGTATCCCTCGAACTAGCATCCAACACCGATCTACATCGTCTTCGGCAGCTCCTTATATCCAGAGTAATCGGCTTGCAAGGCGAGTTCATCTATCCCTTCCAATGTGTAGAATTATGATCTAGTTATTGACTAGTTCTCGAATATCGAAGCCTCGCGGGGACCATGCCTCTAACCTTTCCGCTCAAAGATCGAGAGCAACACTCGATTCATGTGCGCATTAATGAAGACAAGCAATCCAACAGTCCCTCACGGAACCACTTCTTGTAACCGAGGGAGAAAAACACTCTTTATAAACAGATCAAATACCTCGGTGGGTGACAATCACCATTCAGGTACCACCAAGAAACCCTAAAGCTCAAGTGCCTAGAGCCATGGTGTGTTCCTCCTCACGGTCCTTTGGCCCCCTCCTAGGAGATTGAGCAAACTGCTCCAGTTGCTCAACCTCGAAGTACAAGGGTATCTTCCCATGTCGGATCTTGCGCCCACTCGCGCTGGATTGACCTCGGCAAATGGTGAGGCCTTCTTAGAGAATTTCCCCACACTGCAAAAGGGTGAAAGGATATGCTTCTTCTCTTTCCTGCTGCAAGGTCTGGGCTTTCCATTCCACCCCTTCCTGAGGGGCTTACTGGAATTCTACGGGCTACAACTTCATAACCTTACCCCTCGCTAAATCCTTCACATCTCAAGCTTCGTATCCCTGTGCGAGCTATTCTTGGGTTGCGACCCCCACTTCAACCTATGGAAAAATACTTCTGGCTTGTTCCCCGAAGTAGGTGAACGTCAATCCGGGAAGTGGGAAGAGCCAAAGTTTGGCGTATAGCCGATACCGGATAACCGGTCGGGACTCCAAAAAAAGGAAACCAACGAGTGGTCTTCATAGTGGTTTTGTATTGAGGGCATTGCCTTATCAACCCAGTTCCGAGGGGCCTTCCCGAATAATCTGAGGTCCCCTTAAAGAAGCGACTTAGCTGGGGCCGGTTAGTCCCTCCAAGAAGAGAGCCCCGAATTAAACCGCCTAGCCGCCAAGGTGAGGTTACTTGCTCACAACAGGCTGACCATCGTGGAGGTGATGGCTGCGGTAATTACCCGGTGTGTCCAGGCACTCCAACAGCACACGCACACCTTGTGGCGCTATAGTGGGACAAGCGACACGACCCGTTCCACACAACGGAGATGGGACAATCAAGAAGTTTTCGTAGTTAGTTTGGCCGACCTCTTGAAGGGGTAAGTGTGATCACATTCTCACTGTCCAGATGCTTATGCTTTATTCTGCCGATCAATAACCCCTTTCTCTCGTTAACATACTTGGAGGTGTTGGATTGAGACGGTCAACTATCCTGCCCCTCATCCCGAGAATTACTCCCACGATGATGACCCCAGATTCCATGTGGATCCGGAGGTTTCATTCGACTTTGAGGATGAAGTATTTATCAAGAAAGCATCAACGAACTCAAGGTGGCCCTTCAAGCTCACAACCCTCGGCCTCTTCCATCTTCTGCAGCAAACAACTCAAAGAGGAGCCATATCTCCAATCGTCCCAAATATTCCTACCTCCAACCCCAAGGGCCGTCGGTCCATGCACCAAACTCCGTACCGAGCTATACCAGCTAGGGCTGCATCGAATGAGAACGAGATTCCCGGACAAAGGGTAATGACGAAAATATGTCAGTCGCCCCTTCGACAAAGAAATATGCATATCAATCGCTCCCTTATTTACGGTAATGATTGCCTTGGTTGTTCATGACCCTTAGCCAAAATATTCAACCTTCTTCATTCAAAGATGGTGCCGTAGTGTCCGCCAATCATCAAAACCTGAGGTCTTCGGCTAAAGCGAGGGTTCCGAATAGGGACCTACTTCCTAACGACCCCAAGGAGTTTTGGGCAACGAATTCTAAAGCCGAAAGCTTGATGAATCATCAGCAGCGGAAATAGTCCTTGCGCCACCCTGTTTTTCTGAACAAAATATTAGTACTCTCAGCTCAGCACAAGTAAGCCTTGGGGCTGCGAGAGTCGGACTCCAGGAAGCAGCCAAGATGTTGTCTTCCCATGTGTCGATAACTAATCAGTTTTTAATAATTGAACATAAGTTTGGACCCAGTAGCCCTCGAGCCTTAATTTGGTCTGGATTGAATTATTAACTTGCTACCATGTAGGCTCTAAAGCAGGAGAACGAAAAACTGGCCAAATATTTTGAGCTAAGCCAGGCCAAATTGCAAGCCAGCAAGGCCAAACTAGAGGATGTGAAGAAATTCACCGGAGAAGCACACAATGAGTAAAATTATTTTGAAATGTGTTGAATTTCTGTGGGATTTCCTTTATAACAAAGAATTTTGTCATAGCAGGAGAAACTATAGCCCAATTCCAAAAAGACTTAGATGCATCCTGTAATTCTCAGAGGTATGCCGAATCCCAGCTTGAAGCTAGCCATCGCATATTAAAGCGATGTCGTGAGGAAAATAACTAACTCAAGGAGGAGAATAAGCGACAAGCCGATGAAATTGAGAATTTGAAAGATCAATTGGTGCGAAACCATAAAGAAAATTAGAAATTAAAGGACAACATATTGTGTAAGTAAAATCCCAACCTGGAATGTGGTAAAGCACTTTTTATTGCATTGATCGTAAAGACGTGCTATTCCCTTTGATCAAGTCTCTTGACTGGTCATCCCGAGGAAGAGGTTAGCTCTTTCGAGGGGCGCTGTTGAAGGAGTTGTCCAATGTGCACGAGCGGGCTCAAAAAGCTATGAGGAGTATGGTCAAAGAACTATGACCGAATGAAAGTCTTCCACAAGGATTGGCGGCGATTGCCGAGCGGTTTAAAGGAGCTTGGAGTCGCTTCAAGCTGTGGAATACTTCGGCCTTCCACGAAGGAGCTCGGGAGGTGTGGTCTATGGTGAAGACATGGTTTACCCAGCTGAATCCGCAACACATGGCCTGGGTTGGGCCGGCAGGGCTGGATGACAACGAGATTCCTCTTCACCTTATTTATGACCAAGTGATGCCCGCCACCTGTCTTTCACAAGAAGACTGCACCTTAGACGTCATAATAGATCATCTCGAAAAATTGCCTAACATGTGATTATATGTAATTTTGTATACACGTATGAAGACACTTCCTTCCATATTTTAAGATTATGTCTTCAACTGGCCATCAGCTTCTACCTCTTCAGGCTACTACAAAAAACATAGATCTTATAGCTATGTATCCTTGCAGTGCGGATAGCTGCTATTTCGGAATGAATGATCACCTTTTGTGGTGAAGATTGCCCATTATATGAACCTCATTTGCAGCTTGCCAAGTTTTATCTTAATCTTTTGGCTTTACCCGTCTGAGGTATGTATCTGGACGAACCGGTCGTAACAATCGCACAGGTGCTCCCTTTATGTAACAGCCGAGAAACGACGCTCGACAGGGTTTCCATTTTATTCCATCGTCGTCGTGTGATTATTTGTTTCGTCGCATTCATCATCGCATCATGCGCATCATCAGCATTGCATCGGCACTCTGTTGTCATCATTTTTATAAACTTGCATCTGTTATTTGTTGTCGGTTCTTCCCATTTTTTCGTTGAACGTTTTGCAACCAACCACACACGCATGCTCCCGCGACATGATTAAGATATTGTTTTAAAAGGTGTGTATAAAACTTTCTTAGATGGGGTTCAAAGTTGGTGCGCGGTCTTATTATTGTGTAGGTAGGTCTGCTGGAAAATTTTATCACAATCAGAGTTTGTTTGATACCCGAACGGTCGAACGTAGCGGTGCCTTCATCAGTTTATTTGTCACACATTTTTTGGTTTTATATACTCTGCCACGGGCCGCACCATTTCCCTCTCATCTCAGACCACCACCCCTACACATCACAAGTTTATGCCAGCTAGCCCTCTCCACTTTCGAACCGTCCTATCGAGAACAAAAGGTCCAAAAATGGACTAAATCAGCTAACCCTAGCTACACCTGCTATACGAAGACAACTCCCTCGTCCAATATTGGAATACTAGCCCCTATGCCTTGATTTCTTTGCAGCCGCCACCCAGCCCCAACCACCGCCGTGCCTTGCTGCGGCTCGCAGCAGGCCCGCCAGGGCCCGAGCACGTCTGGCGTCGCCCCGTGCCCCACAGCGGAGTCCCGCACCCCGCTCCAGCCCCACCACTGGGGTGCTTCTCTGCGCGCCGCACCTGCGCTGCGCTGCTGGCCGCCAGAGCCGTGTCACCCGCGTCCTTCGCCATGATGTTTGGCGCCTAGCCTATTGCGCCTCCGTGCAGGAGCGCTCCCACGCGGCCACCTCAGAGTTGATGGTCCCCGTGCAAGGCACCGATGGCCACAGCTGCCTGACCTCACTGCCCCTATCGTAGCACCTCTCCATCGACCAGATCCAGGACGGCCGCCCACGGATCCGGCGACCCCCAGCCAACCGTGCCCATGCCCGTGCCTCCGACCGCAACTTGCCACCGGCTGCCCACCGGCGTCGCCTTGCTGCTCGAGTAGGTGTGCTCACAATCTACGCGAGCCAGCGACAAGTGAGCCATGGCTCGACCCCGGTCCAGCTCGCCCCACCATGTGCCTCTCCTCTCGTGCAGCAGCGCTCCAGCCCACCCGCCCCGCGTCTTCGCAAGGCCCGTGTCACCCTCAGCTCACCACCGTGCCCCGGCCGCGTTGACCAGGCCCGACCTGTCTCCCTAGGTGAGCACACCCCCGCTAAGTTGCGCCCTTATGCATCATATAGTTGTTCCATGCTGAATAGATTCGGCCTATAGTAGTGTTTTTTTCACTTCGGCGATTTTTTCAATTACCAAGGAATTTCTATTTTCATATTAAGCCATCATTTTAGAAAATTAATAATTAATTACGTGTGCATCTGATGAAAATATATTAGATATGTTAACTGTGTAGAATTTTGAGTAGATTAATAATATCCAACTCTCACAAATGTTAAAAATATATAAACGTGTTGTTTCTATTGTTTTGGGTGATGCTATATTAAAGATGATTTTCCTACATGATTAGCATAACAAAGTTTTCTAAATCCCTTATCCGATGCAGTCACCCCTACCATGCCCAGCATGCCTCCATGGATTGTCCCCGTCACAACGGGATATATGTACCACTGTCGTGTCTACCCGAGACGTGACCTCCCTGCGGATCCCATCTGGTTAGCATATCTATGTGTGGCACAAAGAAGTGACCAATGTCACATGCATCTCAAATTTAACATAAATATTTTTTTATCATTTACTTGAAGGCATGATTTGACCTCCACATGAAATAATGTCACTCCACTTTAACATAGTAATAAAGTTTATTTGTCATTTTCGGTGTCAAAACCGGGGGATCTCGGGTTGGGGGTCCCGAGCTATGGACCTTGGGTCGATGGGTTGCATGGGACGAAGGAGGACATGCTTCCCCAGGTTCGGGCCCTCTTGAGGAGGTAAAACCCTACGTTCTGCTTGATAATAATTATGTGTATGAGAATTATAGATTTGATCTACCTCGAGATCGTATGAGCAAAAACAATAAATGAGTCAACTTGCCTATGCGGATGAAACCACTGGTTTATATAGATACCAGGGGTTCCTAGGGTTACATACAACTGACCTCCAGCCAGGGACAGATGCACTGATCTAGGCTACTCAATTTGGACGACATGCCAGTCTTTGAAGCTATCCTTCTTGTTCTCGGGGTCATTTCGTAGCCCGGTCTTAAATAATATGTCCCATTAGGTCGGCCTCTAAGAGATGGGCCGACCATCAGAGGACCCCTTAGTTGAGGGATCTCTAAGTATCCCTCGAACTAGCATCCAACGCCGATCTACATCGTCTTCGGCAGCTCCTTATATCCAGAGTAATCGGCTTGCAAGGCGAGTTCATCTATCCCTTCCAATGTGTAGAATTATGATCTAGTTATTGACTAATTCTCGAATATCGAAGCCTCGCGGGGACCATGCCTCTAACCTTTCCGCTCAAAGATCGAGAGCAACAATCGATTCATGTGTGCATTAATGAAGACAAGCAATCCAACAGTCCCTCACGGAACCACTTCTTGTAACCGAGGGAGAAAAACACTCTTTATAAACAGATCAAATCCCTCGGTGGGTGACAATCACCATTCAGGTACCACCAAGAAACCCTAAAGCTCCAGTGCCTAGAGCCATGGTGTGTTCCTCCTCGCGGCCCTTTGGCCCCCTCCTAGGAGATTGGCCAAACTGCTCCAGTTGCGCAACCTCGAAGTACAAGGGTATCTTCCCATGTCGGGTCTTGCGCCCACTCATGCTGGATTGACCTCCGCAAATGGTGAGGCCTTCGCAGAGAATTTCCCCACACTGCAAAAGGGTGAAAGGATATGCTTCATCTCTTTCCTGCTGCAAGGTCTGGCTTTCCATTCCACCCCTTCCTGAGGGGCTTACTGGAATTCTACCGGCTACAACTTCATAACCTTACCCCTCGCTCAATCCTTCACATCTCAAGCTTCGTATCCCTGTGCGAGCTGTTCTTAGGTTGCGACCCCCACTTCAACCTACGGAAAAATACTTCTGGCTTGTTCCCCGAACTAGGTGAACGTCAACCCGGGAAGTGGGAAGAGCCAAAGTTTGGCGTAGAGCCGATACCGGATAACCGGTCGGGACTCCAAAAAAAGGAAACCAACGAGTGGTCTTCATAGTGGTTTTGTATTGAGGGCATTGCCTTATCAACCCAGTTCAGAGGGGCCTTCCCGAATAATCTGAGGTCCCCTTAAAGAAGCGACTTAGCTGGGGCCGGTTAGTCCCTCCAAGAAGAGAGCCCCGAATTAAACCGCCTAGCCGCCAAGGTGAGGTTACTTGCTCACAACAGGCTGACCGTCGTGGAGGTGATGGCTGCGGTAATTACCCGGTGTGTCCAGGCACTCCAACAGCACACGCACACCTTGTGGTGTTATAGTGGGACAAGCGACACGACCCATTCCACACAACGGAGATGGGAGAATCAAGAAGTTTTCGTAGTTAGTTTGGCCGACCTCTTGAAGGGGTAAGTGTGATCACAATCTCACTGTCCAGATGCTTATGCTTTATTCTGCCGATCAATAACCCCTTTCCCTCGTTAACATACTTGGAGGTGTTGGATTGAGACGGTCAACTATCTTGCCCCTCAACCCGAGAATTACTCCTGCGATGATGACCCCAGATTCCATGTGGATCCGGAGGTTTCATTCGACTTTGAGGATGAAGTATTTATCAAGAAAGCATCAACGAACTCAAGGTGGCCCTTCAGGCTGACAACCCTCGGCCTCTTCCATCTTCTGCAGCAAACAACTCAAAGAGGAGCCATACCTCCCATCGTCCAAAATATTCCTACCTCCAACCCCAAGGGCCGTCGGTCCATGCACCGAACTCCGTACCGAGCTATACTAGCTAGGGCTATATCGAATGAGAACGAGATTCCCGGACAAAGGGTAACGACGAAAATATGTCAGTCGCCCCATCGACAAAGAAATATACATATCAATCGCTCCCTTATTTACGGTAATGATTGCCTTGGTTGTTCATGACCCTTAGCCAAAATATTCAACCTTCTTCATTAAAAGATGGTGCCGAAGTGTCCGCCAATTATCAAAACCTGAGGTCTTCGGCTAAAGCGAGGGTTCTGAATAGGGACCTACTTCCTAACGACCCCAAGGAGTTTTGGGAAACCAATTCCAAAGCCGAAAGCTTGATGAATCATCAGCGGCGGAAAGAGTCCTTGCGCCACCCTGTTTTTCTGAACAAAAGATTAGTACTCTCAGCTCAGCATAAGTAAGCCTTGGGGCTGCGAGAGTCGGACTCTAGGAAGCAGCCAAGATGTTGTCTTCCCATGTGTCGATAACTAATCAGTTTTTAATAATTGAACATAAGTTTGGACCCAGTAGCCCTCGAGCCTTAATTTGGTCTGGGTTGAATCATTTACTTGCTAGCATGTAGGCTCTAAAGGAGGAGAACAAAAAACTAGCCAAATATTTTGAGCTAAGCCAGGCCGAATTGCAAGCCAGCATGGCCAAACTAGAGGATGTGAAGAAATTCACGAGAGAAGCACACAATGAGTAAAATTATTTTGAAATGTGTTGAATTTCCGTGGGATTTCCTTTATGACAAAGAATTTTGTCATAGCAGGAGAAACTATAGGCCAATTCCAAAAAGACTTAGATGCATCCTGTAATTCTCAGAGGTATGCCGAATCCCAGCTTGAAGCTAGCCATCGCATATTAAAGCGATGTCGTGAGGAAAATAACCAACTCAAGGAGGAGAATAAGCGACAAGCCGATGAAATTGAGAATTTGACAGATCAATTGGTGCGAAACCATAAAGAAAATTAGAAATTAAAGGACAACATATTGTGTAAGTAAAATCCCAACCTGGAATGTGGTAAAGCACTTTTTATTGCATTGATCGTAAAGACGTGCAATTCCCTTTGATCAAGTCTCTTGACTGGTCATCCTGAGGAAGAGGTTAGCTCTTTCGAGGAGGAGTTGTTGAAGGAGTTGTCCAATGTGCATGAGCAGGCTCAAAAAGCTATGAGGAGTATGGTCAAAGAACTATGGTCGAATGAAAGTCTTCCACAAGGATTGGCGGCGATTGCCGAGCGGTTTAAAGGAGCTTGGAGTCGCTTCGAGCTGTGGAATACTTCGGCCTGCCCCGAAGGAGCTCGGGAGGTGTGGTCTATGGTGAAGACATGGTTTACCCAGCTGAATCCACATCACATGGCCTGGGTTGGGCCGGCAGGGCTAGATGACAACGAGATTCCTCTTCACCTTGTTTATGACCAAGTGACGCCCGCCACCTGTCTTTCACAAGAAGACTGCACCTTAGATGTCATAATAGATCATCTCGACCAATTGCCTAACATGTGATTATATGTAGTTTTGTATACACGTATCAAGACACTTCCTTCCATATTTTAAGATTATGTCTTTAACTGGCCATCAGCTTCTACCTCTTCAGGCTACTACAGAAAACGTAGATCTTATAGCTATGTATCCTTGCAGTGCGGATAGCTGCTATTTCGGAATGAATGATCCCCTTTTGTGGTGAAGATTGCCCATTATATGAACCTCATTTGCAGCTTACCAAGTTTTATCTTAATCTTTTGGCTTTACCCGTCTGAGGTATGTATCTGGACGAACCGGTCGTAACAATCGCACAGGTGCTCCCTTTATGTAACAGCCCATAAACGACGCTCGACAGGGTTCCCCTTTTATTCCGTCGTCGTCGTGTGATTATTTGTTTCGTCGCATTCATCATCGTATCATGCGCATCATCAGCATTGCATCGGCACTCTGTTGTCATCATTTTTATAAACTTGCATCTGTTATTTGTTGTCGGTTCTTCCCATTTTTTCGTTGACCGTTTTGCAACCAACCAGACACGCATGCTCCCGCGACATGATTAAAATATTGTTTTAAAAGGTGTGTATAAAACTTTCTTAGATTGGGTTCAAAGTTGGTGCGCGGTCTTATTATAGTGTAGGTAGGTCTGCTGCCAAATTTCATCGCAATCAGAGTTTGTTTGATACCCGAACGGTCGACCGTAGCAGCGCCTTCATCAGTCTATTTGTCACACATTTTTTGGTTTTATATACTCTGCCACGGGCCGCACCATCTCCCTCTCATCTCAGACCACCACCCCTACACATCACAAGTTTATGCCAGCTAGCCCTCTCCACTTTCGAACCGTCCGATCGAGAACCAAAGGTCCGAAAATGTACTAAATCAGCTAACCCTAGCTACACCTGCTATATGAAGACAACTCCCTCGTCCAATATTGGAACACTAGCCCCTATGCCTTGATTTCTTTGCAGCCGCCAGCCAGCCCCAACCACCGTTGTGCCTCGCTGCGGCTCGCAGCAGGCCCGACAGGGCCCGACCACGTCTGGCGTCGCCCCGTGCCCCACAGCCGAGTCCCGCACCCCCCTCCAGCCCCACCACTAGGGTGCTCCTCTGCACGCCGCACCTGCGCTGCGCTGCTGGCTGCCAGAGCCGTGTCACCCGCGTCCTTCGCCATGATGTTTGGTTCCTAGACTGTTGCGCCTCCGTGGAGGAGCGCTCTCACGCGGCGACCTCAGAGTTGATGGTCCCCGTGCAAGGCACCGATGGCCACAGCTGCCTGACCTCACTGCCCCTATCGTGGCGCCTCTCCTTCGACCAGATCCGGGACGGCCGCCCACGGATCCGGCGACCCCCAGCCAACCGTGCCCATGCCCGTGCCTCCGACCGCAACTTGCCACCGGCTGCCCATCGGCGTCGCCTTGCTGGTCGAGTAGGAGTGCTCACAATCTACGCGAGCGAGCGACAAGTGAGCCATGGCTCGACCCCGGTCCAGCTCGCCCCACCATGTGCCTCTCCTCTGGTGCAGCAGCGCTCTAGCCCACCCGCCCCGCGTCTTCGCGAGGCCCGCGTCGTCCTCAGCTCACCACCGTGCCCTGGCCGCGTTGACCAGGCCCGACCTGTCTCCCTAGGTGAGCACACCCCCGCTAAGTTGCGCCCTTATGCATCATATAGTTGTTCCATGCTCAATAGATTCGGCCTATAGTAGTGTTTTTTTCACTTCGGCGATTTTTTCAATTACCAAGGAATTTCTATTTTCATATTAAGTCATCATTTTAGAAAATTAATAATTAATTACGTGTGCATCTGATGAAAATTTATTAGATATGTTAACTGTGTAGAATTTTGAGTAGATTAATAATATCCAACTCTCACACATGTTAAAAATATATAAAAGTGTTGTTTCCATTGTTTTGGGTGATGCTATATTAAAGATGATTTTCCTACATGATTAGCATAACAAACTTTTCTAAATCCCTTATCCGATGCAGTCACCCCTACCATGCCGACCATGCCTCCATGGATTGTCCCCGTCACAACAGGATATATGTACCACTGTCGTGTCTACCCGAGACGTGACCTCCCTGCGGATCCCATCTGGTTAGCATATCCAGGTGTGGCACAAAGAAGTGGCCAATGTCACATGCATCTCAAATGTAACATAAATATTTTTTTATCATTTACTTGAAGGCATGATTTGACCTCCACATGAAATAATGTCACTCCACTTTAACATAGTAATAAAGTTTATTTGTCATTTTCGGTGTCAAAACCGGGGGATCTCGGGTTGGGGGTCCCGAGCTATGGACCTTGGGTCGATGGGTTACATGGGACGAAGGAGGACATGCTTACCCATGTTTGGGCCCTCTTGAGGAGGTAAAACCATACGTTCTGCTTGATAATAATTATGTGTATGAGAATTATAGATTTGATCTACCTCGAGATCGTATGAGCAAAAACAATAAATGAGTCAACTTGCCTATGCGGATGAAACCACTAGTTTATATAGATACCAGGGGTTCCTAGGGTTACATACAACCGACCTCCAGCCAGGGACAGATGCACTGATCTAGGCTACTCAATTTGGACGACATGCCAGTCTTTGAAGCTATCCTTCTTGTTCACGGGGTCATTTCGTAGCCCGGTCTTAAATAATATGTCCCATTAGGTCGGCCTCTAAGAGATGGGCCGACCATCAGAGGACCCCTTAGTTGAGGGATCTTTAAGTATCCCTCGAACTAGCATCCAATGCCGATCTACATCGTCTTCGGCAGCTCCTTATATCCAGAGTAATTGGCTTGCAAGGCGAGTTCATCTATCCCTTCCAATGTGTAGAATTATGATCTAGTTATTGACTAGTTCTCGAATATCGAAGCCTCGCGGGGACCATGCCTCTAACCTTTCCGCTCAAAGATCGAGAGCAACACTCGATTCATGTGCGCATTAGTGAAGACAAGAAATCCAACAGTCCCTCACGGAACCACTTCTTGTAACCGAGGGAGAAAAACACTCTTTATAAATAGATCAAATCCCTCGGTGGGTGACAATCACCATTCAGGTACCACCAAGAAACCCTAAAGCTCCAGTGCCTAGATCCATGGTGTGTTCCTCCTCGCGGCCCTTTGGCCCCCTCCTAGGAGATTGGGCAAACTGCTCCAGTTGCGCAACCTCGAAGTACAAGGGTATCTTCCCATGTCGGATCTTGCGCCCACTCGCGCTGGATTGACCTCCGCAAATGGTGAGGCCTTCGCAGAGAATTTCCCCACACTGCAAAAGGGTGAAAGGATATGGTTCGTCTCTTTCCTGCTGCAAGGTCTGGGCTTTCCATTCCACCCCTTCGTGAGGTGCTTACTGGAATTCTACGGGCTACAACTTCATAACCTTACCCCTCGCTCAATCCTTCACATCTCAAGCTTCGTATCCCTGTGCGAGCTGTTCTTGGGTTGCGACCCCCACTTCAACCTATGGACAAATACTTCTGGCTTGTTCCCCGAACTAGGTGAACATCAATCCGGGAAGTGGGAAGAGCCAAAGTTTGGCATATAGCCGATACCTGATAACCGGTCGGGACTCCAAAAAAAGGAAACCAACGAGTGGTCTTCATAGTGGTTTTGTATTGAGGGCATTGCCTTATCAACCCAGTTCGGAGGGGCCTTCCCGAATAATCTGAGGTCCCCTTAAAGAAGCGACTTAGCTGGGGCCGGTTAGTCCCTCCAAGAAGAGAGCCCCGAATTAAACCGCCTAGCCGCCAAGGTGAGGTTACTTTCTCACAACAGGCTGACCATCATGGTGGTGATGGATGCGGTAATTACCCGGTGTGTCTAGGCACTCCAACAGAACACGCACACCTTGTGGCGCTATAGTGGGACAAGCGACACGACCCGTTCCACACAACGGAGATGGGACAATCAAGAAGTTTTCGTAGTTAGTTTGGACGACCTCTTGAAGAGGTAAGTGTGATCACATTCTCACTGTCCAGATGCTTATGCTTTATTCTGCCGATCAATAACCCCTTTCTCTCGTTAACATACTTGGAGGTGTTGGATTGAGATGATCAACTATCCTGCCACTCAACCCAAGAATTACTCCCGCGATGATGACCCCAGATTCCATGTGGATCCGGAGGTTTCATTCGACTTTGAGGATGAAGTATTTATCAAGAAAGCATCAACGAACTCAAGGTGGCCCATCAGGCTGACAACCCTCGGCCTCTTCCATCTTCTGCAGCAAACAACTCAAAGAGGAGCCATACCTCCCATAGTCCCAAATATTCCTACCTCCAACCCCCAAGGACCGTCGGTCCATGCACCGAACTCCGTACCGAGCTATACCAGCTAGGGCTGCATCGAATGAGAACGAGATTCCCGGACAAAGGGTAACGACGATAATATGTTAGTCGCCCCTTCGACAAAGAAATATACATATCAATCGCTCCCTTATTTACGGTAACGATTGCCTTGGTTGATCATGACCCTTAGCCAAAATATTCAACCTTCTTCATTCAAAGATGGTGCCGAAGTGTCCGCCAATCATCAAAACCTGAGGTCTTCGGCTAAAGCGAGGGTTCCGAATAGGGACCTACTTCCTAACGACCCCAAGGAGTTTTGGGCAACCAATTCTAAAGCCGAAAGCTTGATGAATCATCAGCGGCGGAAAGAGTCCTTGCGCCACCCTGTTTTTCTGAACAAAAGATTAGTACTCTCAGCTCAGCACAAGTAAGCCTTGGGGCTGCGAGAGTCGGACTCCAGGAAGCAGCCAAGATGTTGTCTTCCCTTGTGTTGATAACTAATCAGTTTTTAATAATTGAACATAAGTTTGGACCCAGTAGCCCTTGAGCCTTAATTTGGTCTGGGTTGAATTATTAACTTGCTACCATGTAGGCTCTAAAGCACTAGAACGAAAAACTGGCCAGATATTTTGAGGTAAGCCAGGCCGAATTGCAAGCCAGCAAGGCCAAACTAGAGGATGTGAAGAAATTCACCGGAGAAGCACACAATGAGTAAAATTATTTTGAAATGTGTTGAATTTCCGTGGGATTTCCTTTATAACAAAGAATTTTGTCATAGCAGGAGAAACTATAGCCCAATTCCAAAAAGACTTAGATGCATCCTGTAATTCTCAGAGGTATGCCGAATCCTAGCTTGAAGCTAGCCATCGCATATTAAAGCGATGTCATGAGGAAAATAACCAACTCAAGGAGGAGAATAAGCGACAAGCCGATGAGATTGAGAATTTGAAAGATCAATTGGTGCGAAACCATAAAGAAAATTAGAAATTAAAGGACAACATATTGTGTAAGTAAAATCCCAACCTGGAATGTGGTAAAGCAATTTTTATTGCATTGATCGTAAAGACGTGCAATTCCCTTTGATCAAGTCTGTTGACTGGTCATCCCGAGGAAGAGGTTTGCTCTTTCGAGGGGGGAGTTGTTGAAGGAGTTGTCCAATGTGCATGAGCGGGCTCAAAAAGCTATGAGGAGTATGGTCAAAGAACTATGGCCGAATGAAAGTCTTCCACAAGGATTGGCGGCGATTGCCGAGCGGTTTAAAGGAGCTTGGAGTCCCTTCGAGCTGTGGAATACTTCGGTCCGCCACGAAGGAGCTCGGGAGGTGTGGTCTATGGTGAAGACATGGTTTACCCAGCTGAATCCACATCACATGGCCTGGGTTGGGCCGGCAGGGCTGGATGACAACGAGATTCCTCTTCACCTTGTTTATGACCAAGTGATGCCCGCCACCTGTCTTTCACAAGAATACTGCACCTTAGATGTCATAATAGATCATCTCGACCAATTGCCTAACATGTGATTATATGTAATTTTGTATACACGTATCAAGACACTTCCTTCCAGATTTTAAGATTATGTCTTTAATTGGCCATCAGCTTCTACCTCTTCAGGCTACTACAGAAAACGTAGATATTATAGCTATGTATCCTTGCAGTGCGGATAGCTGCTATTTCGGAATGAATGATCCCCTTTTGTGGTGAAGATTTCCCATTATATGAACCTCATTTGCAGCTTACCATGTTTTATCTTAATCTTTTGGCTTTACCCGTCTGAGGTATGTATCTGGACGAACCAGTCGTAACAATCACACAGGTGCTCCCTTTATGTAACAGCCCAGAAACGATGCTCGACAGGATTCCCCTTTTATTCCGTCGTCGTCGTGTGTTTATTTGTTTCGTCGCATTCATCATCGCATCATGCGCATCATCAGCATTTCATCGGCATTCTGTTGTCATCATTTTTATAAACTTGCATCTGTTATTTGTTGTCAGTTCTTCCCATTTTTTCGTTGACCGTTTTGCAACCAACCACACACGCATGCTCCCGCGAAATGATTAAAATATTGTTTTAAAAGGTGTGTATAAAACTTTCTTAGATTGGGTTCAAAGTTGGTGCGCGGTCTTATTATAGTGTAGGTAGGTCTGCTGCCAAATTTCATCGCAATCAGAGTTTGTTTGATACCCGAACGGTCAACCGCAGCGGCGCCTTCAGCAGTTTATTTGTCACACATTTTTTGGTTTTATATACTCTACCACGGGCCGCACCATTTCCCTCTCATCTCAGACCACCACCCCTACACATCACAAGTTTATGCCAGCTAGCCCTCTCCACTTTCGAACCGTCCGATCGAGAACAAAAGGTCCGAAAATGGACTAAATCAGCTAACCCTAGCTACACCTGCTATATGAAGACAACTCCCTTGTCCAATATTGGAAGACTAGCCCCTATGCCTTGATTTCTTTGCAGCCGCCAGCCAGCCCCAACCACCGTCGTGCCTCGCTGCGGCTCGCAGCAGGCCCGCCAGGGCCCGAGCACGTCTGGCGTCGCCCCGTGCCCCACAGCCGAGTCCCGCACCCCGCTCCAGCCCCACCACTAGGGTGCTCCTCTGCGCGCTGCACCTGTGCTGCGATGCTGGCCGCCAGAACCGTGTCACCCGCGTCCTTCGCCATGATGTTTGGCACCTAGCCTGTTGCGCCTCCGTGCAGGAGCGCTCCCACGCGGCGACCTCAGAGTTGATGGTCCCCGTGCAAGGCACCGATGGCCACAGCTGCCTGACCTCACTACCCCTATCGTAGTGCCTCTCCTTCGACCAGATCCGGGACGGCAGCCCACGGATCCGGCGACCCCCAACACACCGTGCCCATGCCCGTGCCTCCGACCGCAACTTTCCACCGGCTTGCCACCGGCGTCGCCTTGCTGCTCGAGTAGGAGTGCTCACAATCTACGCGAGCCAGCGACAAGTGAGCCATGGCTCGACCCCGGTCCAACTCACCCCACCATGTGCCTCTCCTCTGGTGCAGCAGCGCTCCAGCCCACCCGCCCCGCGTCTTCGCGAGGCCCGCATCGCCCTCAGCTCACCACCGTGCCCCGGCCACGTTGACCAGGCCCGACCTGTCTCCCTAGGTGAGCACACCCCCGCTAAGTTGCGCCCTTATGCATCATATAGTTGTTCCATGCTCAATAGATTCGGCCTATAGTAGTGTTTTTTTCACTTCGGCGATTTTTTCAATTACCAAGGAATTTCTATTTTCAATTAAGTCATCATTTTAGAAAATTAATAATTAATTACGTGTGCATCTGATGAAAATATATTAGATATGTTAACTATGTAGAATTTTGAGTAGATTAATAATATCCAACTCTCACACCTGTTAAAAATATATAAACGTGTTGTTTCCATTGTTTTGGGTGATGCTATATTAATGATGATTTAATTCTTATCAAATTAAATGTGCATCGGATTTAAAAACTTTGTACATGAAAAATGCTTAGAATTTTGTGTAGTTTCTTGATATCCAACTTTCAACCATGTTAAAAATATTTAACTTGCTCTTCTCATTTAATTCACATAAATGTCATGTTAAAATTACTTACTTGATAACTAATTAACCATAGCTCTGATTAAAATGTTTTATATATGTAACTTGGCTAGAAAAACGTGTAGAATAACATGTTGGCATTTATTTTCCTGTTTAACAACTCTAAAATTGTGTTTTAGGCAGCGGGGACTTTCCAGAATTGGTATTCGTTGTTCTGGACTCACTTAAAGTTGCGTAGAATTTTAGGTAGTTTCATAATATCTTGTTACATCCATGATTAACATGTTGTGGCAGTCATTTGCATGCATTTGCATTTGTGTCATCTCATCTTATGTTGGTCATATATTTTTGATCGTAGCTCTGTTTCAAATAATTTATATATGTAAATCGACTAGAATGACGTGTAGATTCACATGGTCCACCTTAGTTTGTTGTTTAATAAATCTAAAATGTGTTTAATACATATCTGGAACAATTTCGAAATTAACAACTGGGGTCATTCCGGAAATGCTATTTGTTGTTTCCGACCTCATTTAAAATTCCTAGATAGCGTAGTTTGTTTATGCTTCACCTCTTGCCATGTTTAAGAACATTTAGTATTTTCGTGTACCTAAACGGGAGCGAATTATGTATGCCAAATATGGAGTTTTGTCAATATGCAACTCATTTAATGTGTAGGAATAAATTGTTGTTCTTTGTCGTGTCATGCATAATTAAATGGACATGAATCATATTTTATTGTGCATCATGTCATGAATATGTGTGGTGTTATTGTGTGTTGATTGTTGTTTTGGATTGTTTCTTCGTGATAGAGTTCCGATCCACTTCAGAGGGTGAGCATTCGTTCAACTACGTTGGTTCATCTACGTCATCGATTCGTTTTTTCCAACCGGGATCACAGGCAAGATGATCATTTCCCTAGATACCATAACTATCATTGCCATGTTAGTTGTCTCGTTTCTTTTGCTATTTCTCACTGCCTACCACTTAAATGTCAGCCTCCCAAAATTGCAATGAAAAGACTCTAAGCCCCTCCACAACCCATCAAACCCTTGTTTCGCTATGTTACTGCTTGCTCAGCATTATTATAGCGTTGCTAGTTGCAGGTGCAGATGCTTCCATGTGAAAAAATGGATTCCTTGTTATATCACCATATTACTGCAAATTAATTTAATGCGCCTATATACTTGGTAAAAGGTGGAAGGCTTGGCCTTCTAGCCTAGTGTTTTGTTCCATCTTTGCATCCCTAGTTACTTGTGTACCCGTGTTATGTTCCATAACCGAGCCCTCCTAACATGCTTGGGGTTTTTATGGGGACCCCCTTGATTTTCATTTTGGGTTAAAACCAATCAGGCAAGGTCCAACATTGGTACTATATTTTCTCAACATAATAATACTGAACTCCCTTAGTAACGCATAGGGTGTTAACGTTACCAGTGGATTCATTCAGCACAATACAAGGCGCCAGGGGTGATGGTGTTGGTCCCAAACGGGTTACCTGCGGGGCCACCGCGAGGAAAGTCGAGGTTTGGTTTTACTCATAGCTAGACCCATATAGTTGTGCCCTAAGAACAATATACACGGCTCCTATCGGGATTGTCGGCACGTAGGGCGTTCTTGATGCTTTTTTACTCTTATCAAAGGTCTTGTGCACTGGGATATCGGTGATACCACGGGCTATCTCAAGGTTGAGGTTTTCTCTCGAGGGCAGATTGTGGTAGTTTGTGATGGACTAGTAGGAGCACCCCTACTGGGTTAAATCTTTCTGAGAGACTTGCTCGCATTTATGTGGCAATTTTTAAACTTGGTTTAACACCCGGTCATAGCAAACTTGAAGTAAACTTAATTAAAATATGCCATATGTGTGCATAACTGTGGTTGTCTCTTCTTGCAAGTTCTGCATCCGAAAGAGGACACGGTGGGGTTATGTTTGACTTAAACAGATGTTCAGGATCACTTCATGATCATTATTAGTTCACGTCCATTCATACACAGCTCACCCCCCCTTATTCTTGTACTCGTAAGTTAGCCACTCAAATAAATGTTTAGTTGCTTGCTGCAGCCGCACCACTTAACCATAACTCACCCATTATGCTTTGCTAGCCTTGATGCCTTTGGAACTAAGATTGTTGAGTCCCTTGTGGCTCACAGATTACTACAACAAGAGTTGCAGGTACAGGGAAAGTGATACTTTGACATGAGGGTGATGATTATTATATTTGTAGTTTCTTCTTCTTCTTCATCGATCGTAGGATGGGTTCATGGCCGGTAGCGTGGGATAGCAAGGATGGACGTCATTCTTTTATCATTTGTTTTCCTCCATAGTGAGACCCTACTCTTCTATATGATGATTGAATGCATTGTTGTATTGACATGCTCATGTTGTAGCTTGTGCTAGTGTAAGGCAATTACATATACTCATCTCTTCTGTACATGTACTTGTAATGATATCCATTCTTGCAAAACGACAAGATGCACTTCTATCCCTGTCGTGGCCCTCGTGCCAAAAACAAGATACAAGTTGGTATCAGAGAAGTACCGACCTAGGAGCTCCCTTGATTGATCGAACTTGGCCGGGTCGATTCTAGTCAAAAACAACTTTGAGTCTAGTTATATATGGCAGAGTAAGATTCCTTTTACTCCTCTTCTATGCTCTAGTGAGGAATCCTGATGTAAGAATTTTAATTCTTCTGCTCTTGTCACCCGATTTTTTTAGGATCATGCGGGTATTTTGTAATCTATTTGATGTTGATGTAACGGGGTTCTCACCTGGTGCCTCCTGTATGACTTGATTTCTTCCAGGGAGTTGAGCTCTAGGGGATTCTTGAGCACATTGTTATCATTCAGATTTCTTAGTATCTCAATACGGAGGATGTTCAAAATTGCTTCAATAATAGTGGTGTAGAGAGGAGTCTGGCCTCCCTAGTACTGGTGGAGTGGGTCTGGATGTACTGCCATGGTTGGTATCATTGTGATTATGAGGGATCGAGATATATGAGTTTCTGAGAGTCTTCTTATGTGTTGACGAATGAGTTACATTGGAGCGTAGTATCATGTTAGGAGTTATGTTAAGTTTTGCTCCTTATTTCCGTGGACCTGATTGCATAACAGGAAAATTTCGGGAGTTCTTAGGAGGGCATTCAAGTAATGACCTTGGAATACCTTCCAAGAGATGCATCACGTGAGGTAGGGGTTCAACATCTAGTGGATTCGTTTGTTCACAGTCTTTCTTATAACAATTCTCGTTGTGTCTTAAAGAGTCTTTGTAGCTTGCTACGAATCGGGGACACTTTGTATGTTGTGTGCACTACCTTGTACATGACGGCCACTATAACATAGAGCCCGTGAGAACATCACAACAAGAATATTAGATGAAATCTCTCTCATATTTATTATCTAGCCTGTTTCATAAGCCTCATCCTTTGTTTTGTTGGAAATATGGTAATTCAAATTCCTTCCATGTCGAGTGGTGATTTCATATCTGTTATAAGTGGTGGTCTTATATTTTCGTGGAAATTGCTAATTCCTTTGCTCAATCAAGTTGTCTTATCAATTCTTTTCACCGGAGTCGTCATGTTAATTCTTTTCCAACCGGAATGCTTCTCTTCAAGTTAATTCAATCTTCCCAATATTTCTTCCAGAGTTCATCTCATCTGTCCCAAGTTGTCATTGTTTTCCCCACCCTGCCGCCCTTTTTCTTTAGTGATTAGATTATTTTTCAAGTGTCATTCTTTCCAGTGTTGCTTCCTCTATCTTCTCTTCCGTGTTGTATCGATTGATTCATTGTGAAGTTACTCAAGTGCTAGGTTCATTATTCTTCATTCTTCCTTTCTTCTACGGTGGATTCTATTCTACCTCGCGGTGTTCATAATATCCATTCATTTTGTCAATGCTTTCCCATGTTGGAATTTCTTATCCAAACCTCTCTTGTTTATTCATCACTCTTTCTATTCTATCTGGAGTACTGAAGATATCTCTGAAGATTTGAATTTTATTCAGGTTCTTCAATTATTTCGAGGTTCTCACCCCATCAAGTTTTCAATTGTACCGGTGAAATATCTCTCTTCCTAAGCAATTGATTCAATGGTGTGTTCTTTTGAGTGGGCGCATAACCCATAGGTTCTTCTCCAGGATCATATCTCGCTCTTTTAATCTTTCTCGGGATCTCTAATTCTTTTCAAGTGCGACATAAGTATGGATTCCATCCTTCATATTCCTTCTCAAAGATCTATTCGAATTAATTTTCATCCTTGGCTCAACCTTTCCTCATTCATTATTCCAGAGTGTGTCAGTAATTCACGGTGTTGCTTATCGCCGTCATGCTCAGCTTTAAAGACTGAAGGACTGTTTCTCTTAAATCTTGGTTCATTCTCTTGAAGTTTCATGGTTTTAGTTTCGTGCTATTGTCTTGAATTTTTTCCAATCATGAGTAATGCCTTCCACATCTATCCGGTGCATTTCAGAATTGTTTTTATTTCTCGATCCTCCGAAGGCCATCATCTCACAAAATTTGTATGTTCTCAGCTTTAAGATTTCATTCTCAAATTCTTCTCAAGTTTTCTATTAGGCGGATCATAGTTTCTTCGCTATCCTAGAGTCAATAATAAATTGGTTTTTATTATATTTCCTTGTTCATGATAATCGTTTATTATCCATGCTAGAATTATATTTATTGGAAACTCAAATACATATGTGGATACATAGACAACACATTGTCCCTAGTGATCCTCTGAAGTACTAGCTGGTTGATAAAAGATGGTCAAGGTTTCCTAACCATAGACATGAGATGTCGTCCGATAAAGGGATAACATCATTTGGAGAATGATGTAAAGGACAAGACCCAAACTATGAATGTAGCATATGATCGTGTGAGTTTATTGCTACTATTTTCTGCATGTCAAGTATTTGTTCTTATGACCATGAGATCATGCAATTCTCGGACACCGGAGGAATACCTTGTGTGTATCAAACATCACAACGTAACTAGGTGACTATAAATGTTCTCTCCAAGTATCTTCGAAGGTGTCTGTTGGGTTGGCATGGATCAAGACTGGGATTTGTCACTCCGTGTGACGGAGAGGTATCTCGGGGCCCACTCGATAATACAACATCGGAACAAGCCTTGCAAGCAATGTGGCTAAGGAGTTAGTCACGAGATCTTGTATTACAGAATGAGTAAAGGGACTTGCCGGTAACGATATTGAACTAGGTATAAAGATACACACAATCGAATCTCGGGCAAGTAACATACCGATAGACAAAGGGAACAGTATACACGATAGATTGAATCCTTGACATCGTGGTTTGACCGATAAAGATCTTCGTAGAATATGTAGGAGCCAATATGGACATCCAGGTCCCGTTATTGGTTATTGGCCACAGAGTGTCTTGGTCATGTCTTCATACTTCTCGAACCTGCACGGTCTGCACACTTAAGGTTTGATGAAACTTCTTCAGAGTCTTGGATGAGATCCTGGTCGTTAGGAGGAGCTACAAAATGGTCCGAGGGTAAATATTTATATATGGGAAGTCATATTTTTGGCTACCGAAAAAGTTTCGGGTTTTTCCTGTATTGTATTGGGAAGCTTCTAGAAGGTTCCGAAAACTTTTGGAGGAGTCCGCAAGTGCTCCAAGGGTTCCACCATGTCCCAAAGGTTTGCATGGCCTGAAGGGAGATGTTGTGGCCTTATTCGGCCAAGCGCACAAGTCCCTCAAGGCCCATGCAGTTGGGAAAGGTGGAAAGTTCACCTTTGTATGGAAGGGGAGGAAGGGGAATAGGATTCCACCTCCTCTCCCCTTGGCTGCGCCCTAGGGCTTGGAGGGGCTATTCCCCACACCCCTCCACCTATATATAGAGAGGAGGGTGTTGGAAATATGCCCTATAGACAATAATAAATAGGTCATTATTATATTTCCTTGTTCGTGATAATTGTCTATTATTCATGCTATAATTGTATTAACCGGAAACCGTAATACATGTGTGAATACATAGACCAAAACATGTCCCTAGTGAGCCTCCAGTTGGTAGCTCGTTGATCAATAGATGGTCATGGTTTCCTGACCATGGAAATTGGATGTCGTTGATAACAGGATCACATCATTTGGAGAATTATGTGATGGACAAAACCGAATCCTAAGCATAGCACGAGATCGTGTAGTTCGTCTGCTAGCGTTTTTATAATGTCAAGTATCATTTCCTTAAACCATCAGATTGTGCAACTCCCAGATACCGTAGGAGTGCTTTGGGTGCATCAAATGTCACAACGTAACTAGGTGATTATAAAGGTACACTACAGGTATCTCCGAAAGTGTGTGTTGGGTTGTATGAATCAACACTCGGATTTGTCATTCCGTGTGACAGAGAGGTATCTTTGGGCCCACTTGGTAATGCCCATCATAATGAGCTCAATGTCAGTAAGGAGTTAGCCACGGGATAATGTGTTACGGAACGAGTAAAGAGACTTGCGGGTAACGAGATTGAAAAAGGTATAGGGTTATCGACGATCAAATCTCGGGCATGTGTCATACCTGTAGACAAAGGGAATTGCATACAAGATTGAGTGAATCTTCGACGTCTTGTTTCATCCGATGAGATCATCGTGGAAAATGTGGGAGCCAACATGGATATCCAGACCCCGCTATTGGATATTGGCCGGAGAGGTGTCTCGGTCAATTCTGCATGTTTCCCAAACCCATAGGGTCTACACACTTAAGGTTCGGTGACGCTAGAGTTGTTATGGGAATCGTATATGGGGTTACCGAATGTTTTTCATGGTCTTGGATGACATCCCGGACGTCACGAAGAGTTCCGGAATAGTCTGGATGTAAAGATTTATAATTGGAAAATCCAGTTTCGGTCGCCGGGAAAGTTTTGGGGTTTATCGGTATTGTACCGGGAGCATCGAAAGGGTACCGCGGGTCCACCAGGAGGGTCCACCTGTCCCGGAGGGCCACATGGGCTGAAAGGGGAGAGGAACCAGCCCCTGGTGGGAGGTCCACCAAGGGGAGGAGTCCCAAGCGCAAGGGAGGCCAAACCCTAGGCAAGGCAAGCCACCCACCTAGGGCGTCGCCCCCTCCTCTTCCTTGGGTTGCCGCACCTCTTAGGATTTCCCTAGGGGTGGCGCACCCCCTCTCTCTCCCTCCTATATATAGTGGACGATTTGTAGGGCTGCACACACACCTGATTTGATCACCTATGGCGCAACCCTACTTCTCCTCTTCTTCTCCTCCACGGTGCTTGGCGAAGCCCTGCCGGAGAGCCACATACTCCACCGCCACCACGCCGTCGTGCTGCCGGATTTCGGATCTTCCATGATTTGAATCACCGCGAGTACGATTCCATCAACCGCGTTCACAGTAACGCTTCCGCTTTGCGATCTTCAACGTTATGAAGATGCTCTACCTCGCTCGTTGCTGGTCTCTCCTCGATGATTTTGGTGTGACGTAGGAAATTTTTTTGAACTATTACTACGTTAACCAATAGTAGCATCCGAGCCAGGTTCTATGCGTAGACTCTATGCACGAGTAGAACACAAAAGTTGTGGGCGATGATTTTGGCTATTGCTTTCTGTTACTAGTCTTATCTTGATACGGCGGCATGGTGTCATGAAGCGGCCTGGACCGACTTTACACGTACTCTTACGTGAGAGTGGTTCCACCGCCCGACGTGCACTTATTGCATAAGGTGTCTGTGTCTCCCACTTTAGTCGGATCGGATTCGATGAAGAGGGTGCTTATGAAGGGTAGATAGCATTGGCAGATCAACGTTATGACTGTCACGTAGTTAAGAAGGGTTCTTGCTAGAAACCCAAATCATCCATGTAAAACTTGTAACAACAATTAGAGGACGTCTAATTTGTTTTTGCAGGGTATGCTATGTGATGTGATATGGCCAAAAGGATGTGATGATATATATGTGATGTATGAGACTGATCATGTTCTTGTAATAGGATTCACGACTTGCATGTCGATGAGTACGAAAACTGGCAGGAGCCATAGGAGTTGTCTTAATTTATTATATGAGATGCAACACCATGTGATTACTTTACTTTATTGCTAATCGTTAGCCATAGTAGTAGAAGTAATAGTTGGTGAGACGACTTCACGGAGACACAATGATGGAGATCATGATGATGAAGATCATGGTGTCATGCCGGTGACAATGATGATCATGTCGTGCCCCGAAGATGATAGGAGCAAGATGATATTGGCCATATCATATCACTATATGATTTTCATGTGATGTTTCTCAGGTTTTCATATATTATTTGCTTAGAACAACGGTAGTAAATAAGATGATCCCTCACTAAAATTTCAAGAGATGTGTTCCCCTTAAGTGTGCACAGTTGTGAAGGATCGTTGTTTCGTAGCACCATGTGATGATTGGGTGTGATAGATTCTAGCATTCGCATACAATGGGTGTAAGCCAGATTTACACACGCAAAACACTTAGGTTGACTTGAAGAGCCTAGCATGTACAGACATGGCCTTGGAACACGTGAGACCGAAAGGTCGAACATGAATCGTATGGTGGATACGATCAACATGGAGATGTTCACCATTGATGACTAGTCCGTCTCACGTGATGATCGAACACGGCCTAGTCAATGTTGATCTTGTATCACTTGGATGATTAGAGGGTTGTCTATCTGAGTGGGAGTTCATTAAATAATTTGATTAGTTGAACTCATTATCATGAACATAGTCAAAAGGTCTTTGCAAATTATGTTGTAGCTTGCATTCTAGCTCTACTATTTTAGATATGTTCCTAGAGAAAATTGAGTTGAAAGTTGATAGTAGCAAGTATGGGGACTGGGTCCATAAACTGAGGATTGTCCTCATTGCTATGCAAAAGGCATATCTCCTTAATGCACCGCTCGGTGTGCTGAACCCCGAGCGTCGTCTGTGGATGTTACGAACATCTGACATACACATTGTTGATAACTACGTGGTAGTTCAGTGCGTAATGCTTAACGGTTTATGTAAGTGCATCTAGTGCCCATAGTGATTTTGGTGGTTTGAAGACTTGTAGGTTAAGTAACTAATGTGTTTATAAGTGTACACATGCTCTATAAGTCGCTGAGGAGTTTGAGTTATACGATGAATATCGACCCCTAAAAATGTATATCTTTGGCTGAAGAAATTGGTCTTATGCTGAAGATTTTGATCGCGAATAAATTGCGATGAAATTGATATTCCTCATGAAGATACTCAAGATGAGGAGCTCGGCGTGTGCTGAAGAAAATCAATCCCAAGACTTTGAAGCGTGAAGATTTATTCAATTTGTTTCATTTTCTTCACTATTGAGTCATAGGAACACCATACTGTTAAAGGGGGTCAAGGTAACACTATGGAATGAATTTCCTCATGAGTGGTCAACCCAAGCCTAATCCTACAAAATCCTCAAGTCAAGAATATGACAAACATGTGGACTCTCACAGTTGAGAGTCCTGATCGTTGTCGCGATTAGCGTCACCTCACGGATCTTATCCACACCAACGGTCATAATATTTAAGGGCTTTTATGTCAAATATTTAAGGGTTAAGATCTTTGGATTCATCATTTCACACGTCCTCAAATTTACTGTTTATGATGAAATTATTGTATGATGAAATTGATATCATATTCTTCATGTTTGAAGCATATGAGATGGTAAGCTGCACTAATTCATCTACAGGAGGACAAACCCAAGAGCACTGAGTGGGTTCTTGATAGTGGCTGCACACACCACATGACTGGTGATAAAAGCTTGCTAATGAATATGCCACTGACTCCATCACCACTGAAGAAAATCGCATATGCTGACAAAGGTTAAAGCAAGGTATTGGGACTTGGCAAAGTGGCTATTTCCAAGGACATGCACATGGACAAAGTGATGGTTGTTGAATCCCTTGGGTTTAACCTCATGTCAGTCTCAATGCTTTGTGATATTCGTATGGTTTTTATCTTTGGAAAATATAGGTGTTAGGAGAGGAGATTTGTACATTGTTGATTTTTTCACAGGTCCTCAACCAGACACATGTTTACTAGCAAAAACCTCAGAAGCCTGGCTATGGCATCGAATACTTGGTCATGCACGCATAAGGAACTTGCACTAGACAAGAAAAAGCATGTCATTGGCATCGAAACAGTCAAATTCCTCAAGGACCACCTGTGCGGTGCTTGTGAGTGTGGAAAAATGACCAGATCCAAACACCCCTCGAAGACCATCATGACTATTACTCGTCCGTTTGAATTGCTTCACATTGATCTATTTGGAACTACTCATTATGATACTCTAAGAAATGCAACATCTTTATACGGCTTTGTTATAGTTGATGATTATTATATATATACTTGGGTGCAGATCATTCTGTATTAAACTGAAGTGCAGGAAGTTTTCAAACGATTTTCCTCAAGGGCCTCGACGAACTTCGGCATCAAGATCAAACACATCAAGAGTGATAATTGGACAGAATTCAAAAACACCGGTCTTGATGATTATCTTGATGAACTTGGTATTACTCACGAATTGTCTGCTCCTTATACTCCACAACAGAATGGCGTCGTCGAAAGAAATAACAGGACTCTGGTTGAAATGGCATGGACCATTCTTGAAGAATATCAGACTTCTCGTCATTTCTGGCCTGAAGCAATCAACACTGCTTGCCACGTCATCAACAGGGTATATCTTCACAAATTCCTCAAGAAAACCTCATATGAACTCCTCGCTGACAAGAAACCCAATGTAAGTTATTTCGAAGTCTTCGGTGCAAGATGCTGGATTAGAGATCCTCACCATAGCTCAAAATTTGCACCTAAAGCACATGAGGGTTTTAGGCTTGGTTGGAAAGGATTCGCACACCTACAGAGTCTTCAACACCCATCACAGCATGCTTGTTGAAACTGTAGATGTGCGGTTCGATGAAACTAATGGCTCACAAAGAGAGCAATTGCCTCATGTACCAGATAAATTATCTCCTGAGGAAGCAATCAAGTTCAAAGCTACTGAAGACATCATTCCTACTGAGGAAATTGTTGAAGAAATCATTCCCAACACTGATGAAATTCGAGAAGGTGGTCCTGAGGAAATTGCTCCAGAGAAAATTCCTCAGCCCAGACAAACTCCTCAACCAGCTCATCCGAGGATTGAAAATAAAGTAGAACTTGACAAAATCCTCGATGACATCAACGCGCGAGCCATGCAAGATGAACTTCTTCAATTCAAGCTAAATGACGTGTGGGAACTCGTGAAACCACCAGATCCTCGCAAGCAGAATATCATCGACACCAAGTGGATTTTCCAAAACAAGAAAGATGAGGATGGTCAAGTGGTGAGGAATAAGGCACGACTTGTAGCCCAAGGCTACACATAGGTTGAAGGAATTGATTTCGATGAAACTTTTGCACCTCTTGCTAGACTTCTAGCTATTCAAATTCTACTTGCTTATGCTAATCATCATAACATTACTCTATATCAAATAGATGTGAAAAGAGCATTCCTCAATGGTAAGCTTAAGGAAGAAGTATATGTTGCTCACCCCCCAGGTTTTGAGGATCCGAAGAATCCATACGAAGTCTTCAGACTCAAAAAGGCACTCTATGGCCTCAAGGAAGCCTCTCAGGCGTGGTATGATACATTGAAGGACTTCCTCATGAAGAAAGGCTTCAAACCTGGTTCACTCGATCCAACTCTTTTCACAAAATCCTATGACAATGAACTATTTGTGTGCCAAATATATGTCGATGACACCATATTTGGTTGTACCGACAAACGCTACAGTGATGAATTTTCTTACATGATGAGTGAAGAATATCATATGTCTATGATGGGGGAGCTGAAATTCTTCATAGGTCTTAAAATTCGTCAACAACGCAATGGCATCTTCATATCACAGGAAAAATATCTCAAGGATGTTCTGAGGAAATTCTACATGCATGAATGCAAAGGCGCCAAGACTCCAATGCCTACCAACGGCCACCTCTTCACTTACGAAAATGGTAAAGAGTTCGAACAGCAGGTATATCACTCGATGATTGGATCTTTATTGTATCTATGTGCATCTAGGCCAGATATAATGCTTAGTGTTTGCATGTGTGCTTGTTTTCAAGCAAAACCGAAGGAATCACACCATAAGGCTATGAAGCATATTCTTCGATGAAAGTGCGTTATATCGACTAGAGGGGGGTGAATAGGAGATTTTTAGAATGTCATCACTGAGGATATTCCTTTTGAGGAAATTCCTCACTGATGAATATCTTACAGTGGAGACAGCAAAGGATCAGGGGTGCAAAGTAGTACTACAACAGTTTTCTAGATGAGGAATATGAAAAACAGTTTGCACAGTACTGAGGCACACAGTAAGAAGGTGAGGATTAACAAGTATGATGAATTTGAGGTTGAGGAAATTCAGAGAAAGTCTTCAGCAAATTCTTCAGACAGAGACAATGAAAATCTTCAACATACAATATTGAGGAATTGAAAGAGTTGAAGAAATAGAACCCGTATCACAGTGAAGACAGTGGTTGATGACCCAGTTCCAACTGCTGTGACAGTCGTACGTCTGGTTTAGAGCGGCTTGGTATTGAAAGCAAAAGACTCACAGTCCCGGGACACACAGTCCCTACCGTATTCTCCTTGAGCTAAGGACACATAATCCTTGCCCAACACTCGTGGTAAGTCTTGAGGCAGACTTCCAAACCCTCACAAACTAGGTCACCCGGTGATCCATAATTAACTGCTGGATTGCTCGAGACCATGACGCATAACCGTCTGGAGGATGCACAGTCCTCAAAGGTAAAAGGCTTCAGTTCCACACAGGAACAAATTCTCAAGTGATGCTCAATCACTTGGTTTTTGGTTTGTGGTTTGGTGTTTGTGGTATTTCCTCACTGATGATTAACTTTCGAAGACTCTGAGGAATTTGGGTTGCTCTAAATGACAAGTGTCAGTTTCTCACGGAGCAGCCAACCAGCTGATGGTTGTGGGGGGCGGCTATTTATAGCCAGGGAGCATCCCCACATGATTTGACATAAATGCCCTTAAATATTATGACTATTGGTGTGGATAAGATCGGCTATGTGGCCCGAATTGCGCCAACGGTTGGGACCCTCAATTGTGAGAGTCCTCACGTCTCTCATATTCCTCACTTCAGGCTTTTGTAGGATTAGCCTTGGGTTGAGCATCATGAGGAAATTCATCTCGTACTCTTACCTTGACCCCCTTTAAGAGTACGGTGTTCCTATTACTCAAGAGTGAAGAAAATGAAACATAAAGAATAAATCTTCACGCTTGAAAGTTTTTGAATCGTTTTTCTTCACGACACACCGAATTCCTCATCTTTAATATGTTCATGAGGAATATCAACTTCATCGCAATTTCTTCGCGATGAAAGTCTTTAGCAGAAGACCAATTTCTTCAGCCGAAGATATAAATTTTTAGGGTCGATATTCATCGTATAATTCAAACTCCTCAGCGACTTATAGATCATGTGTACACTCATGAACACATTAGATAATTAACATATAAGTCTTCAAACCACTAAAATCACTAAGGGCACTAGATGCACTTACAATCTCCCCATTTTTGGTGGTTAATGACAATTAGGTTAAGTTTTCAACGGGGAAAATATGAAGTGTAAATACTCATTTTGAGGAATTTCAAAATAAGATACTCAGAGACTCCCCCTGAAGATGTGCATAATTTGAGGATTTTGCTTTTCACAGAAAATGCACATTGATTATTTATATCATGGAGATCTCCCCCTGTATCTTGTAAATCATGAATACATATGACATATAGTATGAAGAATTTGAGAATGCATGATGAGAAATGGTATCTGACGAATTTCAGCATGCGTGCATTAATATTTTGAGGAATAAGCATGCGAAGAAAAACGTTCAAAAGCGTCAGAGTACCGTCGGGCTTAAGTTACAACTCACTACATAAAATACTTCAGAAGAACCAAGATTTTGTAACTTAATAAAGTTCATAAGCCCCAAAATTTATCCCGCATGAAGACTAACTCTCAGATTTCTCTCCCTTTGTCATCAAGTGACGAAAAATGGGACAAAACTGAGGACTAACCTCCCATGAAGAGTTTCACTTCTTGGCTGATGAAGAAGATGCGTGAGGATTCTTGGCGACGAGCTTCTTGCTTGGGCCTGTGGCAGTATCTTCTGTTTCTTCATCAGATTCTGCAGTGCGGAATGAAGAAAAGGAACTGCCCTGAAGGTCTCGAACTGGAATTGGCTTGAATTTCTTCTTTGGAGGCCACGACCAGTCGAAGTCCTGAGTAAACTCCAATTCATCAAGTTCTTCTTGAGTCTTCAGATGAGCCAGGGTGGCCCAGGTATGATCAAACACCTCATGAAGATAGTAGTGACTTTTCTTCACTGCATTCTGGGTCTCATTGAGGGTTTTCACAATGGCACTGAATTGACGTTTTACCCATTTGTGATTCCGATCGACCTTCTGAGGAAGACTGAGGAGTAGTTCTTTGTTATTCATTATCCTTGCAGCAACAGGCCTAGGCGGATCCTGAGTTGTAGTGTCATCATATGAGGAATATGCTTCTGGTTCGCGAAACTGGACATCAAGGGGCCGACTTCCTTCATCGATGACAGATTTGGCTTTTCCTTCAACAGGCTCAAAGGACTTCTTGATGACTCCGATCGGAGGCAGATATCCAATGTGATTGTTGAAATCAGCATGATAGTTGATGCCTGACCATTGTCTGATGAATCTCATGATCCACGGATCATAAATCCTCATGTCAAATGGCGACATTGCATTGTCAGCTACATCATGAGGATTTATTGGTATGCAATGGATGATGTTGAACAGGATATTCTTCATGATGCCAACTACATCTTCTTCGTCATCATGGCCTTTGATTGGAGAGATAACACTACACGGGATCCTGTAGACGGTGCGTGGTTTGTACTTCAAGTCTTGAACAAGAAAGCGAGTCCATCGAGGTTGATGTTTGGTCAGAGGCTTCATGATGACTCCCATCAGTTTGTTGGGCAGCTCCCATTCATCATACTGGAGCACAGCTTGTTCTGAGGGAATTGAAACTGGAAGCACTCGAAGCATTTCAGTGGCAGGAGCTTTGTAATGAGTGTGCTGAGTCATCCAGTACAGCACCCAAGTGTTGATATCCTTCGGGTCTTGAGAGATATGCAAAGTAGCATAAAATTGAAGAACGATATCGATGTTCCAATCACCTATATCAATGCTGAGAGGCAGCAGTCCAGCTTCATGAAGAACATTGAGGACTAGGGTGAAGCAAGGAATTTCTTCCATCTCAACATGAGGAATATGCTTGTGCTGAAATATTTTGTTCCTCCCACAGAGCACATAGGAATAGTAGTTGAGCTGAGTCCTTGTCCAAAATTTCCTGTGCCTGATGCGAAGCTTGTCATATGGATTGTCGCCGATGAAATACATCCGTTCTTCATAGAACGCTTCCTACTAAAACTTTGGCCTCTTTGAGAAGGGCTGATTTTGCTTTGTTTGAAGATTATGCTGCTGTTCTTGAGGAGATACTATTATTGTTGTTTCAGTGTTGACCACAACTATAGCAGTTTTGGTATTGGGTGCAGGAACATTTTCTTCAGCCCGTTCCTCAGGTTGAGGATTTTCTTCAGATTGAGGGTTTTCCTCAGGTTGAGGATTTTCCTTAGGTTGAGGATTTTCCTCCGGTTGAGGGTTTTCCTCCGGTTGAGGATTTTCCTCAGCTTGAGGAATTTGCTTGGAGGAGGAGGCAAAATCATCAGCTGTTGCAGCTGATCCTTGAGCAGGTTCATCAGACGTCTTGTGAGGAATGAAGGACTGAGGAATATCATCAATTTGAATTTCCTCATCCATGGTTTCTTCAGATTCATCATCTTTCATTTCCTTATCTTCTTCAGGAATGACATAGTCAATTCCGAAGGGAATCAGTGAGTATGATGGAGCTACCTTCAGAGGCACAACATCCACTGGAGCAGTTTCATCAAGTGTCTTAAGGTGCTTGTCCTCTTATGATTCTAAGGTCAAGGAAGCTTTCCTTTTCTTCGCTTCTTTCTCAGCAACCATGGTTTTCTTCACGTCTGATGCAGACGGAACCATCTTCTTCACCTTTGAGGATTTAGGTGAAGGAATTTTCTCTTTAGGAGCTGGTGCAGTATCAGTCCTGGGAGTTTCCTCAGCTGAAGCATTTTCTTCAACTGGAGCAGCTTCATCAGCTGGAGTGTCTTGAGGTAGTTCCTCAATTATAGGTTCGTCAGCTCGACTATCTTGAGGCATTTCCTCAACAAGAGGTTCTTCTTCTTCATCTTCCTTTGTCTGCTGAACAGAATAATTGGACTCAGGCTGCTTTGGTTTTACTGGAGGAGCAGCCTTCTTGTTATATTCATCAACTACATTAGTTGCAAACTTGATGAAATTTGACTTGAGACTTTGACAATCCGATAGTTTTGTGTACTTGTCAGTCAAAGTCTTCAGTTCAGCTTGGGTGGACACAAGATCTTCACGCGTCAGGTTGAGGAGATTCTACCTGAGGAATTTCTCCTTCTTCAGTTTTGCAGCCTTTGCTTGCTTGGCTTGCATCTCCTTCCATTTGGCCTCATTGATGAATGTGGCCACTATATGACTAATACCTCGGGGAAGCTTCAAGTCATCAATGGGGGTGTTTGGATCTTCATACCACACATTGATGAAGTCCAGCAGAACCTTGGGATCCATGGCAAGAGGAATAGTGTTGCCTGAAGCTTGTGCAACTCGTTCCTGCTTGTTTCTGATGATGGTTTGAAGAGTTTCATCATCAAATTCATCACTTCCTTCTGATGTAGAAGGGACGTTGATGACTTTGTTTGGGCTGGGCATGATGCCCCTTCCAGCAGCCATTTTAGTCTTCAAGGGTGTTGCTGAAGATTTTGTCTCTGAGCTCGTGGCAGATGGTATAGAGGAGCTGAAGTGAACAGGTTGTTGCTTGATAATCTACTTCTATTCACGCTTTGAGGCCTGTGTAGCTGTTGAAGGTTTTGGCGCAGGTGCAGCCTTCTAAGGCAATTGCTCTTTAAGCTTTGAAGTCATTGGTTTCTTTGGCACAGACTTCACTTGAGGAATAGCTGTTTTAGAAGTTTCAACAGTAGAAGAGGTTGCTGCAGTGGCAGCAGCAGATTCCTCATTGAATTTCCTCACTGCAGTGCTTTCTTCTGAAGTTTAGACAAGTGTTTGTCTTTCTCCTCAGGGTAATCCTCAATTGTTTCTATGCTTGAGGGATGTGCAACCTGATAATCACCAAGAGGAGGCCTTTTGCAAGGTCGCTTGAGGGAGAATTTTTTCGCATACTTTGGACTAACAAAGCGATATTCCATCCACTCCTTAGCGCACCTGCATTCTATTTTCTGAAGCCTAATTTTGAGCTTTGGCATAGGTTCTTGCTCATTTGGCATACAGTAATCAAGATATATATCCTAAGGGATATCAATTGCTCATTTGTCATTTGTCATCATCCATTTTTGTCAACTGATGCTTTTGCTGAGGAATTTGCACTCTTGAAGATTCTGATGACAATAGCAAAGTTTCTTCAAGGAACGCTGCAAATGAGTTAAGTTGATGAGAACTTAGAGATTCATCAACTGACATTTTGTACCTGTAAACAGAGTGTAGGTGCGAGGAATTTGGAGAGGTCATATGCGTTCTCAGATTTCAAGAAATTGAAATTTTAAAAGTTGAGGAATTTGACCAGTGGGTTGAGCAATTTGTCTAAGCATTCTGATCTTGGGTTCCAGAGTTGTGCAGATTCAAAAATGTGCACAATTGAGGAATCACATGAAGAATTTTAGTGGCTTAGTGAAATTCATCAAGTGTTTGAGGAATTGAGTGTGCGAAGCTGATAGATACTGAAGAAAAACACATTTCTCGAATCTAAGGTAAAATAGTAGATCGAAAGGGACAGTAAAATAGGATTTTAATTACCATATGTCGCGAGCACGAAGAATAGAGGTAGTAACAGTAAGATGCTCTTCGGTTCGAGTCTGCTGTGCCCTAACTTGGCGGCAGAAGACAACTACGGCGGCGACGGATGTAGATGTTCTGCTTCCGGCGTGAGTTCAGCGACGGAGAGGTTAAGGCAGTGAAGCGGTTCCTCGCCGGTGACGAGATTGCTAGCGGTGGCACTAGGTTTTTGCTTGAGGCGGAGAGAACGACAAGAGGACGAAGAGTTTTAACAGAAGGGGTAAGGACGTATTTATAGCTCAGGTGAAAACTGTCCGGCAGAAACTTTCGGACCGAACTACCCTTGCCCATTCGTCTCTGCATGACACATGTAGCCTGAGATTAAAGCGGTGCAGATCATGCTTATCAGATCATGGGAAGTGGGGTTCAGTTACTGTGTAACAATATAAATTCATTTTTGAAGATTTGAGGATTTCGTTGGAAAATCCTCAGCTGACAAGGACATAGTGAGGATTTTGAACGAAGTTTCAAGTAGAACGCATATGAAGAATTGAATAGACTCGGTTGAGTATAGCATAGAGAGGAGTAGGGTCCGATCACATTCACTTAGATGAAATATCAAATTGAAGAATTAGCTATAACTGAATGATGTTGAGGACTTTGAAATCACAGTCTCTCTCTATATATATATATCTAGGTGAATGAAAATCATCAAGTGTTTTGAAGATTTTGAAGATTTTGAAAAACTTAAGGATTTTGTGACAAAGCGTCAAGTTGATGAATTTCAACTTTGAAGAAAAACAGCTTGAAGAATTTCAAAGTTTGGTGGTGGCGTGACCGACCGTTTAAGAATGATGATTTCAAGCACCGCGTAAAATTGTTGTAGGGCCCTGAGAACCAAATTCCTCATTAATTTCCTCACACTAAGAGTGATATTCTTCATTGATTGAAGAAAATCGATTGTTCATGTGTTGCACATCTAAGTCATCAATTTTGCATAAGTGTTAGGATGTGTGCATGTTTTTACAAAACGTTTGAAGATTCTAAGATATTTAGCTCACATCGCAACTTGCAAAACCTTTTCTCATCCAAGGGCTTAGTGAAAATATCATCTAGTTGATCGTCAGTCTTCACATGGTCGATGATGATATTGCCCTTGAGGACATGGTCCCGAAGAAAATGATGACGAATCTGGATGTGCTTAGTCTTCGAGTGTTGTACTGGGTTGTATGTAATCTTGATTGCACTCTCATTGTCGTAGTAGAGAGGCAGAGTCATCATGTTGATGTCGTAGTCCTTGAGGGTTTGTTCATCCATAGCAATTGTGCACAACATGATCCAGCAGCAATGTACTCAGGTTCGGCAGTCGAGAGAGAAACGCAGTTCTGCTTCTTTGAGGACCAGCAGACTAATGATCTTCCGACGAAATGACAAGTGCAAGAAGTTGACCTGCGATCCACACGGTCACCATCATAGTCAGAATCTGAATATACCATAAGATGAAGATTTGAGCCCTTGGGGTACCATAATCCTAGTGTTTGTGTGTGAGCTAAGTATCGAAGAATATGCTTCACAGCCTTATGGTGTGATTCCTTCGGTTTTGCTTAAAAACGTGCACACATGCAAACACTAAGCATTATATCTAGCGTCGATGGACATAAATACACTAAAGAACCAATCATTGAGCGATATACCTGCTGATCGAATTCTTTACCATTTTCGTCGGTGTAGAGGTTGCCGTTGGTTGGCATGGATGTCTTGCGCCTTTGCATTCATGCATGTCGAATTTCCTCAGAACATCCTTGAGGTATTTCTCCTGTGATATGAAGATGACATTGCGTTGTTGACAAATTTGAAGACATAAGAAGCATTTCAGCTCCCCCATCATAGACATGTGAAATTCTTCACTCATCATGTAATCAAATTCATCACTGTAACGTTTGTGAGTATAGCCAAATATGATGTCATCGTCATATATTTGGCACACAAATAGTTCATTGTCATAGGATTTTTTGAAAAGAGTTGGATCAAGTGAACCAGGTTTGAAGCCTTTCTTCATGAGGAATTCCTTCAATGTATCATACCACGCCCGACGGGCTTGCTTGAGGCCATAGAGTGCCTTTTTGAGTCTGAAGACTTCGTATGGATTCTTCGGATCCTCAAAGCCCAGGGGCTGAGCAACATATACTTGTTCCTCAAGCTTACCATTAAGGAATGCACTTTTCACATCCATACTATATAAGGTTATGTTATGATGATTGGCATAAGCAAGTAGTATTCGAATAGCTTCAAGTGTAGCAACAGGTGCAAAAGTTTCATCGAAATCAATTCCTTCAACCTGTGTGTAGCCTTGGGCTACAAGTCATGCCTTATTCCTCACCACTTGACCATCCTCATCTTTCTTGCTTCGGAAAATCCACTTGGTGCCAGTGATATTGTGCTTGGCAAGATCTGGTCATTTGACGAGCTCCCACACGTCATTTAGCTTGAATTAAAGAAGTTCATCTTGCATGGTATGAATCAACTCAGGTTCAATGAAAGCCTCAGCAACTTTTGAAGGTTCTGTTATAGACACAAAAGAAGAACGCCCATAAAATTTAACTAAGTGTGAAGCGTTTGAGCGAGTGAGAGGACCTGGCGCGTTGATGTCATCGAGGATTTTGTCAAGTTCTACTTCATTTGCAATCCTCAGATGAGCTGGTTGAGGATTTCATCTGGGTTGAGGAATTTGTTCTGGAGCAATTTCCTGAGGAGCATCTTCTTAATTTTCATCAGTGCTGGGAGTGATTTCTTCAGCAATTTCCTCAGTAGGAACAATGTCTTCAGTAGCTTTGAGCTTGATTGCTTCCTCAGGAGATAATTTATCTCGATCAGGAGGCAATTGCTCTCTTTGTGAGCCATTAGTTTCATCGAACCGCACATCTATAGTTTCAACAATCTTATTGTGATAGTTGTTGAAGACTCTGTAGGTGTGCGAGTATTTTCCATAACCCATCTTAAAACCCTCATGTGCTTTAGGTGCAAACTTTGAGCTATGGTGAGGATCTCTAATCCAGACTTTGAAATAACATACGTTGGGTTTCTTGTCAGTGAGGAGTTCATATGAAGTTTTCCTGAGGAATTTGTGAAGATATACCCTGTTGATGATATGGCAAGCAGTGTTGATTGCTTCAGACCAGAAATGACGAGGAGTCTGATTTTCTTCAAGCATGATTCATGCCATCTCAACCAGAGTCCTGTTCTTTCTTTTGACGACGCCATTCTGTTGAGGAGTATAAGGAGCAGACAATTCGTGAGTAATTCCAAGTTCATCAAGATAATCATTAAGACTAGTGTTTTTGAATTATGTCCCATTATCACTCCTAATGTGTTTGATCTTGACGCCGAAGTTCGTCGAGGCCCTTGAGGAAAATCGTTTGAAGACTTCCTGCACTTCAATTTTATACAGAATAATATGCACCCAATTATATCTGGAATAATCATCAACTATGACAAAGCCGTATAAATCTGATGCATTTGTTAGAGTGGCATAATGAGTAGGTCCAAATATATCCATGTGAAGCAATTCAAATGTACGAGTAGTAGTCATGATAGTCTTCGAGGGGTGTTTGGATCTGGTCATTTTTCGAGACTCACAAGCACCGCAGAGGTGATCCTTGAGGAATTTGACTGATTCGATGCCAATGACATGCTTCTTCTTCGCGAACGTGTGCAAGTTCCTCATGCCTGCATGACCAAGTCTTCGATGCCATAGCCAGCCTTCTCGGTTTTTGCTAATAAGCAAGTGGCCGGTTGAGGACCTGTAGAAAAATCAACAATATACAAATCTCCTCTCCTAACACCTTCTAAGACTTTGGATCTGTCACATTCCATGATGACAACACATCTATATTTTCCAAAGATAACGACCATATCAAGATCACAAAGCATTGAGACTGACCTGAGGTTAAACCCAAGGGATTCAACAAGCATCACTTTGTCCATGTGCCTATCCTTGGAAATAGCCACTTTGCCAAGTGCGAGTACCTTGCTTTTACCTTTGTCTGCATAAGTGATTTGCTTCAGTGGTGATGGAGTCAGTGGCATATTCATCAGCAACTTTTATCACCAGTCATGTGGTGTGTGCAGCCACTATCAAGAACCCACTAAGTACTCTTGGGTTTGTCATCCTGCAGATGAATTAGTATAGCTTACCATCTCATATGCTTCAGACTTGAAGAATATGATATCAGTTTCATCAGATACAAATTTCATCATACACAATAGATTTGAGGACGTGTGAAATGTTATCATTTCATCAATGTTAGCTTGCGTCCAATCAAGTATTTTCCTCAGGTCTCCAGCAAATTCTTCAGATGATGATTTTCATCTGGAGACCTAACCTGCAGAAGTTATTAGTTTAATTTCTTCACCACCAACATCTAAAGGGGTGGTAAAGAGTTCATCATCCTGCGAGCACCATATGAGAAAGGGGGCATTGAAGCTAATGCACTTCTCTTCACAGTAGGGGGGTTAGAGTACTCAAATGAATAGGCAGAGAAGTTCTTTGAGGATTTATGAACATAATTATTTGAGGAGTAATGATCATATTCATATCCCTTGTAATTTCCCTGCATATCAGTAGCATTATCACGAGTATGAGCATAGTTTTGACCAGTTGAGGATTTTGATCCTCTTGAAGACTTTGGTCCTCCTTAGGAATTTGATCTGGGGTTCAGATTCTTCAAAGGTGGTGTCATGAGGACATTCACCTGAAGATTTTCAAGGCAACTTTTGGGAACCCAGATTTTCCTAAGGGGTGGTCCATTCCTGGAGTTAGTTCCAACATATCGAGCAAATACTTCACCAGATTGATTATTGAACAGTTTATAGTTGGAGTCAAATGACTCATCTGAGGAATAGGATAATTCACATGCAAAGCCTGTTAGATTGGATGGATCAACATGAGGCCCTTTAGTAGCGACCCATGAGGTTTTGGGATACTGCTCAGGTTTCCAGTATGATCCATCAGCATTCGGTTTCCTTTCAAAGTCAATTCCTTCTTTCCTCGGGTTCCTGTTCAAAATCTTCTTTTTGACCACAACACAAAGGGTTTGATGCCCTTTGAGGCTTTTGTACATGCCTATCACATACAATTCCTTCAGCCCTGCATTTTCGTCAGTGAAATTTGTGGTTTCCTCAAGTGAGGAATTTGATACCACATGAGCAGTTGAAGAATTCGTAGCAATAGAAGCATTTGATGATTCTGGTGCAGAATTGGCAGTTTCACGTTCGATGCATTTAAGACATGGTGGAATGAATTCAACCTGAGGGGCACTGATCTGTTGAGCGAGTAATGAATCATTTTCCATTCGAAGATCATCATGAGACATCCTCAACTTCTCAAGATCAAGTTTCCTTTGAAGGAATGCATTGGAAAGTTTCTCATGATCAGCCAGGAGTGTGCCATGACGATCTTGAAGATTATCAAATCTGGACTGAAGACTTTTCATATCTTCAGTGAGGATTTGGGTAAGATTCATTTCATCATTCAACAGGTCATCGCTTCTGTCTAGTAGTTTCTGAAGCTTTTCAAGGGTTGTTTGTTGGTTAGTTGCAATGTTGGCAAGTTTACTATAACTGGTTTTTTTATAATCATCAGGTTCACAGTCACTTGAATCAGAGGAGGAAGTGTCATTCCGTACCTTTGAAGCTTTTGCCATGAAGCAATAGGTTGGAGCGAACTCACTCATCAGTGTAGATGGCGTTGTCGTTTTCTTCAAAGTCAATGATTGATTTGCTGACGAATGTGGTAGCTAGTGCAAGACTAGCCACACCATATTCTTAGTCTTTTTCAGAACCCTCCTCTTCATCACATTCTCAGATTCTGCCTCAGAATCCATTTCCTTGCCAATAAGTGCCCGAGCCTTTCTGAAACTAGTCTTCTTGTGCGATGAGGACTTTGAGGATGAGGATTTTGAACATTTCTTCTTTTTCTTTCAGTCATTAGAACTTTCATCCTTGTATTTCTTCTTCTTTGATTCCTTCACGCAATGAGGACAATCAACAATAGAGTGACCTGATTCCTTATATTTGTGGCAGGTTCTTTTCTTGTAGTCCTCACATGAAGATTTTGATTTCCTCATATCTCTTCTTGAAGATTTACCAAATTGGCCACGTCTTGTAAACTTCTAGAATTTCCTCACGAGCATTACAAGCTCTTGTCCAAGTTCTTCGGGATCACCAATGTTGCAATCCGAGTCTTCTTCTTCAGTTGAGGAAATTGCTTTGGCCTTCACTGCACGAGGTCTAGAATAGCTTGGTCCATATAGATCTCTCTGTTCTTCCTATTGGAATTCATGAGTATTGTGTCTTTCGAGTATATCAGCGGGATCAAGCATCTTGTAGTCTGGTCTTTCTTGAATCATCAGAACCAGTGTATCAAATGATGAATCCAAAGATCTTAGCAGTTTCTTCACAACTTCATGATCAGTAATGTCTTGAGCTCCCAGTGCTTGTAGTTCATTTGAGATGTCAGTGTGGCGATCAAAGGTATCTTGGCAGTTTTCATTGCCAAGCCTCTTGAAGCGATTGAAGAGATTGCGAAGAACATCAACATGAGAGTCAGCTGAGTTGATATTCCTTCATTGACGTTGGACAGCCTTTCCTAGATTAGTTTTGCTGAGCCCAAAGCACTCACTCTGCAATACTGACCTTTGCTCACATGGCCACAAATTATATTCTTCGCTTGAGAATCAAGTTTCTTGAATTTCTTCACATCACCGGCAGAGACAGTAGCAGTAATGGAGGGAACGCCATGTTCCACAATATACCAGAGATCATTGTCAATTGCTTGTAGATGCATCTGCATCTTGGTCTTCCAGAAGGGGAAGTGCTTTCCTTCAAAAGTAGGACATCCTACAGTAACCTTGATCATGCCTGCAGTCGACATAACTAAAACTCTAGGTGGTTAAACCAAAATCACACAGAACAAGCCTGTACCTTGCTCTGATACCAATTAAGAGTGCGTTATATCGACTAGAGGGGGGTGAATAGGAGATTTTTAGAATTTCATCGCTGAGGAAATTCCTCACTGATGAATAACTTACAGCGGAAACAACAAAGGATCGGGGGTGCAAAGTAGTACTACAAAAGTTTTCTAGAGGAGGAATATGAAAAACAGTTTGCACAGTACGCAGGCACAGAGTAAGCACGTGAGAATTAACAAGTGTGATGAATTTGAGGTTGAGGAAATTCAAAGAAAGTCTTCAGCAAATTTCTCACACAAAGACAATGAAAATCTTCAACATACAATATTAAGGAATTGAAAGAGTTGAAGAAATAGAACCCGTATCACAGTGAAGACAGTGGTTAATGACCCAGTTCCAACTGTTGTGAAAGTCTTACGTCTGGTTTGGAGTGGCTTGGTATTGAAACCAAAAGACACATAGTCCCGGGACAGACAATCCCTACCGTATTCTCCTTGAGCTAAGGACACACAGTCCTCGCCCAACACTCGTGGTAAGTCTTCAGGGCAGACTTCTAAACCCTCATAAACTCGGTCACCCGGTGATCCACAATTGATAGCTGGATTGCTCTAGACCATGACGCCTAACCGTCTAGAGGATGCACAGTCCTCAAAGGTAAAACGCTTCAGTTCCACATAGGAACAAATTCTTCAATGACGCTCAATCACTTGGTTTTTGGTTTGTGGTTTGGTGCTTGGGGTATTTCCTCACTAATGATTAACTTTCGAAGACTCTAAGGAATTTGGGTTGCTCTAAATGACAAGTGTCAGTTTCTCGCGGAGCAGCCAACTAGCTAATGGTTGTGGGCCGGCTATTTATAGCCAGGGAGCATCCGTACATGATTTGACATAAAGGCCCTTAAATATTATGACCGTTCGTGTGGCTAAGATCGGTGATGTGGCGCGAATTGCGGCAACGGTCGGGACCCTCAACTGTGAGAGTCCTCATGTATCTCATATTCCTCACTTGAGGCTTTAGTAGGATTAGGCTTGGGTTGAGCATCATGAGGAAATTCATTCCGTAGTGTTATCTCGACCCCCTTTAACAGTACAGTGTTCCTATTACTCAAGAGTGAAGAAAGTGAAACACAAAGAACAAATCTTCATGCTTGAAAGTCTTCGGGTCGTTTTTCTTCAGGACACACCGAATTCCTCATATTCAATATATTCATGAAGAATATCAATTTCATCGCAATTTCTTAGCGATCAAAGTCTTTAGCAGAAGACCAATTTCTTCAGCTGAAGATATGCATTTTTAGGGGTCGATATTCATCCTATAATTCAAACTCATCAGCGACTTATAGATCCTGTGTACACTCATGAACACATTAGATACTTAACATATAAGTCTTCAAACCACCAAAATCACTAAGGGCACTAGATGCACTTACGTTCGATACTTAGCTCACACACCAACACTAGGATTATAGTACCCCAAGGGCTCAAATCTTCATCTCGTGGGATATTCTGATTCTGACTATGCTCGTGACCGTGTGGATCGCAAGTCAACTTATGGCAATTTTTATTTCCTTGTAAGATCATTAGTCTGCTGGCCCTCAAAGAAGCAGAACTGGGTTTCTCTCTCCACTGCCGAAGCTGAGTACATTGTTGCTGGATCCTGCTATGCTCCATTGCTATGGATGAAGCAAACCCTCAAGGACTACGACATCAACATGAAGAATGTGCCTCCCTACTGTGACAATGAGAGTGCCATCAAGATCGCATACAACCCAGTACAACACTCGAAGACTAAGCACATCCAGATTCGTCGTCATTTTCTTCGGGACCATGTCCTCAAGGGCAATATCATCATCGGCCATATGAAGACTGACGATCAACTAGCAGATATTTTCACTAAGCCCTTGGATGAGAAAAGGTTTTCCAAGTTGAGGTGTGAGCTAAATATCTTAGAGTCTTCAAATGTTTTGTGAACACATGCACACATCCTAACACTTGTGCAAAATTGATGACTTAGATGTGCAACACACGAAGAATCAATTTTCTTCAATCAATGAAGAATATCACTCTTAGTGTGAGGAAATTAATGAAGAATTTGGTTCTCACGGCCCTACGACAATTGTACGCGGTGCCTGAAATCATCATTCTTATACGGTGGGTCATGCCACAACCCAACTTTGAAACTCATCAAGCTGTTTTTCTTCAAAGTTGAAATTCGTCAACCTGACGCTTTGTCACAAAATTCTCAAGATTCTCAAAATCTTCAATGTGTTTGATCATTTTCATTTGCCTATATATATATAGACTCAGATTTCAAAGTCCTCAACAGCATTCACTTATAGCTATTTCTTCAATTTGATATTTCATCTAAGTGAATGTGATTGGACCTGACTCCCCTCTATGCTATACTCAACCTAGTCTATTCAATTCTTCATATGCGTTCTATTTGAAACTAGTTTAAAATTCTCAATGTGTTCTTGTCAGCTGATGATTTTGTAACTAAATCCTCAAATCTTCAAAAATGAATTTTATGACGTTACACAGTAACTGAACACACTTCCCACGCTCGGATAAGCACGATCTCCACCACTTCAATCGTGGGCTACACGTGTCATGCGGAGACGTACAGGCAAGGGCAGTTCGGTCCTAAAGATTCGCTCGAGCAGTTTTTCACCTGAGCTATAAACAGGTCCTTACCCCCCTCAGTTAAAACCCTTCGTCCTCTCCCCACCTCTTCGCTCGAGCTCAAACCTAGTGCCACCGCTAGCAATCTCGTCACTCGTGAGGAACAGCTTCACTGTCTTGCCCTCGCCATCGGCGAACTCACGCCGGAAGCGGAATCTCTTCCTCCACCATCGCCGTAGCTATCTTGTGCCGCAAAGTTAGGGCGCAGAAGATCTGAACCAAAGAGCTTCTCTCTTTTACTACTTTTTTTCATCGTGTTCCTTGCTCAGGGTAATTAAAATGTTATTTTTACTGCCTCTGTTGATCTACTATTTCAGTTTAGATTTGCAAAAATTGTTTTTCCTCAGTGTCTGACAGCCTCGCACACTAATTTCTCAAACACTTGATGAATTTAACTAAGCCACTCAAAATTCTACATGAGATTCCTCAATTGTGTGAATTCTTGAATCTACACAACTCTGGAACCCAAGATTAGAATGCTTAGTCAAAAGCCTCAACCCACTGGTAAAATTCCTCAACTTCTAAAATCTTGAATTTCTTCAAATCTGAGAACACATACGACCTCTGCAAATTCTTGGCACTCGTACTCCTAGTAGCACCATGATATTAGATAGTGGTTCAGTTTCTAAGTGTTAGTAACTCGAAATAAAAGCTACGGGAATAAACGGAGACTAGCTAAAGGCGAGCTGACGCTAAGCGTTGAAAGTGTTTCCAAGGTTGATGTGATCAAACATCACACGCTCCGTCTACCATCGCGTTAGTGTTAAACCTAAATAATTGTTATTTGGTGTCACTTTGAGCATGAACTTGATTGGATTATGTTTATTGCAATACGGTTATTCATTTAAAGAGAATAATGGATATTCTGTTTATTTGAATAATAACTTCAATGGTCTTGCACCTAGAATGAATGGTTTATTGAATCTCAATCGTAGTGATACGCATGTTAATAATATTGCTGCCAAAAGATATAAAGTAGTAATGATAGTACCACTTAGTTGTGGCACTCCCATTTGATTCATATTGGTATAAGACGCATGAAGAAGCTCCATTGATGATGGATCATTGGACTCGCACGTTTTTGAAAAGTTTGAGACATGCGAACCATGTCTATTGGTATAAACACATGAAAAAACTCCATGCAGATGGATCATTTGGACTCACTTGATTTTATATCACTTGAGACATGCAAATCATACCACATGGGCAAGATGACTGAAGACCTCGTTTTCTAGTAAGATGGGACAAGAAAGTGACTTGATGTAAGTAATACATTTTGATGTGTACAGTCCAATGAGTACTGAGGCACGCAGTGGATATCATTATGTTCTTACTTCACAGATGATTTGAGTAGATACCAGTACATTTACTTGACGAAACACAAGTCTGAATTATTGAAAGGTTCAAGTAATTTCAGAGTAAAGTTGAAGATCGTCGTCACAAGAGGATAATATGTCTACGATGTGATCTTGGAGGTAAACATATCTGAGTTGCATGTTTGGTAAACATTTAAGACAGTGTGAAAATTGTTTCACGTGAAAATTGTTTCACAACTCATGCCACCTAGAACACCATAGTCTGATGGTGTGTCTGTATGTCATAGTTGTGCCCTATTAGATATGGTGCATACTATGATGTCTCTTATCAAAATACCACTATCGTTTATGGGTTAGGCATTAGAGACAACCACACTCACTTTAATAGGGCACCACGTAATTCCGTTGAGATGACACCATATGAACTATAGTTTAGAGAAACCTAAGCTGTTGTTTCTTACAAGTTTGGGGCTGCGATGCTTAAGTGAAAGAGTTTCAGCCTGATAAGCTCAAACTCAAAGTGGATAAATGCATCTTCATAGAAAACCCAAAATAGTTGGGTATACCTCCTATCTCAGATCCGTAAGTAAAGTGTTTTTTTCTGATACGAGTCCTTTCTCGAGGAAAAGTTTCTCTCGAAAGAATTGAGTGGGAGGATGGTGGAAACTTGATGAGGTTATTGAACCATCACTTCAACCAGTGTGTGCAGGCACATGAAGTTATTCGTGTGGCGCCTGCACCAATTGAAGTGGAAGCTGATGATAGTGATCATGAAGCTTCGGATCAAGTTACTACCAAACCTCGTAGGTCGACAAGGACGCGTACTAATCCAGAGTGGTACGGTAATCCTGTCTTGGAGGTCATGTTGCTAGACAACAATGCACCTACGAGCTATGGAGAAGCGATGGTGGGCCCGGATTCCGACGCTGGAGGCCATGAAATCCGAGAGAGGGTCCATGTATGAAAACAAAGTATAGAGTTTGGAAGAACTACTTGATGGTCATAAGACTATTGACTACAGATGGATCTTTAAAAGGTAAGACGGACAATGATGGTGAAAAGCCACCATTAAGAAAGCTCTACTTGTTGCAAAAATGTTTTCGACAAGTTCAGAGTTGACTACGATGATGACTTTCTCACTCGTAGTGATGCCGAAAGTCTGTTCGAATTATGTTAGCAGTTGTTGCATCATTTATGAAATCTTGCAGATAGGATGTCAAATATTGTTACCTCGACGGTTTGCTTGAGGAAAGGTTGTATCTGATACAACCAGAAGGTTTTCTCGATCCTAAAATATGCTAACAATTATGCAAAGCTCCAACGGTCCTTCTATGGACTAGAGCAAGCATCTCGGAGTTGGACTATACACTTTTATGAGATGATCAAAGTTTTTGGTTTTATACAAAGTTTATGAGAAAGTTGTATTTCCAAAGAAGTGAGTGGGAACACTATAGAATTTCTGATGAGTATATGTGGTCGACATATTGTTGATCAGAAATGATGTAGAATTTCTGGAAATAATAAAGGGTTGTTTGAAAGGATTTTTTTAAAGGAAAACCTGGATTAAGCTACTTGAACATTTAGCATCAAGATCTATGGAGATAGATCAAAGTGCTTAGTATAAGTTTCAACGAAATGCATGCATTGGCAAGTTTTTGAAGGAGTTCAAAATAGATCGGCAAAGAAGGGGTTCTTGGCTATGTTGTAAGGTGTGAATATTGAGTATGTCTCAATACCTGACAACGGAAGAAGAAACAGAAAGGACGAAGGTCGTCCCCTATGCCTTAGCCATAGGCTCTAAAGTATGGCATGTTGTCTACCGCACCTGAAGTATGCCTTGCCATGAGTTAGTCAAGGGGTACAAGAGTAATCCAGGAATGGATCACTGGACCTCGGTCAAAGTTATCATTAGTAAGTAGTGGACTAAGGAATTTTTCTCGATTATGGAGGTGGTAATAAAGAGTTCTTCATAAAGGATTACGACGATGCAAGCTTTGTCACTAATCCTGATGACTCTAAGTAGTAAACTGGATTCGTATAGTGGAGCAGTCATTTGGAATAGTTCCAAAATGTCGCGTGGTAGCTTCATCTACAGGATGACATAGAGATTTGTAAAGCACACACGGATCTGACATAGAGATTTGCAGTCATTTGGAATAGTTCCAAGACCTCTCTCACAAGAAAGACATGATCAAGGCCCAGAACTGTATGGGTGTTAGATTTATTACAATCACATAGTGATGTGAACTAGATTATTGACTCTAGTGCAAGTGAGAGACTGTTGGAAATACGCGCTAGAGGCAATAATAAATAGGTTATTATTATATTTCCTCGTTCATGATAATTGTCTAGTATTCATGCTATAATTGTATTAACCGGAAACCGTAATACATGTGTGAATACATAGACCACAACATGTCCCTACTTAGCCTCTAGTTGGCTAGCTCGTTAATCAATAGATGATCATGTTTTCCTGACCATGTACATTGGATGTCGTTGATAACGGGATCACATCATTAGGAGAATGATGTGATGGACAAGACCCAATCCTAAGAATAACACAAGATCGTGTAGTTCGTCTGCTAGAGCTTTTATAATGTCAAGTATCATTTCCTTAGCCATGAGATTGTGCAAATCCCGAATACCGTAGGAGTGCTTTGGGTGTATCAAACGTCACAAGGTAACTAGGTGATTATAAAGGTACACTAGAGGTATCTCCAAAATTGTCTGTTGGGTTGTACGAATCAAGACTCAGATTTGTCACTCCTTGTGACAAAGAGGTATCTCTAGGACCACTCGTTAATGCATCATTATAATGAGCTCAATGTGACTAAGGAGTTAGACATGGGATGATGTGTTATGGAACGAGTAAATAGACTTGCCGGTAACGATATTGAACAAGGTATAGGGATACCGACGATCGAATCTCGGGCAAGTTTCATACCGGTAGACAAAGGGAATTGCATATGGGATTGAGTGAATCCTCGACAACGTGGTTCATTCGAGGAGATCCTCATGGAACATGTCCGAGCCAACATGGATATTGAGACCCCACTGTTGGTTATTGGCCGGAGAGGTGTCTCGGTCATGTCTGCATGTTACCCAAACCCGTAGGTTCTACACACTTAAGGTTCGGTGACGCTAGAGTTGTTATGGGAATCAAATATGTGGTTATCGAAGGTTGTAGGGAGTCCCGTAAGAGATCCCAGACGTCACGAAGAGTTCCGGAATAGTCCGGAGGTAAAGATTTATATATGGGAACTCCAGTTTTGGTCGTCGAAAAAGTTTCAGGGTTTATCGGTATTGTACCGGGACCACCGAAAGGGTACTGGGGGTCCACGGGGAGGGTCCACCTATCCCGGAGGGGCACATGGGATGAAAGGGGATAGGAACCAGCCCCTGGTGGGCTGGTGCACCAAGGGGAGGAGGCCCAAGGCGCAAGGGAGGCCAAACCCTAGGCGTTAGGGTTGCCTTGGGTGGCAAGCCACCCACCTAGGGCGCCGCCCCTCCTCTTCCTTGGGCTGCCACACCTCCTAGGGTTTACCTTGGGGTGGCGCACCCCCTCTCCCTCCCTGCTATATATAGTGGAGGATTTGGAAGGCTACACACACCTGATTTGATCACCTATGGCATAGCCGTACTTCTCCTCTTTCCTCCATTGTGGTGCTTGGCGCAGCCCTGCTGGAGAGCCACATACTCCATCGCCACCACGTCGTCGTAATGTCGGAGTTCTCCCTCAACTTCTCCTCCCTCCTAGCTGGATCAAGAAGGAGGAGGCGTCCCTGGGCTGTAGGTGTGTTGAACGCGGAGACACCATACGTTCGGTGTTCGGATCGGATCTTCCTCGATTTGAATCGCCGCGAGTACAACTCCATCGACCGCGTTGACAGTAGCGCTTTCGCTTTGTGATCTTCAACGGTATGAAGATGCTCTACCTCACTCATTGTTGGTCTCTCCTAGATGATCTTGGTGTGACGTAGGAATTTTTTTGAATTATTACTACGTTCCCCAACAGAGGGGGCTCCCCAAGAGCACACACGAAGCCCTTGGCGCCCCTCTCTCTCCCTAGATCGTTTTCTCCTCCGTCTGCAGTTTCGGTAGCGCTAGGAGTAGCCCTGCCGGAATAGCACCACCACAACCACCACCACGCCTTCGTGTTGTCGGAGAACTCATCTACTACTCTGCCCTCACTCGCTGGATGGAGGAGGCGGAGACGTCATCGAGCTGTATATGTCCTAAACGCGGAGGTGTCGTCCGTTCGACACTTGATCGGGGGTTCATGGCACCTATTGTCATTGGATCGCGAAGACGTACCACTACATCAACCACATTCTTTAACGCTTTCACTTAGCGATCTATAAGGGTATGAGGATCTGATCTCTCTTCTTGTAGATGCTCATCACCATGGAAACATCTTGTATGCGCGGGGGATTTTTTTTGTTTCCCATGCAATGTTCCCCAACATTGGTATCGTCATTCATTCAGGAATTCTTACCGGTGGTTCCTTCAAGAAGTCTTGAATGTGTGCAGTATTTCTCTTCCATCCATTTCAAGAAAAATAAGTGGTATGCTAAATTAGTTGCTTGTCATCAATTTAACTTGATGAAGGATAAACATAATGTAATTCTTATTCTTGTTTCATTAGCTGATTTCAATATTTCTTCCGGAGTTGTTCATGATATCTAATTCTTTATCCCAACTGTTGTTTAACTTTTCTTTTCCGGAGTTCCATGATTTTCTCAAATATTTCTACACGAAGCTTCATGTGAATCATGGAAGCCCTCATTCTTATTCTTTTCAACCTTCATTTTGTTTAATCATTCTTTTGCATACAGGGGTTCTTCATGGTGGTCTTTAAGCATGTAATTCTTTCTCAAAGTGTTCTTCAAGATTCTTGTGGTAGTTCCGCAAGTATTATTTATCTTGAATTTCAAAGTGCAATTCTTCCTCCTTTATCCTTTGAGGTGGTGTTATAGCATTATTGACTCACAAGGAGTTTTGAAGGGAATTCGTTTCAAGAATGAGATATTTAAACCCACCAATTCTTTGATCATGAGATATTATCAACCCATCTTTCTTCCATTGAGCAATCTTTCTTTAGATTTCACCTAAAGTTTTTTATAAGGATTGTTGCTATTACGGGGATTTTCGTCGACCCAAGTTCTCCATGTATCCTCTTGGTGAATGGAGTTTTGCATATCTTGTTGCTCCCAAGAAATATTTGTTTTATTAGTGGCTAGTTGTCACCTCATTATTTCAGATGGTTGTCATAAGTCTACAACAAGCATCTTCTTTTCGTTGTTGATTTTCCAACAATTTCGTTCAATTCTTCTTGTTAGGCCGTGTATCAAAATCTATGGTGGTACAAGTTTTTATTTTCTTCCCCATTCATTTCCCTCCAAAGATCTAGTTTTTATTCTTTCGTTCCGGAGGCTTGTGGAGGCTGCTCTCTTCAAGCATCATCTCGTTTTTTCAAGATCATGATCTTTCCTGTGCTTGCCCATTTCATGATAGTGTTGTGTTATATTTGTAAGATCATGAATTATTGCTTGTTCCTCATAACATTCTTCAAGTAATAATTGTTATCATTTGTAAGCACAAGCGATAATTCAAAGAATCTTATCAAATTTTGCCTCTATTTTACTGCCGAAGTGCTGCCGAAATTTCTTTGAATTATTGCTTGTTCCTTGTAACATTCTTTAGCTCTTTGCAACCTCTAAGTTTTGTTGGATTTACTAGTTTGTCAAGAAGCAACTAAGATTTACCTCTTGCTTTTTCTTCCCATTCCCCTTTTCATTCTTAGATATCGGGTCGAGATTTCTTGTTAGTGGAGGAGAGTTGTAACATCGGGGAACCATCGCTCAAGAAGATTCCACTTTTATTTTGTTATCATCATGTGATTATTTTGTTTGTCACATTCATCATCACATCATGCACATCATCCTCATTTCATCGGCAATCCAGTGTTATCATTATTCAAAACTTGCATCCGTTATTAGTTGCTGGTTCTTTCCGTTCTTGCCGTTGACCGTTTTGAGACCAACCACACATGGACGCGCCCGCGACATCATTAAAATGTTTTTTGAATAAGTGTGTATAAAATTTCTTGGATTGGGTTGAAAGTTTGTGTGCAGTCTTATTATAGTGTAGGTAGGCTTCTTGTAAACTTTCCTCGCAATTGTAGTCCATTTGATATCCGAGCGGTCGACCGTAGCGGACCCGCCATCAGTTTATTCGTCGGATGTTTTTCGGTTTTATAAACTATGTGACGGGCCGCACCATTTCCCTCTCATCTCAGCCCATCACCCCTACACAGCCCAAATTTATCCCAGCTAGCCCCCTCCGCATACGAACCATCCGATCGATATCAAACGGTCCAAAAACAGACTAAATTGGCTAACCCTAGCTACCCCTCGTCTAGTATTGGAACCATAGCCCCTGTGCCTCGATTTCGGCGCAACCAGCCCCAACCGCCATCGCGGCCCGCCGTGGGCTGCAGCAGGACTGCCCAGGCCCGAGCTCGTCCGCCGCTACGCACGCCCCGCAGCCGAGTACCGCACCCCACTCCAACCCCACCGTTAGGGTGCTCCTCTCGCGCGCCGCACCTACGCCGCGCTGCTGCCCGCCACCTTCGCGAGGATCTTTGTCATCCAGCATGCTACGCCTCCGTGCAGGAGCGACGCCGCGCGACAACCTCAGCGCCGCCGGTCCCCGCGCTTGGCGCCCATGGCCACAACAACATGACCTCGCTGCCCCGTGCCATAGCGCCTCGCCTCCGACAAGATCGAGGATGGCCGCCCCCGGATCCGGCGACCCCCAACCAACCACGCCTGTCCTCGTGTCTCCGACCGCCCCTCGCCGTTGGCTGCCCGTCGTAGTCGCCCTGCTACTTGAGCAGGAACGCTCGCGACCGATGCGAGACGCACGCAGGTGGGCTACGGCTTGACTCCCTCCCAGCTCACCCTGCCCTAGATGACCCGCAAGCCATCGCCAAGCCAGACCAGCCGCTGGGCCTCCCGAACGCCTCTCCTCCGACCCAGCCGCCCCACGTCTTCCCCACGCCCGCATTGCCCTCAGGCCAGCACCGCACCCACGCTGCATTTACCAGGCGTAGCCCGTCTCCAAAGGCCTTCCAGGGCCTAGGTGAGCACACCCCCACTAAGCTGCACACTTATGCAACATATAATTGTTCCACGCACAATGGTTTTGAGCCATAGTATAAGTTCTTTTCAGTTTGGCGATTTTATCAATTACCAGGGAATTTCTATTATCAAAGTAATCCATCATTTTAAAAAATTAACAATTAATTACGTGTGCATCGGATCAAAATATGTTAGATACGTTAATTTTGTAGAATTTTGTGTCGATTAATAATATTCAACTCTCACACAGTTTAAAAATATATAAATGTGTTTTTTGCAATTTTTTGTGTGATGCCATATTAAAGATGATTTAATTCTTACCAAATTAACCATGCATCTGATTTAAAAATTCTGTACATTAGAAATGCTCGGAATTTTGTGCAGTTTCTTGATATCCAAGTTTCAACCATGTTCAACATATTTGACTTGCTATTTTCATTTATTTACATAAATTCCATGTCAAAATGATTTACTTGATAACTAATTAACCGTAGCTCCGATTAAAATATTTTATATATGTAACTTGGCTAGAAATATGTGTACAATAAGAGGGTAATATTGATTTTCCTGTTTAACAACTCTCAAATTTTGTTTTAGGCAGATCCGTAGCAAATTCAAAATTACATATGGGGCTTTCAAGAATTGTTATTCATTGTTCCGGCCTCACTTAAAATTGCGTAGAATTTTAGGTAGTTTCATAATATATTGTTGCTTCCATGATTAACATGTTCTGACTGTCATTTGCATGCATTTGTATTCATGGCATATCATCTTGTTTTGGTCATATCTTTTTTACCATAGCTCCGTTTCAAATGATCTATATATGTATCGACTAAAATGACGTGTAGATTCACATGGTACACTTTATTTTTATGTTTAATAAAAATAAAACGTGTTTAGTATAGATCTGTACCAATTTCGAAAGTAACATATGGGGTAATTCCAGAAATGCTATATGTTGTTTCCGACCTCATTTAAAATGCCTAGACAGTGTAGTTTATTTATGCTTAACCTCTTGCCATGTTTAACAATATTTAAAATTCTCGTGTACCTAAACGGGAGCGAACTAAGTAATCCAAATATGGAGTTTCGTCAATATGCAACTCATTGCATATTGAGCTTCATTTAATGGGTAGCAATAAATTGTTGTGCTTTGTCGTGTCATGCATAATTAAATGGACATGCATCATATTTGATTCTGCATCATGTCATGAATATGTGTGTTTTTATCGTGTGTTGATTATTGTTCCGGATTGTTTATTCTCGATAGAGTTCCGAACCGCTTCGGAGGGTGAGGACTCGTTCGACTACGTTGGTTCGTCTACGTCACGGATTCGTTCTTCTTTCAAGCGGGATCACACGCAAGATGATCATTTTCCTAGATACCATTACTATCATTGCCATGCTAGGTGTCTCATTTCTTTCGCTCTGTCTCGCTGCCTACCACTTAAATGTCAGCCTCCCAACAATGCCATGAAAAGCCTCTAAACCCCTCCACAACCCAGCAAACCCTATGTTATTATAGTGTTGCTAGTTGCAGGTACACATGCTTCGATGTGAAATCATGGATTCACTATTATATCACCATGTTATTGCTAATTAATTTAATGCACCTATATACTAGGTAAAAGGTGTTTTGTTCCATCTTTGTCGCCCTAGTTACTTGTGTACCGGTGTTATGTTCCATAACTGAGCGCTCCTAATATCCTTAGTGTTGTTATGGGGACCCCCTTGATTTTCGTTTTAGGATAAAACTATTTCGGCAAGGCCCAATATTGGTACTATTTGTTCAACAAAATAATACCGAATGCCCTTAGTAAAGCATAGGGAGTTAGTGCTCCGCGTGGCCACCACGAGGAAACTCGAGGTTTGGTTTTACTCGTAGCTAGACCAATCCGGTTGTGTCGTGAGAACGAGATTCGCGGCTCCTGTCAGGATTATCTGCACGTAGGGCAACCTTGTTGGATTTCTTTTACTCTTATCGAAGGTCTTGTGCACTGGGATATAGGTGATACTTCGGGCTATCTCAAGGTTGAGGTTTTCTCTCAAGTGCAGCTTGTGGTAGTTTGTGATGAACTAGTTGGAGCACCCCTATAGGGTAAAATCTTTCTGAGAGCCATGCCCGCGGTTATATGGCAACATGGAAACTTTTTTTAACACTAAGTTATAGCAATTTGAAGTAAACTTAATTAAAATATGCCAACTGTGTGCATAACCGTGACTGTCTCTTCTCGTGACTTCTGCATCCGGAAGAGGACACGGCGGGGTTATGTTTGACATAAGTAAGTGTCCAGGATCACTTCGTGGTCATTATTAGTTCACGTCCATTTATGTGTAGCTCACCCCCTTTTATTCTTGTCCTCCTAAGTTAGCCACTCGAATTAATGCTTAGTTTCTTGCTGCAGCCGCACCACTTAACCATACCTCACCCATTAAGCTTTGCTAGTCTTGATACCTTTGGAAATGAGATTGTTGAGTCCCTTGTGTCTCACAAATTACTACAACAAAAGTTGCAAGTATAATTAAAATGATACTTTGACATGAGAGCGGTGATTGTTCTATTTGGAGTTTCTTCTTTTGTTTTTAGCGACCATAGGATGGGTTCCAGGGCGGCAACATGGGATAGCCAGGATGGACGTTGTTCTTTCATCATTTATTTTCATCCGTAGTCGGACCATGCTCTTCTACATGATGATTGAATGTATTGTTGTATTGAGATGCTCATGTTGTAGCTTGTGGTGAGTGTAAGCCAATTACATATACTCATCTCTTCTGTACATGTACTTGTAATAATATCCATTCTTAAGAAATGACGAGTGCGCTTCTATCACTGTAAAGGCCCTGGTGTCAAAAACTAGGATAGGATTGCATCTTGGGTGTTACACTTTACCCGCTAGGAGGACATTCGGGAACGTAGGGGGTAAGCACAGGAGCAAGGCAACCCAGCATTGCAAGAATTTTAAGTCCAACTAATGCATATAATGGCATAAATCAATGTTCAGTCGAGGCATGTGGTACATAAAGATGTAGGAGAAAATAATGCTTTGATCGGCTTTCTTATACAACCCCACCAGGTGCTATCGGGTTTAGACATTCTATTTATCATGAATGTGTTTCGATAAATGCTTGACACAGTTCGGTTGATCCGAACATGTCCCGGCAAAATTTGAGCGATCCAACCAAAGTAAAACAAGAAAAACTTGAAGAAGGAAAAACGTAAGGGTATAAAGAAGGTAGCGACATCGATCTAGCCGTAGAAATGCCGAAGGCGAGCTGCGTGCCATGGGTTTGGCTCGAGGCAATTATCCTCTAGGTTGCGTAGGCGATAAACTCCTCCTGTCAGGAGTTGAGAAATTATGAAAGGGCCCTCCCATTTGGGGTTAAGTTTATGCTTCTGCTTCTCTGGGAGGCATAGAATGAGTTCGCCCATATTGTATGCCTTTGCCCGAACTTCTCCTCTCTGATAGCGCCAAGCCTGCTATTAATAAAAAGTAGACCGAGCCCGAGCTATATCGCTCTCGCCTTCCAATGCATCTAAGTCGCCTTGACGATCTAACTCGGCCTCTCTTTCCTCGTATATGCAAACCCGATGCATGTCGTGGATGATATCGCAAGGGAGCGCCTCTTAGGACCCGTACACCATGAAAAATGGTGTGTGCCATGTTGAGCGATTCGAGGTGGTACGCAGGCCCCATAGTACAAAGACGAGCTCCTCCACCCAGTGGCAGTCAGATTCTGTGGGAGAACAAACTAGCCGGGGTTTGATACCACTCATAATGAGCCCATTGGCTCGTTCAATTTGTCCATTTGTTTGGGGGTGACATACCGAGGCATAGTTGAGCTTAATGTCGAGGTTTGCGCACCAAGCTTTGACCTCCTGGGCATTCAAGTTGGATCCATTATCCGTTATTATGTTGTAGAGGACACCATAACGGTGTTCGACACCGGATATGAATTCGATCATCGGATTTTCTTTGGCGGAGCTTAAAAGCTTTGCTTTAATCCATTTGGTGAACTTTTCCACCATAACCACGAGGTATTTCTTTTTCTTCCTCCCCCTTTAATTGGTCCGACCATGTCTGGCCCCAGACCGCAAAGGTCCAGGTGATAAATTGTCCGATGAGTCGTTGGGGGCATGTGGATTTGATTTGTGAAAAGTTGAAACCCAACACAATGTTGAACGAGTCTGTGGGAGTCTGCCTCGGTTGTGGTCCAGAATAAATCACTTGAAAAGCCTTGCCAACTTGGGCCCGTGCAGCTGCATGGTGGCCGTCCATACCTGCATGCACTTAGGGCAAAAGCTGCCTCCCTTGTTCTTAGGAGATGAACCACTTGAGGACTCCTGTGGTGCTTTTCTTATATAGATCACCCTCATGGACATTGTAGGCCTTTGATCGGTGGATGATATGTGTCGCCTCGGTCTGGTCGTTAGGGAGCTCTTTCCACAAAAGGTAAGCAAGGAAGGGCTCGGCCCATGGCGTGATCACTGCTATGACCTCGTGAGTCAAGGGTGTTTCTTCAATTGTAGACCCGCCGACGATTTGATCGCCTGGTTTGGCTATGGGGGGTACAACATGTTCTGCACCACCAGCTCCTGTGCTACTAACCTTGTCTTGCCATGCCACGGATGGCTTGAAAATCCTCTCTAGGAATGTGTTGCTCGGAAAGGGGTCATGCTTTGCACCTAAGCGAGCGAGGAATGTGATGGAACTCCAATCCCTCGAAGCGTGCTGATTTCTTGAGGACGACATTTCCGTATGCTGCCCTTTTGGATTTTTTGCATCGAATTTTCCATTCATTTGTGAGATGGTGAAGTTAGAATCCCCGTGCACCTCGAGCGGTTGTATCCCCATTGAGATTTCCATCCGAAGACCGTGTAGTAGTGCCTCGTATTCTGCCACATTATTGGAATCTGCATACATGATCTGTCGCACGTATCAGACATTATCCCTGGTAGGGAATGTGAGGATCACACCAACCCCTGGTCCGGCGAGAGTTTTGGACCCGCCGAAGTACACGATCCAATGAGAATAAGTGATATACTCTCTGGTGAGCTCTTCCTCCGTCCATTCTGCTTCTAAGTGCTCTCGAATGGCAGGAGCTCGATGGCCCATTTAGATATTTGGCTGGTAGCGTCCTTTTTGATAACGATGGCATCCAGGGGTACCTTAGAAGTTACCGTGACCGCTTATTCTTTGAAGTAGTGTCTGAGCTTACGTGATGCCATAAACACTATGTAGGCAATCTTCTGATAGTGTGCATATCTAGTTTTGCATGGAGTAAGCACCTCAGATACATAGTAGACCGACCTTTGTATCCGTAGTTGGTGGCCCTCGGCCTCCTGTTCTACGATGAGGACCGCGCTGACCACTTGATTGGTGACCGAGATGTATAGCAACGTCGGTTCCCGCATGCAAGGTGCTCCTAGAATGGGGTTGCTGGAGAGCAGAATTTTGATTTCCTCCAGAGGCGTCGCAGCTTCGTCGGTCCACTCGAAGTTATCGGTCTTCTTAAGCAACCTGTAATGGGGGAGAGCTCTCTCACTGAGGTGAGAGATAAACCGGCTCGAGGCTGCAATGCAACCTGCCAATTTTGGGACATGCTACGGCTTTATAGGGACCGTAAGTTGTGACAAGGCTCGGATATTGGCCAAATTGGCCTCTATTCCTCTTTGCGACACAATGAATCCGCGAAGTTTGCCAGCTCTTACACCAAAGATACACTTGTCCGGGTTAAGCCATATGTCGTATTCTCATAGGCTGGCAAAGGTATGCTTGAGGTCATCAACTAGCTGGTTGACGTGCTTGGTCTTGATGGCCACTTTATCCATGTATGTCCTACCGTTTTTCTAATTTGGATCTCCAAGAATTCCTAGATCATGCGCTGGTAAGTGGCGCCCATTTCTTTAACCAGAAAGGCATTTGGTTAAAGAGGAATGGCCCATACGGGGTTATGAAGGCGGTTGCAGCCTTGTTGGATTCCTTCATTTTAATTTGATGGTATTCGGAGTAAGCATCGACGGAACACAGAGAGTGGTGTCCATCCGTTGCATCGATAATTTGGTCTGATCAGGGTAAGGGGAAAGGATCCTTAGGGCAGGCCTCATTGAGGTCTTTGAAATCGACGCATAGCAACTAGATTTGTCCTTCTTTGGTACCATGACCAGGTTTGCCAACCAGTCGGGATGTTTACTTTCTCTGATGAACGCGGCTTCTAGTAGTTTGGCAACTTCCTCACCCATAGCTTGACGCTTTGGTTTGCAAAATCAGCGCAAGGCATGTTTGATAGGTTTAAAGCTTGCTATTATATGCAGGCTGTGTTCGCCAGCCCCCGAGAGATTCCTGACATGTGTGAGGGGTGCCATGTGAATATATGCCAATTTTCGCCCAAAAAGGTGCGCAATGCTTTGTCGATTGCGGGGTCTAGCTCAGCTCCGATGGACGCCATTTTATTGGGGTCCGTTGTATGCACCTGAAATTTGATGATCTCATTCCCTGGTTAAAAGGATGTGGACTTGGGTTACTTACCGACGATCACGTCGTCCTTGTCCACTATAGAATGGAATGTGGTGAGTTCTTTTGCGGCGAGGGTTTCCGCTAGTACCTCAAGGCCTAGGGATGACGTTTTATTTTCATCTTGGAGGGCTAAGTTGGGGTCACTTATGATTGTGATCACACCATTTAGTCCTGCCATTTTGAGCTTCATTTATCCGTAATGTGTTATGGCCTGGAATCTTGTGAAGACTTCGCGTCCCAACAGGGCATGGTAGCCGTTGTGAAAGGGTATGATATGACAGAGAAGTTCTTCAGATCGGTAGTTCTCAGGCGTGCGGAATACCATGTTGAGTGTTACTCCTACGGTACAGCGTGCTTCTTTCCCTCGGACGATACCTCAGAAGGTGGTGTTGCTATGTTCGATTTGAGATCTGTCAAACTGCATTTTTTCCAGTGTGTCCTCGTAAATGAGGTTTAGACCGCTGCCCCATCCATTAGCAACTTACTTAGTCTAAAGCCATCTACTATGGGGTTTAAGACTAGGGCGGCTGGTGCTCGACCTGTGCTGGTGATCGGCTGGTCGTCCTTGTCAGTGTGTCTGACCATGGGTTTGCCGTCGTTACACGATGGACTTGATGGAGCTCGCAAAGAGCTCTCTTTCTTTGATTTTTCGATGAAAATGTTTTGTAGATTGTTAGGATCTCCGCGTTGCTATCAGGTGGTGTTCCCGACCGTTCCTCCGCAAGTGGGGCCTTGAGGATGGCTTCTCCACTTTTTGCAACTTGCGTGACGACCCAACATCCTCTGAGGTTGTGGGTTGAGCTGAGCGGTACCGAATGTATGTGGTAAGGCCCATCCAGTAGTACGTCGAGGACCGATCTAGCTCTCGTCCGCATTTTGTTCCTTTTTCTCTGCAGGCCCGAAAGTATTCGGCCCCATTAATGGGACAGTACAACTTCTTTGGGTTCCTCTGGTTTGCTCGATATGTCCAGGCTCCATGCACATTTGTTGTATTTGCCAAGTGCTTTCCATGGCGTAATATTTGAGCACAGGTTTGAGAGCTCGGCGAAGATTTGAATTTGGAAACAGGCGAGGGCGTTGAGGATGCCCTTATCATGGCAGCTATGCCGGAAGGCGTTGATCATCTCTTGCTTGTCCTGGTCGTCTGCCCTATTCTTGTTTCGGAGGAATCTAGCCCAAAAGTGGTGTATTGATTCCCCTGGTCGTTATTTAACCTTGTGTGAGTCCGGTAAATCGAACCCTTCCTGTGGGGACCCCGACTTGTAGGTCGAGATCGCCGAATGCACGTGTGCAGTGATCTCAAAGATCAATGCTCACTATCACACATGTACTGAATAACAAGTCTTACATCCGTACATAAAGTATGATACAAATCGGGCCATTATGGCCAAGTCATTACTTAAATACGGCTTCGAAAGCCGACACACGATCATACTACTGAAATGTGGATAACTTGGAGGATAACGTGACCCCATTCCATCTACCTTAACCTACAGGCATTCTAACTGGGAAGCGCCCTAGATCGCAAATCTGTCTCTGACGAACTCTTCTCAGAAGTCCGGTCTAACATGCCTGGCCAATTCAATAACGAGTGGCAAGCCAATGAGTATAGTGAATGTACTCGCAAGCAACCCACGATACAGACAAGGCAAAATGAAGCATCATATAATCCTAGTATTCAGTCTTTGTGGAAAGCAAGTTTTTCTCTAAATGCTGTAACATGATCAAGTGCTTGTGTGAACATGCATCATAAGGTAAGTGGTAACCACATGTTCACCCTCCATGCCAAGTCATCGGACTTTCCTCAAGTAACATCTTTCTCGCCCAACACCTTTATCACGCATGCACACTAGGTTTATGCAAAAATGACCGGACGTAGTTTGAGCAAGATTACCCAACTTTCCTTGACCATGGACATGACCACTCAAATAGTTTTACACTCTGCAGAGGTTGCGGGCTATACCCACAAGACTCAGGGAGCTTCCGTGTCATCCACGACTCGTGGTATATAATACACCCGAGGTTAGCACCCGAACAATGCCTTTGCCATAACAACATTAATCAAAGAGTCCACTCAATTTGTACCGAGCCCACATAATATACATCTTACACCCCTCGCTCTAGATTGTACCATCCATGCAGGGACCAATAGTGTGCCTGGAACCTGTAAAAACAGCATAGTCATCCGACCTAGCACCACCACTTCCCGAGAGTGACCTTGTAATTCCCGTCACCAGTAATGCGGGCCCTTTGCTAGCCTCGACCAAAGTAATCAACAAAGCCTCGTCCCACAAGGGGTATCGTGGTCGCGCATGTAATCTTAGGATGGTCGACACATCTTAAATCTCTCCTTGTTTTCGAAACCACACACACACACACACACACACACAAAACCTTCTTCCAGTACACCACTTCTTTCTCAAGTGGTCACCATCTCAACACCATCACCCTCGGGCATTAGTGGCACCCGACGGGTTTTTTGAAAAGCTTTTTAAATCACCTCCGTGTTACCATCACCATGCATATGATCATCCTAATCATAGCACTACTATCAACCTATCAACTTTTTATCTGCGTGACCCTCATAGATGGTAGGCTCATGCTCAAATGCAAGTGTTATCGAGGAACATCGGAAACACCATACCGAGGGGTTTACCTATTCAATCATAATCACATACATCAGAATGAAAAAACATGGCATGCATGAAAGTATTTTCTCAGACATGGTCAAAGGGTTGCTTGCCTTGGTTCGCAAAGTCTCCGGGGTCTTCAAGGTCTTCGGGTCCAAGTCCTTCGTCAACAACGTGATCTATCGTTCCAATGGTAATAACAGTAATAAGAATGACAAAAAAACATAGCACACAATCCACTTTTAAAATGTTACGCTACCCTGTAAAATACTAACTTCACTTCTAAAAATATTTGCTTCTGGTTTTGGAGTGAAAATGTTTTTGAAATCCTTTTTAAGAGAAGCTACAATTACTCTATTCTTGGTTTTAAAATAAAACTATGTATAAAAGTTGATGTAAACATTACAAAAATAGTTTTATTAAACTCCTCATATTTGTACAATATTTATGGTTGACAAATAATTGGATTTGGATGCATTTTTAATCCTACGGAATTGTTTAAAAAACATAAAAGGAAAAAATAAAAAGGGCCAGCTAGCAGCTGGGCTAGCCCAGCTAGCCAGCCAGCCTACCAGCCCAGGTGCACGCGCGCCATCAGGTTTGAACTTGACGTGCGGGGACCTACGGCCAGTGACTGGAAGGGAAGAGGAGAGAGAGACAAACACTGATAGGTGGGGATACCTCGGGACAGAGAGGGGGAGGCTCACCGATACCAGCTCAGGCGACAACGCTAAAGGGCGAGTGCAAAAAAGGATCCCTTGCACTCCCGCCTTTCGGATGGAGGTTGATTGAGAGGCTGAGGTGGTTGGAGTCGCCGGCGATGATGTGGCCGCAACGAAGGTCTTCGAGAGGTGGCTGGTGATGACGCACAGAAAGGGGGGAAGGTCGGGGAAGAGGCGGAGACGAAACAGGAGCCGTCTGCGAATACAAAGGAGGTGGAATTAGCACCGGAGCTGGCATGTGTCCCGAGATCGACGGACCCCCGATGCGGCGGCGCCTCGGTCGATCTCGAGCGCTGGTGCTCGAATAACACAAGTGGAAGGTTGGGGAGGTCGGTTAGAGGTGCGAGAGAGATCCAAGAGGGTTAAAGAGGAGCCGGGATGGCCTATTTATAGGGGGGGCCCGGTCCCACGACAGGTGCTGCGTCGGCGAGGCCGCAACAACGAATATCGAGGGAGAGAAGGTCCAGGGCCGAGTGTAGGGCCTTCGTGGGTGCGGTCTATGCAAGCCATAAGGTTCAAAGGGGAGTGGGGGTGTACCTTGATGCATCGCGGTGGTAAGCTCCACGTGACGGCTTCGGGTGCGCGCAAGCACGCATCACTAGGACGGAAGAAAGGGGAAAGAGGAGGGGTCGTGCACAGGTGGTGGAGCCGGCCGTTGATGCTTTCACTATTGGACAGGCTGTGGGGCGAAGCTTGGCCGAGGCTGGCTTCCCTTGATGCAGGCGCGCTTTGTGGGACGTCTAGATCGCAGCTTTGGCATGCCATGGCATGCTGGCTTGCTCTGGCGTGTCTACGCCGTGTCTAGAAGTGCCTGGGGGTTGAGGAGATGCTCTCCGGACGCATTGAAGCCGAGGATAGGAATGGTGGTCAAATAGGGAGAGGAAAATAGATGCTGCCGGAATGAATCCAAGAAAGAAAATTGAGGTTTTTGTCTTCCTCTCATTGAATTGGAGCTGGGGCTCTCACTTGTAGGTGTGGGGCTACACAGGCAACCCATGACATTTATTTGGAGTGAAGGAATGGAGTGCAAGGGGTGATAGTGGCTGATTTACAAAATCAGCAGAAGGTGTTTTATGCTGGTTTGGGAGAGTTAAACTACTCCAAAGGCAGTGAAAATTAACAGGATTAGATGATGGGAAAAAATAATAGGATTCACCAAGTTTTAGCTTATTTGAGCATGGTTGACAATGTAGGCTTGGAAAAACCTAGAGATGGGCAGAAATACAATCCTATGGACAAGTGTGGCTAAATCAACACCCACAAATGCAAAACTTTGCATGCCATCCAAATTTGCGGTTTTGATCACTCTTGCAAAGTTTAGGATCAATTGGACAAACTTGGCATTGTAGAGTTGTTCAAACTTGGTTCTGGACAGGAAGGGTTTTTGAATTATTAGGTGGACCAAACCAACTTGTATGGAGATGAAACTTGGCATGATCACCACCTATAACTTGTTGGTCATGCTGGAATTTTCTTGGAATTTATTAAGAATATTTCCTTTGGAAATATTTAAAAGATGAGGATAGGAAGAAATGTTTTTAAGGGGTCTTACCCATTACTTTGAACATGACCATGTGTTGAAACTCACATATATGGAAAATATATATCCTTTTGAGTTTCCCTAAATTTTCTCAAATTTTTCTAAGGTAAGAAAATATTTTTTTCCCTATGAAATACCATTTCTGGCCTTAGAAAAGGTCATTTAAGTAAAATAGGAAAATAACTTTTAAACTCATTATTTTATGGTTTTGGGAATTATTTTAATAATGGTTTTGAAAGAAATTGTTTAGGGCAAAACAGCTCCCCTAAATTAGGGACTTGTTGAAACAATATTTTATATAAATAGTTTATGGTCCTATACACATGGCATGATCATTGGGTAAGGTTTGGGATCAAAGGCAGAAGTTTTTTAGAAGGAAAGGTGAGATAAATAACAAGTAAGCACACAAGCAAGTTGCAATCAAAATAATCATCACAATCAATCAAAAGTTCTTAATTGACTCCAAATTTGTAAAAACAGAAGTAACAAAGTGGTACAAACCCAAGTTGTGACAGACCTATCCCCCTTACAAGAATCTCGTCCCCGAGATGCCTAGGCTAAGTGCTAAAAAGACATGGGAACTCGGATCTACGGTAGTCTTCACGCTCCCATGTTGCTTCTGCCTCAGTGTGGTTCCTCCATAGGATTTCGAAGTACTTGATGGTGCGTCTTCGAGTGTGAAGTTTGACTTCATCCAGGATGCAGAAGGGTCTCTCACGATAAGTAAGGTCTGGTTGAAAGTCGATGGCATGATGATTAATGTCCTTGTAGAGGTTCGGACGGTTGGGGACCTGGAAGCACATCCGGAGTTGTGACACGTGAAAAACGTTGTGCACTCCCGAGAGCTCGGAAGGTAGCTCTAGCTAGTAGGGAACCTCTCCTCACTTTGCGGTGACGCGGAAGGGCCCGATGTATCTCGGTGCGAGCTTCCCCTTGACGTGAAAGCGCTTCATTCCCTTGAGAGGCGTGGCTCGGAGGTAGACAAAGTCTCCCACAAAGAATGTTAATTCTCGATGGTGGTTGTGAGTGTAACTCTTCTATCTTCAGTTGACGTTCTCCAAATGCTCTCTAATGAGGTGCACTTGCTTTTCGGCTTCAAGGAGGATGTCTGGCCCAAAAATCAGTCCTTCTCCGGTTTCGGACCAGTTGAGGGGCGTGCGGCACTTGCATCCATACAACACCTCAAATGGTGTCATCTCGAGGCTGGACAAGTAACTCTTGTTGTAAGAGAACTTGGCGAAGGGAAAACAGTCCTTGCATTTGGCTCCATATGCGAAGACACTTCCGTGGAGCATGTACTCAAATATTTTATTTACTCGCTCCGTTTGTCTGTCGGTCTGTGGGTGAAAGGCAGTGCTGAAGGAGAGCTTGGTCCCCATGGCTTCTTGGAACCTCTTCCAGAATCTGGAGGTGAACTACGTGACTGTGTCAGACACGATCTCCTTTGAAATTTCGTGGAGGCTCACAATACGCTCGATGTAGAGATCGGATATTCTGCTACAATCATACGTGGTACTGACGGGAATGAAGTGGGCCGCCTTGGTCAGGTGATCGACAATGACCCAAATGGAGTCATGTCCCTTGCTGGATCTAGGCAGACGCGTGATGAAGTCCATACCAACCTCATCCCACTTGCATTCACACACTTGGAGAGCTTGTAGCAGCCGAGCGGGTCGTTTGTGCTCAGCTTCGACCCTCTGGCATATGTCGCACTTAGCGACGTAAGAAGCTATTTCCCTCCTCATGCCATGCCACTAGAACCTTCCCTTGAGGTCTTGGTACATCTTGGTTCCTCTAGGGTGAACATAATATGGAGTGTGGTGTGCTTCTTGCAAGATCAGGTTCTTGATCTCATCTTTGTTGGGTACGGATATGCGATTCCCGAACCATACAACTCCTTGTTGATCCTCTGAGAATCTTGGGGCCTTGTCTTCCTTGATCTTCCTCTTGATGCATTCGATGCTCTTATTCCCCTTCCGGGCCTCCTTATTATTGTCTATCAGGGTAGGCTTTGCTTCGAGGTTTGCCAGGAATCCTAGTTCAACTACCTCCAACCCGAAGCTCTCAAGTTGTTCATATAAGGAAGACAACCTTTCCTTGATTACAACATTTAGGGTGCAAGACTTCTGTCTCAAGGTATCTGCTACCACGTTGGCCTTTTCGGGGGTGGTATTGAATACTGAGGTCATAATCTTAAATTAATTCCAACCATCTCCGTTGCCTAATGTTTAATTCCTTTTGAGTGAAATATACTTCAAACTCTTGTGGTCGGTGTATATCTCACATCGCTTCCCCAGAAGGTAATGTCGCCACATTTTGAAGGCATGAACCACTTCAGCCAACTAGAGGTCATGAGTGGCGTAGTTCTCCTCATGAGGACGTACCTGCCGTGACAGATATGCCACGACTCTTCGTTCTTGAATCAGGACACCACCGATCTCGGTCCTTGATGCATTGCAGTATATCATAAACTCCTTGAGAATATCACGAGTGGCCACGATTGGGGTTGTCATCAATATCTTCATCAGTTCTTGGAAGCTTTCTTCGCACTTCTGTGTCCATTTGAAGTTTTAGCCCTTCTTCAAGAGTTGAGTCAATGGTCGGGCGATGCTGGAGAATTCTTCCACGAACTTGCGGTAATATCCTGCGAGTCCAAGGAAGCTTCTGACTTCTTTCACATCGGTTGGTGACTCCCACTATGTTACTGCTGCAATTTTGGTGGGGTCGACAGCCAATCCATCTGTCGTCATGGTACGACCCAAGAATCCAACTTCGTGTAGACAAAATTCGCATTTGCTGAACTTGGCATAAAGATGGTGCTCTCGAAGTTGTTCTAACACCATCCTGAATTGTTTCTCATGCTCTTCTTCGGATTTGGAGAAGATGCGTATGTCGTCGATGAAAAAAATGACAAACTTGTCGAGATAGTCCGTAAAAACTTTGTTTGTGAGGTACATGAAGTAGGTTGGGCAATTGGTTAACCCAAACGACATGACCGTGCACTCGTACATGCCATACCTGGTCACGAATGCCGTCGTCGGAATATGTTTGGGCCGGATTTTAGTTGGTAGTACCCAGATCTGATGTCGATCCTGGAGAATATCTCGGCACCATTCAACTGATTGATAAAGTCTTTAATCTTGGGGAGTGGGTACTTGTTCTTTATCGTGACCTCGTTGAGGGAACGGTAGTCAACATAGAGTCTGATAGTTCCATCTTTCTTGGACACGAATAGAACAGGGGAGCCCACGGAGAGGCACTAGGGCGAATAAATCGCTTCCTGAGCTGCTTGACCAGTTGTTTCTTCAACTCTGTCAATCCCTCAGATCCCATCCTATATGGCTTCTTATAGATGGGTCTTGATCCGAGCGTTAGTTCAATAATGAACTCGATCTCTCAGTCGGGAGGCATCCCGGGCAGTTCATTAGGAAAGACATCTGGGTACTCGCATACCACTAGAACCTGGTCCAACTCAATTCCCGAAAGGTAGTTAACCTGAGGGTCTTGAGTGGAGGCAGGTTCGGAAACATACTAAACTTCAACTCCTTGATCACTGGTCATAGTGATGGTCCGCTTGGCACAGTCCAACATGCTTTGGTTTTTTACTAACCAATCCATACCAAGGATCACGTCCAAGCCTTGCGACTTAAGAACGATAAGATCCGCTATGATGTCTACCTCGTTAATGTTGAACTCAACTCCTCTACACCCTATGTTGGTCCTTAGTACTGCACCCGGGGTTTGTACTTACATATGACCATTCAAGAATGTAGGTTTCAAGCCACTCTTCATTTCATACTTTTGGGTGACAAAATAATGTGAAGCATCACAATCAAACAATATTGTTGCTGGAGTTGAGTTGAGGAGAACGTACCCAATATGCAATCTGGGTTCTCCTGGGCTTCCTCTGTTGAGACATGATTCACACGACCCCTGTGGTTGTAGTGCGGGTTGCCGGGAGCTTGGTTCCTGGTTGGTGTCCCATGACCTTGTGCTTGATTTTGCGCATTGGGGCGCGGTGTGTTAGGCTTCTTGTTGGGGCACTGTCTCGAGAAGTGCCCACGCTGACCACACCCAAAGTAGGTGACCTTCCCGGGGTTGTTGATCTTGCCCCATTGTTATAGCTGGGAGGGTTGTATGACGGTTTAGGGTTGGCATACGTGTGAGGCTACTAGGTTGACCGAGGTGCAGGAGCTCTGGGGTGCAGGTGCTGATAGTTTGGCCTTGCCGGGGCTGCTTGCCACGGGCGAGTCTTCTGTTTGCTGGAACCACCGTTGTTGATTAGCTTGCGCTTGCGTGTATCTTCCATAGCATGACACTTGTCTTCAAGCATGAGGGTCTTATTCACCAGATCGCAGAAGGTTTGGCAGTCACATACAACAAGCTGGCATTGTAGCGACTCTTGAAGCCCTTCGATGAAGCATTCTATTTTTGTGGCATCAGGGCTGGCATCATCAGGTGCATACCTTGACAAGAGGTTGAACTTCTGCAGATATTCCTTGACCGAGCCACTTCCTAGCTTCAACGCACGAAATTCCCGCTTCGTGATAGGCATCATACCAGGGGGAATGTAGGCAATACAGAATCCTTCCTTGAATGTAGCCCAAGTGATAACACGTTCTCCTTGCATGATTTTGAATCCATCCCACCAAGCCCTGGTGGTGCCTCCTTGACAGTGAGAGGCGTACAGTACCTTCTCACGATCATCGGTGCAGTTGACCAGCATGAGGAGGTCCTCGATGATGCTGATCTAGTCTTCGACATCTAGAGGCTCGGTCGTCTGAGTGAAAATCGGGGCCGAAGTCCTCATGAACTTCGACAGAGTGGAGCGACCATTGCCATTCCAGCCCTGCTGCGGGTTGTTCACCAGGACATGAGCCTTCTGCTGGATAGCGACATTGTTGGCTTGGTGTTTCTCTTGGAGAGTTTGAAGAAACTAATCCATGGTCAGGTTCTCCAAAGGAGGCGGTCGTGGGGGAATGTCTCCTTGTGGCTACTCCTACTGAGCTCCAGCTTGAGTTGACCCACCGGCTCCTGGCTGCTGGCTAGAGTCACTAGTGTTGGGGTGGTCAAAGGTACTGGCGCGAGAAGCATTCACCATCTTGTTTGGAGGAGCCAAGTCAATAACTGAAATACACTTGCGAACAGTACAAGAGAGAAACACGCCTATATAAGGGAGGGGGTTGGTAAGGTGCAAGTGTCAAACAAAAGGGCCGAAGGACCCACCACATAACAATTATGTAAGGCAATTGATCTAGCCGTTTACATGTTGCGTAAGGAAAAAGTGCGGCTTGCATCAAGACACAAACAGAAAAGCACACATGGTTTCTTCAGAACCATTACATGGACTCGACCGTGCATGACGGGTTCCTAGCTTGTCCTACCCTAAGGATCCTTGGACTTAAGTAGGGGATGCTCGGTCTCGTACTCACGCTCCTCCGGGTCTTCCTCTTGGTCATCATCTGTGTGGGCATCATCTCCTATCGAGGATGCAGGGGAACAAGGAGGTCCATCCCGCGAGGCTTTGTCGGAGGAACAGTGAAGATGTCTCTATACTCATTGGCACTCATGCGATGACTCCGAGTGGGGGTGACCCTAAGTGGTGGTATTCCCGCTTTGTATGTGACAGCAGGCTGCCCCTCGCGTGTTCCATCCTTCTTGATCTTGCCCGTCTTCATCTTTGATTGCCGGAATAGCTCACGGACATGGTGGAGTTCCTCGCGGAGCTTCACTGACTCCTTGATCATGTTGTGAGCCAGACTGTTGGCACAAAGGCTGAAGTAGGTCTGAAACCTGAGTGTTGTTCCTTCGTCTGGGGATGGGGTCAACATCCAACTCCTGCCAACCTCGTCTTTAACCAAAGGCAAGTGACGGGTAGCCATTTCGTCGGCCATCTCGAAGAGGATATCACGAAGGTGGATGAGCGCCTTCCGCATCGCTGTCTCAACTGCCAATACAAGAGTCTCCAGCTATGTCTCTTCAAAGAACCAACTAGACGGAGAGTCATTTACCTTCACGAACACATCAATGTGGTACACCTTCATGGTGGCATTGACCGAGTGCTCGTGCTAGAGTTAAACTGGTGATCGGCGTGCTCGACACTTCTCCAGGTTGTCCTCCAGGAGTAGGGGAAAGCCGGACTCCAGGAGGGTCTCGGGTATGATGGCCATCTACAAGGTTTAGGGAGAGGTGTGTGTAAAAAGGGGTTTGAATGGTATAGGGAAGTGGCGGGGGATGTATAAAACCCTAAGTGTAAAGGCTAGGTGTGGTTTCATCCCATCTGACGTCCATGCTATCTAAGGCTTCCTACTGTCACGATGGTTCTCATACCAACTCTGTGGGGACCCCGACTTGTAGTTCGAGATCACCGAATGCACATGTACAGTTATCCCAGAGATCAATGCTCATAGAACACACAGATACTGAATAACAAGAATCTTACATCCGCACATAACGTCTGATACAAATAGGTCTAGTATGGCCAAGTCATTACATAAATACGGCTTCCAAAGTTGACACACCATCATACTACTAAAATGTGGATAACTTGGAGGATAACGTGAACCCATGTCATCTGCGTTAACCTACACGCATTCTGACTGGGAAGCGTCCTAGATTGCATGTCCATCTCCGACGAACTCTTCTTCGAACTCCGGTTCTTCCATGCCTGACCAATTAAATAACCAGGGGTAAGCCAATGAGTACATTGAATGTACTCGCAAGCAACCCATGATACGGACAAGGCACAATGAAGCATCATATAATCCTACTATTCAGTCTTTGTAGAAATCAAGTTTTTCATTAAATGCAGTAACATGATCAAGTGCTTGTGTGAACATGCATCATAAGGTAAGTGGTAACCACATGAACAGGTTATAGATATCAACATTTTATACCGAGCGTTGAACACCTCATGTTCACCCTCCATGCCAAGTCATCGGACTTAGCTCAAGTAACTTCTTTCTCGCCCAACTCCTTTATCACACACGCACACTTGTTTTATGCAAAAATGATTGGATGTAGTTTAACTAGGATTACCCAACTATCCTTGACCATGGACACAATTATTCGAATAGTTTTACACTCTACAGAGGTTGCGCGTTGTACCCACAAGACGCAGGGAGCTTCTGTGTCATCCACGACTCGCGGTATATAACATACCCGAGGTAAGTACCCGAACAATGCCTTTGCCCCGACCACACTAAATAAAGAGTCCACTCGATTGGTACCTAGCCCACATGATGTACATCTTACGAGCCTCACTCTAGATTGTACCATCCATGCACGGACCAACCGTTTTCTCGGAACCTCTGAAAATAGCATAGTCGTCCTACCTAGCACGACCCCGTCCCGAGACCTAAAAAAAATTTGAGTGAGAAGATGAGTAGAATTGAAATATTACGTCAAGATTCCTCACGAGAGCATAGAAGAGGAGAAAAAAAGAATCCTACTCTCCGATATATAACTAGACTCAAAGGAATTTTTTCACTAGACTCGACTCGGCCAAGTTCGATCAATCAAGGGGGCTCCTAGGTCGGTACTGCTCTGATACCAACTTGTCACGCCCAAGATGCGACCCTATCCTCAATTTGGAACGAGGGCCTCGTCAGGGATAGAAGCGCATCTCGTCCTGTCGCAAGAATGGATATCGTTACAAGTACATGTACTGAAAGAAGAGATATATATACAGAATTGGCTTACACTCGCCACAAGCTACATCAGAGTCATAGTAGTACAATACATAATCATCATGAAGAAGAGGAGGGTCCTACTACGGACGAAAACAAACGAGAAAAGAAGAACGACGTCCATCCTTGCTATCCCAGGCTGCCGGCCTGGAACCCATCCTAGATCGATCAAGAAGAAGAACAAGAAGCAACTCCAAATGAACAATCAACGCGCTCGCGTCAAGTAACCTTTACCTGTACCTACAACTGGTGTTGTAGTAATCTGTGAGCCACAGGGGACTCAGCAATCTCATTTCCAAAGGTATCAAGACTAGCAAAGCTTAATGGGTGAGGCACGGTTAAGTGGTGAGGTTGCAGCAGCGGCTAAGCATATATTTGGTGGCTAAACTTACGAGTACAAGAAATAAGAGGGGGGAGATCTACGCATAGCGGACGTGACTACCGATGATCAAATGAATGATCTTGAACAGCTACCTACGTCAGACATAACCCCACCGTGTCCTCGATCGGAGAAGGAACTCAAGAAAGAGACAGTCACGGTTCCGCACACGGTTGGCATATTTTAAATAAGTTAACTTCAAGTTATCTAGAACCAGTGTTAAACAAAGTTTCCACATTGCCACATAACCGCGGGCACGGCTTTCCAAAAGATTTAACCCTGCAGGGGTGCTCCAACTAGTCCATCACAAATTACCACAAGCCGCATAGAAATCCTCAACCACGAAGCTCGCGATCTCGTCGGATTCCCTAGTGGAAAACCTCAACTCTGAGATTACCCAAAGCATCACCGGAATCCCGATGCACAAGATATCTCGTCAAAGGTAAAACTAATCCAGCAAGGCCGCACGACGTGTCGACGATCCCGATAGGAGCCGCGTATCTCATTCTCAGGACATGACGGATGAGCGATTGTTACCACGCCAGATGCCGAATTGCCCCAGGCAGCGTTAGTAAGCTGCTCTGTTTTGGACCAGCACCATCAGCACTGGCCCTCCCTGTATTATGTAGAATTACTCTCGGGTAGCGCTAACTCCCTATGCATTCCAGTATTATCAAATTATTATGTTGGGCAAATGTAGTACCAAAGTTGGCCCTTGCCAGACCAGCTTTAATCTAAAACGAATTATCAAGGGGTCCCACAAAACAACCCCGATCGTATTAGGAGCGCTCAGTTAGGGAACATAACACCAGTAGCCGTAACTAAGGGGGCAAAGGTGGAACAAAACACCAGGCTAGAAAGGCCAAGCCTTCCACCTTTTACCAAGTATATAGGTGCATTAATACAATTAATAGGGTGATATAACAAGGAACCCATGTTATCACATGGAAGCAACTGCACCTGCAACTAGCAACGCTAACACAGGGTTAAGCAAGCGGTAACATAGCCAATCAGTGGTTTGCGAGGTTGAACAGGTTGAAGGTTTTCATGGCATTATTGAGAGGCTGATATTTAACATGTGGTAGGCAACGAGACATAATCGATAGAAATGGTAAACTAGCATGGCAATGATAGTAATGGTATCTGGGGAAAAGGTCATATTGCCTGAGATCCCGCTTGGAAGAAGAATGACTCTGCGAAGCAGTCGAACCGATGTAGTCGAACGGGTCCTCACAATCCGACACGCTTGCGGAACTCTATCGAGACGAAGCAAACCGGAAACAAGAATCAACACACGAAATTCACCACATGATGCGCAACACAAATGATGCATGAGAAGCTGAATACATGGAAGACACGGCATGAAAATTCACACACTCAAACACTACACATTAAGCAAAGTTCAATATGCAACGAGTTGCATATTGACGAAACTCCACATTTAATTATTTAGTTCTATCCTGAGTAGATACACGGAATTATTAAATGTTATTAAACATGGCAAGAGGTGAAGCGCAATTAATCTACCTATCTAGGCATTTTAAATGAGGTCGGAAATGACATATAGCACCTCCGAGACGACCTCACATGTTAATTTACAATTCTATCCAGATCTGAACTAACACATTTAATTAGTTGTTAAACAGAAAAACAAATAGGTTCACGTGATTCTACGTGTCGTTACAAGCAATTTACACATAGAGATCATCTCCAACGGAGCTACTGATCAAAAGATACAAGGACCGGAAGATATGATGGCATGAATGCAATATGTGTGCAACGACGGTCACGAGCACTTCAAAACATACAACCAGCAAGAGAAAATGAAACTACACGAGATTCTAAGCAAGTTTCATATAGGACACGATCAAAACGGAGCTACGGATCAAAAGCTACGAGCAAAACAGGAAATCACTACAATCTGCAAAAATCAGCCACGTAGCATCTTCTACACCCAACAACTACGAGCAACAAAATCCCAATAGGCTCAAGCAAGGCATGAGACGATATAGGGAAAGAAGCATGACAACAAACAACTAACAACAACTAGAATGGCATCATGGATCACTAGGAAAAGAAGTCACAAAATGGCTTCTCACACACAGTTTCAGACTTAGTGAAAATAACACTTCATGAAAGTGCAGTTTTCGATCTGAAGCCATATTGATAGTAGAAAAACCTATATCTACAAGACTCCAAATGGCATGAAAATTCACAGTATGCTAGAGAAACACAAGGTCTACAACTAACTCCATTGTACCAACCTCAAAAGAGCTATAGATCACAAGATAGAAGCAAAACAAAACAACAACAAAATATATCAGATTCCAGACTTAGAGATATTTCAGCATCTCTAAAACATCACTATTTCTAGCAACTTGAGAGCAAGCAAACCACACCCAAACATGCATTTCTATTGCATCCAAAATTACCAGGGGCTAGAGTAAACATCAAAGAGCAACTCTCTAGTTGACAACTCCCTCAAACAATGCACGGAATAAAACCTACGAAGTAGACAAGAGGGCAACATGGCAAAATATCGCGCGAACTAACTTGCCCAAAAGCTAAAACTAAATGCACAGAAAAATCTCGTGGATTTTTCTACCCCGAAAACATATAAAACATGTGAGGTTGCAACACGAAGATATTACCACACGTAAATGCGAGATAAAGACCTAAACACGGAAAATAAACTAGCGGCAAATCCCTACACGCAAAAATACCAATGACCACTCTAAATACATGGAAAAGGTGTTCCTAAAACATGGACATTTCTACTACGGCATTCGAGCAATCCGGTCTTGCGCGAAAAATAAATACGGGCGTCTATCCTATTGGAACAACACGTTAAACTATGCATATGGCGGCTCAAACTACGTCAAATAAATATGCAAGTTGTGAAATCGTATTCTACGAGCAAAACTACCCCAAAACCGTATCTAATTCATCGCGAACCGACTCACGGTTTAAAATATACGGACGATCTAATATATGTCTATTTTCGTGATTAATAATTTATTCTTAGGAATTCCTAAGCTAAATGGGCCTTACACACTCGGCGCAAGATAAATAAAAGTTGCTCAGGCGGGCGGGTGGTTCACCTCGGTTGGGCCGGCCTGGAGAGGCTGCTGCAGATGGGCCGAGGCCTGGGCGCTGGAGAGGCCGGCTGCGGGGTGCCTGGGCCAGGACGGAGGAGGCCCACGCGGGCGAGGAGGTAGGCAGGCGCTCGCTCGGCCGTTTCGTCGTGCCCGAGGGCGGCGGCCGAAGCCTGCAGCCGGGATGGCAGCGATGGGAGCGAGCCGACGGAAGGCTACATGGCGGCCCACTACGACGACGGGAGGCCGGAGGGCAGCGGGGTCTCGCGGATCTGGCACAGGTCGGGGAAGCCGCGGCGGCGCATGGCTGCGCGGGTTGGCGGCGATGCTGCAGCAGGTGCAGGCGCAGGCGGCGACCGACGGGGAGGAGCAGGGAGGCTGCGAACGGCGGCGGGAGAGCCTGGGGCGGCGCGGGCAGCCCGACGCCGGCGACCTGCCGGCGGCGGGGCTTGGCTCGGCTGGAGAGAAGCTCGGGCTAGGGTTAGATTTCGGGCCCGGGGCGGGCTCCAGATGGGCCTGGCGGGCCCTGTCGCGGGAGGAGAGAGGAGAGGCAGAGGCTGAGGTGGTGGCTGTGTGTGGGGGGCACGGAAATCGAGGCAGAGACTTAGGGTTTCCTAAAAATTAGGGGGAGGGGCCTATTTATAGAGGAAAGGGGGGCTAGGTTAATCGGAATTCCGTTCCGGATCCAACCGTGCGGTCGGATTTGGATAATTCCGAACGCGGCAATGGTTACGAGGCCGTGTAGAGGGGATATCCGGAGACGAGAGGGAGAACGGGCGGCGCGGCAACGATTTTTATAACACCAACAACCGTCCGACGGTACACCGCTTACGGTGCTACTACGGTCGACCGTTCGGGTACCAAACAAACTCCGATCGCGATGAAATTCGTCAGGCGGTCTAGCGATAACTAATTACGACCGCATGCCAAGTTTCACCTCGACCAGAGAAAGTTTTACGCACACTTTTAAAACAGGGTTTTGACTATGCCGCGGGCGTGTGCGTGTGCGGTTGGGCTCAGAACGGACAACGACGCGAACCGACAACTAACAACGGATGCAAGTTTTGAAAACTGGCGGCAAGAGAGATGCCGATGCAAATGCTGATGATGCGCATGATGCAATGATGATGCGACAAAATGAAATAGACACACGATGAAAACGGCATAAAGGGGGAATGTTTTGGAACGTCGGAATCGGATTGTCACAGTTGTCCCACCAGCCCACTAAGGGCTGGTGCGCCACCCAGAAGTCCTTTCGGCTTCCCCCGGGAGGGTTGCCCCCCCTCCCGGTGAACTTTCGGAACACATTCGTCACTCCCGGTACATTCCCGGTAATGCCTGAAAACTTTCCGGTAATCAATCGAAGTCATCCTAGATATCAATCTTCGTCTCCGGACCATTCCGGAAACCCTCGTGACATCCGTGATCTCATCCGGGACTCCGAATAACATTCGGTAACCACGCATATAACTCAACTATACTAAAACATCCTCGAACCTTTAGTGTGCAGACCCTGCGGGTTCGAGAACTATGTAGACATGCCCCGAGGTACTCCTCGGTCAATATCCAATAGCGGGACCTGGATGCCCATATTGGATCCTACATATTCTCCGAAGATCTTATCGGTTGAACCTCAGTGTCAAGGATTCATATAATCCCGTATGTCATTCCCTTTGTCCTTCGGTATGTTACTTGCCCGAGATTCGATCGTCGGTATCCGCATACCTGTTTCAATCTCGTTACCAGCAAGTGTCTTTAATCGTTCTGTAATACAAGATCCCATGACTTACACTTAGTCGCATTGCTTGCAAGGCTTGTGTGTGATGTTGTATTACCGAGTGGGCCCCGAGATACCTCTCTGTCACACGGAGTGACAAATCCCAGTCTTGATCCATACTAACTCAACGGACACCTTCGGAGATACCTGTAGAGCACCTTTATAGTCACCCAGTTACGTTGTGACGTTTGAGACACACAAGGCATTCCTCCGGTGTCAGTGAGTTATATGATCTCATGGTCATAGGAACAAATACTTGACACGCAGAAAACTATAGCAATAAAACGACACGATCAATATGCTACGTTCATAGTTTGGGTCTAGTCCATCACATGATTCTCCTAATGATGTGATCTAGTTATCAAGCAAAAATACTTTGCACATAGCCAATAGTCTCCCACTTGCACTAGAGTCAATAATCTACTCCTCACATCGCCATGCGATTTACATTGTAATAAATCAAACACCCATACAGTTCTGGTATTGATCATGTTTTGCCCGTGGAAGAGGTTTAGTCAGCGGGTCTGCTACATTCAAATTCGTTTGCACTTTGGAAATATTCACGTCCTCTCCTTCGACGTAGTCGCGGATGAGGTTGAAGCATCGTTTCATGTGTCTGGTCTTCTTGTGAAACCTTGGTTCCTTTGCTAAGGTAATGGCACCAGTGTTGTCACATAACAGAGTCAATGGATCTAGTGCACTTCGCACAACTCCAAGATCTGTCATGAACTGCTTCATCCAGACACCCTCCTTTGCGGCCTCCGAGGCAGCCATGTACTTCGCTTCACATATAAAATCTGCTACGACGCTCTGCTTGGAACTGCACCAGTTTACCGCACCCCCATTAAGAATAAATACGTATACAGTTTGTGACTTGAGTCATCCAGATCGGTGTCAAAACTTGCATCGACGTAACCTTATACGGCAAGCTCTTTGTCACCTCCATACATGAGAAACATTTCCTTAGTCCTTTTGAGGTACTTTAGAATATTCTTGACCGCCATCCAGTGATCCACTCCTGGATTACTCGGAAACCTGCCTGTCATACTTATGGCCAAGCTGAGGTCTGGTCTAGTGCACAACATTTCATACATGATAGAACCTACGGCTGAAGCGTAGGGGCCGGAACTCATTTGTTCTCTATCTTCCGCAGCTGTTGGGCACTGAGTCTTACTCAATTTTATACCTTGTAATACTAGCAAGAACCCTTTCTTAGACTGATCCATTTTGAACTTCTTCGAAACTTTATCAAGGTATGTGCTTTGTGAAAGTCCTATCAGGCGTTTTGATTTAAACCTATAGAACTTAATGCCTAGAATGTAAGCAGCTTCTCCTAGGTCCTTCATAGAGAAACTTTTATTCAAGTAATCCTTTATGCTCTCCAAAAGCTCCACGCTGTTTCCAATCAGCAATATGTCGTCCACATATAATATTAGAAACGCCACAGAGCTCCCACTCACTTTCTTGTAAATACAAGATTCACCAACCACTTGTATAAACCCAAATGCTTTGATCACCTCGTCAAAGCGCTTATTCCAACTCCGAGATGCTGGCACCAGTCCATAAATGGATTGCTGGAGTTTTCATACTTTGTTAGCATTCTTTGGATCGACAAAACCTTCGGGTTGCATCATATACAACTCTTCCTTAAGAAAACAGTGAAGGAACGCCGTTTTGACATCCATCTGCCAGATTTCATAATCGTAAAAGGCAACTATTGCTAACATGATTCGGACAGACTTAAGCATCACTACAACGCAGCATCTGCATGATTTCATAATCGTAGTCAATTCCTTGAACTTGTGAAAAACCCTTTGCCACAAGTCGAGCTTTATAAACGGTCACATTACCGTCTGCGTCTGTCTTCTTCTTATTGATCCATTTATTCTGAATAGCCTTGCGGCCTTCAGGTAGTACTTCTAAAGTCCACACTTTGTTCTCGTACATGGATCCTATATGAGACTTCATGGCCTCCTGCCATTTGTTGGAATTCGGGCCCACATTGCTTCTTCATAATTCGCAGGTTCATTGTTGTCCAACAACATAATCGTTAAGACAGGATTACCGTACCACTCAGGAGTAGTACTTGATCTTGTCGACCTGCGAGGTCCGACAGTAACTTGATTCGAAGTTTCATGATCATCATCATCAACTTGTTCCTCAACTGGTGCCGCAGCAACAGGGGTTTCCCCTTGCCCTGTGCCACCATGAAGAGGAATTAGAGGTTCGACAACCTCATCAAGTTCTATCTTCCTCCCACTTAATTCTTTCGAGAGAAACTCCTTCTCAAGAAAAGCTCCATTTTTAGCAACAAACACTTTGCCCTCGGATTTGAGATAGAAGGTATAACCAACTGTCTCTTTTGGGTAGCCTATGAAGATGCATTTTTCCGCTTTGGGTTCCAGCTTTTCATGCTGAAGCTTTTTGACATAAGCATCACATCCCCAAACTTTAAGAAACGACAACTTTGGTCTTTTGCCATACCACAGTTCGTATGGTGTCGTCTCAAAGAATTTTGATGGTGCCCTATTTAAAGTGAATGCAGCTGTCTCTAATGCATAACCCCAAAACGATAACGGCAAATCGGTAAGAGACATCATAGATCGCACCATCTTTAATAAACTACGATTACGACGTTTGGGCACACCATTACGCTGCGGTGTTCCAGGCGGTGTCAATTGTGAAACAATTCCACATTGTCTTAAGTGAGCACCAAACTCGAAACTCAGATATTCACCCCCACGATCAGACCGTAGGAACTTGATCTTCTTGTTACGATGATTTTCAACTTCACTCTGAAATTGCTTGAACTTTTCAAATGTCTCAGACTTGTGCTTCATTAAGTAGACATAACCATATCTACTCAAATCGTTAGTGAAGGTGAGAAAATAACGATATCCGCCGCGTGCCTCCACACTCATCGGACCACATACAACGGTATATCTGATTTCCCACAAGTCACTTGCACGCTCATTGTTCCGGAGAACGGAGTCTTAGTGATCTTGCCCATGAGGCATGGTTTGCACGTGTCAAGTGAATCAAAGTGAAGTGACTCCAAAATTCCATCGGTATGGAGTTTCTTCATGCTCTTTACACCAATATGACCTAAGCGGCAGTGCCATAAAAACATGGCGCTATCATTGTGAACTCTAACTCTTTTGGTCTCAATGTTATGTATATGTGTATTATCACTATTAAGATTCAATATGAACAATGCTCTCACATTGGGTGCATGACCATAAAAGATATTACTCATAGAAATAGAACAACCATTATTCTCTGACTTAAACGAGTAACCGTCTCGCAATAAAAAAGATCCAGATATAATGTTCATGCTTAACGCAGGCACTGAATAACATTTATTTAAGTTCGTAACTAATCCTGATGGTAACTGAAGTGAAACTGTGCCGACGGCGATTCCATCAACCTTGGAACCATTTCCCACGTGCATCGTCACTTCATCCTTCGCCAGCCTTCGCTTATTCCGCAGTTCCTGTTTCGAGTTGCAAATATGAGCAACAAAACCAGTATCGAATACCCATGCACTACTACGAGAGCTAGTTAAGTACACATCAATAACATGTATATCAAATATACCTAATTTTTCCTTGGCCGCCTTCTTATCAGCCAGATATTTGGGGCAGTTGCGCTTCTAGTGACCCATACCCTTGCAATAATAGCACCCCGTTTCAGGCTTAGGTCGAGCTTTGGGTTTCTTCGTCGGATTGGCAACAGGCTTGCCGCTCTTCTTTGAATTACCCTTCTTTCCTTTGCCGTTTCTCTTGAAACTAGTGGTCTTATTCACCATCAACACTTGATGCTCTTTATGGAGTTCTGACTCCGCGACTTTTAGCATCGTGAATAACTCGCCGGGTGACTTGTTCATCCCTTGCATGTTATAGTTCAACACAAAGCTCTTATAGCTTGGTGGCACTGATTGAATAATTTTGTCAGTGATAGCCTTTTGCAGGAGTTCAATCCCCAGCTCAGCTAGACGGTTTGAGTACCTACATATTTTGAGCACATGTTCACTGACAGACGAATTCTCCTCCAGCTTGCAAGCATATAATTTATCAGAGGTCTCATACCTCTCGCTCCGGGCGTTCTTCTGAAAGATAACTTCAACTCCTAGAACATCTCATATGCTCCATGACGCTCGAATCGACGTTGAAGTCCTGGCTCTAAGCCATACAAGACCACACATTGAACTACTGAGTAGTCCTCCTTGCGTGCTAACCAAGCGTTCTTAGCATCTTGGCCAGCCGCAACGGGTGGTTCATCTCCTAGCGCAGCATTAAGGACATAATCCTTCTTCCCAGCTTGTAGGAGCACCTTAAGATTACGATCCTAGTCTACAAAGTTGTTTCCATCATCTTTCAACTTAGCTTTCTCTAGGAACGTATTAAAATTCAAGGTGACTGTCGCGTGAGCCATTGATCTACAACACAAATATTTTCAAAGTGGACTTAGACTATGTTCAAGATAATTAGAGTTTAACTAATCAAATTACTTGCTAAACTCCCACTCAAAAAGTACATCTCTCTAGTCATTTGAGTGGTACATGATCCAATTTCACTAGCTCAAGTTCGATTATCACGTGAGTTGAGGATAGTTTCAGTGGTAAGCATCCCTATGCTAATCATATCAACTATATGATTCATGCTCGACCTTTCGGTCTCATGTGTTCCGAGGCCATGTGTGCACATGCTAGGCTCGTCAAGCTTAACCTGAGTGTTTTGCGTGTGCAACTGTTTTGCACCCATTGTATGTGAACGTTGAGTCGATCCCACGCGATCATCACATGGTGTCTTGAAACGACGAACTGTAGCAACGGTACACACTCGAGGAGTACTCAATTTCATCTTGAAATTTTAGTGAGAGTTAACCTCATAATGCTACCGTCGTTCTAAGCAAAATAAGGTGCATAAAAGGATTAACATCACGTGCAATTCATGAGTGACATGAGATGGCCATCATCATGTGCATCTTGATGTCCATCACCAAAGCACCGGCACGATCTTCTTGTCACCGGTGCCACACCATGATCTCCATCATCGAGATCTCCATCAATGTGTCGCCATCGGGGTTGTCGTTCTACTTATGCTATTACTACTAAAGCTACGTCGTAGCAATATAGTAAACGCATCTGCAAACACAAACGTTAGTTTAGAGACAACCCTATGGCTCCTGTCGGTTGCCGTACCATCGACATGCAAGTCGATATTAACTATTACAACATGATCATCTCATACATCCAATATATCACATCACGTCATTGGCCATATCATATCACAAGCATACCCTGCAAAAACAAGTTAGACGTCCTCTAATTGCTGTTGCATGTTTTACGTGGCTGTTATGGGTATCTAGTAGATCGCATCTTACTTACGCAAAAACCACAATGGAGATGTGTGAATTGCTATTTAACCTCTCCAAGGACCGCCTCGGTCAATACCAATTAAACTAAAGTTGAAGAAACCGACACCCGACTGTCATCTTTATGCTACGAGGTTGCATGTCAAGCGATGAAACCAGTCTTTCGTAAGCGTACGAATAATGTCGGTCTGGGCCGCTTCAATCCAACAATACCACCGAATCAAGAAAAGACTAAGGAGGGCCTCAAATCGAACATCACCGTCCACAAAACCCTTTGTGTTCTACTCGAGATTACATCTACGTATGAACCTGGCTCATGATGCCACTGATGGGGAACATCGCATGGGAAACAAAAAATTTCCTACACGCACGAAGACCTATCACGATGATGTCCATCTACGAGAGGAGATTTGGATCTACGTACCCTTGTAGATCGCATAGCAGGAAGCGTTAAGAAACGCGGTTGATGTAGTTGAACGTCCTTAGGTCCCTCGATCCGCCTCGCGAACCGTCCTGCGATCCGTCCCATGATCCGCTCCGATCTAGTGCCGAAGGGTCGGCACCTCCGCGTTCAGCACACGTACAGCTCGACGATGATCTTGGCCTTCTTGATCCAGCAAGCAAGACAGAGAAGTAGATGAGTTCTACGGCAGCGTGATGGCGCTCCGGTGGTGGTGAAGGATCTACTCCTGCAGGGCTCCGCTCGAGCTCCGTAGAAATACGATCTAGAGGTAAAATTATGGTGTCTAGATCTGACTTGCACGTGGCAAAGTTGTCTCAAATCAGCCCTAAATCACCAGTATATATAGGAGGGAGGGGGCGGGACTTGCCTTGAGGGCCAAGCCCCCAAGGTGCGCCGGCCAAGAGGAGGAGGAGGACTCCTACTCCAATCCTAGTCCAACTAGGATTGGAAATTGGAGTCCTTCCCTTTCCTTCCCACCTTTTTTTTATTTCTTTGGTTTTCTCTCTATGGCGCATAGGCCATATTGGGTTGTCCCAGCAGCCCACTAAGGGCTGGTGCGCCACCCATAAGTCCTTTGGGCTTCCCCCGGGAGGGTTGCCCTCCTCTCGGTGAACTTCGAGAACCCATTCGTCACTCCCGGTACATTCCCGGTAATGCCCGAAAACTTTTCGGTAACCAAATGAAGTCATCCTATATATCAATCTTCGTCTCCGAACAATTCCGGAAACCCACGTGACGTCTGTGATCTCATCCGGAACTCCGAACAACATTCGGTAACCACGCATATAACTCAACTGTACTAAAACATCGCCGTACCTTAAGTGTGTAGACCCAGCGGGTTCGAGAACTATGTAGACATGCCCCGAGGTACTCCTCGGTCAATATCCAATAGCGGGACGTGGATGCCCATATTGGATCCTACATATTCTCCAAAGATCTTATCGGTTGAACCTTAGTGTCAAGGATTCATATAATCCTCTATGTTATTCCCTTTGTCCTTCGGTATGTTACTTGCCCGAGATTTGATCGTCGGTATCCGCATACCTATTTCAATCACATTACCAGCAAGTCTCTTTACTCGTTTCGTACTACAAGATCCCGTGACTTATACTTAGTCACATTGCTTGCAAGTCTTGTGTGTGATGTTGTATTACCGAGTGGGCCCCGAGATACCTCTCCGTCACACGGAGTGAGAAATCCCAGTCTTGATCCATACTAACTCAACGGACACCTTCGGAGATACCTGTAGAGCACCTTTATAGTCACCCACTTACGTTGTGACATTTGATACACATAAGGCATTCCTCCGGTGTCAGTGAATTATATGATCTCATGGTCATAGGAACAAATACTTGACACGTAGAAAACTATAGCAATAAAACGACACGATCAATATGCTATGTTCATAGTTTGGGTCTAGTCCATCACATGATTCTCCTAATGAGGCGATCTAATTATCAAGCAACAACACTTTGCACATAGCCAGAAAACGTTGACTATCCTTGATCAACTTGCTAGCCAACTAGAGGCTTACTAGGGACATTGTTGTGTCTATGTATCCACACATGTATCTATGTTCTCATTCAATGCAATTATAGCATGGATAATAAATGATTATCTTTAAACAAGAAATATAATAATAACTATTTATCATTGCCTCTAGGGCATATTTCCAACAAAGGGTTGGTAGGAGTTAACAATCACGTGATCCCGGCCTCCACACAAAGGTTGACAATCATTAAACAAATCATGCTCCGACTTCATCACATACTGGTTCACCATACGTGTAAGCTACGGGAATCACAAGCTTTAACACAAGTATTTATCCTAATTCACAATTACTTACTAGCATGACTCTCATATTACCATCTTCACAACTCAAAACTTATGCAAGGAATCAAACTTGTCATCATATTTAATGCACTTAAGATGAAAGTTTTTATTATATCCCTCTCGGATGCCTCTTATATTAGGACTAAATTCATAACCTAAACCAATTACCTTGCCATTTAAGGAACTCTCAAAATAATATAAGTGAGGTACGAGAGTTTAATAATTTCTATAAAACAGAACACTGCCGTGCTCTAAAAGATATAAGAGACGTACTAGAGCAACATTGCCTACCTCAAAAGATATAAGTGAAGCACAAAGAGTATTCTAATAAATTTACGATTCAGCGTGTATCTCTCTCAAAATATGTGTGCAGCAAGGATGATCGTGAAAAATTAAAAAGTAAAGACTCATATCATACAAGACGCTACAAGCAAAACACATAGCATGTGGTGAATAAAAATATAGCCTCAAGTAAATTTACCGATAGATAGAAGACAAAAGAGGGGATGCCTTTCGTGGCATCCCCAAGCGTAGGATCTTTGGTATCCTTGAATATGACTTGGGGTGCCTTGGGCATCCCCAATCTTAGGATCTTGCCATTCCTTATTACATAGTCCATCAAATCTTTACCCAAAACTTGAAAACTTCACAACATAAAACTCAACAGAAAACTCATGAGATCCGTTAGGATAATAAAAATAAATCACCACTTTAGGTACTGTTGTGAACTCATTATCTATTTATATTGATGTAGTATTTACTATATTCCAACCTCTCCATGGTTCATAACCCCTGATACAACCCATAGATTCATCAAAATAAGCAAACAACACAAAGAAAACAGAATATGTGAAAAACAGAACAGTCTGTAGCAATCTGTGAACTTCGAATACTTATGTAACTCCAAAAATTCTGAAAAATCTGTTCAATCTGGGAAATTTGTAAATGAATCTTTTTTAACAAATTCATATCAAAATCTCATTCGAGTGAATTTACAAAATTCCTCGACTGAGAACGAAAGTTTATGTTTTTCAGCAAAATCAACTTGCAAACACCGTAGACCATCCCAAAGGTCTTACTTGGCTCAAACATTAATCAAAACAAGAAAACACAATTATTACAGAGGTAACAATGTGTGAAACAGTCAAAAACAGAAGCAAACACAAAAACATAAAAATAAAATTGGGTTGCCTCCCAACAAGCGCTATTGTTTAACGCCCCTAGCTAGGCATAATAATTTTAGTGATGCTCGCATAAAGGTAAAGAATTGAAGCATAAAGAGAGCATAATAAATCATACGGAAAGCATATTTAAGTATAACCCACTTCCTGTGCATAGGGATTTTGTGAGAAAAAAATTGATGAGAACAAGAATCAATTAGCATAGGAAGGCAAAACAAGCATAACTTCAATAGTTTAAACACATAGAGAGGTAACTTGATATTTTTGCAATCCCTACTAGCATATGTTACTCCCTCATAATAGATTTCATTAGCATCATGAAGGAATTCAACAATATAAATATCATATAAATTTTTATCTTCGTGGTCCACATGCACTTAAAGTTGGCACTCTTCCAGAATAGTGGGATTATCATTAACTAAGGTCATGACCTATCCAAACCCACTTCTATCAAAAAATTCATAAGATTGAACACTCTCCAAAATAGTGGGATCAATAATGCCTAAACTTGACACTCTTCCGAACCCACTTTCAATATCAAAATCATCAAGAGTATTAAACAAATTATCAAGATCATAAGAAGCATTATCACCCCAATCATGATCATTGGAATAAGTGGTGGTCATGGAAAACTCATCAAATATAGCATCCCCAAGATTGTGGGTTTGCATATCATTAGCACAATTGATATCTTTGCAATCATGCTTTTCATTCAAGGAAACATCGTGAATCACTTCATCACAGTTTTCCGATTCACGAATCTCAAGCAAAACTTCATGGAGATAATCAAGTACACTCAACTCGCTAGCAATTGGTTCATCATAATTGGATTTGTTGAAAATATTAGCAAGTGGATGAGGATCCATATCAATAGATTTTTAGCAAGCAAAGATGGAAGCAAATATAAGGTACATGGTATCACAAGTATACAACAATAGATATGTCGAGAAAAAGGCGAATAAAACGGCAAATTGGTGAAGTGGGGTAGAGGAAAATGAGAGGCAAAAGGTAAATAAAGTAAATGCAAGAGTTTGTGATGGGTACTTGGTAGGATTGATCTTGCTATGTATCCTCCCTAGTAACGGCGCCAGAAATCCTTCTTGCTACCTCTTTAGCTTTGTGAGAACCTGCAAGGGTGATGCAGTGAAGTAGATAAGTATTTCTCTCAGTTTTGTGAGAACCAAGGTATTAATAAAGTAAGGGGGACAAGCAAGGCCTCAATAGTAGTACCTACACAAAGAATCAAACTCTTGCACCCAACTCTATAAAGGTGTTGTCAATCCCTTCAGAGTTATTTGCAAGGGTGAGATCTGATAGAGATAGATATAAAAGATTGCAGAAACAAAAGTAAATAAATTACAGAAAAGTATTTTTGGTATTTTTGGTTTATAGATCTGAAAGTATAATATGGAAAATAGACCCGGGGGCCATAGGTTTCACTAGAGGCTTCTCTCATAAAGGAAAATAATACGATGGGTGAACAAATTACTGTCGAGCAATTGATTGAAAAGCGAATAATTATGAAGATATCCAAGGCAATGGTTATGCATATAGGCATCACGTCCATGTCAAGTAGACCAAAACGATTCTGCCTCTACTACTATTACTCCACACATCGACCGACTCCTGCCTACATCTAGAGTATTAAGTTCATGAAGAACAAAATAATACATTAAGTAAGATGACATGATGTAGAGGGATAAACTCAAGCAATATGATGAAAGCCCCAACTTTTTATCCTCGATGGCAACAATACAATACGTGCCTCGCTACCCCTACTTTGTCACCCGGTGAGGACACCGCAAGAGTTAACCCAGATCTAAGGACTTCTCCCATTGCAAGAATTACAAATCTAGTTGGCCAAATCAAACCAATAATTTGAAGAGACTTGCAAAGATATGACATCATGCATATAAGAATTAAGAAGGGACTCAAATAATATTCATAGATAATCTGAACATAAACTCACAATTCATCAGATCTCGACAAACACACCGCCAAAGAGTATTACATCGGATAGATCTCCATGAAGATCGTGAAGAACATGTTATTGAAGATCAAAGAGAGAGAAGAAACCATCTAGCTACTAGGTATGGACCCGTAGGTCAGTGGTGAACTACTCACGCTTCATCGGAGGGGCAATGGAGTTGGTGTAGATGCCCTCCGTGATGAATTCCCTCTCCGGCAGATTATCGGAAAAGGCTCCTAGGTTGGATCTCACGGGAACAGAGGCTCCCGGTGACGGAAAAGTATTTGCGTGGCTCTTTTTTGCGATACGGTAATATTTGGGAATATATAGGCCAAAGAATAGGGTTAGGAGACCTGCGGGGGGCCACAAGCTAGGGGTGTGCCCACCTGCAGGCTTGTGGCCTCCCGGTAGATGCCCTGCCCCCTACTCCAAGTCTGTTCGTTGTCTTCTGGTCCAAGAAAAATCTTTTCGGATATTTCGTTCCATTTGGACTCCATTTAATATTCCTTATCTGCAATACACAAAAACGTGGAAAACAAAAACGGACACTAGGCTCTAGATTAATAGGTTAGTCCCAAAAATAATATAAAACAACATATTAATGCATATAAAACATCCAAAACAAATAATATAATAGCATGCAATAATCAAAAATTATAGATACATTGGAGACGTATCACACGACGCTCCAATAATTTACGCATATCATGTGAAAAAACAAAAACCGAGACATATCGATAATCGGTTAAGAAGAAAGATGGGATACCTTCTGGGGCATCCCCAAGCTTAGACGCTTGAGTCTCCTTGAATATTTACTTCGGGTGCCTTGGTAATCCCCAAGATTGAACTCTTCCCTCTCTTTATTCTTCTTATATCGATACCTCCTCGATCTTTGAACAGTTCATCCACAGAAAACTTAATAGATTTTTTCTTAGCAAGGTTAGTACATATAACATCAAATCTCATCATGTCCTGCCATAAAATTATTTTATAATTGTAACCAAATATTAACTAATGTATTCTATCACAGTTCTATGGCTCCCAAGTCAACGGGGATCAATAGCAACTCAAACATAAGCACACAAATGAACTATAACATCAATCCGTAAAAATAGGACATCGTGTGAAGATATAGATGAAACTTATACTTATGTAACTCCGAAAATTCTGAAAAAATAGGAGGTGATAAAATATTTGTACAAAAGTACTATGTAAAATTTCCATAATTATTTTTATTTCCAATAAAATAGGAAAAATCAAACACTACAGCGAAAGTGTCTGTTTTTGCAGAACACATATCAAACAAGCAATTTAAACATCCTGAAGCTAAATCTTGGCATATTATTTTATAATATAATTGATTTTTACAAGGGGGTAATTTTGTTTTTGAAATTTTACTTAATAAATAATCATAAATTTTCCATGGGCATGAACAAAGTTCAAGTCTAGCCCCGACTTCAATGGTGGTCGTCCTTCTCACTTTCACTTTTCTTTTTGTAAAAGTTTTAGGTTCCCCACTTTATTTTTATTGTTAATTATTTTAAAAGATCACAACAGAATAAAATGAATCTCCAAAAAATCCAGGTTGTCTCCCTGGCAGCGCTTTCTTTAAAGCCATTAAGCTAGACATATAGTGCTCATGTAATTGATCCACCCAGATCCCAAGGTATATCAAAGCCAATTTGAATTAAGAATGAATTGTAATTTAGTAGTGATCACAAAGTAATATATATCATGTAACAACGAATTCTAACTCTCTTCCTATAAATTTTATGTCATAAAACAATTCATTCACACAAAGTACAGTATAATACATAGCATACGTAGTGTCTTGCAATTTTATCGTGTTGGAAACATAGAGAGGTGAAGATTTGGTTCCTCTCTCATAATAAATGCAAGTAGGAGCAGCAAGCTCATCCATATTATATTCATCAAAATCATCATGTGTGAGTGCAATAACAACAATTTCTTGCTTTACATAAGGAACTATAGCAAGTTCGTCTCCATAAGCATAAATCATATTGGCCTCATGGCCACAAGCATAGCAAGCATCAAGTTCATCAAAAGGGGATATTTCAAATGAATCCAAGGGATCATAGCAATCATCATAGCATTCATCCTTCAGTAAGCATGAACGGAAATTGAATAATGTATGAGTTGAAGAGTTGCTCCCATTAGAAGGTGTGAACGGGTAGCTAATCCGCTCTTCCTCCTTTTGTTCTTCCATCTCCTCGTCATCTTTTTCATCTAATGGGCTCACAGTTTCGACAAGTTCTTCCTCCATAGATTCCTGCAAAGTATTAATCTCTTCCAAGGCAACAAACATGTTCTCAATAAATTCATTAATATAGGCATTGTATTCATAATTTTCATAGCAATATTTAAGTATGGCAAAATTTTCAGATTTGTAAAGATCAGCATCATACTTTTCCAGCAAAGAAGCAATTTCATATGCACCCTTAAAAGCAATGAATTCTTTTATTTGTTCTACATCGTAGTAATCATATATACGATTACCATAAGAAGCCAAGGTTTCATTATCGTTAAGTTCACATTGAAATGGAAGGTGTGGATCTTCCATCTTAGAGCAACATGTATAATCACATCTCAAGTATAAATTCCAAGCATAACAATGCAACATTTTAATTTGATCCCATAAGTGTTTCCGTCAAGTAATAATCTCTAAAGTACTCGTGTGGATCTAATGTGTATCCAATTATCAAGTTTAACGGGGATTTCTAGGTATTATCGAAGTAGTATTTAATATTTTCCACATAACCGGCATCGAGGGTTTTAGGAGGTTTCCCATCTCCATGAGTAGCAAGTGCAACTAATTTTTTATTAAATAAAATTTGGCCTTCATTGTTTAATTTTTAATTTTTAGGATTTTCTATTGATTTCAGAACATGTCCTAATATTTGTTCATTAAAGTTTTCACTCCAACTAGAAGTTTTTTAAAAATAGTGTGGATTTGAGTGCTTGCATCAAAGCATTTTATTTCATTTGGTAAATTCAGTGGAAGTATTTTATAATATTTTTGCCAAGTTTCACTTCTTTAGAAATGGATTTTTAATTCCTTTAAGGACCTCAATTGCACTACAACCATTCAATATATTCATTTAAAAATTCCACCAAAAATTGTAGATGTCATGTGACTTCCGCGGATCACTTTGATGGAAAATCCCAACCAAGTGTTTTGGAAAATTTTAGAAAACCCTCCTGTTTTGCATTCTGGTCCATTTTGATGTTTTGAACTGCAACCCTCTTGTATTTTGCACCAATCCCTTTGAGATTTTTACCGCGTGTAGTATACCCTACCAAACCAATATGTCCAGGAGACGAGCCTCTTTTGGATATTTTAAGCTCATGCTTTAACCACGTGTGGTTGCTGTCGAGAACTGATTTTGTTAAAAAATGCACTAGCAAGTTTTAGCTTTGGCCAATCTAACCTTGTCATCTTGTCGTGAATTGAGAGAGACTGTGAATTGAGACAGACTTTGATCAGGTAATATTGCTCGCCAGCAAAGCTCCCTAGATGCCCAAAATTGGCATGGTTTTGACTTTGCACTCTGGAGTTGCTCCCCGGGACCAACTAGCATGTATGGTATCTTTCCCTTAACCCCTAGCCTAGCCCTATTAATTTCCTCAAGCTTTGGACCCCTCTAGACTTGCCAGGATTTTCGTCGAGCACTTGGTGGGCATGCCCGGAGCGCGAGCAGAGCACATGTTTTGCACACGCCCACGCCCGAGCCACCGCATCAACCTGCCCCTTCCCCCTTGGCCTACTCGCAGAGCCGCGCCCCACCGTCTCCATCCCCGACCATTGGTCGCCGCTACCCTATGCCACTCAGGGCCGCAGCCATGGCAACCTTGGCGGCATGCCTTCGGCCGTAGTTTGCCTGCCATGGCCGGCACCGCCCAGCCACTCCCCGCTCGCCACGCGCCCCTGGAGCAGTACTCCGTTTTCCCATGAGCCCCTACAACCTCGCCAGCCTGCCCCTGCCACCCCCTGTCCGCCGTCAGAGGTGGTTGCCGAAGTTCCTGTCCACGACCACTTCAGGACCGGCTTCGTGTGCCTACAAAAGGAGCCCCCCAGCGCCCCGAGCAACCCAGCGCCCCTAGAACCGCAACCATCTCCCCATCGCTCCAATTTGGCTGGAGGCGCCCGCCGTGATTGCATGCGGCAGTTTCACCGCCGCCAACATCCGGCCTAATTCTGGCGAACCTGAGCCTCAACTAACCCACCTTAGCCCCGGTAGCCTTCCCCATGACCGTAGAACCCAACCCCATGCCCATTTCCATCGGTGGCAAGCTACGGGTGGAGCTATGATGGTCAAAGCCATCCGGACGTGGTGCTCGCTCCAAAGCTCTCCGGCAACCCCTGCACCCTCTAGAGGACGAGGCCCTCCACCCTGAACATGTCGGTGTCCCCTGCTGCAGGAACGAAGCCCGTAGCGCCAGCAATCGTTGTCAGTGTCTACCCTGTCGTGTGCGAGAGGATGGAGGTAAAACCGACAGGTGGGTTCCAGCTATCGGTGAGCCAGCCTTAACCCGCTAGCGCACATAGCCTTGGGTGCACCTTCGCCGTGAGTAAGCGTCTTCGTGTGTATGCGGTTTCAGTTTATGGAAAGCGTATTCACACCGAACCGTTTTCTTTTTCAGATTTTGTATTAAAAAGGGAGTTTGACCGGAACTTTGACTAGCTCTAACTTTTAAAATAGAACTCCAAATGAGTTGATTATTGTTTTGTTGTTTTTTAAATCTCAGCTAGTTTATTGTCTTAATTATTTTAGAAAAAATCAAACAATATTTATATAATGTTTTGGAATCGTGTGTTAAATGGAATATTTTTAAAAATAGGAATTTGAAGGGAACAACTTTCAAAGTTTTGGAGGGAGCTCAACCTTTCTACATACTCAAGGCAAGCATCTTGAACCTGATTTTTCTTAAGTGCGTGACTGATGGCTCTGATGATTGGATGCATGGTTATGTTACTTAAATAGAACTCCCCATAGTAGCATACTTTGCATGAATACATGTGATATGTGTGTGATTTCTATTGAGCATATAATGTCGGTAATGTGTGGGTGCTGCCTCCTACTACGTATGCCATGTGGGTCTGGACAACCTTGGAGGAAGGTTTGTCATGATGAACATGCGACCATGAAATTGATATCTCGTGGCAATGAGAGTGATTAGTGAGGTCATATCGAGGTGTGATGGTGGTATCCCCTGGATGAAGGTTGCATGGCCCTGGAATAATGCCCTAGAATAATGAAGGTTCCATGGCCCTGGAATAACGCCAGTCATCCGGTAAGGGGTATGGGTGTTTCCGGTCTGGGGCCGAGGGGGGGGGGGCTCCCCTTGTAGTGCACGGTAGAAATTTGATCCAATGCTATTCGAGCATGTTGGCCTCCCCGTTTTATAGTTTTTCTGTGGAAGCGTAGTCTAGGTGATTCCAGACCTCGCTGGGTAAACATGGGTGTGTGCTGGTTTTGAGTGTTTACTTCTAACATACCGTATACGAGATAAGTCCTAGTGACTATTGAAACCCGTTGGTTGTGGGTAAGAGTAGACCCTCTGCAGAGTCAAAAACTGTTGGGGAACGTCGCATGAGAAACAAAAAATTTCCTACGCGCACGAAAACCTATCATGGTGATGTCCATCTACGAGAGGGGATGAGTGATCTACGTACCCTTGTAGATCATACAGCAGAAGCGTTAGTGAACGCGGTTGATGTAGTGGAACATCCTCACGTCCCTCGATCCGCCCCGCGAACAATCCCGCGATCAGTCCCACGATCTAGTACCGAACGGACGGCACCTCCGCGTTCAGCACACGTACAGCTCGACGATGATCTCGGCCTTCTTGATCCAGCAAGAGAGACGGAGAGGTAGAAGAGTTCTCCGGCAGCGTGATGGCGCTCAGGAGGTTGGTGATGACCTTGTCTCAGCAGGGCTCCGCCCGAGCTCCGCAGAAACGCGATCTAGAGGAAAAACTGTGGAGGTATGTGGTCGGGCTGCCATGGAAAAGTCGTCTCAAATCAGCCCTAAAACCTCCGTATATATAGGTGGGAGGGAGGGGACCTTGCCTTGGGGCTCAAGGAGCCCCAAGGGGGTCGGCCGAGCCAAGGGGGGAAGACTCCCCCCCCCCAAACCGAGTTGGACTTGGTTTGGTGGGAGGGAGTCCTTCCCTTCCTTCCCACCTCCTATTTTTTTTTTCTTTTCTCTTGATTTTCTCTTCTTGGCGCATAGAGCCCTTTTGGCCTGTCCCACCAGCCCACTAAGGGCTGGTGTGCCACCCTCAAGGCCTATGGGCTTCCCCGAGGTGGGTTGCCCCCCCCCTCCCCGGTGAACTCCCGGAGCCCATTCGTCATTCCTGGTACATTCTCGGTAACTCCGAAAACCTTCCGGTAATCAAATGAGGTCATCCTATATATCAATCTTCGTTTCCGGACTATTCCGGAAACCCTCGTGACGTCCGTGATCTCATCCGGGACTCCGAACAACATTCGGTAACCAACCATATAACTCAAATACGCATAAAACAACGTCGAACCTTAAGTGTGCAGACCCTGCGGGTTCGAGAACTATGTAGACATGACCCAAGAGACTCCTCGGTCAATATCCAATAGCTGGACCTAGATGCCCATATTGGATCCTACATATTCTACGAAGATCTTATCGGTTGAACCTCAGTGCCAAGGATTCATATAACCCCGTATGTCATTCCCTTTGTCCTTCGGTATGTTACTTGCCCGAGATTTGATCGTCAATATCCGCATACCTATTTCAATCTCGTTTACCGGCAAGTCTCTTTACTCGTTCTGTAATACAAGATCCCGCAACTTACACTAACTCACATTGCTTGCAAGGCTTGTGTGTGATGTTGTATTACCGAGTGGGCCCCGAGATACCTCTCCGTCACACGGAGTGACAAATCCCAGTCTTGATCCATACTAACTCAACTAACACCTTCGGAGATACCTGTAGAGCATCTTTATAGTCACCCAGTTACGTTGCGACGTTTGATACACACAAAGCATTCCTCCGGTGTCAGTGAGTTATATGATCTCATGGTCATAGGAATAAATACTTGACACACAGAAAACAGTAGCAACAAAATGACACGATCAACATGCTACGTCTATTAGTTTGGGTCTAGTCCATCACGTGATTCTCCCAATGACGTGATCCAGTTATCAAGCAACAACACCTTGTTCATAATCAGAAGACACTGACTATCTTTGATCAACTGGCTAGCCAACTAGAGGCTTGCTAGGGACGGTGTTTTGTCTATGTATCCACACATGTAAATGAGTCTTCATTCAATACAATTATAGCATGGATAATAAACGATTATCTTGATACAGGAATTATAATAATAACTATATTTATTATTGCCTCTAGGGCATAATTCCAACAGTCTGCCACTTGCACTAGAGTCAATAATCTAGCCCTCACATCATCATGTGAATTACATTGTAATAAATCTAACACCCATACAGTTCTGGTGTTGATCATGCTTTGGCCGTGGAAGAGGTTTAGTCAGCGGGTCTGCTACATTGAGATCCGTGTGCACCTTGCATATATTTACGTCCTCTCCCTCGACGTAGTCGCGGATGAGGTTGAAGCGTCGTTTGATGTGTCTGGTCTTCTTGTGAAACCGTGGTTCCTTTGCCGCCTCCAAGATCCGTCATGAACTGCTTGGCACCCGTGTTGTCACAGAACAAGGTTATTGGATTCAGTGCGCTTGGCACTACTCCAAGATCCGTCATGAACTGCTTCATCCAGACACCCTCCTTAGCCGCCTCCGAGGCAGCCATGTACTCCGCTTCACATGTAGAATCTGCTACGACGCTTTGCTTGGAACTGCACCAGCTTACCGCACCCCCATTAAGAATAAATACGTATCCGGTTTGCGACTTAGAGTCATCCGGATCTGTGTCAAAGCTTGCATCGACGTAACCTTTTACGGTGAGCTCTTTGTCACCTCCATACACGAGAAACATCTCCTTAGTCCTTTTCAGGTACTTTAGGATATTCTTGACCGCTGTCCAGTGATCCACTCCTGGATTACTCTGGAACCTACCTGCCATACTTATGGCCAGGCTAACATCCGGTCTAGTGCACAACATTGCATACATGATAGAACCTATGGCTGAAGCATAGGGGACGGAGCGCATATGCTCTCTATCTTCATCAGTTGCTGGGCACTGAGTCTTACTCAATCTCGTACCTTGTAAAACTGGCAAGAACCCTTTCTTGGTCTGTTCCATTTTGAACCTCTTCAAAACTTTATCAAGGTATGTGCTTTGTGAAAGTCCTATCAGGCATTTTGATCTATCCCTATAGATCTTAATGCCTAGAATGTAAGCAGCTTCTCCTAGGTCCTTCATAGAGAAACTTTTATTCAAGTAACATTTTATGCTCTCAAAAAACTCTACGTTGTTTCCAATCAGTAATATGTCATCCACATACAATATTAGAAACGCCACAGAGCTCCCACTCACTTTCTTGTAAATACAAGATTCTCCAACCACTTGTATAAACCCAAATGCTTTGATCACCTCATCAAAGCGTTTGTTCCAACTCCAAGATGCTTGCACCAGTCCATAAATGGATCGCTGGAGCTTGCACACCTTGTTAGCATTCTTAGGATCGACAAAACCTTCGGGTTGTATCATATACAACTCTTCCTTAAGGAAACCGTTAAGGAACGCCGTTTTGACATCCATCTGCCAGATTTCATAATCGAAAAATGCAGCTATTGCTAACATGATTCTGACGGACTTAATCATCGCTACGGGTGAGAATGTCTCATCGAGTCAATTCCTTGAACTTGTGAAAAACCCTTTGCCACAAGTCGAGCCTTATAAACGGTCACATTGTCGTCAGCGTCCGTCTTCTTCTTAAAGATCCATTTGTTCTGAATAGCCTTGCGACCCTCAGGTAGTACCTCCAAAGTCCACACTTTGTTCTCATACATGGATCCTATCTCGGATTTCATGGCTTCTAGCCATTTGTTGGAATCTGGGCCCACCATTGCTTCTTCATAATTTGCAGGTTCGTTGTTGTCTAACAACATGATTGATAAGACGGGATTACCGTACCACTCTGGAGCAGCACGTGATCTCGTCGACCTGCGTGGTTCGACAGAAACTTGAACTGGAGTTTCATGATCATCATCATTAACTTCCTCCTCAACCAGCGTCGCAATGACAGAGGTTTCCCCTTGCCCTGCGCCACCATCCAGAGGGATGAGAGGTTCGACAACCTCGTCAAGTTCTATCTTCCTCCCACTCAATTCTCTCGAGAGAAACTCCTTCTCGAGAAAAGCTCCATTTTTAGCAACAAACACTTTGCCCTCGGATTTGAGATAGAAGGTGTACCCAACTGTCTCTTTCGGGTAACCTATGAAGATGCACTTTTCCGCTTTGGGTTCCAGCTTTTCAGGCTGAAGCTTTTTGACATAAGCATCACATCCCCAAACTTTAAGAAACGACAACTTTGGCCTTTTGCCATACCACAGTTCGTATGGTGTCGTCTCAACGGATTTTGATGGTGCCCTATTTAAAGTGAATGCAGCTGTTTCTAATGCATAACCCCAAAACGATAACGGCAAATCAGTAAGAGACATCATAGATCGCACCATCTCTAATAGAGTACGATTATGACGTTCGGACACACCATTACGCTGTGGTGTTCCAGGCGGTGTTAACTGTGAAACAATTCCACATTGTCTTAAGTGAGTACCAAACTCGAAACTCAGATATTCACCCCCACGATCAGACCGTAGGAACTTGATCTTCTTGTTACGATGATTTTCCACTTCACTCTGAAATTGCTTGAACTTTTCAAATGTTTCAGACTTGTGTTTCATCAAGTAGACATAACCATATCTACTTAAATCGTCAGTGAAGGTGAGAAAATAACGATATCCGCCGCGTGCCTCTATGCTCATCGGACCACACACATCGGTATGTATGATTTCCAACAAGTCACTTGCACGCTCCATTGTTCCGGAGAACGGCGTATTTGTCATCTTGCCCATGAGGCATGGTTCGCACATGTCAAGTGAATCAAAATCAAGTGACTCCAAAAGTCCATCAGCATGGAGTTTCTTCATGCGCTTTACACCAATATGACCTAAACGGCAGTGCCACAAAAATATGGTGCTATCATTGTTAACTCTAACTCTTTTGGTCTCAATGTTATGTATATGTGTATCGCTATCAAGATTCAATATGAACAATCCTCTCACATTCGGTGCATGACCATAAAAGATGTTACTCATAGAAATAGAACAACCATTATTCTCTGACTTAAAAGAGTAACCGTCTCGCAATAAACAAGATCCAGATATAATGTTCATGCTCAACGCAGGCATTAAATAACAATGATTTAAGTTCATCACTAATCCTGACGGTAACTGAAGTGACACTGTGCCGACGGCGATTGCATCAACCTTGGAACCATTTCCTACGCGCATCGTCACTTCATCTTTTGCCAGCCTTCGTCTATTCCGCAGTTCCTGTTTCGAGTTGCAAATATGAGCAACAGAACCGGTATCGAATACCCAGGCACTACTACGAGAGCCGGTTAAGTACACATGAATAACATGTATATCAAATATACCTGATTTTTCTTTGGCCGCCTTCTTAGCTGCCAGATACTTGGGGCAATTGCATTCCAGTGACCCATACCCTTGCAATAGTAACACTCCGTTTCAGGCTTAGGTCCAGCTTTGGGTTTCTTCGGTGGATTGGCAACAGGCTTGCTGCTCTTCTTCGAATTACCCTTCTTGCCTTTGCCGTTTCTCTTGAAACTAGTGGTCTTATTCACCATCAACACTTGATGCTCTTTACGGAGTTCAGACTCTGCGACTTTCAACATCGCAAACAACTCGCCGGGTGACTTGTTCTTCCCTTGCATGTTGTAGTTCAACACAAAGCCTTTATAGCTTGGCGGCAGTGATTGATGGATTCTGTCAGTGATAGCCTCTTGTGGGAGTTCAATCCCCAGCTCAGCTAGACGGTTTGAGTACCCAGACATTTTGAGCACATGTTCACTGACAGACGAGTTTTACTCCATCTTGCAAGCATAGAATTTATCGGAGGTCTCATAGCTCTCGGTCCGGGCGTTCTTTTGAAAGATAAACTTCAACTCCTGGAACATCTCAAATGCTCCATGACGCTCAAAGCGACGTTGAAGTCCCGGTTCTAAGCCATACAAGACTGCACATTGAACTATTGAGTAGTCCTCCTTACGTGTTAACCAAGCGTTCTTAACATCCTGATCAGCCGTAGCGGGTGGTTCATCTCCTAGCGCAGCATTAAGGACATAGTCCTTCTTCCCAGCTTGTAAGATTAGCTTAAGATTACGAGCCCAGTCTACAAAGTTGCTTCCATCATCTTTCAACTTAGCTTTCTCTAGGAACGTATTAAAATTCAGGATGACTGTCGCGTGAGCCATGATCTACAACACAAATATATTCAAAGTGGACTTAGACTATGTTCAAGATAATTAGAGTTTAACTTAATCAAATTATTTGCTAAACTCCCACTCAAAAAGTACATCTCTCTAGTCATTTGAGTGGTTCATGATCCACCTACACTATCTCAAGTCCGATCATCACGTGAGTTGAGTATAGTTTCAGTGGTAAGCATCCCTATGCTAATCATATCATCTATATGATTCATGATCGACCTTTCGATCTCATGTGTTCCGAGGCCATGTCTGCACATGCTAGGCTCGTCAAGCTTAACCCGAGTGTTCCGCGTGCGCAACTATTTTGCACCCGTTGTATGTGAACGTTTAGTCTATCACACCCGATCATCACGTGGTGTCTCGAAACGACAAACTGTAGCAACGGTGCACAGTCGGGGAGAACACAATTTCGTCTTGAAATTTTAGTGAGAGATCACCTCATAATGCTACCGGCGTTCTAAGCAAAATAAGGTGCATAAAAGGATTAACATCACATGCAATTCATAAGTGACATGATATGGCCATCATCACGTGCTTCTTGATCTCCATCACTAAAGCACCGGCACAATCTTCTTGTCACCGACGCCACACCATGATCATCCATCAACGTGTTGCCATCGGGGTTGTTGTGCTACTCATGCTATTACTACTAAAGCTACATCCTAGAAAAATAGTAAACGCATCTGCAAGCACAAACGTTAGTATAAAAACAACCCTATGGCTCCTGCCGGTTGCCGTACCATCGACGTGCAAGTCGATATTTTCTATTACAACATGATCATCTCATACATCCAATATATCACATCACATCGTTGGCCATATCACATCACAAGCATACCCTGCAAAAACAAGTTAGACGTCCTCTAATTTTGTTGTTGCATGTTTTACGTGGTGACCATGGGTATCTAGTAGGATCGCATCTTACTTACGCAAACACCACAACGGAGATATATGAGTTGCTATTTAACCTTATCCAAGGACCTCCTCAGTCAAATCCGATTCAACTAAAGTTGGAGAAACCGACACTTGCCAGTCATCTTTGAGCAACGGAGTTACTTGTAACGATGAAACCAGTCTCTCGTAAGCGTACGAGTAATGTCGGTCCAAGCCGCTTCAATCCAACAATACCGCGGAATCAAGAAAAGACTAAGGAGGGCAGCAAAACGCACATCACCGCCCACAAAAACTTTTGTGTTCTACTCAAGAAGACATCTACGCATGAACCTAGCTCATGATGCCACTGTTGGGGAACGTCGCATGGGAAACAAAAAATTTCCTACGCGCACGAAAACCTATCATGGTGATGTCCATCTACGAGAGGGGATGAGTGATCTACGTACCCTTGTAGATCGTACAGCAGAAGCGTTAGTGAACGCGGTTGATGTAGTGGAACGTCCTGACGTTCCTCGATCCGCCCCGCGAACAATCCCGCGGTCAGTCCCATGATCTAGTACCGAACGGACGACACCTCCGCGTTCAGCACACGTACAGCTCGACGATGATCTCGGCCTTCTTGATCCAGCAAGAGAGACGGAGAGGTAGATGAGTTCTCCGGCAGCGTGACGGCGCTCAGGAGGTTGGTGATGACCTTGTCTCAGCAGGGCTCCGCCCGAGCTCCGCAGAAACGCGATCTAGAGGAAAAACTGTGGAGGTATGTGGTCGGGCTGCCATGGAAAAGTCGTCTCAAATCAGCCCTAAAACCTCCGTATATATAGGTGGGAGGGAGGGGACCTTGCCTTGGGGCTCAAGGAGCCCCAAGGGGGTCGGCCGAGCCAAGGGGGGAAGACTCCCCCCCCCCAAACCGAGTTGGACTTGGTTTGGTGGGAGGGAGTCCTTCCCTTCCTTCCCACCTCCTGTTTTTTTTTCTTTTCTCTTGATTTTCTCTTCTTGGCGCATAGAGCCCTTTTGGCCTGTCCCACCAGCCCACTAAGGGCTGGTGTGCCACCCTCAAGGCCTATGGGCTTCCCCGAGGTGGGTTGCCCCCCCCTCCCCGGTGAACTCCCGGAACCCATTCGTCATTCCCGGTACATTCCCGGTAACTCCGAAAACCTTCCGGTAATCAAATGAGGTCATCCTATATATCAATCTTTGTTTCCGGACCATTCCGGAAACCCTCGTGACGTCCGTGATCTCATCCGGGACTCCGAACAACATTCGGTAACCAACCATATAACTCAAATACGCATAAAACAACGTCGAACCTTAAGTGTGCAGACCCTGCGGGTTCGAGAACTATGTAGACATGACCCGAGAGACTCCTCGGTCAATATCCAATAGCGGGACCTGGATGCCCATATTGGATCCTACATATTCTACAAAGATCTTATCGTTTGAACCTCAGTGCCAAGGATTCACATAACCCCGTATGTCATTCCCTTTGTCCTTCGGTATGTTACTTGCCCGAGATTTGATCGTCAGTATCCGCATACCTATTTCAATCTCGTTTACCGGAAAGTCTCTTTACTCGTTCCATAATACAAGATCCCGCAACTTACACTAAGTCACATTGCTTGCAAGGCTTGTGTGTGATGTTGTATTACCGAGTGGGCCCCGAGATACCTCTCCGTCACACGGAGTGACAAATCCCAGTCTTGATCCATACTAACTCAACTAACACCTTCGGAGATACCTGTAGAGCATCTTTATAGTCACCCAGTTACGTTGCGACGTTTGATACACACAAAGCATTCCTCCGGTGTCAGTGAGTTATATGATCTCATGGTCATAGGAATAAATACTTGACACACAGAAAACAGTAGCAACAAAATGACATGATCAACATGCTACGTCTATTAGTTTGGGTCTAGTCCATCACGTGATTCTCCCAATGACGTGATCCAGTTATCAAGCAACAACACCTTGTTCATAATCAGAAGACACTGACTATCTTTGATCAACTGGCTAGCCAACTAGAGGCTTGCTAGGGACGGTGTTTTGTCTATGTATCCACACATGTAAATGAGTCTTCATTCAATACAATTATAGCATGGATAATAAACGATTATCTTGATACAGGAATTATAATAATAACTATATTTATTATTGCCTCTAGGGCATAATTCCAACAAAAACTATTCGAGTAACCATGTCCACGATCAAGGATGATAGGTTGACAGGTCAAGTGTTGGTCTGAGTATCGGTCTTCGGAGGAATAAATTGAAACACGATGATGATCATGAGCCGGGATGACAACCATAATTACTATGAATTTTGTTGTTGACTAATTATTTCTGGTATATGAATTTTTGAGTATCCTTGGGACAGTTGTACCTCTCGGAGACTCGATGTTATTATTTTCGTATAAGCTCTTTATGTGGTGTCACTTAGATGCCCGACTGTGGCAACTGTCACTATTACCATATAAAGCCCTTTGTGTGGTGTTGTGTAGATGCCCGACTCTGGCTATTGCTAGTACTTTCATTTAAGCCCTTTTCTATGGTGTCGCTTAGATGCCCAACTACGGCACACATCTTATTACGTATTTCATCATTATTATATTTTTATAAGCCCTATTTGTGGTGTTGCCCTAGACATGTAACTATGGCACAACTATCATTATCTCATCGTAAGCCCTCTATGCGGTGTCGCCAAGACGCCCGACTGTGGCCTATAGTGCGTGTCCTTACAAGGTGTCACCTCAAACGCCCGATCGACACCTTTTAATTAATTTTCCCCATTACTTTTCTTGCTTATACATCATGAGTAGAAATGACTTAACTACATAAATACACCCGTGAATTTAATCTTGTGGCATATCAGGTGGTATTAAAATGTGTGTGCATAAATATCACCTCCTTTTACTTAACTGTCTTCTTGATGTTTGCGAGGACATTCAGAGTACTCACTGGCTTGTCCCTCGCTATTGTCTTGGCCGGATTGCATATTTGGAGAGGAGCACGATGATAGCAACCCCAGAACCTGAGAGTCGAGGATAGTAACCTTGTGAGATAGCAAATATCGAGGTTAGCTGTTCATGTGGAAATGGTGCCCCATGGACACTAAAGATTCCATGAGTCGCTTCCGTCGTTAGCCTCTAGACATTTTTGTCCAACCTCCCCTCATAGACCTTCATGGTCTTGTACCCAAATTTTGTATTTTCTTGGAATATCTGTATCAAGTGAGTGTTCACCAGCTAACAGTAGTCCTCGGGCTGATGAACACAAGGGCCTATTGTCTGGAAATTGTTTTCTGAAAAACCGGTCGCTATAGAACCCAACAAGGAGGAAAAGGTAGAATTAATATTATCTCAAGTTATGAATACTAACGCTTACTTTACCTAGAACAAGTATGAAACTATTTTGCGGGAATAAGACTAGAAGTACTTACCAGGTGTAATAGATTTTTTTGCAAGGTAATAAAGAACAAGTAAATAAAAGTTAGGTGTTGTTTAGATAAATATTAATTTAGTTAGTTGTTTAGTAGAAAGCTTTTTGTAACACAAGAGAAGGTTTTGTTCCTAGGCAATCGATAACTAGGTCGGTAATCATTATTGCAATTTTATATGAGGGAGAGGCAGGAGCTAATATACTTTCCCCACTTCGATCATCTGCACTTATGAACTCTAGCAAGCATATGCAACTACCATATATCATTTAGGTAAAACCCAACTATACCATTAAAGATCAAGTCCCATTTACTCCCATATGTATATAACCGTCTTACTCGGGTGTAAGATTTTGTCACTCTAGCCGCCCAATATAAGCGAATCATAAACATATTGCAACACCCTACAGCGGGACTCACCCATGTGTGTGCGGAAGAGAAGGCACCATAGGATAGCACCAATACAAAACATACAACTCAAACCAATCATGGTTATCAATCAACCCATAGGACAAAACAAATCTACTCAAACATCATAGCATCGCCACACATCATTGGATAAAATATATAGCATTAAGTACCATGCTTAAGTAGAGAATACATCGGGGAAGTGAGGTTTTACACCATTGCATAGAGGGGGGAACATTGGTGGTGATGGCGGCAAATTTGTTAGTGTAGATCTCCATTACTATGGTTGCACCGGCGGCTCTTCGGCGCCACCGGGAGGGAGGGGGAGAGAGCCCCCTCCTTCTTATTCTTCTTACTTGGTCTCCCCCTAGATGGGATGAGAGATTCCCCTCTGCTCCATGGCCACCATCGCTCCCGGAGGGCAAGAGCCCCTCCGAGATTGGATCTCTCTAGCGTTTGTACGTTTGATATAGATTTCTGCGAAACAAAAAACACACAAAAACAAGAACTGGCACATGGCACTCAATAAGTAATTTAGTCCCAAAAATAATATAAAATGTTGCCAAAAATATGTGAGACTTGTAGAATATTGGCATGAAATAATCAAAATTGTAGACACGAGGGAGATGTGTCACATCATAAAGTGAAATAATGCTTGAACACATTATACATATCAATAGGATATCATGATGTGAAATGGATGTATCATTGTCACATGAAGAATTCTGCTACGTGCAACATATACAAGATCTGGCGACATGTTCAATGGAATCCTTACATGTATACTTGGTATGTAATAACGTGTCATTTGCTAATTCAGGATCTATGACATAAGCATGCTCCCTTAATGATGTTTGCACCGTCAATCCTCTGAGAGGAGTACAATACGGTTAGCTTTATTTCGTTAACAACCTTCTATGGAGAAGTTTGATCAGAGTTTGTGAAGTAGTTATGTAACGACCAAACCTAGAAGGGTTTGAGTCTCTGTGCTTTATTGTGCTAGTCCTTGGATCGACTCGCTAGCACACACAGTATAGATGAATACCATAGTAGCAAGTGCATCATTTATTACAACGTATGATCCAGAATTTATAAAGTATAACAATCTTCATAGACTTGGCTAGCTTTATTCTATCAAAAACGGAAAAGTAGCAGAATAATAACGATGAGTCCCATCATAGCCCACTGGCGAAAATGCTGAGTGAAGACTCGCGACCCTACTGTATCTCACTAATCATCTGAATATCCTGCAACATGATAAGTTGCAGCCACAAGGGTCAATACATTGAATGTATTGGCAATTCACACATAATGGTAATGCAAAACCTACATATATAAGCAATGTATGACAAACAAAACAGACAAGTTGGTTCGGCATAAAGCTAACTTCACCTACCTGCATTAACTGATCAAGGTCTCACACACCACAACCAATTTAACCCGTAATGGAGAACTCACAAACCTACGGTGAGATGAGAAAGATCTTCAAGATGTATCAAGTGTGCTCAGTCGATGACATATTCAATGGGGAATCCAAAGCGCTCAGCCATCAACGCATTCACCTGATTTAAGTCCCAACAACTCAAGTGCGCTCAGTATTGGCGCATTCTCTAGGAACAATAGAGCGCACAGTCATAGACGCATTCACTCGAGCAAAAGCCCCAAGCCTATAGCTATAAACACTCATCACTTTCATAAAAACACTTGGTACGAGTCCACGTCTACCATAGCATATCCAAGCATACAATTAAGCAATGCAACCAAGACACACATATGGCGACAAGCAATATAAGAATCACACCAAACACATAACATATCATAACAGTGCATAGCTGACATATAGGATGAGCATAATCAAAAGTGCAAACTTGCCTTGAACAGTGCTGAAGTACTCTAACACTTAATTCCGATTCGATTCACACTGTGGACAATCCATATGATCGACAAAGGCATCGATAAATAAACCATACTCACATAACATCAAAATAAAGTCAACAGCAAAGAATTTAATTAAAACTCATATAACATAAACTTATGAGTAGGTATTTTTATCTACATGCTAGTGGGAGGACAATGCAAAAATAATTAATTAAATTGGATGAACGGTTCGAAAGATATGGCCTCCGGTAGGTTTAAAGTAAATCTAATCCAACTTAAATTTTAAATATTGATAACCTGAAAACTATTGGTTCTATCATGTTCTACTCATCAATACGAGATCACAAGAAAAGAATTTCCTGATTTGGAGCTACGAGTAAAAAGTTAAACATGTTTTAAAATTTTACCGAAAATCTGACCGAGCTAAAACAGATCAAAAATAGATTTAAATCGATACTATAGCAACTTCGTGTATTGGCTGAATTGGATCGTGTGCACATGCTTACCATGAACAACAGAGAAAAACGGGTCGGTGGCTTTCTAACGAACTCCGGCGACGGCGGCTAGCTCCGGCAAAGATGGACGGACGACGCGAACTCTGGTGGTGCTCCTAGTGAGGACGAGGGTGAGAGTCTCCGGTGGCAGTGCTCCTGACGAACTCCAGGCGGCGGCTTCAGTCTCAGGAAACGAACGAGACACGGGAAAGAAATCGGATGAAAGGGGAATAAGGACAGGGGCTTCGGTTTCCTCGGGTTATTCCCCTCGAGAGGAGGAGTCCTGGCGATGCGTGCGCGTGGTGGGAATCTGGCTCGGTGTGGAGACAATCTGTGGCAGGCTGGTGATGGGGGCATGAGCTAGCTGGTTCGGTCCTGGAGCGAGGGGCGATGGGTTCGTGAGCGCTGCATGTGGTGCAGTGGGCATGAGGCGCTGGGGTGCTCGGTCACGGCCTCAGAACATGTCTAGTAGAGCCCTCAAACCCTTAAATCTAAAACCAATTTTAAGGATTGAGAATTGGCCATTTTTGACACTTTTAAGGGTTGAAAAACAGAGGTAAAGACTAGAATCCTCAAACCCAACCCTTATAACGGAATATTCCGTTATAAGGGTTGGGTTTGAGGGTTCTAGTCTTTGCCCCAACCCCAACCCTTAAAACTGTCATTTAACATATCACAATTTTCATCATCTCAATAACACCGAATAGTACTTTCAAACACATAATAAACAGGGGCAAACACGTATAATTGTCTTACACAAAGGATTTTCAAACAACATCAGGTATCTAGTTAGGCCAGATATCGGCCTTATTTTATCTTGCAAACTCAGCGTCTAGGTTTAACCACATGCCTTACATGGAAGGGTAAATTAAACTACTTTAGATCATCTTGTTCAGATCAACTGAACTGATTTATAGATCTTACATGTAGAGGGATGGGATGAGGGAATGGTTTGTTTGATCCAAGCAAACTTTCGTACGTTGCATTCCAACTGCATAAACAAATGGTTTGGGTGAGCAAGAAGATTCAGAATACAGCATACTATGATGTCTTGAAACAAAAGGGCACAACATACTATTATCTAGTCCAAGCTTCATTAGATATATGATTACAAAATGTTCTTCAGATAAAATTCAAACCTGGTGCCGATTTGAACAAGAAATAAAGATCAAGAGCAAGCATCCCATATTTTTACATTTTTGCGTCCAAGTATCTAACTTGGTTTTAAACGTCTCTTATGGAAGATAAACAGTTATTATTTGTCACTTTTTCCTTTTTCTTCCCTATGCTATTGTCATTGATTTCAATAGATACTTTGGTTGTTGCATGTCGGACTCCAAAAATATGGAACTCTACAGATAGAAAAACTAAGCTTCTCTACCACATTATAGATCTATTATACATCCATAAATTCAGAGATCAACAAGAGAATACAGCAGTAACGTATTTTAACACTTCAGAGACTCCCAATGATTTTAGCAGGGAGCAGAATCATAAACTGAACAGTGTCCCAGTACCAGAAATGCATACTCGAAGCATATGAAGATGCAGGCGGAGGAGTGCAGCTGCGGGATGGCGCGCCAGTCCCAGCCGGGCCCCATCTCGGGGTGGCGGGCGGGCGGGCGGGCAGGGGGCGGGCGGGGCGGGGCGCGTAGGGGCGGCCGGGGCGGGGCGGCGGGTGGCCGGTGTCGATGCGGAGGGCCAGGCCGTGGAGGGGCGGCGTCAGTGGCCGGGGGGCGGGCGGCGGGCGTCGGGGGCGTGGAGGGGCGGCGGGCGGGGCGCGGAGGGGCGGCGGGCTGGCACCAGCGGCGGCGGGATCGGGGGAGGGAGCTGCGCGGGATGAATCTTCCCTCCCGCACGAGGGTGGTTGAGGAGTGCGGGTTGGGGGGAGTTTTTCCCCCCAACCCTCACTTCTACAGGTTGGGATGATGTTTGAGGGTTGGACCTCTAAATTTTTTTATGGGTTTGAGGGTTTAGGGGTTCTAGTCTACCGTTTTTTTCGAGGAAAACTGTAAAAAAGCGGTTATTTTTAGGGGTTTGAGGATTTGAGGGCTCTACTAGACTTGCTCTCACGGGAGCGATGGGGTCCTAGCTGGAGAGACCTGGTGCGATGGCTGCTCGGGAGCTGAGCGCTGGTTCCTGTTGCGCTCGGGAGCCTCGAGCCTGGGGCTCGTCCGTCGCTGGGGAAAGAAGCTGTTAGGAATTAATTAAATACATTAATTAAGGTATAATCCCAGCTATGTCGGTTGCCTTAATTTCACAACTGCTCCTTGTAAACCGCCTTCGTAGTGGGGGTATAAATACCCACCTCGTCAATCAATGAGATGACTGTTCCATCATTTGTTTCCTTCTCTCTTTTACATTTCACACGTTATGAGTACTTGCTCTGCCGTCAGCGACAAATAGCCATCACGAGAAAGGTAAGAATGGCAGGAAGGGACTTGCCGTCGCTTGCTTTCGCTATTGCACGCCTCCTCCAGAAAGAAAGCAGTCGCTTTCCACGCACCCATCGCCACCGTGTTGCACATCGCCATCAGGGGCTTGGTGCAAGGAGTGGCCCTCGTCGCCGCTTCTTCGCCAGGAACCACTGCCAGAACCGTCGCCGAGGGTATGCACGCCGAGGCAACCAACCACTCCGTGGGCATGCACCAACAGTGCATCAGGCTGGACCTTCGGCTCCGGCCACCGCTTCACTTCATCATACTGGGCCTTCGGCTCCGGCGGTTGCCGGCGACTACATCGTACCGGCCACTCCACCATCCGCCTTCAACATCCCTCCTATGGATTGTCTTCTTGCAGCGTCGTCAGCACCGTTCCTCGGACTAGAAGAGATGTTCCCTTGCGAACTTGCGCCGCCACCTCTACCCCCGTACTACATGCAGGACGAGTTCGGACTGTGCCCAGCGCGTACGGGCGCACCACCATGGCTACCGTCGTCGATGCCATCAGACAAACTGTCAGAGCACCTCTTCCCCCCAGGATACGGCCCCGTCTCGGATCTGCCGTCCTTGAAGCCGGCAGCAGCGGAAACAGGCGGTTACCCCGCTGTTCCCTATCTGAACGGTGCCATCAAGATGGAAGAAGAAGGAGAGGGCCAGGGCTCATCGTCGATGCCGCCTCCACCATCACTGGCGACTCCGCCCCCGCCTCCAGCACCACCCCTCCCTCCCACACCTCCACCAGAGGTGCGCCACATCCGGAGGCAGATCATCGCGGACATGGCGCAGAACCGCGCTGCAGTAAGGGGTACGTGGTCGTCGGCGTCCCTCGGCCTCACCGGCGCCCCCGGGGCGACCAGCAACGGTGGTGGTCGTGCGGCAGCGCGGGGAACACCCCGCCTCCTTTGAAGAAGCCGCCATGGGGAGAGGAGGGCTGGCGTGCTTAGGTCCTGCACCAGATCGAGCAGAAGATGGGGAATAGGAGAAGCCGCGCTGTGTGAAACCTGATGCGTTTCTCTCCCTTATCCACTCATATGCGGTGGTGCATTGGCCAGCACGCACCAGGCCACGTCTCTCTCCAAAAAGGCCTATAGGCCAGGAAATTCCACCATGTACACCTAAATAAATGGACTATTAGTGTGTTGTGCTTAATCATAGTACTACTATATTGCACTCGAGTCTGTTCCTTTTATTTCAGTGTGATATCTTATTGTATTAAGAACCTGTGCTTATCATATTCACTTAGTATTGTGTTGTGCGTTTGAATACTTAGATTGTATATCGTCTAAAATAAAGTCTCAGACTATGTGCACATATTCTATATGATTGCCTCAGCATTTTCCATTTTTTTTAAATATGTAGTTCTCAAGTACAACATTCTATTTAATTCAAATTTTTGGATGACAAGGTAGATGAGGCATCTACTGCACTTTGCAGATTATCCTCATCGCTGAAAGATCTACATTTTGCCTCCATTCTTTTGGCAAAATGACTATCTTCGAGTGCTCTCCCGAATATGCGAATTAATGTGACTACCTCGATTTTTTGCAAATCACAAGGTAATTGTGTGATCTACTGCATAATTTGCAGATTATCCACTCTTGCTGAGAGGTCTACATCTAGTCTTTTGACAAGATGACTACCTTCAAAGTGTTTTTGTAAAATATAGTATGACACATGGTAATGGACATATGAACATCTACTGGTCAAAACCAGACTATGTTCTCCACTACTATGAGATCCACACCCCAACGGTGACTATCTTCAAAGTGTCATATACATAAAATGAGGTCTACACATACAAGTTTAAAGCATCAGCTATAATTGAAAATTTTGCTTCCCTAAAGCATTTGTTGTAACTTATATTTTACTCTCGTAGTAAAACTAAAATTATGCATGATAATACCATGCATGAGATGGCTGGCGTCATGCATCGTGAATTTCATGAACTTGAACTAGATGGTAGTAACTATTTACCATGGCTATGGATGAAAAGATAGCGCTTGAAAGCCGTAAACTCGGTTCCACTATCATCACACCCATTGAAGGCGCCATAGAAATCCCCACGACAGCCAAATATATAGCTTTAAGTTTCTTAAGGCACCATCTCCATCCGGACTTAAAGTCGGAATATTTGAAGGAAGAAGATCCACTAGCTTTGTGGAACTCTCTCAAGGAGAGACCAACAAAGAGCGGTTATGCTGCCGGAAGCACAGAGAGAATGGTCCCTCATAAGGTTCCAAGATTTCAAATCTATGGCAGCATATAACTCTGCAGTTCACAAGGTTAACTCAAAAGTAAGGTTTTGCAATCAAGCAATTTCCGAAGAAGATCTTATTGAGAAAACCTTGTGCACTTTCCACCCCTTGATGGGAGTACTACAACAACAGTACCGTCAACAAAAATACACAGAGTATTCTGAGCTCATATACAATTTACTTCAGGCTGAGAAGCATGATGAACTTCTCATCAAGAATCATCAGACACGCCCAACGGGCTCAATGCCACTCCCTGAAGCACATTCTAACACTCAGTTTACTAAAAAGTATGGGGGCAACAAAAAGAATTTCAAGAAATTCAATGGAAAGTGGAAAAGGAACAACATGCAGAAAAGCTTTGGTCAATATAAAGGTAAAGGTCACTTCAAGAAAAATGACCGAAACACCAACTCCGAGATTTGTCAAAGGTGTGCATGTACTAACCATCGTACTAGTAAATGCCGAACTCCCAAGCATCTAGCGTATTTATACATCAAATCTACTAAGAAAGGCAAACAAGTTCATGGAAAAGCTGAAGCTCACTTCAACGCCTTACAACAAGAAGAAAACCTTGAAGCTAGCACTTCTCAAAGCGCTCCTAAGGAAACAAGGCAGAAGGATGAAGATCTTCTTGATGTTGACAACATGATGGTGGAATACACCCAAGAAGCATATGGAGATCTCATATAATCTCCACATCACTCATTTGATGTTATCATCTATTTTATTGTAATAATGGATGTTATAATTTGTATAACTCTAAGTAGAATAAAGTCCTATGGACCAATCGTATTATGTAGTTCAAACATAATATCATATTTATATTTGTAACTGTAATGTGAATACTTTGTATATATATAAATATTTATATGTGAGTAATATGAATAAAGTTTCATCCTAAAATATTCTCTTACTCTATATAGATTTTACGGGAAATAATCCAATGGAAGAAGAATTATGTTTGGTGGACAGTTGTACCACTAACACAATATTAATGGAAATAAAATATTTCCAAACTCTAACTAAGAGAAAAGGGAATATTATGACCATCGTTGGTCGCAATGCGTCGATTATTATATCAGGACGAGCCACACTCGTTCTACCTATGGGTACTACAATTGTAACTGAGGATGCACTATTGTATCCTGAATCTACACGCACTCTTCGAAGTTTCAAAGAACTCAGATCAAATAACTTCCATTTGGAAACAATATCTGAAAATAATTCTGAAAATTTGCTTTTAAGAAAGAGTAATGGGTCTGAGAAACAAATTCTTGAGAAATTCCCCTCAGTTTCATCTGGATTATACTACATTTATATAAAGCCCGTATCACATGTTGCGTACAAAATAATTTTTTAAGACCTTGATAAATTCAAGACTTGGTATGATCGCCTAGGTCATCCTCGCATGTGGATGATGAGAAAAATTATTGACAATTCTATTGGTCACATCCTTCCAACTAAAAAATTCCCAAAATCATCAGATTTTTATGCACCGCATGTGCAAGTGGAAAATTAATTATAAAACCATCTTATCTTAAATTTAAAAATGAGTCATTAAATTTTCTTGAACGCATTCAAGGAGATATATGTGGTCCAATTCAACCACTATCAGGACCCTTTAGGTATTTCATGGTACTCATAGATGCATCTACTAGATGGTCACATGTGTGTCTATTGTCCACACAAAATCATGCTTTTGCCATGCTAATTGCTCAAATTATCAAATTAACAGCAAATCATCCTGAAAATAGGATAAAAACAATTCGAATGGATAATGCCGCTGAATTTTCTTCACGTGCATTCAATGACTTGCATGACTATGGGCATTCATTTAGAACATTATGTGCCTTATGTTCATACTCAAAATGGTCTGGCTGAATCTCTCATCAAAAGAGTAAAATTAATTGCTCGACCACTATTACAGAATTGTAAATTACGAGCATCTTGTTGGGCACATGCGGTATTACAAGCTGCAGATCTGATACAAATCAGACCCACTGCATATCATACAACCTCCCCGCTGCAATTAGTACGTGGCACTCAACCAAGTATTTCCCATCTACGAAAATTCGGTTGCCCAGTATACGTACCGATATCACCACCGCAGCGTACATCCATGGGCCCCCATAGAAAACTAGGTATCTATGTGGGTTATAATTCTCCGTCAATAATAAAATATCTTGAACCTCTTACAAGGGACCTGTTTACTACCCGTTACGCTGATTCTATTTTTGATGAGGACCATTTCCCGACATTAGGGGGAGAATCAAACCACAAAAAATGCCAGGAAATAGATTGGAATGTAACAGGCATTCAATCCTTAGATCCACATACTAAAGAATCTGAAACTGAAGTTCAGAGGATCATAGATTTGCAACACATTGCAAATAATCTGCCAGATGCATTTACTGACCATAAAGGTGTCACTAAATCACATATTCCCGCTGTTAATGCACCAAAACGAGTGGAGGTACCAACTAAAACCACTCAAACCCCAAATGAGAGTAAGAGGGGGAGAAATCTGGTTAGTCGGAATATAGCTGCACAAACGCCTCCGCGGAAATAGAGGAAATCAAATCTTGTACCAGTAAATGCAATTCAACCTCAAGTTGAAGGACACCAACCAGATGCTCAACATCTTGAACCTAGCATAAATGCGCGTAAAAACATAATAGCTGGGACATCGAAACACCATGATTCTATTGTTGTCGAAAATCACATAGAGTGTGAAGGTATAAAAGAAATTTGCATAAACTATATAAAATCATGAGAATCATATAATGGAGAGACTACAATTGTCGACATATATTTCGCTTCTGAAATTGCTGACATCCTTAAACTGGATCCAGAACCAAAGACCATCAGGGAGTGCCTCAAGCATCCTGATTGGCCTAAATGGAAGGAAGCAATTGAGGCAGAACTGCACTCACTCAACAAAAGAGTGGTATTTTCCTCAGTAATACCTACTCCTCACAATGACTTCCCTATTGGAGCAAAATGGGTTTTTGTCCAAAAAAGGAATAAGAACAATGAGGTGGTGAGATACAAAGCGAGGCTTGTAGCACAAGGGTTCACGCAGAGACCCGGCATCGATTATGATGATACATACTCCCTTGTAATGAGTGGAATAACGTTTCGATACTTAATATCTTTGGCAGTACAAATGAATTTATCTATGCAGTTGATGGATGTAGTGACAGCATACTTATATGGGTCACTCAAATGGACATATATATGAAGGTCCCTGAAGGACTTAAAATTCCGAATCCAAAAGCAAATCGCAACGCATATTGTGTAAAACTACAAAAGTCACTATATGGCTTAAAACAGTCGGGTAGAATGTGGTATAACCGACTAAGTGAGCTCCTTATTCAAAAAGGCTACTCAAATAATGATAATTGCCCTTGTGTATTTATAAACAAGTCCTCAAATGGATTTTGCATCATCTCAATGTACGTTGATGACCTCAATATCATTGGGAGTACACCTGATATAGAAGAAGCACACAATCATCTAATGGCGGAATTTGAGATGAAAGTTTTGGCAAAGACCAAATTCTGCTTAGGCTTACAGCTTGAGCATCTTCCCTCAGGAATTTTAGTATACCAACCTGCTTATATTCAAAAGGTTTTGGAAAAATTTAATATGGATAAATAAAATCCAACCAAAACACCCATGGTTGTCAGATCCCTTGACATGAATAAAGATCCTTTTAGACCTCGGGATGATGACAAAGAGATATTAGGACCTGAGTTCCCGTATCTCAATGCCCTTGGTGCGCTAATGTACCTTGCAAATTGCACAAGGCCGGATATTGCATTTGCGATAAATTTACTAGCTAGACATAGCGCTGCTCCAACAAAACATCATTGGACGGGAGTAAAGAATATCCTTATATATTTACATGGCACAAAAGATATTGGCTTATTCTATCAGAAAAACCAAGATATGACAATGGTAGGTGATGGGGTCATAGGCCTGCCATGCAAGTCCTACCCAAGGACTACCCCTCACAAAGGGCAGGGCCCTTAGTCAGTCCCGACTGAATTAAGGAGTCCCCATCATCCAGTCGGTAACAGGTCCTCAGTCATCCAGTCGGAGACTAGCATTCGGAGGATACCAAGCTAACCGACTAGATACACTCAGTACATCGTAACCTCTCTGGAGGGAAACGGCCGTACGTTTCCGGGTGCATTTATTAGCATTTAGAGCATACGTTACCTGTAACGTACGCATTCAATCCCCACTACTCCACCCCTGTACCGGAACCGTTGTGGAGGGCAGCGCACTCTATATAAGCCGCCCTCCCCCACTGGTAGAGGGGTTAGCAAATCACTTTATTCCATATTCCACTCGACAGCAAGCTCCGAGAGCACTGAGACGTAGGGTTGTTACCTCCACCGTAGAGGGGCCTGAATTCATACAACCTCGCCGTAGCTAGGACTCTGCCCATCTCATTCGTACCCTACACATCTACTGTCAGGCTTATACCCACGACAGTTGGCGCCCACCATGGGGCAGGCGTCTAAGCGACTTCCGGCGACTTTGCGACTACTTCCTTTCGTCATGTCGTCCGGTGGAGATTCGAGCATGGGTCACGAGATCCTCTTCGGCGCTCTCTCCTTCTTCGTCGATGATTCGACGTGGCTTCGGGATGCGCCCCTCGACGCCGAGGCGCTTCCCTGTAGCGGGGCTACGCACTTTCGTGCCGGCGCTCGCGGCATCCTTCGTCTCCAACAGTCGACTCCGGTGTCGATCTGAAGCGCCGCCACGCGCTGCAGCAAGCGGTCCCGCCGTCCGCGGCTCCAGCGTTGGGTGCAACACGCCCAGGCGCGCCAGAACGCGTCTTCGCAAGTGGCGGTTCTTGAGTCCGTTGTGGTTGCCCCGTCGGCCCAGCACTCGGACTCGGTTCCGACTGAGTTTCCTTCCGAGTATGCGGGTCACGGGCCCGCAGCAGAAGTACACATGGCCAACTCCCATGAAGATCCCCGTCAGGCTGGCCGGAACGAGCACGAGATCGGCGAAGCGTCCGGCGCACGTCGTCCACCTCGCCGTTCTGCTAGTCGGCACACTCGGCGGAGCAACGTGGAGCTGTTCCGCACACCCCTCCTCAACTTGGCTACAGCTGCCAAGATAGCCGATTCCCTCCAGCCGACTGATTCAGAGGCTGGTAGAGGGATCGAGCAGATCCGAGCCCTGTTGCACACGGCGCAGCAGCAGAATTCGGCGGTCTCCCAATCGCACAACCGGATCTATAACAGTTCCGTCCACGCGAATACGCATCGGTAGGCTCACAGCCCTGGTTGCCATCAGCGCCACAGGGGAGGCAGTCGTTCCATGATCCATGAAGATCGCCGCCGCTCACACACCCCTCCGCGGGGTGGGCCATATGGGTCCCGACATCATGATGATTGGCGTTCAGTCGGCGACACTTACGACCCAAGACCCAATGCAAGAGGACATATCGCCTAGCGCAGAGTCGACAGAGGTCGAGCCCACCGCGATGGTCGCGATACCGACCGTCCGAGTGGATGCAGGGCCACCGTGTCTGGTCCCGAGTGTTTCAGTCGAGCCATCCGTTCGGCTGACATCCGAGTGGCGGTCCAGATCGGAGGAGGGGACGACCATGTCGCCATGAAGCACCTCCCTCTGATGCTCGACGGCTCGGCGCGAGCGTGGCTAAACCAGTTGGCCCCCTCAAGTATCTACAGATGGGCAGATCTGGCCCGAGTGTTCATCAGGACCTTCGAAGGGACGTGCAAACGCCCTGCTGGCCTTGTGGAGCTCCAACACTGCGTCCAGAAGCAGAATGAGCCCCTGCGTGACTTCATCCAGCGCTGGTCAACTCTCTATCACATGGTGGAGAACGTCACCGAGCATCAAGCAGTCTGCGCTTTCAAGGCACGCGTGCGGTACAGGGATCTGTACCTGAAGTTCGGCCGAACAGGCGACATCTCCATGAGCAAGATGGTGGAGATAGCAACACGCTACGCAAATGGCGAAGAAGAGGACCACATCCGGAGCGGCAAGCACAAAACAGTCGCTGATGGCGATGGGGACAACACTCGGAAGCAGAAGCAGAAAGCTCCGACCGCTCCGCAAGCGGAGGCTGCAGCCGTAACCAATGCCAAGTTCAAGGGTAAAGGGAAGGCTCAGTTCACCCCCAAGAAGAAGCAGTTCAATAGCCCCATCCTGGACCAGCCATGTCCGGTTCATATGAGGATGGACGAAGAAGGCAACCCCATATATGCGAAGCATACCACTCGACAGTGTCGCCTCCTGATCCAGGGGTTCAGCGAAGGGCAACTGAGTGAGAAGGACCATGAACAGGATGAGGAGGATAAGGAGGATCCGTTGCCCCAAGTCCATGCAACACTGATGATCTTTGCTGACGTCGAGAGCAAGAGCCGACTGAAGCTGGTGAACAGAGAGGTGAACATGGCCACCCCTTCCAACCTCAAGTTCCTCAAATGATCTCAGACTGCGATCACCTTCGACCAGTCGGATCATCCGGCACATGTACCCACCCCGGGGAGACAGGCCCTGGTCGTCGACCCAGTGGTAGAAGGAGTCCGACTGCGCAAAGTCCTCATGGATGGCGGCAGTGGCTTGAACATCATGAACATGTTGAGTAATGGTCTCGACACAAGCATTGATAATCTAGGTTTTCAAATTCAAAAAATAAAAAAAATGTTATGAAGTACATGAAACTCTGCATGATTTCCCGGCATGGTGCCAAGATATCATGGTAAAAGTAATGGCTTGTTTGAGATATGTTTTGACACATACCTCTCACAAAACGGAGCATCACCCTAAGGCTCGTGGTTCCAACAAGGAATGTGAGGGCATTTTTGAAGATGAACCGCTAGTCGTTGCCTCATTTGGCCTAGTTTTTCATTGTTATGATGCACGAATATGACCGGCAACCTAAAATTTGAAATTTTGGGGGGTCAATTTGCTATTTTTAGACATTAAGTTAGTTTGTAGCCATTTAATGGTTATAATTCAAAATTGAAACACATGAACATGCAAGATGAAGCAAAAAAATCTCGTAGGAAAAAATCATATTTATGTACTACTTGCTTTCGTATTTATTCCCCGTGCAACAAATTTGAAGGAATTCTAAACATCTTGAGTAACGGTTTGGACACAAGCATTGAGAATCTAGGTTTTTAAATTAAAATAATGACAAAAGTTCTCTGAAACACATGAAAATTCGGATGATTTCCTAACATGGGGCCAAGATGTTATGGTTAAAGTGTTGGCTTGTTTGAGATAATCTTTGTCACATACCTCTCACAAACCATAGCGTCACACCAAGGCTGGTGGTTCCGATAGGGAACGAGGGGGCATGTTTGACGATGAACCGCCATGTCACGCCCAAGATGCAATCATATACTTATTTTGGCATGAGGGCCTCGACAAGGGTAGAAGCGCATCTCGTCATTTCGCAAGAATGGATACGATTACAAATACATGTACAGAAGAGATGAGTATATGAAATTGGATTACACTCCCCACAAGCTAATAATGAACATCACAATACAACAATACATTAAATAACAATGTAGAAAAAGCAAGGTCTGACTATGAACAAAATCAAATGATAAAACGACGTCCATCCTTGCTATCCCAGGCTGCCGGTCTAGAACCCATCCTAGACCGATGAAGAAGAAGAAGTAGAAGAAAATCACAATGAAGTAGTAGAACAATCATCGAGCTCATGTCAAAGTATCGCTTTACTTGTACTTGGAACTATTGTTGTAGTAAATCTGTGAGCCACAGGGAGTCAGAAATCTCATTTCCAAAGGTGTGAAGACTAGCAAGGATTAATGGGTGAGGTATGCTTAAGTGGTGAGGCTGCAACAAGCACTAAGCATTTATTTGAGTGGCTAACTTACAAATACAAAAAGAAGAGGGGGTCTACACTTAAATTACCATGAACTAATGATGATCAATAATTGATCCTGAACACCTACTTAGGAGTCAAACATAACCCCATTGTGTCCTCTCTCGGATGCAGAACTCATGATTAGAGACAGTCACGGTTACGGACATAGTTGGCATGTTTTAATTAAGTTTACTTAAAGTTTTCTATGACCGTGTGTTAAACAAAGTTTCCAAGTTGCCACATAACCGCGGGCATGGCTTTCTGAAAGATTTAACCCTACAGGGTGCTCCAACTCATCCATCACAAACTAGCTAGAAGTTGCATGGAAAACCTCAACCACAGAAATCCGTAGGCTCCTCTGAATCCCGTTGGAGAACCCCAACCTCGAGATAGCCCAAATTATATTTCGAATCCCGTGCACAAGACATTCGAGAATGGTAAATAAATTCCAGCAAGACTGCCTGACGTGGCGACGACTCCGATAAGAGCCGCATATCTCGTCATCCGAACACGTTAGAGAAGCTAAGCATACGGTGGCCTGATAGAAATGTCCCAAGTTGCCCCGGGTTGGCCGCGCACGATGCTCTAGTTTGGACAAACACTCGTGAGGAGCAATGGACAGGGGGTTGATTAATTAGTTATTAGGCAAATTTAGTACCAATGTTGGGCCTTGCGAGAAGAGTTTTATCCCAAAACTAAAATAAAGGGGGTCCCATCACACCCCAAGCATGTTAGGAGGGCTCAATATGGAACATAACACCGGTACACAAGTAACTAGGGCGACAAAGGTGGAACAAAACACCGAGCTAGAAGTCCAAGTCTTCCACCCTTTACCAAGTATGTAGGTGCATTAAATTAAATGGCAATAATATGGTGATATTCAAAAGAATATCCATGTTGCCACATGCAAGCATCTGCACCTGCAATTACCAAAGCTATAAGAAGGCTGAGCAAGCGGTAACATAGCCAAACAAAGGGTTGCTGGGATGTGGAGGGTGTTAGAGGATTTTCATGCAATGTTTGGCGGCTGACATTTAAGTGGTAGGTAACGAGACAAAATGGTAGAGGTGAGAAAATTAGCTTACCAATGATTGTAGTGGTATCTAGGAAAATGATCATCTTGCCTGAGATCCTCCTTGGAAGAAGAACGAATCCATGAAGTAGATGAACCAACGTAGTCGAGAGAATCCTCACACTCCAAAGCAGTTTCGGAACTCTATCGAGAAGATACAATCCAAAAACAAACAATCAACACATGATAAACACCACAACATATTCATGATATGATGCGCATACAAATATGATGCATGTCAGGTTTAAATAAGGGGGCATGACAATCACAACAATCAAATACTACATATTAAGTGAAGCTCAATATGCAACGAGTTGAATATGGACGACACCCCACATTTGAAGTACTTAGTTCACTCTCATTTAGGTACACAACAATATTAAATTTTCTTAGATATGCCAAGAGGTGAAGCATAAGTAAACTATATATCTAGGCATTTTAAATGAGGGCGGAAACAACTTATAGTATTTCCGAAATGACCCCGTATGTTAAATTTCGAAATTGCTCCAGATCTGAACTAAACATATTTTGTATTTATTAAACAGAAAAATAGGGTGGACTATGTGATTCTACATGCCATTCTAGTTGATTTACCTATACAGATCATGTAAAACGGAGTTACGGTCCAAAAGATATGAACAACACAAGATGAATATGCCACGAATGCAAAATGCATGCAAATGACAACCACAAGTATTTTAAATCATGGATGCAACAATATATTATGGAACTACATGAAATTCTAGGGAAGTTTAAATGAGGCCAGAAGAACAAATAGCAATTCCAGAAAATTCGTATTCAAATTAAGATTTCGGTATTGTTCTACCTATAACACAATTTTAGAGTTCTTAAACAGCAAAATAAATACCGCCATGTTATTCTACAAAGTTTTCTAGTCACGTTACATATATGAAACATTTTAATCGAAGCTACAGTTATTTATTTAGGAAATAAATCACTTTAACATGGTATTTATGAAAATTAAATGAAAAGAACAAGATAAATATTTTAAACATGGTTGAAAGTTGGATATTGTGAATCTACATAAAATTCTAAGCATTTTTCAATTATAAAGTTTTGAAATCCGATGCCCGGTTATTTTGCTATGAATTAAATCATTTTAACATGGCATCACGGAAACAATGCAAACCGCAAGTTTAAATCTTTTTAACATGTGTGGAAGTGGGATATTATAAATCTACACAAAATTATACACATTTTACATATATAAAGTTTTTGCATGCGATGCACGGTTAATTTATTATTAGCAATTTTAATCATGGCAATATTCTATAATTAGGAAAATCCTAGGTAATAGTAAAATCGCTCGACAGAAAAAAATACTACATAGGCCGAATTTTGCAAGTGCAACATATTAAGATGCGCGGGGGCGCAAGATAGGGCGGGTGTGCGCTCACCTTGTGGGCCGAAGCCCAAATAGGCGAAGCTAGCTGCTTGTCTCAGTGTCGGTGCAGGCCGGCATGAGGTGGGTCATCGCATGCTGGCTGTTGGCCCACGAGGGCAGTGCGGCCCACCCGAGCGCTGGGGCAGCCCATGCGAGCGGGGCTCCCTCATGCTCCTGCACGGGAGGATACCTTGGTGGTGGCTACATGCGATGTTGATAGTGGCACGACAAGGAGGTCAAATAGGAGGGGCTGGGACCGGCGGGAACGGATGGATCCGGGGTGCCCTGCACTGTATCTGGGTAACGACGATGTCTAGCCGGAGCTCCGGCTGGGGAACCAAGGCAGCGCGGCAAGGGCAGCTAGCGGTGGGGCTTGAGCAGCAGCTGGGCGTGCTGCGGGGCTGCTGCGGCTGGGCGGTGACGTGAGGGGGCGAGTGGCAGTGGGCAGGGGTCCTCTGGCGGCGGCGGCACTCAGGTGGAGCTCCGATGGACGGCGCAGGTGTCGCAGCAGGAGATTTGGGCGGAGGGAAAGGGGAGCGGCACCCGGGGGAATGGCGGCCACGCGGCAACGCTGCTCGACCCTATCCAGGCCTAGGGCGGGCGGTATCTGGGCTTGGTGTGCCCTGGCGCTGGGAGGGAGGTGGAGCAGCTAGGTGGCGACTGGTTGTGGTGTGGCGAGGATTTCGAGGCTAGGAGTTGGGGTTCGGCGAAATTTAGACGGCTAGGGCGTCTATGTATAACAAGGGAGGCTAGGTTAGTGGTTTTTCACCGTTTCGAGCCCTTCGATTGTGATCGGTCGGCTCTGGTCGTAGAAATAGGTTAGGTGGGCGAGGTGGATCTGTATGTGGCTTGTCGGCTGAAAGAAGAGAGAGATTTGAGGCCCATGGCAGGTTTTAAAATACCGCAAACATCTGACGTTTTACCGGCTATAGTGTCGTTATACATTTAATGGTTCGGGTATCAAACAGATTCCGATTGCAACGAAATTTGGCAGAAGGCCTACTTACACTATAATAAGATCGCATGGCAATTTTCAAGCTAATTTGAGAAAGTATTAAAAAAACTTTTAAAAACAATATTTTAGCGATGCCACGTGCGCGTGCGTGTGTGGTTAGTCATGAAAGGTCAACGACAAGAACGGGAAGAGCTGTCAAATAATATCAGATGCAAGTTTTTGAAAAATGATGGCAATGAAGTGCTGATGCAATGAGGATGATGCGCATGATGCAATGATGAATGCGACAACCAAATAAACTAGAGGGTGACAACGGATTAAAAGGGGAATCATGTGGAGCGTCGGTTCCGGCTGCTAGAACAATCCTCCACTAACAAGAGATCTCGACCCGAGATCTACGAATGAGAAGAGGAAGAACTCACGAGAAGACACAATCACGGATACGCACACAGTTGGCAAGTTTTAATTAAGTTTAATTCAATTTTTCTATGACCGGTGTTAAACAAATTGAGGGATCGATAGAAGATGTGTCTAGAGGGGGGGGGGTGAATAGACTACTTATATCAAGATAAAATTCCTATCCTAACCCAATTTCAAGGAAGGCCGAAATTAAGCAGTTCTAACAAGTCTAGTACACCCTAGATATGCTAGTCAACATATATGTCGGCGGAAAAGTAAATAGTTTGCACATGTAAAGGAGTAGAGTTTCAGGAAATCAAACGCAAGAGGTTGACATAACAATTTTTGGCATGGTTCCGATAGGTGGCGCTATCGTACGTCCATGTTAGCGGAGACTTCAACCCACGGAGGGTAACGGTTGCGAGAGTCCACAGAGGGCTCCACCCAAAAGGGGTCCACGAAGAAGCAGCCTTGAAAATTCCACCATGGCTTTCGCCCATAAAGGACTAGCCTTACTCACTAGATCTTCACGAAGTAGGCGATCTTCTTTCCCTTACAAACATTTTGGTTCAACTCCACAACACGAAGTAGGAGGCTCCCAGGTGACACCTAACCAATCTAGGAGGCACCACCCTACAAAAGGTAATAGATATGGTAGATTAATGAACTCCTTGCTCTTGTGCTTCTAAAGATAGTCTCCACAACAAAGATCACTCTCTCATAGAATATGCATGGGTAGGAGAGATTGATTTGGTGGAAAGGAGTTTGGGGAGGCTAAATATTAAGTTTCAGATGGTTGGATTGGAATATCTTGGTCTCAACACATGAGTAGGTTGTTCTCTCTCAGAAAATGGATCTGTCAATGAAGTGTGTGTTCTGAGTGCTTCTCCCATGAGTGATAGGTGGGTGAAGGTGTATATATAGGCAACCCACAAAATCCAACCATTACACCTAAAGTGGCAAACTCGGTGACACTAAAGTCATAAACTTGGTGGTACCGATTCACACAAAGGCAGTAACTTTTGAATCTCGGTGGGTCTGATATACACAACTCGGTGGCACCGAAAAGGTAGCTAATGGTCAGATGGCTAAACTCGGTGGCACCGATACTTAAACTCGGAAATTCTATTTTTTTGTGCTGAGGCAACAGAATGTTGGTTACCTAAACTGGGTAGCACTGATTTGGTGGGAATGCCTAGGGATTTGTCTGAAGTCAAACTCGGTGGGTCCGAAATGTGAAAGATGGTGACACCGAATTTGAGTATGTGGAATTGGACAAATCGGTTATGTGGGAAAAACGACTGAGTATTTTGGTGGCTAACCTTGAGCACATTGAGCAAACATTTCATTTTACTACCTCACCCCCTTTTAATAGTATTGGCTTTCCTATGGACTCAAAAGTGATTTCTCACAAATATAAAATGAAGAGTCTTCTAGCTTAAAGCTTGAGCTAATCTTATTCCTTTCTTGCATCAAGGGGCATGTCCACATGAGCCTTTAGCCAACGCTCTGCATGGACTAAACCTGAAATATCTAGGTAAAAGTGTTAGTCCAAGGGACAATGTATGTTGTCATGAATTATCAAAACCACCAAGGGAGCATATTGTGCTTTCAATCTCCCCCTTGGTAATTGATGACAACATACAATCAAAACATCAAATAATGATAAGCATTCAAATATGACAGCTTTGAAGGAAACATGACAGGTACAGGCTCCCCCTAAATGTGTGCAATTCCTTTTAAAGGATAGTTGTTTGGAATGCATAGACACACACAAGTTAAAAGGACCAGCCAAGTCATAGACATCCTGGCTATATGCATCAAACATATGTTAATGAAGGATTTCCATGTTCAACACTCCCTCTTGCAAATAGTATGTGCAAGAAACAAGAGGTCATCACGAACAAGGATATGATCCATATACTTACCTTGAGGATCTTGAGCGTCTTAACATAGGAGTACACTTGGGAAAACAAATGTTAGATAACACAAGAATAATCTGTTGCAAAGATGCAAAGAGCTTCAAAAGTACCAAAATATTGAAGACATTATTTGATGAAAGGATATGTCTCCAAGAGAAATAAGAACTTTTCTCCCCTAAGGATGAATATGTAATAATTTCCTCTCCCCCTGAATCATAGCATTGAAGATATTGGGAGTAGGTAGGGTAAGATAAGTTCAAACCAATAAAACACTTTATCTCTCCCCCTTAAAATATAAGGTTTGATATATCTCCCTGCAGGTAGATCTCCCTGTAGGTTGCCTTCCTTTAGGAACAAATATCTCCCCGATTAAAATTCCCCCCTTTTCTGTAAGCTTATAGGTGATATTTCTCCCCTATAAATAGGTTAATTGGATGGAAGCTTTGATATTTCTTCCCCTTTGGCATTAAATTCCAAAAAGGACACAGGGTAAGGGCTCATTGAGAGAAAGAAATCTTGGACTAGACCCAAACTATGAACGTAGCATATTGATCGTGTCATTTTATTGCTATAGTTTTTTGCGTGTCAAGTATTTATTCCTATGACCATGAGATCGTATAACCCACTGGCACCGGAGGAATACCTTGTGTGCATCAAACGTCACAACGTAACTGGGTGACTATAAAGGTGCTCTACAGGTATCTCCGAAGGTGTCCGTTGAGTTAGTATGGATCAAGACTGGGATTTGTCACTCCGTCTGACGGAGAGGTATCTCGGGGCCACTCGGTAATACAACATCACACACAAGCCTTGCAAGCAATGTGACTAAGTGTAAGTCACGGGATCTTGTGTTACGAAACGAGTAAAGAGACTTGCCAGTAACGAGATTGAAATAGGTATGCGGATACCGACAATCAAATCTCGAGCAAGTAACATACCGAAGGACAAAGGGAATAACATACAGGATTATATGAATCCTTGACACTGAGGTTCAACCGATAAGATCTTCGGAGAATATGTAGGATCCAATATGGGCATCCAGGTCCCGCTATTGGATATTGACCGAGGAGTACCTCGGGGCATGTGTACATAGTTCTCGTACCCGCACTGCACAATTAAGGTTCGGCGATGTTTTAGTATAGTTGAGTTATATGTGTGGTTAACGAATGTTGTTCGGAGTCCCGAATGAGATCACGGACATCACGAGTGTTTATGGAATGGTCCGGAGATGAAGATTGATATATAGGATGACTTCATTTGGTTACCGGAAAGTTTTCGGGCATTACCAGGAATGTACCGGGAGTGACGAATGGGTTCCGGAAGTTCACCGGGAGGGGGGCAACCCTCCCAGGGGAAGCCCAAACGCCCTAGGGGTGGCGCACCAGCCCTTTGTGGGCTGGTGGGACAACCCAAGAGGGTCTATGCGTTAGGAAAGAAAAACCAAAGAAAAGAAAAAAAAGAAAAGGTGGGATGGAAGAGAAGGACTCCACTTTCCAATCCTAGTCGGACTAGGATTGGAGTAGGACTCCTCCTCCTCCCTCCTATATATAGTGGTGATTTAGGGCTGATTTGATACAACTTTTGCCACGTGCAACTCAGATCTAGACACCAGTTTTACCTCTAGATCGTATTTTCGCGGAGCTCGGGTGGAGCCCTGCAGGAGTAGATCCTTCACTAGCACCGGACAGTCGTCATGCTGCCGGAGAACTCATCTACTTCTCTGTCTTGCTTGCTGGATCAAGAAGGCCGAGATCATCGTCGAGCTGTATGTATGCTAAACGCGGACGTGCTGTTCGTTCGGCACTAGATCGGAGCGGATCGTGGGACGGATGGCGGGACGGTTCATGGGACGGTTCACGGGGCGGATCGAGGGACGTGAGGACGTTCCACTACATGAACCACGTTTCTTAACGCTTCTTGCTGTGCTATCTACAAGGGTACGTAGATCCAAATCTCCTCTCGTAGATGGACATCGCCATGATAGGTCTTCGTGCGCGTAGGAAATTTTTTGTTTCCCATGCGACGTTCCCCAACACTGGCATCATGAGCTAGGTTCATGCGTAGATGTAATCTCCAGTAGAACACAAAGGGTTTTGTGGACAGTGAAGTTTGATTTACTGCCCTCCTTAGTCTTTTCTCGATTCGGCGGTATTGTTGCATTGAAGCGGGCCGGACCGACATTGTTCGTACGCTTATGAAAGATTGGTTTCATCGCTTCACATGCAACCTCGTTGCATAAAGATGACTGGCGGGTGTTGGTTTCTTCAACTTTAGTTGAATTGGCTTTGACCGAGGCGGTCCTTGGAGAGGTTAAATAGCAATTTACACATCTCCGTTGTGGTTTTTGCGTAAGTAAGATGTGATCTACTAGAGACCCATAATAGCCACGTAAAACATGCAACAACAATTAGAGGACGTCTAACTTGTTTTTGGAGGGTATGCTTGTGATATGATATGGCCAATGACGTGATGTGATATATTGGATGTATGAGATGATCATGTTGTAATAGTTAATATCGACTTGCACGTCAATGGTACGGCAACCGGCAGGAGCCATAGGGTTGTCTTTAAACTAACGTTTGTGTTTGCAGATGCGTTTACTATATTGCTAGGACGTAGCTTTAGTAGTAATAGCATAAGTAGCACGACAACCCCGATGGTGAGACGTTGATGGAGATCATGATCATGGAGATCATGGTGTGGCGCGGGTGACAAGAAGATCGTGTCGGTGCTTTGGTGATGGAGATCAAGAAGCACAAGATGATGGCCATATCATGTCACTTATGAATTGCATGTGATGTTAATCCTTTTATGCACCTTATTTTCCTTAGAACGACTGTAGCATTATGAGGTGATCTCTCACTAAAAATTCAAGACGAAATTGTGTTCTCCCCGACTGTGCACCGTTGCTACAGTTCGTCATTTCGAGACACCACGTGATGATCGGGTGTCATAGACTCAACGTTCACATACAACGGGTGCAAAACAGTTGCACACGTGGAACACTCGGGTTAAGCTTGACAAGCCTAGCATGTACAGACATGGCCTCGGAACACATGAGACCAAAAGGTCGAGCATGAATCGTATAGTTGATATGATTAGCATAGAGATGCTTACCACTGAAACTATCCTCAACTCACGTGATGATCGGACTTGAGTTAGTGAATTTGGATCATGTACCACTCAAATGACTAGAGAGATGTACTTTTTGAGTGGGAGTTTAGCAAGTAATTTGATTAGTTAAACTCTAATTATCTTGAACATAGTCTAAGTCCACTTTGGAAATATTTGTGTTGTAGATCAATGGCTCATGCGATAGTCGCCCTGAATTTTAATACGTTCCTAGAGAAAGCTAAGTTGAAAGATGATGGAAGAAACTTTGTAGACTGGGCTCGTAATTTAAGTTGCTCCTGCAAGCTGGGAAGAAGGACTATGTCCTTAATGCTGCGCTAGGAGATGAACCACCCGCCGCGGCTGACCAAGATGCTAAGAACGCTTGGTTAGCACGCAAGGAGGACTACTCAGTAGTTCAATGTGCAGTCTTGTATGGCTTAGAGCCGGGACTTCAACGTCGCTTTGAGCGTCATGGAGCATTTGACATGTTCCAGGAGTTGAAGTTTATCTTTCAAAAGAACGCCCGGATCGAGAGGTATGAGATCTCCAATAAATTCTATGCTTGCAAGATGGAGGAGAATTCAGGTGTCAATGAACATGTGCTCAAAATGTGTGGGTACTCAAACCGTCTAGCTGAGCTGGGGATTGAACTCCCGCAAGAGGCTATCACTGACAAAATTCTTCAATCACTGCCACCAAGCTATAAGAGATTTGTGTTGAACTATAACATGCAAGGGATGAACAAGTCTCCCGGCGAGTTATTCGCGATGCTGAAAGTCGCAGAGTCAGAACTCCGTAAAGAGCATCAAGTGTTGATGGTGAATAAGACCACTAATTTCAAGAGAAACGACAAAGGAAAGAAGGGTAATTCAAAGAAGAGCAGCAAGCCTTTTGCCAATCCGACGAAGAAACCCAAAGCTGGACCTAAGCCTGAAACGGATTGTTATTATTGCAAGGGTATGGGTCACTGGAAGCACAACTGCTCCAAGTATCTGGCTGATAAGAAGGCGGCCAAGGAAAAATCAGGTATATTCGATATACATGTTATTGATGTGTACTTAACCAGCTCTCGTAGTAGTGCCTGGGTATTCGATACCGGTTTTGTTGCTCATATTTGCAACTCGAAACAGGAACTGCGGAATAAGCGAAGGCTCGCGAAGGATGAAGTGACGATGCGCGTGGGAAATGGTTCCAAGGTTGGTACAATCGCCGTCGGCACGGTTTCACTTCAGTTACCATCAGGATTAGTTATGAACTTAAATAATTGTTAATTAGTGCCTGCGTTAAGCATGAACATTATATTTGGATCTTGTTTATTGTGAGACGGTTACTCGTTTAAGTTAGAAAATAATGGTTGTTCTATTTCTATGAGTAATATCTGTTATGGTCATGCACCCAATGTGAGAGGATTGTTCATATTGAATCTTGATAGCGATAATACACATATACATAACATTGAGACCAAAAGAGTTAGAGTTAACAATGATAGCGCCATGTTTTTATGGCACTGCTGCTTAGGTCATATTGGTGTAAAGAGCATGAGGAAACTCCATACCGATGGACTTTTGGAGTCACTTGACTTTGATTCACTTGAGACGTGCGAACCATGCCTCATGGGTAAGATGACTAAGACTCTGTTCTACGGAACAATGGAACGTGCAAGTGACTTGTTGGAAATCATACATACCGATGTATGCAGTCAAATGAGTGTGGAGGCGCGCGGCGGATATCGTTATTTTCTCACCTTCACTAACGATTTTTGTAGATATGGTTATGTTTACTTGATGAAGCACAAGTCGAAACGTTTGAGAAGTTGAAGAAATTTCAGAGTGAAGTTGAAAATCATCGTAACAAGAAGATCTAGTTCCTACGGTCTGGTCATGGGGGTGAATATCTGAGTTTCGAGTTTGGTACTCACTTAAGACAATGTGGAATTGTTTCACAGTTGACACCGCCTCGAACAGCACAACGTAATGGTTTGTCCGAACGTTGTAATCATACTTTATTAGAGATGGTGCAATCTATGATGCCTCTAATCGATTTACCGTTATCGTTTTGGGGTTATGCATTAGAGACAGTTGCATTCACTTTAAATAGGGCACCATCAAAATCCGTTGAGACGACACCATACGAACTGTGGTGTGGCAAAAGACCAAAGTTTTCGTTTCTTAAAGTTTGGGGATGTGATGCTTATGACAAAAAGCTTCAGCCTGAAAAGCTGGAACCCAAAGCGGAAAAATGCGTCTTCATAGGATACCCGAAAGAGACAGTTGTGTATACCTTCTATATCAAATCCGAGGGCAAAGTGTTTATTACTAAAAATGGAGCTTTTCTTGAGAAAGAGTTTCTCTCGAAAGAATTGAGTGGGAGGAAGATAGAGCTTGATGAGGTTGTCGAACCTCTAATCCCTCTAGGTGGTGGCGCAGGGCAAGGGGAAACCCCTTGTTGCTGCGGCGCCGGTTGAGTAGAAAGTTGATGATGATGATCATGAAACTTCGAATCAAGTTACTATCAGACCTCGCAAGTCGACAAGATCACGTACTACTCCTGAGTGGTACAGTAATCCTATCTTAACAATTATGTTGTTGGACAACAATGAACCTGTGAATTATGAAGAAGCAATGGTGGGCCCGGATTCCAACAAATGGCTGGAGGCCATGAAGTCCGAGATAGCATCCATGTATGAGAACAAAGTGTGGACTTTGGAAGTACTACCTGAAGGCCGCAAGGCTATTCGGAACAAATGGATCTATAAGAAGAAGACGGATGCACACGGTAATGTGACCGTTTATAAAGCTCGACTTGTGGCAAAGGGTTTTTCAAAAGTTCAAGGAGTTGACTATGACGAGACTTTCTCACCGGTAGCGATGCGTAAGTCCGTCCGAATCATGTTAGCAATAGCGGCCTTCTACGATTATGAAATCTGGGAGATGGTTGTCAAAATAGCGTTCCTTAACGGTTTTCTTAAGGAAGAGTTGTATATGATAGAACCCGAAGGTTTTGTCGATCCTAAAAATGCTAACAAAGTATGCAAGCTCCAGCGATCCATTTATGGACTGGTGCAAGCATCTCGGAGTTGGAATAAGCACTTTGATGAGGTGATCAAAGCATTTGGGTTTATACAAGTGGTTGGAGAATCTTGTATTTACAAGAAAGTGAGTGGGACCTCTCTGGTGTTTCTAATATTATATGTGGATGACATATTGCTGATTGGAAACAACGTGGAGCTTTTGGTGAGCATAAAAGATTACTTGAATAAAAGTTTCTCTATGAAGGACCTAGGAGAAGCTGCTTACATTCTAGGCATTAAGATCTATAGGGATAGATCGAGACGCCTGATACGACTTTCACAAAGCACATACCTTGATAAAGTTTTTACGAAGTTCAAAATGGATCAGTCCAACAAAGGGTTCTTGCCAGTATTACAAGGTATAAAATTGAGTAAGACTCAGTGCCCAGCAACTTCGAAAGATAGAGAACAAATGAGTTTCGTCCCCTACGCTTCAGCCGTAGGTTCTATCATGTATGCAATGTTGTGCACTAGACCAGACGTCAGCTTGGCCATAAGTATGGCAGGCAAGTTTGAGAGTAATCGAGGAGTGGATCACTGGACGGCCGTCAAGAATATTCTGAAGTACCTGAAAAGGACTAAGGAAATGTTTCTCGTGTATGGAGGTAACAAAGAGCTCGTCGTAGAAGGTTACATCGACGCAAGTTTTGACACCGATCCGGATGAATCTAAGTCGCAAACCGGATATGTATTTATTCTTAATGGGGGTGTAGTAAGCTGGTGCAGTTCAAAGTAGAGCGTCGTAGTAGATTCTACATGTGAAGCGGAGTACATGGCTGCCTCGGAGGTAGCAAAGGAGGTTGTCTGGATGAAGCAGTTCATGACAAATCTTGGAGTTGTGCCAAGCTCACTAGATCCTTTAACTCTGTTATGTGACAACATTGGTGGCATTGCCTTAGCAAAGGAACCAAGGTTTCACAAGAAGACCAGACACATCAAACGACGCTTCAACCTCATCCGCGACTACGTCGAAGGAGAGGACGTGAATATTTGCAAAGTGCACACGAATCTGAATGTAGCAGACCCGCTGACTAAACCTCTTCCACAGGCAAAACATGATCAACATCAAAACTGTATGGGTGTTCGATTTATTACAATGTAAATCGCATGGCGATGTGAATACTAGATTGTTAACTCTAGTGCAAGTGGGAGACTGTTGGAAATATGCCCTAGAGGCAATGAAAAATAGTTATTATTATATTTCCTTTTAAATATAATCGTTTATTATCCATGCTATAATTGTATTGAATGAAAACATAGATAAATGTGTGGATACATAGACAAAACAATGTCCCTAGCAAGCCTCTAGTTGGCTAGCCAGTTGATCAATGATAGTCTAGGTTTTCTGACTATGAGCACGCGTTGTCACTTGATAACTCGATCACATCATTAGGAGAATCAAGTGATGGACTAGACCCAAACTATGAACGTACCATATTGATCATGTCGTTTTATTGCTATACTTTTCTGCGTCTCAAGTATTTGTTCCTATGACCATGAGATCATATAACTCACTTGCACCGGAGGAATACATTGTGTGCATGAAACGTCACAACGTAACAGGGTGACTATAAAGGTGCTCTATAGGTATCTCCGAAGGTGTCCGTTGAGTTAGTATGGATCAAGACTGGGATTTGTCACTCCGTGTGACGGAGAGGTATCTAGGGGGCCACTCGGTAATACAACATCACACACAAGCCTTGCAAGCAATGTTACTAATTTTAACTCACGGGATCTTGTGTTACGGAGCGAGTAAAGAGATTTGTCGGTAACGAGATTGAAATAGGTATGCGGATACCGACGATCAAATCTCGGGCAAGTAACATACCGAAGGACAAAGGGAATGACATATGGGATTATATGAATCCTTGACACTGAGGTTTAACTGATAAGATCTTCGGATAATATGTAGGATCCTATATGGGCATCTAGGTCCCGCTATTGGATATTGACCGAGGAGTACCTCGGGGCATGTCTACATAGTTCTCGAACCCGCAGGGTCTGTACACTTAAGGTTCGGTGATGTTTTAGTATAGTTGAGTTATATGTGTGGTTACCGAATGTTGTTCGGAGTCCCGGATGAGATCACAGACGTCACGAGGGTTTCTGGAATGGTCCGGAGACGAAGATTGATATATAGGATGACTTCATTTGGTTACCCGAAAGTTTTCGGGCATTACCGGGAATGTACCGGGAGTGACGAATGGGTTCCGGAAGTTCACCTGGAGGGGGCAACCCTCCCGGGGGAAGCCCAAAGGCCATAGGGGTGGCGCACTAGCCTTTAGTGGGCTGGTGGGTGATAAGTTTCCATCGTATCTAATTTTGCAAACTCTTTTGCCCTTGTTTTGGACTCTAATTTACATGATTTGAATGGAACTAACCCGGGGTGACGCTGTTTTCAGCAGAATTGCCATGGTGTTGTTTTTGCGCAGAAATGAAAGATCTCTAAATGACCTGGAAATTTACGAGGATTTTTTGTGGAATATATAAAAAATACTGGCGCAAGAATTACCTGGAGGGACGGAGTCAGGAGCCCACAAGCCCAGGAGGTGCGCCCACCTGGCCGCGCCTAGCAGGCTTGTGAGGCCCTCGTGGCTCCGCCGCCTCCAACTCCAGCTCTATATAGTCTCTCTCGCCGAGAAAAAAATAGGAGAGAAGAGTTCATCGCGTTTTACGACACGGAGCCGCCGTCACCACCTATTCTTCCTCTCGAGGGCACATCTGGAGTCTGTTCTGGGCTCCGGAGAGGGGAGATCGCCGCCGTCGTCATCACCAACCATCCTTCATTGCCAATTCCATTATGCTCTTCATCGTTCGTGAGTAATCTCATCGTAGGCTTGCTGGACGGTGATGGGTTGGATGAGATCTATCATGTAATCGAGTTAGTTTTGATGGGGTTTGATCCCTAGTATCCACTATGTTCTGAGATTGACGATGCTACTGCTTGGCTATGCTTAATGCTTGTCACTAGGGTCGGAGTGCCATGATTTCAGATCTGAACCTATTATGTTTTCATCAATATATGTGTGTTCTTGATCCTATCTTGCAAGTTGTAGTCACCTACTATGTGTTATGACCCGGCAACCCCGGAGTGACAATAGCCGGTACCACTCCCGGAGATGACCATAGTATGAGGAGTTCATGTATTCACTAAGTGCTAATGCTTTGTTCTGGTTCTCTATTAAAAGGAGAACTTAGTATCCCTTAGTTTACATTAGGACCCCGCTGCCACGGGAGGGATGGACAATAGATGTCATGCAAGTTCTTTTCCATAAGCACGTAAGACTATATACGGAATACATGCCTACATTACATTGACGAACTCGAGCTAGTTACACATCTCCCCATGTTATAACTGTTACATGATGAATGTCATCCGACATAATTATCAATCACCGATCCAATGCCTACGAGTCTTTTCCTACTGGTCCTTGCTACATTACTTTAGCGCTACTGCTATCACTACTGATAATGTTACCGTTGCTACCGTTGCTATCACACTACTCTGCTACTGAAACTTTGCTGCACATACTAAGTCTTTCAGGTGTGGTTGAATTGACAACTCAACTGCTAATACTCGAGAATATTCTTTTGCTTCCCCTTGTGTCGAATCAACAAATTTGGGTTGAATACTCTACCCTCGAAAACAGTTGCGATCCCCTATACTTGTGGGTTATCAAGACTATTTTCTGGCGCCGCTGTCGGGGTGGCCTAGCTCTATTCTCTGAGTCACTTGGGATTTACGTCTGTTGATCACTATGAGGAATCTGAGAGATCCAAAAACTAAAGTCTTTCCCTCAACTACAAGGACAGGTAAGGAACTGCCATCTAGCTCTGCACTAGATTCACCTTCACTTATGGGTAAGTTTGCGACACCACCACCTGCTAGAAATTCTGATATGTCGCATGTGCTTGATGATGCTACTTCTGCTATCCATGATGCTTATGATGATGCTTTGCCTGATACTGCTTTGCCACTGGGTGCATTCCTTGATGCACAAATTGCTAGAGTTGCTCCTGAATGTGATGATACTTCTGAAACTGATGAAATTATTGAAGTAGAACCTGATGTTTCACGTGTTAGAACTGGCTCTCCTAGATATGAATTGCCTGATATACCTGAGGGTTATGTTATGGAGGGAGAGGTAGCTGAGGACTTTCTTGCTTGTAAGGATAGCTATGATCTTGCGAATTTATTGCGCAAGTGGAAATAAAAATCTCTGAATGCTAGAATGAAATACGATCCTAAGTTTGCTACTTCATCCATCTTTGTGACTGATAAGGATTATGAATTCTCTATCGACCCTGAGTTAATCACTTTGGTCGAATCTGATCCTTTTCATGGTTATGAGTCTAAAACGGTTGTAGCACATCTTACTAAGCTGTATGATATAGCCACCCTATTCACGAGTGAGGAAAAGATTCGCCATCACTGTATCCTTAAGCTGTTTCCTTTCTCGCTAAAGGGTGATGCTAAGACTTGGTTTACTTCTCTTGCTCCTGGTTGTGTCTGTAGTCCCCAGGATATGATCTACTACTTCTCTGAGAAATATTTTCCTGCCCATAAGAAACAAGCTGCCTTGCAGGATATATATAACTTTGTGCAAGATGAAGAAGAGAGTCTCCCACAAGCTTGGGGGAGGCTTGTCCAGCTACTGAATGCTTTGCCTGATCACCCTCTTGAGAAAAATGAAATACTTGATATCTTTTATACTGGACTAACAGATGCTTCTAAGGACCACCTAGAAAGTTGTGTTGGTTGTGTTTTCATGGAACAAACTGTGGAACAAGCTAAAATTCTATCGAATAATATCTTGAGCAATGATAATGCTTCGACTCTTCCCGAACCACCTCCGAAGCCACTCTGAAGAAAAGAGGTATTCTATTCCTCAGTCCTGAAGATATGCAAAAAGCCAAGAAATCTATGCAAGAGAAAGGTACTAAATCTGAAGATGTTAAGAATCTACCACCAATCGAAGAGATACATGGTCTTGATAACCCGACACAGGTAGTAGAGGTAAATTCTCTTCATAGATTCAATGAGAGTGATATTCCTTTTGATAAACCCGCTAGCTTATGCTTAGATGAATTTGATAACTTTGTTGCCAAACAACAAAGTTTCAATGATTATGTTAGCAGACAATCGGAATAAAATGCTCGCATGATTAATCATTTAAGTGCTTGTGTGGATAGAAATGTCAATGCTCTTAAGCTCTTGAGTAAACATGCCTCTATGGACACTACTCAAGTAGAACAAGTACTTAAGGCTCAAAATGACTTGCTCAATGAGTAGAATGAAAATTCTGTTAGAGTCGTCACTATAGGTGGTAGAATGACTCAGGAACCTTTGTATCCTGAGGGCCATCCTAGGAGAGTTGAACAAGATTCTCAAGGAGTTAGCACTGATGCACCTAGTCATCCTAGTAATAGCAAGAAAAAGAAAGATGATAGGAACTTGCATGCTAGCAAACCTGCTGCTGTTACACCTGAGAATCCAAATGATATCTCTGTTTCTGATGCCGAAACACAATCTGGTGATGAACATGAGCCTAGTGATAATATCGATAGTGGTGTTCATGAGGATGCTCAACCTAGTAATGATAAGGATGTGGAGATTGAACCTAGTGTTGATCTTGATAACCCACAATCTAAGAACAAGAGATACAATAAGAACGACTTCATTGCTAGGAAGCATGGTAAAGAAAGGGAACCATGGGTTCAGAAACCCATGCCCTTTCCTCCCAAACCATCCAAGATAAAGGATGATGAGGATTTTGACAGCTTCGTTGAAATGATTAGACCTGTCTTTCTGCAAATGTGTTTGACATATATGCTCAAAATGTCTCCTTATGCTAAGTACATGAAAGATATTGTGACTAATAAAAGGAAGGTACCTGAGGTTGAGATTTCCACCATGCTTACCAATTACACCGTCAAGGGTCGGACTCCTAAGAAACTAGGTGATCCCAGAGTGCCCACTATACCTTGCTCCATTAAAGGAAATTATGTTAGAACCGCTTTATGCAATCTAGGAGCTGGTGTTAGTGTTATGCCTCTCTCTCTTTATCGTAGACTTGAATTGGATAAGTTGACACCCACTGAAATGTCTTTGCAAATGGCCGACAAATCAACTGCTTTTTCTATCGGCATTTGCGAGGACGTGCCTGTTGTGGTTGCTAACGTTACTATCTTAACGGACTTTGTTATTCTGGATATTCCCGAGGATGATGCCATGGCTGTCATCCTTTGAAGACCCTTTTTAAAAACTTCAGGGGCTGTTATTGATTGCAACAAAGGCAATGTCACTTTCCATGTTAATGGTAATGAGCACACGGTGCACTTTCCAAAGAAACAATATCGAGTACACTGCATCAATGCTATTGAAAAAACTTCATCAATTCTTATTGGAAGCTTTGAATGCCCTATACCTACTGTCAAGATCAAGTATGATTTACTTGATGGGGATATGCACATCCCCGTTGAGTTAACTTAGTGATTATTCGAAAAATTTCCGGTTTTATGCGAGTCGAAGAAAGTTTGTCAAGGAGACTTGATCAACCTCATTGACAGATATCTTTTGATGACCATGAGATGGATGAATCTAGGAGTCACAACCCTCAGTTCCCAACTTTTACTTTCGGTTGTTTAGAAGAAAAATGATAAATTTAGCTTTATTTTCCTGTTTTTTTCTTTTTGCGTCCCTTAGAATAGTGTCCCGAAAATAAAAGTTCTTCAAATGCCCTGAAAATCAAGTATGATTTTTTCTGGAATATTTGAAAAATCCGAGATAGAGAGCTAGTCAGGGGGATGCACCAGTGGGCCACAAGCCCAGGAGGCGCGGCCTCTCCTGGCTGCGCCTGGCAGGCTTGTGGGCCCCACGTGGCCTCCCTCCACTTATTCCAGCTCCCATCTCCTTCTCCTACCTGCAGAAAAAAACTCATTCCATAGCTCAAACCCGTGTTCTTGCTCTTCTTGCTGCATTTTTCGATCTCCTTGTGCAAAGCCCCATTTACCAAACTGTTTTGGGGGAATTGTTCCTTGGTATGTGACTCCTCCATTGGTCCAATATGTTTTTGCTCTAGTGCTTTATTCGTTGCATATTTTTGCTGCCTTGGTGACCCTGTTCTTGAGCTTTGCATGTTAATTTTAGTTGGTCCCAAGTAGTTTTGATGCATGATATGGCCTCTAGGCACTTGAAGGAGTAGTTGCTATGAGTTTCGTTGAGCCTTGTTCACTTTTCTTTTGAGTCACTAAAAATTTCAGAAAAGGAAGATGTTTAGGAGAAACTATCATGGTGGTTTCTCAAGCAAAAGGGGTCCCCGTCTCTCGATTCGGGAGCCCGATCCTTATCAACCGAGGAACGCACAGGTACAACCATGTGAATGGCCTTCCGATGAATTCATGATTGATGCAGGTTCCAAGGACGAGTTTGATACATTTGTTCACAACGCCGGGCTCGAAGAATTCATCTCCAACAAATGCAAACAGTATACTACACTCACTACCTATTTTGTTCGTAGATTCAAACTTTCAGTTGGCCATGACACATCCATACTATTTGATCTTTATGACAAATGGTATACCATGGATTTAGAGGATTTTAATAGAGTTTGCAAGATACCTGATTGGGGTAGTCTCAATGATCCTCCTAAGTCTTCGGTTAGAGATTTTATCTCTAGTATAACTGTTGGAGATACTAGAGATATTACGCAGGCTACCATGGGGAGCATTCATTTTCCTGCCTTACATTACTTTGCCCTCTTCATAGGTAGATGCATTAACGGCAAGATTGAGCATTGTCACCTCTGCGCACCTGACCTTATATTCTTAAGAGTGTGGTAACGGGTGATAGAAGTTTCAACATGGGATCTATAATCGCGAGGAGGCTAAATAATAATGCTAATGAAGGGGATTTCTTTGGTGGGATCTATGCCACTCGCATAGCAAATTTTCTTGGAGTACCCATCCACGAAGGAGATCCCCTGCTCCATACAGCTTTCCTTGATCGCGCCGCTATGACACGTTATCAGTTCCTTGGGAGGGATAATGAATCCCTCCTATACCGCTTAATATTTAACCGACATCGTTTTTTCCATATTACCCTTCCTGCTCCTGCATTCTTTGACTTTCAGGAAAAACGGAGATATTACATAACCAGAGGAGAGGCAGAGGAATATGAGAGGGAGGCAAAGGCTGTTCGCCTCCGTGAGGCGGCTATTCAGGCCGTAGCTGCCGCGTTCCGGTACAACCCCCATTGTGATTTTGGATATCGCCCGGACCAGCCGTGGGAGTAGACCAACTTAGGCCAAAATCCTAAGCTTGGGGGAGTACGTGTTTCTCACCGACTTTATATTCATGCTCACACGTTCACCTTGTTAGTCGGTGTTCACACCTTGCCACTGTATCATCCATGCTAGTTTATTTCTTTTTCTCGCTTTCTTCTCGTGTGTTTGTTTAGTTTGAGAAAAACAAAAAAAATTAGTTGCAAGTTTACTTTCCAACTTGCTTAGTGGTATTTAGAGAGAAAACCCAAAAATATTTCCCGTTCTTTTTTTTGCTTGTTGGGAGATTTCCATGTAAATAGTTTTCTTTTTCTTTGGGTCAAGGTAGAAGACCATAATTAAAATATTTAGTGGCTCTCACATGCATATCTGTTTATTCGTCCTAGAGCCATATTACTTTGTCTTCTCCTCTGTGCTTGCTTGCAGATTCCAGCTTAGTCCAATGCACGAACACTCTCATTATTATTCACATATTTCGGTCGTGCAAGTGAAAGGTAATAATGACGATATATGATGAAGTGACTGAGCCTGGAAAAGCTGGTATGAACTCGATCTATTTTGTTTTTCTAAATATGACTAGCTCATCGTTCCTAATTCAGCTTTGTTATGAGAGAAACATGTTTGCAATGACAACTTAGATATCATAGTTTCTGATGCCATGCTTAATTAGCTAGGAGCTTATAATGGTTTGTCTTGGATGCCAACATGAATTTCAAGATGATTATGATGTAGTATGATAGGATGGTGTCCTCCTTTGAATGATTCAAGTGTCTTGACTTGGCACATGTTCACGCATGTAGTTGAAACAAAATCAACATAGCCTCTATGATATTCATGTTTATGGTGATTTATATCCTACTCATGCTTGCACTCAATGTTGGTTAATTTCAATGCATATCGATGACTGTTGTCGCTCTCTAGTTGGTCGCTTCCCAGTCTTTTGCTAGCCTTCACTTGTACTAAGCGGGAATACTGCTTGTGCATCTACTTCCATAAACCCAAAGTTGTTCCATATGAGTCCACCATACCTACCTATATGCGGTATCTACCTGCCATTCCAAGTAAATTTGCATGTGCCAGTCTCTAAACCTTCAAGTAATAATCAATTTTGCATGCCCGAACCGCTCATGTGGTGACAAGGGGCGATCAGTATCTTCCATGCTAGGCGTGTTATCCTCAATACGTGTTTATTCACTATCACTCACGAGAAAGGGGCCGGTAATTGGAATGCCCTGTTCCATGCTCAAATCGAAAAGATAATTTCAAACAAAACTCCCCCTGGTTTGTTGTTGGTATGGACGGCACCCGAGGATTCGGCTAGTCGTGGAGTGTAATTGATCGGTGGTGGGGGAGTCAAAACTTCACTTTTATGTTTGGGAACCGCCTATTATGTGTGTAGCATGGAAGATGGTGAAAACTCTTGGTCATCACGTTTACAATGAAAGCATGCCACCCAAAATTATTTATCTTTGTTTTAAAAGCTTTAGCTCTAGCACCTTGGCAAATCAATGCTTTCCTCTGCGAAGGGCCTATCTATTTACATTTCTGTTGAGTCATCCTCTCCTTATAAAGGCACCAATTAGAGAGCACCTGTGTCATTTTTATGCTTTGCTATTAATTGTTATTGAGTATGACTGTGACTGGATCTTCTTTGCTATAAATTACAATGTTCAGTCAGCCTTTGGTCTTTGAAGGTGCTGTGCATTTATGTTTTGTGGTCTCAGAAAGAGCTAGCGAGATACCATCTGTTCATATTGCTTCATGATTGTTTTGATTGAAGTGTTGACGTTTGAAACTTATTATTATTGCTCGCTAGTTGATTTTTCCATTGATATGGGTTTACCATGAGACCTAAATGTCATTGCTTATGTGGTTAGCTTATGATCTTGCTGAAATCTGAATATGAGTTAGACATAATTACAACAACAAGATCAAACAGAGTTTGTAAAAGGTTTTCTTTTATCTCTTTCAGTTTGTCAACTAAATTGCTTGAGGACAAGCAAGGCTTTAAGCTTGGGGGAGTTGATACGTCTCCAACGTATCTACTATTCCAAACTCTTTTGCCCTTGTTTTGGACTCTAATTTGCATGATTTGAATCGAACTAACCCGGACTGACGTTGTTTTCAGCAAAATTGTCATGGTGTTGTTTTTGCGCAGAAATGAAAGTTCTCGGAATGACCTGGAAATTTACGAGGATTTTTTGTGGAATATATAAAAAATACTGGCGCAAGAATTACCTCGAGGGACAGAGCCACGAGCCCACAAGCCCAGGAGACGCGGCCCCCCTGGCCGCGCCTGGCAGGCTTGTGAGGCCCTCGCGGCTCCGCCGCCTCCAACTCCAGCTCTATAGAGTCTCTCTCGCCCAAAAAAAATAGGAGAGAAGATTTCATCGCATTTTACGACACGGAGCCGCCGCCACCACCTGTTCTTCCTCTGGAGGGAAAATCTGGAGTCCGTTCTGGGCTCCGGAGAGGGGAGATCGTCGTCGTTGTCATCACCAACCATCCTTCATCGCCAATTCCATGATGCTCTTCACCGTTCGTGAGTAACCTCATCGTAGGCTTGCTGGACGGTGATGGGCTGGATGAGATCTATCATGTAATCGAGTTAGTTTTGATGGGGTTTGATCCCTAGTATCCACTATGTTCTGAGATTGATGTTGCTACTACTTGGCTATGCTTAATGCTTGTCACTAGGGCCCGAGTGCCATGATTTCAGATCTGAACCTATTATGTTTTCATCAATATATGTGTGTTCTTGATCCTATCTTGCAAGTTGTAGTCACCTACTATGTGTTATGACCCGGCAACCCCGAAGTGACAATAGCCGGTACCACTCCCGGAGATGACCGTAGTATGAGGAGTTCATGTATTCACTAAGTGCTAATGCTTTTTTTCCGGTTCTCTATTAGAAGGAGACCTTAATATCCCTTAGTTTCCATTAGGACCCCGCTGCCACGGGAGGGATGGACAATAGATGTCATGCAAGTTCTTTTCCATAAGAACGTATGACTATATACGGAATACATGCCTACATTACATTGACGAACTGGAGCTAGTTACATATCTTCCCATGTTATAACTGTTACATGATGAATGTCATCCGACATAATTATCGAGCACCGATCCAATGCCTACGAGTCTTTTCCTACTTGTCCTTGCTACGTTACTTTACCGGTACTGCTGGCACTACTGCTACTGTTACCGTTGCTACCGTTGCTATCACACTACTCTGCTACTGAAACTTTGCCGCAGATACTAAGTCTTTCAGGTGTGGTTGAATTGACAACTCAACTTCTAATACTCGAGAATATTCTTTTGCTCCCCCTTATGTCGAATCAACAAATTTGGGTTGAATACTCTACCCTCGAAAACTGTTGCGATCCCCTATACTTTTGGGTTATCAGTGGGACATCCCAAGAGCGTCTATGCGCCAGGAAAGAAAAACCAAAGAAAAGAAAAAAAAGTGGGAAGGAAGAGAAGGACTCCACTTTCCAATCCTAGTTGGACTAGGATTGGAGTAGGACTCCTCCTCCTCCTTCCTAGCCAGCGCACCCTTGAGGGCTTGGCCCTCAAGGAAATCCGCCTCCCCCTCCCTCCTATATATAGTGGTGATTTAGGGCTGATTTGAGACAACTTTTGCCACGTGCAACTCAGATCTAGACACCATAGTTTTACCTCTAGATCGTATTTCTGCGGAGCTCGGGCGGAGCCCTGCAGGAGTAGATCCTTAAGCACCACCGGAGCACCGTCACGCTGCCAGAGAACTCATCTACTTCTCCGTCTTGCTTGCTGGATCAAGAAGGCCGAGATCATCGTCGAGCTGTACGTGTGCTAAACGCGGAGGTGACGTCCGTTCGGCACTAGATCGGAGCGGATCGTTGGACGGATTGTTGGAAAGTCCATGGGACGGTTCGCGGGGCGGATCGAGGGACGTGAGGATGTTCCACTACATCAACCACGTTTCTTAATGCTTCCTGCTATGCGATCTACAAGGGTACATAGATCCAAATCTCCTCTCGTAGATGGACATCACCATGATAGGTCTTCGTGCACGTAGGAAATTTTTTGTTTCCCATGCGACGGTCCCCAACAAAAGAATCAAAAGTAAAAGAGAAACATAAGGTGGCACCAACACTACAGGAATCAGCTTCTTTGTCGTCTGCCATCACAGACGGCAAAGACAAAATCCCGGACGACAAAGACAAAACAGCAGACGGCAAAGATTCTCACGGCCGGCAAAATTTCTGCGTCAGCCTACGACGGCATAGGACCTTCTTTGCCGTCTGCCCCCCCAAAGCGGACGACAAAGCTCTTTGCCGTCAGCTTTCCTTAGGAGCAGTCGGGAAAGTGCTCGAGACGGCAGCCAACAGGCGTTGCCTCCGTTAGGGGTTAACGGAGGCTTTGCCGTCTGCCTCCCCCTTTATCTTTGCCGTCTGCCTTCCCCTTTATCTTTGCCGTCTGCCTCCCCCTTTATCTTTGTTGTCTGCCTCCTCCTCCTCCCCCCTCCACTCTTTGTCGTCTGCCTCCCCCTCCATCTTTGCCGTCTGCCTACTCCTCCCCTCCCCCTCCACTCTTTGTCGTCTGCCTCTCCCCCCCTCCACTCTTTGCCGTCTGCCTCCTCCTCCCCCCATTATCTATGCCCTCTTCTTTGCCTTCTGCCCACACAGGAGGCTGACGGCAAAGAGCCTATATAGACACCCCAGGATGCACAGCTGGGTGCCATGTGGCACCTTTGCCATCTGCCAGCTGATGGCACAGGTCTTTGCCATCAGCTGGCAGACGGCAAAGAGCCCATATAGTACCTATTTTTTTGTTTTATATTATTTCACAACACATATATATATATATATATATTTGACAGCACATTTATATAATTCACCACACGTATATGATATATGTTCACCACACATATACTTGCCCACACATATATATAATTCACCACACATATATGATATACATATAAATCAATGTACATCCCCATATATCGAAAGAACCAACATACAAAGTATTGCACTGTTTATCCATATATACATATACATATAGTTCGACATTGTTCATCAACTCAAATGGAAACTAGATGATATACATATAAAGTTCATCCATCGACATTGTTCAACTCCATGAATGTCAGCTTCCATGCATGTAGTATATCCAATCTGCAAAGATGTGAATAAGAAAGTCAGAAAAAGAACAAAATATGATGTTTTTCAGCTAATTATGTCATTTTTAGCGGAAAACAAACTAAGAATATAATATTCATGAGCTAACCAAGGTTCTTATGCCATTTTTAGCTTATTATGGCATTTTGGAGCTAAATGGGTTAATTAAAGGAAGGATAATATGAAAGAGGAGAATAAAGAGGAGGAGGAGGAGAAGAAGAAGAAATCAAGAAGAAGGAGGAGAAGGAGGAGAAGGAGGAGGAGAAGGACTAGAAGGTCCTTGGCCTTCTCCTCCTCCTCCTCCTCCTTCTCCTTCTTCTCTTCTTCTTCTTCTTCTTCTTCTTCTTCTTTCTTTTCATTTTGCCTATTTATTCTCCTCTTCTCCTCTTGTTGGAGCTAAATTACCTAATTATGTCTTTTTGGAGCTAAATGGGTTAATTATCCCATTTTAGAGGAAAACAAGCTAAGTATATAATATTCATGAGATAACCGAGGTTCTTATGACATTTTGAGCTTATTATGGTATTTTGGAGCTAAATGGTCTAATTATGTCATTGTTGGGTTAATTAAAGCAAGGATAATATGAAAGAGGAGAAGAAAGAGCAGGAGAAGGAGGAGAAGAAGAAATCAAGAAGAAGGAGGAGAAGTAGAAGAAGGAGGAGAAGGACTAGAAGGTCCTTGGCCTTCTCCTTCTCCTCCTCCTCCTCCTCCTCCTTCTCCTTCTTCTCTTCTTCTTCTTCTTCTACTTCTTCTTCTTTCTTTTCATTTTGCCTATTTCTTCTCCTCTTCTCCTCTTGTTGGAGCTAAATTACCTAATTATGTCTTTTTGGAGCTAAATGGGTTAATTATCCCATTTTAGAGGAAAACAAGCTAAGTATATAATATTCATGAGCTAACCAAGGTTCTTATGCCATTTTGAGCTTATTATGGTATTTTGGAGCTAAATGGGCTAATTATGTCATTGTTGGGTTAATTAAAGCAAGGAAAATATCAATGAGGAGAAGAAAGAGGAGGAAGAGGGGAAGAAGAAGAAATCAAGAAGAAGGATGAGAAGGAGGAGAAGGAGGAGGAGAAGGACTAGAAGGTCCTTGGCCTTCTCCTCTTCCTCCTCCTCCTTCTCCTCCTTCTCTTTCTTCTCTTCTTCTTCTTCTTCTTCTTTCTTTTCATTTTGCCTATTTCTTCTCCTCTTCTCCTCTTGTTGGAGCTTAATTACCTAATTATGTCTTTTTGGAGCTAAATGGGCTAATTATCCCATTTTAGAGGAAAACAAGCTAAGTATATAATATTCATGAGCTAACCAAGGTTCTTATGCCATTTTGAGCTTATTATGGTATTTTGGAGCTAAATGGGCTAATTATGTCATTGTTGGGTTAATTAAAGCAAGGATAATATGAAAGAGGAGAATAAAGAGGAGGAGGAGGAGAAGAAGAAGAAATCAAGAAGAAGGAGGAGAAGGAGGAGGAGGAGGAGGAGCAGAAGGACTAGAAGGTCCATGGCCTTCTCCTCCTCCTTCTCCTTCTTCTCTTCTTCTTCTTCTTCTTCTTCTTTTTCTTCTTCTTCTTTCTTTTCAGTTTGCCTATTTGTTCTCTTCTTCTCCTCTTGTTGGAGCTAAATTACCTAATTATGTCTTTTTGGAGCTAAATGGGCTAATTATCCCATTTTAGAGGAAAACAAGCTAAGTATATAATATTCATGAGCTAACCAAGGTTCTTATGCCATTTTGAGCTTATTATGGTATTTTGGAGCTAAATGGGCTAATTATGTCATTGTTGGGTTAATTAAAGCAAGGATAATATGAAAGAGGAGAAGAAAGAGGAGGAGGAGGAGAAGAAGAAGAAATCAAGAAGAAGGAGGAGAAGGAGGAGAAGGAGGAGGAGGAGAAGGACTAGAAGGTCCTGGGCCTTCTCCTCCTCCTCCTCCTTCTTCACTTCTTCTTCTTCTTCTTCTTTCTTTTCATTTTGCCTATTTCTTCTCCTCTTCTCCTCTTGTTGGAGCTAAATTACCGAATTATGTCTTTTTGGATCTAAATGGGTTAATTATCCCATTTTAGAGGAAAACAAGCTAAGTATATAATATTCATGAGCTAACCAAGGTTCTTATGCCATTTTGAGCTTATTATGGTATTTTGGAGCTAAATGGGCTAATTATGTCATTGTTGGGTTAATTAAAGCAAGAATAATATGAAAGAGGAGAAGAAAGAGGAGGAGGAGGAGAATAAGAAGAAATCAAGAAGAAGGAGGAGAAGGAGGAGAAGGAGGAGGAGGAGAAGGACTAGAAGGTCCTTGGCCTTCTCCTCCTCCTCCTCCTCCTCCTCCATCTCCTTCTCTTCTTCTTCTTCTTCTTCTTCTTCTTTCTTTTCATTTTGCCTATTTCTTCTCCTATTCTCCTCTTCTTGTAGCTAAATTACCTAATTATGTCTTTTTGGAGCTAAATGGGCTAATTATCCCATTTTAGAGGAAAACAAGCTAAGTATATAATATTCATGAGCTAACCAAGGTTCTTATGCCATTTTGAGCTTATTATGGTATTTTGGAGCTAAATGGGCTAATTATGTCATTTTTGGGGAAATTAAAGCAAGGATAATATGAAAGAGGAGAAGAAAGAGGAGGAGGAGGAGAAGAAGAAGTCAAGAAGAAGGAGGAGAAGGAGGAGGAGGAGAAGGACTAGAAGGTCCTTGGCCTTCTCCTCCTCCTCCTCCTCCTCCTCCTCTTCTTCTCTTCTCCTCCTCCCCCTCCTCTCCTTTTCTCCTCCTCCTCCTCCTCTCCTCTTCTTCTTCTTATCATCCTCCTCCTCTCCTCTTCTTATCCTCCTCCTCCTCTCCTTTTCTCCTCCTCCTCTCCTCTTCTTCTTCTTTCTCGGGAAATTTCGGCATGACATGTCAAATATCACCTGTCCAAATCACATGTCCACATATGACATGTCCACTTCAAATTCTCATATAATAGGAAGAACAATATAGAACTTGAAGCAAAATGCAAGAGTCTTTTTTCTTCGCAATATTTGGAACTAGTGGTAATCAATTTTGTTTTTTTTCTTTAAATAGCCTATATGAAACTTGAAGAAAAATTTGCAACCTCATAAGAATTAACCTAAGTAACTTAACCTAAGAACCTAATAAAAATTAACCTAAGTAAATTAACCTAAGTAACTTAACTAAATTAACCTAAACAACTTAAAGTAAGAACCTTATAGCAACAAGAACCTAATAACAATAACCTAACTAAATTAACCTAAGTCACTAAACTTAACTAAATTACCCTTAGAAAAGAGGCAAAGAGAGGAAAGGAGGGCCGGAGGACTTACAAGTGGCTAGGGGAGAAGTCAGCGACGAGGTGGAGCTCAGGGGAAATGCCTGCGTCAAGGTGGACCAGGGGAACGGAGAGGAGGGGCGGCGGTGGAGCAGGGGGTCGCAGGGAAGAGGGGGCGCTCGTGGAGGAGGGGAACGGAGAGGAGGGGGCGGTGGTGGAGCAGGGGCACGATGGTGGAGGGGGGGTCGCAGGGAGGAGGAGGGGCGAGCTCCGGCAGCGGGTCGCGGGGAGGAGGGAGGAGGGAGGACGAGCTCCGGCAGCGGTGCAGGGAGAGAGTCGGGGGCGGTGGTGGAGCAGGGGAATGGAGAGGGGGGCGGTGGTGGAGTAGGGGCACGATGGTGGAGGAGGGGGTCGCAGGGAGGAGGAGGGGCGAGTTGCGGCGGCGGGTCGCAGGGAGGAGGGAGGAGGGACGACGAGCTCCGGCGGCGGTGCAGGGAGAGAGTCACGGGCTGTGGTGAGCCGTTACGGGGGGGGAGAGGGGGTGGGGTGGGGGTTGACGACGTTAGGTCTAGTGGGCGCTTTGCCGTCTGCCCCCGACGGCAAAGGGGTAACACGCTGACGACAAAGAGGTGGACCGTTATGGGTTAGAGGGCGGTGTGGGGTGGGTTCTTTGCCGTCTGCCTACATGTGGTTTGCCGTCAGCTGGCAGACGACAAAGAGGCAGCAGATGGCAAAGACACTCTTTGCCATCAGCCTGCTCTTTGCCGTCAGGTTTTGGGTAGCTGATGGCAAAGAGTGTCTTTGCCATGAGGTAGCAGACGACAAAGAAGCAGCAGATGGCAAATTCTTTGATTCCAGTAGTGCAAATTTATTTATTTATTAATTTTTGAAATATATACATACATTTAGATGAGAGTTGAATGGTTCCAAAAGAATATGAAATGTCAAATGTGAACCATACAATAATCTCCATCTAGATGTGGGCGGTTACTAGGTCACCTATATTAGAGTATTTGACTTGAGGAGTCAAGCAAGGATGCTTGATCATAGGTCATACTCACCGTTAAGCGTGAAATGGGGTTACCGTTTCTTGATTAAGCATATCAATGTCTTCATATTACTTGTGTTGCTTTACCCTATGAATTTGTGTAAAGCTTTATCAAGGATATGAGTACATAACTTCAAATGATGTTGATGACGTGGCATGTAGGTGAACTTGTTATGTATCCTGAAATTTGATGAAGATCATCTTGAGTTGGGACCTATGCTTGTCGTTTTGGTTCAGTTTTCACCTACAATGGTTAGTCACGCAAGGAAGAACATAATATATCCAAATGACATGAATGAAAATCAATATCATCGAATTGTCAAGGATATGATTTTGTTGTCTTCTTCCTCCATCTCCAAAGAAAAGCTTCCAAGTACCTATAAAAGGTTAGATGCAATACAAGGGAGCATAGTTTTCAAGATATAGGATAGTCTTATCAATGGCATCATGGAATGGGCAATCCAGCTCATGCCCTTGCATGCATCCGAGTGAGTCTAACTTAGGTTTCAAGCCTCAATGATGTTCAACTCACTCCTTAAATGACAGAACACTTTCTCATAAAGTGGTTTGGTAAATATATCAGTTAATTGTTTGTCAGTATGAACATGCTTGAGATCTGTATCTCCTTTACCAACATGATCTCGAATGAAACGATGCCACACTTGGAGATGTTTTGTTCTAGATTGTTGCACGGGATTATAGGCAATCTTGATAGAACTTCCATTGTCACATAACAATGGAAATTTTCTGACATGAATGCCATAATCCTTAAGTGTTTGTGTAATCCAAAGTAATTGTGCACAACATGATCCAGCGAAAATGTATTCAGCTTCGGCAGTAGATAAGGATACTGAGTTTTGTTGGTTGGATGACCAAGACACAAGACATCTCCCAAGAAATTGATGTGTACCCGAGGTGGATTTTCGATCAACCTTGTCTCTAGCATAGTCCGAGTTGGAATAGCCAACAAGATTAAAAGAAGATCCCTTGGGATACCATATGCCAAAGTATGGTTTATGTATAAGGTATGTCACTATCCTATTCACAGCCAATAGATGACACTCCTTTTGTTCTGCTTGGTATCGGGCACACATGCAAACGCTCAAGATGATGTCAATACGGGAGGCACATAAATATAGCAATGAACCTATCATTGATTGATAAACCTTTTGATCAACTGATTTGTCCTCCTTAGTGAGGTCAAGATGTCCACTAGTAGGCATGGGGGTTCTCATCCCTTTGCATTCTTGCATGTTGAATTTTCTGATTAAGTCCTTGGTGTACTTGGTTTGAGAGATAAACATACCTTCTGTCGATTGTTGGATTTGCAATCCAAGAAAGAACTTCAATTCACTCATCATGGACATCTCATACTTCTCTGACATCAACTTTCCAAACTTTTCACTAAAATGTGGGTTAGTAGAACCAAAGATAATATGATCCACGTATATTTGGCAAACAAATAGTTCCCCATTAACTCTTTTAGTGAATAAGATTGAATCAATTTTACCAATCTCCAAACCATTTTCAATGATAAACTTTGTTAGCCATTTGTACCAATCTCCAGGGGCTTGTTTTAGACCATATAAGGCTTTACGAAGTTTGTAAACATGATCAGATTTCTTAGGGTTCACAAATCCAGCAGGTTGTTTAACATAAACTTCCTCCTCAATTTCTCCATTGAGAAAGGCACTTTCAATATCCATTTGGTAAAGAGTTATATCATGGTGATTGTCATAAGCTAGAAGAATGTGAATGGCTTCAAGTCTAGCAACAGGATCATAAGTCTCACCGTAGTCCATACCTTCAACTTGTGTGTATCCTTGGGCTACAAGACGTGCCTTGTTGCGAACAACTTGTCCATCTTTATCTTGCTTGTTCTGAAACACCCATCTTGTACCAATGATGTGTTGCTCGGCTTCGGGCTTTTCAACAAGTGTCCATACTTGGTTCCCCTCAAAGTTGTGTAGCTCTTCATGCATGGCATTCACGTAATCCGGATCTTGAAGGGCTTCTTCAACCTTCAAAGGTTCAATGCTAGAGATGAAATAATAAGGGATAATTCCATTTGTGCCCCCAATTCCTTAGATGTGCTCAGTTTTCCCCATGCTTCAAACTTTTGCTCACTTTTCCCCTCTCCCTTAGCTGAAACTCTCACAAATGTTGATAACACGCGTTTGCCGTCTTGGCCGTTAACTGACTTGTGGGGCCATGTTGAACTCTGTTGACTGTGGCTGTGGCTTCGTTGGTTGGGCCGTGATTGTGTTCATAGGACGGGCCCGTTAGTTTGTTGGTAATAAATTAAAAAAGCCTACTATCGATGGATGCAGCCTGTTATGCATGCCCGTCTTTGGCATCGATGTAGCCTGCTATGCATGCGACCACCACCACGCACGCATCTAGTGACCTAGACCTAAACGCATGCATGCACGCCGACACGCACGCATCGATCCGTGCCGCACGGTTGCCAGTGGATTCGGTCACTCCGCAACGTCGTTTCACGCGTCGCAGACTTACGTGCCGGTGGCAGAAGGGGCAGGCTGCACGCACGCTCGCACGCTCGCGTCCATATGTCGAGGCATCAGTTCACGCCGCACGGCTGCCGCTCGATTCAGTTGTGCCGGTGGCAGAAGGGGCATGCAGAAGGGGTAGCCGCCAACGCAGAGCACGCAGAAAGGGGAGGCAGGCAGCCGCCAACGCAGCAGGGGGAGGCAGCCGCCAACGCAGAGCACGCAGAGCCACCAATGCAGAGCACGCTCGCTTCGATTCACGTTCACACATTGATGATCGCATCGGTTCACACAGCAGCACTGAGTCACGATCTACGCCGTTTGCGCGTGTACCCACTTCGTCTCCCCGGCTATTTAAACTGCCCTTCATTGCCTCTTCTTCTACAGATCCATCTGCACCTCCCACTTCTCTTCTTCCCCCAAAAGCCAGAGCGGTTCCACTCAGCGAAGCGTTCAAGATGCAGTTCTACGACCCAACGTTCCAAGGGCCTCCCACCGTGCCGGAACGGCGGTACCCCGCCAACGTCATCGTCGAGGAATCGCTCCGCGTGTGGGCGTTCTCACGCTGGAGGGGTAGCACTGAGCTTGCACGGGGGTTCCTCCGTGCGGGCTTCCACCACATCCCGGCGGGCTCGCCTCCCATGTTCAACCTCGTGGAGCAGCTTCCCCACGCCAACGCTCCACCGGTAGGGCTCGTCGTCCACTTCACCAACAGGTTCGATGACTACCACCTGCTCGGCAAGGTGTATTGGTGTGGGTGCGAGTTCATCGCATTCACCACCTATAACATCTTCACCAACTTCGAGAGCATCTTCCCCACTCGCGACCGCATGCACAGCCTCCCGTACCACCTCGGCGACAATGGCCTTGAGGAGGAGGAGTACTGAAGCCGGTGGCGAAGAAGACGGTGAAGCCGGCGGTTAAGGTGAAGACGACGGTGAAGACATGGCGGTGTTGCCCTAGCTACCCTATATAGTAGTATGTAGTATTAGTTTGGTGTGCGTGTTGCCCGACCTAGCTACTAATTATTATTATCTATGTAAGAAATTGGTGTCTATGTCCCAAGAACTTATATATGTTGCCCTAGCAACCCTATCTAAGTTATATTAAGTTATGTGTGTTATATTAATGCTTTGTTATGTTTGTATTTTGTTTGTCCAAGTTTAGACACGGCTAATTGGCGTGGGAAAAATTAACCAAACTAACTAAAAATGATGTGTTTATAGATGCCTTCTAAGAATAAGAACATATTGTACATTTGTACACGGCTTTGGTTTGCTGAGCTCTGTATTTTTTAGGTATTCCAAGAATACTTTGGTTTTCAGAAATATTGAAGTATCAAATACTTTGAGATGTTTGGCTTTAGTCAAAACTATAGTTTTATATACTTTAATCCCTACTTTAATATGTAGAAAACTACACTATGTTTGAAGTTTGGTTGGACCTCTTTTTCCAATCATGAAGTATAAATTACACTATGTAGAAAACTACACTTTGAGATGTTTGGCTTTAGTCAAAAGGATAAATGAAGGGACCCATAAAGGAAAGCCAAAAAAATTCCTCAATGAGACAGAAGAGATTGGGAAATCAAATTAATGAAAAAAACAATCAAAAACAAAAAAGAACAAAGCAATCGTTACTAAACAAAAAAAGAAACATCACTTGTTTCTGGGCCTCATTTATCCTTTGTGGGCCTCTTGCAGCTTGATTCTCTTTGGGCCCGCAAACTAGGTTTTTTTTCTAGCAGAACTGACGAACTCGAGGACAAAAGTTTGGCAAGTGCGAGAGAGAAGAGATGAACTTGATGTATATCCCTCGTGCTGCTCGAGTACTGCTTACTGTCATCTGAGAAGCTAGGGTATGACTCAACACTCGAGGTTATTAGCTAACAAAATAATCCTATCACTGAACTGGTAGTTGTCTTCTGTCGAAACTGAAAGTGTCGAAACTTAACAGTAAACTGCATACATTCACAGATCGGCAGTTGCACTAAACAGAGTTGCATTTGAGATAAACAGACGAGGATTGCTAAACAGTGGCAACAACAGTAGACAAACATCTCTAACGAGAGATGGCCATCAAGTAAAAAATTCCTAGAGCAAGTATTCCTAAAGCTATCAGATTGGATTGCTTCTTCAACTCAATCAGCTGCTTGAAGTTCTTGTTCATCTTCTTCAATTCCGACTTCAGTTCGACATCTACCACCGTCGGGTATTCCGGACGCGCTACTGCTGCCGGAGCGGCACTATCATGGGGCAGATTGAACTCTTGGATTGCATCCCCCCTCTAATCCAGCAAGCCCAACCCTTGAAGCCTCTGGATTTAATCATCCATCCACTCGAAATGGTGGCATTTCGTCACGATCTGAAAACGAAATCATGTAACCTAAATCCAATCTGACAAAGATAAAGGATGCGAGGAAAACTCAGATCTAACCTGCCCCTCCGGCTTGCTCTCGCATTTGACGAACTCGCGCCCAAAGTTCCCATTCTTCTCCTCCTTCGAAGTCAACCGCTTCTGTGGCGCAATCCATGGGCAGTCAGTGCATCGAGTCATCGGCACTGGACCATACACCGGCCACGTGGAACGGGGGGCTGACGAGGAGGTCGACATATCGCCTGAGAGGAAAAAACAGAGGAATTGGTCGAGAGGAAGAAGAACGAGAAGATGGGGAAAGAAACAGAGGAATTGCTCGATCTGCTCGATGCCTTTGTGTGTCACATGGAGAAGAGGAGAAGGGGAAGCTATATTGACGATTTGCCACATTGTATTTTGCAGTTTGAATATTTGAACCAACTCTGAACACTGACATGTGGTGGTCATGTGCGAAAAATACAATTTCATATGTAAAGTGGGGCTGATCGTAAAAACCCGAGAAGGTCAGTGCAGTAGCGAATCAGGATGCATCACGCGGATCGCGCATGCCTGCCCACATCTGACGGGTGGTGTTTGGCGCTAGGGTATGATCCGACGGCGGACGTTCGACGCTAGGGTTTGGAGCATTTCTGCGGGGTTATGAGCGAGTCAACGGGGTTATTAGGGTTTGACCAGATTTCAAATGGCCATAACAAAATTAGAAAAAATCGCAAAAATATAAAACAAACGTAGTTCGTCTGTTTATGAGACCTAGTTAGCATAAAAAATATAAACTCGGTATAGGGGCATTTTTTTGAAAAGTCATTTTTTCAAGTGACCTGTCGAAATCAAGTTCAAATGTTTTTAAAAAATTCAAAAAAAATCAAAATGTTGTAATTCTTGCGCACATAGCCGTCATATGTGACAAGGTTATGAGAAAAAAATATAAACTTGGTGTAGGTCATTTTCATGAAAAAAAGCCTTCACAAAAATGAGCTATCACCTATGAACATTTTCAGAGTTTGTAGAATAGGGAGAGAGGGTTTAGGGTTTGAAAAAAAAATTCAAAAAAAATCAGAAAAATCTCCATAGCTTCATTTTGGACTGAATAAGAAGGATCCGAACTTACTTTTTCATTTTCATATCTAAAACGTGTTATTTGACGGTTTTGAATTAGAAGCATATTTTTTCAAAAAAAAAGTAGTAATATGAATATTAATCAATAAATAGTGAGACTTCGTTTTTACCCTATATATATGGAACAAGTGTTAATAAAAATATATATGTCTCATTTAGGGAAGGTCAAAAAAAACTTGATTTCAAATAGGGTTGTTTACCCTAGCTTTCGAGCTCGTTTCTAGCACATTTCTCATTCGGACTGTTCACCTAAGAATATTGGACTTTAAATGCTCGATCAAATACACCGCACAGAGCAATGAACCTCCAATGTTCAACTTCAACTTTGGCTCGAATCAAAATTTTGGCCCAAATTCAAATATTGATTTAAATTCAAATTTTGATGGAAATTTGAATTTTGACTCAAATAAGGAACCAAAGTAGAAGCAACATTATTACAACTGATGCCAACATTATTACAGTAGCTCAAAGCTATCAAGTTTTAAGATGCCAACATCTTAATACAAATCTACCAAGTTTTAAGCGATCGACTCGCCCTCAAATTGACAACACAAACATTTTCCAACAACTTAATTCAAATTTTTGACTTGCTCCTTGTGTTTGCAGCTGGCTTCACAGTCTTGCTCCTGGTTTCCCTAGTTGAGATGCGCTTTTCTTTCAGACTCTTGTTCCTTTTGATCTTGGGCTTTACTTGGTGTTTTCCCCGTGGAGGTGCTGATGGAGTAGTTCCACTCGCCGAGCACTTGACGACCATTTGACGGACATCTATGGGTTCAGTAATCTTTAAAGGCACAATTGGAACAATTACCCCCTCCTCTTCCTCTCTTATAGCTTCAAAACCATCAAAGGCCATGGTTTCAAAATCTTCTGCTTCATTTGCTGCTGCATTCTCCACTGCATCTTCAATCTCCATTGCTGCTGCATTCTCCACTGCATCTTCAATCTCCATTGCTGTTGCATTCTCCTCAGCATTGGCTCATGTCCATCTTTCCTCCTCTCCAAATGATGCATCTACTGCATTGGTACAAAGCCTAGCAATATGCCCCAGAACTCCACAGTTTTTGCAAGCACGTTTCTTTGGTAGACGACCCTCCTCACCTGCTCTAATCCTCTGGTTCCTTGGTCTTCGTGGTGGTCTAGTAATGACAGGAGCGTGGAGTTTGAACCCTGGATCTACTATGTTCCATTGATCTTTCCCCAATAGTGCAGGCACATTGTCAGCATAAGCAGCCATAAATTTGGCAACAGAGAAATACTCAGAGCAATATTGATCAACTTCACCATCTGCACCCCCGATAACGTCCATCAGATGTAGGGCATGTATGCATGGCTTCCCACGGATCTGCCATTGCCTACAAGTACATTCTCTAGTACTTAGGTTCACAGGATACCTCCATACCCTATTTTTAGTGTCAGTATAGGTAACCTCTGCCTCATATATACCAGATCGAATAGATTTCATCTTCAGGCCTCTTGCCTTCAAGTGCAATGCCTTAATCAGTGATGGGAGCATTTGATGACCAACATATTGTGTTTTTGCAATTCTTTTGCGAAGAGCCATCTTTATCATGATCATTTGCCTCATCTTGTCAAATGCTTGCCACAACAAGAGCCCTTTCACTGACTTGAACTTTGAATTGAAGCACTCTGCAAGGTTACTGGTCACATAATCTACTTTGCAGATTTCGTTGAATTTGCTTCTTGACCACACCTTACCATGATGTGCATCCATGTACTCCTTCACAAGAGGATTTTGAGCATACAACACTCTCAAATGGTGTTCATGCTTCCTTTTGCTGCATGTGTATGATGCTGGCCATAAGTTCTCATCATAAACTTTACCTTTGAACTTCTTTTTGAAATTATGCGCTAGGTGTCGCATACATTCCCTATGCTCCACTCCAGGGAATACATTTTCCACTACACTCTCTAAACCCTTGCAAGCATCTATGTGTATAGCCAAACCTGGGGGTGTGCCTATAATGTTGCGCAACTGCTGCAGAAACCAGACCCAACTTTCCTCAGACTCTGCCTCCACCACACCAAATGCAAATGGGAATAGCTAGTTGTGTCCATCAACTGCAGAAGCTGCTACTAGCTGTCCTGTCCATCTTCCAGTCAAATGTGTAGCATCTACAGCCAAATAGGGCCTGCAACCATCTAGAAACCCCTGCCAGCAAGCCTTGAAACAAACAAAAGCCCTTCTGAAGCACTCCTTCTGAAATGACTTCCCTTTTATTTTGAATTGAACTGTATGCTTGTCAATCTCTACAACACTCCCTGGACTTGCCATCTCCACTTCAGCTTTGAAAGTGTAAAGCAGCTAAAAACTGTCATTCCATTGACCAATAGTTTTGTCAAGAGCCTTTTCCCTAGCATTGAAAATTCTCATGTAAGGAATTTCTATCTTGTACTTCTCAAAAAGCTTCCCATGGAGTGTTGTTGGACCAAGTCCAGGTTCTTCTCTCAGCCAATCCAATATAGCATCTGCCACCCACCTAGTTTTTGCTAGCTTGGTTTTGGCCTTCCCCCCTCCCCCTCCAGGTGGACAGGTGTGCTTGTGTGGGTTTTTCTTTATCTGAAACAAAATAAAAGGGTAAAAAATAGTTAAGAAACCTTACTCAACAATCTGAAACTAAATTACTAACTGAACTTGGATTACCTGAATATATTTGCTCTTTCTCATACGAGATGCATGCAACTTCCACCTACACCTAGGATATGGACAAAAAACTATGAACCTTGCTGGCTCACTCCTTTTAATCTTATAGGTGTTTTCCGATATAATGCACCATGTTGTCACTGCATTCCGACAGTCCACCATTGATTGGAAAATGGTACCTACACTAAGCTCAGGTTTTTCCCTGTTCCACTCAATTGTTGGATGTAATCACCATCGTATTCATCCTCGATTAAGCTGTCCATGTACTCCACCTTCTCTTCATTGTCAGTGTCATCAAACCTAGCTTGGCTGATGGGCTCCTCCATATATTCGTCATCCACTGCTTGCTGACTGGCTACATTGACCAGTTCAGGAAACATCATCTCGTCTTCATCATCATTTGTAGGCACTGCCTCGTCAGGTTCTGCATCCTCTTCTACACCAACCGCAGAAGGTACACGAGAAACGGCAGCTGAATCGGAACCACAATTGGCAGCAGCCATGTTGTAGCTCCATGAACCACTTGCTTTACTTGGTGTCGACCTACAAGGAGTGTCGGGGTGCTGGCTATTAGCACATGCATATGATGTCTTAACTCCCTTCCCCTTCACCCGTTCTACGCGTGGCTGAAGCACATCGATTTGGAGTTTACCGAATCGGCAGCCAGCAATCCCAGCAAAAAGCAACGGCATATGATCGTCGCAAGTTAGTGGGAGAAATCTTTGCTCGTCACTTCTGAAGTAATTCAGTTCAACAACATCGGCATCACTCCAGGGATATGTGTTTCTGAGCTCAGCTTGCAAATCTTTGAATGATATGCTGGTTTCTACCACTTTGGGATAGAAAAATGATGAAATCAAATGCGGTTTAGTACCACGCAGCACACTAGTTTCCATTTTAATCGCCAGCCGGAAAGCCAGCGCGGGATCAATCCTATTTTGTTGAAGGAAATAAAGGCTTCAGTTAGCCGGGTAAAATCGAGCACAAATTCGAACGATTCAAGCAAACAGAAGTGAAATACGGCCTACAATACGACTTAGAACGTCAAGTCAAGAGGAAACAATGCTTACCCAGGTTTAAGCCATGAATTATCTGCCGCGGATTCGACCCAATCCTCTCCACGGGCGACTGCATTCCGGGCGTCCTCACTCAACATCGCCATGTAATCCTAGATGGGGAGGTGGGCTATATCTGGCGGAGACGCGACGTCGCCGACGAACGGAATAGGGGCATAGGGTGGAGGAAACAACTGCGGTGGACGCGGCACGACGCCGGCGGAGGAGGCGGGGCGGCGCGGTGCAGTGCAGCCTATCTAGATATGTTTCAGATTCAGACAAGCTGCCCAATACGTGTCTCCTTGCGGTCCCACCCGTCAGCAAGCAACAGTCAGCCAAAGACTCGGCCCCACTCTTCAGCAATTAACGGTCAATGGACGGTCAAGACAACAAACGGCCGCTATGAGCATTTGCGAGAGTTTCAGCTAAGGAAGAGGGGAAAAGTGAGCAAAAGTTTGGAGCGTGGGGAAAAGTGAGCACAACTAAGGAACCAGGGGCACTAATTTAAATATCCCAAATAATAATGCTCACAAAAGTTAGCTAGATGAGATTTAGAGCAAATTATTCTCCCGGTTTTTATGTCACCATACATTTGATTTGATGGATGACCTCTGTCCACTCTTGCTCTAACTCTTGACAACTTCTTCTTGTTGGATGGTGGAGATTCTTCCTCATCATCATCATCTTGCACGTTGTCGTTGACGTTGTCATCTGCTTGAGGTGGTGGTGAGGAAAGTTGACGTGGATCATCATGATGTTCTTCTTCCTCTTCTTCATCATGTCGTGTACCGCTTGTGGATGCTTCCATGTTGTTTTGTGGTTCGCCTTGACCTGAAGTAGGAGCTTCCAGTTGAATTAATGAAGTGATTTCTTTCACCTCTATGGGATGAATCTTGCCAATGGAAAAGTCTTTGATGGCATCTGAAGGTTCCTTATCTCTTACATCATTTGGCAATTGTTCGAGTTGCGAACCGTTAGTCTCATCAAACTTCACATCTACCGTCTCTTCAACTTTTCGAGTGAAGTTGTTGTAGACACATTAAGTGTGAGAGTTCGATCCGTAACCGAGTAGGAAACCTTCATAAGATAGGTGCAAATTTAGAGCGACGACGCTTATCAAGAATATATAACTTAGAGCCGAATACACGAAAGTATTCAACTTGGGATTTATTACCAGTGAGTAGCTCGTATGTCGTTTTACCGAGAAGCTTGTGCCGTTAGAGTCGGTTTATGGCATGGAAAGCTGTTTCCATGGCCTCTTCCCAAAAGTGTCTTGGAGTCTTGTATTTGTGAAGCATCGTTCTAGCCATCTCTATGAAAGTCCAGTTCTTCCTCTCAACAACTCATTTTTGTTGAGGTGTGTACATCGCCGAGAACTCATGTGAGATACCTTCTTCGTCAAGAAAAGTACCCACATTCGTGTTCTTGAACTCCATTCCGTTATCGCTCCGAACCTTCTTGATCTTCACCTCAAACTGATTTTGAGCTTTCCGAGCAAAGTTCTTGAACATCTTTTGTACCCGCGACTTATCATCAAGAAAGAATACCCATGTGAATCTTGAAAAATCATCAAAAATGACTAAACCATAAGAATTTCCACCAAGACTCTTGTAAGCATTGGGACCAAAGAGATCCTTGCGAAGCAGCTCGAGTGGTCTTCTGGTAGTCATGATGTTCTTTCACGGGATGACTTCCATCAACTTGCTTTCCTGCTTGAAAAGCACTACAAACTATATCGTTGTCAAAGATAACATCTTTAACACCTAGAATATGATCACCTTTAATAAGTTTGTCAAGATTACGCATACCAACATGTCCTAGCCTTCTATGCCATAACCAACCTTTAAAAGATTTTGCAATAAGACATGTACGAGGTTTGGATATCTTAGCGAAATCAACAATATATAGACCACCTCTATGAAGCCAGTAAAGACAATGTTGTGGTTGTCGCTACAAAACACTCGGCAATCAACTTTCATAAATAGCACATCGAAACCAAAGTCTGGTAGTCTAGATACGGAAAGAAGATTGGAGCCAAGGGATTCAACAAGCATGACATTTTGAATGGAACTATCATGAGATGCGACCACCTTACCAAGACCAAGTACTTTACCCTTGGAGTTATCTCTAAAAGTCACAAAGCTTCGAGGTCCATGGTTCGGTGTGATCTCATGAAACATGTCTTTATCTCTGGTCATGTGATCGTTGCATCCACTATCGAAAACCCACTCCTTTCCACCAGCCATGTAGTCTGAAAGGTTCGCCATAAGACTAAGATTCCTCATGGTCTTCTCATACTCAATGTCAAAGTCCTCATCTTCATCATAGTAGCAATGCTCCACATAATCATCATCCTATGAAGTTCCCTCATAAGAAATGAGATTTTCATCAGAATTTTGACTATGACAATGTTCATCTTTATGCATTCGAATGGCTTCAACAATGATATTTTAATAGTAATGACATCTCCTTTGGCACGCATGAGGTCACGAAGCTCAAATAAAAATTTATCAAAATTAGGATCGGTTGGCTTCATTTTGTGAAAAGCAATGCATTTGTGGACAAGGATATCACGATTTTTCAATGAATAATTTGCATATATTTTCTCTAAGTATTTTCACAAGGTATGAGCACACTCAAAGTTTTGCAACTGATTAAGCACATTTCTTGGTAATCCTCTAATGATTAGATTCACCGTGTTAAGATTACCAAGCATATCAATTTCATCATCATGAGAAGGATGTATGGGATCAATGGGAGGCGCATATGTATATTCAACATACTTTCACAAATGGAACTCATCAAACATATCAAGCATTTCATCTTTACATTGTCTAAAGTACTCCCCATCAAGAATAGGCACTCTACAACTAAAAATCTCGGAACTAGTCACACTCATCTTCCTCCAACAACGATTAAACCATGGTTTTGGAGACCTTGCTCTGATACCAAATGAGGGATAGATAGAAGATGTGTTTAGGGGGGGGTGAATAGACTACTTGTCAAGATAAAATTCCTAGAACAACCAAATTTCAAGGAAGGTAGAAATTCAGCAGTTCTAACAAGTCGAGTACAGCCTACACATGCTAGTCAACATATATGACAGCGGAAAAGTAAAGACTTTGCGCATGTAAAGGAGTAGAGTTTTAGGAGATCAAACGCAAGAGGTTGACACAACGGTTTTGGGCATGGTTCCGACTGGTGGCTCTATCGTACGTCCATGTTAGTGGAGACTTCAACCCACGAAGGGTAATGGCTACGGGAGTCCACGGAGGGCTCCACCCACAAGGGGTCCACGAAGAAGCGGCTTTGTCTTTTCTACCACGGCTTCCGCCCACGAAGGACTAGCCTTACTCACGGTATATCTTCACGAAGTAAGCGATCTCCTTGCCCTTACGAAAATCTTGGTTCAAGTCCACAACACGAAGTAGGAGGCTCCCAAGCGACACCTAACCAATCTAGGAGGCACCACCCTCCAAAAGGTAATAGATATGGTAGATCAATGAACTCCTCACTTTTGTGCTTCTAAAGGTAGTCTAATCAACAGAAAATTACTCTCTCATAGAATATGCATGGGTATGGGAGATTGATTTGGTGGAAAGCAGTTTGGGGAGGCTAGAGATCAAGTTTCAAATTGTTGGACTGGAATATCTTGGTCTCAACACATGAGTAGGTGGTTCTCTCTCCGAAAATATATGTGGCAATGAAGTGTGTGTTTTGAGTGCTTCTCCCACGAGTGAGAGGTGGGTGAAGGTGTATATATAGGCAGCCCACCAAATCCAACCGTTACACCTAAAGTGGCAACCTCGGTGACACCAAAGTCATAAACTCGGTGGTACCGATTCACACAAAGGCAGTAACTTTCGAATCTCGGTGGGACCGATATACACAACTCGGTGGCACCCAAAAGGTAGCTAACGTCACATGGCCAAACTCGGTGGCATCTATACTCAAACTCGAAAATTCCAATTTTGTGTACCAAGGCAACAGAATGTTGGTCACCTAAACTCGGTAGCACCGATATGGATTCGGTTGCACCGATTTGGTGGCAATGGCTAGGATTTCTGTCTGAGGTCAAACTCGGTGGGTCCAAAAAGTGAAAGTTGGTGACACCAAATTCAAGTATGCGGAATTGGCCAGAATGGTTATGTGATAAAAATGACTAAGTTTTTTGGTGGCCAACTTTGAGCACTTTGAGCGATTAGTTCATTTTACTACCTCACCCCCTTTTAATAGTATTGGCTTTCCTATGGACTCAAAAGTGATTTCTCACAAATATATAATGAAGAGTCTTCTAGCTTAAAGCTTGAGCCAATCTTATTCCTTTCTCTCATCAAGGGACATCTCCACATAAGCCATTACCAATGCTCTGCATGGAAAAACCTAAAATATCTTGGTAAAAGTGTTAGTCCAAGAGTACATAAAATGAAGAGTCGTCTAGCTTGAAGCTTGAGACAATGTATGTTGTCCTGAATTGTGGGGACCCCGACTTACAAGCCGAGACCACCGAATGAACGTGTACAGTGATCCCAGACATCAATGCTCACTGAACATACAGATACTGAATAACAAGTGTCTTACATCCATGAATAACGTATGATAGAAATAATTACCATTATGGTCAAGTCTTACATACATAGGGCCATGAAGGCCAAGCGCACCAACTCAACAACTAGCGGAAATATTGGTAGTAAAAGTGAACCCGTACCATCAGCCTTAACCAACACGCATTCTGACCGGGAAGCATCCTAGTTCGCGTGTCCATCTTCGACAACGAATTCTTCTCCATATTCTGGTTCCTCCATGTCTAGTCAATAAAATAACCAGTGGCAAGCCAATGGGTACTTTGGATGTAATCTCAAACAACCCATGGTGCGGATTATGTAATTGAGTACAATATGAAGTATAATGCATCCTTTGCAGAAAGCAGGTTTTTATTAATGTATAAACATGGTCAAGTGTTTAGATGGTCAAGCATCACTAGGTAAATAGTAATCATACGAACATGTTACATATATCAACATATCTGCTGAGGCCTGAATACCTGAGGTTCACCCTCTACGCCAAGTCACCGGACTTGACAAATATCATCTTGGTCCATCAGACACACACTCACACTTGGTTTATGTGGAAACGACTGGACGTAGTCTAAGAGTGATTACCCAACTGTCCTTGACCGTGGACATGGCTATTCGAATAGTTTTACACTCTGCAGAGGTTGCGCGCTATACCCACGAGATCGAGGAAACTTCCGTGTCATTCACGACTCGCGGTATATAACATACCCGAGGTAAGAACCCAATCATTGCCTTTCCCCTCACGACACTAGACAAAGAGTCCACTCGATTGGTACCCATCCCACATGATATATGTATTACGAGCACCAACTCTAGACTGTATCATCCATGCAGGGACCAACGGTGTGCCTGGAACACGTAAAAACGGCATAGTCGCCCTACCTGGCATGACCCCATCACGAGAGTGACCATATCACTCCCGCCACTAGTAATGCATGCTCTTTGTTAGCACAACTAGCGTAATCAATTGGGGTATCTTCGTCCCACATGTAAGACTGGGATGGTTAGCAATTCTTAAATCTAATCTCATTTCTGAAACAAGACACACAAAAACCTTTTCCTGTATACCACTTCTTTCTCAAGTGGTCACCATCTCAACACCATCAGCCTCGGGCATTAGTGGCACCCGACGGAGTTTTCGAAAAGTCTTTCTAGTCACCTCTGTGTTACCATCACCACGCATATGTGTCGATGTTCTCGGAATGGGGGTACCCAGACCTGCATGCCTATGGCCCAGGGCTGGTCCACTTCATAAAGCAAGCACAAACAGGCACGACACCACTCAAGGCAAGGTCCTCGCGAGGAGGAGCAGCATCCAGACCCGCAAGGGGCCTTATCAGGACCCCTCCAGAGCGGCGGATATTCTGAGGCGAGACCCGGCCTCAGGAGTCAAGGATGACATGGAGGAAGGACAGGCAAGCAGCAGACGACGGGAGGGAGCATCTTCCCCTTTAGTGCAAAGGGGGCAAGGGCGAACCGGGGTTCCCAAGGCATCTTCCAAAGGTTTCTTTTCTGGTGCAACAAGGCCATCACCGCCCGCCAGCAGGACGGAAGTCATCCCTGGACCTGTTCTTGCTGCGCTGACAGCCACTTTGCAGGCGAAGACTACTTGTGGACAGGGGAAGCATGCTCCCTTGTTCCCCTTCAAAATTGACCGTTGTGGGATCCCTTCCTGCCGAAACAATAAGTGAACAGGACCGGGGCCGCCACTATATATGTATAGAGTAGGTTACATCATAGGGGATCAGATTGATTCATTCGCCGAGTGGCACCACACAAAGGCCACCCAGCCTCCGGAGGCCCTCGAGCACTGTACTAGTTCATCCACCAACCTCCACGAGAGGCAATCCACCAAAGCAGGAGTAGGGTATTATGCTTCTCAGCGGCCCGAACCTGGGTAAACTGCTGTGTTCTGTCTCTTCCTCACCATTGAGTGAGTTCTCTGCCATCCTAGTGAGTACCGTGTTAGTTGAGGTGAACCCGCGCGAGATCTTCGTACACGCCCCTGAGTTCGAATATTTAGGGTTTTGTGGAGCCCGAAATCCGACATTTGGCGCGTCGGGTAGGGGGCTTGTCATGGTTTCCTCCAAGCTCCGCCTTCACCAAGCTTCGCTGCTCCTATGGCTGACACTCGCCGGGCTCGCGCCGAGCGCCACGCCTCCCGCGTTGCTCATACGGCACCCATGGGCCCCGCAGGCGCGAGACAGTCACCATCGCCCATGGCGAACGCCGCCACGGGCTCCGACGCTCAAGAACAGCAAGGTTCCTCCGAGCCGGCTACCGAGCAGCCCGACGGCCGCACCGCCACTACGTCGCTTGTTCGGGCTTCTAGGTCGGCCTTGCGCGCCCGGCTGGAGATGCCGCATTGCCGGCGCACGCTTGCCATGGTACCGAGCTGCTCTGCTACTGGCCCGCCCCTGACCGCCACGACGATTGGCTGCAGTGCATCGAGGAGCTCGTCGCCGCTGCCAGTGATCCCGCGGCATTCTCCTGCTCGTTCTGACCCCAACTGTCCCTGGCGAACGATGAGGAGCAAGACGTGCCACCCCCACCTCTGCCGTATAGCGCGCACTCCTTGCCCAGATAAGAAGGGTCTCGCGAACCCAGGGCGAGGCCCGGAGATGAAGGAAGATGTCAGGTGGTTCCTCGGCCATACACCGACGTGCGCGCGCCCCCGGTGTTGCAAATTCCGCACCGCGAGCGTGCCCCGCTTGAAGCAAACCCATTGGAGCAATTGGACCAGGTCGCCCTCGCGTGCGGTGCACCCGTCGGGCCGGTGGGGTGCCTCACCATCGCCCCTGAGTTCTACCCAACTACGTGGCCCTACAAGTCCAAGCCCGACCTACCCCCGGGCTACGACGACACCCTGGACCCGGCCGAGTTCCTACAACTCTACACGCTGAGTATCAGGGCGGCAGGAGGGGGCGACAAGGTCATGTCATGCTGGTTCCCCATGGCGCTCAAGGGCGGCGTGCTCTATTGGCTTCTCAACCTCCCAAGGGCATCCATAACCTCCTGGGATTATCTACGCGAACGCTTCATCGCCAACTTCCAGGGCACCCGCGACCGTGCTCCCACCTTGAACGACCTGCGGCGCATCAAGCAGCAGGAGGGGGAGACCCAGCACAAGTTCATACAGCCCTTCACGGCCATGCGCCTCAAGATCCCAAAGGCATAGGATGAGGCCGTCATCTCGGCCTTCTCCGACGGGGTCACCGAGCTCAAGATGAAGGAGGAGCTTGCCATGAATGATGAAATGTGCACTGCACTAGAGATGTACAACCTGGCAAACAAGTGCGCCAGGGCTGAAGAAGGTCGCATGTCGCTCCTCGTGCCTTAGGTGGCGGAACGAGAAGAGAAGAAGAACAAGGCCAAGGAGACGAAGTGCAAGGCTCCGGCGGTGCTCGCAGTCGACCCTAGGGCGAAGCATGGCCGAGGGGAGAGCGTCCGTCAGGAGGGGGGGCAACGTGCATCTTCCATGGCACCAACGGCCATGATACCTCCGAGTGCCACGAGCTCTGACTGGTCCGTGCCGAGCACTTTAGCAGGAGCCCCAGACGGGGAGACACAGGCCCTGCGCGTGGCGGTGGTCGCAGTGGAGGCCTCTAGAATGACCCGGAGCCGCATCATGCGTGGCATCAACAGCCTGATGAACTCCGCTGGCGGTGCCAGCCTCAGGAGGACCACTGGCGCGACCAGGCTTGTGACGACCACTGGCGCGACGACCTTCAGGAGGGGCAACGATGCGGTCAGCCTCATGAGGCTCGCCCTCGTGATGCTGGACTGCCTACGCCACCAGAAGGAGGGATGAAGACAGGCAGAATAATGGGGCTAGGGGCTTCCAGGAGGTCAGGGCGGTGGCCTCCATCCTGGGCGGTGCCCAGACACCGGCCTCGAACCGGGCCTTCAAGCAGTTCGCCGAGGAGGTGATTGTCGCTCTCCCGAAGCGTGAAGCGATGCACCCCCTCAACTGGTCCCAGACCACCATCACCCTCGACCCAAGTGACCAGCTCACGTGCTCATTGATGGCCGGCAAGCTCCCCATGATGTGCACCCCGACCATCAACAACGTCCTCGTCACCAAGACCCTGATCGACAGTGGAGCGGGGCTCAACGTCCTCTCGGTCGAGACCTTGAAGACACTCCAGCTGCCGTACGAACAACTCATGCTGACCAAGCCCATCTCAGGAGTTACGGAAGGGTCCACCGTGCCCATCACTCAGGTGCGTGTGCTAGTCACCTTCGGTGAGCGCAACAACTACCACATCGAGATCATCGTCTTCGACATCGTGCACATCCACCTGCCGTAAAACATGATCCTTGGGTACCCGTCTCTCGCCAAGTTCATGGCGGTGATCCTCCATGGCTACAACGTCCTCAATATGCCAGGGAGCGGCGGCGTCATCACCATCGCCTGCAACGAGAAGGATGCTGTCTGTATGCTCGAGCGCGCCTGCCGCCCCGTGGCGGCGGAACGCTCGGATGACAAAGAAGACGAGCGACCTCGTAAGGACCCAGGGAAGAAGAAGAAGCAGCTCCTCCCCATGGATCGCCCTAAGACTTCAGGCTCCGTGCCTGGGGACGGGGTCATGCCTCCCTTCGCATAGGAAGGCGCGCTCGATAGCCTCCTTTCGTCAGGCCTGGGGGCTCCCACCAGGGAGCTTCCCGGCCTGACCAGTGAGGCGAGGGTGGTGCTTGAGCAAAACCCGAGGGCGCACTCCGGCGCGCGTCCGTCCAGCTCCCATGAATCCATCGTCAGAGGAATCCAAGGACTTCGCGAGGCCCAGGCCGTGCGAGGCAGGGACTGCCTTGCATCACCAATCGCAGTCGCCGTCGTCGGTACGGTCGATCGGCCCCGCATCTGCATCAACGTGCTCGCAATCACAGAGCCGTGGCTCAAGGCCCCTTCTGGCCCGCGCGAACTGACCATCAATGGTGCGCCCGGGCGCCAACACCCGCATGCCCTTCGGGCTGTGGAACGCGGCTGCTACCTACCGACGGCTCCATCAGGCCATGCTCATGCCTTGCGTGCTGGGTCGTGGTGAGGAAGAGGAGGAGATGCTCCGCCAAGCGATGGTCCCAAGCCTGAGGAGAGGGCGTACCCGTGAGGGTCGCGATCGTGGAAGCAGGAGATCGGGCGACGACGGCGCCATCAGCCCTTTAGCGGCATGGCCGCCGGGTGACTTTTTGTTGGCTCCTACGAGGTAACTTTTTGTCTCACTCTGACCGAGGGCGCCCACAGGGCCATCTGGCCTCCAGGAGTTCATGGAACTCCCCAGCCGCCACTTTCATTTACGCATCCTTCAGCTGTTTCTGTTGCACCCACTTCGAACCCTAACGTTCTACCTTGCTTGCATCTTTGGGCGGTCGGCCCCCTGCTTGGGGCTCTGGCCGAAGCTTATCCTTGCAGGCCACCTGAGGCAGCAGACACCTAGCCAGACTCCCAAAGAAGAAGAAGTCAGCAGGGTTTACCAATGACCCAAAAGGACTCAGGCACCTATGCCTCGGGGGTAGGGACACTTGCGAGGCCAAAGCGTCCTCGCGACCTCCCAGATACACCCCCCGTGACACTCTCACGTAATAACGAGTTGTGGTTGTATACGCCCGGGGCCCCTCGAGGACATGGAGGGGTCCCTCCCACGCCTAGTGGAAGACCTATGCTCCACGCTGGAGAGAAGACCGTGACACTCTCACGTAATAACGAGTTGCGGCTGTATACGCCCGGGGCCCCGTGACGACGCGAAGGGGTCCCTCCCACGCCTAGTGGCAGCCCAACGCTCCGCACTGGGGGGAAGACGGATGCAATGAACTTAGTCCACCAATGACTATGCCAGCAACTTGCAAGGAAATCAACACAGTCCACCAATGACTATGCCCACAGCCGGCCAGAAAGTCAACCCAGTCCACCTACGACTACGCCCATGCCCAGTGCAGGGGACAGACAACTGGAGGTACGGAGCCGCTCGTATGTCAAGGTGGACCCCTGAGCATCGCGACTTAGGGGCCTAACTGCGCCCGTAGCCCCTTCCCTCTTGGGCCATCCTAGAATCCTGTAGGTTCAACGGCAGTGGAGGTACGCGCGGGGCCTGCCCTACCAACGCGAACCCTAGTGCGCTCAACAAGCCACTTAAAATATCTTAGGGAGAATGGTGTAGTCACTCGTACGTCAAGGGGGACTCCTGAGCATCGCGACTCAGGAGCCTGAACTGCACCCGTAGCCCCTTCCCTCTTGGGTCGCTCAGGCGGTCCAACGGCGGTAGAGGTAGGCGTGCGGCAGGCCCTGCCGACGCAGAGTGCTGAAGGAGTTCGGGAGTCTCAAATTGTCAGTTTCTTAGGATGGACATTGGAGTCGATGTACGTCAAGGGGGACTCCTGAGCATCATGACTCAGGGGGCTAATTGTGGTCGTAGCCCCTTCCCCCTTCGGGTCGTCCTGGTATCCGGTCGGTCCAATCGTGGTGGAGGTACGCATGAGGCGGGCCCTGCAGACGCAGAGTGCTGAAGGTGTTGTGAAGTTTCATAATTCTCGTCGCGTTCCCCTCATGAGGGCTGCTCGCACGTCAAGGGGGACTCCTGAGCATCGCGACTCAGGAGCCTAACTGGACCCGTTGCCCCTCACCTCTTGGGCCATCCTAGAATATGGTCGGTTCAATGGCGGCTGAGGTATGCGCGGGCCGGGCCGTGCCGACGCAGACTATCACAGCAAATTAAAGAAACGAGGCTAACAAAACATTCAAGCAATCAACGAGTTATTACAAGCCTTAAGAAGTTCTTGAAAACGCAAATAAGTTTGACGCCTCCACAAGGCACGATGTGCATTGTTGGAAAAGAACAGGGGGAGGAAATCAGGAGGAACCGCCACCGCCGGTCGCTCAATCTTCACGGGGCTTGTTGTCGGCATCAGTGACGTCGTCTTCTCCGCCGTCAGCTTCAGTGGCATCCGGAGATGGGAGAACTGCGACGCGGGCGAACCTCTTCACCAACACCTCCACGGGGCCCTTCACCGCCTCCATATCGCTATCACGGGCCTCAGTAGGGACCGACAGGATCACGGAGTCGAAGTGAAACCCTTGCTCACGAAGAAGAAGGTAGCTCAAGAAGCGTGTCGCGGCCTCACAAAAGAGGTCGCATCACTCATTGTCCAAGATCTTGTCCAACTAGATGACGACGTCCTCCAATGCCACGGCGAGCTCTGCCACGAGCACGGCGAAGCCGCCCTCTTGGGTGGCCAGAGCCTCGTCGAATCCTTCCCGGCATAGGGTGTGGAGCGTCGTGCGAAGCCTGAGCTCAACGTCATGGAAGCCGACCAGCTCCGCGTCCTTCTTCTTTGCGGCCACAGCGAGGGTTTCCCCCGTGGCATCAAGAAGGGTCTTCTTTGAGGTGATCTCCTTCTCGTGCTTGTCTAAGCGCGCTTGCTTCGCGCCCACGCGAGTTACCTCCGGGGACACCTTTTCTTCCTCCCGCAGCAAGCTTGGTCTTGCACGCCTCGAGTTCTTCCTCCCGCAGGCAAAGCTGATCGGCTAGCACAGTTTGTTCTTCTTGGAAGGTCTTCAGGCGAACCTCCTCCTCTTCGCAGCATTTGACAGCCGTTGTGGCTCCATTCATCACCTCCTCACACGCGGTGCGAATGTATTCGGCTTCCTTCATCGCTTCCTCACGCGTGGCGGGTCCGGATCCGGCTTCCTCCTGCGCCTCCTCATGCGTAGCGCGAGCGGCATTGGCCTCCTTCTCGCCCTCCGTCATCAGGACCGCGACCTAGCTCAGGGAAGCGAAGGCCATGTTCAGGACGCCCTGCACGTATACCAGAGTCCTCTGGATCTCCCCCTGAGGAGACTCTAGTGCCGTCACGGGCGGTGCCGTTAGGGAGGAAGCATCACGAGGGACAGGGGCTCCGAAGGTTGCTCGAAGATTGCGAGCATTGGTGCATCAGTGGACTGAGGGGCCTCAAGAGCCTTTTCCTCGGGCAATGGCGCTGCCACGACCGCCTCACGATGCTTCGTGGGCCCGGGGGGCTTGGTGACCAAGGCCTGAGAGGTCGCCTCGCGAGTCTCCCCTTCTTCATCGGCAGGCGGCGACGCGTTGGGGAGGGCCGGTGGCGCGGCAGGAGTCGCCCTCGGCTTGACGCCCGCCTTCTTATTCTTCGCCCCCAGCGAGGCAACACCCCTGGACATCACGCAAAAAGGGAATCAGCCATGCGCGGACGGTGAACGCGCAGTGCGTGCCAAGACGAGTCAATTACTCTTCGACATCGACCCATCTCCTCTTCCGCTCCACCCCGGCGACGTCAGGGGCGATAGGGCACCCCATAGAGGGGGGCTAGCCCGGCAACTTAGACTTCCCACCGGCGGAGGCAGGATGCGCCAAGGGCGACTCAGCCCCATGCTTCCGTGGGCGAGAATGCACGTGGACCGCATGGCGTGCGGGGCCGATGCGGGTCCCCTGGAGATCATGGTCAGGTGCGGGGAGATCACCACGGAGACTTCACTGGTGACATCATCATCTTCAAGCTCGCACAGAAGCACGACCCATGATGGGAGAGGCGCCCTCGTTGGGCAGTCATCGACGGTCTTCTCCAAGTCCTTCCCACTGGAGGTGTTGTCCGAGGACACCTTTACCGGACCAGAGCCCTCGGCCGGGAATAACCCCCGCTCATCGAAGACACGCATCGTGGCGATCAGGTCGGCCCGGTGGTCGAAATGGTACAGCGGAACCAAAGCGTCGGGCAGGTCACTAGGGTCACCGCCTAGCAGGGTCGCCACGACCCTGTCAAGCTCCTCCGTAGGAAGGTCCTGGGACCGGAGCCTGAGCTTGTCGTCACCGAGCTGGTAGTCCCACAAGGGCCTGGAATGGGCCTGAAGGCGCGCTAGGCGCCGCGCCAATAATTCCTTCACTGTCATTCCACCGGTTAGCCTCTTGCCGTTGATGTCGCGGGAAAAGCGCTCGAGGATGGGCGCGGCCCGAGGGTCGGAGATCTTCGCTGAGCTCCACATAGAAGTGTTCTCCGGAGCCCCTTCGGCACCTCCAGCCAAGGGTTGGCGTCCTTGAGGCTCATGAGAACCCAACGGTGCCTGAAGTTTTCCACCTTCTTCCCAGCCTTCACGAGCAAATTGTGGCTCTGGGTCGCTATGAAGGAGACGCATGCCAACAAATGGGCGCCGTCGTGCATGCGCAGACTGAAGAAATGGCAGAAGAGGGCTACTGAAGGTCGCATGCCTACGAAGGCCCCATTATAGAAAGCAAAGACGGACATGAGCAAGATGGAGTTGTTCTGGATTTGAATGGCTTGGATCCCATAGTGGTTCAGGATGGCGGTGAAGAACGAGGATAAAGGCGGCACCGGTCCGGTGAAGACGCTATGGAGGAAGAAGGGGTATACCGCCGTCGACGCGGGCCGCTTTGTTTTGGCGTCGGGCCAGATCAGGGTCCGCCCGTGCTCGTTGGACTCGGCCGCCGTCCATAGGAGCATTGGGCAAGATCCACATCCTTGTAGAGGGCGCATGCGAGGAGCGGAGGAGCCGGGGCAGGACCTTGCGTCTCTGGCTTCTGCTTGTCAGCGGGCGCCATCGTTGAACCAACAAGGGAACGACACGGTGCTGGACCTGGGAGACGCTGGTTGGAGTTCGAGACCGAGGAGGAAGAGAGAGTGCGGGAGAAAGGAAAGCAATAATGGACCGACGCGATGAGTCAGGTTCCTAATAGCTCGGGTGGAGACAGAAGGCAAGGGGGACCCGACATCAGCCGCGTGACGCGCACTGGCCTGACCCACGGGCATTTCGGGCCTGCGGCGCCTCAGGCCGCCCTGCAAGGCTTCGCCCAGAAGCCAACCCGAGCGCTCCATGGGCCCGGGGCTACTGTCGGTGTTCCGGGAATGGGGGTATCCAGACCTGCCTCCCTGTGGCCTAGGGCTGGCCAACTTCATCAAGCAAGCACGATCGGGCACGACACCACTAAAGGCAACGTCCTCACGAGGGGCCAAGCCTCGCGAGGAGGAGTAGCATCAAGACCCGCAGGGGGCCTCATCAGGACCTCTCCGGAGCGGCGGATATTCCAAGGCAAGACCCGGCCTCAGGAGTCAACGATGACACGGAGGAAGGACAGGCGAGCAGTAGACAGCAGGACGGAGCAGTTTCCCCTTTAGTGCAAAAGGGGCAAGGACGAACCGGGGTTCCCACGGCATCTTCCAAAGGTTTCCTTTCTGGTGCAACAAGGCCATCACCGCCCGCCAACAGGACGGACGTCATCCCTGGACCCGTCCCTGCTGGCTGACAGCCACTTTGGAGGCGAAGACTACTTTTGGATAGGGGAAGCATGTTCCCCTATTCCCCTTCACAACTGACCGTTGTGGGACCCGTTCTCGCCGAAATGATAAGGTGAGAGGACCGGGGCCGCCACTATATATAAAGAGAGTAGGTTACTTCATAGGGGATCCGATTCATTCATTCGCCCACTCGCACCACACGAAGGCCACCCAGCCTCTGGAGGCTCTCGAGCACTGTACTAGTTCATCCACCAACCTCCACGAGAGGCAATCCACCAAAGCACGAGTAGGGTATTACGCTTCTCAGCGGCCCGAACCTGGGTAAACTGTCGTGTTCTGTGTCTTCCTCACCATCGAGTGAGTTCTCTTCTATCCCCCAGCGAGTAGCGAGTTAGGTGAGGCCAGCCCGTGAGATATCTTCGTACACGCCCCTGAGTTCGAATCTTTAGGGTTTTGCGGAGCCCGAAATCCGACAATATGCTCATCCTATGCGTAGCACTACTATCTACTTGTCAACTTTTCATCACCGTTACCCTCATAGATGGTAAGGTCATGCTCAAATGCAAGTGCTCCATAGGAGCCATCTGTAACACCATATCGAGGGTTTACCGATTAATCATGATCATATATATCGGAATAAAGTACTCAACATGGCATGCGTAAAATATTTTCTCAGACATGGTCAAAGGGTTGCTTGCCTTATTCAGCTTGGTATCTATGGTCTCCAAAGTCTTTGGATCCAAGTCCTTCGTCAAACGCGTGATCTATCGTCGTAATAGAAATAATAATAATAAGGACCACAACCATAAACAGAGTACAAACTCACACATTGTTGAGGAAATCGTTAACTGGTAGCTGCTCAGTTAGCTCGCGATAGGGGATTAATGGGCTAATCGGCAAGTTAATCGGGCATTTATTCAATTAATCGGATGATTTTTATTTATTTATCGGCTACTCGGTGACCGTAGGAGTAGGGATTAATCGGCAAGTCAATTGGTTAATCGGATGAATTCTTGAATAGGGAACTCACATCAAAAATGTTACCCTATTCTGTAAAATACTATTATTATTTATAAAAATACTTATTTTTGGATTTGGTATGAAAAAGTATTTTTAAAGTCTTTTTAACACAAGCTAAATATACTGAAACTAGGTTTTAAAATAAACCTGTGCATAATTGTTTCATAAAAATTCCACAGGCACTACTATTAAATACTACACAATCATACAAGAATTATGGTTGAAAAATATTTAAATTTGGTTAAAAAATTAATACTATGGATTTATTTTTAGAAACCAGAAATAAAATAAATATAAAGGAGCCAGCTCACTCGCCTGGCTCGGCCAGCAGCCCGTCCGGCCCAACTGGCCAGCTAGCAGCCAGCCCAGGCGCGCGCGACGTAACGTTCAAACCTGACGTGCGGGCCCCTACGACGAGTGACAAAGATGAGAGAGGGGGAGAGAGGTCGTCAACAGGTGGGTCCCTCTAGTAGGGATCGTCTCCTACCTCCAGACAAAGAGGAGAGACGGCTCACCGACGGCAGCTCCGGGGTTCTGGAGGTCAGACGAGCACGGGAATGGGCTCGTGGCACTTCCGCTTAGCAGATGGGGGTCGAGGGGACGATGGAGGTGGCATGTGTCGCCGGCGGCGACGAAGCCACGATGGAGACCTCTCGGGAAGGTGCTAGGAACGGTGCTTGGAGCAGGGAGAAGGACGGGGGAGTGGTGGAGAAGGTTCGGGAGGTCCTTGCGGTCACACGGGAAGTGAAAGGAGCGCCAGAGCATGCCTGCAGCCCGAGATCGACGGAGCGCTGACGTGGCGGCGCCTCCGTCGATCTCTAGTACTAGGTCTCATTTAGCTCAAGGGGGTGATCGGGGTGGTCGATTGGGGAGGAGAGAGAGATTCTGGATGTGCGGGGGAGCGGGGGAGCCTTTAAATAGGTGGGCGATGAGTCACCGAATGGTGGTGCGCCGGTGGTTTTGCTGCGGCGGCAGGAGAGGGGGAGAGGGCTCGGGAGTGAACCCGTGTTATTGCGGACATGGTTTTGGACCAATCAACATCTTTAGGAGGACCGGGGCAGCTCTGCTGGCGCACCATGGTGGCGGGGTTACTCTGGTCGGTTTGGGCGTGCGCGGGCACGTGTCGCAAGGGGTAGAGGAGAGGGGGAAAAGAGGGGCCCGATGCTGCCGTGGACTCGGTCGAAGATGCGGTCAATGAATGACAACGTGAGGGGGCAGGAATTGGCCGGCGCTGACGTCCTTGGGTTCGGGTGTGCCCTGTAGCACGTCCAGAGCGCAGCTTCGGCATACCACGGCATGTTGGCATGGTCTGGCGCATCTTGGCCATGCCTTGGGTGTTTGGGAGAGGGGTTAGATGCTCCTTGGATACTAGGGGGCCAAGAGGAATCAAGCTGGCCAAGGGGAGAGTGGTAAAGTGATGCTGACACTCTTGATTCAGATGCTAAAATGGGGATTTTGGCTCCCTCTCATTGCACCAGTGCTAGGTCTTTCGTGTGTGCTTGTGGGGCCTGTGTCATGACTTTGGTGTGAAGGGAGTAAGTGTGGAGGGTGTTAGATGCTGATTTTCAAATCTGGCAGAAGGTGTTTGATGCATGTCTTGGCAAGTTAACCTCTTCCAAATGCACTCAGAGTTAACAGTGGTTTTGGATATAATTAGGAGGCTCTACCAATTTTGAGCTCCATTGGACAAGTTTGACAAAGTAAACTTGAAAATACCCACAAATGGGCATCGCTGCATTCTTATGAGAACATGTGAGCAAATCAATTCCCACAAACCCAAATATTTGCATGATCTCCTTATTTGGGGTATTGAGCACTCCTGCAAAGTTTGAGACCAAATGGACAAACTTGGCAATGTAGAGTTGCTCTAACTTGGTTCTGGACTGAAAGGGTTTCTGAATTATTTGGTGAATCAAATCACCTTGGATGGAGGTGAAACCTGGCATGATCACCAAATATAGCATGTGGGTCATGCTAGAATTTTCTAGAAATTTATTGAGACTATTTCCTTTTGAAATATTTTAAAAGGTCAAAACAGACAGAAATGGTTTCGAAGGGTTTTCTCTAAAACTTTGAACATGACTAGGGGTTGAAACTCTTATGTATGGAAAATATATGTCCTCAGAGTCTTCCTAAATTTTCTCAGATTTTTCTAATTTAGAAATATATTTTTTCTCCCAGAAATATGATTTCTCGCCTTAGAAAAGGACATATAAATATAATAGAAAAATGACTTCATAAATAATTAATTTATGGTTTTGAAGAGTTATATTAATATTAGCATGAGAATAAAATCTTTGGGTGAAGGCACTCCCTTAAATTCAGGGACTTGTAGTGCAAACCCCTAAGCAAGGTTTTGGGTTACCAAAATAATTAAAAAGGCCTTTTGTGGAAACAATATTTTATAATAACTGTTCTTAGAGATCTACTTACATGCAGACATACAAACAATGGCAATCAATACACTCATAGCCTTTACTTAAAAAGTATTAATTTATACCAAATTTTGAAGGGAAGAAAGCAAAGACAAAGTGATGTGAAAACAGGGTGTGACAGACCTATCACCCTTACAAGAATCTCGTCCCCGAGATTCCTAAGCTAGGTGCTAAAAAGGTACGAAAACTCAGATGTGAGATAGTATTCATGCTCCCAGATTGCTTCTGCCTCGGTGTGGTTGCTCCACTGGACCTTGAAGTACTTGATTGTACGGCTTCGGGAACAACGCTTGGCTTCGTCCAGAATGCGGATCGGTCTCTCGCGATAAGTGAGGTCTGGCTAAAGGTCAATAGATTGATGATCGATGTACTTATAAAGATTTGGACGACTTGGCGCTTGAAGGCACTTCCGGAGTTGTGACACATGGAAAACGTTGTGCACATCTGAAAGTTGTGGAGGTAACTCCAACTGGTAAGCAACTTCTTCATGCCTTGCAATGATCTTAAAGGGTCCAATGTACCTTGGAGCAAGCTTTCCCTTGACGTGGAAACGCTTAGTTCCCTTGAGAGGCGTGACGTGGAGGTACACATGATCTCTAGGGTTGAGTTCCACTTCTTGGCAATGTGAATCCGCGTAGCTCTTTTGTCGCGACTTGACGGCCTTTAGGTGCTCCCTGACAAGTTACACCTGCTCCTGAGCTTCAGGGAGGATGTCTGGCCCAAAAACCAGTCCTTCACTAGTCTCAGACCAGTTGAGGGGAGTGCGGAACTTACGTCCGTACAGTACCTCAAATGGTGCCATCTGGAGGCAGGACTGATAGTTGTTATTGTAAGAGAACTCGGCGGAAGGCACACAGTCTTCCCATTTGGTTCCGTGTGCCAAGACACAAGCGCGGAGCATATCCTCGAGTATCTGATTTACTCGTTTGGTCTGCCCGCCGGTCTGCGGGTGGAAGGCGGTGCTGAAGGAGAGTTTAGTTCTCAAGGCCTCTTGAAACTGCTTCCAGAATCTCGAAGTTAATTGTGTGCCTCGGTCAGACACAATCTCCTTCGGAACTCCGTGAAGGCTCACGATACGCTCAACATAGAGAGTGGCCAACTTGTTTCCCTCATATTTGGTACTAACGGGAATGAAGTGGGCAACTTTGGTCAGATGGTCGGCGTTGACCCATATGGAGGCGTGTCCCTTTCCTGACAAACCGGCGATCAAGTCCGTACCGACTTTATCCCATTTCCATTCACGCACCTGGAGAGGTTGTAGCAGCCCAGCAGGTCGCTGGTGCTCAACTTTGACTCGTTGGCATATGTCTCATTTGGCGACATATGAAGCTATTTCCCCCTTCATGCCATGCAACCAGAATCTTTCTCTGTGGTCTTGATACATCTTGGTCCCACCAGGGTGAATGGAGTATGGAGTATCGTGGGCTTCTTTCAAGATTAGTTTCTTGAGTTCAACCTTGTTGGGTACGCATATGTGATTCCCAAACCACACAACTCCATGTTCACCCACTGAGAATCCTGGGGCTTTGCCTTCCTTGATCTTCCTCTTAATGCCTTCGATGCTCTCGTGTCCCTTCTGGGCCTCTTTAGTGTCGTCCATTAGCGTGGGTTTGGCTTGGAGGTTTGCCAGGAATCCTTGTTCGACTAGCTCCAACCCAAAGCTTTCTAGGTCCTCATATATGGCGGGTAGCCTTTCCTTGATCATAGCATTCAAGGTGCAAGCCTTTCGGCTCAAGGCGTTTCCTACCACTTTGTCCTTACCGGGATGTTATTGAATGTTGAGGTCCTAGTCTTTAATCAACTCCAACCATCTTCGTTGCCTCATATTCAATTCCTTCTGGGTAAAAATATACTTTAAAGTCTTCTGGTCAGTGTATATTTTGCATCGCTTGCCCAAAAGGTAATGCAACCATTTTTCAAGGCATGAACTACTGCCGCCAACTCGAGGTCGTGAATGGCATAGTTCTATTCAAGGGGGCGCAGTTGCCATGACACATAAGCCACGACCCTACCGTCTTGCATCAGACTGCCATCGAGCCTGATTCTTGATGCATCGCAGTATATCACAAACACTTTGTTGATATCTGGAGTGGCTAGCACTGGGGTGGTGGTTAATCTCTTCTTCAGTTCTTGGAAGCTTTCTTCGCACTCTGGCGTCCATTCAAACTTTTTTCCCTTCTTCAGGAACCGAGTCATTTGTCGGGCGATGCGAGAGAATCCTTCGACGAACTTGCGGTAATATCCCGTGAGTCTGAGGAAGCTTCTAACTTCCTTCGCATTGATTGGTGACTCCCAGTTTCTGACCGTAGTAATCTTGGCGGGATAGACTGCCAATCCATCTGATGTCATGGTATGACCCAAGAATCCAACTTCGCGTAGCCAAAATTCGCACATGCTGAACTTGGCATAAAGTTGATGCTCTCGAAGTTTTTCCAACACCATCCTTAAGTGCTGATCATGCTCTTCTTCAGATTTGGAGAAGATGAGTATGTGGTCGATGAAGACGACCACAAACTTGTCCAGGTATTCCATGAAGACTTTGTTCATGAGGTACATGAAGTAGGCAGGGCATTGGTCAAACCAAATGACATGAGCGTGCACTCGTACAGGCCATACCTGGTTACAAATGCCGTCTTTGGTATGTCTTCGGGCCGAATCTTTAGTTGGTAATAACCAGATCTGAGATCGATCTTGGAGAATACCTTGGCACCATTCAACTGGTCGAATAGGTCTTTGATATTGGGGAGTGGATACTTGTTCTTTATCATGACTTCACTGAGGGAACGGTAATAAATGCAGAGCCTGATAGTCCCATCCTTCTTGGACACGAATAGAACAGGTGATCCCCAAGGAGAGGCACTAGGACAAATGAATCCCTTCCTGAGCCGCTCGGCTAGCTGCTTCTTCAACTTTGCCTATTCCACTGATCCCATCGTATAGGGATTCTTATAGATATGCCTTGATCCGGGCATCAGATCAATGATGAAATCAATGTCTCGATCAGGAGGAATCCGAGGCAGTTCATCTGGAAAGACGTTCGGATATTCACATACTACCGGCACTTGGTCCAACTCATTTCCTGAAAGGTAGTTAACCTGAGGAACTTGAGAGCGGAGGTTGGCTCACGAACATATTTGACTTTGATCCTGGGTCACTGCTCATGGTGATAGCCCTATTGGCACAGTCCAATATGCTCTGGTGCTTGGTGAACCAGTCCATACCAAGGATCACGTCCAAGCCTTGCGACATAAGAATGATGAGGTCTACTACGAAATCTACCCCGTTAATGCTGACCCCTACTCCCCTGCATCCTATATTGGTCCTTAACACTGCACACGGGGTCTGTACCACCATTTGACCATTTAGGAATGTAGGTTTCAACCCACTCTTCATAGAAAACTTTTGGGTAACAAAAGAATGCGAGGCACTACAATCAAAGAATACTGTTGCTGGAGTGGAGTTGACGAGGAACGTACCCAGTATGCAGTTTGGGTCTTCCCAGGCTTACTCTGCAGAGATGTGGTTCACGCATCCCCTGCTATCATATTGTTGGTTGCGAGGATCCCGATTCTTTTTTGGTGCTCCATGACCTTGTCCTTGATTCGGTGCATTGGGGCGCGGTGTATCGGGCTTCTTGTTGGGGCATTGCCTGGAGTAGTGCCCATACTGTCCACACCCAAAGCAAGTGCTCTACCAAGGTTTTTGCGCTTGCCCCCACTGTTGTTGGGTGGGTTGTATGCCGGCTTGGGGTTGGCATACTGCTGAGCCTGAAAACTTGGGCGAGGTGCAGGAGTTTTGTACTGACGTTGCTGATAGTTAGGCCTCGCCGGGGCTGTCTCCAACGGACGAGCCTTCTCGTTGCTGGAACCACCATTGCCCATCAGCTTGCATTTGCGAGTATTATCCATAGCATGGCACTGGTCTTCAAGCTTGAGAGCCTTGTTCACCAGATCACAGAAGGTTCGGCAGTCACAAACAACAAGCTGATATTGCAGCGACTACTGAAGCCCTTCCATGAAGCGTTCCACCTTAGCGGGTTCAATGCTTACATCAGCAGGCGCATACCTCGACAGGAGATTAAACTTTTGCAGGTACTCCTTGAGTGTGCTGCTGCCTTGCTTTAGTGCACGGAACTCCTGCTTCTTGATAGTCATAATTCTCGGCGGAATGTGAGCAGGACGAAACCCGTCCATGAAGGCAGCCCAGGTAATAACATGCGCACCTTGCAAGATCTGGAACCCATCCCACCAAGCCGTGGCAGTGCCCCTGAGACAGTGAGATGCATAGAGCACCTTTTCATGTTCATTGGTGCACTTAACCAGCATGAGGATGTCTTCAATGGTGCGGATCCAGTCATCGGCATCCACGGGCTCAGTTGTCTCAACGAATATTGGAGGTGTGGTCCTCATGAACTCTGACAGAGTGGAGCGACCATTGCCATTTCCTCCATGCGGTGGGTTGTTCACTAAGGCCTGAGCTATCTGCTGGATAGGGGGCTTGTGGACTTGGCGTTCCTCTCTGAGAGCTTTGAGGAACTGAGCCACAGTCAGGTTCTCCGGAGGAGGCGGTGTCGGGGGAATGTCGCCTTGCAGCTGCTCCTGGTGAACTCCAGCTTCGGCAGACCCATCGGCTCCTGGCTATCGGCTAGATTTGCTATTGCTTGGGTGGCCGAAGGTACTGGTGCGAGTAGCAGTCACCATCCTGTTTGGAGCAGTCAAGTCAATACCCCAAAATGGTCGAGAGAAAAGCATAAAGGAGGAACGTGCCTCCATAAGGAGGTTTTGTTACGGTGCAAGTGTGCCAAACAAGAAGTGTCGTAGAACCCTATGAAATGGCATTAATTAAGATAAGCGATGTAACCGCTTACATGTTGCCTAGGGAAAAGCACGACTTGCATCGGTACACAAACAAAAAGCACACACTACAAGCATACATGGTTTCATACAAACCCTTACACATACTCGACTTCGCATGGGGACTCCTAGCTTGCCCTAAGACATCATTCTTAAGTGGCGGATTGCTCGGTCTCATACTCACGCTCCTCGAGGTCTTCCTCCTTGTCATCATCTGTGCGGGCATCATCTCCCGTAAAGGGTGTGGGGGAAGGAAGAGGTCCATCATGACGGCGCTTCATCAGAGAAGCAGTGAGGAGATCTATACATTCCTCGACTATGATGCGGCGACTCCAAATAGGGTTGACCTTATGTGGTGGTCTTCCTCGTGTATATACAACACCAGGCTGTCCTCTGAATTCTCCATCCTTCATGATCTTGCTCGTTTTCATCTTTGCTTGGCGGAGTAGCTCTTGCACGACGGAGTTCTTGGCGAAACATCACTAACTCCTTGATCAAGTTGTGAGCCAGACTCTCGGTAGAGAGGCTGAAGTAGGTCTGAAACTTGAGTGGCATCCCTTCCTCCGGGGGTGGGGTTAGCGTCCAACTCCCGTCAGCCTCGTCCTTAACAATAGGCAGGTGGCGGGTAGCTGGCTCATCGGCCATCTCTAGAAGGAAGTCGCAGAGGTGAACGAGCGCTTGTCGCGCTGTCGTCTCAACTGCCAACACCAAAGTCTCCATTTGTGGCTCTTCAAAGAACCAACTAATTGGAGAGTCATTTGCCTTCACAACCTTGTCCACATGGTATTCTTTTGCGCTGGCATTGACCCAGTGCTCGTGGTTGAGGTAAACGGGCATTCGGCGTACTTGACCCTTCTTCAAGTTGTCCCCTAGAAGTAGGGGAAAGCCAGTTTCCAGGAGTGTCTCGGGTACGACGACCATCCACAAGGTTTTAGGAGAGGTGTCAGAAAGATGTGAATGGTTAAGAAAGGTAGTAAAGGTGTATAAAACCCCAAGCATAAGGACTGGGTGTGCTATTCGTCCCTGCTAACGTCCATGCTACCTAAGGCTTCCTACAGTCAGTATGGCTCTGATACCAGCTCTGTAGGGACCCCGACTTACGAGTCGAGACCACCGAATGAACGTGTACAGTGATCCCATAGATCAATGCTCACATAACACACATGTACTGAATAACAAGAGTCTTCCATCCATGAATAACGTCTCATACTAATAATGACCATTATGGTCAAGTCTTACATAGATAGGGCCATGAAGGCCAAGCACACCGACTCAGCTACTAGCGGAAATCTTGGTAGTAAACGTGAACCTGTGCCGCCAACCTTAACCAACAGGCATTCTGACTGGGAAGCGTCCTAGTTCGCATGTACATCTCCAACGACAAATTCTTCTCCATATTCCGGTTCCTCCATGTCTGGTCAATAAAATAACCAGTGGGAAGCCAATGGGTACTTTGAATGTACTCACAAACAGCCCATGATACGGATTATGTAATTGAGTGCAATATGAAGTATAATGCAGCCTTTGTGGAAATCATGTTTTTATTAATGCATAAAGATGGTCAAGTGTTTAGAGGGTCATGCATCACTAGGTACATAGTAATCATAAAAATAGGTTACAGATATCAACATATCTTCTAAGGGTTGAACACCTCAGGTTCACCCTCTATTCCAAGTCACCGGACTTGACAAATATCATCTTTCTCCATCACACACGCACACTCACACTTGGTTTATGCGGAAACGACTAGACATAGTCTAAGCGGGATTACCCAACTATAATTGACCGTGGACATGGCTATTCGAATAGATTTACACTCTGCAGAGGTTGCGCGCTGTGCCCACAAGATCCAGGAAACTTCCGTGTCATCCATGACTCGTGGTGTATAACATATCCGAGGTAAGTACCCGATCATTGCCTTTCCCCTGGCGACACTAGACAAAGAGTCCACTCTATTGGTACCCATCCCACATGATGTATATCTTACGAGCACCAACTGTACACCGTATCATCCATGCAGGGACCAACGGTGTGCCTAGAACACGTAAAAACGACATAGTCGCCCTAACTGGCACGACACCGTCACGAGAGTGACCATATCACTCCCGCCACTAGTAATGCGGGCTCTTTGCAGCACCACTAGAGTAATAAACAAAGCCGCGTTCCCATATCGGGGTATCTTGGTCGCACATGTAAGGTTGGGATGGTGAGCAATTCTTAAATCTAATCCCATTTTCGAAACCACACACACAAATCATTTTCCGGTACACCACTTCATTCTCAACACCATCACCCTCGGGGATTAGTGGCACCCGACGGGTTTTTTGAAAAGTCTTTGTAGTCACGTTTGTGTTACCATCACCATGCATATGCTCATCCTATGCGTAGCACTACTATCTACTTGTCAACTTTTCTTCAGCATGACCCTCATAGATGGTAAGGTCATGCTCAAATGCAAGTGCTCTAGAGGAGCCATCAATAACACCATATCGAAGGTTTATCGATTAATCATGATCATATGCATCAAAATAAAGTAATCAACATGGCATGCATAAAATATTTTCCCAGACATGGTTAAAGGGCTGCTTGCCTTGATCAGCTAGGTATCCGGGGTCTTCGAGGTCTTCGGGTCCAAGTCCTTCATCAAATGCGTGATCTATCATCGTAACATCAATAATAATAATAAGGACCACAACCAAAAACAGAGTACAAACTCACATAAAAATGTTACCCTATTGTGTAAAATCCTATTATTATTTATAAAAATACTTGTTTCTGGACACGGAATGAAAAAGTATTTTGAAATTCTTTTTAACATAAGCTTAAAACACTTAAACTAGGTTTTAAAATAAACCTGTGCATAAATGTTTTCATGAAAATTCCACAGGTAGTACTATTAAATACTACACAATTTTACAAGAATTATGGTGGAATAATATTTAAATTTGGTTAAAGAATTAATCTTGTGGATTTATTTTTAAAAACTATAAGTAAAATAAATAAATAGGAGCCAGCTCACTAGCCTCGCTCGGCTAGCACCTAGGCCGGCCCAGTTGGCCAACCGGCTAGCCAACCAACGAGTCAGCCCAGGCGCACGCAGCGTGAGGTTCAAACCTGACGCGCGGGGCCCTGCGGCCAGTGACAGAGAGGAGAGAGGGGGAGAGACAGGCCACCGACAGGTGGGTCCCTACTCTCGGTGTCGTCTCCTACCTCCAGACAGAGAGTAGAGACGGGTCACCGGCGGCAGCTCCGGGGTTCGTGAGGTCAGGCGAGCACGGGACTGGTCTCATGGAACTTCGGCCTACCAGATGGGGGTCGAGGGGGCGATGGAGGTTGCCTGTGTTGCCGGCAACGATTAAGCCGCGACGTAGACCTTTCGAGAAGGTGCTGGAAATGGTGCTTGGAGCGGGGAGAAGGACGAGGGAGTGGTGCAGAAGGTTCAGGAGGTCCTTGCGGTCACAAGGGAAGTGAAAGGAGCGCTAGAACGTGCCTATAGCCCGAGATCGACGGAGCCCCGACGCGGTGGCGCCTCGGTCGGTCTCGAGTACCAGGGCTCTTTTAGCTCAAGGGGTGCTCGGGGTCGTCGATTGGGGAGGAGAGAGAGGTTCTGGAGGTGCGGGGAGAGTGGAGGGCCTTTAAATAGGCGGGCGACGCGTCACTGAATGGTGGTGCGCCGGTGGTTTTTCTGCGGTGGGAGGAGAGGGAGAGAGGGCGCGGGGGTGAACTCGTGGTATTGCGGACATGGTTTTGGACCAAGCAGCATCTTTAGGACGAGCGAGGCAGCTCTGCTAGCGTGTCGCGGTGGCGGGGTTACTCTGGCCGGTTTGGGCGCACGCGAGCACGCGTTGCTAGGGGCAGAGGAGAGGGGAAAAGAGGAGGCCACCACTGCCCTGGACTCGGTCGAAGATTCGGTCAACTAATGACAACGGTAGGGGGGCAGGAACTGGCCTTCGCTGGCCTCCTTAGGTTCGGGTGCGCCTTGTAGCGCGTTCAGGGCGCAGCTTGGGCATGGCACGACATGCTGGCGCGCTCTGGCGCGTCCTGGCCGTGTCTGGGGTGTCTAGGAGAGGGGTTAGATTCTCCTTGGATACTAGGGGCCAAGAGGGATTAAACTGGCCAAGGGGAGAGTCGTGAAGTGATGCTATCAGTCTTGATTCAGATGCTAAAATGGGGATTTCGGTTCCCTTCATTGAACTAGTTTTGGGTCTTTCTTGTGCAGTTGTGGGGAGGCACAACCAGTTTGTGTCATAAGTTTGGAGTGAAGGGAGTAAGTGTAGAAGGTGCGAGATGCTGATTTGATTTTCACATCTAGCAGAAGGTGTTTAATGCATGTCTGGGAAGTTAACCTCCTCCAAATGCACAGAGAGTTAACTTGATTTGGCTTTGGATATAATTAGGAGGCTCTACTCATTTTTAGCTCCATTGGACAAGTTTGACAAAGTAAACTGGAAAATACCCACAAATGGGCAGATCTGCATTCTTGTGAGAAGATGTGAGGAAATAAATTCCCACAAATCCAAATCTTGGCATGATCTCCTTATTTGGGGTAATGAGCACTCGTGCAAAGTTTGAGACCAAATGGACAAACTTGGCAATGTAGAGCTGCTCCAACTTGGTTCTTGACAGAAAGGGTTTCTGAATTACTTGGTGAATCAAATCACCTCAGATGGAGATGAAACTTGGCATGATCACCAAATATAGCATGTGGGTCATGCTAGACTTTTCTCGGAATTCATTGAGAGTATTTACTTTTGAAATATTTCAAAAGGTCAAAGCACACAGAAATGGTTTTCAAGGGTTTGCTCTAATACTTTGAACAGGACTAGGGGTTGAAACTCTTTTGTAAGGAAAATATATGTCATCGCAGTCTTCCTAAATTTTCTTAGATTTTTCTAAGGTAGAAAAATAATTTTTCACCCACAAATATTATTTCTGGCCTTAGAAAAGGACATATAAATAAAATATAAAAATCACTTTAAAAATTATTATTTTATGGTTTTGAAGAGTTATATTAGTATTAGCATCAGAATGCAATCTTTTGGTGAAGGCACTCCCTTAAATTCAGGGACTTGTAGTCCAAACCCCAAAGCATGGTTTTGGGTTACCATAATAATTAAAAAGGAATTTTTGGAAATAATATTTTATAAAAACTGTTCTTAGAGATCTACTCACACGCACACATACAAACAATGGCAATCAAGACACTCATAGCATTTACTTAAAAAGATATAATTTATTCCAAATTTTGAAAGGAATACAACATAGACAAAGTAATGTGAAAACAGGGTGTGACATGAATTATCAAAACCACAAAGGGAGTGTATTGTGCATTCACAAACTTTCCAAGTTGCCGCATAACAGCGGGCATGGCTTTCCGAAAGATTTAACCCTGTAGGGGTTCTTCAACTCATCCATCATAAGCTAGCCAAAAACTACGTGAAAAACCTCAACCATGGAAACCCGTAGTCTCCTCGGAATCCCTTTGGAAAATCTCAACCTCGATATAGCCCAAAGTATCCTAGGAATCCCACGCACAAGACGTTCGATAAAGGTAAAAAAAATCCAGAAAGACCGCCCGACGGGGCAACGACCCCGATAAGAGCCGCGTATCTCGTTCTCATGACACGTCGGATAAGCTAAGCGTATGATTGGCTGATACAAATATCCCGAGTTGGCCCCGCACGGTGCTCTACTTTAGACCAATACTCATGAGGAGCACTGGCCCGGGTGTTGATGAATTATCCACAGGGGCCGACATGTCCCTGTGCAATTTTATTAGTTATTAGGCAAATGTAGTACCAATGTTGGTCCTTGCGAGAAGAGTTTTATCCCAAAAATAATCAAGTGGGTCCGCATAACACCCCAAGCATGTTGGCAGCACTCAATACGGAACATAACACCGGTACACAAGTAACTAGGGAGACAAAGGTGGAACAAAACACCGATCTAGCAGTCCAAGCCTTCCACCCTTTACCAAGTATATAGGTGCATTAAATTAAATAGAAATAATATGGCATATTCAAAAGAATATTCATGTTGTTACATGGAAGGATCTGCACCTGCAACTAGCAACACTATAAGAAGGTTGAGCAAGCGCTAACATAGCCAAATAAATGGTTGCTGGGATGTGTAGGGTGTTAGAGGCTTTTCATGGTAATGTTGGGTGGCTGACATTTAAGTGGTAGGTAACGAGACATAATGATAGAAGCGAGACAAGTAGCATAGCAATGATAGTAGTGGTATCTAGGTATATGATCATCTTTCCTGACATCCCACTTGGAAGATGAACGAATCCGTGAAGTAGACAACCAACGTAGTCGAAGGAATCCTCACACACCGAAGCGGTCTCGGACCTCTATCGAGAATGTACAATCCAAAAATAAACAATCAACACACGATAAACAACACAACATATTCATGGCACGATGTGCAAATAAATATGATGCATGTCCGGTTTAAATATGCGGGGCATGACAATCACAACAATCAAATACTACACATTAAGTGAAGCTCAATATGAAACGAGTTGCATATTGACGAAAATCCTCATTTGAATTACTTGGTTCACTCGCGTTTAGGTACACGACAATATTAAGTGTTTTTAAATATGGCAAGAGGTGAAGCATAAATAAACTATATATCTAGGCATTTTAATTGAGGTTGGAAAAAACTTATAGTATTTCCGAAATGACCCCCTATGTTAAGTTCCGAAATTTGTCCAGATCTGAACTAAACATATTATACTTTTATTAAATAGAAAAATAAAATGGATCATGTGATTCTACATGTCATTCTAGTCAATTTACATATATGGATCATGTAAAAGAGAGTTACGGTCCAAAAGATATGGCCAACACAAGATGAATATGCCACGAATGCAAAATGCATGGAAATGACAACCACTAGCATATTAAATTATGGATGCGTCAATATATTATGGAACTACATGGAATTCTCGGAAAGTTTAAATGAGGCTCAAACAATGAATAACAATTCCAGAAAATCCCCATAAGCAATTAAGATTTCGGTACTATTTTGCATATAACACAATTTTAGAGTTGTTAGATGGCAAAATAAATGCTACCGTGCTATTCTACACATTTTTCTAGCCACTTTACATATATGAAATATTTTAATCGAAGCTATGGTTATTTAGTTAGGAAATAAATCATTTTAACATGGTATTTATGCTAATTATATGAAAACAACAAGTTAAATATTTTAAACATGGTTTAAAGTTGGATATTGTGAATCGACACAAAATTCTAAGCATTTTTCATGTATAAAGTTTTTAAATCCGATGCACGGTTATTTTGCTATGATTTAAACGATTTTAGTATGGCATCACGCAAACAATGCAAACTGCAAGTTTAACTATTTTTAACCTGTGTGAAAGTGAAATATTATGAATCTACACGAAATTCTACACAATTTACATATAGATAGTTTTTACATGAGATGCATGCTTAATTAATTATTAGCAATTTTAATCAAGGCAATATTCTGTAATTAGGAAAATCCTATATAATAGTGAAATCATTGGGCAGAAAAAACTATACTACATGGCCAAATTTAGCGAGCGCAACATATAAAGATGCACACAGGGGCGGTGGATGGCTCGGCGCTCACCTTATGGGCTGAGGCCCAAATAGGCGAAGCTGGCTGCTAGGCCCGGAGGCGGTGCAGGCCGCGATGAGTTGGGCCCTCCCATGCTGGTCGGTGGACCACGAGGATGGTGCGACCCACTCGAGTGCTGGTGCAGCCCATGCGAGCGGAGCTCCCTCATGCTCCCGCACGGGTGGATACCCTCGCGGCGGCTGCACAAGATGTTGACCGTGGCATGGCAAGGAGGTCGTCGGGAGGGGATGGGACTGGCAGGAACAGATGGACCCGGGTGCCCCGCACCGGATCGGAGCAATGGGGTGGCTTGCCGAAGGTTCAGCTGGGGAACAGAGGCGGCGTGGCGAGGGCAGCTGGAGGCGGGGCTTGAGGGGGGGGGGGGGCGGGGAATGCTGCGGGGCTACAGCGGCTGAGCGGTGATGCGACGGGGCGAGGGATGGTGGGGGTGGGGTCCTCTAGCGGTTGCGGCGCTCCGGTGGAGCTGTGATGGCTGGCTCAGAAGGGGAGTGGAAGCCGGGAGAGCGGCGGGCATGCGGCGTCGTTGCTCGGCTCGATTTGGACGCATGGCGGGCTGGATCTGGGCTTGGTGGGTCATGGTGCTAGGAGGGAGGTGGAGCGGCTAGGTGGTTGATAGTTTTGGTGTGGCACGTATTTCGAGGTCACGGGCTAGGGTTTGGCCAAATTTGGACGGATAGGGCATTTATATATAGCACGGGTGGCTAGGGTTCATTCTTTTTGTACCGTTTTGAGCCCTCCGATTGCGATCGGCCGGCTCCGGACATAGGAATATGTTAGTTGGGCTAGGTGGCTGTGTAGGAGGCTTGTGGGCTCAGAGAAGAGAAAGAATTGTGGCCCGTCGAAGGTTTTAAAACATCACAAACATCGGACGTTTGACCGGCTATAGTGTCGCTGTACATTCAATGGTTCGGGTATCAAACAAAATCCAATTACGATGAAACTTGGCAGGCGGCCTACTTACACGATAATAAGACTGCACGCCAAGTTTCAACGAATCCAAGATAATTTTATAGACACTTCTAGAAACAATATTTTAGCGATGTTGCAACCGCTTGGGTGTGTGGATGGTCATGAAACGTTCAACGACAAGAATGGAAAGAACCAGCAACTAATAACGGATGCAAGTTTTTGAAAAATGAGGGCAATGAAGTGTCGATGCAATCTGGATGATGCGCATGATGCGATGATGAAAGCGACAACCTAATAAATCACTCGGCGACAACATATTAAAAGGGGAATCTTGTGGAGCATTGGTTCTCGGCTGTTACACGCTAGGTGTTGCCTCATTCGGCTTAGTTTTTGTTTCATCATTACAATGCATGAATACTAAGTTAGTTTCTAGCCATTAAATGGCCATAATTCAAAAGAGAAACACATGAACATGTAAGATGATGCAAAAACTGGTAGGAAAAACATATTTGTATTCTACTTGTTTCCGTATTTATGCCCCATGCGATAAATTTGAAGAAATTCCAAACATCTTGAGTAATGGATTGGACACAAGGGTTGAGAATCTATGTTTTTAAATACAAAAAATGAAAAATGTTGTGAAGTACATGAAAACCTGCATGATTTCCCGACATGGGGCCAACATGTCGTGGTTAAGGTATTGGCTCATTTGAGATAAGCTTTGACACATACCTCTCACAAAACGGAGCATCACATGAAGACTCGTGGTTTTGAGAGCGAACGTGGGGGCATGCTTGACGAACCGCTATTCGTTGCCTCATTCGGCCTAGTTTTTTTCATTGTTATAATGCAACAATACGACTGACGTCCAAAAATTTGGAACTTTCGGGGTTCAGTTGGCATTTTTTGGATATTAAGTTAGTTTCTAGCCATTTAATGACCACAATTCAAAATTAAAATTCATGAACATGCAAGATGATGCAAACAATGTTAGAAATCATATTTATTTACTACTTGCTTCCGTAACACAAAAAACATATTGATAATCTAGGTTCTTGAAATTCGAGATAATTGAAAATGATCTAAAATACGTGGCACGAAGATGACATGGCATTTGCTATCTTCCAATTTAAGTAACACAAAAGTATTTATCGATTAGGCTTTGCAGTAATATCAGAGTATAATAAGTTAGTAACACAAATCGCACGCATGCATTACATCTGGATAGAAAATGTAAATATCTCGCAAGACAACCGGGTCCCACATGATTGGCACTCTGCTTCATGTTTCCTGTTTTGGAACCATTGTTTCACGGGCTTTTAATCCCATAAGGTCATGCATTAGTAACCGTCACTTATGTTAAGTCACACACATCTCTTGACTCCACAATCATGTGCAATGGAGGCCATTAAATTCCGGCGACCGGTGCGTCCATTGTAGTCTCTCACCCCCACCCCACCCCTCCTATTCTTTCTGTTGGCCTCGATCAAGATTCCAACCGCCTATAAATGTTACCCGCCGAGACGCTATCCCGCATGCATTCTCTCCTCTCCCCTCCCTCCGCTCAGACAAAACTATGCCACGACGCGATCGGTCTGTCCACAAGCAGAGGAGGAGGCGCCAACCTGCCAGGATGTGGCACAGAGCAGTGACGAGGAGGACCCCTACGCGCCCCCAGATTAGGTCGCGCAAGACCCCCAACTAAAGATTTATTTTGGGGCCACTGCAATTTGGCTATGCGGAAAGTGCTACCATTGGCTAAGAGAGCCAGGCAGTGGCATTAAAGAAGTGGGCAGAGGAGCGTGCCTGGCACCTCGCGGCCTGGAATGCCCTTAGTGCCGCATCGAAAAAAGAGGAGCTGGAGCTTTGGCGGCGACAATGTCGACGAGCAAAGGAGGTTTCCGAAGATGGAAGGCACCACACAATGAAGGCCACACACGCTATGCGCCTGATCGCTGCATGGGGGTGGGCCGATAAACTCGAGCGTGCCACCGACAAAGGGCTCCGGTGGGCGCCAAGTGAAGTGGACTGCATGGTCGCACACCTCCACCATCAAGAGGCTGATCGACACGTCGACTGTTGCGAGTTGGAGGTGTTGGAATTATGCCCTAGATGCAATAATAAATAGAGTTATTATTATAATTCCTGTATCAAGATAATAGTTTATTATCCATGCTATAATTGTATTGAATGAAGACTCATTTACATGTGTGGATACATAGACAAAACACTGTCCCTAGCATGCCTCTAGTTGGCTAGCCAGTTGGTCAATGATAGTCAGTGTCTTCTGATTATGAACAAGGTGTTGTTGCTTGATAACTGGATCACGTCATTGGGAGAATCACGTGATGGACTAGACCCAAACTAATAGACGTAGCATGTTGATCGTGTCATTTTGTTGCTACTGTTTTCTGCGTGTCAAGTATTTATTCCTATGACCATGAGATCATATAACTCACTGACACCGGAGGAATGCTTTGTGTGTATCAAACGTCGCAACGTAACTGGGTGACTATAAAGATGCTCTACAGGTATCTCCGAAGGTGTTAGTTGAGTTAGTATGGATCAAGACTGGGATTTGTCACTCCGTGTGACGGAGAGGTATCTCGGGGCCCACTCGGTAATACAACATCACACACAAGCCTTGCAAGCAATGTAACTTAGTGTAAGTTGCGGGATCTTGTATTATGGAACGAGTAAAGAGACTTGCCGGTAAACGAGATTGAAATAGGTATGCGGATACTAACGATCGAATCTCGGGCAAGTAACATACCGAAGGACAAAGGGAATGACATACGGGATTATACGAATCCTTGGCACTGAGGTTCAAACGATAAGATCTTCGAAGAATATGTAGGATCCAATATGGGCATCCAGGTCCCGCTATTGGATATTGACCGAGGAGTCTCTCGGGTCATGTCTACATAGTTCTCGAACCCGCAGGGTTTGCACACTTAAGGTTCGACGTTCTTTTATGTGTATTTGAGTTATATGGTTGGTTACCGAATGTTGTTCGGAGTCCCGGATGTGACCACGTACGTCACGAGGGTTTCCGGAATGGTCCGGAAACGAAGATTGATATATAGGATGACCTCATTTGATTACCGGAAGGTTTTCGGAGTTACCGGGAATGTACCCGGAATGACGAATGGGTTCCGGGAGTTCACCGGGGGGGGCAACCCACCCCGAGGAAGCCCATAGGCCTTGGGGGAGACACACCAGCCCTTAATGGGCTGGTGGAACAGCCCACAAGTGCCCTATGCGCCAAGGAGAAGAAAATCAAGAGAGAAAGAAAAAAAAAGGAGGAGGTGGGAAGGGAGGGGGACTCCCTCCCACCAAACCTAGTCCAACTCGGTTTGGGGGGGAGAGTCCTCCCCCTTGGCTCGGCCGACCCCCTTGAGGGTCCTTGGACCCTAAGGCAAGGCCCCCTCCCTCCCACCTATATATACGGAGGTTTTAGGGCTGATTTGAGACGACTTTTCCACGGCAGCCCGACCACATACCTCCACGGTTTTTCCTCTAGATCGCGTTTCTGCGGAGCTCGGGCGGAGCCCTGCTGAGACAAGGTCATCACCAACCTCCGGAGTGCCGTCATGCTGCCGGAGAACTCTTCTACCTCTCCGTCTCTCTTGCTGGATCAAGAAGGCCGAGATCATCGTCGAGCTGTACGTGTGCTGAACGCGGAGGTGCCGTCCGTTCGGTACTAGATCGTGGGACTGATCGCGGGATTGTTCGCGGGGCGGATCGAGGGACGTGAGGACGTTCCACTACATCAACCGCGTTCTCTAACGCTTCTGCTGTACGGTCTACAAGGGTACGTAGATCACTCATCCCCTCTCGTAGATGGACATTACCATGATAGGTCTTCGTGCGCGTAGGAAAATTTTTGTTTCCCATGCGACGTTCCCCAACAGTGGCATCATGAGCTAGGTTCATGCGTAGATGTCTTCTCTAGTAGAACACAAAAGTTTTTGTGGGCGGTGATGTGCATTTTGCTGCCCTCCTTAGTCTTTTCTTGATTCCGCGGTATTGTTGGATTGAAGCGGCTTGGACCGACATTACTCGTACGCTTACGAGAGACTGGTTTCATCGTTACGAGTACCCCCCTTTGCTCAAAGATGACTGGCAAGTGTCGGTTTCTCCAACTTTAGTTGAATCGGATTTGACCGAGGAGGTCCTTGGATGAGGTTAAATAGCAACTCATATATCTCCGTTGTGGTGTTTGCGTAAGTAAGATGCGATCCTACTAGATACCCTTGGTCACCACGTAAAACATGCAACAACAAAATTAGACGACGTCTAACTTGTTTTTGCAGGGTATGATTGTGATGTGATATGGCCAACGATGTGATGTGATATATTGGATGTATGAGATGATCATGTTGTAATAGAAATATCGACTTGCACGTCGATGGTACGGCAACCAGCAGGAGCCATAGGGTTGTCTTTATACTAACGTTTGTGCTTGCGGATGCGTTTACTATTTTGCTAGGATGTAGCTTTAGTAGTAATAGCATAAGTAGTACGACAACCCCGATGGCGACACGTTGATGGATGATCATGGTGTGGCGCCGGTGACAAGAAGATCGTGCCGGTGCTTTGGTGATGGAGATCAAGAAGCACGTGATGATGGCCATATCATGTCACTTATGAATTGCATGTGATGTTAATCCTTTTATGCACCTTATTTTGCTTAGAACGACGGTAGCATTATGAGGTGATCTCTCACTAAAATTTCAAGACGAAATTGTGTTCTCCCCGACTGTGCACCGTTGCTACAGTTCGTCGTTTCGAGACACCACGTGATGATCGCGTGTGATAGACTCAACGTTCACATACAACGGGTGCAAAACAGTTACGCACGCGGAACACTCGGGTTAAGCTTGACGAGCCTAGCATGTGCAGACATGGCCTCGGAACACATGAGACCGAAAGGTCGATCATGAATCATATAGTTGATATGATTAGCATAGGGATGCTTACCACTGAAACTATACTCAACTCACGTGATGATCGGACTTGGGATAGTGTAAGTGGATCATGAACCACTCAAATGACTAGAGAGATGTACTTTTTGAGTGGGAGTTTAGCAAATAATTTGATTAAGTTGAACTCTAATTATCTTGAACATAGTCTAAGTCCACTTTGAATATATTTGTGTTATAGATCATGGCTCACGCGACAATCATCCTGAATTTTAATACGTTCCTAGAGAAAGCTAAGTTGAAAGATGATGGAAGCAACATTCTAGACTGGGCTCGTAATCTTAAGCTAATCTTACAAGCTGGGAAGAAGGATTATGTCCTTAATGCTGCGCTAGGAGATGAACCACCCGCTACGGCTGATCAGGATGTTAAGAACGCTTGGTTAGCACGTAAGGCGGACTACTCAATAGTTCAATGTGCAGTCTTGTATGGCTTAGAACCGGGACTTCAACGTCGCTTTGAGCGTCATGGAGCATTTGAGATGTTCCAGGAGTTGGAGTTTATCTTTCAGAAGAACGCCCGGATCGAGAGGTATGAGACCTCCGGTAAATTCTATGCTTGCAAGATGGAGGAAAACTCGTCTGTCAGTGAACATGTGCTCAAAATGTCTGGGTACTCGAACCGTCTAGCTGAACTGGGGATTGAACTCCCGCAAGAAGCTATCACGGACAGAATCCTTCAACCACTGCCGCCAAGCTACAAAGGCTTTGTGTTGAACTACAACATGCAAGGGATGAACAAGTCTCCCGGCGAGTTGTTTGCGATGTTGAAAGTCGCAGAGTCTGAACTCCGTAAAGAGCATCAAGTGTTGATGGTGAATAAGACCACTAGTTTCAAGAGAAATGGCAAAGGCAAGAAGGGCAATTCAAAGAAGAGCGGCAAGCCTGTTGCCAATCCGCCGAAGAAACCCAAAGCTGGACCTAAGCCTGAAACGGAGTGTTTCTATTGCAAGGGTATGGGTCACTGGAAGCGCAATTGCCCCAAGTATGTGGCAGATAAGAAGGCGGGCAAAGAAAAATCAGGTATATTTGATATACATGTTATTGATGTGTACTTAACCGGCTCTCGTAGTAGTGCCTGGGTATTCGATACCGGTTCTGTTGCTCATATTTGCAACTCGAAGCAGGAACTGCGGAATAGACGAAGGCTGGCAAAAGACGAAGTGACGATGCGCGTAGGAAAGGGTTCCAAGGTTGATGCAATCGCCGTCGGCACAGTGTCACTTCAGCTACCATCGGGATTAGTGATGAACTTAAATCATTGTTATTTAGTGCCTGCGTTGAGCATGAACATTATATCTGGATCTTGTTTATTGCGAGACGGTTACTCTTTTAAGTCTGAGAATAATGGTTGTTCTATTTCTATGAGTAACATCTTTTATGGTCATGCACCGAATGTGAGAGGATTGTTCATATTGAATCTTGATAGCGATACACATATACATAACATTGAGACCAAAAGAGTTAGAGTAAACAATGATAGCGCCATATTTTTGTGGCACTGCCGCTTGGGTCATATTGCTGTAAAGCGCATGAAGAAACTCCATGCTGATGGACTTTTGGAGTCACTTGACTTTGATTCACTTGACACGTGCGAACCATGCCTCATGGGCAAGATGACTAAGACTCCGTTCTCAGGAACAATGGAGCGTGCAAGTGACTTATTGGAAATCATACATACCGATGTGTGTGGTCCAATGAGCGTGGAGGCACGCGGCGGATATCGTTATTTTCTCACCTTCACTGACGATTTAAGTAGATATGGTTATGTCTACTTGATGAAGCACAAGTCTGAAACATTTGAAAAGTTCAAGCAATTTCAGAGTGAAGTGGAAAATCATCGTAACAAGAAGATCAAGTTCCTACGGTCTGATCGTGGGGGTGAATATCTGAGTTTCGAGTTTGGTGCTCACTTAAGACAATGTGGAATTGTTTCACAGTTAACACCGCCTGGAACACCACAGCATAATGGTGTGTCCGAATGTCGTAATCGTACTTTGTTAGAGATGGTACGATATATGATGTCTTTTATTGATTTGCCGTTATCATTTTGGGGTTATGCATTAGAAACAACTGCATTCACTTTAAATAGGGCACCATCAAAATCCGTTGAGATGACACCATACGAACTATGGTATGGCAAGAGGCCAAAGTTGTCGTTTCTTAAAGTTTGGGGATGTGATGCTTATGTCAAAAAGCTTCAGCCTGAAAAGCTGGAACCCAAAGCGGAAAAGTGCGTCTTCATAGGTTACCCAAAAGAGACAGTTGGGTACACCTTCTATCTCAAATCCGAGGGCAAAGTGTTTGTTGCTAAGAACGGAGCTTTTCTCGAGAAGGAGTTTCTCTCGAGAGAATTGAGTGGGAGGAAGATAGAACTTGACGAGGTTGTCGAACCTCTCATCCCTCTAGATGGTGGCGCAGGGCAAGGGGAAACCTCTGTCATTGCGACGCCGGTTGAGGAGGAAGTTAATGATGATGATCATGAAACTCCAGTTCAAGTTTCTGTTGAACCATGCAGGTCGACGAGATCACGTGCTGCTCCAGAGTGGTACGGTAATCCCGTCTTATCAATCATGTTGTTAGACAACAATGAACCTGCAAGTTATGAAGAAGCAATGGTGGGCCCAGATTCCAACAAATGGCTAGAAGCCATGAAATCCGAGATAGGATCCATGTATGAGAACAAAGTGTGGACTTTGGAGATACTACCTGAGGGCCGCAAGGCTATTCACAACAAATGGATCTTTAAAAAGAAGACGGACGCTGACGGTAATGTGACCGTTTATAAAGCTCGACTTGTGGCAAAGGGTTTTTCACAAGTTCCAGGAATTGACTACGATGAGACTTTCTCACCCGTGGCGATGCTTAAGTCCGTCAGAATCATGTTAGCAATAGCCGCGTTTTTCGATTATGAAATCTGGCAGATGGATGTCAAAACGGCGTTCCTTAACGGTTTCCTTAAAGAAGAGTTGTATATGATGCAACCCGAAGGTTTTGTCGATCCTAAGAATGCTAACAAGGTGTGCAAGCTCCAGCGATCCATTTATGGACTAGTGCAAGCATCTCGGAGTTGGAACAAACGCTTTGATGAGGTGATCAAGGCATTTGGGTTTATACAAGTGGTTGGAGAATCTTGTATTTACAAGAAAGTGAGTGGGAGCTCTGTGGCGTTTCTAATATTATATGTGGATGACATATTACTGATTGGAAACAACGTAGATTTTTTGGAGAGCATAAAAGGTTACTTGAATAAAAGTTTCTCTATGAAGGACCTAGGAGAAGCTGCTTACATTCTAGGCATTAAGATCTATAGGGATAGATCAAAACGCCTGATAGGACTTTCACAAAGCACATACCTTGATAAAGTTTTGAAGAGGTTCAAAATGGAACAGTCCAAGAAAGGGTTCTTGCCAGTTTTACAAGGTACGAGATTGAGTAAGACTCAGTGCCCAGAAACTGATGAAGATAGAGAGCATATGCGCTCCGTCCCCTATGCTTCAGCCATAGGTTCTATCATGTATGCGATGCTGTGCACTAGACCGGATGTTAGCCTAGCCATAAGTATGGCAGGTAGGTTCCAGAGTAATCCAGGAGTGGATCACTGGACAGCGGTCAAGAATATCCTGAAGTACCTGAAAAGGACTAAGGAGATGTTTCTCGTATATGGAGGTGACGAAGAGCTCGCCGTAAAAGGTTACGTCGATGCAAGTTTTGACACAGATCCGGACGACTCTAAGTCGCAAACCGGATACGTATTTATTCTTAATGGGGGTGCAGTAAGCTGGTGCAGTTCCAAGCAAAGCGTCGTAGCAAATTCTACATGTGAAGCGCAGTACATGGCTGCCTCGGAGGCGGCTAAGGAAGGTGTCTGGATGAAGCAGTTCATGACGGATCTTGGAGTGGTGCCAAGTGCACTGGATCCAATAACCTTGTTCTGTGACAACACGGGTGCCATTGCCTTAGCAAAGGAACCACGGTTTCACAAGAAGACCAGACACATCAAACGACGCTTCAACCTCATCCGCGACTACGTCGAGGAAGAGGACGTAAATATATGCAAAGTGCACACGGATCGGAATGTAGCAGACCCGCTGACTAAACCTCTTCCACGGCCAAAACATGATCGACACCAGAACTGTATGGGTGTTAGATTTATTACAATGTAATTCACATGGTGATGTGAGGGCTAGATTATTGACACTAGTGCAAGTGGGAGACTGTTGGAATTATGCCCTAGAGGCAATAATAAATAGAGTTATTATTATAATTCCTGTATCAAGATAATAGTTTATTATCCATGCTATAATTGTATTGAATGAAGACTCATTTACATGTGTGGATACATAGACAAAACACTGTCCCTAGCATGCCTCTAGTTGGCTAGCAAGTTGGTCAATGATAGTCAGTGTCTTCTGATTATGAACAAGGTGTTGTTGCTTGATAAATGGATCACGTCATTGGGAGAATCACGTGATGGACTAGACCCAAACTAATAGACGTAGCATGTTGATCGTGTCATTTTGTTGCTACTATTTTCTGCGTGTCAAGTATTTATTCCTATGACCATGAGATCATATAACTCACTGACACCGGAGGAATGCTTTGTGTGTATCAAACATCGCAACGTAACTGGGTGACTATAAAGATGCTCTACAGGTATCTCCGAAGGTGTTAGTTGAGTTAGTATGGATCAAGACTGGGATTTGTCACTCCGTGTGACGGAGAGGTGTCTCGGGGCCCACTCGGTAATACAACATCACACACAAGCCTTGCAAGGAATGTAACTTAGTGTAAGTTGCGGGATCTTGTATTACGGAACGAGTAAAGAGACTTGCCGGTAAACGAGATTGAAATAGGTATGCGGATACTAACGATCGAATCTCGGGCAAGTAACATACCGAAGGACAAAGGGAATGACATACGGGATTATACGAATCCTTGGCACTGAGGTTCAAACGATAAGATCTTCGTAGAATATGTAGGATCCAATATGGGCATCCAGGTCCCGCTATTGGATATTGACCGAGGAGTCTCTCGGGTCATGTCTACATAGTTCTCGAACCCGCAGGGTCTGCACACTTAAGGTTCGACGTTGTTTTATGTGTATTTGAGTTATATGGTTGGTTACGAATGTTGTTCGGAGTCCCGGATGAGATCACGGACGTCAAGAGGGTTTTTGGAATGGTCCGGAAACGAAGATTGATATATAGGATGACCTCATTTGATTACCGGAAGGTTTTCGGAGTTACCGGGAATGTACCGGGAATGACGAATGGGTTCCGGGAGTTCACCGGGGGGGGGGGGGGGGGCAACCCACCCCCGGGAAGCCCATAGGCCTTGGGGGAGACACACCAGCCCTTAGTGGGCTGGTGGGACAGCCCACAAGTGCCCTATGCGCCAAGGAGAAGAAAATCAAGAGAGAAAGAAAAAAAGGGAGGAGGTGGGAAGGGAGGGGGACTCCCTCCCACCAAACCTAGTCCAACTCGGTTTGGGGGGGAGAGTCCTCCCCCTTGGCTCGGCCGACCCCCTTGAGGGTCCTTGGACCCTAAGGCAAGGCCCCCTCCCTCCCACCTATATATACGGAGGTTTTAGGGCTGATTTGAGACGACTTTTCCACGGCAGCCCGAACACATACCTCCACGGTTTTTCCTCTAGATCGCGTTTCTGCGGAGCTCGGGCGGAGCCCTGCTGATACAAGGTCATCACCAACCTCCGGAGCGCCGTCACGCTGCCGGAGAACTCTTCTACCTCTCCGTCTCTCTTGCTGGATCAAGAAGGCCGAGATCATCGTCGAGTTGTACGTGTGCTGAACGCGGAGGTGCCGTCCGTTCGGTACTAGATCGTGGGACTGATCGCGGGATTGTTCGCGGGGCGGATCGAGGGACGTGAGGACGTTCCACTACATCAACCGCTTTCTCTAACGCTTCTGCTGTACGGTCTACAAGGGTACGTAGATCACTCATCCCCTCTCGTAGATGGACATTACCATGATAGGTCTTCGTGCGCGTAGGAAAGTTTTTGTTTCCCATGCGACGTTCCCCAACAGTGGCATCATGAGCTAGGTTCATGCGTAGATGTCTTCTCTAGTAGAACACAAAAGTTTTTGTGGGCGGTGATGTGCGTTTTGCTGCCCTCCTTAGTCTTTTCTTGATTCCGCGGTATTGTTGGATTGAAGCGGCTTGGACCGACATTACTCGTACGCTTACGAGAGACTGGTTTCATCATTACGAGTACCCCCCTTTGCTCAAAGATGACTGGCAAGTGTCGGTTTCTCCAACTTTAGTTGAATCGGATTTGACCGAGGAGGTCCTTGGATGAGGTTAAATAGCAACTCATATATCTCCGTTGTGGTGTTTGCGTAAGTAAGATGCGATCCTACTAGATACCCTTGGTCACCACGTAAAACATGCAACAACAAAATTAGACGACGTCTAACTTGTTTTTGCAGGGTATGATTGTGATGTGATATGGCCAACGATGTGATGTGATATATTGGATGTATGAGATGATCTTGTTGTAATAGAAATATCGACTTGCACGTCGATGGTACGGCAACTGGCAGGAGCCATAGGGTTGTCTTTATACTAACGTTTGTGCTTGCGGATGCGTTTACTATTTTGCTAGGATGTAGCTTTAGTAGTAATAGCATAAGTAGTACGACAACCCCGATGGCGACACGTTGATGGATGATCATGGTGTGGCGCCGGTGACAAGAAGATCGTGCTGGTGCTTTGGTGATGGAGATCAGGAAGCACGTGATGATGGCCATATCATGTCACTTATGAATTGCATGTGATGTTAATCCTTTTATGCACCTTATTTTGCTTAGAACGACGGTAGCATTATGAGGTGATCTCTCACTAAAATTTCAAGACGAAATTGTGTTCTCCCCGACTGTGCACCGTTGCTACAGTTCGTCGTTTCGAGACACCACGTGATGATCGGGTGTGATAGACTCAACGTTCACATACAACGGGTGCAAAACAGTTGCGCACGCGGAACACTCGGGTTAAGCTTGACGAGCCTAGCATGTGCAGACATGGCCTCGGAACACATGAGACCGAAAGGTCGATCATGAATCATATAGTTGATATGATTAGCATAGGGATGCTTACCACTGAAACTATACTCAACTCACGTGATGATCGTACTTGGGATAGTGTAAGTGGATCATGAACCACTCAAATGACTAGAGAGATGTACTTTTTGAGTGGGAGTTTTGCAAATAATTTGATTAAGTTGAACTCTAATTATCTTGAACATAGTCTAAGTCCACTTTGAATATATTTGTGTTATAGATCATGGCTCACGCGACAGTCATCCTGAATTTTAATACGTTCCTAGAGAAAGCTAAGTTGAAAGATGATGGCTTCTGCTGTACGGTCTACAAGGGTACGTAGATCACTCATCCCCTCTCGTAGATGGACATCACCATGATAGGTCTTCGTGCGCGTAGGAAAATTTTTGTTTCCCATGCGACGTTCCCCAACAGGAGGATGCGGCGAAGTCCCTCCGTGTTGATAAGCCGCCGGGCACCAGGGAGCTGGTGGAAAGAGACTGCCGGAATACTGCCCCTTGCTCAAGGAGGGGTTATTATTAGTTTATTACAATCCTTCGTCTTCAGTTTTTATTCATTGTATGTATTAGTTGAGTACTACCATCACATGTATGTGATGATATATGTATTATGACTGCAATGAGCTATTTGACCACTAATATATATATATTATTAGTTTCACATTTCTATCTATTTTTGTACACATTTCTAGCTATACCTACATAGACTGAAACATAAGAATAAAACAGAAATGATTCACATAGTGAAACATATCAAGATTATGATTGTTGTCCACACATTGCGGTCAACATGAAACTGATTCAACAAAATAAAATGCGTCCATGACTACCACCTAAACCTATAGAAGCTCTTGGCTCTACCTAAACTCGTGCAAGCATTCGTGCAAGCGGTTGACATGCTCGCGGTACAGTTGGACCGTGATCTCGATCTCCAAGCTGGATATTTAGTCGGAAATTAAAATCTCGAGCATGTTACGGCTATTATCAACTACTACTCCTTGATGGATACCTCGACCAAGGAGGCGCTCGAGCCTACAAACCCGTCGTTGGCATGAGGGAGGCCACACACAAGGCAAATGGCGGGATCCATGCGAATGGCGTGGCCGATGTCTAGTACAAGTACGGTGCGTCCGGGCTCTGGTGCAAGTATGGCGCACATGGCCACTATCCATTCATGGCGAGGAATCGGGGCGACTGATGTGTCGTGGACACGGCTACAACGTCATGTTGTATGGGACATCACGCAAGCGGGGATGGAAACTCTCTTGCTCTACCGCACACAGGGCCCTCGCTCTACGACCCTCCATTGGTCTTGCTGTGCGGAACGGCTTGCCTCTCAGCATGGACGCTCATGCTTTGCTCTACGGAGTAGCACCGATGATCTTTTTGTGCGGCGCCCTGCAGCCTCTCAGCGGTGAGGCGACTTTGTTGCTTGCCGACGCTGTAGCACCCTACGCCAAAGGTCTTCTCAACCATGGAGATGACACGCAACACAGTGTTATGCGGCGCGTGGTTGTGGACGCCCTTGGCCTCGACGGGTCATTGCGCTTGCACCAGATTGTTTTCGTCTTAGATGAGGTTGATTGTAGACGCAACGCTTCATCGGGTTGTCATGCTTGGAAATGGTAGATGGGCTAGGCCGCGCTAGGTGTGCATCTGAGTGTGTCACGCGTCGCATAGGCTCCTATGCTCAATCACTTATGGCGGGAAACCGATGGGGAAGTGATGGGAAATGGTAACATATTCATGTAACACCATCAATGGAAACTTAGGAAATAAGGAAGCCCGGTAAGGATGTTTTTTGGGGAATTTCGGTGGGCTAGGCGGGAAGCTTGCACGGTTGCCCGGGAACGGGCTCACCAACATGTGTCCAAAAGAAACACGTGTGTGGTGCTCAAGCGTACACTGGATTTCTCCGGCTATAGTGCAGTGAATAGACCTGCTAAAGGAGGACGGGATGACGTGCACATAGATGGGTAATAATAACAACACGTCTGAGATATTAATACATAGAAAACGACTATCCCTATGTAGCGTCGATAATGATTTCATCAATCACATACAATTGTTTACCAGCACCTGTCTACCCACAACACACATAGCTTGTGCTTGTGAGGATCACTCGTCCGGTTATTATTGGTCTTACACACAATTCTTATTACTGAACTATTTGTCAGGTATCACAAAAACCTTCTTATGCTAAATCATTTGTGTTCTGCTAGATCGGCGCAAACATTATATTCGAGTGAATTGTATGTCATACTACGCACAAATATGTATTTTGTTTACCGTTTGTGCTATCTTGGCTAATCGCTAACAGTTCATGAGGACCAACTATATGCCACGCATCACACATCCAAGTCTCAACTCAATCGTTCCTGATGGACCAGCCATTACACACAGTTCATGTTATTGACTATGGAGCTAGAACTATACCTTTTGCGATTTATGGATGGCACACAGTTTTGTCAAAGGGTCTCAGATGCATGTGTCTCTAACAGCCCAAATGCATCCCTTGCCTAATTTGTAATATTTTCCATGTGTGAACCCTTCAACTTTGCAACATGTGGTTTGAATAGTAATAATTTTGCCTCATGGCATCACGTTCATCATCTTTTGTATGCATTATATGTTGTTGTGTCATGTTGAGTGTGAGTGTGAGTTTGTGGTGAAGTATGTGCCAGTGGTGAGTGACTCCTAGATCAACTTGCAAACCCATTGTTTGGTTTTCAAACTTTGCAAAACCCTTGTCCTTCATAGTATGCAAAAACCATCATTTTTTCAATTAATAGGAATGTGTGGTGAAAGTTTCTCTTTTAATTAGTTACAAATGTTGCACCTCTCTTAAACATTCTGGTTATAATTGTTGAGTACCTCTTACTCTGGTTTGAAACATTTTCTCTCTGGGATTTTGCAAAACAGATTGGTTTAAATAATATTTGTGTTTTATTTTGGTTGCTCAATAAATGCAAAAATTATTTGTATTAAATGGGGAATAATTCTGTAAGTTCAAAACTATTTTTTCCTTTCTTCAACCTCCTTCTCAAATCTCCGGCAATATTTATTTCTTGTGTGCTGTTTAAAATAAATAGAGAATCTGTTTTTTCTGGGAGACAAAGAGAGAGAGGGGCCAGCTCCTGGCCTCTCCAACCCAATAAGCAGCGCTGAAGCCCACCAGCGTGCAGGAGCTTCATCCTCCTGTACGGCAAGCCATCCCGAATGCCACGTCGCCAAGTCCGGGGATTTGATGGCCGACCGTCGTCCCTAGCCCCTTTATATGTCATCCTAGCCCTACCCTATCCTCGCCTCGCTCCATTCTGTCCCTCCCCTCGTCGTGCCGCCGCCAGGTGAGCATCTCCACGCTCCCACCATCGCCATGCTCTCGTGCTCTAGCCGAGTAGCAGCTCGTTCCCGGAGTTGACCTCCTTGCCGCCTCTCGTCGCGCTCCGGTGACGCGGGAACGTCACCCCGTGAAGACTCTTCTTCCTCGACAGCTCGAGGGAGTGTCAAGGCCGAGCCCCTCGCCGTTCCCTGCCCATCTTCCTCTTGCACAACTGGACAGACGCGTACCGTGGTTTTCCATCTTCCGGCGCCTTCTTCAACGCGCACGAGCCGCTGTATTCGTGTCGTTCGTAAGGAGGTACGACCCCTCCTTCCCTTCCCGCTCGCCGGATCGTCGTTAGTCAGCATACGTGTAGATCTAGCCGTCGCCGCACTCGTGCTCTCGGTGCTTTATGCTAAGCTATGATTTTTTTCAGTTTCGGTAGTTGTGGTTAGGGATGCACGGCGGCGTCCCGCATAAGCCCGCAAAAGGTGAAATTAGTTCAAAAGTAAATCAAAGCGCTACAGAAAATTACAACTAACCTGACCTGATTATAGTACGGAGCGGGGCGGATCGGGCGCCGCCATGCATCCCTAGTTGTGGTGCAGCAGCCTCCTGCAGGGCCATCAAGCCACCCCAGCATGCAGGAGCTCTCCCTGCGCAATCCCGCAGCCCCACATCACTCGCCTCACTCGCCCGCAAGCGCAGCACCCGTGTCGCATCGCGTCTTCATGGCCATTCTGCCCGAGCACCGCCCTGCTAGCCTTGCCTCCACGCCCGTGCAGCTTCCTCGTGGCTGGGAACCGAGCGCCCCCTCCATTCAGCAGCCCCAGTCGGGGCTCTGCTTCTCCGGTGGTCGCCGGAGTAGCCACCGGCACCGGCGTACTCTTCCCTGTCTTTAGGAGGAAGTAGACCCGCCTCCGCTGGGAGCTAGCTCAAAAGAGTGTGTGCCACCTTTAGTTTGAGTCCCCCATCCTAGCCCAGCCGTTGAGCCCCCACTTCTCCATCGGGGATACGCGGGTTCCAAACCCCGACTCTCATCTTTTGTCCATTATTTAGCCAGCTCTGATAGTGGCCCAGCGCCCCCCTGTCCTGTTTTCCTTTCTCGAATTATTTTTATTTTTCTAAAAGTAGGCCAGAATTGGAGATATACTAAATCTGGACATGCCAGATTTGGCAGTGGCCCAAAAGGGCAAGTTTTAACTTATAAGTTGAATTGGATTGTGTGTTGATTTTTCATTTCAGATTTGTGGGCAATTTAGCAAACTCTGACAGTGGGTCCAGCCAGACCCCCTGTTTGTTTTCTTTTGTGAAATTACTTTAGTTTTCTTGAAGTAGGCCAGAATTGGAGATATACCAAATCTGGACATGCCAGATTTGGCAGTGGCCCAAAAGGGCAAGTTTTAACTTATAAGTTGAATTGGATTGTGTGTTGATTTTTCATTTCAGATTTGTGGGCAATTTAGCCAGCTTTGACAGTAGGCCCAGCCGGACCCCCTGTCTGTTTTCTTTTGTGGAATTATTTTATTTTTTTAGAAGTAGGCCAGAATTGGAGATATACCAAATCCGGACATGCCAGATTTGGCAGTGGCCCAAAAGGGCAAGTTTTAACTTATAAGTTGAATTGGATTGTGTGTTGATTTTTCATTTCAGATTTGTGGGCAATTTAGCCAGCTCTAATAATGGACCCAGCCGGACCCCCTGTCTGTTTTCTTTTGTGGAATTATTTTATTTTTTTAGAAGTAGGCCAGAATTGGAGATATACCAAATATGGACATGCGAGATTTGGCAGTGGCCCAAAAGGGCAAGTTTTAAATTATAAGTTGAATTGGATTGTGTGTTGATTTTTCATTTCAGATTTGTGGGCAATTTATCTATAGGAATATAGGGGTATGATATATGTTTTTGGGATAGAAGTTCCCAAGGAATCCAATGGTGGTGTTGGGTTTTAGTTTTGTGAAAGTTGGCAAAAGTGCTATTTTGTAATGATGTGGCATTTTGTGATTTTTGTAGTATTCAATTCATGCATGATTTGGTGATTGTGTCAACACGAAAGTGCTAGTGACTTGTGGGCACTAGGCCCTGGTATTTTTTCTTTGCTATGATAATCTTATAGATGAGTGTATTTCTCGCTGCAAAGTAGCTAAGAAAATATTGCAGATTCACATACTAAATATTTCATCCCATGTTGTGATGATGCTTCCCATGGATATGTTGCTCCTTTGTGTTTGGTCAAATGCCATGATTTGTTGTGGTTGATGTCCTCTACAATTTGGTGCCACAACTTTGACAAATAGGTTTTGCATCATAGAGTTATTCCCTGTCAAAGTTGCTATGCTGTTATAAATTGCTGCAAATTCCCCTTGTGAATTTGATTATGTCTGAGAATCTGTAGTTATTTTTATGTCATCTTTACTTGATGCTACCAAGTGTTTTATGGTGTTTTAGCTCATGCTCAGTGCTACTATTTTGTAGTAGATGTTGCCCTCTATCACCATGCTAAATTACATGGCATGAAACTTTCTGTAGCAAAGTGTTTTGTTATTATCAATTTCCTACCAGATTATAAACTACTAGTGCAAACTGTGAATTTTCACTAAGTCCTAATCTGGATTATTTTTGCCATGTTTAGAGCCTGATTGCCATTGTTTCATGGACCTATCTATATTGTTGTTAGTTAGAGATTGTTGTGCAATTTAATAGATTCGTATTCATGTTTTGGTTGAACCCATTGAGTGGTTGTATCGGATTTTTTCACTGTTTTAACCTTTTTTCTAAAAATAAGCACAAAATGAACCAGATTTGGAACCATTTCACGATCTGACCCTTTTAGAAACGCCACAAGCCGTGGCGTTGCTGCCCTACTATGCAACGCCTGTCTACCGTGGCGTTGCTGCCCTACAGTGATACGCCTGTCTACCGTGGCGTTTTTTTCTTTCTTGCAACGCCAATCTACAGTGGCGTTGCAGACCCACTGTGAAACGGCAACAGTGTTGGCGTTGCTGCCCTACAGTGACACGCATGTCTACCGTGGCGTTTTTTCTTTCTTGCAACGCCAGTCTAATGTGGCGTTGCAGGCCGATTGTGAAACGCCAACAGTGCTGGCGTTGCAGACCCACTATGGAACGCAGCGACGACATCCAGCCAGCCCACGACATGCTGCCAGCAACATGTGTACTGCTGAAATGCCATGGACCATGGCGTTTCACTCGTGGCATGCAACGCCAGATTAGACTGGCGTTTGAGTGGGTCTGCAACGCCACATTAGACTAGCGTTTCTATGTGCGTCTGCAACGCCACATTAGACTGGCGTTTCTATGTGCGTCTGCAATGCCACGGGCTCTGGCGTTTCAAAAAAGGTCAGATCGTGAAATAGTTTCAATCAGAGTTCATTCCGTGAAATACTTTCATCCCAGGGGTCAAAATCGTGAAAAAATCCGGTTGTATCTACTAGTTTCTGTTGATCCTAGTGGTATGTTGCTCTTAATGGGCAGATTGGTTGTAGTTTTGTTTTGGGCATTGTGTGAGTTGTGCTTGATAGATTTGCATGCTTTTCAAGTCTATTCCACCTAGAATTTTATGCCCAATCCAATGGCATCCTTCGAATGCCAAGAAAATGCACATAGCCTCTGGTATATTGTTGGTTTCTCTTTGTTTCCTTTCGTATCTTGTTTTGTGAGTTCTGAGAGATCCGTAACTCGGGTCTCGACGTTCTTTATATGTTTTTTCACCGAATTCTCATGATGCATCCATTTTTGCCATGTTTATGCATGTCTAAATAAGTTAATTTGAGGTTCTGTCCAGAATGCTAATAACCTAATAAATGTATGAAAAGATGACTAGTGTAGCAATGCCATGTTTTCTTTCAAGCCACACTCATGCATCATGTTGTTTGAAGCATTGTTACTTGTTGTGTGTTCATTGGATACATATTTATTTTGGGTAGTATCGAGTGGGGAGAACGAGTGCGGGGATTCCGATGAGTACGTTCAGGCAGGGCAAGAGTTGTATCAGTCATAAAATCGAACATGCAAGATGATTGTGACCTTGATATCGTTTCTAATATTGTTATGCCTAGATGAATCGTTTCCATCGTTAATTATCACTTCTTACCACCTAAATATTAAGCCTCCAAACATTGCCATGAAAACCTCTAACCCTTCACCTCCGAGCAAAAACATTGATTGGCTAATTTAGCGATTGCTCAACCATCTTATAGCATTGCTAGTTGCAGGTGCAGGTTGTTCCATGTGAAACATGGGCATATTGATTATAATCTTATTAAATGCTATTCAATTAATGTACCTATATACTTGGTAAAAAGCAAAAGTCTTGGCCTTTTGCTCAACGATTTGTTCCGCTTTTGCCGCCCTAGTTTCGGTTACTGGTGTTATGTTCCATAATTTAGCGCTCCTAACACGCTCAGGGTTGTTATGGGGACATCCTTGATAAATCGTTTTGGCTTAATACTTGTCTGGCCAGACCCAACTTTGGCATTGTATTTGCTAACAACTTAATAATTAAAAAACCATAGGGAATAGCTACCCCGAGGAAAATTATTCAACCCCTGGGCCAGTGCTCCTCATGAGTGTTTGTCCAACCCAGAGCAGCTTATTAACGCTCCCCGGGGCAACTCGGTGTTTTGGCCTGGTAACCATCGCTCATGTGTCGTGTCCTAAGAACGAGATACACGGCTCTTATCGGTTTTGTCAACATGTCGGGTGGCCTTGCTGGACTTCTTTTTACCTTAACGATATATCTTGTGCATCGGGGTTCCGGTGATGCTTTGGGCTAACTCAGAGTTAAGGTTTTCCAGTAAGGAATTTGAGGAGATCACGAGTTTCATGGTCGAGGCATTCTATGCAGTTTGTGGTAATTTGTGATGTACTAGTTGGAGCACCCCTACAGGGTTAAATCTTTTAGAAAGTCGTGCCCGCGGTTATGTGGTAACAAGGAAACTTTGTTTAACACCCGGTTCTAGATAACTTGAAATAAGTTAACTAAAAGTTGCCAACTGTGTGCATAACCGTGTTTGTTTCGTTCGGAGCTCCTTCTTCAATATGAACACAGTGGGTTTATGACTAAGATAAGTAGGTGTACTTAGTGACTATTACTAGTTCACGACCACCATGGGTAGACCATTCAAATTACTTCATATTCTTTTATGTTACCCACCATAAATGCTTAGCGTTGCTGCAAACTCAAACACATACCCCCTCCTCACCTAATGACATAGTTAGTATCGCTATCATGGTCATAAGATTGTTGAGTCCTCGTGGCTCATAAATTACTACACCACTACAGGTCTAGGTATATCAAATCCAGAAGCTTTTGATGCTACACAGTTGCAGTGGGAGTTCGACGAAGGGACTCGGCGTATATACGTGATGTACCCAGACGATTAGAGGACCTTGGTCGTCTCTTGGGCCTAGCGAGACAGACTCATTGCTATTTTGCTATTTAATTGTTGAATGGATTTGTAACTTAATTGGTAGTTGGACCCTGCCTTTTGGATGCTTGAATAAATTGTTGAATGAATTTGTAACTTAATTTGTGGCGAGTGTAAGCCAACTCATATACTAATCCCTTCTTGTAAGTAATGCAATGATTAATGTACTTGAAAAATGCTTAGATGCACCTCTTTCCCTATTGAGGCCTCGGCCCCAAATATGGAAAGTGTCGCATCTAGGACGTTACAGTGTCGTCTTAGGACCTTCCCACAGTAGTGTAAAGTCCTTAACAAGTGATGATATAAGCCGACTAGTCCAAGGAAACAACACAATATTGCAAGATGGTTGGTTGGGGCCAAGTTTTAATTACAAAAAAATTTGATTCATCAACTTGAATGTCCTTAGAGGAGACTACAAAACCTAAGAAGCTTGTCTATGCCAAAAGTGCACTTTTCCATGTTCGCGTACAATTGCTCTTTCCTAAGAACTGGCAAATCTTCTCTAAGACTTGCTAAAAATGAGGATACCATCAAAGTAGACAAACACACAATAACCAATGAGATGTCTAAGTACATAATGCATCACACGCTTGAAGGTGTTAGGTGCTGGATACAACCTGAAAGACATGACCAACCATTCTTGAAGTCCTAACTTTGTTTTGAAAGCCGTTTCCACTCACCGACTTCTTGCATGCGAATTTAGTAATAGCCATTTTTATGATCAATTGTTGAGAAAATGGTGGCACCACTTAGTTCATCTAGCATGACATCAAGGCGTGCAATGGGGTGTCGATACCTAATGGAGATATAATTAATGTGGCGGCAATTAGAACACATATGCTAACTCCCATATTTCTTAGGCACTAGAATAAATGGTACCCCACAAGGACAAGGCTCATTGTTGATGAGTTGACTTACTTGCCTTCGGATTTCTTTGGAATCCTCGGGGTTGATGTGGTATGTTGCTTTGTTTGGTAATGGTGTGCCGGGAATGAGGTCGATGTGGTGTTTGATGTGGGAACAGAGAGGTAGCCCATCGGGAAAGACATATGAAAATTCTTGTAACAAATGAGGCAAAACCATAGGTAGATGTTGTGAAGTATTAGTCATCGCGGCTTCATCTTTCCACACAAGTAAAAAAGTGAAGGACACTTGATGTGCTCCCACTCACATCGCTCGAGTCTCTTTGGGTGGCTAGAAGCACCAAGTTCTCTTTCTCTCATCATGGAGTCACTCCTTTTTGGCTTGTGGGGTCACACTATTTTGTGCGGTTTGCTCTCCCACTAGGCTCTCCATAATGATTCGAATAATGCTTGTCGGTGAATACATGACTTGGTGACATTGGTCTAAGAACGTACTCCTTGCCATTCATCTTGAAGCTATATTTATTGGGTCTCCCATTCTAGATGACGCCACATTCGAATTACCAAGGTCGTCCTAGAAGGAGATGGCACATGAACATTGGTACGACATCACACTCCGAGGTGTCTTTACATGTTCCAATCTTGAAGGAGACTTCCACGTTGTGGTCAACTTGGATGGTGTCGGAGTCACTTAACCTTGTAAGGGGAAGGATGCTTCATCTTGACCAATTGTATCTTGGAGCAAATTACTTAACTTGCCAAATTATTACAACTATTGTCGTCTATGATGGCCTTAACGGATCTTCCTTGGATGCCCGCTTCGGTATGGAAGATGTGGCAATGTTGGTCTTCGACTTGTTGTTGTAGTAGTATCAAGAAGTTGGGGACAATGAGAGCGGGGATCGGATCGTTGTTGCAAAATATTTGTGGATCTTCGTATTCATTCACTTGGCGATGCATGGCCAGATGCTCTAGTTCCTCCATTTCTTCATCACTCATGGATTGATAAGTGTCATCATCATGGGAGATCATGGTGTGTCTTTTAGGTCCCTCGAATGTCTTGTAGCCACGACCCTTGAAAGTAAAAGATTGGATGGAATTTGTTTTGGTGGTTGCATCTCTTGGATTACTTAAGGAGGAAGAAGCTCTTGGCTTGTAAAATCTTGTAGGAGGACGACTCACAGATGTCACGGTTTTCTTCTAACTTGATGTTTCGCTACTAATGGGTGTAGCATGAGTCATTGTAGGTCTTGCAGAAGCTTGCCTATTTGAGTCATAGGTCTTGGAGGAGTACTTGGAGTACTTGTAGTCATCTTGCATTTGCCACTCTCCTTTGGTTGCTTGGTGCACTAGATCAAGGAGGTTGGAGTAGGGTTGGAGGTCCACAATTTTGATGACTTGGTGATTGAGGCCATTCAAGAATCATGTCACAGTTTTCTCCTCGTCTTCCTTGACCTTGGCTTATATCATTCCAACCTACATTTGTTGCTAGTAGTCTTAAACCGACTTGGTGTCTTGTTTGAGAATTTTTAGCTTCTTGAAGAGATCACGGTTGTAGTGGGTAGGCACGAAGCGAGCGAGCATGTGTTCCTTCATTTGGTTCCAAGTCGTGATCGCTGGCTTGCCTTTTTCTCTTTGCTACTCAATCACTTGTTCCCACCAAATGAGAACATCATCTTGCAACTCAAAAGAGTCGATTGCGATCTTATTTTCGTCTTCATGGTTGTGAAGACAGAATATCTTGTCCACTTATAAGGCTCATGAGAGGTAGTTTACGGTTGTAACACCCAAGATGTGGTCCTATCCTTATTTTGGATTGACTGCCTCGACGGGGATAGAAGTGCATCTTGTCTTTTCGCAAGAATGGATATCCTGACATGTACATGTAAAAAAGAGATGAGTATATGGAATTGGCTTACACTCGCCACAAGCTACATCATGGTCATCTCAATACAACAATACATCAATCACCATATAGAAGAGCGGGGTCTGACTACGGACGAAATCAAACAATAGATGTGACATCCATCCTTGCTAATCCCAGGTTGCCATCGTGGAACCCATCCTATGATTAATGTAGACAGATAAGAAGAACTCCAAATCAAACAAGCATTGCTCTCACGTCAAGGTATCCCATTACCTGTACATGCAATTTTTTTGTAGTAATCTGTGAGCCACAAGGACTCAGAATTTCATTTCCAAGGGTATTTGGACTAGGAAGCCTTAATGGGAGAGGTATGGTTAAGTGGTGAGGCCGCATCAAGCACTAAGCATTTATTTGAGTGGCTAACTTACCAATACAAGAATAAGAAGAGTGATCTACGCATAAATGAACGTGAACTAGTATTGATCAAGAAGTGATCCTGAACACCTACTTATTAGTAAATTATAACCCCATAGTGTTCTCTTCTTGGTACAAACCTCACAAAAAGAGACGGTCATGGTTACACAGATGGTTGGTGTATTTTATTTGAGTGTACTTCAAGTTTTATATGACTGGTTCTAAAACAAACTTCCAAGTTCCCACATAACCGCGGACACAACTTTCTGAAACATTTAACCCTGCAGGGGTGCTCCAACTCATCCATCACAAACTAGCAACAAGTTGCATGGAAAACCTCAACCACGAAAAACCCGTAGTCTCCTCGGAATCCCAGTTGAATACCACAACCTCGAGATAGCCCAAAGTATCCTCGTAATCCCGTGCACAAGACGTTCGCGAAAGGTAAAACAAATCTAGGAAAGTCGCACGATGTGTCGAAGAACTCAATAGGAGCCGCGTATGTCGTTCTCAGGACATGACCGGATAAGCTACGCGTACGATGGCCTGATAGAAATCCCTCAAGTTGCCCCGGGGTGGCCCCGCACAGTGCTCTATTTTGGACCAACACTCATGAGGTGCACTAGCCAAGGGGTTGATTAATTATCCACGGGCTCCGGAAAGTCCCTATGCGAGTTCTATTAGTTATTAGGAAAATGTACTACCAATGTTGGACCTTGCGTGAAGAGTTTTATCCCAAAACGAAAATCAAGGGGGTCCTCATAACAACCTCAAACATGTCAGCAGAGCGCTCAATAGGAACATAATACCGGTACACAAGTAACTAGGGCGGCAAAGGTGGAACAAGATACCGAGCAAAATGCCAAGACTTCGACCTTTTACCAAGTATATATGTGCATTAAATTAAACAAAAATAATATTGTGATGTCCTAAGATATCTATGTTGTCACATGGAACAACTTGCACCTGCAACTACCAATGCTATAAGAAGGGTTGAGCAAGCAGTAACATACCGAACAATGGATGTGGATGGGTTAGGGGCTTTTCGTGGCAATGTTGGGAGGCTTGACATTCTGGTGGTAGGTAACGAGACATAACTATAGAAGTGAGGCAACTAGCATAGCAATGATAGTAGTGGTATCCAGGGAAATGGTCATCTTGCTTGAGATCCCGCTTGGAAGAAGAATGGATCCGTGAAGTAGACGAACGGGCGTAGTTGAACGAAACCTCACACTCCGAATCAATTCGGATCTCTATTGAGAAGAAACAATATGGAAACAAACAATCCACACACAATAAACACCACAACCTATTCATGATATGATGAGAAGACAAATATGATGCATGTACATTTAATTATGCACGACATGACAAAGCACAACAATCAAGTTCTACACATTAAGTGGAGCTCAATATGCAACGAGTTGCATATTGACGAAACTCCATATTTTAATCACTTAGTTCACTCTCGTTTAGGTACCCGACAATATTAAATTTCATTAAACATGGATAGAGGTGAAGTATAAATAAACTATCTATCTAGGCATTTTAAATGTGGTCAGAAACAATTGATAGCATTTTCAAAACGACCCCATATGTTAATTTCAAAATTGGTCCAGATATGCCTAAAACATGTGTTATATTTATTACACAGGAAAACAAAATACATCATGTGATTCTACACTTAATTCTAGGCGATTTACATATATAGATCATCCAAACCGGAGTTATTTAAACACGACAGTTTTATTATGAAGGCATATTGATAGCAAGAAAAACATATGTTACTGGACATATAATTACATGAAAATATACGTCATGATAGTGTGCATGAAGCACTACGAATAACTCCAAAGGAGCAACATCAAACTATGCATAGAATCATGGCTAACATCCACCCAACAATTGGAACTAAGGAGTTTCTCAGACTTAGAAAATTTAACATGCTGCTCGGAATAACAATTTTATTAGATTGACATGTTTGGCAGCAAAATTAGCTAGGATGAAAAACCTATACTGGAAAACTAATGGAACAAACTAAGAGAGGATGACATGCTTTACAGTTCACTCCATTGGACCAACCACAAAGGGGATTTAGATTAACGGCAATTCACATGGAAACATAACAACAAAATATAGCAGATTCTAGACTTAGAATTATTTTGGACCCTCAAAACAACAACATTTTTATAGCTCGTTCACATGATGAAAACTACAGATAAACATGAGACTCATGGCATAACAAACCTACTAACATCAGTTAGACATGGTATACTAAAAATCACTCCATTGGCACACATTTAAAAGAGGCATGGTTTTCTTAATTCGAGCTTCGCAAAATGGAACTTAACATTAAGAGATTAACAGTTTTAAGACTTTAGCAACTTGGAGCAATAAATGAACATGCTAATGATGATTTACATGGCAACCAGAGGCTTGGAATAGAAGTAGATGGAACATAGAATAAATCTCAAAAGGGGCCATATGCAAAAGACCTACGGACTAGATGCAATCATCCACGAAAGTTTTAATAAAATAATAGTTTTCTAACTACTACGGTATGAACCTTTGCAACAAATATTATAGCACATGTATGCATCCTAAAATTCATACAAATGCGACATTCATTTACAACATGTCGAGTAGATCGATGTTGATATATAACACGTTTCAAACGGATGCACGGTTTAAATGTTGCGAATGTTTCAAGTCGCATATATGATGATTTTTAGACAAACCCAAAAGTCTTAGTAAAAGACGGGGAGGCTGCACACTGCACGGCTCGTGGGCCTGCCAGGGCGAAGCACAGGCAGAGCGGGCCGACTAGGCTGCAAGGAGGCGTTGGCTCATGTGGGCGCTGCGAGCCCGTAAACGTGTGCCCCCGAAGCATGTAGCCATGGCGACGGCTGCAAGTCAACGGGGCGGCGGTTGCTAGGGGGGCCGGCGCAGCTAGAGGCAAGGATGTTAAGAGATGTCATGAATGAGGAGATTAAGGACACGGCTCTCCATTCCATGCGTTGAGGTGCTCGACGGCGCCGGGGCCAAGGAGATCGGGCACGGCTTCCATGGCGTCTCCCTGCGGGACACAGAGAGGAACATCGAGGTGGCATGAGAGAGAGGGGTCGGAGGAGGAAGAGAGATTGGGTGGAACGGGGCGACCTGTGGCGGGGTCAACTGGCCAAGTAGGTCCGGCGCCGTAGCAAGATCACCGGTGTCGGGCGGTGAATGGAGCAACGAGGGTGCAGGAGGAACATGGAGAAATATCACAATGCCTCCAGAACAAAAGAATAGAAGCTAGATCTTTGGAAAGAAAAGAATGAAGAATAAAATGAAAAATTCTACCACAATTGAATTAAAAAGCACACTTACGAATAAGGATAGAATGGGTTTGTTGAAAGAATCAACAACGAAAATAATAAACTTGTTGTGGGCTTATCGAAAACATCTCAAAATTATGAGGTGACAACCAGCCATTAACAATGACGATTGATTGCTTGGGAGAAACAGGATATGAAAAACTTCTTTCACTAAGAGGATACATTGAGAACTTTGATCATTGATAAGCACCCTGATAGAATCAATCATAGGAAAAGTTTTAGGTGAAAACTAATCCAAGATAGCTCCAAAGAAGATAACTGGGTTTAATTATCTCATTCTTGACTATTTCTCATCAAGACTCGTTATGAATCAAGAATGGAATAACACCATTTCAAATGAGAAGGGAGAATGGATTGCACTTTGGAATTCAAGAGATATAATACTTGAGCTCATCCAACAAAATATTGAAGAACACTTCGATAAATAATTAAATTCTTAATGAACCACCATGAAGAATCTTTGTATACAAAACAATGATAAAAAAATGAAGGTTGAGAAGAACAAGAGCGCCAGCCTTGGGAATATTTAGATGAAGCTTCACAAATAGATACTTGAGAAAACCTGGAACTCAGGAAAACAAAGATGAATAACTTAGAACCGAGAATTTGATATCATGAACAACTCTGGAAGATGGATTGAAATCATCTTGATAAACAAGTAAAAAAATTATGTTATGCTTATCCTCCATCAAGTTAAATTGATGACAAGCAACGGATTTGGCATACCCCGTATTCCTCTTGGAAATGATTGAATATAGAAAGATAGGGCAAAAATTTGAAGAAGTCTTCAATGAAACACCAGTAGGTATTAACAAGCGAATGGGTGTGTCGGATTTCGGGCTCCGCAAAACCCTAAATATTCTAACTCAGGGGCGTGTACGATGATCTCTCACGGGCTCGCCTCACCTAACTCGCTACTCGTTGGGGATGGCAGAGAACTCACTCGATGGTGAGGAAGACACAGAACACGATAGTTTACCCAGGTTCGGGCCGCTAAGAAGCGTAATACCCTACTCCTGCTTTGGTGGATTGCCTATCGTGGAGGTTGGGGGATGAACTAGTACAATGTTCGAGGGCCTCCGGAGGCTGGGTCACCTTTGTGTGGTGCGAGTGGGTGAATGAATGAATCCCCCCTATGAAGTAACCTACTCTCTCTATATATAGTGGCCGCCCCGGTCCTCTTTCCTTATCACTTCGGAGGGAAGGTATCCCACAGCTACCAATTTTGAAGGGGAACATGAGAACATGCTTCCCCTGTCCAAAAGTAGTCTTCGCCTGCAAAGTGGCTGTCAGCGCATCAGGGATGGGTCCAAGGATGACGGTCGTCCTAATGGCGGGCGACGATGGCCTTGTTGCGTGATAACCCTCAAGTATAGGGGATCGCAACAGTTTTCGAGGGTAGAGTATTCAACCCAAATTTATTGATTCGACTCAAGGGGAAGCGAAAGAATTTTCTCAAGTATTAGCAGCTGAGTTGTCAATTCAACCACAACTGAAAGATTTAGTGTCTACAACAAAGTATCAGTAGCAAGGTGGTATGAAAGCGCAAGTAGCAATAGTAACCAATAGCAGCAAAGTAAGAGCAGGAGCAGCAAAGTAACAGTAGTATCAGCAAAGTAACGTAGCAAGGACCAGTAGTAAAAGACTCGTAGGCATTGGATCGGTGATGGATGATTGTGCCGGATGTGATTCATCATGCAACAGTTATAACACGGAGAGATAAGTAACTAGCTCCCGTTCTTCAATCTAATGTAGGCATGTATTCCGTATGTAGTCATACGTTCTTAGGGAAAAAACTTGCATGACATCTATTGTCCATCCCTCCCGTGGCAGCGGGGTCCTAATGGAAACTGGATATTAAGGTTCTCCTTTCAATAAAGAACTGGACCAACGCATTAACACTTGGTGAATACATAAACTCCTCATGCTATGGTCATCTCCGGGAGTGGTTCCGGCTATTGTCACTCCGAGGTTGCCGGGTCATAACATATAGTAGGTGACTACAACTTGCAAGATAGGATCTAAAACAAACATATATTGGCGACAACATAATAGGTTCAGGTCTGAAATCATGGCACTCGGGCCCTAGTCACAAGCATTTAGCATGGCAAAGTAGTAGCAACATCAATCTCAGAACATAGTGGATACTAGGGATCAATCCCCATCAAAACTAACTCGATTACATGATAGATCTCATCCAACTCATCACCGTCCAGCAAGCCTACGATGAGATTACTCACGAACGGTGAAGAGCATCATGGAATTGGCGATGGAGGAAGGTTGATCATGACGATGGCAACGATTTCCCCTCTTCGGAGCCCAGAACGGACTCCAGATCTGTCCTCCACATGAAGAAAAGGAGGTGGTGGCGCCTCCATATCGTAAAACACGATGAATCCTTCTCCCTGATTTTTTTTCCGGGAAAAACGTAATATATAGAGCTGAGATTGGAGGCGGTGGAGCCTCGTGGGCCCCACAAGCCTGCCAGGCGCAGCCAGGGGGGTGGCCACGCCACGTGGGCTTGTGGCCCACTGGCTCACCTCCTCCGGTGGATCTTTGCGCATGTATTTTTCAATAATTCCAGAAAATTCTACGTAAATTTTCAGGTCATTCCGAGAACTTTTATTTCTGCACACAAATAACACCATGGCAATTCTGCTGAAAACATCGTTAGTCCGGGTTACTTCCATTCAAATCACGCAAATTAGAGTCCAAAACAAGGGCAAAAGAGTTTGGAAAAGTAGATACGATGGAGACGTATCAACTCCCTCGAGCTTAAAGCCTTGCTTGTCCTCAAGCAATTCAGTTGACAATCTGAAAGAGACAAAAGAAAAACTTTGCCGAACTCTGTTTGATCTTGTTGTTGCAACTATGTCTAACTCATATCAAGAATTTCAACAAGATCACGAGCTAACCACATAAGCAAATGACATCTAGGTCTCACGGTAAACTCATATCAATGGCATAATCAGCTAGCGAGCAAATAATAATAAGCCTCAAACGTCAACACTTAAATCAAAACAATCATGAAGCAGTATGAACAGATGGTATCTTGCTAGCTCTTTCTGAGACCGCAAAACATAAATGCAGAGCACCTTCAAAGACCAAGGGCTGACTAAACATTGTAATTCAAGGCAAAGAAGATCCAGTCACAGTCATACTCAACACATTTAAAAGCAAAGCATAAAAACGACAGAGGTGCTCTCTAATTAATGCTTTTATAAGAGGAGGATGACTCAACAGGAACATAAGTAGACAGGCCCTTCGCAGAGGGAAGCATTGATTTGCAGAGGTGCCAGAGCTCAAGCTTTGAAAACAGAGATAATAATTTTGGGAGGTATGCTTTCATTGTCAACGCAATGACTAACAGTTCTCAACATCTTCCATGCTACACATGCTATAGGCGGTTCCCAAACAGAAAAGTAAAGTTTTGACTCCCCCACCACTAATCAATCACACTCCACGGCTAGCCAAATCCTCGGGTACCGTCCATACCAACATCAATCCTGGGGGAGTTTTGTTTGCAACTATCTTTTCGATTTGAGCATGGAACTGGGAATTCCAATTACCGGCCCCTTTCTCGTGAATGATAGTGAATAAACACATATTGAGGATAACACGCCTAGCACAGAAGATACTGATAGCCCCCTGTCACCACATGAGCGGTTCGGGCATGCAAAACATATTATTTCTTGAAGATTTAGAGAGTGACACATGCAAATTTACTTGGAACGATAGGTAGATACCGCATATAGGTAGGTATGGTGGACTCATATGGAACAACTTTGGGTTTATGGAAGTGGATGCACAAGCAGTATTCCCTCTTAGTACAAGTGAAGGCTAGCAAAAGACCGGTAAGCGACCAACTAGAGAGCGACAAAAGTCATCAAAATGCATTGCGATTAACTAACATTGAGTGCAAGCATGAGTAGGACATAAATCACCATGAACATGAATATCATAGAGGCTAGGTTGATTTTGTTTCAAATACATGCGTAAACATGCGCCAAGTCAAGCCACTTGAATCATTCAAAGGAGGATACCATCCTATCATACTACAACACAGTCATCTCAACGTTCATGTGGGCATCCAAGACAAACCATTATAAGCTCCTAGCTAAGTAAGGATGGCATAAGCAACTATGATCTCTAAGTTGTCATTGCAAAGAAGTTTCTCTGACAACAAAGCTGAATCAAGCATGATGAGCTAGTCATATTTACAAAAACAAAATAGATTGAGTTCATACCATCTTTTCCAGGCTCAGTCACTTCATCATATATTGTCATTATGGCCTTTCACTTGCACAACCGATTGTTGTGAACAATAATAAGAGTGCTCGTGCATTGGACTACACTGGAATCTGCAGGAAAACACAAAGCAGAAGACAAGGTAATATGGCTCTTTAACAGATAAATAGATATGCATGCGAGAGCCACTAAACACTGTAACCATTATCTTCTACCTTGACCCAAAGAAAAAGGAAACTATTTAGACGGGAAAGCTCCCAACAAGCAAAAGAAGAAAAAGAAAATCTTTTTGGTTTTTCTCAAACTAGATAGACACACGAAAAGAAAACGAGAAAAAGAAAATAAACTAGCATGGATGATACAGTGGCAAAGTGTGAACCCCGATGAACAAAGTGAAAGCATAAGCAAGAATGTAAAGTCCGTGAGAAACACGTACTCCCCCAAGCTTAGGCTTTTGGCCTAAGTTGGTCTACTCCCAACGATGGTCCTGGCGAAACCCAAAATCATAATGGGGGTTATACGGGATCGCTGCAGCCACTGCGTGAATAGCTGCCTCACGGAGACGAGCAGCCTTTGCCTCCCTCTCATACTCCTCTGCCTCTCCTCTGGTTATGTAATATCTCCGTTTGACCTGAAAGTCAAAGAAGGGAGGAGCAGGAAGGGTAATATGGAAAACACGTTGCCGGTTAAATATCAAACGGTATAGGAGGGGTTCGTCATCCCTCTCAAGGATCTGGTAGCGTGTCAAAGCGACGCGGTCAAGGAAAGCTGTATCGAGCGGGGGATCTTCTTTGCGGATGGGTACTCCAAGAAAATTTGCTATGCGAGTGGCATAGATCCCACCAAAGATATCCCCTTCATTAGCATTCTTATTTAGCCTCCTTGCTATAATAGCTCCCATGTTGAAACTTTTATCACCCGTTATTGCGCTCTTAAGGATACTAAGGTCGGATGTGCACAGGTGATAATGCTCAATCTTGCCATTAATGCATCTGCCTATGAAGAGGGCAAATGAATGCAAGGCAGGAAAATGAATGCTCCCTATGGTAGCCTGCATAATATCTCTAGTTTCTCCAATAGTTATACTAGAGAAAAAAATCTTCTACACCAAATAGGTATCTTGCAAATTCTATTGAAATCCTCTAAATCCATGGTATACGATTTGTCATAGAGATCAAACAGTACCGATGTGTCGCGGCCAACTGAAAATTTGAATTTACGAACAAAAGAGGAAGTGAGAGCAACATACTGTTCACATTTATCGGAGATGAATTCTTTGAGTTCGACGTTGCGAACAAGTGCATCAAACTCATCTTTGAAACCTTCTTCAATCATAAATTCATCAGAAGGCCATTCACATGCTTGTACCTGTGCGTCCCTTGGTTGGTAAGGATCGGGCTCCTGAATCGCAAGACGGGGACCTCTCTTGCTTGAGCAACTACCATGATAGTTTCTCCTGAACAACTTCCTTTTCTGAAATTTTCAGTGATTCTAAGGAAAGGTGAACAAGGCTCAACTAAACTTGTAGCAACTACTCCCACAAGTGCTTAGAGGCCATATTACGCATCAAAACTACTTGGGACCAGCTAAAATCAGCATGCAAAGCTCAAGAACATGGTCACCAAGGTAGCAAAAATACGCGGAGTATAAGTTACTAGAGCAAAAACTATTGGACCAATGGAGGAGTCACTTACCAAGGAGTAATTTCCCCAAAACAGTTCGGAGAATGGTGCTTTGAGCAAAGAGATCGAAAATCCGAGCAAGAGGAGCAAGAACACGGGTTTGAGCTGCGAAACGATTTTTTCTGGAGGTAGGAGAACCAGATGAGAGCAAGAATGAGTGAAGGGGTGGGCCCCACAAGCCTGGGTGGCGCGGTCAGGGGGGTGCCCGCGCCACAAGGGCTTCGGGCCAATTGGTGCAGCCCCCACACAAGCTCTTCGTCTCAGTATTTTTCAAAAATTCCAGAAAAAATCATACTTGATTTTCAGGACGTTCGGAGAACTTCTATTTTTGGGGTACTTTTCTACCGGACGCTAAAACAGAAAACAGGGAAAACTAAACTAAATCTATCATTTTTCTTCTAAGCAACCGAAGGTGAAAGCTTGGAAAAGAGGTTCGTGACTCCTCGATTCATCCATCTCATGGTCATCGAAAGAAATCCGTCAATGAAGTTGATCAAGTCTCCTCGACAAACCTTTTCGAATCGCAAAAGAGGACGGAGAATTTTCGAATAGTCACTAGGTCACCTCAATGGGGATGTGTATCTCCCCAACAAGCAAATCATACTTCATCTTGACACGAGGAATAGGGCATTCAAAGCTCCCAATAAGAATCAATGAAGTTTTTTCGATAGCATGGATGCAATGTACTCGATATTGTTTCTTTGGAAAGTGCACCGTATGCTCCTTACCGTTGACATGGAAAGTGACATTGCCTTTGTTGCAATCTATAACAGCCCCTGTAGTGTTTAAAAAGGGTCTTCCGAGGATGACCGCCATGGCATCGTCCTCGGGAATATCCAAGATAACAAAGTCTGTTAAGATAGTGACATTGGCAACCACAACAGGCACATCCTCGCAAATGCCGATGGGGAAAGCAGTTGATTTGTCGGCCATTTGCAGAGAGATTTCAGTGGGTGTCAACTTATCCAGTTCAAGTCTACGATAAAGAGAGAGAGGCATAACACTAACACCGGCTACAAGGTCCCATAAAGCAGTTCTCACACAGTTACCTTTAATGGAGCAAGGTATAGTGGGCACACCGGGATCACCTAGTTTCTTAGGAGTTCCACCCTTGAAGGTATAATTAGCCAACATGGTGTAAATCTCAACCTCAGGTATCCTCCTCTTATTAGTCACAATATCTTTCATGTACTTAGCATCCGGAGACATTTTGAGCATATCCGTTGAACGCATTTGCAGAAAGACAGGTCTGATCATTTCAATGAATCGCTCAAAATCCTCATCATCCTTTTTCTTGGATGGTTTGGGAGGAAAGGGCATGGGTTTCTGAACCCATGGTTCCCTTTCTTTACCGTCCTTCCTAACAGTGAAGTCATTCTTATCATATCTCTTATTCTTAGGCTATGGGTTATCAAGATCAACAGGTTCTATCTCCACATCCTTATCATTTCTAGGTTGAGCATCAACATGAACATCACTATTGATATTATCATTAGGCTCATGTTCATCACCAGATTGTGTTTCAGCATCAGAGACAGAGGCATCATTTGGACTCTCAGGTGTAGCAGCAATAGGGTTGCTAGCGTGCAAGTTCCTATCGTCTTTCTTCTTCCTTCTAGGATGACTAGGTGCATCAGTGCTAACTTCTTGAGAATCTTGTTCAATTACCTTAGGATGACCCTCAGGATACAAAGATTCCTGGGTCATTCTACCGCCTCTAGTAACGACTCTGACAGAATTGTTATTCAACTCGTTGAGCAATTCATTCTGAGCTTTAAGTACTTGTTCTACTTGAGTAGTAACCATAGAGGCATGTTTACTCAGGAGCTTAAGATCATTGACATTTCTGTGCACACAAGCACTTAAATGACTAAGCATATGAGCATTATGTTCCAATTGTCTGCTAACATAATCATTGAAGCTTTGTTGTTTGGCAACAAAGTTATCAAATTCATGCAGTCATGGGCTAGCAGGTTTATCAAAAGGAATATCACTCTCATCAAACCTACGCAGAGAATTTACTTCTACTACCTGTATCGGGTTATCAAGACCATGGATCTCTTCGATAGGTGGTAGATTTTTGACATCTTCAGATTTAATGCCTTTCTCTCGCATAGATTTCTTGGCTTCTTGCATATCTTCACGACTGAGGAATAGAATACCTCTTTTCTTCGGAGTTGGCTTAGGAGGTGGTTCGGGAATAGTCCAAGCATTCTCATTGCACAAGATGTTATTCAATAGAATTTCAGCTTGTTCTACAGTTCGTTCCCCAAAAACACAACCAGCACAACTATCTAGGTGGTCTTTGGAAACATCGGTAAGTCCATTATAGAAGATATCAAGTATTTCATTCTTCTCAAGAGGGTGATCAGGCAAAGCATTCAGTAGCTAGATGAGCCTCCCCCATGCTTGTGGGAGACTCTTTCTTCAGCTTGAGCAAAGTTATATATTTCCTGCATGGCAGTTTGTTTCTTATGGGCAGGGAAATATTTTTCAGAGAAGTAGTAGACCATATCCTGGGGGCTACGCACACATCCAGGAGCAAGAGAAGTGAACCAAGTCTTAGCATCATCCTTTAGCGAGAAAGGAAACAACTTGAGGATATAGTAGTGAATAGGGAGGCTATATCGTGCAATTTCGTAAAATGGGCTACAACCATTTCAGACTCATAACCGTGAAAAGGATCATATTCGACCAAAGTGATTAACTCAGGGTCGACAGAGAATTCATAATCCTTATCGGTCACAAAGATAGGCGAAGTAGCAAACTTCTTGTCGTATTTCATCCTAGCGTTCAAAGATTTTTCTTTCCACTTGAGTAGTAATTTCTCAACATCATAGCTATCCTTACACGCAAGAAAATCCTTAGCTATCTCTCCCTCCATAACATAGCGCTCATGCATAACAGGCAATTCAGACATAGTAGCAGGTTCTACTTCAATAGTTTCAGCAGTTTCAGAAGTATCATCACATCTAGCAGCAACTCTAGCAATTTGTGCATCAAGGAATGCACCTAGTGGCAAAGCAGTATCAGGCATAGCATCATCAGGCAAAGTAGTATCAAGCATAGCATCACGGGAAGCAGAAGTAGCATCATCAAGCACAGGCGACATATCAAGATTTCTAGCAGGAGGTGATGTCGCAAACTTACTCATAACTGAAGGTGAATCAAGTGCAGAGCTAGATGGCAGTTCCTTATGTGTCCTCGTAGTTGAGGGCAAGATTTCAGTTCTTGGATCTTTCGGATTCCTCATAGTGACCAGCAGACGTCAATCCCAATTGACTCAGAGAATATAGTTGTGCTTCCCCGGCAACGGCGCCAGAAATATGTCTTGATAACCCTCAAGTATAGGGGATCGCAACAGTTTTCGAGGGTAGAGTATTCAACCCAAATTTGTTGATTCGACTCAAGGGGAAGCGAAAGAATATTATCAAGTATTAGCAGCTGAGTTTTCAATTCAACCACACCTGAAAGATTTAGTGTCTGCAACAAAGTATCAGTAGCAAGGTGGTATGAAAACAGCAGTAGCTACAGTAACCAGTAGCAGCAAAGTAACAGCAGGAGCAGCAAAGTAACAGCACTATCAGCAATGTAACCTAGCAAGCACCAGTAGTAAAAGACTCGTAGGCATTGGATCGGTGATGCATGATTGTGGTGGATGTGATTCATCATGCAACAGTTATAACACGGAGAGATAAGTAACTAGCTCCCGTTCGTCAATCTAATGTAGGCATAAATTTCGTATGTAGTCATACGTGCTTAGGGAAAAGAACATGCATGACATCTATTGTCCATCCCTCTAGTGGGAGCGGGGTCCTAATGGAAATAACGGGATATTAAGGTTCTCATTTTAATAAAGAACCGGACCAACGCATTAACACTTGGTGAATACATGAACTCCTCATACTATGGTCATCTCCGGGAGTGGTTCCGACTATTGTCGCTCCGGGGTTGCCGGGTCATAACACATAGTAGGTGACTACAACTTGCAAGATAGGATCTAAAACACACATATATTGGCGACAACATAATAGGTTCAGATCTGAAATCATGGCACTCGGGCCCTAGTGACAAGCATTAAGCATGGCAAAGTAGTAGCAACATCAATCTCAGAACATAGTGGATACTAGGGATCAATCCCCGTCAAAACTAACTCGATTACATGATAGATCTCATCCAACTCATCACCGTCCAGCAAGCCTACGATGAGATTACTCACGAACAGTGAAGAGCATCATGGAATTGGCGATGGAGGAAAGTTGATGATGACGATGGCAACGATTTCCCCTCTCCAGAACCCAGAACGGACTCCAGATCTGTCCTCCAGATGAAGAACAGGAGGTGGCGGCTCCTCCATATCTTAAAACGCGATGAATCCTTCTCCCTGATTTTTTTCGGGCAAAACGTAATATATAGAGCTGAGATTGGAGGCGGTGGAGCCTCGTGGGCCCCACAAGCCTGCCAGGCGCGGCCAGGTGGGTGGCCGCGCCACCTGGGCTTGTGGCCCACTAGCTCACCTCCTCCGATGGATCTTTGCGCAGGTATTTTTCATTAATTCTAGAAAAATTCTCCATAAATTTTCAGGTCATTCCGAGAACTTTTATTTCTACACAAAAACAACACCATGGCAATTCTGCTGACAACATCGTTAGTCCAGGTTAGTTCCATTCAAATCATGAAATTAGAGTCCAAAACAAGGGCAAAAGAGTTCGGAAAAGTAGATACGACGGAGACGTATCATTGCGCTAGAAAGGAAACCTTTGGAAGATGCCTTGGGAACCCCGGTTTGTCCTTGCCCCCTTAGCACTAAAGGGGAAACATCTCCATCCTATTGTGTGTTGCTCGCCTGTCCTCCATCCAAGTCGTCTGATGACCAACAAGTATAGGGGATCTATCGTAGTCCTATCGATAAGTAAGAGTGTCGAACCCAACGAGGAGCAGAAGGATCTGACAAGTGGTTTTCAGCAAGGTAATATCTACAAGCACTGAAATTATCGGTAACAAGTGGTTGTGTGGTGAGATGATTCGTAGCAACTAGCAAGTAACAAAAGTAGCAATGGTGCAGCAAAGTGGCCCAATCCCTTTTGTAGCAAGGGACAAGCCTGGACAAAGTCTTATAGGAGGAAAAACGCTCCCAAGGACACACAGGAATTTCTGTCATGCTAGTTTTCATCATGTTCATATGATTCGCGTTCGTTACTTTGATAGTTTGATATGTGGGTGGACCGGCGCTTGGGTACTGCCCTTACTTGGACAAGCATCCCACTTATGATTAACCCCTCTCGCAAGCATCCGCAACTACGAAAGAAGAATTAAGACAAAGTCTAACCATATCATTAAACTAGTGGATACAAATCAGACCCTTACGAAGCAACGCATAAATTAGGGTTTAAGCTTCTGTCACTCTAGCAACCCATCATCTACTTACTACTTCCCAATGCCTTCCTCTAGGCCCAAATAATGATGAAGTGTTATATAGTCGACATTCACATAACACCACTAGAGGAAAAACAACATAAAACACATCAAAATATCGAACGAATACCAAATTCACATGACTACTATTAGCATGACTTATCCCATGTCCTCAGGAACAGAAGTAACTAATCAAAAAGCATAATCATATTCATGACCAGAGAGGTAATGAGTAGCATCAAAGATCTGAACATAAACTCTTCCACCAAGTAATCCAACTAGCATCAACTACAAGGAGTAGTTAACACTACTAGCAACCTTACAAGTACGAGTCGGAGTCATGAGACAGAGATTGATTACAAGTGATGAACTAGGGTTTGGAGATGAGATGGTGCTGATGAAGATGTTGATGGTGATGAGTCCCCTCCGATAAGAGGAGTGTTGGTGATGACGATGGCGACGATTTCCCCCTCAGAGAGGGAAGTTTCCCAGGCAGGATCGTCCTGCCGGAGCTCTAGATTGGTTCTGCTCAAGTTCCGCCTCACGGCGGCGGCGAATCCTCCGAAAAGCCTCTTCTGATTTTTTTCTGGAACGAAACCCTTCATATAGCAAAAGATGAGCGCCGGAGGGGCAACAGGGGGCCCACAAGCCCCCAGGCCTCGCCAGGGTGTAGTCCGGGCCTGGCAGGCTTGTGGCCTCCTGGTGGCGCCCCTCTGGTACTTCTTCCGCCCAGTATTTTTCATAAAATCCAAAATAATTCCCCGTTGATTTTCACGAATTTTGGAGTTGCGCAGAATAGGTATCTCAAACTTGCTCCTTTTTCAGGCCAGAATTCCAGCTGCCGACATTCTCCCTCTTCATGTAAACCTTGCAAAGTAAGAGAGAAAAGGCATAAGTATTGTACCGTGAAGTGAAATAACAGCCCAAAAGCGATAAATATCAACATGAAAGCATGATGCAAAATGGACGTATCAACTCCCCCAAGCTTAGACCTCGCTTGTCCTCAAGCGAAAGTCTAGATCAATAAACACGACCACATGTTTAGGGAGAGAGGTGTCGACAAAACAAGATACGAACATGTACGCATCATGGTCATGATCAGAACAGCAATACCAACATATAATCTCTCATGCTAAAGTGACAATTCCTTCACAAAGTAAAGTATGGATCGAGAACCTTACCGAGAACTAACAACCGATAGCCTTTAGTCATTGAAGTAATTGCAATTTATCACAACATCAGAAAGAGTCGAATAAGAGCTTGTAAAGAAAATCCACATACTCAATCATCTTTTCGTTCTCTACAATTGCTACAACTCACGTGTTACTCATGAGATCAAAGTTTCAGCTGGACACAAAGAAAGATAGGGGCTTATAGTTTTGCCTCCCAACTGCTTACCTCAAGGGTAATGTCAACAATAATAATTCATGAATACTTACCTCCAAGTTGACATATGAATATAGATCTTTCCCTAGCATATGACGTTAGCCAAGATAAAGGCGAAATAAGGAATTGGTGAAGATCACCATGACTCTTTCAAGGGCAAAAAGTAAAGGAACAAGATAGGCCCTTCGCAGAGGGAAGCAGAGGTTGTCATGCGCTTTTGAGGTTTGTATGTGTGTCCTCTTAGTGTGAAGGAACGTAACTTTATATTGCCTCCTGTGATAAAGAACTTTATTATGCAGTCTGTCGCTTTTATGTCTTCCTCATCACAGGTTCGTACAAAATTTATTTTCCACACACTAATCGATCTTACATATTAGGGGGCAATTTTTATTGCTTGCACCGATGACAACTTACTTGAGGGATCTTATTCAGTCCATAGGTAGGTATGGTGGACTCTTATGGCAAAACTGGGTTGAAGGTTTATGGATGCACAAGTAGTATCTCTACTTAGTGCGGGAGGTTTGGCTAATATGAGGTGGAAGAAATCGTCACATGCTAAGGGATCTCTAATCATATAACATTGTTCGGAACCAAGCAAACACAATTCATTATGTTGTCTTCCTTGTCCAACATCTACTTCTAAGCATGTAATAGTTTAGTGAGTGTTCACAATCATAGATAGTGCCAAAGATGATATATTTATATGTGAACCTCTCCTTCTTTATTACTTCATATTAATTGCAACAATGACCAAGGTCTACGTTTGTCTACCCTCAACAAGTTTCAATCTTCATTCTTTTTATATGTGAAGCCATCACTTCCCATAAGATCGCTACATGATCTTTCGTGCTTTTGTTCTTCCGCAATCTTTTGATCATGGCAAGGGGCAAAGCCCTTCAACTAAGACACTCTTTATTATATGGCTCACGAGCTCGAATACATCGGGGGGTAACACAAAGAAAAACTCAAGCCTAAAACACTAAGACCTTTATTCTCCTAGAGAAAGATAAAACTGAAAAGGAACAAACTAAAACGAAGGTAAAGGCAAAAGATATGATGGTGATACGATACCGGGGCAACTCCCCCAAGCTTGGCATAAGCCAAGGGGATTGTCCATACCCGTGCTTCGTTTTCTTCCTTTGGAGGTGATGGTGGTGGAGCTGTTGCAATCTTTGATTCCAAGAGGGCCATTAATCTTTGATTTATACCTTGGAGATCTGTGATATGTTTCTCCAGCAAAACAACTTCACGAGTGAGATAAGTATTGCGAGCATGAGTTGTTTCACAAAACCTCAAGAGTTCAATCAAGGATGGAGACAGTAGGTGGAGGTAGGGTTGGAGGATATCCACTTCTTCAACTTCTTCCTTGTTGAGCACAGATTGCACTTCGTCCCATGCCTGACTCTTCTCCTTAGTTTTGCCCTTGGTTTCTTTAGGTAGCCTTTCCCTGGCCTCGATGACTTCCATCCATTTCAGATCAGCATATACTTCTCCATAGACTTGAGGGAGATTGTTTGCCCCCACAGATTCCTGAAATGACATCTTGCTCTAAATCTACGGCAGAAGACAAGCTCGAAACGAAAACAGAGGAAATCTGCATCATACAGAGGTCAGACCTTTCAGGAGAATATATAATGATTTATTCCAGACCAGAAGGAGTACTCCGCACGAAAACGGAGTCTGGGAGGCACACGAGGTGGCCACAAGCCACCCAGGCCCGATGAGGGAGGTAGGCCGGGCCTAGCAGGCTTGTCGCCTCCTCGTGCACTTTCTGGACTACTTTAAATTTTTCTATTTTTTCAAAAATTCCAAAATGGAGGAAAATTGCTACGGGAAAAGTTTTGGAGTCGGTTTTCTTACCGAATCACATACCTCTTCATTTTCGGAGTCTGAAACAGGCTCATAAATATCCCTTATGTACTCCTCTGGAGTTATGGTATTGATAATATTGGTTTCAACATTTATGGGAGTACCTGAGATATAATGCTTGATTCTCTGCCCATTTACCACTCTCGGACAATTACCTTCTGTGTTGTTGATCTTGATAGCACCAGAACGATATACTTCCTGAACAATATAGGGACCTTCCCATTTAGAGAGAAGCTTGCCTGCAAAGAATCTTTAACGAGAATTATATAGCAAGACATAATCACCTACATTGAACTCACGCTTTTGTATCCTCTTATCATGCCACCTCTTAACCTTTTCTTTGAACAACTTGGCATTTTCATATGCCTGAGTTCTCCATTCATCAAGAGAGCTAATGTCAAATAACCTCTTCTCACCAGCAAGTTTGAAATCAAAGTTGAGCTCTTTGATTGCCCAATAAGCTTTATGCTCTAGCTCAAGAGGTAAATGACATGCTTTACCGTATACCATTTTGTACGGAGACATGCCCATGGGATTCTTATAGGCAGTTCTATAAGCCCACAGTGCATCATCGAGCTTCTTAGACCAATTCTTTCTAGACATGTTGACAGTCTTTTGCAGAATCAGTTTAATCTCTCTATTGCTTAGCTCTACTTGACCACTGGACTGAGGGTGATAGGGAGACACAATTCTATGGTTGACATCGTACTTAGCAAGCGTTTCACGGAAAGCACCATGAATGAAATGTGAACCACCGTCGGTCATTAGATATCTAGGGACTCTAAATCTAGGGAAGATAACTTCCTTAAGCATTCTGATAGAGGTGTTGTGATCAGCACTACTAGTAGGGATAGCTTCTACCCACTTAGTGACGTAATCAACACCAACTAGGATATGAGTGCACCCATTGGATTTTGGAAAAGGTCCCATATAATCAAAGCCCCAAACATCAAATGGTTTAATGACAAGTGAATAATTCCTAGGCATTTCCTGACGTTTACTAATATTACCTATTCGTTGACATTCGTCACAAGACAAGACAAACTTACAGGCATCCTTGAAGAGAGTGGGCCAATAGAAACCTGATTGCAATACCTTGTGTGCAGTTCTATCTCCTGCATGGTGTCCTCCGTAGGCCTCGGACTGACACTTATGTAGGATCTGCCCCTGTTCATGTTCAGGTACACAATGTCTAATAACACCATCTACTCCTTCATTATAAAGGTGAGGATCATCCCAAAAGTAATGTCTCAAGTCAAAGAATAATTTCTTCTTTTGCTGGTATGTGAAACTAGGTGGTATATATTTGGCCACAATATAGTTTGCATAATTAGCATACCACGGTGCACTACATGAAGCATTGATGACGTTCAATTGCTCATCGGGAAAGCTATCATCCATAGGTTGTGGGTCATCAAGAACATTCTCCAACCTAGACAAGTTATCTGCTACGGGGTTATCATCACCCTTCGTGTCAACAACGTGCAAATCAAATTCTTATAGCAAGAGAACCCATCTATAAGTCTAGGTTTAGTGTCTTTCTTCTCCATGAGGTACTTAATAGCAGCGTGATCAGTGTGAATAGTGACTTTGGAATCAACTATGTAAGACCTGAACTTTTCACATGCAAACACGACTCCTAAGAACTCCTTTTCCGTAGTGGAATAGTTTCTTTGGGCACTGTCTAGAGTTTTACTAGCATAGTGAATAACATTCAACTTCTTATAAACTCTTTGCCCTAGGACAACACCAACAGCATAATCACTAGCATCACACATGATTTCAAAAGGTAAGTTCCAATCAGGTGGTTGAACAATAGGTGCAGTTATCAAATCCTTCTTAAGTATTTCGAAGGCTTCCTCACAATCATCGTGAAAACAAAAGGGATATCCTTTTGCAAGAGATTGGTAAGAGGCCTAGAAATCTTAGAGAAGTCTTTAATGAACCTTCTATAGAAACCAACATGACCAAGGAAACTTCTTATACCTTTGATATCTGTGGGGTATGGCATTTTCTCGATTGCATCAACCTTAGCCTTACCGACTTAAATACCTCTTTCAGAAAGTTTATGTCCTAAGAAGATGCCTTTGTTAACCATAAAGTGGCACTTCTCCCAATTCAAGACAAGATTGGTGCCTTTACATCTCTGCAAGACTCGATCAAGGTTGCTGAGGCAATCATCAAAAGAAGACCCGTAAATGGAGAAGTCATCCATGAAAACCTCAACAATCTTTTCATAAAAGTCAGAGAATATAGCCATCATACATCTTTGAAAGGTGGCAGGTGCATTACATAAGCCAAAAGGCATACATCTATAAGCAAAGGTGCCGAAAGGGCAGGTGAAAGTGGTTTTCTCCTGATGAGATTGTGCAACTCGTATTTGGGAGAAACCAGAATAACCGTCTAGAAAGCACAAGTGTGTGTGTTTAGACAGCCTTTCTAGCATTTGGTCGATAAAAGGCAAAGGGTAATGATCTTTCCTAGTGGCTTTATTCAATTTCCTAAAATCGATCACCATCCTATAGCCAGTGATAATCCTCTGTGGGATCAATTCATCCTTATCATTAGGGACTACGGTAATGCCTCCCTTCTTAGGGACGCAATGCACCGGGCTCACCCAATCACTATGAGCAACAAGATTGATAATACCTGCCTCCAGGAGCTTTAGTATTTCTTTTCTTACTACCTCTTTCATCTTAGGATTTAATCTCCTTTGATGATCAACAACTGGCTTGAAATCGGGATCAGTCTTAATCTTGTGCTGGCATAGAGTGGGACTAATGCCCTTAAGATCATCAAGAGTATATCCAATAGCACCACGGTGCTTCCTCAGAGTTTTTAGTAACTTCTTTTCTTCATGCTCTGAGAGGCTAGCACTAATTATGACAGGATATATGTCTTTTTCATCAAGATAAGCATACTTAAGAGTATCAGGCAACTGTTTAAGCTTGAACACAGGATCACCCTTTGGTGGGGGTGGATCCCCAAGCAGTTCAACAGGCAGATTATTCTTCAGGATAGGATATTGTTCTCAGAAAACTCTACCTATCTCATCTCTTTCATCCATATGCATATCATTTTCATGCTCTAAGGGATCAGTAGGAGGCACGACAATAGAAGCTAAGGCAATAGTTTCATCCTTACTAGGAAACTCCTTTTCATGAGGTTGTCTACCAAACTTGGAGAAATTGAACTCATGTGACACACCTTCAAAACCAATAGTGACAGTCTGCTTCTCACAGTCAATATGAGCATTGACGGTATTGAGAAAGGGTCTGCCAAATATGATGGGACAAAAGCTATCTTGGGTGTTAGCAAGAACGAGGAAATGAGCTGGATACTTCATTTTACCACACAAGACTTCAACATCCCTAACAATTCCCACAGGGCAGATAGTATCTCTATTGGCAAGCTGAATAGTGACATCAATAGGCTCTATCTCCATAGGTGCAATCTCATCTTTGATTTCATCATATAAGGATCGAGGTATTGCACTAACACTACCACCCACGTCACATAAACCATGATAGCAATGATCTCCTATCTTAACAGAAACAACACGCGTGCCAACAACAAGCCTATGTTTGTCTCTAGCGTGAGGTTTAGCAATTCTAGCAGCATCTTCACAGAAGTGAATATTATGTCCCTCAACATCGTCGGACAGAAGATCTTTGATAATAGCAATGCTAGGTTCAACTCTAATTTGCGCAGGGGGTGTAGGTGTTCTAATGTAGCCTCTACGTATCACAGTTGAAGCTTTAGAATGATCCTTTATCCTAACAGGGAAAGGTGGTTTCTCAATGTAAGCACTGGGAACAACAGAATCATTACAGGCAATGACTCTCTCTTCAACTGGATTGGGTTTAACTACATTGACTTCTAAAGGAGGATGATATTTAAACAACTTCTCTTTGGGGAGATCAATATGAGCAGCAAATGATTCACACAATGAAGCTGCTATCTGAGAGTCAAGTCCATACTTAGCGCTAAAGTCACAAAAAGTATTTGTTTCAACAAAGGATTTAACGCAATCAAACTGGAAATTCATACCTGACTCCTTACCTTCTTCAAGCTCCCAATCTTCAGAGTTGCATTTAATTCTCTCCAATAAATTCCATTTGAAGTCAATATCTCTCTTCATAAAAGAACCGGTACAAGAAGTGTCAAGCATGGTGCGATCATCATGAGAAAGCCGAGCATAGAAGTTCTGAATGATAATTTCTCTCGAGAGCTCATGGTTGGGGCATGAATATAACATTGATTTAAGCCTCCCCCAAGCTTGAGAGATGCTTTCTCTGTCACGAGGCCAAAAATTATAAATATAATTCCGATCACGATGTACTAAATGCATAGGATAAAACTTTTGAAGAAATTCCAATTTCAACCGATTGTAGTTCCATGATCCAGTATCATCACATAGCCTATACCATGTCAATGCCTTATCCTTCAAAGATAAAGGAAAGAACTTCTTCTTGACCTCATCCTCGATCAAACCTGCAAGCTTAAATAAACCACAAACTTCATCTACATAGACTAGATGCAAGTCTGGATGTGTTGTTCCATCTCCTGTAAAAGGATTAGCCAGCAGTTTCTCCAGCATACCTGAAGGAAATTCAAAGCAAATATTTTCAGTAGGTGCAGCAGGTTGAGGGGAAACTATTTGTGCTTCCGTTCGAGGTGAAGATACCCCGAACAAGCCCCTCAAAGGATTAGTTTCCATAGTGACAAGTGACAATAAATTTCAGCACACTATATGAATGTTTCCTTACCAAGTTCCACTTAGCAAAGGCGCTTCACTCCCCGGCAACAGCGCGAGAAAAGAGTCTTGATGACCCACAAGTATCGGGGATCTATCGTAGTCCTTTCGATAAGTAAGAGTGTCAAACCCAATGAGGAGCAGAAGGATTTGACAAGTGGTTTTCAGCAAGGTAATATCTGCAAGCACTGAAATTATCGGTAACAAGTGGTTGTGTGGTGAGATGATTCGTAGCAAGTAGCAAGTAACAAAAGTAGCAATGGTGCAGCAAAGTGGCCCAATCCATTTTGTAGTAAGGGACAAGCCTGGACAAAGTCTTATAGGAGGAAAAACGCTCCCGAGGACACACGGGAATTTCTGTCATGCTAGTTTTCATCATGTTCATATGATTCACGTTCGTTACTTTGATAGTTTGATATGTGGGTGGACCAGCACTTGGGTACTGCCCTTACTTGGACAAGCATCCCACTTATGATTAACCCCTCTCGCAAGCATCCGCAACTACGAAAGAAGAATTAAGACAAAGTCTAACCATAGCATTAAACTAGTGGATCCAAATCAGCCCCTTGCGAAGCAACGCATAAACTAGGGTTTAAGGTTCTGTCACTCTAGCAACCCATCATCTACTTACTACTTCCCAATGCCTTCATCTAGGCCCAAATAAAGGTGAAGTGTTATGTAGTCGACGTTCACATAACACCACTAGAGGAAAAACAACATACAACACATCAAAATATCGAACAAATACCAAATTCACATGACTACTGTTAGCATGAATTATCCCATGTCCTCGGGAAAAAAAGTAACTACTCACAAAGCATAATCATATTCATGACCAGAGAGGTAATGAGTAGCATCAAAGATCTGAACATAAACTCTTCCACCGAGTAATCCAACTAGCATCAACTACAAGAAGTAATTAACACGACTAGCAACCTTACAAGTACCAATCGGAGTCGTGAGACGGAGATTGGTTACAAGTGATGAACTAGGGTTTGGAGATGAGATGGTGTTGATGAAGATGTTGATGGTGATGAGTCCCCTCCGATGAGAGGAGTGTTGGTGATGACGATGGCGATGATTTCCCCCTCCGAGAGGGAAGTTTCCCTGGCAGGATCGTCGTGCCGGAGCTCTAGATTGGTTCTGCTCAAGTTCCGCCTCGTGGCGGCGGCGAATCCTTCAAGAAGCCTCTTCTGATTTTTTTTCTGGAACAAAACCCTTCATATAGCAAAAGATGAGCGCCGAAGGAGCAACAGGGGGCCCACAAGCCCCCCAGGCCCGACCAGGGGGGTAGGCCGGGCCTGGTAGGCTTTTGGCCTCCTGGTGGCGCCCGTGTGGTACTTCTTCCGCCCAGTATTTTTCATAAAATCCAAAATAATTCCCCGTTGATTTTCACGGCTTTTGGAGTTGCGCAGAATAGGTATCTCAAACTTGCTCCTTTTTCATGCCAGAATTCCAGCTGCCGGCATTCTCCCTCTTCATGTAAACCTTGCAAAATAAGATAGAAAAAGCATATTATTGCACCGTGAAGTGAAATAACAGCCCAAAAAGCGATAAATATCAACATGAAAGCATGATGGAAAATGGACGTATCATCGTCCTTGACTCCAGAGGCCGGGTCTCGCCTCGGAATATCCGCCACTCCGGGGGGGTCATGATGAGGCCCCCTGCAGGTCTTGATGTTGCTCCCCTCGTGAGGCTTGGCCCCTCGCTAGGACCTTTCCTTGAGTGGTGCCGTGCCCGATTGTGCTTGCTTGATGAAGTGGGCCAGCCGTGGGCCACAGGCAGGCAGGTCTGGGTACCCCCATTCCTAGAACGCCGATAGTAGCCCCCGGGCCCAAGGCGTGCTCGTACCGGCCTCTAGGAGAAGCCTTTGGGGGAGGCCTGAGGCGCCGAGGACCCTAAATGCATGTGGGCCAGGCCGGTGCGCGTCACGCGGCCTATGTCGGGTCTCACTTGCCTTCTGTGTCCGCCTGAGCTAATAGGAACCTGACTCGTTGCGTCAGTCCATTATTGCTTTCCTTTCTCCCGCACTCGCTCTTCCTCCTCGGTCTCCAACTCCAACCGGCGTCTCCCAGATCCAACACCGGGTTGTTCCCTTGTCGGTTCAGGATGGCGTCTGCGGCAAGCAGAAGCCAGAGATCCAAGGTCCTGCCCCAGATCCTCTGCTCCTTGAGTGCACCCTCTCCAAGAATGTGGATCTTACCCCTGTTCTCCCATCGACGGCGGCCGAGTCCAGCAAGCACGGGCGGACCCTGATCTGTCCCGGCGCCACAGCAAACCGGCCCGTGTCGAAGGCGGTATACCCCTTCTTCCTCCATAGCATCTTTGCCGGGTTGGTGCCGCCTTTCTCCTCGTTCTTCACCGCCATCCTGAACCACTATGGGATCTAGGCCCTTCACCTCCAGCCCAACTCCATCTTGCTCTTGTCCGTCTTTGCTTTCTACTACGAGGCCTTCGTAGGCGTGTGACCTTCAGTAGCCCTCTTCCGCCATTTCTTCAGCATGCGCATGCACGTCGACGCCCATTTTTCGGTATGTGTCTTCTTCATAGCGGCCCAGGGGGCAATCTTCCCCTAAAGGCCGGGAGGAAGGTGAAAAACATCAGGCACCATTGGGTTCTCATAAGCCTCAAGGACGCCAACCCTCGGCTGGAGGTGCCGAAGGGGCTGTCTGAGAAGACTTTTGTGTGGAGCTCAGTGAAGCTCTCCGACCCTCGGGCCGTGCCCATCTTGGAGCGCTTCTCCCGTGACCTCAACGCCAAGAGGCTGACCGGTGGGATGTTAGTGAAGGAATTCTCGGCGCGGCCCGTGGCGCCCCTTCAGGCCCATTCCAGTCCCCTGTGGGACTAGCAGTTCGGTGACGACAAGCTCAGGCTCTGGTCCTAGGACCTTCTTACTGAGGAGATGAACCGGGTCGTGGCGACCCTGCTGGGTAGTGAGCCTTATGACCTTCCTAAGGCTCCGGTTCCGTTGTACCATCTCGATGACCGGGTTGACCTGATCGCCGTGCTGCCTATCTTCGATGAGCGGCGGCTCTTCCCGGCCGAGGGCTCTGGTCTGCTAGAGGTGTGATCGGGCGACACCTTCGGTGGGGAGGACTGGGAGAAGACCGTCGACGACTGCCCGGCAAGAGCACCTCTCCCGTCACGGGCCATCCTTCTACGCGAGCTTGAAGATGATGATGTCACCGGCGAAGTCTCCGGGGTGATCTCCTCGCGCCTGACCAGAATCTCCACGGGACCCGCGTCGGCCCCGCACGCCACGCGGTCTGTGTGCGTGCTCGCCCCCCGAAAGCACGGGGCTGAGTCGCCCTTGATGCATCCTGCCTCCGCTAGAGGGAAGTCTGAGGCGCCGGGCTCGCCCCTCTCCTTGGGGGGTCTGTCGCCCCTGCCATCACCGAGGAGGAGAGGAAGAGGAGATGGGTCGACATCGAAGAGTAAGCGACTCGTCTTGGCACACCCCATGCATCCATCGTCCGCGCATGGCTGATTCCCTTTTTGCCTGATGTCTAGGGGCATTGCCTCTCTGATGGCGAAGAAGAAGAAGGCGGGCGTCAAGCCGAAGGCAACTCCTGACGCACTGTCGGCCCTCCCCAACGCGTCGCCGCCTGTCGATGAAGAAGGGAAGGCTCGCGAGGAAACCTCTGAGGCCTTGGTCGCCGAGCCCCCGAAGCGTCCTGAGGCGGTGGTGGCGGCGACGTTTCTCGAGGGGCAGGCTCTTGAGGGGCCTTAGTCCACTGATGCACCAATGCTCGCAATCTCCGAGCAACCTTCGGAGCCCCCTGTCCCTCGTGACACTGCCTCTCTGACGACACCGCCCACGATAACAATCGAGGCTCCTCAGGGGGAGATCCAGAGGACTCCGGCATACGCCCAGGGCGTCCTGAACAAGGCCGTCGATGCCCTGGGCAAGGTCGTGGTCGTGATGGCAAAGGGCGAGAAGGAGGCCAAGGCCGCTCGCGCTGCGTGTGAGGATGCGCTGGAGGAAGACAAATCCGCTAGTGCTACACGCTAGGACGCAATGAAAGGAGCCGCAGCAGCTGCCAAACGCTGCGAAGAGGCGGAGGGTCGCGTGAAGGCCTTCCAAGGAGACCAAGCCATGCTAGCCGAGCAGCTTCGCCAGCGGGAGGAAGAACTCAAGGCCCGCAAGACCAAGATCGCCGACCGGGAAGAAGAGTTGTCCCAGGAGGAAACTCGCCTGGGCGTGAAGCAGGCGTGCTTGGACGAGTAGGAGAAGGAGATCGCCTCGAACAAGACCCTTCTCGGTGCCAAGGGGGAAGCCCTCGCCACGGCCGGGAAGAAGAAGCCCGCGCAGCTAGTCGACTTCCCTGACGTTGAGCTCAGGCTTCGTATGGCGCTCCATACCCTCTGCCGGGATGGGTTCGACGAGCCTCTGGCCACCCCAGAGGGCGGCTTCGCCATGCTCACGACGGAGCTCGCCGTGGCGTTGGAGGATGTCGTCCTCCAGGTGGACAAGATCTTGGACAATGAGCGTCGCGACCTCTTTTTTGAGGCCGCGGCACGCATCTTGAGTCACCTTCATCTTCGTGAGCTGGGGTTTGCCTTCAACTCCGTGATCCTGTCGGTCCCTACTAAGGCATGCGACAGCGCTGCGGAGGCGTTGAAGGGCCCCGTGGAGGCGTTTTTGAAGAGGTTCGCCCGCGTCACAGTTCCCCCATTTCTGGATGTCGTTGAAGCCGACGGTGGGGAAAACGACACCACTGACGCCGACGACAAGCCCCCTGAAGATGGAGCGACCGGCGGCGGTCGTTCCTCCTTATTTCTTACCCCTGTTTTTCCATCGAATGCACATCGTGCCTCATTGAGGTGTCAAACTCATTTGTGTTTTCAAGAAATTGTTAAGGCTTGTAATAACTACCTAACTGCTTGAATTTTTTCTTTGCCTCGTTTCTTTCATGTTTGTTGTGATACTCTGCTTCGGCAGGGCCCAACCTGCACATACCTCAGCCGCCATTGAACCGACCAGAGTATAGGGCGGACCAAGAGGTGAGGGGCGACGGGTCTAGTTAGGCTCATGAGTGACGACGCTCAGGATTCCCCCTTAACGTGCGAGCATCCCTCATGACGGGAACTCGGCGAGGATTTTGAAACTTCAGAACACCTTCAGCACTCTGCGTCGGCATGGCCTGCCCCGCGCGTACCTCCGCCGCCATTGGACCGACCGGATGCCAAGATGGCCCAAGGGGGAAGGGGCTACGAGCACAGTTAGGCCCCTGAGTCGCGATGCTCAAGATTCCCCCTTGACGTACGAGCGGCTCCAATGTCCCTCCTAAGAAACTAACAATTTGAGACCCCCGAACTCCTTCAGCACTGTGCGTCGGCAGGGCCCACCCCGCGCATACATCCGCCATAGTTGGACAGCCTAGGCGGCCCAAGAGGGAAGGGGCTACGGGCACAGTTCAGGCTCCTGAGTGGCGATGCCCAGGAGTCCCTCTTGATGTAAGAGTGACACCAGCATTCTCCCTAAGAGATTTTAAGTGGCTTGTGGAGCGCACTAGGCTTTGCGTCGACAGGATCCGCCCCGTGCGTACCTCCACCACTGTTGAACCGACCAGATTCCAGGACAGCCCAAGAGGGAAGGGGCTACGGGCACAGTTAGGCCCTGAGTCACGATACTCAGGGGTCCCCCTTGACGTACGAGCGGCACCGTACCTCCAGTTGTATGTCCCCCGCACTTGGCGTGGGCTTAGTCGTAGGTGGACTAGGTTGACTTCCTGGCCAGTTGTGGGCATAGTCATTGGTGGACTGTGTTGATTTCCTTGCCAGCTGCGGGCATTGTCATTGGTGGACTGTGTTGATTTCCTTGCGAGCTGCGGGCATAGTCATTGGCGGACTGAGTTGATTGCCTCCGTCTTCTCCTGAGCGCGCAGTGTAGGGCTATCACTAGGCGTGGGAGGCACCCGTCCGCGTCCTCGGGGGGTGGGGGGTGGGGGTGGGGGGGGGGGCGTATACAGCCGCAGCTCGTTATTACGTGAGTGTCACGGTCTTCTCCCCAGCGTGGAGCATAGGGCTGCCACTAGGCGTGGGAGGGACCCCTCCGTGTCCTCGGGGGCCCCTGCGCGTATACAGCCATAGCTCGTTATTACGTGAGAGTGTCACACCCTATTTTCATGATCACTTCTTCTGTAAATCAAAAATCTGAGTTTATTAAAACTTCTTCAAAACTAATGTTGTGAGTGCCATGATTGCCATTGTATGCTTCAATGCTTGAGTGTGTGATCTCAAAAACCACATTTCTCATAACCTAATTATTTTCAAAATCCTTTTTCTTATTTTTGCATAATTCAAAACCCTGCTCTGGGTTGCACTACAAGTCCTTGAGGGCAAGGTGTGCTCTTACCCAAAGTTGGTGATCTGGTTCTAGCACCATTTTAGTTCACCAAAACCATAAAATAAGTATTTTATGAATTATTTTCCTATTTTAATTGCATGTCCATTTCTCAGGCCAGAAATGATATTCATATATGGAAAAAATACTTTTCTGCCATGAGAAAATCTGAGAAAATTTGGAGATACTTAGAAGGACATATATTTTCCATACATAAGATTTTCAACCCCTATTTATGTTATTATTATTTGAGTAAAACCCTGAAAACCCTTTCTGTCTGTTTTGACCTTTTGAAATATGTCCAAAGGAAATATTCTCAATAAATCCCTCGAAAGTTCCAGTGGTATTCCTAAGCCATATTTGGTGCCCATATAAGAATTCCCCTTGATCCAAGGTGGCTAAGGTCACCAAATAATTGCAAAACCCCTTCTGTCGAGTAAGAAGTTAGAGAAACTCTACATAGAAAAGTTTATCCAATGGAGCTGAAACTTTGTAGGAGTGCCTAATACCTCAAATGAGGACTCCATGCCAAAAATGGGATTTGTGGGACTTGATTTGCCCACACTCTCTTTGGAAGGGACATATCTGGTCATTTGGTGATGTTTTCAAGTTTACAAAGCTAAAGTTGTCCAATGGAGCTCTAACTTGGTGAAACCCCTTCTTTTAGCACCACACACAATCATGTTAAGTTGCATAGCCAGTGGTGGGGTGCAACCACCCCAAACCACCGTCGAGCACCTTCTCACAGTTGGGTAAAACCCCTTGCTACTGCAACAAAAGACCTTCCAACGGCGCCAGAAATAGTTGTGTCGACGGCACTAGGAATCCTTCTGCTACGGCTACGCCTTAAGGGACTTCCTAGGCAAATATGCAAAGGATTTCCCCCGTGACCTTGGAGCCTTGCGTTCATGTTCCCTCGAAGCGGAAAGGGTGATGTAGCATGGCGGTGGTAAGTATTTCCCTCAGTTTGAGAGCCAAGGTATCGATCTAGTGAAGGAGTATCACAAGAGCCTGCAAAAACACAAAAAGCTTGCTCCCAACGCTATGAAGAGGTTGTCAATCCCTTATAGATTGTTTGCCAAGTGAGAACTAAAAGCAAGAAAGTAACAAAGCAAAGTAAAAGCGAAAGTGGAAACGATAGGTCTGTCGTAGTGTTTACTAGTGGTTTCTCTCATGAAAACAAGTAGACGGTGGGTGAACAAATTACTGTGGAGCAATTGATAGAACCGCGCAAAGTCGTGACGTCATCTATGGCAATGATTATATCTATAGGCATCACGTCCAAAACAAGTAGACCGATACTTTCTGCATCTACTACTATTACTCCACACGTCGACCGTATCCAGCATGCATCTAGTGTATTAAGTCCAAAAGAACAGAATAACGCCTTAAGCAAGATGACATGATGTAGATGGACAATCTCATATGTACGAAAGAGCCCACCTTGTTACCCTTGATGGCAACCACACGATGCGTGCCTTGCTGCCCCTACCGTCACTCGGAAAGGTCACCACACGGTAAGAACCCAAAACCAAGCACTTCTCCCATTGCAAGAATCATAGATCTAGTTGGCCAAACAAAACCCAAGATTCGGAGAGACTTACAAGGATATCAAATCATGCATATAAGAAATTAGCAAAGACTCAAATATATATCATAGATAATCTGATCACAAATCCACAATTCATCGGATCTCGACAAACACACCGCCAAAGAAGATTACATCAGATAGATCTCCATGAAGATCATGGAGAACTTTGTATTGAAGATCCAAGAGAGAGAAGAAGCCATCTAGCTACTAATTACGGACCCGTAGGTCTGAAGTGAACTACTCACGAGTCATTGGAGGGGCGATGATGATGATGAAGAAGCCCTCCAACTCCAAAGTCCCCTCCGGCAGGGCACCGGGAAGGGTCTCCAGATGAGATCTCGCGGAAACGGAAGCTTGCGGCGGCGGAAAAGTATTTTCGTGGCTCCCTTGATTTTTTTATTGATTTTTAGGGAATATATGGGCGCAAGATCTAGGTCAGGGGGGCGCCAGGGAGGCCACAAGCCTGCCCACCGCCGCCCCCTGGTGACAGAGTGGTAGCTTGTGGGCTCCGTGTAGCCCTCCTGGCTTGGTCCACAAGCCCCCCTGATCTTCTTTCGTTCGGGAAAAAATCATTTCGGGGATTTTATTCCGTTTGGACTCTGTTCCAAAATCAGATCTGAAAAGAGCCAAAAACAAAGAAAAAACAGGAACTAGCACTTGGCACTGAATTAACAAGTTAGTCCCAAAAAAGATATAAAAGGTACATAAAACATCCAAAGATGACAAGATAACAACATGAAACCATAAAAAATTATAGATACGTTTGAGACGTATCAATCATCCCCAAGCTTAACTCCTGCTCGTCCTCGAGTAGGGAAGTGATAAAGAATGAATTTTTGATGCTTTCATGCTACCTAGCATAGATGTCCTTTGTAACTCCTCTTATGTGACGTGAATGTTCAGATCCATTAGATTGAAAACAATAGTTTGCTATTGACATGGAAACAATAATAATTCAAGCAAACTAGCAAGGTAATCATGAACTTTCAAAATAACAAGGCCAAAAGGAAGTTATCCCTACAAAAGCATATAGTCTGGCTATGCTCTATCACCATTGCACAACGAATTTAAATCGTGCACAACCCCGGTATTGGCCAAGTAATTGTTGCACACCTTTAGTTTTTCAAACCTTTTCAACTCTCACACAATACATGAGCGTGAGCCATGGTTATAGCACTATAGATGGTGTGGAGTGTGATGGAGGTTGCAAGATAAAACAAGGAGAAGATGGTCACATTAACTAGGCATATCAATGAGCTGTGGAGATGCTCATCAATAGATATCAATGTGAATGAGTAGGGATTGCCATACAAATGATGCACTAGAGTTACGAGTATGTGAAAGCTCTTAAAGAAAACTAGTGGGTATGCATCCAACTTGCTTGCTCACGAAGACCTAAGGCAATTATGAGGAGGCCTATCATTGGAATATACAAGCCAAGTTATATAATGAAAATTTCCCACTAGCTATATGGTGGTGACAAAACGAGAGACTCTCAATCATGAAGATCATGGTGCTTAATATGCATAAGTGTGGAAAAAGTGGTAGCATTGTCCCTTCTCTCTTTTTCTGTCATATTTTTTTGGTGGGCTCTTTGGCCTTTTTTTATTTTTATTTTTTTATTTTGGTGGGCATCTTTGGCCTCTTTTATTTCCCCACATGGGACAATGCTCCATCAATGATGATCATCACACTTTCAACTCAAAACTTAGAGTAACTATGACTCTATATGGAATGCCTTCGGTAGTGTACCGTGGCAATGATCTAGCATGGCATAGCATTAATGGAAACATCATGCTAGCTATCTTACGATCATGCAATGGCAATGTAGACGTGATGGCACATGTCATGGTGGTAGTTGCATGGCAATATATCTCGGAATGACTTTGAAAAAGCCATAGTAGGTAGGTATGGTGGCTGTTTTGAGGGAGGCTAATGGTGGGTTTTGGGCACCGGCAAAAATTGCACGGCACTAAGAAGATAGTGATGGTGGAAGCTGAAAGTGCATCTGAACCATGGACTCAACATTAGTCATGAAGAACTCATATACTTGTTGCAAAAGTTTTATTAGTAATCGAAACAAAGCATTCAACCTATACTCCTAGGGGAAGGGTTGGTAGGTATAAACCATCGCGCGATCCCGACCGCCACGCAAAGGATGACAATCAATAGACTAATTATGCTCAAATTTCATCACATAGCGGTTCACCATACGTGCATGCTACGGGAATCACTAACTTCAACACAAGTATTTCTAGATCCACGACACCTTACTAGCATAACTTCAATACTACCATAACAATAACTCAAAACTAATTGAGATGAATCAAACTTCTCTAACTATCCTATGCACATGAAGGTGGAAGTTTTCGTATCCCTTTGGATAACTACCCCTTTTGAGACAACTTTCAAATCATAGATCAACTAACAAGCCACACACCGCTGTGCTCTAAAACATATAAGTGAAGCACATAGAGCAAAAGTATCTAGCTCAAAAGATATAAGTGAAGCACATGTGAGCTGAATTGTCTACCAAAAGATATAAGTGAAGCTCGACAAAATCACGGTGAGTGCATGTCTATCTCTCTACGTGTGCAGCAAGGATGATTGTGACACAACAAAAATAAAAGACTCCTACGATACAAGACGCTCCAAGCAAAAACACGTAACATGTGGTGAATAAAAATATAGCCCCAAGTAACGTTACCGATGGATTGAAGACGAGAGAGGGGATACCTTCCCATGGCATCCCCAAGCTTAGGTTTTTACGGCATCCTTGAATCTATTGGGATGCCTTGGGTATCCCCAAGCTTGAGCTCTTGCCACTCTTTATCTCTTTGTCCATAAGAACTTCACCCAAAACTTGAAAACTTCACAACACGAAACTTAAACAGAAACTCGTGATAACATTAGTATGAGAAAGCAAACCACCACTTCCTTAGGTACTGTAGCAAACTTAAATTCTACTTATGATGATGTTGGGTTATTGTATTTTCAATATTCCATGGCTAATACACCCGGATACTATCCATAGTTTCATCAAAATAAGCAACCAACACAACAAAAACAGAATATGTTAACAGCAAACCAGTCTGTAGCAATCTGTATATTTCGTATACTTATGGTACTTCAAAAATTCTGAAAAATGACGACAGTCTGAAGAATTTTCATAGCAATTAGCAGAAAAAAGAATCAACTCAAAAGCTCTTACAGAAAAGAAAAATGAAAAAAAAAATCGTGACCAGAAAGTTTGTGTCTTTTCCAGCATGACCAAACGATCATCCCCAAGACTAATCATAACGGTTTTTCTTGGCACAGACGCAAAAAGAAACACAAAAAACACAATCATAACAGAATTATGAAAGTGTGTAAAACACAAAACAGAAAGAAAAAGGATAGATTCGTTGGGTTGCCTCCCAACAAGCGCTTTTGTTTAACGCCCTTAGCTAGGCATTCAATGATGCTCTCACAAAAGACAAGAATTGAAGCACAACGAGAGCATCCTAAAGCATGTGAAAATCACATCTAAGTCTAACATACTTCCTATGCATAGGCATTTTATAGGAAAACAAATTGTCAAGACAACCAATAGCTGCCATATTTAAGGAAGAAGAAAAAGACAAGAGCAATCTCAACATCACGAGAGGTGATTTGGTAACATGAAAGTTTTTACGACAATATTTTCCTCTCTCACAGTAATTACATGTGGGATCGTAATCAAATTCAACAATATAGCTATCCCATAGGATATTCTTTTCATGATCCACATGCATGCAAAGTTGACGCTCTTAAAAAATAGTGGGATTATCATCAACTAAAGTCATGACTTCTCCAAACCCACTTTCAATATTATTGCAAATATCATATTCATCATGAGGTTTGAACAAATTTTCAAGATCGTAAGAAAGATCATCACCGCAATCATGATTATTGCAACAAGTAGTGGACATAGCAAAACTAGCATCCCCAAGCTTAGGGTTTTGCATATTTTTAGCATGATTGTCACTAACAGAATTTATAGTGAAACCATTGCAATCATGCTTTTCATCCAAGGAGCCCTCGTGAATCACTTCATGAATTTCTTCATCACGATTTTCAGATTCATGCATCTCAAGCAAAACTCCATAAAGATAGTCAAGTGCCCTCAACTCACTAGCAATTTGTTCCACATAAGTGGGTCTCTTAAAGAGATTAGCAAGTGAATGAGGATCCATATCACTAGATTTTCAGCAAGCGAAGATGCAAGCATATTGAAGGCACATAGAACACAAGCAACGGAAAGGCAAAGAGAGAAAAGGGCGAACGAAAAAGGCAAACAAAAAAGGCAAAGGAGAAAGGCAAATGAAAACGGCAAATGTGAAGTGGGGGAGAGGAAAACGAGAGCCAACTGGCAAAAAAACGTAAATGCAAGAGATGAGTTTGTGAGACCTACTTGGATAGATCTCTCCTCCCCGGCAACGGTGCCAGAAATACTTCTGCTACTGCAACAAAAGATTTTCCAACGGCGCCAGAAATAGGTGTGTTGACGGCACGAGGAATCCTTCTGCTACGGCTACGCCTTAAGGGACTTCCTAGGCAAATATGCAAAGGATTTCCCCCGTGGCCTTGGAGCCTTGCGTTGGTGTTCCCACGAAGCGGAAAGGGTGATGTAGCGTAGAGGTTGTAAGTATTTCCCTCAGTTTGAGAACCAAGATATCGATCCAGTGAAGGAGTATCACAAGAGCCTGCACAAACACAAAAAGCTTGCTCCCAACGCTATGAAGGGGTTGTCAATCCCTTATAGATTGTTTGCCAAGTGAGAACTGAAAGCAACAAAGTAACAAAGCAAAGTAAAAGCGAAAGTGGAAACGATAGGTGTGAATAGACCCACGGGCCGCAGTGTTTAGTAGTGGCTTCTCTCATGAAAGCAAGTAGACAGTGGGTGAACAAATTACTGTGGAGCAATTGATAGAACCGCGCAAAGTCGTGATGTCATCTATGGCAATGATTATATCTATAGGCATCACGTCCAAAAAAATTAGACCGATACTTTCTGCATCTACTACTATTACTCCACACATCGACCGCTATCCAGCATGCATCTAGTGTATTAAGTCCAAAAGAACAGAGTAACGCCTTAAGCAAGATGACATGATGTAGATGGACAATATCATATCTACGACAGAGCCCACCTTGTTACCCTTGATGGCAACCACACGATGTGTGCCTTGCTGCCCCTACTGTCACTGGGAAAGGTCACCACACGGTAAGAACCCAAAACCAAGCACTTCTCCCATTGCAAGAATCATAGATCTAGTTGGCAAAACAAAGCCCAAGACTCGGAGAGACTTACAAGGATATCAAATCATGCATATAAGAAATCAGCAAAGACTCAAATATATATCATAGATAAGTTGATCAGAAATCCACAATTCATCGGATCTCGACAAACACACCGCCAAAGAAGGTTACATCGGATAGATCTCCATGAAGATCATGGAGAACTTTGTATTGAAGATCCAAGAGAGAGAAGGTTACATCGGATAGGTCTGAAGTGAACTACTCACGAGTCAATGGAGGGACGATGATGATGATGAAGAAGCCCTCCGGCTCCAAAGTCCTCTCCGGCAGGGCACCGGGAAAGGTCTCCAGATGAGATCTCGCAGAAACGGAAGCTTGCGGCGGCGGAAAAGTATTTTCGTGGCTCCCTTGATTTTTTTCTGATTTTTAGGGAATATATAGGCGCAAGATCTAGGTTAGGGGGCGCCAGGGAGGCCACAAGCCTGCCCACCACCGCCCCCTAGTGGCGGAGTGGGAGCTTGTGGGCTCCCTGTAGCCCTCCTAGCTTGGCCCACAAGCCCCCTGATCTTCTTTCGTTCGGGAAAAAATCATTTCGGGGATTTTATTCCGTTTGGACTCCGTTCCAAAATCAGATCTGAAAAGAGCCAAAAACACAGAAAAAACAGGAACTGGCACTTGGCACTGAATTAATAAGTTAGTACCAAAAAAGATATAAAAGGTACATAAAACATCCAAAGATGACAAGATAACAGCATGAAACCATAAAAAATTATAGATACGTTTGAGACGTATCACCCCTCCTAACCTTAGCTAAACCCAATCCCTTTCTCCCAAACTCAAAGATTAGGTGGCTGACATCAATGCCTAACTCCAGTCAAGTGGCCCCTCTATGGTTCAAAGTAGATGAACCAAAATCTCCAATTTAAGCTTTAGCCCAAGGCTGACAGCACCTGTTTCATTGTCTCTCTTTGACCAGCCGAGGCGCCCACGAGACTCCAACATCTAGGCGTCTCCAAGCTAGTGCCCAAGACATGCTAGACACGTCCAAGGCACCCTAGAGCGCGCCAGCATGCTATGGTATGCCACAGCTGCGCTCTGGGCACGCTACAGAGAGCAACCGAGATGGGGGCGACTCCCTCGGCCTGTTCCAGCCTCTCAGCGGTGTCTCTCCTCTCCCCCGACAACCCCTCTGCATCAGGCAGCCCTCAGGGTCCCTCCTTTCCCATGCTAAGAGTTGGTGAAACACGTGTCCATGCGCACCAGAAGCGCCAGAGGAGTGCAGCCATGATAGCTCGCCTCTCCTCTCTCCCTCTCTCTCGAAGTGAGTCCTGGAGGTCCAAAACCACGTCCTAAGACCGTGGTTTCGACCCCAGCATCTCTCTGCACCCCCATGCATGCCATGATGGATCACCGACGCTTCCGAGTTGGCTCACCGTCGCGGGCCAATAAATAGCTCCTCCCCTCGCTCCACCTCACCAAGACCTCAATCACATCCCTAGCCACCCCATTGAGCAAGAAAACCGCCGGTGCTCGAGATCGACCGAGGTCCCTCCGCCTTGGAGCTCCGGTCGATCTCCGGCTACACCTCGTCTCTCGCGTCCCTCTGCCCAACAAAGCACTCCCCGTGACACCAGGAAGCTTTCTCCCCTCTTCCCCGAGCGATTCCTTGCCCGTAGCTGCCACCTCCACCTTCACCCGAAACCCCTCCGCCGTGGCTACCTCGTCGTCGGTGAACCAGAGCCCCTACGCCGTCGACTCGACCACCAGCAGGTAGGCGACGACGAGCCAGACCCATTCCTATCATCGTTAGGGCCCGAGGACGTCGGTAGAGGTGTGCCCCACCTGTCGGTGGCCCATATCTCTCTCCCTCGCTGCCCACAGCCACTGACCGTAGGGGCCCGCCCATTAGGTTCAAACCTGACGGCGCGCGCACCTGGGCTGGCTGGTGGGCTGGCCCAGTCCCAGGCCGAGCCAGGCCACGGGCTGTAGCCTTTTTCTTTTTATTTAAAACTTGATTTTAAATGTTTTTTGTAAAAATATTTAACCACTGAAATAATATGATTCTTATACTGATATTTTTCTAAAAATGTGTAGTATTTAAGAGAACCATTAGAAGAATTTTTGCAACAACTATTCCTGTTTTATAACAATAAAAAGGGTTAATTTGGAATAGTTTTGATTCGGTTATATTGATTTTAAAAACATTCTTTCACTAAAATCAGAGACAAATATATTTAAAATAAAAATATGGATTTATCAAAATTAAACAACATTTTTAAAGTGACTTTGTGATCTGTTTTGGAGTGAGCTACTTATAGCTTTTATTTATTACGACGATAGAAAACCTGTGTGACGAAGGAGTTGGACTTGAAGACCTCGAAGACCCCGGATACCTAGCTGACCAATGCAAGTAGCCCTTTGACCATGTCCGAGCATATGTTATATTGCATGCTAGTGTATCAAATATTTCCATTGCATGCGATCATAACCATCGGTAAATCATTGAAGTGATCTTACCGATGGCTCCTCCGGAGCACTTTCATATTGAGCTTGATCCTACCACCTATGAGGGTCACGCTGATATCATGTTGACAAGTAGAGCTAAGCATAGTAGAAGCATGAGCATGATGTTGGTATAAATCAAATGTTTATGAAAACCCCGTCGGGTGCCACTAATGCCCGAGGGTGATGATGAGTTAGGTGGCCACTTTTGGAGAAGTCGTGCACCGGGTATTTTAAGTGAGTATGGTTTCAGAAATGGGATTAGATTTATGATGTGTCAACCGTCCCAACCTTACATGTACGACCACGTTACCCCTTTATGGGACGGGGCTTTCTTGATTACTCTCGTCGGTGCTAGCAAAGAGCCACGTTACTAGTGGCAGGAGTGATGCGTGGTCACTCTCGTGATGGGGTCATGCCAGCTAGGGCGACTATGCCATTTTTACGTGTTCCAGGCACACCGTTGGTCCCCGCATGGTTGATACTGTCCAGAGTCGGTGCTCGTAAGACATACAACATGTGGGTTGGGTACCAATCGGGTGGACCTCTTTGTCTAGTATCGTCAGGGGAAAGATATTGATCGGGTACTTACCTCAGGTATGTTATATACCGCGAGTCGTGGATGAGAAGGAAGTTTCCCGGATCTAGTGGGTCCAGCGTACTACCTCTGCAGAGTGTAAAACTATTTGAATAGTCGTGTCCACGGTCAAGGACAATTGGGAGGTGCTGCTTAAACTACGTTCAGTCGTTTCCACATAAACCAAGTGTGTGAGTATGTGGTAACTGGTGTTTTATGAAATAGTTGATATGACCAAGTTTGGTGACTTGGCATATAGTGTGAACTCGGAGTGTTCAACCCTTGACAGATATGTTGATATCTGTATCCTATTCTGCAAAGTAACATTTAACTTATGTTTCACATCCATGATCGTGTTTATTTATAATCAAGATGTTATCCACCAAAGATGCATATTACTTGTTATCCTTCACTTTCATTGTTCATATCATGGGTTGTTTGCAAGTACATTCAAAAGTACTCATTGGCTTGCCATTGGTTATATTATTGACCAGACATGGAAGGACTGGAGTTTGGAGAAGAGTACGTCTTCGGCGACGGCCCTGCGAACTAGGACGCTTCCCAGTCAGAGTGCCTGTTGAAGTAGGCCGATGGCAAGGGCACCCGCTTAACCCTAAGATTTCCACTACTAGTTGTATCCGTGTGATTTGGCCTATAGGCCCTACCTTGTGAACTTGACCATTCGGTCACGTGATGTAAGAATTCGGTACTTGGATGTAAGACTCTCAATATTCAGTATCCGTGTGTTCGGTGAGCATTGATCTGTGGGATCACTGAGCACGTTCATTCAACGATCTCAACTCGTAAGTCGGGGTCCCCAAAGAGCTGGTATCAGAGCCATCCTGACTATAGGAAGCCTTAGGTAGCATGGACAATAGCCGAGACGATGAGTGCACCTAGACTTTGCCCTAAGATTTTATGCACCCACTAAAACTTTTAACCCTCTCCCCTACATCTTGTAGATGGCCGCCGTACCTGAGATGCTTCTCGAGATGGGCTTTCCCCTACTTTTGGGAGATAGCCTCGAGAAGTGTCAAGTACGCTGCACACCCATCTTCCTCTACCACGAGCACTAGATCAACGCGGACACCAACAAATATCACGTGGACGTGATAGTGAAGGCTAATGACTCCTCCACTAGTTGGTTCTTTGAAGGACCATAGAAGGAGGATATGATGTTAGTAGCAGAGACACCCGCACGAGAGGCGCTCGTTCGTCTCCGCGACATCCTTCCCGAGATGGCTAACAAGCCAGCTACTCGTCACCTACCTTTTATTAAGGATGGGATAGACGGGAGTTGGACACTCAACCGATCTTCAGAGGACGGGCCGCCACTAAGGATTCAGACCTACTTTAGTCTCTCCTCCGACACTTTGACGTACCTTTTGAGCAAGGAGTCAACGAAGATTCGCCAAGAACTGCATCAAGTCCAGGACCTACTTCGCCTGGAGAAGATAAACCCACAAGGTTAAGAAGGAAGGAGCACCTGAAGGGCAATCAGCCATTGCCTTCTAAGGAGGAGTACCACCGCTTCAGGCCACTCCTATTCAGAGTCGTCGCCTGACTGCGGAAGAGTACACTGAGCTCCTACTGCCTCGCCAACTAAGAGACACCGTGATGGACCACTTCCTTCTCCTACTCCTATAAAGGAGGAAAGCACCGATGAAGATGAAGACGAAGACCCTGCAGAACCCACCTATGAGACCGAGCACTCCGCCGCTTAGGATTACAGCTTAGGCAATTAGGAGTCTCCCCAAGCATAGTACGTTCATGTATCGGTTCATGCGAACCATGAGTGTAGTGTAAGCATGTTTGATGCAAGCCGCATTTCTGCCTTAGGCAGCTTGTAAGCGACTACATCACTTGATTTTAATCTAATGCATTAGCTTTTTCCAAAAATCTTTGGCTTAAAAATTGTTGGGGAACGTAGCATAAATTCAAAATTTTCCTACGCATGTTCAGATCTTCCTATGGAGAGACCAGCAACGAGAGAGGGGTAAGAGCATCTTCATACCTTTGAAGATCGCTAACCGAAAGCGTTGCTAGAACGCGGTTGATGGAGTCGTACTCGCAGCAATTACGATCTAGTGCCGAACAACGGCACCTCCGCGTTCAACACACGTGCAGCCCGGTGACGTCTCCCGCACCTTGATCCAGCAAGGAGGAGGGAGAGGTTGGGGAAGAAGAGCAGGGCTGCGCCGAGGGAGAGCGAAAACCGTGTCCTCCAAAGGCCAAAAGTGCCCACTATATATAGGGGAAGGGGAGAGGGGTTCCCACCCCTAGGGTTCCCACCCTAGGGTGTGCGGCAGCCCTCCCAGATGGGGGGAGTGGCGGCCAGGGCAAGGAGGAGGGGTGGCGCACCCCTCTGGTGGGCCTAAGGCCCACCTTAGTTAGGGTTCCCCCCTTCCCCTTTTTTCTGGTGCACATGGGCTGGGTGGGGGGCGCACCAGCCCACTTAGGAGCTGGTTCCCTTCCCCCACTTAGCCCATCTAGCCTCCCGGGGTCGTCACCCCCCTTCGGTGGTCCCGGTACGTTAATGGTGATGCCCGAAACACTTCCGGTGTCCGAAACCATCCGTCCTATATATCAATCTTTACCTCCGGACCATTCCGGAGCTCCTCGTGACGTCCGGGATCTCATCCGGGACTCCGAACAACTATCGGTAACCTCGTGCAACAATTCCCTATAACCCTAGCGTCATCGAACCTTAAGTGTGTAGACCCTACGGGTTCGGGAGACAGGCAGACATGAACGAGACACCTCTCTGGCCAATAACCATCAGCGGGATCTGGATACCCATGGTGGCTCCCACTAGCTCCACGATGATCTCATCGAATGAACCACGATGTCAAGGATTCAATCAATCCCGTATACGATTCCCTTTGTCTGTCGGTATATAACTTGCCCGAGATTCGATCGTCGGTATACCTATACCTTGTTCAATCTCGTTACCGGTAAGTCTCTTTACTCGTTCCGTAGCACGTCATCGTGTGACTAACTCCTTAGTCACATTGAGCTCATGATGATGTTCTACCGAGTGGGCCCAGAGATACCTCTCCGTCACACGGAGTGACAAATCCCGATCTCGATTCGTGCCAACCCAACAGACACTTTCGGAGGTACCCATAGTGCACCTTTATAGTCACGCAGTTACGTTGTGACGTTTGATACACCCAAAGCACTCCTACGGTATCCGGGAGTTGCACAATCTCACGGTCGAAGGAAAAGATACTTGACATTAGAAAAGCATTAGCATACGAACAATACGATCTAGTGCTAGGCTTAGGATTGGGTCTTGTCCACCACATCAATCTCCCAATGATGTGATCCCGTTATCAATGACATCCAATGTCCATGATCAGGAAACCATGATCATCTATTGACTAACGAGCTAGCCAACTAGAGGCTTGCTAGGGACACATTGTGATCTATTTATTCAAACATGTATTACTGTTTCCTGTTAATACAATTATAGCATGAACGATAGACGATTATCATGAACAAGGAAATATGATAATAACCATTTTATTATTGCCTCTAGGGCATATTTCCAACAGTCTCCCACTTGCACTAGAGTCAATAATCTAGTTACATTGTGATGTATCGAACACCCATAGCATTATGGTGCTGATCATGTTTTGCTCGTGGAAGAGGTTTAGTCAATGGGTCTGCAATATTCAGATCCGTGTGTACTTTACAAATATCTATCACTCCACTCTGGACATGGTCCTGGATGGAGTTGTAGCGGCGCTTGATGTGCTTCGTCTTCCGGTGAAACCTGGGCTCCTTGGCTATGGCAATGGCTCCAGTCTTATCATAGAAGAGTGTCATAGGACCCGACGCGCTTGGAACCACTCCAAGGTCGGTGATGAGCTCCTTCATCCAAATTCCTTCATGAGCCGCTTCTGAAGCAGCTATGTACTCCGCTTCACATGTAGATGCTGCCACGACTTCTTGCTTGCTGCTGCACCAGCTCACTGCCCCACCATTCAACACATATACGTATCCGGTTTGTGACTTAGAGTCATCCGGATCTGTGTCGAAGCTAGCATCGACGTAACCCTTTACGACGAGCTCTTCGTCACCTCCATAAACGAGAAACATTTCCTTAGTCCTTTTCAGGTACTTAAGGATATTCTTGACCGCTGTCCAGTGTTCCGCACCGGGATTACTTTGGTACCTCCCTACCAAGCTTATCGCAAGGTTTATATCAGGTCTGGTAAACAGCATGGCATACATTAGAGAGCCCATGGCTGAAGCGTAGGGGACGGAAACCATCTTCTCTCTACCTGCTGCCGTGGTCGGCGACTGAGTCTTACTCAATCTCATACCTTGCAAAACTGGCAAGAACCCTTTCTTTGAGTTTTCCATATTGAACTTCTTCAATATCTTGTCAAGCTATGTACTTTGCGAAAGACCTATGAGGCGTCTCGATCTATCTCTATAGATCTTGATGCCTAATATGTATGCAGCTTCTCCAAGGTCCTTCATTGAAAAACTCTTGTTCAAATAGGCCTTTAGGCTCTCCAACATCTCTATATCATTCCCCATCAATAATATGTCATCCACATATAGTACGAGGAAAGCTACAGAGCCCCCACTCACTTTCTTGTACAGACGGGCTTCTCCGTAAACCTGTATGAACCCAAACGCTTTAATCACCTCATTAAAGCAAATGTGCCAACTCCGAGATGCTTGCACCAGCCCATAGATGGAGCGCTGGAGCTTGCACACTTTGTTAGCACCCTTAGGGTCAACAAAACCTTCTGGTTGCATCATATACAACTCTTCCTTAAGGTTCCCGTTAAGGAACGTTGTTTTGACGTCCATTTGCCAAATTTCATAATCATAAAAGGCGGCAATTGCTAACATGATTCGGACTGATTTCAGCTTCGCTACAGGAGAGAAAGTCTCTTCGTAGTCAACTCCTTGAATTTGTCGAAAACCCTTTGCGACAAGTCGAGCTTTGTAAATTGTTACATTACCGTTTGCATCAGTCTTCTTCTTGAAGATCCATTTATTTTCTATGGCTCGCCGGTCATCGGGCAAGTCCACCAAAGTCCATACTTTGTTCTCATACATGGATCCTATCTCGGATTTCATGGCCTCAAGCCATTTGTTGGAATCCGGGCCCGCCATCGCTTCTTCATAGTTCGAAGGTTCACCGTTGTCTAACAACATGATTTCCATCACTGGGTTGCCGTACCACTCTGTTGCGGAGCGTACCCTTGTGGGCCTTCGCGGTTCAGTAGTGACTTGATCCGAAGCTTCATGATCATCATCATTAACTTCCTCTTCAGTCGGTGTAGGCACCACAGGAACAACTTCTTGCGCTGCGCTACTTTCCTGTTCGAGAGGGGGTGTAATTACCTCATCAAGTTCTACCTTCCTCCCACTTACTTCTTTCGAGAGAAACTCTTTCTCTAGAAAGGATCCGTTCTTGGCAACAAAGGTTTTACCTTCGGATCTAAGATAGAAGGTATACCCAATAGTTTCCTTAGGGTATCCTATGAATACGCATTTCTCCGCTTTGGGTTCGAGCTTTTCTGGTTGAAGTTTCTTCACATAAGCATCGCAGCCCCAAACTTTAAGAAACGACAACTTAGGTTTCTTGCCAAACCATAGTTCATACGGTGTCGTCTCAACGGATTTAGACGGTGCCCTATTTAAAGTGAATGCTGCAGTTTCTAATGCGTATCCCCAAAATGATAGCGGTAAGTCAGTGAGAGACATCATAGATCGTACCATATCTAATAAAGTACGATTACGACGTTCAGACACTCCGTTGCGCTGCGGTGTGCCAGGCGGCGTCAGTTGTGAAACGATTCCACACTTCCTTAGGTGTGTGCCAAATTCGTGACTCAAATATTCTCCTCCACGATCAGATCGTAGACATTTAATTTTTCTGTCACGTTGATTCTCAACCTCACTCTGAAATTCCTTGAACTTTTCAAACGTCTCAGATTTGTGCTTCATCAAGTAGATATACCCATACCTACTCAAATCATCGGTGAGAGTGAGAACATAACGATAACCACCGCGAGCTTCAACGTTCATTGGACCACACACATCAGTATGTATTATTTCCAATAAGTCGGTTGCTCTGTCCATTATTCCTGAGAATGGAGTCTTAGTCATCTTGCCCATGAGGCACGGTTCGCATGTGTCAAATGATTCAAAGTCAAGAGACTCTAGCAGTCCATCAGTATGGAGCTTCTTCATGCGCTTAACGCCGATATGACCAAGGCGGCAGTGCCACAAGTATGTGGGACTATCATTATCAACTTTGCATCTTTTGGTACTCACACTATGAATATGTGTAACATCACGATCGAGATTCATCAAGAATAAACCATTCACCAGCGGAGCATGATCATAAAACATATCAGTCATATAAATAGAATAACCATTATTCTCTGACTTAAAAGAGTCGCCGTCTCGCATTAAGCAAGACCCTGATACAATGTTCATGCTTAAAGCTGGTACTAAATAACAATTATTAAGGTTTAAAACTAATCCCGACGGTAGATGTAGAGGTAGCGTGCCGACGGCGATCACATCGACCTTTGAACCATTCCCGACGCGCAACGTCACCTCATCCTTGGCCAGTCTCCGCTTATTCCGCAGTTCCTTCTTTGAGTTGCAAATGTGAGCAACGGCACCGGTATCAAATACCCAGGAGCTACTACGAGCGCTGGTAAGGTACACATCAATAACATGTATATCACATATACCTTTAACGTTGCCGGCCTTCTTGTCCGCTAAGTATTTGGGGCAGTTCCGCTTCCAGTGACCTTTTCCCTTGCAGTAGAAGCACTCAGTCTCAGGCTTGGGTCCGTTCTTTTTCTTCTTCCCGGCATCTGGCTTACCGGGCGCGTCAATAGCTTTGCCGTCTTTCTTGAAGTTCTTCTTACCCCTGCCTTTCTTGAAACTAGTGGTCTTGTTGACCATCAACACTTGATGCTCCTTCTTGATTTCTACTTCTGCAGACTTGAGCATCGAGTACAACTCGGGAATGGTTTTCTCCATCCCTTGCATGTTGTAGTTAAGCACAAAGCCTTTGTAGCTTGGTGGGAGAGACTGGAGGATTCTGTCAATGATAGCATCATCCGGAAGTTCGACTCCAAGTGAAGTCAGACGACCGTGTAACCCAGACATTTTGAGTATGTGCTCACTGACAGAACTGTTCTCCTCCATCTTACAGCTGAAGAACTTGTCGGAGACTTCATATCTCTCGACACGGGCATGAGCTTGAAAAACTAGCTTCAGCTCTTGGAACATCTCATATGCCCCGTGTTGCTCAAAACGTCTTTGGAGCCCCGTTTCTAAACTGTATAACATGCCACACCTGACCAGAGAGTAGTCATCACTCCGTGCTTGCCAGACGTTTAGAACGTCCTGGGCTGCTGCGGGAGCGGGATGGTCACCTAGCGGCGCATTAAGGACATAAGCCTTTTTAGCTGCTTCAAGGATGAGCTTCAGGTTGCGAACCCAGTCCGCATAGTTGCTACCATCATCTTTCAGCTTGTTTTTCTCTAGGAATGCGTTGAAGTTCAAGTTGACGTTGGACATCTATAATATTTCTGAAGACAACTTTTAGACTAAGTTCATGACAATTAAGTTCATTTAATCAAATTAAGTATGAACTCCCACTTAAATCGACATCCCTCTAGTCATCTAAGTGATACATGATCCATGTTGACTAACCCGTGTCCGATCATCACGTGAGACGGACTAGTCACCATGGTGAGCAACTTCATGCTGATCGTATTCAACCATACGACTCATGTTCGACCTTTCGGTCTCTTGTATTCGAGGTCATGTCTGTACATGCTAAGCTCGTCGAGTCAACCTAGGTGTTTCGCGTGTGTAAATCTGGCTTACACCCGTTGTATGCGAACGTTAGAATCTATCACACCCGATCATCACGTGGTGCTTCGAGACAACGAACCTTCGCAACGGTGCACACTTAGGGGAATACGTTCTCGAAATTTTAAGAGGGATCATCTTATTATGCTACCATCGTTTTAAGCAATAAGATGTAAAACATGATAAACATCACAATGCAATCATATAGTGACATGATATGGCCATTATCATCTTTGCTCTTTCGATCTCCATCTTCAGGCATCGCATGATCATCATCGTCACCGGCGTGACACCATGATCTCTATCATCATGATCTCCATCATCGTGTCTCCGTGAAGTCGTCACGCCAACTACTACTATCACTACTACTATGGCTAACCGTTAGCAATGAAGTAAAAGTAGTAAGCACATGGCGTTGCATCTCATACAATAAATTAAGACAACTCCTATGGCTCCTGCCGGTTGTCATACTCATCGACATGCAAGTCGTGAAACCTATTACAATAACATGATCATCTCATACATCATACATGCAACATCACAACTTTGGCCATATCACATCACATGTCAAACCCTGCAAAAACAAGTTAGACGTCCTCTAATTGTTGTTGCAAGTTTTACGTGGCTGATTTGGGTTTCTAGCAAGAACGCCTTCTTACCTACGTGACAGCCACAACGATGATATGCCAAAGCTATTTACCCTTCATAAGGACCCTTTTCATCAAATCCAATCCGACTAGAGTAGGAGAGACAGACACCCGCTAGCCACCTTTATGCACGATGTGCATGTCTGTCGGTGGAACCAGTCTCACGTAAGCGTACGTGTAAGGTCGGTCCGGGCCGCTTCATCCCACAATACCGCCGGAAAAGAATAAGACTAGTAACGGCAAGCAAATTGACAAACCATCGCCCACAACTTTTGTGTTCTACTCGTGCATAGAATCTACGCATAGAAAACCTGGCTCTGATACCACTATTGGGGAACGTAGCATAAATTCAAAATTTTCCTACGCATGTTCAGATCTTCCTATGGAGAGACCAGCAACGAGAGAGGGGTAAGAGCATCTTCATACCTTTGAAGATCGCTAAGCGGAAGCGTTGCTAGAACGCGGTTGATGGAGTCGTACTCGCAGCGATTCCGGTCTAGTGCCGAACAACGGCACCTCCGCGTTCAACACACATGCAGCCCGGTGACGTCTCCCGCACCTTGATCCAGCAAGGAGGAGGGAGAGGTTGGGGAAGAAGAGCAGGGCTGCGCCGAGGGAGAGGGAAAACCGTGTCCTCCAAAGGCCAAAAGTGCCCACTATATATAGGGGAAGGGGAGAGGGGTTCCCACCCCTAGGGTTCCCACCCTAGGGGGTGCGGCAGCCCTCCCAGATGGGGGGAGTGGCGGCCAGGGCAAGGAGGAGGGGTGGCGCACCCCTCTGGTGGGCCTAAGGCCCACCTTAGTTAGGGTTCCCCCCTTCCCCTTTTTTCTGGTGCACATGGGCTGGGTGGGGGGCGCACCAGCCCACTTAGGGGCTGGTTCCCTTCCCCACTTAGCCCATCTAGCCTCCCGGGGTCGTCACCCCCCTTCGGTGGTCCCCTGGGACAACCTCCGGTGGTCCCCCGGGACAACCTCCGGTGGTCCCCGTGGTCCCGGTACGTTACCGGTGATGCCCGAAACACTTCCGGTGTCCGAAACCATCCGTCCTATATATCAATCTTTACCTCCGGACCATTCCGGAGCTCCTCGTGACGTCCGGGATCTCATCCGGGACTCCGAACATCTATCGGTAACCTCGTACAACAATTCCCTACAACCCTAGCGTCGTCGAACCTTAAGTGTGTAGACCCTACGGGTTTGGGAGACAGGCAGACATGACCGAAACACCTCTCTGGCCAATAACCATCAGCGGGATTTGGATACTCATGGTGGCTCCCACTAGCTCCACGATGATCTCATCGGATGAACCACGATGTCAAGGATTCAATCAATCCCGTATACGATTCCCTTTGTCTGTTGGTATAGAACTTGCCCGAGATTCGATCGTCGGTATACCTATACCTTGTTCAATCTCGTTACCGGTAAGTCTCTTTACTCGTCCTGTAGCACGTCATCGTGTGACTAACTCCTTAGTCACATTGAGCTCATGATGATGTTCTACCGAGTGGGCCCAGAGATACCTCTCCGTCACACGGAGTGACAAATCCCGATCTCGATTCGTGCCAACCCAACAGACACTTTCGGAGGTACCCGTAGTGCACCTTTATAGTCACCCAGTTACATTGTGACGTTTGATACACCCAAAGCACTCCTACGGTATCCGGGAGTTGCAGAATCTCACGGTCGAAGGAAAAGATACTTGACATTAGAAAAGCATTAGCATACGAACAATACGATCTAGTGCTAGGCTTAGGATTGGGTCTTGTCCACCACATCATTCTCCCAATGATGTGATCCCGTTATCAATGACATCCAATGTCCATGATCAGGAAACCATGATCATCTATTGACTAACGAGCTAGCCAACTAGAGGCTTGCTAGGGACACATTGTGATCTATTTATTCACACATGTATTACTGTTTCCTGTTAATACAATTATAGCATGAACGATACACGATTATCATGAACAAGGAAATATGAGAATAACCATTTTATTATTGCCTCTAGGGCATATTTCCAACAAAAATTTCACACTAGACGACACCAAACCACCTTAATAGAGCATCATCCCTTATGATTCCGGCCAGTTCGGCATATTGACCTATCTACTCCCCTAACAGGATGGTGATTTCAGCTCGCACCAGCACCTTTGGCAACCCCGGCTCTGCCTCTTCAGGTCAGCAGCAGGGAACCAGAGGGAACACTCGAGCTGGAGATCACCACGAGCAGCAGCAAGACGATATTCCACCGCCACCGCCTCCTCCAGAAAGCTTGACTATGGCTCAGTTCCTTCAAGCTCTCCGCGAGGAACGTCAAGCCAGTAATGCCGCTACCCAGTAGCTGGCTCAAGCCTTGGTGAACAACCCGCTGCAGAATGGGAATGACAACGGTCGCTCTACTCTATCTGAGTTTATGCAGACTACACCACCCATATTCATGGAGACGACTGAACAATTGGATGTCGATGACTGGATCCGTACTATCGAAGACCTCCTCGCGCTGGTAAAATGCACTGATGATCGTGAGAAAGTCCTTTATGCTTCTCACTGTCTCGGAGGCACGGCCATAGCTTGGTTGGATGGGTTCCAGATCATGTGAGCAGGACAAGCCATCACTTGGGCAATGCTCAAGGAAGGATTCCGCGCTGCTCAAATTCCTCCTGGAATGATGACCACTAAGAAGCTGGAATTCCGAGCATTAAGGCAAGGCAGTGGATCCGTCAAGGAGTATTTGCATAAGTTCAACCTCCTGTCAAGATATGCACCAGAGGACGTCAACACTGAGGCCGCTAAAGTGGAACGCTTTATGGAAGGACTGCAGCAGTCACTCCAGTATCAACTGGTTGTTTGTGAATGTCGGACCTTCAGCGATCTTGTTAATAAGGCCCTTATGTTGGAAGATAAGCGTCTTGCAATGGACGACACCCGGAAGCGCAAGCTGATGGGTAGTGGAGGACCTAGTAATCTGAAGCCACGCCCATGGTAGCCAGCTCCAACAAGACCCATTTATCAGCAGCAGAAGTACAAGGCTCCAACATTTCGCCAGAACTACCAGCCTCAGCAGCAAGTCAACACCAATCCAACATTCAACCCACCGAACAACAGTGGAGTCAAGACTAGCCTTCCAGCACAAGTTACCTGTTTTGGATGTGGACAGACTGGGCACTATTCCAGGCAGTGACCCAAAAAGAAGCCCGACGCACCGCGCCCCAATGTGCCAAATCAAGGTCAAGGAGTACCAGGCAAGAACCAAGCTCCTCGCAATCAACAGTATCACAGCAGGGGACGCATTAATCACTTCTCCGCAGAAGAGGCACAGGAAGACCCGGACTGCATTCTGGGTACGTTCCTCGTCAACTCCACGCTAGCAACAATATTGTTTGATTGTGGTCCTTCGCATTCTTTTGTTACTGAAAGGTTTGTGGAAAAGTGTTGTTTGAAACCTACCCTGCTTAATGGGCAAATGGCAGTACATTCCCCGGGAGCAGTGTTAAGGACCAACCTAGGGTGTAGAGGAGTCGGGATTGTTATCAATGGGATAAGCTTCTCAGCAGATCACATCATCATTAAGTCACAAGGCCTAGAAGTAATTCTCGGTATGGATTGGTTGGCAAAACACGAGAGCATCTTGGACTATGCCAACAGGGCTATTACCATGACAAGCGACCAAGGGCTCAAAGTCAAGTATGTCTCTGAGCTAGTATCCACTCGTATACCGTACGTTAATAGCCTGTTAGGACAAGAGCTGGACCGAGTGCCGATAGTCTGCGAGTACCCAGACGTTTTTTCCTGATGAGCTACCAGGGATACCCCCCGACCGAGACATCGAGTTCATCATTGAGCTCATGCCCGAATCGAGGCCTATCTATAACAAGCCTTATAGGATGGGATTCCAAGAGCTAGCAAAGCTGAAGAAGCAGCTAGATGAGCAACTCAGGAAAGGATTCACCCGTCCAAGTGCATCACCTTGGGGATCACCTGTTCTGTTTGTGTCTAAGAAGGATGGGACTATCAGACTCTGCGCCGATTACTGTTCCCTCAATGAGGTCACGATCAAGAACAAGTACCCACTCCCCAAGATTGAAGACTTGTTTGACCAGTTAAATGGAGCCATGGTATTTTCCAAGTTCGATCTCGGATCTGGATATTACCAGCTGAAGATTCAACCTGAAGACATACCCAAGTCTGCGTTTGTGACCCGGTACGGTCTATATGAGTGCACTGTCATGTCTTTCTGGTTGACAAATGCCCCAGCTTACTTCATGTACCTCATGAACAAGGTCTTCATGGAATACTTGGACAAGTCTGTCGTCGTATTTATTGATGACATATTAATCTTCTCCAAGTCCGAAGAAGAGCATGAGCAGCACTTGAGGTTAGTGTTGGAGAAGCTTCGAGAGCACCAACTTTATGCCAAATTCAGCAAATGCCAATTCTGGCTGAACGAAGTTGGATTCTTGGGTCATACCATGACGACAAGTGGATTGGCGGTCGAACCTTCCAAGATTACTACCGTAACTAACTGGGAGTCGCCAATCGATGTGAAGGAAGTGAGGATCTTCCTCGGATTCGCAGGATATTACCGCAAGTTCATAGAAGGATTCTCCCGCATCGCTCGACCCATGACTCAACTCTTGAAGAAAGGCAAGAAGTTCGAATGGACGCCGGAGTGTGAAGCAAGCTTCCACGAGTTGAAGAAGAGATTGACTACCGCCCCGGTATTGGCTACTCCAGATATCAGGAAGGATTTTGTGATATATTGTGATGCCTCCAGAACCGGGCTCAGTGGGGTCCTAATGCAAGACGACAGGGTCGTGGCGTATTTGTCACGGCAACTACGCTCGCATGATGAGAATTATGCCACCCATGATCTCGAGTTGGCAGCAGTAGTGCATGCTCTAAAGACATGGTGACATTACCTTCTAGGGAAGCGATGTGAAATATACACTGACCACAAAAGTCTGAAGTATATCTTTACTCAAAGGGAATTGAATATGAGGCAACGAAGATGGTTCGAATTAATCAAAGACTATGTCCTCTGCATTCAATACCACCCCGGTAAGGCCAATGTAGTGCCTGATGCCTTAATCAGGAATGCCATCACCTTGAACGTTATGCTCAAGGAAAGGCTACCCGCCTTATATGAAGAAATGGAGAGCTTCGGGTTGGAGCTAGTGGAACCATGATTCCTGGCTAACCTCGAAGTCAAACCAACGTTGGCTGACGATACCAAGGAGGCCCAGAAGGGGCACAAGAGCATTGAAGGCATCAAGAAGAAGATCCAGGAAGGCAAGGCCCCAAAATTCTCGGTGGATGAGCAAGGAGTAGTGTGATTTGGGAAACGTTTAAGCGTACCCAAGAGAGCAGAGCTCAACGACTTGATCCTGCAGGAAGCTCATGTCACACTCTACTCTATTCACCTCGGTGGTATCAAGATGTATCAATATCTCCGAGAAAGATTCTTGTGGCATGGCATAAAGAGGGAAATAGCGTCTTATGTCGCCAAGTGCGACGTGTGCCAGCGAGTCAAGGTTGAGCATTAGTGACCTGCTGGACTGCTACAACCTCTCCAAGTGCCTGAATAGAAGTGGGACAAAGTCGGCATGGACTTCATCACTTGGTTGCCCAGGTCAAGCAAGGGGCATAACTCCACATGGGTTATTGTCGACCATCTGACCAAGGTGGCCCATTTCGTTCCAGTCAACACCACTTATGATGGAAGCCATTTGGCTAGTCTGTATATCCATCGTATAGTGAGCATCCACGGAGTTCCAAGGAGATTGTATCTGACCGAGGCACGCAGTTCACCTCAAGGTTCTGGAAGAAGTTCCAGGAAGCCCTCGGAACAAAGCTCTCTTTCAGCACCGCTTTCCACCCGCAAACGGGCGGACAGACGGAAAGAGTAAATCAGATACTCGACGATATGCTCCGAGCTTGTGTCTTGGCGCATGGCGCCAACTGGGAAGACTGTTTGCCGTTCGCTGAGTTCTCATACAACAACAGCTACCAGTCCAGTCTCCAGATGGCACCATTTGAAGTGTTGTACGGCCGGAAGTGCCGCACCCCACTCAACTGGTCTGAAACCGGTGAAGGGTTGATTTTCGGGCCGGAAGTTCTGCGAGAGGCAGAAGATAAGGTGCAGCTTGTCTGAGAAAACCTGAAGGCAGGCAAGTCGCTACAGAAGAGCTATGCGGATTCTCACCACACAGAAGTGGACTTCGTTCCCGGAGACCAAGTGTACCTCCGCGTCACACCTCTCAACGGAACCAAGCGTTTCCACGTCAAGGGGAAACTTGCTGCAAGGTTCATTGGACCTTTTAAGATCACGGCAAGGCGTGGAGAAGTTGCTTACCAGTTGGAGCTACCTCCGGAACTTTCGGGTGTGCACAACGTCTTCCACGTGTCACAACTTCGGAAGTGTCTTCAAGCGCCAAACCGTCCAGATCCTTATAAGGACATTGACCATCAGGCCATCGACCTTCAGCCAGATCTCACTTATCGTGAGAGGCCGATCCGCATCCTGGATGAAGCAAAGCGTTGCACCAGATGCCGCACCATCAAGTATTTCAAGGTTCAGTGGAGCAACCATATCGAAGCAGAAGCAACCTGTGTGCGTGAAGACTATCTCCGATCTGAGTATCCGTACCTTTTTAGAACCTAACTTAGGAATCTCGGGGACAAGATTCTTGTAAGGGGGATAGGTCTGTCACACCCTGTTTTCACTACCACTTTTTCTGTAATTAAAAAAACTGAGTTTATTAAAACTTTTTCAAAACTAATGTTGTGAGTGCCATGATTTCCACTTTATGCTTGAATGCTTGAGTGTGTGATATCAAAAACCACATTTCTCATAACCTAATTATTTTCAAAATCCTTTTTCTTATTTTTGGATAATTCAAAACCCTGCTTTGGGTTGCACTACAAGTACATGATGGCAAGGTGTGCTCTTACCCAAAGTTCGTGATCTAGTTCTAGCACCATTTTAGTTCACCAAAACCATAAAATAATTATTTTATGGACTATTTTCCTATTTTAATTGCATGTCCATTTCTGAGACGAGAAATGATATTCCTATATGGAAAAATACTTTTCTTCCTTGAGAAAATGTGAGAAAATTTGGAGATACTCAGGACATATATTTTCCATACATAAGATTTTTAACCCCTATTTATATTATTATTATTTGAGTAAAACCGTGAAACTCTTTCTGTTTGTTTTGACCTTTTGAAATATTTCCAAAGGAAATATTCTCAATAAATCCCTCGAAAATTACAGTGGTATTCCTAAGCCATATTTGGTGCCCATATAAAAATTCACCTTGATCCAAGCTGGTTAAGGTCACCAAATAATTGCAAAACCCCTTTTGTCTAGTATGAAGTTAGAGCAACTCTACATATAAAGTTTTTCCAATGGAGCTAAAACTTTGCACGAGTGCCTAATACCTCAAATGAGGACTCCATGCCAAAAATGGGATTTGTGGGACTTGATTTGCCCACACTCTCTTTGGAAGGAACATATCTGGTCATTTGGTGATGTTTTCAAGTTTACAAAGCTAAACTTGTCCAATGGAGCTCAAACTTGGTGAAACCCCTTGTTTTAGCACCAAACCCAATCCTGTTAAGTTGCACAGCCAGTGGTGGGGTGCAACCACCCCAAACCACTATCGAGCACCTTGTGACAGTTGCGTAAAACCCTTCCTAACCTTAGATAAACCCAATCCCTTTCTCCCAAACTCATATATTAGGTGGCTGACATCAATGCCTAACTCCAGTCAAGTGGCCCCTCTCTGGTTCAAAGTAGATAAACCAACATCTCCAATTTAAGCTTCAGCCCAACGCTGACAGCACCTGTATCCTTGTCTCCCTTTGACTAGCCGAGGCTCCCACGAGACTCCAACGGCTAGGCATCTCCAAGCCAGTGCCCAGAACACGATAGACACGTCCAAGGCAGCCCAGAGCGCGCCAGCATGCCGTGGCATGCCAAAGCTGCGCCCTGGGCGCGCTACAGAGAGCAACTGAGGTGGAGGCGACTCCCTCGGCCAGTTCCATCAGGCATCCCTCAGGGCCCCTCCTTTCCTACGCTAAGAGCTAGTGCAACGCGTGCCCGCGCGCACCAGAAGCGCCAGAGGAGCGCAACCACGATAGCTCGCCACTCCTATCTCCCTCTCTCTCGAAGTGAGTCCTAGAGGTCCAAAACCACTTCCTGAGACCGTGGTTTCGACCCCAGCCTCGCTCCGCACCCCCATGCACGCCACGGTGGATCACCGGTGCTCTCGAGTTGGCACACCGTCGCGGGCGTATAAATAGCCCCTCCCCTCGCTCCAGAACCCCTCGCTCCACCTAACCAAGACCTCAATCACCTCCCTAGCCACCCCATTGAGCAAGCAGAGCCCCGGTGCTCCGATCGATCTTCGGCTACACGTCGGCTCTCGCATCCCTCTGCCCAACAGAGCACTCTCCGTGACACCAGGAAGCTTCCCCCCTTCTTCCTCGAGCGATTCTGTGCCCGTAGCTGCCACCTCCACCTTCACCCGAAAATCCTCCGCCGCGGCTACCTCATCACCGGTGAACCAGAGCCCCTCCATCGTCGACACGACCACCAACAGGTACGCGACGACGAGCCGGCCCATTTCTGTCGTTGTTAGGGCCCGAGGATATCGGTAGAGGTGTGTCGCACCTGTCGGTGGCCCATCTCTCTCTCACTCGCTGCCCGCAGCCACTGACCGAAGGGACCCGCGCGTTAGGTTCAAACCTGACGGCGCGCGCGCCCGGGCAGGCTGGTTGGCTGGCCAGTGGGCCGGCCCTGTCCCAGGCCGAGCCAAGCTAGGGGTTGTAGCCCTTTTTCTTTTTATTTAAAACTTGATTTTAAATGATTTTTATAAAAAGATGTAACCAGTTAAATAATATGATTCTTCCACTGATATTTTTCTAAAAATGTGTAGTATTTAACACAATCATTGGATGAATTTTTGCAAAACTATTATGTTTTATAATAATAAAATGGGTTAATTTGGAATAGTTTTCCTTCTGTTATATTGATTTTAAAAACATTCTTTCAATAAAACCAGAGACAAATATTTTTAAGATAACAATATGGATTTATAAGAATTAAACAACATTTTTAAAGTGACTTTGTGATCTGTGTTGGAGTGAGCTACTTATTGCTTTTATTTATTACGATGACAGAAAACCCGTGTGATGAAGGAGTTGGACTAGAAGACCTCGAAGACCCCGGATACCTAGCTGACCAAGGCAAACAACCCTTTGACCATATCTGAGCATATGTTATATTACATGCTAGTGTATCAAATATTTCCATTGCATGTGATCATAAGTATAGGTAAATCATTGAAGTGATGTTACCGATGGCTCCTCTAGAGCACTTGCATATTGAGCATGATCCTACCACCTATGAGGGTCACGCTGATATCATGTTGACAAGTAGAGCTAAGCATAGTAGAAGCATGAGCATGATGTTGGTATAAATCAAAGGTTTATGAAAACCCCGTCGGGTGCCACTAATGCCCGAGGGTGATGATGAGTTAGGTGGCCACTTTCGAAGAAGTGGTGCACCGGGTATTTTGAGTGAGTATGGTTTCGGAAATGGGATTAGATTTATGATATGTTGACCGTCCCAACCTTACATGTACGACCACGTTACCCCTTTATGGGACGAGGCTGTGTTGATTACTCTGGTCGGTACTAGCAAAGAGCCACACTACTAGTGCCGGGAGTGACATGTGGTCACTCTCGTGATGGGGTCGTGCCAGGTAGGGCGACTATGCCGTTTTTACGTGTTCCAGGCACACCATTGGTCCTCACGTGTTCCAGAGTCGGTGCTCGTAAGACGTACAGCATGTGCTTTGAGTACCAATTGGGTGGACCTCTTTGTCTAGTATCGTCAGGGGAAAGGCATTGATCGGGTACTTACCTCGGGTATGTTATATACCGCGAGTCGTGGATGACACGGAAGTTTCCCGGATCTCGTGTGTCCAGCGTACTACCTCTGCAGAGTGTAAAACTATTCGAATAGCCGTGTCCATGGTCAAGGACATTTGGGCGGTGCTGCTTAAACTACGTCAAGTCGTTTCCGCATAAACCAAGTGTGTGAGTATGTGGTAAATGGTGTTTTATGAAACAGTTGATATGACCAAGTTCGGTGACTTGGCATATAGGGTGCACCCAGAGTGTTCAACCCTTGGCAGATATGTTGATATATGTAACCTGTTCTTCAAAGTAACATTTAACTTATGTTGCACATCCATGATCATGTTTATTTACAATCAAGATGTTATCCAGCAAAGATGCATATTACTTGTTATCCTTCACTTGCATTGTTCATATCATGGGTTGTTTGCGAGTACATTCAAATGTACTTATTAGCTTTCCACTGGTTTTATTATGGACCAGACATGGAAGCACCGGAGTTTGGAGATGAGTACGTCTTCGGAGACGGCCCTACGAACTAGGACGCTTCCCGGTCAGAATGCCTGTTGGTGTAGGCTGATGGCATGGGCACCCGCTTAGCCCTAAGATTTCCTCTACTAGTTGTATCCTTGTGATTTGGCCTATAGGCCCTACCTTGTGAACTTAACCATTCGGTAACGTGGTGTAATAATTCGGTACTAGGATGTAAGACCCTCAATATTCAGTATTTGTGTGTTCGATGAGCATTGATCTCTGGGATCACTGAGCACGTTCATTCGGCGATCTCGACTTGTAAGTCTGGGTCTCCACACAGAGTGTCACAAGGGTGTATCTGGGAGGTCGCGAGGACGCTTTGGCCTCGCGAGTGTCCCTACCCCCGAGGCATACGCGCCTGATTCCTTTTGGGTCATTGGTAAACCCTGCCAACTTCTTCTTCTTCGGGAGTGAGGCAGGGTGTCTACTGCCTCAGGAGGCCTACAAGGATAACCTTCAGCCGGATTCCCCAAGCGGGGGGCCGACCGACCAAAGATGGAAGCAAGGTAGAACGTTAGGGTTTGAAGTGGGTGTGACAAAAACAACTGAAGGATGCATAAATGAAAGTGGCGGATGGGGAGTGCCCTGAACTCGTGGAGGACACATGGCGTTGTGGGTGCCCCTCGGACGGAGTGAGCCAAAATGTTACCTGGCAGCAGCCAACAAAAAGTCACCTAGCGGCCATGCCGCGGAAGGGTCGAGGGCGCCGTCGTCTCCCGTTCTCCTGCTTCCACGATCACGACCCTCACTCGTCCGCCGTCTCCCGAGGCTCGGGACCTTCGCTTGGACCAAGCATCTCCTCCTCTTCCTCACCATGGCCTAGCAGGCAAGGCATCAGCATGGACTGCTGGAGCCGCCGGTAGGTAGCAACCACGTTCCCCAACCCGAAGGGCTTGAGGGTACCAGCGCCCACGCACACCAATGATGGTCAGTTCGCGCTAGCCAGAAGGGACCTTATGCCGCGGCCCTATAGATTGTGATCGCCTTGATGCAGATGCGGGGCCGATCGACCGTGCTAACGACGGTGACTGTGATTGGTGATGAAGGGCAGTCCCCGCCTCGCACGGACTGGGCCTCTCGAAGTTCTTGGATTGCTCTGATGACGGACTCACGGGAGCTGGGCGGACGCACGCTGGAGCGTGCCCTCGGGTTGTGCTCGAGCGCTACCCTCGCCTCACTAGTCAGGCCGGGAACCTCCCTGGTAGGAGCCCCCAGGCCTGACACAAGGGGGGCGCCGAGCACACCTTCCTATGCGATGGGAGGCATGACCCTATCCCCAGGCATGGAGCCTGACGTCCCAAGGGCGCTCCGTTGGGAGGAGCTGCTTCTTCTTCTTGCATGGGTCATCACGAGGTGGCTCGTCTTCTTTGTCGTCTGAGCGTTCCGCCACTGTGGTGTGGTAGGCGCGCTCGAGTGTACACACGACATCCTTCTCATCGCCGGAGATGGTGATGACGTCGCCGCTCCCTGGCATCTTGGGGATGTTGTAGCCATGGTGGGTCACTCCCATGAACTTGGCGAGAGCCGGGTACGCAGGGATCGCGTTGTACGACAGGTGGATGTGCGCGACGTTGAAGACGTTGATCTCAATGTGGTAGTTCTTGCGCTCGCCGAAGGTGACTGGCAGACGCACCTGCCCGATGGGCATGGTGGACCCTTCCATGACTCCTGAGAAGGGCTTGGTCGGCATGAGCTATTCGTACGGCAGTTGGAGTGTCTCGAAGGTCTCGACCAAGAGGATGTTGAGCCCTGCTCCACTGTCGATAAGGGTCTTGGGGACGAGGACGTTGCTGATGGTCGGGGTGCACATCATGGGGAGCTTACCGACCATGAACGAGCACCTGAGCTGATCACTTGGGTCGAAGATGATGGTGGTCTGGGACCACTTGAGGGGGCGCGTCGCTTCAGGCTTCGGGAGAGCGGCATTCACCTCCCGGGTGAACTGCTTGAAGGCGCGATTCGAGGCCAGGGTCTGGGCGCCGCCCAGGATGGAGGCCACTGCCCTAACCTCCTGGAAGCCCCCAGCCTTATCATTCTGCCTGTCTTCATCCCTCCTTCTGGGTGGCGGAGGCACCAGAGGCAGCCCAGCCTCATGAGGGCGAGCCTCACGAGGCTGACCACGTCGTTGCCCCTCCTGAAGGTCGTCGCGCCAGCGGTCGTCCTGAGCCTGGTCGCGCGAGCGGTCCACCTGAGGCTGGCCGCGCCAACGGTCTTCATGAGGCTGTTCATGCCACCCCTGACGCGGCTCCAGGTCATCCCAACAGCCTCCACTACGACCATCACCACGCGCGGGGCCTCTGTCTCCTCGTCCGAGGCGTCTGCTGAAGTGCTCGTCACGGACCAGTCGGAGCTGGTGGCACTCACAGGTAACATGGTCGTTGGTGCCGTGGAAGATGCACATTGGCCCCCTCCTGACAGACGCTCTCCCCCTCGGCCCTGCTTCGCCTCAAACTCGGCTGCGAGCACCGCCGGAGCCTTGCACTTCGTCTCCTTGTCCTTGATCTTCTTCTCTTCAGGTTTCGCCGCCTGAGGCCCGAGGAGCGACAAGCGACCTTCTTCAGCCCTGGCACACTTGTTTGACAGGTTGAACACCTCCAGTGCAGTGCTCATTTCATCACTCATGGCGAGCTCCACCTTCATCTTGTGGTCGGTTACTCCGTCGTAGAAAGCCGAGATGACGGCCTCGTCCGACGCCTTGGGGATCTTGAGGCGCATGGCCGTGAAGCGCTCTGTGAACTTGTGTAGGGTCTCCCCCTCCTGTTCCTTGATGCGCCGCAGGTCGTTCATGGTGGGAGCGCGGTAGCGGGTTCCGTGGAAGCTGGCGATGAAGCGTCCGCGTATATCATCCCAGGAGGTGAGGGACGCCCTTGGGAGGTTGAGGAGCCAAGAGAGTGCACCGCTCTTGAGCGCCATGGGGAGCCAGCACGCCATGACCGTGGCGGTCCCTCCTGCCGCCATGATACTCAGCGTGTAGAGTTGCAGGAACTCGGCCGGGTCCAGGGTGTCATCGTAGCGTGGGGGTAGGTCGGGCTTGAACTTGCACGACCACACAGTCAGGTAGAGCCCAGGGGAGATGTCGAGACACCCCACTGGCCCGACGGGTGCAGCGCGCGCCGGGGCGACCTGGTCCTATTGCTCCATTGGGTCTGCTTCGAGCGGGGCACGCTCGCGGCGCAGGGTTTGCAGCGCCGGGAGCGCGCGCGTCGGTACCTGGCCGAGGAACCACCTGACAGCTTGCTTCATCTCCTGGCTTTGCCCTGGGTTCGCGAGGCTGATCGCGGGGACATGCTTCCTGCCTGGGCTTGGGGTGCGCGCCATGCCGCGGAGGTGGGGGTGGCGCGTCTTGCTCCACGTCGTTCGCCAGGGACAGTGTGGGTCGAAACGGGCAGGAGAGCGCCAGGGGATCACCGACAACGGCGCCGAACTCCACGATGCGCTGGAGCCAGTCGTTGTGGCGGTCAGGGGCGGGCCGGTAGCGGAGCAGCTCGGCCACCATGGCAAGCGCGCCCCAGCCATGTGGCATCTCCGGTCGGGCACACGAGGCCGACCCGAAAGTCGGAACGAGCGACGGAGTAGCGGTGCGGCCATCGGGCTGCTCGGTAGCCGGCTGGGGGGAACCTTGCTGTTCTTGAGCTTCGAGGCCCGTGGCAACGTTCACCATGAGCGATGGTGACCGGCGCGCGCCGGCGGCGCCCACGGTCGCCATCTGAGCAACGCGGGTGGCGCTACGCTCGGTGCGAGCCCAGCGAGCTTCAACCATCCAAGCGGCGAAGCTTGGTGAAGTCGGAGCTTGGAGGAAACATCGACAAGGCCCCTACGTGGCGCAGCAAATGTCGGATTTCGGGCTCCGCAAAACCCTAAATATTCGAACTCAGGGGTGTGTACGAAGATCTCTCACGAGCTCGCCCCCACCTAACTCGCTACTCGCTAGGGATGGCAGAGAACTCACTCGATGGTGAGAATGACACAGAACACGGCAGTTTACCCAGGTTCGGGCCGCTGAGAAGCGTAATACCCTTCTCCTGCTTTGGTGGATTGCCTCTCGTGGAGGTTGGTGGATGAACTAGTATAGTGTTCGAGGGCCTTCGGAGCCTGGGTCGGCATTATGTGGTGCCAGTGGGCGAATGAATGAATCCCCCCTATGAAGTAACCTACTCTCTCTATATATATATGGTGGCTCCAGTCCTCTTCCCTTATCGTTTTGGTGGGAAGGGATCCCACAAGGACCAATTTTGAAGGGGAAAAAGGGAACATGCTTCCCCTATCCAAAAGTAGTCTTCGCCTGCAAAGTGGTTGTCAGCACAGCAGGGACGGGTCCAGGGATGACGTCCGTCCTATTGGCGGGTTGCGATGGCCTTGTTGCGCTAGAAAGGAAACCTTGGGAAGATGCCTTGGGAACCCCGATTCATCCTTGCCCCCTTTGCACTAAAGGGGAAACTGCTTCGTCTTGTTGTGTGCTGCTCGCATGTCCTTCCTCCGCGCCATCCTTGACTCCTGAAGCTAGGTCTCACCTCGGAATATCCGCCGCTTCGGAGGGGTCCTGATGAGGCCCCCTGCGGGTCTTGATGCTGCTCCTCCCTCGCGAGGCTTGGCCCCTCATGAGGACCTTGCCTTGAGTGGTGGCGTGCCTGATTGTGCTTGCTTGATGAAGTGGCCAGCCCTGGGCCACAGGCAGGCAGGTCTGGGTACCCCCATTCCTAGAACGCCGATAAAGTGTACCATGAATGAATGGAGATACATGAGAACGAAGAGACCATGATGCGCCTAATATAATACATCAACAAGGCACATGAATAATTGAGAGACGAATGAAGAGACAACAATTGAGAAAAAATTGAGAATGAAATATGAAAGATGAGAATGAAGAATTCTTCTAAAATGATGGCTTTCCGAGAATCGAGGAATGAAAACAACCCTAAAATGGCCCAGATAGATAAGGGAGCAATAACTCACGATCAAAAAGAATTTGAGAGGATTGCAACAAGGTTGAACCATGTATCTTCACGAGAACGGATAGAGATTTAAGAGAAACACTCGTTTGGTCTTCCAAGATGAGAATGATGATGAGGAGCAACACAATGAATTATTGAGATACCCGGGAATAATGAATAAAGAACGACTAAGCTAACGATGGAAATAATTCGAAGCAATCTTGGAGAAGAAATATGACTGATGGAATTCATTCTTATGCCACATTTGAAAAGAACTTGAGAACACCTCCTAAAAAGGTTAGAAAAGCACGTAAGATCCTACGAAAAACCTGTTGGTTATGGTCCCACTCAAAAGAAAACACCATTGAATGCATTGCTTAGAAGGAGATATTGCACCAGCACAAATTAAAAATAGATGAGGTGAGACCCTCAAAATAAGTTGAAAGGATTTGTATGAAAACACGAATGTTCTGAGATATCTTCAACACTCCGGATAGAATAGAGAGGTGAACACACAAGAGAGAGTTGGCTAATACTTACTAACATGGGAAAACATTTAACAAATGAAAAGGATATGATGAACACCAAGAGGTTGAATTGAATCCACTGGAGAAGAACATGGAGATGAAGACATGATGAACTTAACCCTTGAGCATCTCCACAATGAATCGCCAGATGCAATATGGAAGAGAAGATAGCGGAACCATCAATAAAAAAAGTCACTTGGATAGTAATTTAATCGTTGAAGAAAAAGTGTGGGAAGGTGGGAAAAACAAAGATAATTTGGGACAAGTGAGACAAACTCTGGGAAGAAATATGAGGGTTGATCTTGCAATATTGGAGAGGGTTGAATTCACTTGAAGAGGAGCACTCCATATGGAAAAGACTTACATGACAACTCTGGTTGAACAAAAGGATTAGCATTCCCATAGAAATATAAGAACACCATTTAACAAAAATATGAAATCTACACTTGACATCAAAGCAACTCAAATTAGCATACTCCCAGAAAACAAAGGGTGATGCTTGCAAATTAAGCGAGACACAAATACATAATCCATTATGTATTCGTTGCAAGGCCAATTCTACGTGTCTACTTAAATTCCCACCTGAGAACTCCCGAAATCTCCCGGTGTTGCAATAAGGTTCACGAATACAAGGAGCAATACCTCACACAACTCCTAACATGATACTATGCTCCAATATATCACATCTGTCAACACGTAACCAGAGGTCTTGGAAACTCATCTACCTCACACCCTCGTATTACAATGATATCAATTATGGCAGTACACCTGGACGCTCTCCCAAGTACTGGGTGAAGGCAAACTCCTCTCGCCACAAATAGTATTGAAGCAATTTCGAACATCCTCGTCCTCAGAAACTAAGGAAGTTGAACGATAACTATGTGTTAAGAATCCCGTAGAGCTCTACTTTCACGAAACAAGAGGCACCAAGTACAGAATTCCATCACATCGACATCATAGAGGCTCCAAAATACCCGCGTAATTCTAAGCAAACTTGAGTGAGAAAAGGGGTAGAATTAAAATTCCTACGTCAAGATTCCTCACTAGAGCACAAAATAGGAGTAAAAAAGAATACTACTCTTCGATATATAACTAGAGATAAAATAGTTTTTCACTAGACTCGAGTCGGCCAAGTTTGATCAATCAAGGGGGGCTCTAGGTTGGTCCTCCTCTGATACCAACTTGTAATGCCCAAGATGCGGTCCTATCCTCATATTGGCTCGAGCAACTCGACAGGGATAAAAGCACATGTCGTTGTTTTGCAAGAATGGATATCGTTACAAGTACATGTAAAGAAGAGATGAGTATATGGAATTGGCTTACACTCGCCACAAGCTACATCATGGTCATTGCAATACAACAATACATCAATCACCATATAGAAGAGTAAGGTCCGACTATGGACAAAATCAAACGAAAAAAGCGACATCTATCCTTGCTAATCCCAGGTTGTCAGCCTCGAACCCATCCTAGGATTTATGAACACCAGTAGGAAAAACCTTATAGGTAGGACCCTATTAGTAGCTCTGGATTATAAAATGTGCTGCTGCTACTTAGCAGTAGCATTGGTTCAGCCTAGCGCTACTCCTAAAGACTAAAGACTTAGCAGTAGCGCTGGAATTGTAAAAAGTGCTACTGCTAAATGGGACACAATGAGCCCACAGACTGTAGTAGTAGTAGCAACGCGTATTTGTAAAAAGCACTACAACTAAGGATAATAGCAATAGCGCTTGGCGGGAATAAGCGCTACGGCTAAGCATAATAGAGTAGCCCCACTTAGCAATAACGCTGCCCGAGAAAAGCGCTACTACTAAGACCAATAGTAGTAGCGCTTGGTGGAAAGCAGTGCTACTACTAAGTATGGCTGGTGGCAGATTTTAACCCACACACCCCCTCTCTCCCCCTTCCTCCCCCCTTTCCCCTCTCCCTTCCTTTCTCCTCTCCTCTCTCTTATTTACTTCTCCGGCATTGTTGCCCTTCTTCTTTCTTCCTTCTACCTCTCACCTCTCCCCATTTTAATGCCCCCTCCACCCTAATTCTCCAACATAAATGACCTCTTATAAATCTATGTTCCATATTTATTTGGATTTCCCTCCTTCCATACCTATAGATCTAGCTAGATCATCTCTCTCCCTCTCCACTAGTTAGCTAGAGTCATCTCTGCTCACAACAACTAGATCTAGCTAGCTATTTGTTTAGTCGTGCACAATCTCTCTCGGGATATAGGTGAGTACAAAGTTGTGCATTTCAATAATGGGAATATGTGTGTTTGTGATATGAAGGGATTTGTGTGAGTGACATGCCCCGCGAGTTGCTTATGTTTTGCCGAAATGTCTATTTATTTCCGTTCCGGCGAATTTCGAGCAAACTCGATATGTCCAATTTTTAGGCAAGGTCCTGCCAAATTTTTATATGATTGCCTTTGATGCATGCATGCATGCGTTATTTTTATCACCCTTTTGCTTGTTATACCGTGCAGTCATCATAGTGAGTGGAAGTAAGGTGGAGCGATACTTGTAATCTGCGGTGATGGACATGTATGTAAATAAACGGACTGGGATTAGATGTCCGTGTACAAGATGCAAAGAATGAGTGATTTTGGACCCTTCTGATCGTGGCAGTTTGAAGGCCCACTTGCTGATCAATGGTTTCATGGATGGCTATACCCGGTGGATAAGTGAAGATGATGATGACGACGTCCACGTGGCAGGGAATAACGACATGGGACTAGACAAAGAGATGACTGATCGACACGAAGACGATGGCGCCGGACATGGCGGGGGGGAAGAGTCCGAAGATGGCGGTGGGGAAGAATCCGGACACGACGGTGGGGCAGCGTCCGGACATGGCGGAGAAGAGGCGACGGACACATCGCAGTCTTCGACGCTACTAAGTTCAGTCGTGCAGGACCCTTATCTTTGAGCCCTCCTTCACAAGAGTACGACTAGCGACAGAGTTGCTTCTAAAGAGGAGGCCAAGCTGGCACAACTGGAAGTAGACTCGAAGACTCCATTATATGATAGTTGCAATCCCGAGGTGACCCTCTTGAATTTCACGCTCGAACTTCTACAGACGAAGGCCAAAAACAAATGGACAAACAAAAGCCTCGATGAGCATTTGAAGTATCTACATAATAAAGTTCTTGCTGCAGGGAACCTGTGTCCTACTAGTGTCGAGGAGGCCAAGAAAATCGTTTGACCTCTTGATCTGCCGCACATTAGATACCACGCATGCATCAACGATTGCATCATTTACCGGGGGGGGGCATGTGGAAAAAACCAGGTGTATAGTGTGCAATGCTTCTCGATACAAGAAGGCAGGAAAGAAAGCTCCTCACAAAGTTGTATGGTACTTTCCGATCACTCCCCGTCTGCAGCGGTATTTTGTAGATCCTAACTAAGCAAACTCATGCACTGGCACACAGAGAGGAAGAAGCCCGATGATGGAGATGATCCGAAGCTGAGAGACCTCGCAGATGCTAGCCAGTGGAGAGCATTCAACGCCGAATATGGATTTTTCGGAGAAGATGCAAGGAACATCATGCTTGGTGCGAGTACCGATGGCATGAATCCGTTTGGAAACAAGAGCACCAACCACAACACATGGCCCATCTTTATATGGATGTACAACCTCCCCCCATGGAAGTGCATGAAGACAAAGTACATACACATGAGCATGCTGATTCAAGGGCCGAAACAATCGGTAAATAGTATTAACCTGTATATGGTGCTTCTAAAAGAGGAGCTAGACATGTTATGGAAATCGCCGGTCAAGACACGGGCTGCCAGCACAAGATAATATTTCTATATGAGAGTTGCGCTGATGATGACCGTGCATGACTATCTCGGTTACGGGTACACCTCAGGCCAGGTGTGCCACGGATACTGCGGATGCACGAGGTGCATGGATGATACAATGTCTCAGCAGCTTACGTCAACGAAAGATGGAGTATCCGGGAAAATCGTGTACATGGGGCATCGTAGATGGCTCGAAAAGGATGACCCGTGGAGAAAACATGGAGATATATTCAATGGTTTGGCTGAGCATCGAGGACCTCCACGTAAGAGGAGCGGCGCCGAAATCAACGAATTGTTGAATAACTAGGTGCAGTGCCGGGAAAGATGGAAAAGGCACCGGAGCCGCTGCTAAAGGTATGGAAAACGATGCCTGTTTTCTGTGATTGGAGTACTGGCCCAATCACGACACGCCTCATTGCCCTGATCAAATGCATATCATGAAGAATGTCCTCGAGAGCTTGCTTGGCACACTGATGAACATGCTGGAGAAGACCAAGGATGGGCACAAGGCAAGGAAAGACTTGGAAGATTTGGAGATCAGGGGGGGTCCCCACATGCCCCGTAAAAAGTTGACGGAGGAGACGAAGATGGAGACGGCGGCAGGGCCAAGGGGAATAAAAGTCAACAAGAAGGAGGAGAATTGTTTCCCCTTCTTACTTCACCTTAAGTCCGAAGGAGATCGATCAATTCAGCAAGTGCCTCACGAGAATCGAAGTCAGTTCCGGTTACTGTGGAAGAGAAGCAGATTTCTAGACACCTAGAAGAAAAGGTTTAGCGGGATGATGTCTCATAACTGTCACATGATGATGACGCACATACGCTCGGTTGCCATTAAAGGGAGAATGGACAAGCACGTCTGTCAGACGCTTACTGGTCTCTTCAACTTCTTTGACATTATCTCTCGAAAGTCCATCAACGTAAAGCAGCTCCGAAGGTTACAGGAAGAGATCATTGTCATCCTATGTGAGCTTCAAATGTACTTCGCGCTCGCGTTCTTTGATGTCATGGTGCATCTGTGTGTCCACATTGTGGATGACATCATCGACCTCAGGCCGACATTCATTCACAACATGATGACGTTCCAGAGGATGAATGAGGTCATCAAAGGATTCGATCGTAACATGTCCCGTCTTGAGGGGAGCATCGTCCAGGGGTATTTGACCCAATAGTGCATCTCCTTTTGCGAGAATTATACAGGCAAAGAAGACCATGTCGTTGGTTTGACCGTCAACAAGCACCATGGAAGGCTCGGAGAAGAAGGTCACAACAACGGCAGGAAGGAATTGCACGTGGACTACTAGGATCGAAGGGCCGATTTTGACAGGGCTAACTTAGTAGTGCTACAACAGCTAGATGTGGTAGATGATTATGTGACACTGCACAAACAAATCATCGCAAAGAAGTACCGTGAACAGGGGATGCGCAAGACGGACGACGAAGTTACTGTAGAGCACAACGCCACTTTCTTGCATTGGTTCAAAGAGCAGGTTCGTGCTAATCCCTCGGAAGAGGGCAGTGCGGACGGGTTTCTCATACATGTCTTTGTGCATGGCCCCGCGCCCAAACTCGTGTCCTATGAGGCATACGATATAAACGGGTACACGTTCTACACGGAGGCCAAAGACATGGATAGTGATTACCAGAACTCAGGGGTGACGATTGAATGCGTAACCGACTCCAACGTCACAACTGAAAGATTCTATGGAAGGGTAAAAGAGATCTGGGAGCTTAACTATGCTGGAAGGCATGATGCGACAATGTTTCGTGTCAGGTGGGCTAAGGCCGTCATAAGAAAACAAGTATTTCACTACCATGTCTATACCCGACGCAAAGAGCGCTTCCGTGAACGTTAACATCATCGCCAGAACTGAACGACGGATACATGCTAAGCACGTAACACAATGCTTCTTCATAACCGACCTGACCAAACCCAGCCGTTTTGTCGTGAGGAGAGGCAAAAGGGACATCATGGAGTCGCCAACGAGGAAGACTACGACCAATACGGCAACCCGATGAGGGAAGATGACGATGAAGCATACGTGAAAAAAAGAATCAAGATTACATTACCTAAGAAAGATCGTACTCCATGGTGCCGGAAAAAAAGAATCAAGACAACGAACAAGAAAAGAAAGAAGCTCAATGTTAGTCTTCGACGCAGCTGAGAAACAATCATTTATATATGTATGTATTTTGTGTACGAAACAACACATGGTTCCAATAACATACGCGCAGTGTGGGAGGGGGACGTTCTCGTCATCGACTGCATGCGTGCGAGGCTGTTGGGAGAAAAAAAAACAATACAAAAGAAAAAGGAAAGTAAACAGAAAAAGAAAGAAAAATAATAAAGAAATTAATAAAGAAAAATAATAAAAAAAATTAATAAAGAAAATAACGTTAGGAGTAGCGTTGGATTGGTACCTGCGCTACTGCTATGTCATTGTCATCGCCGTCGCATGGCCGATCCCCCTCTCCCTCCACTCCTGCCTCTCCCCCTCTCCCTCCAATCTTGCCTCTCCCCTATCTCCCCCTGCGTGCCATCGTCGTTGTTGTCTCCGATGAGTGGCATGCGCTCCAGTCATCGGTTCCGACGAGGCTGTGGAGACTTGCAAACTCGAAATATGAGTCACCAGGATTGGGAGTAGAGTTACTTAGTGCACTATCTAGTTTTTCTAAAGTCGCAATCCGAAATTTGTTTCCCGATTTGCACCGATGCTTTGTATAATATCTCCTGGTCGCCGTTTCGATGGGATCCGAGCAACCCGTAGCCACATTGCTAGGTCGCTACACAGGCCATTATTCCTAGGACCTTAGTTTCTTTGTACATGTATTAGTTCAAAGTACCCCAGCAGCAGGCCGATGGCGCTCTTTACATGTTGGGCTGGCTCTAGTTCAGTGTCAGACATGTGCTTTTGGGGAAGGAAAGACAAGTGGAGTTTACAACCGGAAGTTAGCTGCTGGGATAAAATGAGAATGGGGACATGGAAGAGAAAGCAAGTGTGGATTCGTATAATCAGAAGTGTGCTTCCGGCCGGCTAATATCAATTGGCTAAGCTCTTCAAATTGGCCAGTCAAATGGTGTTCAAACTATGCTATGTTGTTTCGGAGTTGGTGAAGAGGTGGTAGATGTAGATGTAGAACACCTGAGCATGACAACCCATACTAATGCGAGTTTATTTATCCATTCATTCTCTTTTGGCATGCTGTTCTAGTGGATCGTACAGTAGGTAGGGGATGGGCATGGGCATTATGGTGGGTGCTTTCAGTGCCCAGCAAGTATTCCTGACTCGGCTCTTCTTTTGCTGCTTAAGGGGGGCCACGGACCCTTATGATTTGCATGTTGCTTCCCTCAGTCATAATCACATCTCAAGTTGTGGCCATTCCTTGTGTTCTTTGCTGGTGAGGGCTCTTATCTTATAGTTGGATGTGAAGATCCACCAGCGTTCTCTTGTTCCTGTAGGCAACTATAAAAGATATGGAACAGATGGGTGGGGCATTTAACATGCTTAGGGTAGGTGACAATTCCTAATTGGTTGGAGAAAGCCTCTTTTCTTGCCACTGACCCAAATGGGTCTAAGTCTGGTTGATGCTACCCGAGACTAAATGAGCTACCCCCTTTGCATGCTACATGGTACATAGCATGACACTTTTAGTATTAATTAGATCATGGTAGTTTTATTGTAGGTAGTATGGCACTTTTATTAATTAATACCATGACCATTTTTATGAAAGACATCATGGTTGTTTTATTATAGGCAGCATGTCACTCTTTTGTGTGTGTTAGACATATCTGTCATGTGAAAAATTCTGAGTAGCCTATGTTTTGCCAGGATGTTGATTCATTTTCGTTCCGACAAATTTTAAGTGCTCCATATGTTCACTTTTTAGCAAAGTTCATGCCGAAAATTTCCGTGAATTTCGACATGAGTTTTGCTAGAAACTAGGACATATTGAGTACCCGGGAATTGCCGGAAAGGGGAATGAATCAACATTCCGACCAAATATAGTCCCCTTTTATTATTCATGTTACTCGGCTTAGAATTAAACTATTATACCTAAATATTTGTACGAAATTAAGATGTCTATCCACGACGAAGCCGGGGGTTCTGGTCACCACGAAGAAGACCATTTTGAGGAACCAAATCATTATTTCCATTACCTGGATCAACACGAGATGCGTATACAGGGTGGCAATGAGACCAACCCCGACACCGACACTAGCACCGGCAGCGACAGTGGCACCGACACCAAGACCGGCGATGATTTTGACGTACCCGGTGAAGGACCGAAGCCGAAGAGGACAAGAAAACAAAACGAGCTCGGCACCAGAAATTTTTTGGTCACGACGATCCACCCCACAAAATTAGAGCAAATGGTGCTGGAGGCAGCGCGCAAGTGCTATGGCAATCAACTAGGATGCATCCTGAGGGACACCGCCAACATCAACGACGAAAAGTTAAAGAAGATACGACATATGGAGCACACGCTCCTAACGAAGTTGCACAATAGGTTCTCGTTCCCCAGGCGGACTAAAAAAACTTCTGCGGGATAACGAACCCATGACAAAGATAAACAGCAAGGCAATGGTGACGATCACCAACACCTTGTCCACCTAGAAAGTAAGGGTGAAAAAATCGATTCTGAAGAATGAGCCATGGTCCAAGATTCATGCTGACAATCCGTCACTAACGGAAGAGGACTTCAAAAAATTGAAGGAGACTTGCGCTACAAACGAAGCGCAGAAAAAGTCGGAGAAAATGAAGAAGCTCCACGCCAGGAACACGCCTGCCCACCGCCTCAGAAGCCATGGTTACGAGGGGAATAGGCACGTATGGGCCAAGGAGGACACTAAACATGAAAGTCACGGAATCCTAGACCCCTTGGCGGAGTTCACAGACCCGCAGGAGCATGACTGGATCAGGGTCCGGCACAAGTGGGACCCCGTCAATAAGGTCTTTTACATGGACCCGAACACGAGGGAGTTCATGAGACTACAAGTAATTGTTGTATTACCACCTTATATTAATTAGCTTCCAATAAATTCGACAAAAAGTTTTGTCACATTTATAAACCACCCACATTCCTTTTGGAGAAAGATCAGGATCGAAAGGTAGCCGAAAGCGACGAGTTGTCTGAGTCGTCGGCGAGCCCCAATTGGGACAAGCTATTCAACCGGGCCCTGAACATACTGAAAATTTGTCGGTGGACGAACCTCCGTCGGATGGACGTGTGCGCGGAATCGGAGATGGCGCCTCGTGGATGTAATGCTACCATGAGAAGACGGAGGAAAAAAAGCAGAGACGACAGCTTACTCCGTCAACGAGAAGTTCGTGCGGGCGATCGATCAGAGCAAAGCTGAGACCAAAGAAGAGCCGGTCAAGGTACTCGATGGTAAGGTCAATGCAGCTGTGGCAGCTTCATTGGGCCAATTGGTTCCGATAGTTTTTGAGTTTGTGAGGAGGAATCCACAAAAAGGGCCAAAAGACTTTCCCCGTCTCAGCTTTATCGGGAGCAATTGGGCGAACATCGCACCACCAACACCTGCTCACGCAATCGCACATGCTCCCGTGCTTGGTCTCGCTCTGGTTCATAGCATCTTGTCCTCCGTCTCTGGCGTGCTCGACGGGGCTTCGTCTTTGGCTAAGCTTGACGCCATCACAGTAATTACGCGTCATACACTGTTCACCAGCATGTCTATATAGTCTTCCATTTTAGTTGCCTTTCGGATGTGTGACATCGTAGTCATGTCTTCGTAGGCCAACAAAACCCCGTGCACCCTACTATACGATGTCAACGGCCAAAAGGTGGACGTGGGAAAGGCAACGATCATGAAGCCGAAGGACCACATTCTCCACAACCGATAGATGCCCTATGGCATCTTCAAAGTTTGCGTGGCCAGTGTGAAAGCGGGCTTCGAGGATTTGCCTCTTCTAGCACCACTCGATGACGACGAGACCCCTAAACAGATTGGCACATGCAACAGCTAGATCTTGCCATGGCCGAAGACTCGCCTTCGTGTCGAGGCGCCCGGTAGCACACCAACCACAACTTCTCAACAAGGTATGAACACCACCCCACCTACCCAATTACCTGCACCTATCGTGGTGGTTGATAGCGGTCGACGCGGCGAGGGAGAGCCTCCACTAATGACAGCTAACGTCGCCCCCGTCGAAGAAGTAAATGTTGATGGTGTCATGGAGGAGGATGCTGATGACCCTAACCAGTATATCAATACCGGCTATGACGATGCTCGGGAGTATGACTCAGACTATAATCATGGAGATGACTTGATGATGCCTGAATTGCCGGAGCCGCAACGTCCTATGGCTGATTGCAAAAAGGCTCTCTTCATGCGCTCGCAGGAGACGCCTCCAGATGCCGCCTCTACCTAGCAAGAACAACACGGGGGGACGTCCACTAATAATTATCCTGACAACGCTGGAGGTGTTGGTTAGGCATGGTATGGTGGGATCACTATTGCCACCCGCCAAGAAGAGAAAGAGGAGATCGGAGAAGAAAAGCTCTATAGGCGCCAGAGCTGCTTCAAGCAGCCAGCCGCCTCTGAAGCCGAGGAAGGTAGACAGAATACGTGTCGTAGGTGCGGATCGTTTCCATGTCGCCGGCCACCTTATCCTACATCAGAAAGCACTAGAGAACATATTAAACAATGATCTAAGGAGACTTCATGATGATGTGGTGGCCATAGAGGGAAGACTTCTTAGCACGAAAAAACCAGGATACCCGCTTTATGCGGCTCAGGTACCGGGTGCGATGTCATACGTCGACAGATGGCCCGTGGATAAGTTCATCCTGCGATTTGACTACATCTATGACATGTTCCACATGACCAAGCTGGATTTTCAGTTCATCCGCTTGTATGCGATGTATCACAACTACATCATCAAGCGTGAGAACATAGAATATATCTGCGTCGCGGACCCGTACTATATGCACGAGAGCTTCTTGGCAGTCTGCAAAGATCACCGTGACTATGAGAGCAATTACATCTGTGATTTCATGATTGCTAATAACGACAAGGAAACGATTCTGCTGCCTTATCATCCCACGTAAGTCATCCACGGATATCCTTTCGTAAGGTTTGTTCATTCCTTTGCAAGCATTGAGGCTAATTCAGGTGTACCTATTTTGTGCAGCGGGGGGGGGGGGGGGTCCTCATCTGTTTGCACCCACAATACTCCCATGCTCTATACTTGGACTAATCGAAGAACATCAAGAAAAAGATTACACGCACATAAAGAGTGTTCTCGCTAGTGCCATTTTAACCTTCAACCTTACTGGTGGATATATCGAGGTTAAAAAGTACAGGAATCAAGCATCGACTTTCGGCCATAAGACCGACTTCTGCTGCATTTAGTAACCGAATGGTAGTAAGGCTAATGGATTCTACCTCATGCATCACATGATTGAGTACAGATATACAACGCCTTCGCATGTCATCTACTTCCAGCGATGTTGAGATTGTCAGCTGGACCACAAGCATAGGAAGGACACCGGATCATCGAATCTGAGCTGAGTTTTATCACATATAGTGTGAACTTGCCCAAGTGATCATGAAGGAGGTCATCAAACAAACAGGGATGTTCTTCCATGGGTGAATGAGGTGGGAGAATGTCTGAGAACTGCTATGCGCTCATCGTGTAGACCTGAATCCTTTCAACAAGCTCGGGTCATTCATCCTTTACTATGAAGATCGGGGCGCCGACATGGAGGAGTGATTGACGATGACAATGTGTGTTTATAATTAGTACTACCGGCTTTCTATGAACTAGCGTTTACATCTCTCTAGTTAATTAGCTTGTGTATGAGGAACTTCGTTATTTATGTTTACTATAGGCTTTCTATTAGCTTGAATCCTTTCTATTAGCTTGTGTCCGAGAACTGCTATGCGCTCATAGTGTAGACCTGAATCCTTTCAACAAGCTCGGGTCATTCATCCTTTACTATGAAGATTGGGGCGCCGACATGGAGGAGTGATTGACGATGACAATGTGTGTTTATAATTAGTACTACCGGCTTTCTATGAACTAGCGTATACATCTCTCTAGTTAATTAGCTTATGTATGAGGAACTTCGTTATTTATGTTTACTATAGGTTGCTTATATTTTGCTAACTATGCCTCTTTGTGTTTCTCAAGTACATTATGTTGCATACTATCATTCAATTCATCAACTTACTATGCAGGTACATAGATCGGAGATGGCGAAGGACTGCTACGTCGTATTCATTGCGAGGGTTCGAGGAGTGTACGACCACTAGCCAAACGCTGAGGCCCAAGTGGACAGGTACCCCAGGGCTAGCCACACAGGGTTCGACAGCAGAGCCAAAGCAGAAAATGGTTACTTGAGGTGGACTCTACGACAAGAGAGGGAGCGAAACCGGTGCCTCAAGAAGTACTACATAGTCGCGCTCTTGCTCATGCTGATCGCTCTTCTCTTATACATCATCGTTTAGATAGGGATGATGAAACTTGTGGGTGTGCCATAACTTGTGTATCTCTATTTTCGACATGTGATGATATTTGTGTTGGATAATGATGATGATTATGATGATGGTTTTACGAGACTATTGTATGTGTATGATATGATGAGAATAGTGTATGTTTACTATGATATGATGAAACTACTGTATAGAGCATGCACAAATACGTAGAGGAGGGATAAAAATGTGAAATCAGGAAACCTTAGAAGTAGCGTTGGTTGGGGTTTAGTAGCAGCGCTGGTTATCAGCAGCGCTTTTTATAGATCAACGCTACAGATATTTAGTGGTAGCGTTGGGTGGAAAATCGCTACTGCTAACTATACTTACTAGTAGCGCTAGCTTGAAAAGCGCTACTCCTATAAACTTAATTGTAGCAAGTTAGCAGTAGCGCTGCCACCAACGCTACTGGTAGAGGTAAAACCAGCGCTACTACTAAGATGGAGAATAAGAAATCTAAATCAAACATGCATCGCTCCCACTTCAACGCATCGCATTACATGTACCCGCAACTGTTGTTGTAGTAATCTGTGAGCCATAGGGACTTGGCAATTTTATTTCCAAGGGTATCAAGACTAGAAAAGCTTATTGAGAGAGGTATGTTTAAGTGGTGAGGCTACAGGAAGAACCAAGAGTTTATTTGACTGGCTAACTTACAAATAAAAGAATAAGAAGAGTGATCTACGCATAAACAAACGTGAACTAGTAATGATCAAGAACTAATCGTGAACACCTACTTACGAGTCAGTCATCACCCCACCGTGTTCCCATCCTAGTTCAAACCTCGCAAGAAGAGATGGTCACGGTTACGTACATGGTTGGTGTATTTTATTTGAGTGTACTTCAAGTTTTCTATGACCGTGTGTTAAAAAAAATCCAAGTTCCCACATAATAGCGGGCACGGCTTTCCGAAAGATTTTTAACCCTGCAGGGGTGCTCCAACTCATCCATCACAAACTAGCCACAAGTTGTGAGGAAAACCTCAACCACGGAAAACCTGCAGTCTCCTCGGAATCCCGGTTGAAAACTCAACCTCGAGATAACCCAAAGTATCCTCAGAATCTCGTGCACAAGACATTCGAGGAAGGTAAAACAAATCTTGCAAGGCCGCCAGACGTGTTGACAAACCTGATAGGAGCGGTGTATCTCGCGCTCAAGACACGACCGGATAAGCTACGCGTACAGTGACCCGATAGAAATCCCCGAGTAGCCCCGGGTGGCCCCGCACAGTGCTTTGTTTTGGACAAATACTCATGAGGAGCACTAGCTGGGGGTTTGATTAATTATCCACGTGGTCCGTAAAGTCCCTATGCAAGTTTTATTAGTTATTAGTCAAATGTAGTACCAATGTTGGGCCTTGCCAAAAGAGTTTTATCCAAAACCGAAAATCAAGGGGGTCCCCATAACAAACCCAAGCATGTTAGGAGTGCTCAATATGAAACATAACACCGGTACAGAAGTAACTAAAGCGGTAAAGGTGGAGCAAAATACCAAGCGAAAGGCCAAGCCTTCCACCTTTCACCAAGTATATATGTGCATTAAATTAACTAGCAATAATATTGTGATATCCAAGATATCCATGTTGTCACATGGAACAACCTGCACCTGCAACTAGCAACGCTATAAGAAGGGCTAAGCAAGCGGTAACATAGCCAAACAATGGTTTTCTCGGATGTGGAGGGGTTGGAGGCTTTTCAAGGCAATATTAGGAGGCTTGACATTACGGTGGTAGGTAACAAGACATAACGATAGAAGAGAGTCAACTATCATAGCAATGATAAAGTGGTATCTAGGGACATGGTCATCTTGCGTCAGATCCCGCTTGGAAGAACAACGAATTTGTGAAGTAGACAAACGGGCCTAGTCGAACAAATCCTCACACTCTGAATCGGTTCGAAACTTTATTGAGAAGAAACAATCTGAAAACAAACAATCAACACACGATAAACACCACAACATATTCATGATATGATGCACAAACAAATATAATGCATGTCCGTTTAATTATGCATGACATGATAAAGCACAACAATCAACTTTTACACATTAAGTGAAGCTCAATATGCAACGAGTTGTATATTGACAAAACTCTAGATTTGAATTACTTAGTTCACTCTCGTTTAGTTAGATGATAATATTAAATGTTATTAAACATGGCAAGAGGTGAAGCATAAAAAAACTAACTATATAGGCATTTTAAATGAGGTCAGAAACAACTTATAGCATTTTTGAAATGACCACATATGTTAGCTTCGAAATTGGTCCAGATCTGCCTAAAACAAGTTTTATGTTTATTAGACTGGAAAATAAAATGCACCATGTGATTCTACATGTCGTTCAAGGCGATTTACATATAAAGATCATCCAAAATAGATTTACGTTCTAAAAGATATGACCAACCCAAGATAATATGACATGAATGCAAAATGTATGCAAATGAGAACCAAAAACATTCCAAATCATGGATGCGGCAAGCTATTATGTAACTACAAGACATTCTAGGCAACTTTCATACGCATGTTCGAAATGGAGCAACGGTTCAACAAATACAACCGATACAACTAATACAAGTGATGACGGGAAAACGGGATGCGTGAGAACACGCGTCCACGTCATTGATAGAGAGTGAATAAATATAACACATCCAATGCATACAATAATAATAATAAAAGGATCGAAGATTGCGGTTCATACTTCCGGAACTCATACATTTATATATAAATTCCGTTAATTACATCTCCAAAAAGAACACCCCTGATTAAGAATTCCAACATATCTATTACATAGGATTACATCACATTATGACTATTACAAAGAGTAAAATAAAACTAAGAAATCCTCCTCGCCGCTGTTGGCGAAACCCTGCTTTGCGAACTTGAAGTTTATCTTCGTATTTATGCTTGGCATTTTCAATATATCTTTTCCTAGCATGCTTCATTTATTTCACTACTGAAATATGCTGGACGTGGCATTTGATTTTATCCTACATTTGAAAGGTAGGATATATATGCATACATCATAATTTATTCTTGTACTCGTATCAGCAATACAAGAAGTGTGTATGCAATTTTAGCTATGGACATGCACAGGACCTTTCGACATGCATGAAACGACAGCTACATATACTTGGCTTTGCATATTTATTTCAGTACTAGTCAATATTGTACTAACTTGTTGTGGAGGCATACTGAGTTATGTGCCGACCTTCCGGGATGTGCATTTATTCTTTTTTTGTATAAGACATATGTTTACTTGCACTAGTATTACTAGTACAAGGATATGCGTCGGACACTAATTTATTTAATCGGCTGTCCAACATGGATTTTGATGACCAAGTATAATCTTCTAATTGCTCATGGAGTTATGGTATGAAGTATGATTCTGTATATGATTTTTACCACTGATGGGTATAAGCATATAACTATCATACATGCAGAAAATGGAGACATGCATGATTTAATTTATGGGGATGCACTGTTCGCATGCATCAAATTATACGCAATGCAATATGTTTGTAAGTTGATTTATGGTAGGTTCGCAAATTTCAGAACCTAGGCCTAGTTTGACGTGTTAATGGGTGATGGTGCGTGCATGGTATATTTTTTTATCAGTGCAGGCAAAGTGCAAATACCTTAGTAATTTAGCAAGCCACATGTTGCTACGTCTGAAATTGCCTAGCCATGCAAAGGTTAATTTGATACTAACCGTAAGCACATTATCTTATTCCATTGTCAGATATGCACGCTCCTCTACTAGTACATGGCTACTAGTTAATCCACAAGGACATGTAATGATTTTGGGTATGATGATTATTCGTCTACTAAATATGGACAACTCTTTAATGAAATTTTAGAGCTTTAGCCTGTGTCAATATGACCAAACCAAAGACATGACTTGTAGTATTATATACATGAATTTAGAGCACCTTGGTTTTTGTCAATGTGACCATACCGAGAGCCAGTTTATTATGATCATGAGGGGAAGGCAATTCAGCATTTATCAACATGATCAAGACAACAAAGACCTATATATCTACTAGGGAGAGAAAATCCCCTAGTTTGTGTCAATGTGACCAAACTAGCAGATGAGGAGGAGGAACTCCACGGTATGTGTCGATGTGACCATCCAAGGAGCAAGGAAAGGACTTTATTTCCTACTTCTTGCAGATGTCCTCTGGGATTTCTCTTCTCGTCTGCAACGAGATCAGCAGCCGGCGGCCGATGGCAGCTTTGTGTGTGCTTTTGTTGTATGTGTGTATGATTCTATCGGTAGCAAGGAGAGAAGATGAATGGACGCCGGCAGCGAGAACAAAATGAGTCCAACCTCCCCTTCTGTGATATGCTAGCGCATGTATTTATAGGACCCGATGAGCAGCCAAGGCTCTCACGCACCCCGCCCACGTCCTCCAGATCGTGGTTCCCGTGAGATCGTGGGAATGGGGTTGCTCCTTTCCTTTTTTCTATTTCTTTATTGCTAATCAACCAGCCACGTCACATCATCTGACATGGCCTTAGTTAAGTTTTTTTTGGTTTGCAACGTGTGGTCTTTCTTCTTGTGTGCGCTCCTTTGGTACTCATCTGTGGCCCTTTGATATAATTGGAGCCTGATCCATGCATGCACGCCTAAGCATGGGAGGAGGACGTCCATTATGTATGACGTTGCTATATGGGTGAGCTGGATAATTAGTTCATTACTTACTAATCTTGCCGTGTAATCAATCCATGCATAATACATGCATGCACATAGCTCGTACTTACACCATATATATACGTAGCCATTTGCATGACCGGCCTAGCTAGGCCAAATTACTTGTTGTGACACGCAAAAGCATTTTTTATTAATAATTATACGACAGCTCAACATATTTTTATACATTGCAATGTGTTATCTTATTTTACACAGATATTATTGTACCAATATTTCTTTTAACGGCAATAAAATAATGTTCATAAATATGATATAATATTAGCATTGTCTATGAAAGTTGCATTTGGGTCAACATTGGTGTTTCGCCGTTGGTGACGACGTATATGTATGAAAGTCATATGTCCTTTAATTTATACGACGATATGGCTCTTTTTTTTAAGGTCCATTATTTTATACGGACATGCGTGGTGTAAAGTCATCATTTTTTTCTTTTAGCCGCATATTCGGTTATTAATTCACTGTTTTTTTTATTATTTTAAGGAAACGGTTTTATTTGAATAATATCTAAACACGATATTTTACTTTGATCGAAATAAGTGTCAACAGATGCCCTTCGAGGTCTGGGTGTAAATGATTTTGCTTTTGCACCTAGAGCTCGAAACCTTGTTTATTGGTGCACTATGATTATGATATCTGCATCCTAGGCTTATGAATGTACATATCACGTCTTGAGTTTGATGCTTATGGTTCGACATCATGAAACATTGGTGCACCTTTTCATGCAAGTTTGGCTCATGGAATATGTTTTTTGAGCGCACTTGACCTTAACATACTAGGAGTTTAATCCCATGAAGGTTGGAAAGTTGGATCGATTTTGATATTTTTACAACGCGCTTACAATTTATATTCATAAGATTTTGGAGTAACATTTTATGTGCTCCAGTTTATACTTACGAGGGTATGAAGTATTTTTTTATCACAGTTTAGATTCTTATGTTTATTGGAGCATTTTTTGTGTGTGCCCCAGTTTATACTTGTGGAATTATGGATGGTATGTGTTTATATCACAGTTTATACTCATAAGTTTATTGAAGTGCACTTTTTTTGCCCGACAGAGTTTATACTCATAAGTTTATTGGAGTGATATTTTTATTGAGTGCCCTAGTTTATACTTATTAGAGTTTGCAGTATATTTTCTTTGAGTGCCCCAGTTTAGACTTGTGAGGGTATGGAGTACATTTGCTTTTCTTTTCGCATCACAGTTTTGACTCATAAATTATTGGAGTATAATTTCTTTGAGTGCACCAGTTTATACTCGTGAGGGTATGGAGTATATTTTCTTTGAGTGCCCCAGTTTAGACTCGTGGGGGGTATGGAGTACATTTGTTTTTTCTTTTCGCATCATAGTTTAGAGTCGTAAGTTATTGGCGTATATTTTCTTTGAGTGCCCCAGTTTAGACTTGTGAGGGTATGGAGTACATTTGCTTTTCTTTTCGCATCACAGTTTCAACTCATAAATTATTGGAGTATAATTTCTTTGAGTGCACCAGTTTATACTCGTGAGGGTATGGAGTATATTTTCTTTGAGTGCCCCAGTTTAGACTCGTGGGGGGTATGGAGTACATTTGTTTTTTCTTTTCGCATCATAGTTTAGAGTCGTAAGTTATTGGCGTATATTTTCTTTGAGTGCCCCAGTTTAGACTCGTGGGGGGTATGGAGTACATTTGTTTTTTCTTTTCGCATCATAGTTTAGAGTCGTAAGTTATTGGAGTATATTTTCTTTGAGTGCCCCAGTTTAGACTCGTGAAGGTATGGAGTGTATATATATATATTAATTTTTTGGGGTGCAGTCCTAAGTTTATTAGAGTAACATTTTTTAACATCACAGTTCATACTCATAAGTGTATTGGAATAACATTTGTTTACACCACAGTTTATAGTCATAAGTGTATTGGAGTATATTGTTTACATCACAGTTTATACTCATAAGTGTATTGGAGTATATTTTCTTTTGCATCACAGTTTATATTCCTAAGTCGTTGGAGTAATTTTCCTTATGCTGCAGTTTAGACTCATAAGTTTGTTGGAGTGACAGTTTGGGTACCCCAGTTTATACTCATGAGGGTATGGCGTATAATTTTATTTGTGCCTCGGTTTAGACACGTGAAGGTGTGGAGTATTTTATTTTGGGTGCATCACAGTTTATACTCGTAAGTTTATTGGAGTAACATTTTATGTGCCTCAGTTTATACTCGTGAGGGTATGGAGTATTTTCTTTTGGGTGCACCACAGTTTATACTCGTAAGTTTATTGGAGTAACATTTTATGTGCCTCAGTTTATACTCATGAGGGTATGGAGTATTTTCTTTTGAGTGCATCACAGTTTATACTCGTAAGTTTATTGGAGTAGCAGTTTGGCTGCCCTAGTTTATACTCATGAGGGTATGGAGTGATGTGTTTTATTTTATTTGTTGTATCACAGTTTATACTCATAAGTTGTTGGAGTCGTTTTCTTTTATGTGCGTGCCCCAGTTTATACTCATGGGGTATGGAGTTTTTTTTTTGTGTCACAGTTTATACTCATAAGTCATTGGAGTATTTTTTTTTCTTTTATGTCGCAGTTTAGACTCATAAGTTTATTGGAGTGATTTTTCTTATGTCACAGTTTAGACTCGTAAGTTTATTGGAGTGTTTTTTCTTTTATGTCACAGTTTAGACTCGTAAGTTTATTGGAGTGTTTTTTCTTTCATGTCATAGTTTAGACTCGTAAGTTTATTGGAGTGATTTTTTTATGCGTAGCAACGCTTAAGGAATTTGCCATTTACCGGTGTCGGCGAGTATTCGCCATCTGATGATATAATTCTATATGCGCCCCTAGAATAAACCTCTTTGACAATGAAGGGACCCTCCCATTTAGGTTCAAATTTCCCTTTCATCCGGCGCGTGATATTCATAGGACGGATGATCGCAAGCACAAGATCTCCTTGTTTGAACGACCTTCGTTTCACTCGTTTGTCAAATGCTCGCGACATCCTAGCTTGGTATGCTTCAAGATTTTGCAGAGCTTGAAGCCGTTTCCCTTCAAGTATTTCTAATTCATCATGGCTTAGTTGTGCTAATTTTTCTTTTGATATTTTCTCATGAGTAGCGACCCTTAGAGAAGTAATTTGTACTTCCAAAGGTAAAACCGCTTCTCCTCCAAACACTAGGGAGTAAGGTGTCATTCCTGTTGGTGTTCGCGTTGTGGTTCTATAAGCCCACAAGGCTTCAAGGAGTTTTTCATGCCACTTTCGTTTAATTTTTGATACCACTTTCTTCAATAATTTGCAAAGAGTTTTGTTAAAAGCCTCGGCTTGTCCATTTGCGGCTGGATTATATGTTGTGGAGTAGATATGGTTTATCTTAAATTTTGAGCATAATTTGTCAACATGTTTATTTTTAAAGTGTGTTCCATTATGAGACATAATCCGAGAAGGAACGCCATAGGAGATGTGTTCTTATAAAGTGCTTCACATTCTCCGCTTTATCCTCTTTTAGTGGTATAAGTTCAGCCCACTTAGAGAAATAATCTGTTGCGGCCAAAATGAATTTGTGACCTTTTGACGATGGTGGATGAATTCGCCCTATTATATCCATTCCCCGCATTTCAAATGGCCAAGATATATTTGTGGCATGGAGTTGTTCATGTGGCTGATGTATAAAGTCAGCATGTACTTGACACTTATGGCATTTCTTTGAAAATTTATTAGCGTCGCCAAACATTGTGGGCCAATAATAACCCAAACGCCTTAGTTGATAATGGGATTTAGGACCAGATTGGTGTGACCCACATATTCCAGCATGAACCTCATTTAGGGCCTCCATAATTTCATTTCCTGCGAGGCATCGCAATAAGACACCATCATGTGAGCGCCTATAGAGTGTGTCATTGATGCATGTATAATGAACCGATCTTTTGCGGATTCGAGATCTTTCACTAGCATCCAACGGTAAATGTCCATGAAGTAAATATTCTAGGAATGATTCTCTCCAATCCCCTACTTCAATTTCACATATCCCAGCTGTCATCGTTGAATATACAATTGTTTCTTCTTCTTCAGCAAGTATCGGCAAGATTCTTCTTTCCTCAACATGGACATCCATCGATTGATGAGAAGATAGTGACATGCTAGCAGCTAGACTCGCTAATGCATCAACCTTGTCATTTTGGCTTCTAACAATATGTTTAACCTTCAGATCAGCAAACATAGACATGAGCATTTTGGCTCTTTTAAAGTATGGCATTAGTTCTTGCTTCTTAACCATGTAGACTCCCAACAATTGGTTAATTACCAATTGAGAATCACCATATACGATGAGTGAATCTAATCCCATATTTAAAGCTAACTCAAGCCCGACTATCAAAGCCTCGTGCTCGACGGAATTATTTGACACCGCTGAAGTCAAGGTAAATGAGTACGGAATTATATCTTTGCTTGGTGTAATGAAGATAACTCCGACACCTGTCCCTGATTTTCGGGAAGCGCCATCACAATACATTTGCCATGTTGAGCTTAGGATCGATGTGGTGAGCACTTCTTGATCCGGCAAGTCATCATCAATCGGGAAGTCATCCGGTATCGGATGCGCAGCTAAAAAATTAGCCAAGGCCTTTTATGGCTTTTTGTGGCACATATTTAATATCGAATTGTGACAATAACATTGCCCATTTCGCTAACCTTCCGGAAAGCACCATTTTATTCAGAATGTATCGAAGAGGGTCTGCCCTCGACACAAGATGTACAGTATGTTCTAGCATGTAGTGGCGTAATTTTTGTGCCGTAAATACTAATGCTAAACATAAATTTTGCCATGTCCGGATAATTACATTCAGCCCCCACAAGGGTGCGACTAAGGTAATATACGGACATTTCTTTCCCTGCATCATTATTTTGTGCCAATAGAGCGCCTAGCGATGTAGGCATGGCTGCTGTATATAGGATTAGTGGCCGATCCTTGACTAGTGCTCCTAAAATAGGAGGGTTTATCAAATATTTCTTAATTTCTAGGAATGCATTTTGGCATTCTTGATCCCATTCAAAAGGGACACCCTTTTTCATAAGGCGTGAGAAAGACTTGCATCTCCCAGATAAGTTAGAGATGAACCTTCTGATATATGCCAAGTGACCTTGGAAGCTTTTTAATTTATTTAGGTTTATAGGCGGTGGCATTTTGACGATTGCTTGTATTTTAGTTGGATCGACTTGAATGCCATGTTTTGTAACCACGAAACCAAGAAATTTTTCCGGAGGAAACTCCGAACGCACACTTCATTGGGTTCATTTTCAGATTATGTTGCCTAAGACGCTTGAAGACCACATGAAGATGCTTTAAGGGATCTTGGTCGCGCTTTGATTTCACAACTATGTCGTCTATATAACATTCGACGATGTCATACACCAACCCATCTAAGATGATTGCCATGGCTTGTTGATTTGTTGCCCCGGCATTTTTCAATCCGAAAGGCATAACTTTGTAACAGTATATACCTTTAGGTGTGCGGAATGCTGTTAGCTCTTGATCTTTCGGCGCCATTCTTATTTGGTCGTAACCGGAATAGCCATCCATGAAAGAATATATTTCATGCCCCATGAGGGCATCGACTAGTATTTCAGAAATAGGTATTGGGAAATCATCTTTGGGACATGCTTTGTTCAAATCCCTGAAGTCTACACATACACGAGTCTGACCATTTTTCTTTTTGACGGGTTCAATACTAGAGATCCACTTGGGATATTAGACCTCTCTAATGAGCCCTGCAGCAATGAGCTTGTCTACCTCATCTTCTATTTTTAGTAATACTTCAGGACGATACATTATTTTCCCTGTTTCACCGGCGTGACGCCATCTTGTACGGCGAGGCGATGTATTGCTACTTCCGGGTCTAGTCCGGGCATTTCTTCATATATCCAAGCAAACACGTCTCTGTTTGCAGCGAGGAATTTAGTATACTTTTCTTTATTTTCTTTAGACAAATGTTTACTGATAAAAATTGGATGAGGGTGATCGGTCATACCAATATTTATTTCTTCCAAGTCGTCAACTGTGGGCTGGTTGCCATCTTCCATTTGCGGAGATGCTTCAGCCATATCAATATATTCAGTTAACGCCATACAAACTTCATATCCTAACCCATATCTCTTTTCTTTTAAAAATTTGGTCTTCATGCAGAGCTTCAAGTTGTTCTGGAGACAACACTTTTTCAAATGGCGCAAGTTGCCCTCGGCCGTTGCATAAAGATGGGCGAGTGAAGATATCATATCCCATTTTCTGCATCATATATAGAACTCTAGTATCATATAAAGAAATAGGCAATGACTCATCATTTTTATTTGACAAGGTAATTTGTGCCACTTGCTTGTTTTTATTTTTTTATACTGATGTGACTCCTTAGCTAGTTCAATTTTGTGTTGAACTAAAGGAGGTAGAGGCATAGGAAGTTTTGTACCTCTCTTACCGGATGACTTATTCACGATGCGGAATATTGGGTCGCCCTTCTTTCTTTGATTACTTGGTATATACTGATAGACCTTTTCACCGGATGAATTTTCTGCAACATCTTTTGCCGTAACATTTGGTTCAGGCACTACTATCGACTTTGGCTTGTCCACCTTTTCGACAGGCTCAAAGTAAAATTTTGCATCAGCATAGAAGGATTCAGCTACCATGAATGGCCTTTTATCTACAAATATTCTGACTGTTTCTCCAGACTCCTCTCTGTACTTAATGCATTGATGAAGTGTCGATGGTACAACTTGATTTTCATGCAACCATGGTCGACCCAACAAAGCATTGTACGAGGTAGTTCCGTCAATTACATGGAAGGTCACGTTTGTGCATAGTGTTTCCAATTTTAAAGTCACAGATATGGTACCCATAGCCTCTTGACCTGACTGATTAAATCCATGGATCACTACATTAGACCGACATAGGTCTCTTGTATTGTATCCTATTCTTTTCAGAGTACGTAGAGGTAGTAAGTTTATAGCAGATTCACCATCTATCATTATGCGGTTTGTTGGTGAGTCACTGATCTCACCAAACATGAGAAGAGGTCGGTTGTGTTTCTTAGAGCCTAGCAGCTTGTCCTCATCACTAAATGTAATATTCAGTACATCATTTAGTTCAGTTTCAGTTTGGGAAACTTCAACTCGATAATCTTCAGGGAATGACAATGTCGTAACCAAAGCCTTGCGCAAATCAGAAGAAAGAGACAAAGCATCATATACTGAAAGCATAGCTGGTACTTTCTTCAAGTGTGAGATTACATCATACTTGACCGACACCTTAACAGTAGGGTCAGTCATTTCATCAGGAACTACATCTTTGTTCCTAGGCTCCTTTCTGGGTGGAGGATGTGGGTCAGCTAGCTGATGACCTGATCTAAGATGGACTTGATCCACTTCAGGCGCCTCTTCTTCAGGGAAGTGAAGAGACTTACTATCATCCTCGAAGACACCAATGGCCAGAACATTAAATTCTTGGCGAACTTCTTTTAATCGCTTCGCCAAGCTTTCTGATATTCCCGGCCTGGAGCGCGGAACATTGGTTTCTTTCTCCACTTGATGGTGGACGATGAGTCCAAGTCGCTATCGTCGTCGATCTTTAGATCCTCGGGGCTCGATGGAGTATAATCCACGGGGCTCGACGGCGTGTAGTCCTCCTCTGCGGAGAGCACCTCTTCCGAGCTGACATCTATAGCCCGTTCCTTATCCAATGTGCGGTTCAATTCCTGATAATATGACAGGATCAAACTCACCATCTGATTTCAATATATTTTTATCATAAGCTGGTCTCATGTTTGAAGAGGCACAACTACTCACCATGTCATCTTGAAGGGTTGCCACGTTTGCTGCAGCAACCTTCTTTCCTTTCTTTAAACTTTTAAGCAAGTCTACATCAATAGTTCCTTCATCAATCAACTTTTGAATGAGGTTCTTCACTACAAAACAGTCCTTGAGAGTATGACCCAAGATACGGTGGTAGTGGCAGAAATTTGGATCTTTGAACCTATTGGCTTCTTCTAGTCTCTTTGAATTTGGAAGCTCAATAAGTTTCAGCTGAAGTAAACCAGCGAACAAGTCACCAATTTCTTCAACAGGAAAAGAATATTCTCTGTTTTGACGCTCAGTGAGGGTCGGCCTCCGAGTTGGTGCACCTACACGCTCTGCATTTCTCACGGCGGGTGCCCCGGACTGAAACTATGGTTTCATTGTTGTTGTCTCCATGACATGCGTTGGCTTTGGCTTGGCAGGCAACTTATCACGCTGACCGCTGTTGTCAACCGGCTTGTATACCGTCTTTGTACGGCGTGCTACAAGCTGATTGTAATTCTCAATTTTTGTGGCTTTTGAGGCCAACTCTTCAAAGTAGTAGGCTGCACACCATGTAGATACACAGCCATATATGAATGCAGATTATTCATACACATACGTACAACTTCGGGTTCCGTGAGTGGCTGCGGACAGTGAAGGCTTAACTTCCTTCATCTATTAATGAAATCTGCAGCTTTCTCGTTTGTCGCTTGCTCTGTTTGAGTTAGCTCTGTAATGCCAACAGTTCTCTGAGTGATGTAGAAGCGCTCAAGAAAAGCATCTTGCATTTGTTCCCATGTCTTGATCGAACTCGGTGGCAATGTGCTATACCAAGTAAAAGTAGGACCTGACAAAGTTTGCACAAATTGTCGCAGTAGCAATGCGCCATTTTGAGCTGTGTCTTGACAAGCTGCCAATAAATGGGCAACATGTTCATGCGGAGATCCGCCTCCACTGAACTTATTGAACTATGGTTGTCGATAATTTGCTGGGAATGGAACAAGGTCTACATCCGGCGGGTATGGCTTAACATACCCTAGACGCATGGAGTAGTGAGTCTGCATATATTGGGCTTTGACTCCTTCAGCTATCATTTTCTGGATGGCTTCAAGATTTAGTCCCTAACCACCTTGATCATTGTTACGGCTACTGGAAGCGTTCCTCCAAGCTTCAGCACTTGTATTATTTTCTATGAGATTGTGCAGAGCAACCAGTTCATCTTCCTTCTGCTGAAGTGCAACAGTGAGTTGTGCTAGCTGCTCCTCAACTGAACAACCTCCATTCGCTGCGAGGACTTGCTCCACACGGACTGTACTAACATCAGACTGTTGTTCTTCCTGAGATTTTAATTTATTCTTAGAACCATGTTCAACACCATCATGTAGAGGATTATGACCCTCCACATAATCTGAATCATGTTCCTCATTACTCGAATTTATTTGACTGCGAGTTATGGGACGATGGCCTGGTACAATATCTTTCTAGGATTTCTTTCTCTTGAAGTGAACTGATGTCGATGATGTTTCACTATCATTGTCCATTGCCTCCGTGACACCAACTGGCAGCACATTGAACACCTCAAATGAATTTCTCTGATCTCTTTTGCGAGCTGGCCATGGAGTGAGCACCGTGGCAGACTTCTTTGTTGTATTTTTTAATTCCTTTCTCACATGCATATCATTATCTTCACTTGACACTGGATAACTTCTGTCTTCTATTCTGCTGTAACCTGAATCAGCACGTAGAGCCATCTCTCTTCTCTTCAGAGTTGCCCGTTTTGCACTTGCATGACCAGTCTGAGTGACATACTCTTTTCTCCTTGGCACTTCTTTTACTAACTCTTCATACTCCGTCCATTTGGCAAGAGCATGAACTCGGCGCATGATTTTGCTACCAACGTCATCTGCGGACATAGAGTGGCCTGGCAACATTTCTTTCATTGCTTGACATACATTCCTTTTCATGATTTTGTGGAATTCAGTACTACGCCTTCCACAGATTCTTGCATTCCCATCTCTATTTCTGATGGGGTATGCAATTTCTTTCCGCTGACGGCTTGCTTCAGTGGACTAGATGAGTGCTGGAAAGTCGACCCATGCTGGACGAGCACTGTGCCGGCGACGACGGTGCCGACAGGATCAAATGAACCTTCAAATGATGGACGCGACATTTGCACCAACGATGACAAGGGGTCTGAAATTGTTGTTGTTGGATCGACATGACCTGTCCTCATATCATCTGGAGTGAGGTACACCCCCTGCCACACACTACAGGAATCAGCTTCTTTGTCGTCTGCCATCACACACGGCAAAGAGGTCTACACCAACGACAAAGAGCTTTGTCGTCTGCCACCTGTCGGCAAAGATTCTGTGTCAGCCTACGACTGCATTGTAGCTTCTTTGCCGTCAGCCTACCCTAAGCGGACGGCAAAGCTCTTTGTCGTCCTTGTCAGACACTGAGCAGTCGGCAAAGAGATTGAGACGGCAGCCGACAGGCGACGCCTCTGTTAGGGCTAACGGAGGCTTTGCCGTCTGCTTCTATGGGCCAGCACAGAGTTGGGCCAGCGCGTGTCGGCTTCTTTGTCGTCTGCCTCCCTACCACTTTGCCGTCAGCCTCCCGAGGCAGCGGACGACAAAAGAGCCCATATGGCCAGCTCCTGCTGCCCAGGTTGCACAGCTGGGGGGCACGTGGCACCTTTGCCGTCAGCTGCCTGATGGCAAAGGCCTTTGCCATCAGCTGGCAGACGACAAAGAGCCCATATTATCACATTTTTCACTACTGAAATTTAGAAATTTGCCGTCTGCCATGGCAGACAGCAAAGGGGGAACCACGGACGACAAAGGCTTTGCCGTCGATCAGCTGACGGCAAACTAGACGATAAAAAAATCTGGTGCAGAGGTTCTTTGCCGTCTGCTATTTTAAAGCGGACGGCAAAGAATCTTTGCCATGAGGGGGCAGACGGCAAACTAAATGGGACGGCACATAGTGCAACGGCCCCGTTGAGTGTTAACGGCAGGCCTCCTCTCTTTGCCGTCTGCCATCCGCCCCTTTGCCATGTGGAGGCAGACGACAAAGAGGGGAGAGAGAGGGGCTGATTCCCCCCTTTACCGTCTGCCCACCCCCCTTTGCCATGTGGGGGGCAGACGGCAAAGAGGGGAGAGAGAGGGGGCAGATTCCCCTCTTTGTCGTGTGCCTACTCCCCTTTGCCATGTGGTGGCAGAAGGCAAAGAGGGGAGAGAGAGGGGGCAGATTCCCCCCTTTGCCGTCTGCCATCCCCCTTTGCCATGTCGGGGCAGACGGCAAAGAGGGGAACCAGCACCTTTTTATTTTATTTTTTATTATATCGAGCATTTTTAACAATAATCAGGATATATATATATATATTTGACATAAATAAATTTCTTTCCGTACTCATAACCATATTAAAATAACTCTCATCCATAGTGCATACATATTATGCAAGTTGCATCCGTACCAAACCATATATTACACCAGTTTCATCCACATGCATACAAAGTTTCATATATATCCATATACTACAATAGTTTAAATACAAGCCATGGTACAAGAAATCATCTTCAAGCATTCCATCAATATAATCCAAGCTTCCCGTGAAGTGAAGGTAATCTGCAAAATGACAAATAAGAAAGTTAGAAGAATAATACTAGATGAAGAAGTGTATATATAGGTTATTTCGGAGAGAAATTAGCTAAGTATAGACCATTTAGGAGCTAACTAAGCTAATTATGTCATTTAGGTGGAACCCTAGCTAACTATAGGTCGTTGCGGAGCTAACTTGGGTAAAATAGGTCATTCCGGAGCAAACTATGCTTATTAAGCCATTTTGGATCTAGCTAGGCTAATTATAGGCCATTTAATACCTAAGTTAGGGGGAATATGTCATCTTGCAGCTATGTAAGCCTTATTATGTCATTTAGGAGAGAACTTAGCTAACTACAGGTCATTTTTTTATTAAATAGGTCATTTTGGAGCTAACTAAGCTAATTATGTCATTTCGTAGGATAATTAACCAATTTAGCCTTTCTTGGATGAGTCTAAGCTACGTAGAAGAAGACAAAGAGAAGAAGAAGCAAAAGAAGGAGGAGGAGGAGGAGGAGGAGGAATAGGAGGAGAAGGAGAAAGAAGAGGAGAAGAAGAAGAAAAGAAGAAGGAGAAGGAGAAGGAGGAAGAAGGAGGAAGAAGAAGGAGAAAAGGAGCTCCTTAACCTTCTTCTCCTCCTTCTTCTCCTTCTTCTTATCCTCCTCCTTCTCCTTCTTCTTCTTCCTTCCTTTCATTTTTCCTCTTTCTGCTCCTCTTGTCCCCTTCTTCGGGCTAAGTTGGCTAAGAATGCCTTTTTGGAGCTAATTATGTCATTTCGAGGATAATTAGCTAAGTATAGGTCATGTTTTATTAAATAGACCATTTAGGAGCTAACTAAGCTAATTATGTCATCTAGGTGGAACCCTAGCTAACTATACGTCGTTCCGGAGCTAACTTGGGTAAAATAGGTCATTCCGGAGCAAACTATGCTTATTAAGCCATTTTGGATCTAGCTAGGCTAATTATAGGCCATTTAATACCTAAGTTAGTGGGAATATGTAATCTTGGAGCTACGTAAGCCTTATTATGTCATTTAGGAGATACCTTAGCTAACTATAGGTCATTTTTATGAAATAGGTCATTTTGGAGCTAACTAAGCTAATTATGTCATTTCGTAGGATAATTAGCCAATTTAGCCTTTCTTGGATGAGTCTAAGCTACGTAGAAGAAGAGAAAGAGAAGAAGAAGTAAAAGAAGGAGGAGATGGAGGAGAAGGATAAGGAAGAGAAGAAGAAGAAGAAAAGAACAAGGAGAAGGAGAAGCAGGAAGAAGGAGGAAGAAGTAGGAGAAGGAGGAGCTCCTTCTCCTTCTTCTCCTCCTTCTTCTCCTTCTCCTTATCCTCCCCCTTCTCCTTCTTCTTCTTCTCTTCTTCTTCTTCCTTCCTTTCATTTTTCCTCTTTCTTCTCCTCTTGTCCCCTTCTTCGGGCTAAATTGGCTAAAAATGCCTTTTTGGAGCTAATTATGTCATTTCGAGGATAATTAGCTAAGTATAGGTCATGTTTTATTAAATAGACCATTTAGGAGCTAACTAAGCTAATTATGTCATCTAGGTGCAACCCTAGCTAACTATACGTCGTTTCGGAGCTAACTTGGGTAAAATAGGTCATTCCGGAGCAAACTATGCTTATTAAGCTATTTTGGATCTAGCTAGGCTAATTATAGGCCATTTAATACCTAAGTTAGGGGGAATAGGTCATCTTGCAGCTATGTAAGCCTTATTATGTCATTTAGGAGAGAACTTAGCTAACTATAGGTCATTTTTTATTAAATAGGTCATTTTGGAGCTAACAAAGCTAATTATGTCATTTTGTAGGATAATTAGCAAATTTAACCTTTCTTGGATGAGTCTAAGCTACGTAGAAGAAGATAAAGAGAAGAAGAAGTAAAAGAAGAAGGAGGAGGAGGAGGAGGAGAAGGAGAAGGAAGAGGAGAAGAAGAAGAAAAGAATAAGGAGAATGAGAAGGAGGAAGAAGGACGAAGAAGAAGGAGAAGGAGGAGGTCCTTCTCCTTCTTCTCCTCCTTCTTCTCCTTCTTCTTATCCTCCTCCTTCTCCTTCTTCTTCTTCTCTTCTTCTTCTTCTTCCTTCCTTTTATTTTTCCTCATTCTTCTCCTCTTGTCCCCTTCTTCGGGCTAAATTGGCTAAGAATGCCTTTTTGGAGCTAATTATGTCATTTCGAGGATAATTAGCTAAGTATAGGTCATGTTTTATTAAATAGACCAATTAGGAGCTAACTAAGCTAATTATGTCATCTAGGTGGAATCCTAGCTAACTATACGTCGTTTCGGAGCTAACTTGGGTAAAATAGGTCATTCTGGAGCAAACTATGCTTATTAAGCCATTTTGGATCTAGCTAGGCTAATTATAGGCCATTTAATACCTAAGTTCGGGGGAATATGTCATCTTGCAGCTACGTATGCCTTATTATGTCATTTAGGAGAGAACTTAGCTAACTATAGGTCATTTTTTATTAAATAGGTCATTTTGGAGGTAACTAAGCTAATTATGTCATTTCGTAGGATAATTAGCCAATTTAGCCTTTCTTGGACGAGTCTAAGCTACGTAGAAGAAGAGAAAGAGAAGAAGAAGTAAAAGAAGGAGGAGGAGGAGGAGGAGGAGGAGAAGGTGAAGGAATAGGAGAAGAAGAAGAAAAGAAGAAGAAGAAGGAGAAGGAGGAAGAAGGAGGAAGAAGAAGGAGAAGGAGGAGCTCCTTCTCCTTCTTCTTCGCCTCCTTCTTCTCCTTCTTCTTATCCTCCTCCTTCTCCTTCTTCTTCTTCTTCCTTCCTTTCATTTTCCTCTTTCTTCTCCTCTTGTCCCCTTCTTCGGGCTAAATTGGCTAAGAATGCCTTTTTGGAGCTAATTATGTCATTTCGAGGATAATTAGCTAAGTATAAGTCATGTTTTATTAAATAGACCATTTAGGAGCTAACTAAGCTAATTATGTCATCTAGGTGGAACCCTAGCTAACTATAGGTTGTTTCGGAGCTAACTTGGGTAAAATAGGTCATTCCGGAGCAAACTATGCTTATTAAGCCATTTTGGATCTAGCTAGGCTAATTATAGGCCATTTAATACCTAAGTTAGGGGGAATAGGTCATCTTGCAGCTACGTAAGCCTTATTATGTCATTTAGGAGAGCACTTAGCTAACTATAGGTCATTTTTTATTAAATAGGTCATTTTGGAGCTAACTAAGCTAATTATGTCATTTCGTATTATAATTAGCCAATTTAGCCTTTCTTGGAGCTAACTAAGCTAATTATGTCATTTAGATGGAAGTCTAGCTATTTTTTATTAAAACACTAGAAATAACATACCATTATCGTCATCACAGCGGTGAAGCACAGTGGCTCTTGCTTGTTCCACCTGGAGAAGGCTGCCCTGGAGAAGGCTCGACTGTAGAAGGGTCGTGCGATGCGTTTCGGGAGATATTCTGCACCAAACATCATTTGCAATGTGTAGTTAGCATGAGGACACTCTTAAGATCACTGCACTGAAATAAAACTCACCGTCCCCGCCACGTTAATGACTGGCATCGCAGAGGGACTTGGCCGCTCTTCTCGCACATAGACTGTACATTTGGTTTCGACAAGTCAAACTTTTTATTTATTAATGAAACGGACATTCAAATGCAAGATTTGAAATAACATGAAGAAGAAACTTACCATGAAGAGCTCGCATATGGCCCTCTCCGCCTCCACCAATGCAGTCATCCTCTCCTCCAGCTCCCTAATTTCCTTATCCTTCTCCGCCATAGCCGCCTGCATTGCCTCTCTCTCTCTTTCTAAATAGCAGCCTTCAACACAACTCATTGTTAGCAATGTAATCATATTGGTTCCAACGCACAACATAATGCGGAAAGATAGTTGAGTCCATTAATCTAACCTCGATGGCGAGCTCGACTGGCTGTGGACGACATGTTATCTCCGGACAAGAGCTCGTTTGGCATGCCTTTATCTGGCGGAGAGTGCTAGGACAACGTATAAGGCCGTCTCCAATGGCGATCGAGCCATGGGGCCTCCCGTTGCCAGCTATCATCACCAGCTCTGGATCAATAGGCCCCTCGGTCGGGTTAAAGTCCTCCCCTTTCCTCGCCTTCCCGTGATCTCTGTACTTCACGAGCTTGTGGTGGGAGGAGATGTTGGTGAAGTTTTCTGGATGCTCGAGGTCAGACTCAGAGAATGCCTTGACCTTCTTGTACGAGGCAGTATGGGCCATTGCATACAGGTCGTACATCTGTGGCACCTCCGTCTTATTGTGACGCGCCTAAAAGAGAGAGAATGGAAAATTGTATTAGTAAAGGGCTCAAGATAGCATTAAGAATGAATTGCATGAGGCATGAAGCAAACCACATACCCAGTTCTCGCCAAATTGGATTAAGTTGATGCTCCCTTGATGGTGTGGCACGCCAACCATTTTGCCAGGCCTCTCCTTGGCGTTGTTGTGGCTGGCCTCCCATGTTTCGGAGCACCACTGATCCACCAAGGCCTCCCAACAATCCATCTTATCCACACACCATCTCGGGGGCACCTAAGTTAATAAAGAGAAATTTGAGCGTGTAAGAACCAAGTCAAGGAAACTAACTACAAAGCCATAATAATACATAATTACCTTCATGTAATGCTCCTTCTCCATCTTAGCATCACGGCACTTCGCCTTGTCAATCCTAATACGCCATGTGGTATAGTAGTCTCGAACAGCCTGCACCCGAGCCTCGTGCCGAAAGTTTTGAAGTAGGTGGCTACATTCGGTTTCGATAACCATTGCCGCGTCCTCCTCGTATCCCTCCTCACACCTGTAGTAGGCCTGCAAACGAGACAACACCGATTAGTACAATAAATAGCTATGGTTGATCTATAATTGTGTGAAGGAGAAATTACCCAGAACTTTCGGATCACCATGTCCGCCCTCGTGTCGCACAAAACACTGTCGATCTCCACATCTGGCGGGGCTGGGGCACCCAAGTAGTGCTCCCAGGTCATTCCTACCTCTCGCTCCCGACCGGGCAACGTAACAAACCCTGGGAAGTTTTTACGGCAAAGAACACCAAGGACGTTGTTGGGCTTGCGGACACCCTTGGCAACAATCCAACCTCTACAGTATGACACATTAAAGCCAAAACAAATTAAAGAGAAAACGTGAAGGCAAAAGGTTAAATAAGAGTAAATTAACTTACTTGTCCCCATTTGGCCTAATCGACCACCTCTGCTCGGGGGTCGCTGGCACGAGCGAGAGCCCCGAACTACCATGCTGGTAGACGGTAGCCCCCTCACCCAGCTCCTCGTCGCTACCAGCATCCCACTGGGTCTCTTGGGACGTACCCTCACCCCTGCTTTGCTCCGGAGTCGCCTGGAAGGAAGCCTCTGGGACACGAGTCTCGTGGGTCGAAGGCTCGTCGACCTGAGGCTCGTGAATCGGAGACCGTGTAGCCTCCACCTCAGACAAATCCACCCTAGAAGTCCTGTGCTCAGGTGAATCAGCTTGGGGTGGTGGCGGAGACCGTGTAGCCGCCACCTCAGAAGGCGTGGCAGCCACCGCCCTACCTCTCCCGTGGCCACGTGTACCTTTAGTACAACATAAATACCAACATGAGTAATAAAATATATATAAATACCAATATGCATACAACATGAGTACACCAACATGAATACAACATGTATCTTTAGTACCCCTCGGCTTTGCGGGGGGTCGACCTCCTCTCACGGGGGGCGCTCCTTGCAGAGTAGAGAGCAACGCTCTCCGAAGAGGCGAGGCAGGAATGGAAGTACCCATCCCATCACCCGCCGACGAAGAAGGAGCCGCGGAGTGCTTTCGACCCTTTCCCACCATCTTTCAACACCTTTCATGACAAAGAATAAATGAAATTAGTACAACATAAATACCAACATCAGTAATAATAGTTGAATACCTGACATGAACTCAAAATTTATATATAGTATAATAGTTGAATACCTAACATGAACTCAAAATTTATATATAGTATAATAGTTGAATACCTGACATAAACTAATAACAGTCGTGCTCGTCTATATATGCTTCGGGGTCAATAAATGCATCATGACCATCACTATCATCAATAAATGCATCATCATCATCACTATCACGAAGAACATGTGGAAGGCCACCATTATGTAATCGGTCAAGAAGTGACAGGAGTAACCTCTTCTTCTTCCAGCTCTTCCTGTTCGGGCTCAGGGGTTAAGACGGATTCAATGTCGTTGTCTACTTCAATGTTCTGGGGTGAAGTAGAGCGGTTCTTGAAACGTTTCTTGGACATACGTGTTTCTTGGAAGAATTCTCCTTCATATGTGTCTGGGTTAATGTGAGGTTCGTAATCCTCTTTCATTGATGGTAGGTGGTCTAAAATGTGGTGGCACTTCATAAACGACATCCCAACCTTTGAGATTTGGATCAGTTTGGCGCGCCCACGGTAGATAGAAAACTTGTGTCGCTTGTTGAGCCGTAATATAGACATCGCGAACATCTAAGTGGGTGTTTTGGTTGATTTCGACTAGTCCTATATGTTCATGAGTCCTTCTAGTCTCCCTCAGCTCAAACCAATAACATTTGAAGACTACGACGGTCGGTGGGTTTTCACCATAGAATAGAAGTTCATAAATTGCTTCAACTCTAGTGTCTCCTTCGCCGATAGCAGAGATAGAACAATTGGTAGTCTTTAGGTCGGGCATAGATAGATCTTTGCCAAAGGTGCAAAAGTGATACCCGTTGATGTTGTATTTGTCAAATGAACGGACCTTATAGTCAAAACCATTAGCGACTTGTCTCAACTCGGCATCCATAGACTCTGCATCAGCCTACAAGTTTAATACGAAAGAATGGATGCATTAGCCGCAAATTAGACCAAGAAATCAAATGGGCCCTTAATGGTAATTAATTACCCTTTGTTTTAACCAAGAGATGAAACCAGGATAGTCGCCTCCATGCTTTGCGAGAAGCTCATACTCTTCAACGGAATCCTTTTCGATGACCGCTCCATCCGAGAATTCGGCGACGTATCGACTATATCAAATATCCAGGAATAAGAGTAGTTCAAAGCAATTAGAAGTTGCGGAACAATAAATTACCGAGAACTTACTCGATGTACGGCCGCACTTCTGTTAGGTTGGTGAAGATATACAATGAAATGGTTTGCCATTCTTCGACATCCAACGATTTCCCTTTCGAAGAACCGGATGGTGCGAGCTTACCTTTGAATAGGCTGAGGTTGGATCGAACTTTTTTTTCGATCGCCATCATTGTACCGAGGCTTCACGTTATGCAAATGATGATTTTTGGCTTCGTAGTGTGCTGGCATGAAGTTTGTCGCCTCCTCAGTAATGAATGCCTCGGCCATCGATGCTTCAATTCTATGTTTATTTTTACACTTAGCTCGAAGCGTCTTCTGCATCCTCTCAGTTGAGTAGCACCATCGATTTTGAATGCCCCCCCCCATTCTTGCCTCGGTCGGGAGATGCAAAATCAAATGTTGCATTGGATTAAAGAAGCCCGGTGGAAAGATCTTTTCTAATTTGCAGATCAACTCAGGCGCCAACTCTTCCATTTCATCTAGCACGCCAGGTGATAGTTCTTTCGCACAAAGAGAACGGAAGAAATAGCTCAGCTCTGCCAGTACTAGCCATTCATCCTCGGGATAAGGCCACGCAACATCACCGGCATTACCCGCTCAATCCATATGTGCCAATCATGACTCTTGAGCCCAAATATTTTCAATTTCTCAAGACTCGCTCCCCTCTTTAGATTCGCAGCATACCCATCGGGGAACATCAACCGCATTTTCACCCACAATAGCATTTCCCTCATAGCTGGCCTTTCAAGATTGAACCATGCCTTTGGCTTCGCTATGCTTTGCTTTCCTTTCCGTTGTCGCAAGTTTTGCAACGGTCTATCACATAGAGCCTCCACGTCGATTCTAGCCTTAGGATTATCTTTTGACTTCCCCTCTATGCCGAACAATGTACCAAAAATGGCCTCCGCAATATTCTTTTCAGTGTGCATCACGTCAATGTTGTGTGGGCAAAGGAGGTCTTTGAAGTAAGGCAGATCCCATAAGCATGACTTGTGACTCCAGGCGTGTTCCGTATTATACCCTTTGAAGTATCCTGGACGCAAAGGATCAGTCTCGAGAGCGTTTAACTGATCAAGGGTCTGTTGGCCTGTCAACGTAGCTGGTGCAGTGTTTTTGACAACTCTACCTTTGATGAAATTCTTCTTGTCTTTTCTGAACTTATGGTCAGGATCCAGGAATTGTCTATGCATGTCGAAGCAAGAATACTTGCGACCAGCCTGCAGCCAACGGAACTGAAGAGCTGCCTTGCATGTGGTGCACGGGAACCTTCCATGCACACACCAGCCAGCGAATAGCACAAAGGCCGGATAATCATGCGTCGAGTACAAGTACCACACATGCATTTTGAAATTTGTTTTGGTAGCCGCGTCGTAGGTCTTGATCCCATTATTCCAGGCTTCTTGCAACTCATCCTTAAGCGGCTACATGTACACATTCATATTCTTCTCCAGATAGTTGGGCCCTAGAATTATCAACGTCAGGAAAATGTTCTTTCTTTTCATAATCTCTCCGGGTGGCAAATTTAGTGGAATGGCAAATACAGGCCAACAATTGTATTGTGATTCCGTCATACCATACACATTGAACCCATCCATGCTGATGGCAACTCTAGGTTGCCTTGGATCTTCTGATTTATCCTTATGTAATGCATCGAAGTACCTCCATGCAAAACCATCTGAAGTGTGTACCAGCATCTTGTTCCCATCCGCATCTAGTTCGGTTCTTTTGCCCAATTTGTGCCATGTCATCTGTCTGGCCGTCTCTTCGACCATGAAAAGACGTTGAAGTCTTGGTACGATTGGCAGATACCTAAGAACACTAATGGGGATTTTGGTCTGATTCTTCTCACCCATGCCGTTGTCTACCACAATATACCTGGAAAAATTGCAAATCAGGCAATAGTTCAAGGCCGCATACTCAAGCCTAAATAAGGCACATCCATTCTCATAGGCATGTATCTTCTCATAGGGCATCTTAAGTACATGGATGATTTTCTTTGACTGGTACATGTTTGCAGGCAGTACATGGCCTTTGGTTAGAAAGCGTCCAAGTATCGTCATCATCGCGTCGTAGCATTCTCTGCCTAGGTTGAATTGAGCCTTCAGAGCCATTACTTGCGCGATGGCATCCAGCTGACAAAGCTCAGTCTGCTCGTGGAGAGGACGTTTTGAAGACTCCAACATTTCATAGAAGGCCTTTGCAGATTCCTCCATCTCATCGTCCGAATCCCGAGCATCATCAAAGTCTTGCACCATGTCTTCAATCCCGGTACCATTCTCGTCGGTGCGACGACGAATCACCTCAGCTCTGGCACGTTGGTCCGACTCACCATGAAAAGTCCACACCGTATAATTAGGCGTAAAACCCCACTTCTGCAGGTGTTTACCCATTTCAAACTATGTCTACTTTTTCCAGTTGTCGCTGTTGGGACAGGGGCACCATGTTTTTTGCTGGCCATTTGCAAATGGAGCTCTCACAAACCCCCTGGTTTTTGTTAACCATTCATGGGTCATGTCTTTCTGACTAGGGTGACCAGTGTACATCCAAGCACGATCACTCATGTTGCCTAGATACCTATGGGGGCACAAGAAATAAATATATAATTCATCATCTATATTCATACGCTAATCAAGTTTGTCAGTTTTATTACGTCCATGCAACCTACATGCTAATAGGTAAAGATAGGTCCTAATCCCACCCGAGTATGTGTAGATTGGGTTCGTTTTCCCATGCTCTGCTCGAAATGCGACGCAGAATTTTGGCAGCACCTCCCCGCTGTTCTCCTGATACACGTCTCGGCAATAAGCAGAGAGGATGTGTACCCGGAGAACAACAGGGGAGGCACTGATGAAATTCCGCATCGGATCCGGAGCACAGCATACGGGAAAACAAACCCAATCTACACATACTCGGGCTGTCCATGGATAATGTTGGACAATTCGAAAGGATGGCGGTTATAAATATGCAAAGAAATGCATATTTATAGATGTCGCCCTTTCGAACGGGAGACGCATTTTGGTCACGCATACTGGTCACGCATACTCATGATTGAAGAAACCTATAGCTTGCAAGTTTCATCGGCACGAAGACCGGGACAGAGCAAATTAAGGGGGTAGGAGGAGAAGTCATTTGTGCTCACCAACAAACGCAAGGACGGAGCTCGTCCAACGCACGTGGAGGTCGTCGAACAACTGCACATTGAAATTCACACGATCAACACAAATATGATGTTTTTATAATTAACATAATCAGAAAATATGTGACCTAACTCATAATTTACAAAACTATGACCCCGTCGGTTTGTGGAAGGCCGAAAATCACCTTCTCGTTCAATCAGAGGCAGAAGAGTTGTCGGGAGTCGGGAGTTAGTGGCGTTGGGACTCAGTGCCGTCGAGGGTTGGTGGTGTCGGGTGTCGGTGGCGTCGGGGTTCGGGGGTTAGTGGCGTCGGTGGTCGGGGGTCAGTGTTGTCGGGGGTCCAGGGTCAGTGGCGTCAGGGGTCGGTGGTCGGGGGACTTTTCGGTCAACAAGAGGCCCAAGAGGTGTCGGAGGTCGGGGGTTGGGGGTCAGTGGCGTCGGGGGCGGCGTATTCTGCCAGGGTGTCGTCAGGATATCGTGTCGGGGTTTCGGGCATCGTGTCGGGGTGTCGAGGTGTCAGGGTGTCATTTTCTTCTTCATCATCTTCTTTTTTTCCTCCTCTTCCTTTTCTTCTTCTTCTTCTTCCTTCCTTCCTTTTCTTCTTCTTCTTCTTCTTCTTCTTCCTTCTTTTCCATTTCCCTCTTCTTCTTCTTCTTCCTTCTTTTCCTTTTTCGTCTTCTTTATTCTTCTCCTCTCTCCTCTTTTTCTTCTTCTTCTTTTTATCCTCCTCCTCCTCCTCCTCCTCTTCTTCTTATTCTTCTTCCCTTATCTACTTATTCTTCTTTTATTCTTCATCTTTTTTCTACTTATTTCAATTATGACTATGTAGAATCTAAACCTATCACTAAACCTATCGCTAAACCTATATAGCACTAAACAGCAAAAAAAATAACAAAAACAAAATCTACCAATCATTAACTAAAAAAGAATCTACCACTAATTAACAAAATAGAATCTACCTCTAAATTAACAAATCAAATAACTAACTAAACATACTATTTAACTACACCTACTATTCAAATCAACTAACTAAATATAATTAAAACAACTAACTAAATCAACTACCACTAAATCAAATAACTAAATCAACTAACTAAATCTAATTAAATAAAAAAAACTCACCTACCCGGGGAGGAGGGGGCGGGGAGGAGGGGCGGGAGGGGAGGCGGCCGGCAGGCGGGAGGGGAGACGGCCGGCGGGCGGGGAGGAGGGTGTGGTGAGGAGGGCGCGGGGAGGAGGGGCGGGAGGGGAGGCGGCCGGCGGGCGGGAGGGGAGGCGGCCGGCGGGGGGGGGGGGGAAGGGCGAGGCGGCCGGCGGGTGGGGAGGAGGGCTGCCGCGGGCGGGCGCGGGGAGGAGGCCGCGGGGAGGAGGCCGCGGGGAGGAGGGAGCGGGAGGGGAGGCGGCCGGCGGGCGGGGAGGAGGGGTGCCGCGGGAGGGGAGGAGGGGGCGGGGGAGGAGGCGGCCGGCGGGCGGGGGACGAGCGGCTGAGAGAAACTATCGAAGCGGAGGAGACTGGCGAGTGAGAGTGAGAGGGAGAGGGAGACGGCCGTTAGGGGGGCTCTCTTTGCCGTCCGCCCCCCGACAGCAAAGAGCAGGAGATAGGGAGGACGGGGTGGGGAGACGGCCGTTAGGGGGGGCTCGCTTTGCCGTCCGCCCCCCGACGGCAAAGAGAAGGAGGGAAGGGGGCAAAGGGATCACCCGTTATGGGGTGGGAGGGGGTGTACGGTGGCACCCCCTTTGCCATCTGCCACCGCTTTGCCGTCCGCTGGCCGACGGCATAGGGAAGGCCGGCGGCAAAGAAAATGTTTGCCTTAGGTGTTGTCTTTGTCGTCTGCTTTGTGCTAGTTGATGGCAAAGAAGCTCTTTGCCATGTGTCAGCAGACGGCAAAGGAAAGGCACACGGCAAATTTCTGAATTCCAGTAGTGTTTGTTTATTTTGTCTATTTCACAGCACATATATATATAATTCATAGCACATATATGATATATAGGTCACAACACATATATGATATACATATAAAGTTCATCAATGCCATTTGTTCATCAACGTACATCCCATATATCGAAAGAACCAACACATACAAAGTTTCATCCATATATGCGTACATATAATTCCGCATATATTGTTCATCCATATATACATATACATATAGTTCCACATTGTTCATCAACTCAAATAAAAACTAGAACTAAAGCACTCCAATGCCAGCTTCCATGCTGTAGTACATCCAATCTACAAAATGGGAATAAGAAAGTCAGAAGAAGAACAACAACAACATGACAAATAAGCTAAATTGAACAATAAAGAGAAGAAGCAAGAAGAGAAGAAAAACAAGAATAAGGAGGAGGAGGAGAAGGAGAAGGAGAAGGAGAAGGAGGAGGAGAAGAAGGAGAAGAAGGAGGAGAATAAGGAGAAGAGAAGAAGAAGGAGGAGAGAAGAAGGAGGAGAGAAGAAGGAGAAGAAGGAGGGCTCCTTCTCCTCCTCCTTCTCCTTCTTCTTCTCTTCTTCTTCTCTTTTTCTTCTCTTCTATTTCTTCCTCCTTCTTTTAATTTTTCCTCTTTCTTCTCCTCTTCTCCTCCTCTTCTTCTTCTCCTCCTCCTCCTCCTCCTCATCCTCCTCTTCTCCTCTTCTTCCTCCTCCTCTTCTTCTTCTTCTTCCTCTTATTTCTATTTCTATTTTTCTTTATCCTCTTCTTCTACTTATTCTTCTTTTCTTCTTTTTTCTCTTCTTCTCCTTATTTTCTTCTTCTTCTCTTCATCTCTTAGGCCTTATTATGTCATTTAGGAGAGAACGTAGCTAAGTATAGGTCATTTTTTATTAAATAGGCCATTTTGGAGCTAAATAAGCTAATTATGTCATTTTGGAGGATAATTAACTAAGTTGTGAGCTAACCAAGGTTCTTATGATGTTTTCACACTAACTAAACTAATAATGTCAATTTGGAGGATAATTAGATAAGTATGTCTTTGTTGGGGAAAATAAGCTAAATTGAAGAATAAAGAGAAGAAGCAAGAAGAGAAGAAGGAGAAGAAAAAGAAGAAGGAGAAGGAGGAGGAGAAGAATAAGTAGAAGAAGGAGGAGAGAAGAAGGAGAAGAAGAAGGAGAAGAAGGAGGGAGAAGAAGAAGTAGGAGAGAAGAAGGAGAAGAAGGAGGGCTCCTTCTCCTTCTTCTTCTCTTCTTCTTCTCTTCTTCTTCGTCTTCCTTCTTTTCATTTTTTCTCTTTCTTCTCCTCTTCTCCTCTTCTTCTTCTTCTCCTCCTCCTCCTCCTCCTCTTCTCCTCGTCTTCATCCTCTTCTTCTTCTTATTCTTCTTCCTCTTATTTCTATTTCTATTTTTGTTTATCCTGTTCTTCTACTTATTCTTCTTTTCTTCTTTTTTCTCTTCTTCTCCTTCTTATTTTTTTCTTCTTCTCTTCTTCTCTTAGGACTTATCATGTCATTTAGGAGAGAACTTAGCTAAGTATATGTCATTTTTTATTAAATAGGCCATTTTGGAGCTAAGTAAACTAATTATGTCATTTTGGAGGATAATTAACTAAGTTGTGAGCTAACCAAGGTTCTTATGATGTTTTCACACTAACTAAACTAATAATGTCAATTTGGAGGATAATTATCTAATTATGTTTTTGTTGGGGAAAATAAGCTAAATTGAAGAAGAAAGAGAAGAAGCAAGAAGAGAAGAAGGAGAAGAAAAAGAAGAAGGAGAAGGAGGAGGAGAAGAATAAGTAGAAGAAGGAGGAGAGAAGAAGGAGAAGAAGAAGGAGAAGAAGGAGGGAGAAGAAGAAGTAGGAGAGAAGAAGGAAAAGAAGGAGGGCTCCTTCTCCTTCTTCTTCTCTTCTTCTTCTCTTCTTCTTCGTCTTCCTTCTTTTCATTTTTCCTCTTTCTTCTCCTCTTCTCCTCTTCTTCTTCTTCTCCTCCTCCTCCTCCTCCTCTTCTCCTCGTCTTCATCCTCTTCTTCTTCTTATTCTTCTTCCTCTTATTTCTATTTCTATTTTTGTTTATCCTGTTCGTCTACTTATTCTTCTTTTCTTCTTTTTTCTCTTCTTCTCCTTCTTATTTTTTTTCTTCTTCTCTTCTTCTCTTAGGACTTATCATGTCATTTAGGAGAGAACTTAGCTAAGTATATGTAATTTTTTATTAAATAGGCCATTTTGGAGCTAACTAAGCTAATTATGTCATTTTGGAGGATAATTAGCCAAGTATGTGTTTGTTGGGGAAAATAAGCTAAATTAAAAAAGAAAGAGAAGAAGCAAGAAGAGAAGAAGGAGAAGAAAACGAAGAAGGAGAAGGAGGAGGAGAAGAAGGAGAAGAAGGATGAGACAAGAAGGAGAAGAAGAAGGAGAAGAAGGAGGGAGAGGAAGAAGGAGGAGAGAAGGAGGGCTCCTTCTCCTCCTCCTCCTTCTCCTTCTTCTTCTCTTCTTCTTCTCTTATTCTTCTTCTTCCTTCTTTTCATTTTTCTTCTTTCTTCTCCTCTTCTCCTCTTCTTCTTCTTCTCCTCCTCCTCCTCCTCCTCCTTCTCTTCTCCTCTTCTTCCTCCTCTTCTTCTTCTTCTTCTTCCTCTTATTTCTATTTCTATTTTTCTTTATCCTCTTCTTCTACTTATTCTTCTTTTCTACTTTTTTCTCTTCTTCTCCTTCTTACTTTTTTCTTCTTCTCTTCTTCTCTTAGGACTTATTATGTCACTTAGGAGAGAACTTAGCTAAGTATAGGTCATTTTTCATTAAATAGGCCATTTTGGAGCTAACTAAGCTAATTATGTCATTTTGGAGGATAATTAGCTAAGTTGTGAGCTAACCAAGGTTCTTATGATGTTTTTACCCTAACTAAGCTAATTATGTCATTTTGGAGGATAATTAGCTAAGTATGTCTTTGTTGGAGAGAAAAAGCTAAATTGAAGAAGAAAGAAGAGAAGAAGGAGAAGAAAAAGAAGAAGGAGAAGGAGGAGAAGAAGAAGAAGGAGAAGAAGGAGGACAGAAGTGTTGGGGAACGTCGCATGGGAAACAAAAAATTTCCTACGCGCACGAAGACCTATCATGGTGATGTCCATCTACGAGAGGGGATGTGTGATCTACGTACCCTTGTAGACCATACAGCAGAAGCGTTAGTGAACGCGGTTGATGTAGTGGAACATCCTCACGTCCCTCGATCCGCCCCGCGAACCGTCCCGCGATCAGTCCCACGATCTAGTGCCGAACGGACGGCACCTCCGCGTTCAACACACGTACAGCTCGACGATGATATCGGCCTTCTTGATCCAGCAAGAGAGACGGAGAGGTAGAAGAGTTCTCCGGCAGCGTGACGGTGCTCCGGAGGTTGGTGGTGATCTTATCTCAGCAGGGCTCCGCCCGAGCTCCGCAGAAATGCGATCTAGAGGAAAAACCGTGGAGGTATGTGGTCGGGCTGCCGTGGAAAAGTCGTCTCAAATCAGCCCTAAAACCTCCGTATATATAGGGGGAAGAGGGGGAGCCTTGACTTGGGGTCCAAGGACCCCTAAGGGCTTCGGCCGAGCCAAGGGGGGCAGCCCTCCCCTTCCAAACCGAGTCCAACTAGGTTTGGAAGGAGGAGTCCTTCCCCCTTTTCCCACCTCCTCCTTTTTTTTATTTTCTCTTTGATTTTCTTCCTATGGCGCATAGGGCCTTCTTGGGCTGTCCCACCAGCCCACTAAGGGCTGGTGCGCCACCCCCAAGGCCTATGGGCTTCCCCGGGGTGGTTTGCCCCCCTCCCCCCGGTGAACTCCCGGAACCCATTCGTCATTCCCGGTACATTCCAGGTAACTCCGAAAACCTTCCGGTAATCAAATGAGGTCATCCTATATATCAATCTTCGTTTCCGGACCATTCCAGAAACCCTCGTGACGTCCGTGATCTCATCCGGGACTCCAAACAACATTCGGTAACCAACCATATAACTCAAATACGCATAAAACAACGTCTAACCTTAAGTGTGCAGACCCTGCGGGTTCGAGAACTATGTAGACATGACCCGAGAGACTCCTCGGTCAATATCCAATAGCGGGACCTGGATGCCCATATTGGATCCTACATATTCTACGAAGATCTTATCGTTTGAACCTCAGTGCCAAGGATTCATATAATCTCGTATGTCATTCCCTTTGTCCTTCGGTATGTTACTTGCCCGAGATTCGATCGTCAGTATCCGCATACCTATTTCAATCTCGTTTACCGACAAGTCTCTTTACTCGTTCCGTAATATAAGATCCCGCAACTTACACTAAGTCACATTGCTTGCAAGGCTTGTGTGTGATGTTGTATTACCGAGTGGGCCCCAAGATACCTCCCCGTCACACGGAGTGACAAATCCCAGTCTCGATCCATACTAACTCAACGAACACCTTCGGAGATACCTGTAGAGCATCTTCATAGTCACCCAGTTACGTTGCGACGTTTGATACACACAAAGTATTCCTCCGGTGTCAGTGAGTTATATGATCTCATGGTCATAGGAACAAATACTTGACATGCAGAAAACAGTAGCAACAAAATGACACGATCAACATGCTACGTCTATTAGTTTGGGTCTAGTCCATCACGTGATTCTCCTAATGACGTGATCCAGTTATCAAGCAACAACACCTTTTTCATAATCAGAAGACACTGACTATCTTTAATCAACTGGCTAGCCAACTAGAGGCTTGCTAGGGACAGTGTTTTGTCTATGTATCCACACATGTATATAAGTCTTCATTCAATACAATTATAGCATGGATAATAAACGATTATCTTGATACAGGAATTATAATAATAACTATATTTATTATTGCCTCTAGGGCATAATTCCAACAGTCTCCCACTTGCACTAGAGTCAATAATCTAGCCCTCACATCATCATGCGAATTACATTGTAATAAATCTAACACCCATACAGTTGTGCTGTTGATCATGCTTTGCCCGTGGAAGAGGTTTAGTCAGCGGTCTGGTACATTCAGATCCGTGTGCACTTTGCATATATTCATGTCCTCCCCTTCGACGTAGTCGCGGATGAGGTTGAAGCGTCGTTTGATGTGTCTGGACTTCTTGTGAAACCGTTGTTCCTTTGCTAAGGCAATGGCACCCGTGTTGTCACAAAACAAGGTTATTGGATTCAGTGCACTTGGCACCACTCCAAGATCCGTCTTGAACTGCTTCATCCAGACACCCTCCTTAGCCGCCTCCGAGGCAACCATGTACTCCGCTTCACATGTAGAATCTGCTACGACGCTTTGCTTGGAACTGCACCAGCTTACCGCACCCCCATTAAGAATAAATATGTATCCGGTCTGCGACTTAGAGTCGTCCGGATCTGTGTCAAAGCTTGCATCGACGTAACCCTTTACGGCGAGCTCTTCGTCACCTCCATACACGAGAAACATCTCCTTAGTCCTTTTCAGGTACTTCAGGATATTCTTGACCGCCGTCCAGTGATCCACTCCTGGATTACTCTGGAACCTACCTGCCATACTTATGGCCAGGCTAATGTCCGGTCTAGTGCACAACATTGCATACATGATAGAACCTATGGCTAAAGCATAGGGGACGGTGCTCATATGCTCTCTATCCTCATCAGTTGCTGGGCACTGAGTCTTACTCAATCTTGTACCTTGTAAAACTGGCAAGAACCCTTTCTTGAACTGTTCCATTTTGAACCTCTTCAAAACTTTATCAAGGTATGTGCTTTGTGAAAGTCCTATCAGGCGTTTTAATCTATCCCTATAGATCTTAATGCCTAGAATGTAAGCAGCTTCTCCTAGGTCCTTCATAGAGAAACTTTTATTCAAGTAATCCTTTATGCTCTCCGAAAACTCTACGTTGTTTCCAATCAGCAATATGTCATCCACATATAATATTAGAAACGCCACAGAGCTCCCACTCACTTTCTTGTAAATACAAGATTCTCCAACCACTTGTATAAACCCAAATGCTTTGATCACCTCATCAAAGTGTTTGTTCCAACTCCGAGATGCTTGCACCAGTCCACAAATGGATCGCTCGAGCTTGCACACCTTGTTAGCATTCTTAGGATCGACAAAACCTTCGGGTTGCATCATATACAACTCTTCCTTAAGGAAACCGTTAAGGAACGCCGTTTTGACATCCATCTGCCAAATTTCATAATCGAAAAATGCAGCTATTGCTAACATGATTCTGACGGACTTAAGCATCGCTACGGGTGAGAATGTCTCATCGTAGTCAACTCCTTGAACTTGTGAAAAATCCTTTGCCACTAGTCAAGCTTTATAAACGGTCACATTGCCGTCAGCGTCTGTCTTCCTCTTAAAGATCCATTTGTTCTGAATAGCCTTGCGGCCCTCAGGTAGTACTTCCAAAGTCCACACTTTGTTCTCATACATGGATCCTATCTCGAACTTTATGGCTTCTAGCCATTTGTTGGAATCTGGGACCACCATTGCTTCTTCATAATTTGCAGGTTCATTGTTGTCTAACAACATGATTGACAAGACGGGATTACCGTACCACTCTGGAGCAGCACATGGTCTCGTCGACCTGCGTGGTTCGACATAAACTTGAACCGGAGTTTCATGATCATCATCATTAACTTCCTCCTCAACCGGCGTCGCAACTACAGAGGTTTCCCCTTGCCCTGCGCCACCATCCAGAGGGATGAGAGGTTCGACAACCTCATCAAGTTCTATCTTCCTCCCACTCAATTCTCTCGAGAGAAACTCTTTCTCGAGAAAAGCTCCGTTTTTAGCAACAAACACTTTGCCCTCGGATTTGAGATAGAAGGTGTACCCAACTGTCTCTTTTGGGTAACCTATGAAGATGCACTTTTCCGCTTTGGGTTCTAGCTTTTCAGGCTGAATCTTTTTGACATAAGCATCACATCCCCAAACTTTAAGAAATGACAACTTTGGCCTTTTGCCATACCACAGTTCGTATGGTGTCGTCTCAACGGATTTTGATGGTGCCCTATTTAAAGTGAATGCAGCTGTTTCTAATGCATAACCCCAAAACGATAAGGGCAAATCGGTAAGGGACATCATAGATCGCACCATCTCTAATAAAGTACGATTACGACGTTCGGACACACCATTACGCTGTGGTGTTCCAGGCGGTGTCAACTGTGAAACAATTCCACATTGTCTTAAGTGAGCACCAAACTTGAAACTCAGATATTCACCCCCACGATCAGACCGTAGGAACTTGATCTTCTTGTTACAATGATTTTCAACTTCACTCTGAAATTGCTTGAACTTTTCAAATGTTTCAGACTTGTGCTTCATTAAGTAGACATAACCATATCTACTCAAATCGTCAGTGAAGGTGAGAAAATAACGATATCCGCCGCGTGCCTCTACGCTCATCGGACCACACACATCGGTATGTATGATTTCCAACAAGTCACTTGCACGCTCCATTGTTCCGGAGAATAGAGTTTTAATCATCTTGCCCATGAGGCATGGTTCGCATGTGTCAAGTGAATCAAAGTCAAGTGACTCCAGAAGTCCATCAGCATGGAGTTTCTTCATGCGCTTTACACCAATATGACCTAAGCGGCACTGCCACAAAAATATGGCGCTATCATTGTTAACTCTAACTCTTTTGGTCTCAATGTTATGTATGTGTGTATCACTATCAAGATTCAATATGAACAATCCTCTCACATTGGGTGCATGACCATAAAATATGTTACTCATAGAAATAGAACAACCATTATTCTCTGACTTAAAAGAGTAACCGTCTCGCAATAAACAAGATCCAGATATAATATTCATGCTCAACGCAGGCACTAAATAACAATGATTCAAGTTCATAACTAATCCTGATGGTAACTGAACTGAAACTGTGCCGACGGCGATTGCATCAACCTTGGAACCATTTCCTAAGCACATCGTCACTTCATCTTTCGCCAACCTTCGTCTATTCCGCAGTTCCTGTTTCGAGTTGCAAATATGAGCAACAGAACCGGTATCGAATACCCAGGCACTACTACGAGAGCCGGTTAAGTACACATCAATAACATGTATATCAAATATACCTGATTTTTCTTTGGCCGCCTTCTTATCAGCCAGATACTTGGGGCAATTGCGCTTCCAGTGACCCATACCCTTGCAATAGTAACACTCTGTTTCAGGCTTAGGTCCAGCTTTGGGTTTCTTCGTCGGATTGGCAACAGGCTTGCCGCTCTTCTTCGAATTACCCTTCTTGCCTTTGTCGTTTCTCTTGAAACTAGTGGTCTTATTCACCATCAACACTTGATGCTCTTTACGGAGTTCAGACTCTGCGACTTTCAGCATCACAAACAACTCGCCGGGAGACTTGTTCATCCCTTGCATGTTGTAGTTCAACACAAAGCCTTTATAGCTTGGCGGCAGTGATTGAAGGATTCTGTCAGTGATAGCTTCTTGCGGGAGTTCAATCCCCAGCTCAGCTAGACGGTTTGAGTACCCAGACATTTTGAGCACATGTTCACTAACAGACGAGTTCTCCTCCATCTTGCAAGCATAGAATTTATCGGAGGTCTCATACCTCTCGATCCGAGCGTTCTTCTGAAAGATAAACTTCAACTCGTGGAACATCTCAAATGCTCCATGGCGCTCAAAGCGACGTTGAAGTCCCGGCTCTAAGCCATACAAGACTGCACATTGAACTACTGAGTAGTCCTCCTTACGTGCTAACCAAGTTTTCTTAACATCCTGATCAGCCGTAGCAGGTGGTTCATCTCCTAGCGCAGCATTAAGGACATAATCCTTCTTCCCAGCTTGTAAGATTAGCTTAAGATTACGAGCCCAGTCTACAAAGTTGCTTCCATCATCTTTCAACTTAGCTTTCTCTAGGAACGTATTAAAATTCAGGGTGACTGTCGCGTGAGCCATGATCTACAACACAAATATATTCAAAGTGGACTTAGACTATGTTCAAGATAATTAGAGTTTAACTTAATCAAATTACTCGCTAAAGTCCCACTCAAAAAGTACATCTCTCTAGTCATTTGAGTGGTTCATGATCCACTTACATTAGCTCTAGTCCGATCATCACGTGAGTTGAGCATAGTTTCAGTGGTAAGCATCCCTATGCTAATCATCTCATCTATATGATTCATGATCGACCTTTCGGTCTCATGTGTTCCGAGGCCATGTCTGCACATGTTAGGCTCGACAAGCTTAACCCGAGTGTTCCACGTGCGCAACTGTTTTGCACCCGTTGTATGTGAACGTTGAGTCTATCACACCTGATCATCACGTGGTGTCTCAAAACGACGAACTGTAGCAACGGTGCACAGTCGGGGAGAACACAATTTCGTATTGAAATTTTAGTGAGAGATCACCTCATAATGCTACCGTCGTTCTAAGAAAAATAAGGTGCATAAAAGGATTAACATCACATGCAATTCATAAGTGACATGATATGGCCATCATCACGTGCTCCTTGATCTCCATCACCAAAGCACCGGCACGATCTTCTTGTCACCGGCGCCACACCATGCTCTCCATCAACGTGTCGCCATCGGGGTTGTCGTGCTACTCATGCTATTACTACTAAAGCTACATCCTAGCAAAATAGTAAACGCATCTGCAAGCACAAACATTAGTATAAAGACAACCCTATGGCTCCTGCCGGTTGCCGTACCATCGACGTGCAAGTCGATATTATCTATTACAACATGATCATCTCATACATCCAATATATCACATCACATCGTTGGCCATATCACATCACAAGCATACCCTGCAAAAACAAGTTAGACGTCCTCTAATTTTGTTGTTGCATGTTTTACGTGGTGACCATGGGTATCTAGTAGGATCGCATCTTACTTACGCAAACACCACAACGGAGATATATGAGTTGCTATTTAACCTCATCCAAGGACCTCCTCGGTCAAATCCGATTCAACTAAAGTTGGAGAAACTGACACCCGCCAGTCATCTTTGAGCAACGGAGTTACTCGTAGCGATGAAACCAGTCTCTCGTAAGCGTACGAGTAATGTCGGTCCGAGCCGCTTCGATCCAACAATACCGCGGAATCAAGAAAATACTAAGGAGGGCAGCAAAACGCACATCACCGCCCACAAAAACTTTTGTGTTCTACTCGAGAAGACATCTACGCATGAACCTAGCTCATGATGCCACTGTTGGGGAACGTCGCATGGGAAATAAAAAATTTCCTACGCACACGAAGACCTATCATGGTGATGTCCATCTACGAGAGGGGATGTGTGATCTACGTACCCTTGTAGACCGTACAACAGAAGCGTTAGTGAATGCGGTTGATGTAGTGGAACGTCCTCACGTCCCTCGATCCGCCCTGCGAACCGTCCCGCGATCAGTCCCACGATCTAGTGCCGAACGGACGGCACCTCCGCGTTCAGCACACGTACAGCTCGACGATGATCTCGGCCTTCTTGATCCAGCAAGAGATACGGAGAGGTAGAAGAGTTCTCCGGCAGCATGACGGCGCTCCGGAGGTGGTGGTGATCTTATCTCAGCAGGGCTTCGCCCGAGCTCCGCAGAAACGCGATCTAGAGGAAAAACCGTGGAGGTATGTGGTCGGGCTGCCGTGGAAAAGTCGTCTCAAATCAGCCCTAAAACCTCCGTATATATAGGGGAAAGAGGGGGAGCCTTGCCTTGGGGTCCAAGGAACCCTAAGGGCTTCGGCCGAGCCAAGGGGGGCAGCCCTCCCCTTCCAAACCGAGTCCAACTAGGTTTGGAAGGAGGAGTCCTTCCCCCTTTTCCCACCTCCTCTTTTTTTTCTCTTTGATTTTCTTCCTATGGCGCTTAGGGCCTTCTTGGGCTGTCCCACCAGCCCACTAAGGGCTGGTGCGCCACCCCCAAGGCCTATGGGCTTCCCCGGGGTGGGTTGCCCCCCCCCCCCCCGGTGAACTCCCGGAACCCATTCGTCATTCCCGGTACATTCCCGGTAACTCCGAAAACCTTCCGGTAATCAAATGAGGTCATCCTATATATCAATCTTCGTTTCCGGACCATTCCGAAAACCCTCGTGATGTCCGTGATCTCATCCGGGACTCCGAACAACATTCGGTAACCAACCATATAACTCAAATACGCATAAAACAACGTCGAACCTTAAGTGTGCAGACCCTGCGGGTTCGAGAACTATGTAGACATGACCCGAGAGACTCCTCGGTCAATATCCAATAGCGGGACCTGGATGCCCATATTGGATACTACATATTCTACGAAGATCTTATCGTTTGAACCTCAGTGCCAAGGATTCTTATAATCCCGTATGTCATTTCCTTTGTCCTTCGGTATGTTACTTGCCCGAGATTCGATCGTCAGTATCCGCATACCTATTTCAATCTCGTTTACCGGCAAGTCTCTTTACTCGTTCCGTAATATAAGATCCCGCAACTTACACTAAGTCACATTGCTTGCAAGGCTTGTGTGTGATGTTGTATTACCGAGTGGGCCCCGAGATACCTCGCCGTCACACGGAGTGACAAATCCCAGTCTCGATCCATACTAACTCAACGAACACCTTCGGAGATACCTGTAGAGCATCTTCATAGTCACCCAGTTACGTTGCGACGTTTGATACACACAAAGTATTCCTCCGGTGTCAGTGAGTTATATGATCTCATCGTCATAGGAACAAATACTTGACACGCAGAAAACATTAGCAACAAAATGACACGATCAACATGCTACGTCTATTAGTTTGGGTCTAGTCCATCACGTGATTCTCCTAATGACGTGATCCAGTTATCAAGCAACAACACCTTGTTCATAATCAGAAGACACTGACAATCTTTGATCAACTGGCTAGCCAACTAGAGGCTTGCTAGGGACAGTGTTTTGTCTATGTATCCACACATGTATATAAGTCTTCATTCAATACAATTATAGCATGGATAATGAACGATTATCTTGATACAGGAATTATAATAATAACTATATTTATTATTGCCTCTAGGGAATAATTCCAACAAGAAGAAGGAGAAGAAGAAGGAGAAGAAGGGTGGAGAAGAAGGAGAAGAAGGTGAAGAAGGAGGGCTCGTTCTCCTCCTCCTCCTTCTGCTTCTTCTTCTCTTCTTCTTCTCTTCTTCTTCTTCTTCCTTCTTCTTCTTCTTCCTTCTTTTAATTTTTCCTCTTTCTTGTCCTCTTCTCCTCTTCTTATTCTCCTCCTCCTCCTCCTCCTCCTCCTCCTCTTCTCCTATTCTTCCTCCTCTTCTTCTTCTTCCTCTTATTTCTATTTCTATTTTTCTTTATCCTCTTCTTCTACTTATTCTTCTTTTCTTCTTTTTTCTCTTCTTCTCCTTCTTAATTTTTTCTTCTCCTCTTCTTCTATTAGGCCTTATTATATCATTTAGGAGAGAACTTAGCTAAGTATAGGTCATTTATATTAAATAGTCCATTTTGGAGGTAACTAAGCTAATTATGTCATTTAGGTGGAAGCCTAGCTAACTATAGGTCCTTTCGGAGCTAACTTGGGTTAAATAGGTCATTTTGGAGCAAACTATGTTTATTAAGCCATTTTGGAGCTAGCTAAGCTAATTATAGGCCATTTTATACCTAAGTTTGGGGGAATAGGTCATCTTGGATTTACGTAAGCCTTATTATGTCATTTAGGAGAGAACTTAGCTAAGTATAAGTCATTTTTATTAAATAGGTCATTTTTGAGCCAACTAAGCTAATTATGTCAATTAGGTGGAAGCCAAGCTAATTATATGTCATTTTGGAGCTAACTTGGGTTAAATATGTCATTTTAGAGGAGGAGGAGCTTAATTATCTAATTATGTAAAAAATGAACTAGAGAAAACTTACCATCGTGATCATCAAGGAGGAGAAACACTAGGGTTGCTCGCGCCGGCTTCGTTTGGAGACAGTTGCCTTGGAGAAGTGTCGTGCGATGCCGCTCGCGAGTTATTCTACAGAAAATATATTTTGCAATGTCTTAGGTAGCATGATGACACTCAATTGTTAATACAAGTTTATAATGACCATTCAAATGAAACTCACCGTGCCAATCACAGAGAAGACGGGCATCGGCGGAGGGACTTGACCGTTCTTCTCGCACACACTCTGAAGAGTTAGTCGTATTAGTTAGTAATGAAACATAAATTACACACATGATTTGGCTAATGTGAAAAAAACTTACCACAAAACGCTCGTACAGGGCCCGTTGACCCGCGTCATTCCGGGCCCTCTCCTCCTCAATCATTCGTGTCGTAGTCCGGTCCCTCTCCTCAAGAGCAGCCTGAAGAGCAGCCTGGCTTGCCAATGTCTCTTGCTCAAGAGCAGCCTTGTTTGCCGCTCTCTCTTTCTGAAGAGCAGCCCGCAACACAATTCCTCGTTACCACAGTAATGATCGATGGTCACACACATAATGAAATGGATGAAAGTTTTCTGAGTCTGTACAACTAACCTCGATGGCAAGATCGACTAGCCGTGGATGAGGCGTTATCTCAGGACAGGAGCTCGACTGGCGCGCCTTGATCTCCGGGAGAGTGAGTGGACAACGTATTATCCCATCTCCAATGGCTATCGAGCCATGGGTCCTCCCGCCACCAGATATCATCACCTGCTCTGGATCCAAAGGTTTCTGGCTCGGGTTAAAGTCCTCCCCTTTCCTAACCTTCCCCGTGTCCCTGTATGTCACGAGCTTGTGGTGGGATGATATGTTGGTGAAGTTATTTGGATCATCCAGGTCAGACTCAGAGAATGTCTTCGCCTTCTTGTAGGAGGCACTATGGGCCATGCCATAAAGGTCGTACAAGTGTGGTATCTCCGTCTTATTGTGATGCGCCTAAAAGAGAGGAATAAAGTATTAGTAAGGGGCTCATGCCAGCATGAAGAATGAATTGCATGAATCATGAAGAAAACCGCATACCCAGTTTCGTCCGAACTGAAGTAAGTTGGCGCTGCCTTGATGGTGTAGACGGCTCGCTAGTTCCCTGTGCACCACTCATCCACAAACGCCTCCCAACAATCCATCTTATCTGCACACCATCTCGGGGGCACCTATAAGTTATTAGAAAAAATTTTGAGCGCTACGGCTATGAATCAAATCAAGAGAACTAAGTAGAAGGCCTTAAGAATAGGTAATTACCTTCATGTACTCCTCCTTCAAATACTTTCCGCGGCACTCCTTCTTCTGCTTCTTAATACCACGCGTGGCGTAGTAGTCTCAAATGGCCTGCGGCCGAGCCTCGTGGCGTAAGTTCTGTAATAACCGCTTACACTCGGCCTCCAGAACCTTGGCCTATAGAAGTTCTGCAATCAAACGAGACAACGCCGATTAGTACAATAATTAGCTATATTGTTAATTTTAGATTGTGTAAAAGGATAATTTACCCAAAAGCTCTTGATCACCATCTCGGCCCTCGTGCGGCACAAGACACCATCTGTAATTTCCTACGGCGGGGCCTCCGCAGCCTGGTAGTGCTCCTAGGAAAATCCTAGTGTAGGAACCTGACGCTCACCAGGCAACGTGAGAAACCCCGGCAAATTTGTCCGGCAAAGCACACCAAGGACGATGTTCGGCTTGCGGACTCCACGAGGGTGTGTGATAACCCACAAGTATAGGGGATCAATTGTAGCCTTTCTCAATAAGTAAGAGTGTCGAACCCAACGAGGAGCTAAAGGTGGGACAAATATTCCCTCAAGTTCTATCGACCACCGATACAACTCTACGCACACTTTACGTTCACTTTACCTAGAACAAGCATGAAACTAGAAGTACTTTGTAGGTGTGATAGGATAGGCTTGCAAGAAAGTAAATAGCACGTAAATAAAACTAGGGGCTGGTTAGATAAAGAAACAACTACGAGTGTCTAACGAGTGTGGAAAAGTGGTGGTAGGAGTTGTGGAATTGTCCCTAAGCAATTGACTACGTTACTAGATCGATAGCAAGTATCATGTGGAAGAGGCCTCTGCTAGCATGTCATCCCTTACTTGGAATTCTATGCACTTATGATTGGAACTATTAGCAAGAGTCCGCAACTACTAACGTTCACTAAGGTAAACCCAACCATAGCAATAAGATATATTGGTCCCCCTTGAATCCCATATGCATCAATTTCTATGCTAGGTTTGAAGCTTGTGTCACTCTAGCCTACCAATACATAGTCCTATCAACATACAACTAACCCTATGGTGTGATCCACGCGCGCGATCATATGATGGGCACCAAAGGACATCGACATAACCACAAGCAAATTAAACCAATCATAGCAATTCATCAATCACCGGTAGGACAACGATAATCTACTCAGACATCATAGGATAGCAACACATCATTGGATAATAATATGTAGCATAAAGCACCATGTTCAAGTAGAGGGTACAGCGGGTTGCGGGAGAGTGAACCACTGAATATAGATGGGGGAAGATGATGGAGATGTTGGTGTGAAGATGACGGAGGTGTTGGTGTAGATCGCCGTCACACGATGATGTCCCGGGCGGCGCTCCGGCGCCGCCGGGAGAGAGCCCCCCCCCCCCTTCTTCTTCTTCCTTGAGCTCCTCCCTAGATGGGAGAAGGGTTTCCCCTCTAGTCCATGGTCTCCATGGCGGCGGAGGGCAAGAGCCCCTCCGAGATTGGATCTCTCTCTATGTGTCCTTATGTTTCTGCGCTCCCAGATTCTGCGTTTCACCATTTCTTAAATTCCCGGAGATCCTTAACTCCGATTGGGCTGAAATTTAAAAAAAAAAATCTTCCGGATATTATCTTTCTTGCGGCGAAAGAAGGGCTCCAACCGCCTTAAGAAGTAGCTACAAGCCAGCTTGCCGCGGGCCCACCACCTGGCCGCGGCGACACGGATTGTGGGCACTCCGTGCATCGCCTCGCGTTGATTCTTCTTCCCAAAAATCATAAATATTCCAAAAAAATCCCCGTAAGTTTTTATTACGTTTGGACTTTGTTTGGTATGGATATTCTGCGAAACAAAAAACATGCAACAAACAGGAACTGGCACTCGGCACTGGATCAATATGTTAATCCCAAAAATAGTATAAAAACTTGCCAAAAGTATATGAAAGTTGTAGAATATTGGCATGAAACAATCAAAAATTATATATACGACGGAGACGTATCAGCATCCCCAAGCTTAATTCGTGCTCGTCCTCGAGTAGGTAAATGGTAAAAAAGATAATTTTTGATGTGGAATGCTACCTAGCATAATCTTGATCATATAATCTAATCATGGCATGAATACTAAAACACGAGTGATTCGAAGCAATAGTCTATCATTTGACATAAAGACAATAATATTTCAAGCATACTAACAAAGCAATCATGTCTTCTCAAAATATCAGGGCCAAAGAAAGTTATCCCTACAAAATCATATGGTCTGGCTATGCTCCATCTTCCCCACACAACGTATTTAAATCATGCACAACCCCGGTTTTAGCCAAGCAATTGTTTCATACTTTAGTGTTCTCAAACTTTTTCAACTTTCACGCAGTACATGAGCGTGAGCCATGGACATAGCACTATAGGTGGAATAGAATATGGTGGTCGTGGAGAAGACAAAAAAGGAGGATATAGTCTCACATCAACTAGGCGTATCAACGGGCTATGGAGATGCCCATCAATAGATATCAATGTGAGTGAGTAGGGATTGCCACTCAACGGATGCACTAGAGCTTATAAGTGTATGAAAGCTCACAAAAGAAACTAGTGGGTGTGCACCCAACTTGCTTGCTCACGAAGACCTAGGGCAATTTTGAGCAAGCCCATCATTGGAATATACAAGCCAAGTTATATAATGAAAATTTCCCGTTAGTATATGGAAGTGACAACATAGGAGACTCTGTGTCATGAAGATGATAGTGCTATTTGAAGCACAAGTGTGGAAAGAGGATAGTAGCAATTATCCCTTCTCTCTTTTCTCTCATTTTTTGTGGGCTCTTTGGCCTTATATATATATATATATATATATATATATATATATATATATATATATATATATATATATATATATATATATATATATATATATATATATATATATTATTTTGGTGGGCATCTTTGGCCTCTTTTATTTCCTCACATGGGACAATGCTCTATTAATAATGATCATCACACTTACAACTCAATACTTAGAGCAATGATGACTCTATATGAAATGCCCTCGGTAGTGTACCGTGACAATGATCTAGCATAGCAATGACATCAACAAATGGACAAGCCATGGAAACATCATGCTAGCTATCTTACGATCATGCAATGGCAATATGGAAGTGGTGGCACATGTCATGAGACGGAACGGTGGTAGTTGCATGGCAATATATCTCGGAATGGCTATGAAAGTGCCATAATAGGTAGGTATGGTGGCTGTTTTGAGGGAGGCTATATGGTGGGTGTAATGCACCGGCGAAAGTTGCGCGGTACTAGAGAGGCTAGCAATGGTGGAAGGGTGAGAGTGCGTATAATTCATGGACTCAACATTAGTCATAAAGAACTCACATACTTATTGCAGAAGTCTATTAGTCATCGAAACAAGGTACTACACACATGCTCCTAGGGGAAAGGTTGGTAGGAGTTAACCATCGCGCGATCCCGACCATCACACAAAGGTTGACAATCAATAAATAAATCATGCTCCGACTTCATCACATAACGGTTCACCATACGTGCATGCTACGGGAATCACAAACCTTAACACAAGTATTTCTAAAAAAATACAATTACTTACTAGCATGACTCTAATATCACATATTCATGTCGCAAAACTGTTGCAAGGAATCAAACATATGATATCCAGTGATCTACAAATTTTATGTAGGATTTTATGACTAACCATGTGAATGACCAGCTCCTGTTAACTCTCTAAATAGGTATAAGTGAAGCATGAGAGTTTAATTCTGTCTACAAAATATATGCCCCGCTCTAACAAATATAAGTGAAGCAAAAGAGCATTCTAGAAATGGCGGTTTTCTATGTGTAGGGAAACAGGCAATCCAAACTTCAAAAGATATAAGTGAAGCACAAAAAGCATTCTATAAATCCAATCAAGGACTATCTCATACCAGCATGGTGAATAAAATAAAAAGGAAAAATAAACACAAAAGACGCTCCAAGCATTTGCACATATCATGTGACGAATTAAAATATAGCTCCGAGTAAAATTACCGATACATTGTAGACGAAAGAGGGGATGCCTTCCGGGGCATCCCCAAGCTTAGACGCTTGAGCCTTCCTTGAATATTACTTTGGGGTGCCTCGGGCATCCCCAAGATTAGGCTCTTGCCTCTCCTTATTCCTTCATCCATCGTGCTCTCACCCAAAACATGAAAACTTCAATCACACAAAACTCAACAAAACTCGTGAGATCGGTTAGTATAATAAAATAAATCACCACTTCAAGTACTGTTGTGAACTCATTCTAAATTCATATTAGAATTATATCTACTGTAATCCAACTTCACCATGGTTCATACCCCCCGATACTACCCATAGATTCATCAGAATAAGAGAACAATGCATAGAAAACAGAATCTGTCAAAACAGAACAGTGTGTAGCAATCTGTATATTCCGTATACCTATGATATCTCAAAAAATCTGAAAAAATACGAACGTCCGGAAAATTTGCATATCAATCAGAAGAAAAAATAATCAACTCAAGAGCTCTTCCAGCATAAAAATGAAAATTAATTTCGTGAGCAAAAAGTTTCTGTCTTTTCTCAGCATGATGAAACAACTATCACCCAAACTAATCGTAAAGGCTTTGCTTGGCACATTATTTTTAAAAACACAAAGGAATTGTACAAGGGGATAATTATTTTTGTGAGAAACTTCCATGAAAAATTCTACATTGTTTCCATGAGCATGAACACAAGTGTTCAAGGTCGACCCTCACTTCCGCAATGCATCACCTTTCAATCGCTTCTCTTTTTGAAAAAGTTTTAAGTTCCCCTCTATATTTTTTTGTTTTTAAACGAAATAAAAGCACTCAACAGAAATAAATGACTCTCTAAAACTTCTGGGTTGACTCCCAGGCCGCGCTTTCTTTAAATCCATTAAGCTAGGCATAAAGTGCTCAAGTAATGGATCCACCCGGATCCCAAGGTATATCCATGATTTGAAATTTAGTAGTGAGCACAAGGTAACATATATCAAGAAATGACGAAGTCTAACTCTCTTCCTATGCATTGGCATGTCATAAAAGAACAATGCATGCACACCAAGTAAAGGCCAATACATAGCATAAGCAGTTTCTTGCAATTTTATCGTATTGGAAACATAGAGAGGTGGAGATGTAGTTCCTCTCTCATAATAACTGCAAGTACGAGCAGCAAGCACATGCATATTATGTTCATAAAAATCATCATGTTTAACATAAGGGACTATAGCTAGCTCATCTTCATAAGCATCATTCATATTGGCAGCATGGCCACAAGCATAGCATGCATCAAGTTCATCAAAAAGGGATATTTCAAACGAATCCAAGGGATCATAGCATTCATCCTTCGGTAAGAACGAAGGGAAATTAAATAATGTATGAGTAGAAGAGTTACTCTCATTAGAAGGTGGACACGGGTAGCTAGTCCGCTCTTCCTCCTTTTGTTCTTCGCTCTCCTGTTCATCTTTTTCATCTAATGAGCTCACAATTTCAGCATTTTCTTCTTCCATAGTTTCCTGCAAAATAATAGTCTCTTCTTGGGCAGCATAGAATTTCTCCTTAAATCGTTCAATATGGGCATTATATTCATAATTAGTATAACAATAACGAAGCATAGCCAAATTTTCAGATCGGTAAGGAGCATCATCATTATAATCACACCCTTTAAACACAGCCTCAATTTCATAAGCACCCATAAAAGCAACAAACTCTTCTATTTGCTCCACATCATAGTAATCATATATACCATTAGCATAAGAAGCCAAGGTTCTTTGACCATTAAAATCAAAAGAAAAGGGAAGGTGTGGAGCCTTCGTCCTAGAGCAACAAGTAACACCATATCTCTTGCATAGTTCCCAAGCATACCATTTCAACAAATGGATTTGATCCCAAAAAACTTTCCCTTTTTGAGTCAACTCATAATCCCTAAAGTATTCACGTTGATCCAACGTGTATCCCATTATATAATTGAATGGGGCTTTCTCAGGATTATTAAAGAAGTGCATAATATTTCCCACATAACGAGCATCGAGGGTTTTAGGAGGTTCCCCATCTCCATGAGTAGCAAGTACACCTAATCTTTTTGGTATTTCGTGTTTGATATCCATAACTAAAGATAGAGAACAACTTAGAACAACAAATAAATCTACTTAGTTATAAAGCAAACAAGCAAACACGAGGATATTCACCCCACGCTATTGCTCCCCGACAACAGCGCCAGAAAAAGGTCTTGATAACCCGCAAGTATAGGGGATCAATTGTAGCCTCTCTCGATAAGTAAGAGTGTCGAACCCAATGAGGAGCTAAAGGTGGGACAAATATTCCCTCAAGTTCTATCGACCACCTATACAACTCTACGCACACTTTACGTTCGCTTTACCTAGAACAAGCATGAAACTAGAAGTACTTTGTAGGAGTGATAAGATAGGCTTGCAAGAAAGTAAAGAACACGTAAATAAAACTAGGGGCTGGTTAGATAAAGAAACAACTACGAGTGTCTAACGAGTGTGGAAAAGTGGTGGTAGGAGTTGCGGAATTGTCCCTAAGCAATTGACTACATTACTAGATCGATAGCAAGTATCATGTGGGAGAGGCCTCTGCTAGCATGTCATCCCTTACTCGGAATTCTATGCACTTATGATTGGAACTATTAGCAAGCATGCGCAACTACTAATGTTCATTAAGGTAAAACCCAACCATAGCAATAAGATATATTGGTCCCCCTTCAATCCCATATGCATCAGTTTCTATGCTAGGTTTGAAGATTCTGTCACTCTAGCCTGCCAATACATCGTCCTATCAACATACAACTAACCCTATGGTGTGATCCACGTGCGCAATCATATGATGGGCACCAAAGGACAGCAACATAACCACAAGCAAATTAAACCAATCATAGCAATTCATCAATCACCAATAGGACAACGATAATCTACTCAGACATCATAGGATAGCAACACATCATTGGATAATAATATGTAGCATAAAGCACCATGTTCAAGTAGAGGGTATAGCGGGTTGCGGGAGAGTGAACCGCTGAATATAAATGGGGGAAGATGATGGAGATGTTGGTGAAGATGACGGAGGTGTTGGTGTAGATCGCCGTCACACGATGATGTCCCGGGCGGCGTTCCGGCGCCGCCGGGGGAGAGGGGGAGAGAGCCCCCCTCCTTCTTCTTCTTCCTTGACCTCCTCCCTAGATGGGAGAAGGGTTCCCCTCTGGTCAATGGTCTCCATGGCGGCGGAGGGCCGAGAGCCCCTCCGAGATTGGATCTCTCTCTTTGTGTCCTTCTGTTTCTGCGCTCCCAGATTCTGCGTTTCACTGTTTCTTATATTCCCGGAGATCCGTAACTCCGATTGGGCTAAAATATTAACACGATTTTCTTCCGGATATTATATTTCTTGTGGGGAAAGAATGGCTCCAACCGCCTTAAGGGGTGGCCACAAGCCTGCCTGCCGCAGGCCCACCCCCTGGCTACGGCGACATGGCTTGTGGGCACTCCGTGCATCGCCTCGTGTTGATTCTTCTTCCCAAAAATCATAAATATTCCAAAAAAAATCCCCGTAAGTTTTTATTACGTTTGGACTTCGTTTGGTATGCATATTCTACGAAACAAAAAACATGCAACAAACAGTAACTCGCATTGGGCACTGGATCAATATGTTAGTCCCAAAAATAGTATAAAAAGTTGCCAAAAGTATATGAAAGTTGTAGAATATTGGCATGAAACAATCAAAAATTATAGATACGACGGAGAGGTATCAGTGTGCGCATCCCCTGTAGTCTGATAAGGTCAACGCATTAGATATTTGAAGAAACTTGAAGGCAAAAGCTAAAAAAAGAGTAAATGTACTTACCTATCCCCTTCAGGCTTAATCACCGGCCTCTGCTCGTGGGTAGCCGACATGACCGGGATACGTGTACTGTCACACTTGTACACGGTGGCCCCGTCCACCTGCACATCGCCCTCACTATCCGTAAACTCATCCCCGCCATCAACAGAATAGCCACCCGGACCCTCGGTCCAATCCGGCACCTCCGACCGATCCGGCCAGGTACCGCATCTAGACCTCTCCACGTCGGCCGAAGCGTGTGTGGCATGAGTCTCCTCGGACGTAGCCTCGGGAACCAGAGTCTCGTGGTCCGAAGGCACCTCGACCCGAGGCTGATCCTGGACCGGAGTCTCATGGGCCGAATGCCCGTCCACCCGAGGCTCCTGGACCGGAGTCCCCGTAGCCTGCTCCTCAAACGGTTCCCCCATAGTAGTCCTCTACTCGGGTGAATGAGCAGCTGGTGGTGGTGAGGACGGCGCAACGGTCCGCCTACTTCTTCCGCGGCCACCACCTCTCCCTGCAACCTTCCCCTTCTTCCCTACCCGACCAGCACCTCTCCGAGTGGGCAATGCCGCCAACGAAGAAGCACCCGCAGGTGGTGTTGTCAGACTGTCTTCCAAGGCTCTACGGAGAGATAGGGGTGGAATGGAAGTACCACCCCTCGTGCGGTTCGCCGAAGAAGAACCCGTTGAGCGATCTGGACCCGCTCTCACCATCTTTCAACACCTGCTGACCTGCCATGATAAAGATTAAGAGAAATTAGTACAACATAAAAAAATTGAAAAGCTAAGAACTAAATAAAAAATAAAATAACATCAACCATTACTACAACAACTACAATAAGAACAACGACAATCCATAGCATAGTTCCATAACACATATCCATAGCATAGTTCAATAACAAATATGCATAGCATAGTTACATAACATAGATGATATACAATGAACAAAGAGAGCATCACTAATGTAGGAACTTGTCTAAGAGTTGACATTGTTTGAATAGGCATTTTCAATCTTTTGGAGAAATAACAGATCTTTATATGCCCAAGCTGAGGAGGTTAAGCTGATACGAGATATATCATATTCTAGATCGAAGTGTCGTCATATAGTTTGCTCATGTTAATGTATTTACTAACTCTGGTAATATAGAAACAACAAAAACAGTTGCTGACTGGCATAAATTTTCTGTCATTTCAGTGGTTTAGTTCTAACTTCAGCTACATAAATAAAGCAATACGTACAAGAGGTGTACTTTCTTAATTTTTTATTTATGTGTATTGCACACAGTGCTGCCAAATAACTATAGCACACATACTAGCTTCATTGATTTTACTTTTTTCATGCTATATTGACATATTTATAGAACTATGTGCTTGACAAAGAAACAAAATCCCTACCGAAGCTATTCTATCTAATGCTAAGGCTAGAGTGTTCTGCTAAACCTGCTAGAATGTTCTGAACACATACTACCGAAGTCTACTCTTTTCGTATTAACCAACAATTTCAAATGATGGGGCCAAGTAAAACAAGGATATCTAAAATACATTCAAGAGTGACAAATATATCATAAAATCCAAAACAATGAAATTATTTTTCCACTATATTTGTGCTACCACTATAGGAATCTCAGGCTTTGTCGTCTGCCATGGCTGACGGCAAAGGGGGGAACCCCGGACGGCAAAGGCTTTGCCGTCCGACAGCTGACGGCAAACTAGACAGCAAAAAAATATTCGGTGAAGAGGTTATTTGCCGTCCGCTTTTGGAAGGCGGATGGCAAAGAATCTTTGCCATGGTGGGGGGGGGGGCAGACGGCAAATAAAATGGGACGGCAGATCCGCTAACGCTCCCTTTAAGTGCTAACGGCAGGCTCCTGTTCTTTGTCGTCTGCCCTCCCTCACTTTGCCGTCTGCCCTCCCCTCTTTGTCGTCAACCATGTTTGAGGCCGACGGCAAAGGGGGCATCCAACTCCTCTCTCCCTCCACCTTTGCCATCAGCCCCTTCCACCTTTGCTGTCAGCCCCTCCCCCCTTTGCCGTCAGCCGTGTTGGAGGCCGACGGCAAAGGGGCACTCCCAGCGTGCTTCAGCCAGGCTTTGCCGTTTGCCGCAAGGCCTTTGCCATCGATGGGCGGACGGCAAAGGCTCAAAACAGCCCGTGTTTATTTTATTTTCAATTATATCCAGCAATTTTCACAATAATCAGTATATATATATATTTGATAGAAATAATAATTTGATAGAAATAATTTTGTTTCCGTACTCATAACCATATTAAAATAACTTTCAGCCATAATACATACATATTATGCAAGTTGCATCCGTACCAAACCATATATTACACCAGTTTAATCCATGCATACAAAGTTTCATATATATCCATATACTACAATAGTTTCAATCCAAGCTTCCGTGAAGCCATGGTAGAAGAAACCAGATTCAAGCATTCTATCAATATAATCCAAGCTTCCCGTGAAGTGAATGTAATCTGCAAAATGGCAAATAAGAAAGTTAGAAGAAGAAGACTAGATGAAGAAGAGAAGTATAGGTTATTTCATAGAGAACTTAGCTAAGTATAGGCCATTTAATAACTAAGTTAGGTGGAATAGGTCATCTTGGATCTACATAGCCTTATTATGTCATTTAGGAGAGAACTTAGCTTAGTATAGGTCATTCTAGAGCTAACTTGGATAAAATATGTCATTTTCCAGCCAACTATGATTATTAAGCCATTTTGAGCTTATTATGTCATTTTGGAGCTACACTAGTCATTTTAATGAGCTAACCAATGTTCTTATGATGTTTTTACCTAACTAAGCTAATTATGTCATTTTGGAGGATAATTAGCTAAGTATGTCTTTGTTGGGGAAAATAAGCTACGTAGAAGAAGAAAGAGAAGAAGCAAGAAGAGAAGAAGAAGGAGAAGAAAAAGAAGAAGAAGAAGGAGGAGGAGGAGGAGGAGAAGGAGAAGGAGAAGGAAGAGGAGAAGAAGAAGAAAAGAATAAGGAGAAGAAGAAGGAGAAGAAGGAGGATAAGAAGGAGAAGGAGCTTCTCTCCTCCTTCTCCTTCTTCTTCCTCATTCTCCTTCTTCTTCTCTTCTTCTTCTTCCTTCTATTCATTTTTCCTATTTCTTCTCCTCTTGTCCTCTTCTTCAGGCTAAATTAGCTAATTATGCCTTTTTGGAGCTAATTATGTCATTTTGGAGGATAATTAGCTAAGTATATGTCATTTTTTTATTAAATAGGCCAGCTTGGAGCTAATTAAGCTAATTATGTCATTTAGGTGGAAGCCAAGCTAAGTATAGGCCATTTTAGAGCTAACTTGGGTAAAATATGTCATTTTGGATCCAACTATGATTATTAAGGCATTTTGGAGCTAAATTGGCTAATTATGTTATTTAGGTGGAAGCCAAGCTAAGTATATAATATTCATGAGCTAACCAAGGTTCTTATGCCATTTTGAGCTTTTTATTTCATTTTGGAAATAAATTAGTCGTTTTAATGAGCTAACCAAGGTTCTTATGATGTTTTTACCTAACTAAGCTAATTATGTCATTTTTTAAGATAATTAGCTAAGTATGTCTTTGTTGGATGAGTCTAAGCTACGTAGAAGAAGAAATAGAAGAAGCAAGAAGAGAAGAACAAGGAGAAGTAAAAGAAGAAGAAGAAGGAGGAGGAGGAGGAGGAGAAGGAGAAGGAAGAGGAGAAGAAGAAGAAAAGAATAAGGACAAGAAGAAGCAGAAGAAGGAGAAGGAGCTTCTCTCCTGCTTCTTCTCCTTCTTCCTCCTTCTCCTTCTCCTTCTTCTTCTCTTCTTATTCATCTTCCTTCTTTTCATTTCCCCTCTATCTTCTCCTCCTGCCCTCTTCTTCGAGCTAAATTAGCTAATTATGCCTTTTTGGAGCTAATTATGTCATTTTGGAGGATAATTAGGTAAGTATAGGTCATTTTTTATTAAATAGGCCATTTTCGAGCTAACTAAGCTAATTATGTCATTTAGGTGGAAGCCAAGCTAAGTATAGGCCATTCTAGAGCTAACTTGGGTAAAATATGTCATTTTGGAGCCAACTATGATTATTAAGGCATTTTCGAGCTAAATTGGCTAATTATGTCAATTAGGTGGAAGCCAAGCTAACTTTATAATATTCATGAGCTAACCAAGGTTCTTATGCCATTTTGAGCTTATTATTTCATTTTGGAGCTAAATTCGTCGTTTTAATGAGCTAACCAAGGTTCTTATGACGTTTTGCCTAACTAAGCTAATTATGTCATTTTGTAGGATAATTAGCTAAGTATGTCTTTGTTAGATGAGTCTCTGCTACGTAGAAGAACAAAGAGAAGAAGCAAGAAGAGAAGAAGAAGGAGAAGAAAAAGAAAAAGAAGAAGGAGGAGGGGGAGGAGGAGAAGGAGAAGGAGAAGGATAAGGAAGAGGAGAAGAAGAAGAAAAGAAGAAGGACCAGAAGAAGGAGAAGAAGGAGGAGAAGGAGCTTCTCTCCTCCTTCTTCTCCTTCTTCCTCCTTCTCCTTCTCCTTCTTCTTCTTCTTCTCTTCTTATTCTCTTCTTCTTCTTCTTCCTTCTTTTCATTTTTCCTCTATCTTCTCCTCTTGTCCTCTTCTCGAGCTAAATTAGCTAATTATGCCTTTTTGGAGCTAATTATATCATTTTGGAGGATAATTAGGTAAGTATAGGTCATTTTTTATTCAATAGGCCATTTTCGAGCTAACTAAGCTAATTATGTCATTTAGGTGGAAACCAAGCTAAGTATAGGACATTCTAGAGCTAACTTGGGTAAAATATGTCATCTTGGAGATAATTATGATTATTAAGGCATTTTCGAGCTAAATTGGTTAATTATGTCATTTAGGTGGAAGCCAAGTTAATTATATAATGTTCATGAGCAAACCAAGGTTCTTATGCCATTTTGAGCTTATTATTTCATTTTGGAGCTAAATTAGTCGTTTTAATGAGCTAACCAAGGTTCGTATGATGTTTTTACCTAACTAAGCTAATTATGTCATTTTGTACGATAATTAGCTAAGTATGTCTTTGTTGGATGAGTCTAAGCTATGTAGAAGAAGAAAGAGAAGAAGCAAGAAGAGAAGAAGAAGGAGAAGAAAAAGAAGAAGAAGGAGGAGCAGGAGGAGCAGGAGGAGAAGGAGAAGGAGAAGGAGAAGGAAGAGGAGAAGAAGAAGAAAAGAAGAAGGAGAAGAAGAAGGAGAAGGAGCTTCTCTCCTCCTTCTTCTCCTTCATCTCCTTATTCTTCCTCATTCTACTTCTCCTTCTTCTTCTCTTCTTCTTATTCTCTTCTTCTTCTTCCTTATTTTCATTTTTCCTCTATCTTCTCCTCTTCTTCGAGCTAAATTAGCTAATTATGTCTTTTTGGAGCTAATTATGTCATTTTGGACGATAATTAGGTAAGTATGGGTCATTTTTTATTAAATAGGCCATTTTCAAGCTAACTAAGCTAATCATGTCATTTAGGTGGAAGCCAAGCTAAGTATAGGCCATTCTAGAGCTAACTTGGGTAAAATATGTTATTTTGGAGACAACTATGATTATTAAGGCATTTTCGAGCTAAATTGGCTAAGTATGTCATTTAGGAGGAGGAGGAGAAGGAGACCATTGTGGATCTAACTTGGGTTAAATATGTCATTTTGGAGCTAAGTATGCTTAATAAACCATATTGGACCATTATGCGGTTGTTAAGCAAAATGCTAGAAAGAACATACCATTATCGTCATCACGGCGGTGAAGCACGTTGGTTGTGGCTTGTTTCACCTGGAGAAGGCTCCACTGTAGAAGGGTCGTGTGATGCGTTTCGGGAGATATTTTGCACCAAACATCGTTTGCAATGTGTCATTAGGATGATGACACTCTTAAGATCACTGCATTGAAATGAAACTCACCATCCCCGCCATGTTAATTACTGGCATCGTCGGAGGGACTTGGCCTGTCTTTTCGCACGACAAGTCAAACTTTTTAGTTATTAATGAAACGGACATTAAAATGCAAGATTTGAAATAATATTAAGAAGAAACTTACCACGAATAGCTCGTATATGGCCCTATTAGACGCATCATTATGTGCCCTCTCCGCCTCCACCAATGCAGTCGTCCTCTCCTCCAGCTCCTTCATCTCCTTATCCTTCTCCGCCAAAACCACCTGCTTTGCCTCTCTCTCTTTAAGAATAGCATCCTGCAACACAACTCATTGTTAGCATTGTAATCATATTGGTTCCAACGCACAACATAATGCGGAAAGATAGTTGAGTACATTAAACTAACCTCGATGGCGAGCTCGACTGGTCATGGACGAGGTGTTATCTCACGACAAGAGCTCGTTTGGCGTGCCTTTATCTGCCGGAGAATGCTAGGATAACGTATAAGGCTGTCTCCAATGGCGATCGAGCCATGGGGCCTCCCGTTTCCAGCTATCATCACCAGCTCTGGATCAATAGGCCCCTCACTCGGATTAAAGTCCTCCCCTTTCCTCGCCTTCCCGTGATCTCTGTACTTCACGAGCTTGTGGTTTTAGGAGATGTTGGTAAAGTTTTCTAGATGCTCGAGGTCAAATCAGAGAATGCCTTGACCTTCTTGTACGAGGCAGTATGGGCCATCGCATACAGGTCGTACATCTGTGGAACCTCCGTCTTATTGTGATGCGCCTAAAAGAGAGAGATCGGAAAACTGTATTAGTAAAGGGCTCAAGATAGCATTAAGAATGAATTGCATGAGGCATGAAGCAAACCACATACCCAGTTCTCACCAAATTGGATTAAGTTGACGCTCCCTTGATGGTGTGGCACACCAACCATTTTTCCACGCCTCTCCTTGGCGTTGTTGTGGCTGGCCTCCCACGTTTTGGAGCACCACTGATCCACCAAGGCCTCCCAACAATCCATCTTATCCACACACCATCTCAGGGGCACCTAAGTTAATAAAGAGAAATTTGAGCGCGTAAGAACCAAATCAAGGAAACTAACTACAAAGCCTTAATAATATGTAATTACCTTCATGTAATGCTCCTTCTCCATCTTAGAATCGCGGCACTTTGCCTTGTCCTTCCTAATACGCCGCGAGGCATAGTAGTCTCGAACAGCCTGCACCCGAGCCTCGTGCCGAAAGTTTTGAAGTAGCCGGCGACATTCAGTTTCGATAACCTTTGCCGCGTCCTCCTCGTATCCCTCCTCACACCTGTAGTAGGTCTGCAAACGAGACAACACCGATTAGTACAATAACTAGCTATGGTTGATTTATAATTGTGTAAAGGAGAAATTACCTAGAACTGTCGGATCACATGTCGGCCCTCGTGTGGCACAAAACACTGTCGATCTCCACATCCGGCGGGGCCGGGGCACCCAAGTAGTGCTCCCAGGTCATTCCTACCTCTCGCTCCCGACCGGGCAACGTAACAAACCCCGGGAAGTTTTGATGGCAAAGCACACCAAGGACATTGTTGGGCTTGCGGATACCCTTGGCAACAATCCAACCCCTGCAGTATGAAAAATTAAAGCCAAAACATTAGATATTTGAGAAAACATGAAGGCAAAAGGTTAAATAAGAGTAAATTAACTTACTTGTCCCCATTTGTCTTAATCGACCACCTCTGCTCGCGGGTCGCCGGCACGAGCGGGAGCCCCGAACAACCACGCTGGTAGACGGTAGCCCTCTCACCCAGCTCCTCGTCGCTATCAGCATGGCCACTTGGCTCAGGCTGATCCAGATCAGCCCAGGTATCCCACTAGGTCTCTGGGGACGTACCCTCATCCATGCTTTGCTCCGGAGTCACCTGGAACGAAGCCTCTGGGACACAAGTCTCGTGGCTCGAAGTCTCATCGACCTGAGGCTCGTCGACCTAAGGCTCGTGAACCGGAGACCGTGTAGCCTCCACCTCAGACGAATCCACCCTAGAAGTCATGTGCTCAGGTGAATCAGCTTGGGGTGGCGGCGAGGAAGGCGTGGCACACACCGCCCTACCTCTCCCGCAGCCACGTGTACCTTTAGTACAACATAAATACCAACACGATTAATAAAATGTATATAAATACCAACATGACTACAACATAAATACCAACAGAGTACAACATAAATACCAACATGAGTAATACCTTTAGTACCTCTCGGCTTCGCGGGGGGTCGACCTCCTCTCACGGGGGCCGTGAGAGCCGAAGAAGCGGCCACTCCATGCAGAGTAGAGAGCAACGCTCTTCAAAGAGGCGAGGCAGGAATGGAAGTACCCATCCCACCACCCACCAACGAAGAAGGAGCCGCGGAGTGCTTTCGACCCTTTCCCACCATCTTTCAACACCTGTCATGACAAAGAATAAATGAAATTAGTACAACGTAAATACCAACATGAGTAATAAAATGTATATAATTTAAGTGTATCATCGTCATAAATACCAACATGACTAATAAAAATTGAATACCTAACATGAACTCAAAATTTATATATAGTGATAGTTGAATACCTGACATGAACTAATAACAATCGTGCTCGTCTATATATGCTTCGGGGTCAATAAATGCATCATCATCATCACTATCAGGAAGAACATGTGGAAGGCCACCATTATGTAATCGGTCAAGAAGTGACGGGTCATCCCCAATTGTAACCTCTTCTTCTTCCGGCTCTTCCTCTTCAGGCTCAGGGGTTAAGACGGATTCACTATCGCTGTCTACTTCAATGTTCTGGGGTGAAGTAGAGTGGTTCTTGAAACGTTTCTTGGACATACGTGTTTCTTGGAAGAATTCTCCTTCATATGTGTCCGGGTTAATGTGAGGTTCGTAATCCTCTTCATTGAGGGTAGGTGGTCTAAAATGTGGTGGCACTTCATAAACGACATCCCAACCTTTTAGATTTGGATCAGTTTGGCAGGCCCACGGTAGATAGAAAACTTGTGTCGCCTGTTGAGCCGTAATATAGACATCGGGAACATCTAAGTGGGTGTTTTGGTTGATTTCGACTAGTCCTATACGTTCATGAGTCCTTCTAGTCTCCCTTGGCTCAAACCAGTAACATTTGAAGACTATGACGGTCGGTGGGTTTTCACCATAGAATAGAAGTTCATAAATTGCTTCAACTCTTCCATAATACTCGGTGCCTCCTTCGCCGATAGCAGAGACAGAACAATTTGTAGTCTTTAGGTCGGGCATAGATAGCTCTTTGCCAAAGGTACGAAAGTGATACCCGTTGATGTTGTATTTGTCAAATGAACGGACCTTATAGTCAAAACAATTAGCGACTTGTCTCAACTCGGCGTCCATAGACTCTGCATCAGCCTACAAGTTTAATACGAAAGAATGGATACATTAGCCGCAAATTAGACCAAGAAATCAAATGGACCATTAATGGTAATTAATTACCCTTTGTTTGAACCAAGAGACGAAACCGAGATAGTCGCCTCTATGCTTTGCGAGAAGCTCATACTCTTCAACGGAATCCTTTTCGATGACCGCTACATCCGAGAATTTGGCGACGTATCGATTATATCAAATATCCGGGAATAAGAGTAGTTGAAAGGAATTAGAAGTTGTGGAACAATAATTTACCGAGAACTTACTCGATGTACGGCCGCACTTCTGTTAGGTTGGTGAAGATATACAATGAAATGGTCCGCCATTCTTCGACATCCAACGATTTCCCTTTTGAAGCACCGGATGGTGTGAGCTTCCCTTTGAATAGGCTGAGGTTGGATCGACCTTTTTTTGGATCGCCTTCATTGTACCGAGGCTTCGGGTTATGCAAATGATGATTTTTGGATTCGTAGTGTGCTGTCACGAAGTTTGTCGCCTCCTCGGTAATGAATGCCTCGGCCATCGATGCTTCAATTCTACGTTTATTTTTACACTTAGCTCGAAGCATCTTCTGCATCCTCTCAGTTGAGTAGCACCATCGATTTTGAACGCCCCCCCCCCACAATCTTGCCTCGGTCGGGAGATGCAAAATCAAATGCTGCATTGGATTAAAGAAGCCCGGTGGAAAGACCTTTTCTAATTTGCAGATCAACTCCGTCGCCAACTCTTCCATTTCATCTAGCACGCCAGACTATAGTTCTTTCGCACAAAGAGAACGGAAGAAATAGCTCAGCTCTGCCAGTACTTGCCATTCATCCTCAGGGATAAAGCCACGCAACATCACCGACATTACCCGCTCAATCCATATGTGCCAATCATGACTCTTGAGACCAAATATTTTCAATTTCTCAAGAATCGCTCCCCTCTTTAGATTCGCAGCATACCCATCGGGGAACATAAACCGCATTTTCACCCACAATAGCATTTCCCTCATAGCTGGACTTTCAAGATTGAACCATGCCTTTGGCTTTGCTATGCTTTGCTTTCCATTTCGTTGTCGCGAGTTTTGTAACGGTCTATCACATAGAGCCTCCAGGTCGATTCTAGCCTTAGGATTATCTTTTGACTTCCCCTCTATGTCGAACAATGTACCAAAAATGGCCTCCGCAATATTCTTTTCAGTGCGCATCACGTCGATGTTGTGTGGGCAAAGGAGGTCTTTGAAGTAAGGCAGATCCCATAAGCATGACTTGTGAGTCCAGGCGTGTTCCATATTATACCCTTTGAAGTATCATGGAGGCAAAGGATCAGGATCGAGAACGTTTAACTGATCAAGGGTCTGTTGGCCTGTCAACGCAGTTGGTGCAGTGTTTTTGACAACTTTACCTTTGATAAAATTCTTCTTGTCTTTTCTGAACTTATGGCCAGGATCCAGGAATTGTCTATGCATGTCGAAGCAAGAAACCTTGCGACCAGCCTGCAGCCAACGGAACTGAAGAGCTGCCTTGCATGTGGTGCACGGGAACCTTCCATGCACACACCACCCAGCGAATAGCGCAAACGCCGGATAATCGTGCGTCGAGTACATGTACCACACATGCATTTTGAAATTTGTTTTGGTAGCGGCGTCGTAGGTCTTGATCCCATTATCCCAGGCTTCTTGCAACTCATCCTTAAGCGGCTGCATGTACACATTCATATTCTTCCCCGAATAGTTGGGCCCTGGAATTATCAACGTCAGGAAAATGTTCTTTCTTTTCAAAATCTCTCCGGGTGGGAAATTGACTGGAATGACAAATACAGGCCAACAACTGTATTGTGTTGTCGTCATACCATACACATTGAACCCATCTGTGCTGATGGCAACTCTAGGATGCCTTGGATCTTCCGATCCTTATGTAATGCATCCAAGCGCCTCCATGCAAAACCATCTGAAGTGTGTACCAGCATCTTGATCCCATCCGCATCTAGTTCAGTTCTTTTGCCCAATTTGTGTCATGTCATCTGTCTGGCCATCTCTTTGACCATGAAAAGACGTTGAAGTTTTGGTACGATTGGCAGATACCAAAGAACACTAATGGGGATTTTGGTCTGATTTTTCTCACCCATACCATTGTCTACCACAATATACCTGGAAGAATTGCAAATGGGGCAATAGTTCAAGGCCGCATACTCAATTCTAAATAAGGCACATCCATTATCACATGCATGTATCTTCTCATAGGGCATCTTAAGTACACGGAGGATTTTCTATGACTGGTAAAGGTTTGCAAGCAATACATGGCCTTTGGGTAGAAAGCGTCCAAATGTCGTCATCATCGCGTCGTAGCATTCTTTGCCTAGGTTGAATTGAGCCTTCAGAGCCATTACTTGCGCGATGACATCCAGCTGACAAAGCCCAGTATGCTCGTGGAGAGGATGTTTTGAAGACTCCAACATTTCATAGAAGGCCTTTGCAGATTCCTCCATCTCATCGTCTGAATCCCGAGCATCATCAAAGTCTTGCACCATGTATTTGATCCCGGTACCATGCTCATCGGTGCGACGACGAATCACCTCAGCTCTGGCACGTTGGTCAGAGTCACCATGAAAAGTCCACACCGTATAATTAGGCGTAAAACCCCACTTATGCAGGTGTTTATCCATTTCAAACTCTGTCTACTTTTTCTAGTTGTCGCAGTTGAACACGGGCACCATGTTTTTTGCTGGCCATTTGCAAATGCGGCTCTCACAAAACCCCTGGTTTTTGTTAACCATTGATTGGTTATGTCTTTTTGACTAGGGTGACCACTGTACATCCAAGCACAATCACTCATGTTGCCTAGCTACCTATGGGCGCACAAGAAATAAATATATAATTCATCATCTATATTCATCCGCTAATCAAGTTTGTCAGTTTTATTACGTCCATGCAACCTACACGCTAATAGGTAAAGATAGGTCCTAATCCCACCCGAGTATGTGTAGATTGGGTTCGTTTTCCCATGCTCTGCTCCAGATGCGACGCAGAATTTCAGCAGCACCTCCCTGTTGTTCTCCTGATACACGTCTCGGCAATAAGTAGAGAGGATGTGTACCCAGAGAACAACAGGGAGGCACTGACAAAATTCCGCATCGGATCCGGAGCACAGCATACGAGAAAACGAACCCAATCTACACATACTCGGGTTGTCCATGGATAACGTTGGACAATTCGAAAGGATGGCGGTTATAAATATGCAAAGACATGCATATTTATAGATGTCCCCCTTTCGAATGGGAGACGCATACTGGTCACGCATACTCATGATTGAAGAAACCTATAGCTACCATGTTTCATCGGCACAAAGACCGGAACAGAGCAAATTAAGGGGGTAGGAGGAGAAGTCATTTGTGCTCACCAACAAACGCAGGGGCCGAGCTTGTTCAACGCACGTGGAGGTCGTCGAAGAACTGCACATTGAAATTCACCCGATCAACACAAATATGATGTTTTTTATAATTAACATAATCAGAAAATATGTGACGTAACTCATAATTTACAAAACTATGACCCCGTCGGGGCTTAGTGGCGTCGGGAGTCAGTGTCGTCGAGGGTTGGCGGTGTCGGGTGTCGGTGGCGTCGGGGGTTGGGGTTAGTGGCGTCGGTGGTCGAGGTCAGTGGTGTCGGGGGTCGGGGTCGGGTGGTGTCGGGGGTTGGGGTCAGTGGCGTCGGGGGTCGGGGTCGGGGGTCAGTGGCGTTGGGGTCGAAGGTCAGGTCAGTGGCGTCGGGTGTCGGGGTCAGTGGCGTCGGGGGTCGGGGTCAGTGGTGTCGAGGGTTTGGGGTCGGGGGTCGGGGTCGGGGGTCAGTGGCGTCGGGGGTCGGGGTCAGTGGCGTCAGGGGTCGGGGTGTGGTGGTGTCGAGGGTTGGTGGTCGAGGGTCAGTGACGTCGGGCGTCGGGGGTCGGGGTCGAGGGTGAGTGCCAGGTTGCCGTGGTTCCTTTTTCCTCTTCTTTCTTCTTCCTCGTCGGGGGTCGGGAGACGATGGTCAGATAATTGCCTAGCCTATTTCCATCATCCACTTGATCCGCAAACAACTCACACACAATTCGAGTGTTTTCAGCGCTCCATTCAGCGGTCATGCTTGACACTTCTCTACGAAAATGCATGTCACATTGGTCCTCACATCTACTAGGGTAATATGAAAACTGAAGTTTTTTGCAAAGCCAAAATCATGTCAAACCTGAACTACAGTAAACAAACAAACTAATATCTTAGCAGTACTGTTACTATCTTAGTAGTACACATACTAGTTCAAACCATTCATATCTTAAACAAAAATTCAGTTTTCAGTAACAGTACAGGAACAACATATCTTAAACCATCAATAGGTAGAAATCCATTGTTGGAGCTCACCTTGTGGTTTGGGCAAGAGGACTCGGTCGAAGGGCTGCTGCTCCTGGCTCCGGCGCTGATCTCAGAAGTCAATGGCGTCCGGGTGACCTCGTCATTGCCATGGGGTTGCTTCTCCAAGCCGGTGGAGGGAGGGGTGCCGCTGACCAGGGGATCCGGCAGGAAAGAGGCCCGGATGGCCGGATTTGTAGGCGAGGACGGGTCTGGCCGGCGATGGGAGGGCGAGGGCGAGGGGTAGGGAGGCGGTGAGGGAGGATGGTGAGGAGGGCGAGGGCACGGGCAGAGGGTGGACGGCGAGGGAGGCCGAGGCCGAGGGCGCGGGCGAAGGGAGGACGACGAGGAGGGTGAGGGCGCGGGCGGAGGAAGACGGCGAGGAGGGTGAGGGCGCGAGCGGAGGGTGGACAGCGAGGGAGGCTGAGGGCGAGGGCGCGGGCGGACGGAGGATGGCGAGGAGGGGGAGGGCATGGGCGGAGGAAAACAGCGAGGAGGGCGAGGGCGTGGGCGGAGGGAGGAGGGCAAGGGCGCGGGCGGAGGGGGGACGGCCAGGGAGGCGGCGCTCGCAGAGAGAGGGGGTGAGAGAGACAAAGAGAGATCCTGTCGGAGAGAGGGGGACGTGGGGTGGGGGAGACGGCCGTTCGGGGCGCCCTCTCTTTTATCGGGACCCCGATCCTAAGCCATAGGAATCCAGCGTGTAACACATCACATCTCTTTGCGGTCTCACGCACGGCTATCCCCACGGCTGCAGCCTTACCTTAGTCGGGACCGTTTGCGCCTTTTGACTCGTGTATGCAATTGTGTCGCTAGCATTCTGATGTCAAAGAACCTCGATCGACATGTCTAGTCATAAACTCAAGTGGCAGTTCCGTACAGGGACAGGCATACATGACCCAGCAAAGCAGGTGTCGGTCATCAGCGAGTGTAGACGAGTCGTAGCAAGCTACAAGGACTCCATTACACCGCGTGACATTTCCCCAAAGGGACAGACACAGCAGCTAAGAAGGACACATGACGGTCAACCAATGTGTCCGGAGCAGTAGCAAACTACCATGGCTCGGTGGAATCACAAAGGGACATTTCCCCGTAAGGAGTGCTACTAAGGCATACGACTAGGTGTTCGAACCCCATGCATATCAAGTACAACACACGTACGCATGGCATACCGATATGCATAGATACATCGATGGCATCACAAGATAACCATAAACATACAAACTTTATTTAGAAGGCTCGGAAGAGCGTGACACATAACATTACACAGATAGGGGTCTCACGACCCATCATCACAAGTCATTCAAACAAGTCTTATAAGGCAGTAGAAGATTAAAACTGTCTGAGTACAGACAGATGGAAAGGTAAAAGGCACATGGCCTGACTATCTACAGACCCAACCTAGGGCCAGATCGTAGCTGCGACACCAGGTACTCGTCGTCGTCAACATCTAGATAGAACCCACCATTAGGGTCATTAACAACCTCTGCAACAATTTATTGGCAAAACATGAGTACAAAAGTACTCAGCAAGACTTTAGAATAACTATCTACTCATGCAATGTATCAACAAGGAGTTGTGGGGTTTCATGCACAAAGCCAGTGTTTGACTCTTGGCTAGACAAACTACATTTTCAAATAGTTTTGACAACTTGTTTTCTTGCACACGAGTCCACTAACAACACAACAATACTCCATCGTGGAATCATTCCGTCTCACTGCGGAAATGCCATTCACGACACTCACACTTATCTTGACATTTTTATGAGTAGCCATTATAGTTGTCTATGAACAACATATGTTTCCAAGTAGTCCATATCCGCGGACGCGGCTATTCGAATAGATCAGAACTCTGCAGGGGTGTACTTCTTCACACACGCTCTTGCCACTTATCTCTATGTTCACGTCATGCACCTCGGCAACCTTCAAACGGAAGCCCAGCGAGGTAGTCGGCCACGACCGTTAACCACGCTAATACCTAGTCCAGGTTTATCGCATATCTGAGGGTAACCCGCACAGAAGTCCGGCCGAGGTTTCCGCCACGGCCCCAAATGATGTGCGCAGGTTCCAAAGCCCACCATCCGGGTGCCACTTGATACACCGTGCCACTGCCTACCGCATCATAGCCCACCTCTAAGGTCAGCACTATGCACGGCCTCCAGCTTGACTATAAACACCAGAAACAACTTGCAACTCCTGGACCGAGTACTACGCAATTAATAAGTCGAGCGAGGTCATATTTCAGGGCCCATCATGTGGTAGTATCTTGTCTTGGATTACATACACGAAACTCAGTTCCTAAGGACGCTTCCAATGAAACAACCCGCCATGTACTCCTACATAGCCTTTCACCGGTACCTTTACCAAATCAGGTTCAACACACAACCTTTATTAACCAAACACATTCTCACGATCCTGTTCATCGCCCAGATCATAGACCATACACAACTCTAAGCATAGCATGCATAGCAGGATAAGACACATCATGGCTCAAGCATCTACCAGGTATGCTAGGTTGCAAGGTTTAGCTAATTACTGTGACAAAGACAGGTCATGCAAAGGAATGCGTTCAATTAACATGGTAAAAGCATTGAAAGCATTTTCACCTAATGCAATAAATAAGAGCAGGAGCGAGAACATGGGATTTATCGGGCTGATCAAAAGGGTTGCTTGCCTTGTTGCTCGGCAAAGGGGTGATATCCGTCAGTCGGATAATCAGTCATATCCGAAGGGGCGGGGCCTACCGAATAACAACATACAAGTATTAGCAATCATATGCAACAGTCGGGATGCATGAACATGACATGAAATGAAGGTGATATGTTTCAATGAAGGTGATATGTTTGAAATCCAAATTCAAATATTATTTGAAATGGCATATTTATCTTAATCATTTAATTGATTTTACTTGATGCTATTTCATAACTTTGTTTTTCATGCATGAAAGTAGCACCATCGTGTTCATTGAATTTTTCTGATCAATTTGCATATATTATTTGTCTGATTTGGAGTTATATTCAAATTTCTATGAATTTCCAAAGTTTTTGCAAATATTCTAGAATTATATTAAAACCAGAATTAGATTTATTGCATCAGCATGACATCAGCAGGTCAGCTCGCCGTTGAAAGTCAAACCTGACCAGTGGGACCCACTTGTGAGTGACTCTGGCCAGTTTTTAGATTAAGTTTAAACTTAATTAGCTAATTAATAGAGTTGGACCCACATGTCAGTGTCTATTTAACTTTTAATATTATTTTTATTTTTATTTTGACTAAACTTAATTAGTCAGGGGGCTGGCCCCACTTGCCAAAGACTCAGGGGAGTCAACCCCACCGGCGATGGGGTCAAACCCACCGGCAGCGAGGCTCCGGCGACCACCAGAACTGCGGAGGGCCTCGGGTTAGCTATTCCGGTGACCAAATGCACGGCGGAATGCACCAGACGATCGGACGCTCGATTGCAGATCCATTTTTTCAAAGAACCGGGGCTGAAACCACCGGAGATGACGCCGGCGACGAGCTCAGCGGTTGCCGGTGTTCGGGCAGCATCGGGACCATTGATCCAGAGGCTAGGAGGGTCATGGCTTAGCTCCTACGGCATCTATGTGGCGCACTGATGCTGCTGGTGGCCTCAGAATGACCAACCGATCATTGGAGAGCTACCGGTGACGAGGTCCCGCGGCGGATCTCATCGGGCTCCGGTGGAATCGGGGCCTAGAGCTCGGGATCGAGGGGGGAAATGTGGGGGAAAGCACCTTGAGCTCACAGGGAGTGCAGAGGCGACCAGAGCGGGATCGAGGACGGTCTTAGGAGGAAGAACGACAACGGCGAGCTCCGGTGATCCGAGGTTGAAGATGATGGCGTCATGGCGTCTCAGGGGTTCTCGGCGTCGAGCATGTGGTTGGAGAGCTTCAGGAGACCAAGGCGAAACTATTGCGCAGCTCAGGTGAGAGGGAAAGGGGCTGGAGCGACGGCGAGCTCGAGCTCAGCTCGGGCTCTAATGGTGACCGAGAGAAGGGAGAACAGGGGCGAATGAGGAGGGGGAAAGCACAGGAGGAGGTCGCGGGAGGCTTATCCTTCCTCGCCAGCGCCAAGCGGCGGCTAGGCAAGCACGCAGGTGCGTGGCCGCGCCGGAGGGAGCGGCGGCCACCTCCTGCTGCCGACTGGCAGAAGGTAGACGACACGGGAGGAGCTGGGCCTGGGCCAGGTAAGCGACAGGTAAGGTATTTTCATTTTTTTCTCTTTTCTGTTTCTGTTAAAACATTTCTGATATGGTTTTGTTTTATTTTTGGCTCCAAACTATTCCTAAAATAGTTTGAAACATGATGAAGTGTTTTTTTTGGAATATTTACAGACATATATAAAAGTTTCAGCATTTTTGAAAACTTTGGATTATTTGAAAAGAATTATATAGTTGATTTGAGTAGCTTTTAACTTTAATTTAAAATGCCAAAAGTACTTTGAAAATATATCTCACCCCTGATATATTTTTTTCAACATTTATCAGAAATGATGACCTTTTCTAATTGCCATTTTGGAATTTTTAATTTGCCACCAAATTTGAATTGCTTTTGAATATAGAGTTGCTAGGGTTTGCTTTTGTTTTCTTTGCTTTGCTTTTTATTTCATTTCATTTTCTTGGATACAATGAAGAAGACATGAGCACGAACTTGCTATACTCTATTAGGGATCAGGGATGTGACAACTCACCCCCACTCAAAAGAATCTCGTCCCGAGATTTGGAAGTCGTCGGGAATAGCGCGGGATACTCAAGTCGTAGACGATCCTCTCTTTCCCATGTTGTCTTTTTCATAATGATTTGACCATTGAACTTTAAGAAACTTGAGGTTTCAACGTCGAGTGGTACTCTCAGCTTGATCAAGATTACGAACAGGGTATTCTCGGTATGAAAGGTTATCTTGGAGATCAAGCGTTTTGTGGTCCACTTCACGGATAGGATCCGAAAAGAAACGCCTGAGTTGCGAGACGTGGAATACATCATGAACCTTGGAAAGATGCGGAGGAAGTTCCAATTGGTAGGCAACTTCTCCTCGTTTGGCAAGAATGCGAAAAGGACCGATATAACGAGGAGCCAACTTGCCCTTGATATCGAAATGATGGGTACCCTTCGAAGGTGTAACCCGAAGGTAAGCCTTCTCGTCAACTCCAAAGGTCACAGCCTTATGATGACGATCATATTGGCTCTTTTGACGAGACTGGGTTGTTTTCAACTTCTCACGAATAATGCGAACTTGCTCTTCTGCATCCTGGATCATATCCGGACCAAAGAGTTGCCTCTCTCCGGTTTCTGACCAATTAAGAGGTGTTCGACATCTTCGTCCATAGAAAACTTCAAAAGGGGCTTTGCCCAAGCTTGATTGATAACTATTGTTATAAGCAAATTCGGTGAATGGAAGGCACTTCTCCCAGTTCATACCGAATGATATAACACAAGCTCGGAGCATATCTTCTAGGATTTGATTCACTCTTTCTACTTGACCACTTGATTGAGGATGGAAAGCAGCGCTGAAAGATAAGTGAGTCCCCATGGCATTCTGGAAACTCTCCCAGAAGCGAGAAGTAAAGATACTTCCACGGTCTAAGTTAATCTCCAGAGGAACACCATGAAGAGACACTACTCGAGAGAGATATATAACTCTGCTAGCTGGCTAGCTGTTATACTCTCACGAACTGGAAGAAAATGAGCTACTTTGGAAAGACAGTCAATGACCACAAAGATAGCATTATTTCCTTTCTTGGTCTTGGGAAGTCCAGTAATGAAATCCATACTGACTTTATCCCATTTCCATTCAGGAATAGCTAAAGGTTGAAGGGTGCTAGCAGGCCTTTGATGTTCTGCCTTAACTGGACGACAAAAATCGCAGTTAGCAACGAACTCAGCAATTTCTCTGTTCATCCTAGTCCACCAAAACCTCTGGCGTAGGTCCTGATACATCTTAGTACTACCAGGATGAATGGTGAGAGGAGAATCATGAGCCTCCTTAAGGATCAACTGCCTTAGATGTGGATTCTTAGGAACCACTAGACGATTTTGGAAGAACACAATATCTTGATCATTCATGGTGAATTCCTTAGTGTTTTCGCTAATGATATTCTCCTTGATCCGGGATATACCCTAATCACGCTTCTGGCAAGCTATGATTTCATCCCTAAGAGTGGGCTTCGCCACCAGGTTAGAAAGGAATCCTTGAGGAACAATCTGAAGATTTAACTTCCGAAATTCCTCATAGAGATGTGGTTGACGTCGTTGTAGCATCACGTTGTTACAATAAGACTTACGACTTAGTGCATCAGCCATAACATTGCCCTTCCCAGGGGTGTAAGTTATCCCTAAGTTGTAATATGTGATCGACTCAAACCACCGTCTTTGCCTGAGATTCAAATCCGGCTGGGTGAAGATATATTTCAGACTTTGCTGATTACACAATATTTCACAATGATTACCAAGAAGGTAATGTCGCCAGGTTTTAAGTGCATGGACTATAGCTGCAAGCTCAAGATCATGTGTGGGATAATTATCCTCATGTGGACGCAACTGTCGAGATGCATATACAATCACATGACGATCCTGCATGAGGATGCAACCTAATCCTTGTCGCGAGGCGTCGAAATAGATAACAAAGTCCTTAGAAAAATCTATTCATTTCCTGAAAACTATGCTCACACTGTGGTGTGCACTCGAACTTTTTATCTTTCTTGAGGAGTTCAGTTAGAGGCTTTGCAACCTTGGAGAAATTCTCGACAAAGCGGCGACAATAGATCGCTAGACCAAGAAAACTCCTAACTTGCTTAACCGATTCAGGTTGAGTCCAATCAAGGACGGTTTGAAATCTATCGGGATTGACAGCAATACCCCTACCAGAGATTACGTGGCCTTGATAGGTCACTTCTGGTAACCAAAATTCACATTTTGAGAACTTGGCATAAAGGCGGTGCTCTCGAAGTTTCGTCAATACCAGCCATAGATGCTCGGCATGTTCTTGTTTGTTCTTCGAGTACATGAGAATATCATCGAGGTATACTACGACGAATTTATCCAAATACTCCATGAAGATTGAATTCATCAAGCGAGAGAAGGTGGCTGGGGCGTTGGTTAAACCGAAGGACATGATGGTGTACTCGTATTGGCCATAACGAGTGACAAAAGCCGTTTTCGGAATGTCCCCGTTTTTTATCTTGATTTGATGGTAACCCAACCTCAAATCCATTTTGGAGAAGACTGAGGATCCAGCGAGCTGATCATACAGATCGTTGATCCTGGGGAGCGGATACTTGTTCTTTATGGTGACCAGGTTAACTCGTCGATAATATACAACCATACAATCCGTTCCGTCTTTCTTCTTGACGAAGAGGACGGGGCAAGCCGAAGGAGAAGAGCTAGGACGAATGAAACCTTTATTCAAGGCCTCATCTTGTTGCTTCTTAAGTTCGGCTAGCTCCAGGGGTGCCATCTTATAAGGTCTTCTGGCTATTGGAACAGTTCCCGGAACAAGGTCTATCACAAACTCTACATCCCTGTCAGGTGGAATTCCTGGCAGTTCTTCTGGAAAAACATCCGGAAAGTCACGGACTACCGAAATGTCTTCAAGTTCTGGAAGAGGGTTGGCATTGAGGGAATAGAGTTGGCATTTGGCAACTCGAGTAGAGACATTGACCATCTCACCCGAGGGATGGGTAAGCTGAACATTTCTAGAATGAGTATCAATCTTGGCATAATGGGCTGACATCCAGTCCATACCCAAGATGATATTGATATCCGAAGATTTCAAGGCTATCAAATATGCTAGAAAAACTAGCCTGTCTACTAGAATTTCATTGTCATAGGTTATCCTGGAGGTTTGCCACTTACTACCAGGGGTTTGGACAACCAATGGGATTGGCATATCACAAAAGGACATGTTATGCAACTATGCATAACTTTCTGAAATGAAGGAATGAGATGACCCAGTGTCAAAAAGAACAGATGTTGGGTGATGATTGACAAGGAGCGTACCCAATATGACGTCGGGATCCTCTGCAGCTTCTTGTGCTAAAACATAGTTCACGCGGCCACGTGCAGGAGTTGGCTTCACATAGTAAGCTTTGCCCGACTTGCCTTTCCCAACACACTTTCCAGGTTGCTTGGCACCCATATTCTGAGAACACTCTCGTGAGTAGTGCCCTAGTTCTCCGCACTTGTAGCAGATCACCTGATTGGCACGTGGTGCAGCATTGCTAGCTGGACCACCATAGGTTTTTTCCGGAGGGTTGGTCTAATTCGCCTAAGGCGCCACATAGGATGGCCTCGGGGTATATCTTGGCGGCAGAGAGCTATTTAGAACCCACAGCCTGCGTTTTGGGAACGCGGAGCCAGATGACGAGCCAGAGTCACGGGAGTGCTTCTTCGTGGCTTCATAGTTGGTATGACCAGTCTCAGCACTGATCGCCTTGTTGACAAGAGCTTGAAAGCTTGTACATTCGTGGAGGCGCAGGTCACGACGAAGTTCAGGGCTCAGACCCTTGCAGAATCTTGCTTGATTCTTGGCATCAGTTGACACCTCTTCAGTTGCATAGCGAGCGAGGTTACCGAACTCGTGGCTATAAGCATCCACGGTCAACTTTCCCTGGGTGAAGGCACAGAATTCCTCTCGCTTACGGTCCATCAGTCCCTGTGGAATATGGTGCAGACGAAAGGCTGCACTAAAATCTGCCCATGAGGCTGCTAGTCCGGCAGGACGCATAGCTTCAAAGTTCTCCCACCATAGATTGGCGGGTCTTCTAGAAAGTACGCCGCAAAAGTCACCTTGTTAGCCTCAGAAACATTTGCAGATCGAATCTTACGCGTTATACTGCACAACCAGTCATCAGCGTCAAGGGGATCGACGGAGTGATGGAACTTCGGAGGATTCAGCTTCACGAAGTCATTGAGGGACACTGCATCATTCCTCGGCTGACGAGCCGTATTTTGCTCAATACGCTCTAGCAGACGGTTGGTCTCCCTTTTATTTCTTTCCGCCTCAAGCATAACTTCCGCCAGAGAAGGCGGGTGAGGCAGTTCCTCCTGTGGTGCTTGACTACCCTCTCCCTGCTCATGGGCAGGCGCACGGTTCAACCTGGTGAACACCATCCTGACAAACAAAATCACAGCTTAGACCAATATCAACATCAATACTAACTATGGATTAAGAATGCACTGAACACATGGAATGCGGAAATGAACATCCAAACAACATGGTAACAAGCAACTGCTATATAGACACCATGGTTCATACACACCATTACATAGTTCAGTACAACCTTAACCGAAGAGCAAACTACTGAAAAGATGATACTACTCTTCAGAGGCTTTCCAAGTTTCCTATACATTATTTATCTATGCCTCCGAAACTCATCTCACGACATAAGCATACTCCACAAGACACACAGGATTGTGGAAGTACAGCTACTACCATACTACTCTTCCACTCACGATTTCAGGCATCCGCATAGAACATCTCATAAAGGTTGCCTCCATGGCCTGGGAGCTCAACCTGTGGATCAGGAAATACTCGAGCCTGAGACCCTTGGGAACTGTAAGGACAAGAGTGTGGCCTTGGTCCCCTGAGTGGTGGTAGTAGAGGTCCCCGAAGAGGGGTGACTCCTCCTATAGCAGGCCAGTCAACATGAGCCGGAAGATGGGTTCTAACAGGGTTCAACATCTCCATATCTTCATACCCTGTCTGGACTACAGGTGCCAGCTGTGTCAAATCCGTCCACAGGCGGGCACGTGTAGCATAAAGCTCCATACGAAGGGCACGAGCATCCCTGTATCTATTCTCTAGCATCTCAGCGGTGGACTGCAGTAGCGGATCCTCCATAGAGGAATCAAAGTAGACCCCACTGAGGTATCCTTCTTCTCCTGGCTGAGAGGCAGGAACATAGCAGAACTCTGAATTCTGCGGCAGTGCATGTCTGTCCCTCATAATGGTCAACATTGAATAGGAAGCATCTTGTATTGCCATGTCAACAGTAACCCCCAATCCATAAGACCAATGGATCGGCTCCTCGGCTCCAAGGTAATCTGGGAATAGCCTAACAGTGCACAGATAATGACTCTGATTAAAATCCCGGTACTGCTCCTCCACTATATACTCTAGGTACCAGCGGTAACCGGCTACTGACATCATCCTGACTAGCATGGCCGTGTGACCCGGCACATCAATGCACCTAGTCAGACGGACCACCTGACGAGAAGGATGGCCGGGCATCTGAAAATAGAGAGTAATGCAAAGGCATTAGAGCTCTGAAGACAAAATTGGGCAGCATAACGGTTGTAAATGCTCAAAAATAATTTTGAGACAACCCACAAATGATAGAATAACATAACCACTCAACTATCAAGTTCAATTCCATGGTCATCAAAACTTACTTTCTTTCCCTTGGAATAAAAGAAACCCGGAGTAAGTCTCGACTCGTTGTCCTATAATCTACCGATCAGCAATACACGATCCTGAGAGGATGACCAGAATAGAATGACCTCAGAAGAGAAGCAAGAATCTTATGTTCCCTTCCACAAACAATTCCCTTATATATAACTAAGCAATTCTAGACTCAACTTCGACCAGATTGGCTTGGTAATCCTACAGTCAGTCAGGCTCTGATACCAACGTTGTCGGGACCCCGATCCTACGCCATAGGAATCCGTCCTGTAACACATCACATCTATTTGTGGTCTCACGCATGGCTATCCCCACGGCTGCAGCCTTACCTTAGTCGGGACCGTTTGCGCCTTTTGACTCGCGTATGCAATTGTGTCGCTAGCATTCCAATGTCAAAGAACCCAGATCGACATGTCTAGTCATAAACTCAAGTGGCAGTTCCGTACAGGGACATGCATACATGACCCAGCAAAGAAGGTGTCGCTCATCAGCGAGTGTAGACGAGTCATAGCAAGCTACAAGGACTCCATTACACCGCGTGACATTTCCCCAAAGGGACAGACACAGCAGCTAAGAAGGACACATGCCGGTCAACTAATGTGTCCGGAGCAGTAGCGAACTACCATGGCTCGGTGGAATCACAAAGGGACATTTCCCCGTAAGGCGTGCTACTAAGGCATACGACTAGGTGTTTGAACCCCATGTATATCAAGCACAACACACGTACGAATGGCATACTGATATGCATAGATACATCGATGGCATCACAACATAACCATAAACATACAAACTTTATTTAGAAGGCTCGAAAGAGCCTCCCACATAATATTACACAGATAGGGGCTCACGACCCATCATCACAAGTCATTCAAACAAGTCTTACAAGCCAGCAGAAGATTAAAACTGTCTGAGTACAGACAGATGGAAAGGTAAAAGGCACATGGCCTGACTATCTACAGACCCAACCTAGGGCCAGATCGTAGCTGGGACACCAGCTACTCGTCGTCGTCAACGTCTAGATAGAACCCACCATTAGGGTCATTAACCACCTCTGCAACAATTTATTAGGCAAACATGAGTACAAAAGTACTCAGCAAGACTTTAGAATAATCTATCTATTCATGCAATGTATCAACAAGGAGTTGTGGGGTTTCATGCACAAAGCTAGCGTTTGACTCTTGGCTAGACAAACTACATTTTCAAATAGTTTTGACAACTTGTTTTCTCGCACATGTGTCCACTAACACCACAACAATACTCCATCGTGGAATCATTCCGTCTCACTATGGAAATGCCATCCACGACACTCACACTTATCTTGACATTTTTATGAGTAGCCATTATAGTTGTCTATGAACAACATATGTTTCCAAGTAGTCCATATCCGCGGACGCGGCTATTTGAATAGATCATAACCCTGCAGGGATGTACTTCTTCACACACACTCTCGCCACTTATCGCTATGTGCATGTCATGCACCTCGGCAACCTTCAAACGGAAGCCCAGCGAGGGAGTCGACCACGACTGTTAACAACGCTAATACCTAGTCCAGGTTTATCGCCTATCTGAGGCTAACCAGCACGGAAGTCCGGCCAAGGTTTCCGCCACGGCCCCAAACGATGTGCGCAGGGTTCCCAAGCCCACCATAGGGGTGCCACTTGGTACACCATGCCAGTGCCTACGGCATCATAGCCCACCTCTAAGGTAAGCACTATGCACGACCTCCAGCATGACTATAAACACCAGAAACTACTTGCAACTCCTCCACCGAGTACTAGGCAATTAATAAGTCGAGCGGGGTCATATTTCAGGGCCGAGCATGTGGTAGTATCTTTTCTTGGATTACATACACGGAACTAAGTTCCTAAGGACGGTTCCAATGAAACAACTCGCCATGTACTCCTACATAGCCTTTGAGTGATACCTTTACCAAATCAGGTTCAACACACAACCTTTATTAACAGAACACATTCTCATGATCATGTTCATCGCCCAAATGACAGACCATACACACCTCTAAGCATAGCATGCATAGCAGGATAAGACACATCATGGCTCAAGCATCTACCAGGTATGCTAGGTTGCAAGGTTTAGCTAATTAGTATGACAAAGACAGGTCATGCAAAGGAATGGGTTCAATTAACGTGGTAAAAGCATTGAAAGCAGTTTGATGTAATGCAATAAATAAGAGCAGGAGCGAGAACATGGGATTTATCGGGATGATCAAAATGGTTGCTTACCTTGTTTCTCAGCAGAGGGGTGATATCCGTCAGTCGGATAATCAGTCGTGTCCAAAGGGGCGGGGCCTACCGAATAACAACATACATGTATTAACAATCATATGCAACAGTCAGGATGCATGAACATGACATGAAATGAAGGTGATACGTTTCAATGTAGTTGGTGAAACCTTAGTTTGCATCTGGTTTGAAATCCAAATTCAAATATTATTTGAAATGGCATATTTATCTTAATCATTTAACTGATTTGACCTGATGTTGTTTCATAACTTTGTTTTCATGCATGAAAGTAGCACCATTGTGTTCATTGAATTTTTCTGATCAATTTGCATATATTATTTGTCTGATTTGGAGTTATATTCAAATTTCTATTAATTTCCAAAGTTTTGTAAATATTCTGGAATTATATTAAAACCAGAATTAGATTTATTGCATCAGCATGACATCAGCAGGTCTGCTGGCCGTTGAAAGTCAAACCTGACTAGTGGGACCCACTAGTTAGCCACTCTGGCTAGTTTTTAGATTAACTTTAAACTTAATCAGCTAATTAACAGAGCTGGACCCACATGTTAGTGTCTATTTAACTTTTAATATAATTTTTATTTTTATTTTTACTAAACTTAATTAGTCAGGGGGCTGGCCCCACTTGCGAGAGAATCGGGGGAGTCAACCCCACCGACGATGGGGTCAAACCCACCGGCAGCGAGGCTCCGGCGACCACCAGAACGGAGGAGGGCCTCGGGTTTGCTATTCCGGTGACCAAAGCACGACGGAGCGGCTGCCGGAGTTCGGGCAGTGATACGTCTCAAACGTATCTATAATTTTTTATGGTTTCACGGTGTTATCTTGTCATCTTTGGATGTTTTATGTACCTTTTATATCTTTTTTGGGAATAACTTATTAATTCAGTGCCAAGTGCGAGTTCCTGTTTTTTCTGTGTTTTTGGCTCTTTTCAGATCTAATTTTGGAACGGAGTCCAAACGGAATAAAATCCCCGAAATGATTTTTTCCCGAACGGAAGAAGATCAGGGGGCCTGTGGGCCAATCCAGGAGGGCTCCAGGGAGCCCACAAGCCCCCACTCCGCCACCAAGGGGAGGCGGCGGTGGCACGGCTTGTGGCCACCCTGGCGCCCCCCTGACCTAGATCTTTGGCCTATATATTCCCTAAAATACAACAAAAAATCAGGGGAGCCTCAAAAATACTTTTCCGCCGCTGCAAGCTTCAGTTTCCGCGAGATCTCATCTGGAGACCCTTCCCGGCGCCCTGCCGGAGGGGACTTTGGAGTTGGAGGGCTTCTTCATCATCATCATCGCCCCTCCAATGACTCGTGAGTAGTTCACTTCAGACCTACGGGTCCGTAGTTAGTATCTAGATGGCTTCTTCTCTCTCTTGGATCTTCAATACAAAGTTCTCCATGATCTTCATGGAGATCTATCCGATGTAATCTTCTTTGGCGGTGTGTTTGTCGAGATCTGATGAATTGTGGATTTGTGATCAGATTATCTATGATATACATTTGAGTCTTTGCTGATTTCTTATATGCATGATTTGATATCCTTGTAAGTCTCTTTGAGTCTTGGGTTTTGTTTGGCCAACTAGATCTATGATTCTTGCAATGGGAGAATTGCTTGGTTTTGGGTTCTTACCATGTGGTGACCTTTCCCAGTGACAGTAGGGGCAGCAAGGCACACATTGAGTGGTTGCCATCAAGGGTAACAAGGTGGGCTCTGTCGTTGATATGAGATTGTCCATCTACATCATAGCATCTTGCTTAAGGCGTTACTCTGTTCTTTTGGACTTAATACACTAGATGCATGCTGGATAGCGGTCGACGTGTGGACTAATAGTAGTAGATGCAGAAAGTATCGGTCTACTTGTTTTGGACATGATGCATATAGATATAATCATTGTCATAGATGTCGTCACGACTTTGCGTGGTTCTATCAATTGCTCGACAGTAATTTGTTCACCCACCGTCTGCTTGCTTTCATGAGAGAAGCCACTAGTAAACACTACGGCCCCCGGGTCTATCCACATCTATCGTTTACACCTCCGCTTTTACTTTGCTTTGTTACTTTGTTGCTTTCGGTTCTCACTTTGCAAACAATCTATAAGGGATTGACAACCCCTTCATAGCGTTGGGAGCAGGTCCTTTGTGTTTGTGCACGCACTTGCGATACTCCTTCACTGGATCGATACCTTGGTTCTCAAAACTAAGGGAAATACTTACCACCGCTGCGCTACATCACCCTTTCCGCTTCGAGGGAACACCAACGCAAGGCTCCAAGGCCACGGGGAAATCCTTTGCATATTTGCCTAGGAAGTCCCTAAAGGTGTAGCCGTAGCAGAAAGATTCCTGGTGCCGTTGCTGAGGAGAATCAAGACAAGAACAGTCTCCCGTCAGCACATGTTTCTGGCGCCGTTGGAAGGTCTTTTGTTGCAGTAGCAGAAGTATTTCTGGTGCCGTTCCCGGGGAGGAGAGATCTATCCAAGTAGGTCTCACAAACTCATCTCCTGCATTTACTTTTTTGCTAGTTGCCTCTCGTTTTCCTCTCCCCCACTTCACATTTGTCGTTTTCATTTGCCTTTCTCCTTTGTCGTTTTCGCTTGCCTTTCCTTCGCTTGTGTGCCATGTGCCCTCAATATGCTTGCATCTTCGCTTGCTGAAAATCTAGTGATATGGATCCTCATCCACTTGCTAATCTCTTTAAGAGACCCACTTGTGTGGAACGAATAGCTAGTGAGTTGAGTACACTTGACTATCTTTATGGAGTTTTGCTTGAGATGCGTGAATCTGAAAATCGTGATGAAGAAACTTATGAAGTGATTCACGAGGGCTCCTTGGATGAAAAGCATGATTGCAATGGTTTCACTCTAAATTCTATTAGTGGCAATCATGCTAAAATATTCAAAACCCTAAGCTTGGGGACGCTAGTTCTGCTATCTCCACTACTTGTTGCAATGATCATGAGTGGGGTGATGATTTTTCTTATGATCTTGAAAATTTGCTTAGCCTCATGATGAATATGATATTTGCAATAATATTGAAAGTGGGTTTGGAGATGTCATGACTTTAGTTGATGATAATCCCACTATTTTTGAAGAGCATTAAGTTTGCATGCATGTGGATCATGAAAAGAATATCCTATGGGATAGTTACCTTGTTGAATTCGAATATGATCCCACATGTAATTATTATGAGAGAGGAAAATATGGTGGTAGAAACTTTCATATCACTAAATCACCTCTCCTTATGTTGAGATTGCTATCGTCTCTTTCTTCTTCCTTGCATTTGGTAACTATTGGTTGTCTTGCCAATTTGTTCTCCTATAAAATGCATATGCATAGGAAGTATGTTAGACTTAGATGTGATTTTCACATACTTTCTGATGCTCTCGTTGTGCTTCAATTCTTGTCTTTTGTGTGAGCATCATTGAAATATCAATGCCTAGCTAAGGGCGTTAAACAAAAGGGCTTGTTGGGAGGCAACCTAACGAATCTATCCATTTTCTTTATGTTTTGTGTTTTCCACACTTTCATAATTCTGTTATGATTGTGTTTTTTCTGTTTCTTTTTGCGTTTGTTCCAAGCAAAACCGTTATGATTAGTCTTGAGGATGATCGTTTGGTCATGCTGGAAAAGACAGAAACTTTCTACTCACGAAAAGAATTTTCATGTTTTTTCTGTAAGAGCTTTTGAGTTGATTCTTTTGGCTTCTGATAGCTACGCAAATTCTTCAAACCGTCGTAATTTGTCAGAATTTTGGAAGTAACAGAAGTATACGAAATATACAAATTTCTATAGACTGGTCTGCTGTTAACAGATTCTGTTTTTGTTGTGTTGGTTGCTTATTTTGATGAAACTATGGATAGTATCAGGGGGTATTAGCCATGGAAGATTGAAAATACAGTAAATCAACATCAGCACAAGTAGAATTTAAGTTTGCTACAGTACCTAAGGAAGTGGTGGTTTGCTTTCTCATACTAATGTTATCACGAGTTTCTGTTTAAGTTTCGTGTTGTGAAGTTTTCAAGTTTTGGGTGAAGTTCTTATGGACAAAGAGATAAAGAGTGGCAAGAGCTCAAGCTTGTGGATTCCCAAGGCACCCCAAGAGATTCAAGGATGCCGTGAAATCCTAAGCTTGGGGATGCCCCGGGAAGGCATCCCCTCTCTCGTCTTCAATCCATTGGTAACGTTACTTGGGGCTATATTTTTATTCACCGCGTGTTATGTGTTTTTGCTTGGAGCGTCTTGTATCGTAGGAGTCTTTTTTTGTGTCACAATCATCCATGATGCACACCTAGATAGAGAGACATGCACACACCGTGATTTTGTCGAGCTTCACTTATATCTTTTGGTAGACAATTCAGCTCATATGTGCTTCACTTATATCTTCAGAGCTAGATACTTTTGCTCTATGTGCTTCACTTATATCTTTTAGAGCACGGCGGTGCGTGGCTTGGTAGTTGATCTATGCTTTGAAAGTAGTCTCAAAAGGGGTAGTTATCCAAAGGGATATGAAAACTTCCACCTTCATGTGCATTGAATAGTTAGAGAAGTTTGATTCATCTCAATTAGTTTTGAGTTGTGGTTTTGATAATATTGAAGTCATGCTAGTAAGGTGTTGTGGATCTAGAAATACTTGTATTGAAGTTAGTGATTCCCGTAGCATGCACGTATGGTGAACCGCTATGTGATGAAATCTGAGCATGATTAGTCTATTGATTGTCATCCTTTGTGTGGCGGTCGGGGTCGCGCGATGGTTTATACCTACCAACCCTTCCCCTAGCAGTATGCGTTGAATGCTTTGTTTCGATTACTAATAAAAAAATTGCAACAAGTATATGAGTTCTTCATGACTAATGTTGAGTCCATGGTTTAGATGCACTTTCACCTTCCACCATCACTATCTTCTTAGTGCCGTGCAACTTTCGCCGGTGCACAAAACCCACCATTAGCCTCCCTCAAAACAGCCACCATACCTACCTACTATGGCTTTTTCAAAGTCATTCCGAGATATATTTCCATGCAACTACCACCATGACATGTGCCACCACGTCTACATTGCCATTGCATGATCGTAAGATAGCTAGCCTGATGTTTCCATTAATGTCTATGCCATGCTAGATCATTGCCACGGTACACTACCGTAGGCATTCCATATAGAGTCATAGTTGCTCTAAGTTTTGAGTTGAAAGTGTGATGATCATCATTAATGGAGCATTGTCCCATGTGAGGAAATAAAAGAGGCCAAAGAAGCCCACCAAAAAAAGAGGCCAAAGAGCCCACCAAAAAGATAAAAAAAAATGAGAGAAAAAGAGAGAAGGGACAATGTTACCACTTTTTCCACACTTCTGCATATTAACCACCATGATCTTCGTGATTGAGTGTCTCTCGTTTTGTCACCACCATATAGCTAGTGGGAAATTTCATTATATAACTTGGCTTGTATATTCCAATGATAGGCTTCCTCAAAATTGCCTTAGGTCTTCGTGAGCAAGCAAGTTCGATGCACACCCACTAGTTTTCTTTAAGAGCTTTCACATACTCATAGCTCTAGTGCATCATTTGTATGGCAATCCCTACTCATTCACAATTATATCTATTAATGAGCATCTCCACAGCTCATTGATATGCCTAGTTAATGTGACTATCTTCTCCTTTTTTGTCTTGCAACCTCCACCACACTCTACACCACTTAAAGTGCTAAAACCATGGCTCACGCTCATGTATTGCGTGAGAGTTGAAAAGGTTTGAGAAAGTAAAGGTATGAAACAATTACTTGGACAATACCGGGGTTGTGCATGATTTAAATTCGTTGTGCAATGATGATAGAGCATAGCCAGACTATATGCTTTTTTAGGGATAACTTTCTTTTGGCCTTGTTATTTTGAAAGTTCATGATTACCTTGCTAGTTTGCTTGAATTAATATTGTTTCCACGTCAATAGCAAACTATTGTTTCAAATCTAATGGATCTGAACATTCACATCACATAAGAGGAGTTACAAAGGACATCTATGCTAGGTAGCATGAAAGCATCAAAAATTCATTCTTTCACTTCCCTACTCGAGGACGAGCAGGAGTTAAGCTTGGGAATGCTTGATACGTCTCAAACGTATCTATAATTTTTGATGGTTTCACGTTGTTATCTTGTCATCTTTGGATGTTTTATGTACCTTTTATATCTTTTTTGGGACTAACTTGTTAATTCAGTGCCAAGTGCCAGTTCCTGATGTTTTTGTGTTTTTTGCTCTTTTCAGATCTGATTTTGGAACGGAGTCCAAATGGAATAAAATCCCCAAAATGATTTTTTCCCGAACGGAAGAAGATCAGGGGGCATGTGGGCCAAGCCAGGAGGGCTCCAGCGAGCCCACAAGCCCCCACTCCGCCACCAGGGGAGGCGGCGGTGGCAGGGCTTGTGGCCACCCTGGCGCCCCCCTGACCTAGATCTTTGGCCTATATATTCCCTAAAATACAGCAAAAAATCAAGGGAGCCTCGAAAATACTTTTCCGCCGCCGCAAGCTTCCGTTTCCGCGAGATCTCATCTGGAGACCCTTCTCGGCGCACTCCCGGAGGGGACTTTGGAGTTGGAGAGCTTCTTCATCATCATCATCGCCCCTCCAGTGACTCGTGAGTAGTTCAATTCAGACCTACGGGTCCGTAGTTAGTATCTAGATGGCTTCTTCTCTCTCTTGGATCTTCAATACAAAGTTCTCCATGATCTTCATGGAGATCTATCCGATGTAATCTTCTTTGGCGGTGTGTTTGTCGAGATCCGATGAATTGTGGATTTGTGATCAGATTATCTATGATATATATTTGAGTCTTTGCTGATTTCTTATATGCATGATTTGATATCCTTGTAAGTCTCTCTGAGTCTTGGGTTTTGTTTGGCCAACTAGATCTATGATTCTTGCAATGGGAGAAGTGCTTGGTTTTTGGTTCTTACCATGTGGTGACCTTTCCCAGTGACAGTAGGGGCAGCAAGGCACACATTGAGTGGTTGCCATCAAGGGTAACAAGGTGGGCTATGTCGTTGATATGAAATTGTCCATCTACATCATGTCATCTTGCTTAAGGCGTTACTCTGTTCTTTTGGACTTAATACACTAGATGCATGCTGATAGCGGTCGACGTGTGGAGTAATACTAGTAGATGCAGAAAGTATCGGTGTACTTGTTTTGGATGTGATGCATATAGATATAATCATTGCCATAGATGTCGTCACGACTTTGCGCGGTTCTATCAATTGCTCGACAGTAATTTGTTCACCCACCGTGTACTTGCTTTCATGAGAGAAGCCACTAGTAAACACTACGGCCCCCGGGTCTATCCACATCTATCGTTTACACCTCCATTTTTACATAGCTTTGTTACTTTGTTGCTTTCAGTTCTCACTTTGCGAACAATCTATAAGGGATTTACAACCCTTTCATAGCGTTGGGAGCAGGTTCTTTGTGTTTGTGCAGGCACTTGCGATACTCCTTCACTGGATCGATACCTTGGTTCTCAAAACTGAGGTAAATACTTACCACCGCTGCGCTACATCACCCTTTCCGCTTCAAGGGAACACCAACGCAAGGCTCCAAGGCCACGGGGAAATCCTTTGCATATTTGCCTAGGAAGTCCCTAAAGGCGTAGCCGTAGCAGAAGGATTCCTGGTGCCGTTGCTGAGGAGAATCAAGACAAGAATTGTCTCCCGTCAACACGTGTTTTTGGCGCCGTTGGAAGGTCTTTTGTTGCAATAGCAGGCAGCATCGGGATCATTTATCCAGAGCGTAGAAGGGTCAGGGCGTAGCTCCTACGACATCTACGCGGCGCACTGACGCTGCTGGTGGCCTCAGAATGACTAGCCGATCACCGGAGAGCTACCGGCGACGAGGTCCCGCGACGGATCTCGTTGGGCTCCGGTGGAATTGGGGCCTAGAGCTCTGGATCGAGGGAGAAAATGAGGGGGGAAAGCACCCTGAGCTTACATGAAGTGCAGAGGTGACGAGAGCGGGCTCAGGGACGGTTTGAGGAGGAAGAACGACGGTGGCGAGCTCCAGGGATCCGAGGTTGAAGACGATGGCGTCATGGCGTCTCAGGGGTTCTCGGCGTCGAGCATCTGGTTGGAGAGCTTCGGGAGACCAAGACGAAGCTATTGTGCAGCTCAGGTTAGAGGGAAAGGGGCTGGAGTGACGACGAGCTCGAGCTCAGCTCGGGCTCTAATGGCGACCGAGAGAAGGGAGAACAGGGCGAATGAGGAGGGGGAAAGCACGGGAGGAGGTCACGGGAGGCTTATCCTTCCTCGCCAGCGCGAAGCGGCGGCCAGGCAAGCACGAGGTGCGTGGCCGCGCCGGAGGGAGCGGCGGCCACCTCCTGCTCCCGACTCGAGAAGGTAGACGACAGGGGAGGAGCTGGACTGGGCCAGGTAAGCGACACGTAAGGTATTTTCATTTTTTTTTCTCTTTTCTGTTTCTGCTAAAACATTTCTGATATAGTTTTGTTTTATTTTTGGCTCCAAACTATTCCTAAAATAGTTTGAAACATGCTGAAGTGTTTTTTTTGGAATATTTCCAAACATATATAAAAGTTTCAGCGTTTTTGAAAACTTTGGATTATTTGAAATCAATTATATAGTTGATTTTAGTAGCTTTTAACTTTAATTTAAAATGCCAAAAGCACTTTGAAAATATATCTCACCCGTGATATTTTGTTTTCAACATTTATCAGAAATGATGAACTTTTCTAATGGCCATTTTGGAATTTTTAATTTGCCACCAAATTTGAATTGCTTTTGAATATAGAGTTGCTAGGTTTTGCTTTTGTTTTCTTTGCTTTTCTTTTGATTTCATTTCGTTTTCTTGGATGCAATAAAGAAGACATGAGCACAAACTTGCTATACTCTATTAGGGATCAGGGATGTGACATCTTTGTTGTCCGCCCCCCGACGGCAAAGAGGTGTAAGGCAGACGGCAAAGAGAGCGGTCGTTACGGGGAGAGAGGGGGTGCGTGGTGGGCCGTCACGTGCTCTTTGTCGTCTGTCGTCCTCCTCTTTGTCGTCTGCGGGTGCACGGCAAAGACCAGACTAATGGCAAAGAGTATCTTTGCCATCAGTCTGGTCTTTGCCGTCCGTTTGTTTTAGTCACGGCAAATAGGGTCTTTGCCATCAGCCAGTAGACGGCAAAGAAGAGGTTGACGGCAAATAACTGAATTCCAGTAGTGTACTTTGCAAACATTCTTGAGAATGCATTTCCCTTACATTTTCATCATGAAACATGAATATATGAGTAGTGTACATTCAAAGTTGGATATTTCTTCAAAATTTGCACAACATTTACTTATGTTCTTCTCCGAACTAACCACTCTCACACATATTAACATATGCTAACAAAAACTTCAAATGATTTCCATCCAAAATGCAGGGGGTGTGGGGGCTCACTGGCAGGGGCGGCTGTGGCGTCGTGGGCGGCGGGGACGGGGGTGTTGGGGCGGCGGTGCGGCACCAGGGGTGTTGGGGCTGCGGGGCGGCGCCGGGGGGTTGTGGGGCGCCGGGGGCAATGGGGCGACGCCGGGGGGCTGTGGGGCACCGGGGCGGCAGCATGACGGTGGTGGTGGCAGTGGGCGTCGGGGGAGGAGAGAGAGAGTGGTCGTTTGAGAGAGAGAGGACCGGGGTGGGGGCGGGACGACCGTTACATAATTCCTGATTTTTGTCGTCTGCTGGCGGACGGCAAAGGGTCTAGACTCTTTGTCGTCCTCCTCCGGACTCTTTGTCATCCGCCGGCAGACGGCAAAGAAGGGGCGTAGTTTGACCAAACCTTTCCCCACCCAGATGGGCCCAGCCCAAAGCTTTGTCGTCTGCTGTCCTCATCTTTGCCGTCTACGGCTGACGGCAAAGAATTGACTGCTGGCAAAGACCTTCTTTTCCATCAGCCAGTTCTTTGACGTCTGCTTTGTGGGAGCTGACGGCAAAGACACTCTTTGCCATCAGCCAGCAGACGGCAAAGATTTGGCAGATGGCAAAAAACTGAATTCCAGTACATGAGCGAGCGCTTGGTGCTCGGATCAGTGTACGTGGGGAAGAACTCGAGTGCATCAACCCGGATTCAGCACCTTCCACCATCACCTCTTTTCCTTTCTCCGTCGCGGAAACCTTATAAGTTGCTGCCAGCGTGTTTGAAGTAGGCTTGTATGAGCCTACCCCTGACGTGTCATGGAGAGCCTTGCTTGGTGCGCCCACCTTCAGTTTGGAAGGAGTGAACGGCACCACGACTTTGGTCGATGTAGTCGACGAAGCTGGCTCATGTCTTGTTGGAGTAACCGGAGCTGAAGCATATCGCGCCGGCGAAATTATCTTCAGTGGAGCTGCTCCTTTGGCAAGAACAGCCACTCTTCAAGCATGCTCTGAAATTTCATCGGAGCTCCCTGGCTTGCAGGTTTGACATATGACGTCTTTGCAAAACGAGGAGGAACCGAATCAGATGGAGCAGTCTTGTGCACACTCACGTGTTGTTCATATGTAGCAGCTCTTGCAGCTCTTCCTGCAACTCTCATTCTTCTCTTGGCTTACTTTGACATCACAGGAACAAACCCATCTCTTGGTGCTGACGAAACCTCTTTTTCTTTCTCTTTTTCAGCAGGAGATGCAGCTATAGTTTTCCAACTTTCACTTGCTGCATTCACAAGTTTACCGTATGGCACATCCAGCCATAGGTCACCGAAGCGGAGGGTCACGAACTGCTGAACTTGTCCCTCCATACCTTCTATGAACCAAGAAAATCGTATATTAGTTTTCTTGCATATCTCTTTGAATATATTTATTTTGCAAAGTATGACATATGTGCTTCGCAAAATCATATGATGCAATCCTATGTAGGAATTCAGAGATGAGGGGAGAATAGGTCCCACTGGGCGTGCCAGAATCTGATGACGGGAAATGGGATGCGTGAGAACACGCGTCCACGTCTTTGATACAGAATGATTAAATATAGCGCATACAATGCATACAATAATAATAATAAAAGGATCAAAGATTGCAGTTCATACTTCCGGAACTCATACATTTATATATAAATTCCGTTAATTACATCTCCAAAGAAAACATCCCTGATTAAGAATTCCAACATATCTATTACATAAGATTACATCACATATGACTATTACAAAGGATAAAATAAAACTAAGAAATCCTCCTCGCCGCCGTTGGCGAAACCGTGCTTGGCGAACTTGAAGTTTATCTTTGTATTTATGCTTGGCATTTTCAATTTATATTTCCCTAGCATGCTTCATTTATTTCACTATTAAAATATGTTGAACGTGGCATTCGATTTTATCCTACATTTGAAAGGTAGGATATATACGCATACATCATAATTTATTCTTGTACTCATATCAACAGTACAAGAAGTGTGTATGCAGTTTTAGCTATGGACGTGTACAGGACCTTTCGTCATGCATGAAGCCACAGCTACGTATACTTGGCTTTGCATAGTTATTTGAATACTAGTCGATAGAGTCCTGACTTGTTGCGGAGGCAGACTGAATTATCTGCTGACCTTCCGGGATGTGCATTTATTCTTTTTCTGTATAAGACATATGTTTACTTGCGCTAGTATTACTAGTACAAGGATATGCGTCAGACACTATTTTATTTAATCGGCTGTCCAACATGGATTTTGATGACGAAGTATAATCTTCTAATTGCTCATGGAGTTATCGTATGAAGTATGATTTTGTACATGATTTTTACCACCGATGGATATAAGCATATAACTATCATACATGCAGAAAATGAAGACATGCACGATTTAATTTATGGGGATGTAATGTTCGCATGCATCAAATTATACGCAATGCAATATGTTTAGAAGTTGATTTATGGTAGGTTCGCAAATTTCAGAACCTAGGCCTAGTTTGACGTGCTAATGGGTGATGGTGCGTGCATGGTATATTTTTATCAGTGCAGGCAAAGTGCAAATACCTTAGTAATTTAGCAAGCCACATGTTGCTACAAATTACCTAGCCATGCAAAGGTTAATTTGATACTAACTGTAAGCACATTATCTTATTCCATCGTCAGATATGCACACTCCTCTACTAGTACATGGCTACTAGTTAATCCACAAGGACAAGTAACGATTTTGGGTATGATGATTATTCGGCTACTGAATATGGGCAGCTCTTTAATGAAATTTTAGAGCTTTAGCCTGTGTCAATATGACCAAACCAAAGACATGACTTGTAGTATTATATACATGAATTTAGAGCACCTTGGTTTGTGTCAATGTGACCATACCGAGAGCCAGTTTATTATGATCATGAGGGGAAGGCAATTCAACATTTATCAACATGATCAAGCCAACAAAGACCTATATATCTACTAGGGAGAGAAAATCCCCTAGTTCGTGTCAATGTGACCAAACTAGCAGATGAGGAGGAGGAATTCCATGGTATGTGTCGATGTGACCATCCAAGGAGCAAGGAAAGGACTTTATTTCCTACCTTCTTGCAGATGTCCTCTAGAATTTATCTTCTCATCTACAACGAGATCAGCAGCCGACGGTCGGCGGCAGCTTTGTGTGTGCTTTTGCTGTATGTGTGTATGATTCTATCAGTAGCAAGGAGAGAAGATGAATGGATGCCGGCAGCGAGAGCAAAATGAGTCCAACCTCCCCTTCTGTCATATGCTAGCGCATGTATTTATAGGAGTCGATGAGCAGCCAAGGCTCTCGCGCACCCCGCCCACGTCCTCCAGATCGTTGTGCCTGTGAGATCATGGGAATGGGGGTTGCTCCTTTCTTTTTTTCTATTTCTTTATTGCTAATAAACCGGCCACGTCCCATCATCTCACATGACCTTAATTAAGTTATTTTCTTTGCCAACGTGTGGTCTTTCTTCTTGTGCGCGCTCCTCTGGTACTCACCTGTGGGCCTTTGATATAATTGGAGCCTCATCCATGCATGCACGCCAAAGCATGGGAGGAGGACGTCCATTACGTATGACGTTGCTATATGGGTGGGCTGGATAATTAGTTAATTACTTCCTAATCTTGTCGTGTAATCAATCCATGCATAATACATGCATGCACATAGCTCGTACTTACACCATATATGTACGTAGCCATTTGCATGACCGGCCTAGCTAAGCCAAATTACTTGTTGTGACACGCAAAAGCATTTTTTATTAATAATTATATGATGGTTCCGCATTTTTTTATACATCGCAACACGTTATCTTATTTTACACACACATTATTGTATCAACATTTCTTTTAATGGCAATAAAATAATGTTCATAAATATGATATAGTATTAGCATTGTCTATGAAACTTGCATTTGGGTCAACATTAGTGTTTCGCCGTTGATGACGACGTGTATGTATGAATGCCATATGTCCTTTAATTCATACAACGATATGGCTCAACTTTTTTTCTTTTATTTTAGGGTCCATTATTTTATACGGACATGCGTGGCGGACATTCATCAATTTTTTTTCTTTTAGCCGCATATTCGGTAATTAATTCACTGTTTTGTTTTGTCATTTTAAGGAAAGGATTTTATTTGAATAATATCTAAACACCATATTTTACTTTGGTCGAAATAAGTGTCAACAACAAGTTAGAGTGATAATCTATCCAAAACAGCAACATTGCATTTTGCACCCATCAAACAACAAGCTACATGAATCTAAAATGCACGAACAAGAATGGGGCAGTAGTTGACATGATGCACAACAATTTATCTCACATGAGCAAATTGTCTAGAAGCATGGATCAATAGGAAATGAGCTCACAAGATGGCTACTTGAACATAGTTTCACACTTGGTGAAAATAATAGTTTTAACATAGCAGTTTTATTATGAAGGCATATTGACAGCAAGAAAAACATATCCTACAGGATATAGAATGGCATGAAAATCTACACCATGATAATGTGCATGATGCACTACAAATAACTCCAAAGGATCAACATTAAACTATGCACAGAATCATGGCTAACATCCACCCAACATGGCAACCGGAACTAAACAGTTTCTCACACTTCAAAAATTAACATGCTGCAAGAAACGAAAGTTTTATCATATTGACATGTTTGACAGCAAAATTAGCTAGGATGAAAAACCGATACTTCAAAACTACTGCCACAAACTAACACGGGATATCATGCTTTACAATTCACTCCATTGGGCCAACCACAAAGGGGTTGTAGATTAATGGCAATTCACATGGAAACATGGCAACAAAATATAGCAGATTACAAACTAAGAATTATTCCAGACCCTCAAAACAACAACATTTTTATGGCAAGTTCACATGATGAAAACTACAGCTAAACATGACACTCATGGCATGGAAATCCTATTAACATCAATTAGACATGGCATACTACAGATCACTCCATTGGCACACATTCAAGAGAGGCATGGTTTTCTTAATTCGAGCTTCGAGCTTCGCAAAATGGAACTTAACGTTAACACATTAACAGTTTTAAGACGATAACAACTTGGAAGCAAAAATTGAAGGTGATAATGATGATTTAAATGGCAACTAGAGACATGGCAAAGTAGACAACACATAAAATAAATCTCAAGAAGGAGCCATATGCAAAAGACCTACAGATTAGATGCAACCATCCACGAAAGTTTTAATAAAATAACAGTTTTCTAACTACGACGAGATGCACTTTTGCAACAACGATTATAGCACATGTATGCATCCTAAAATTCAAACAATTTCCACAATCATATAGAGCATGTCGAGTAGATCGATTTTGATATATAACACGTTTCAAACGGATGCATGATTTAAAAGTTGCGGATGTTTCAAATCGCATATATGATGATTTTAGACACACGCAAAAGACTTAGTAAAAAAATAGGGAGGCTGCTCACTTCGGGCCTCATGGGCCTGCCACGGCGAAGCAAAGGCGGAGCGGGCCGACTAGGTCGCGAGGAGGCACTTGCCCACGTGGACGCTACGAGCTGTCGAGCGCGTGCTCCCGAAGCACACAGCCAAGGTGGCGGTTGCATGGCAACAAGGCGACAATTGCTAGGCGGCGGCACGGCTTGTGACGAGGATGCGAATGGAGGCTGCAAACGAGGAGATCGGGGGTGGGGCTCGTCATTCCCGATGTAGAGGTGCTCGACAACGCCGGGGCTGAGGAGATATGGCACGGCTTCCATGGTGGCTCCCTGTGGGACAAAGAGAGGAACATGGAGGTTACGGAACAGAGAGAGGGGCGAGAGGAGGAAGAGAGGGCAGGCATCGTGGCGAGGTCGCCGATGTCAGGCAGCGAGCGGAGCGACGAGGCAGCAGGAGGGGTCGCGATCGAGGAGGTTCGGGCGCACGACCGGTTGCTCAACCCGGTCGGGTCGAGGCGGGGCGGTCGCGGTCCTGGCGGGTCGTGATGGCACGAGGGTGCTGCAGGGCTAACGTGGCTCCCCTTGGTTGGCTCGGGTGCAGCGGTCCAACGGCGCCAAGTGGTGGCGGTGGTGCGTACGGCATGGAAATCGAGGAGGGAGAAGGAAGGCCGTTTTGGGATAGGGAGCCTTCCTTTTACACCTAGGGGAGCTAGGGTTAATGGGTTTTTTACTGTGTCGAGCCGTTCGATCATAATTGGATGGCTCCGGTTGCAGGTTAGGCTAGGTGGGTCTAGTGGGCTATGTATATGGGCTTAGGCCGACATGAGAGGAAGAACATCGGCCCATGACATGATTTTAAAAACTGAAATGTCTGACGTGTAAACCGGCTATAGTGTCGCTATATGTTTAACGGTTCGGGTATCAAAGGACATCCAAATGCATCGAATTTGGCAGGCGGACTAACTATGCTATATTAAGACCACGCACCAACTTTGGAGCCATTTTCTTGTGGTTTTCTCATGGCAGATGTCCTCTTGAAAGGACTTAGGTGTGAGGGCATCGCAACTAGGTGGCGACTTGAACGGGGTTGATCAGAATTGAGAGATGCGAGTTTATCCAGGTTCGGCCCCTCCAATGGTGGTAAAAGCTTGCGTCCTGCTTTTGGTGTTTATTGATGATGAACTCGATTACATGGGTGTGGAATCGCTAACCTAGATCTCAAGTCTTTCTCACTTGTCCTCTCTACCTGAGGGCCTCCCCTTTATATATAGGTGGAGGTCCTCAGGTTACAACATAGTTTGGGTCGTAACACAACCCGTGTCTTATTCTACTTCTTACTAACTTGAGCAAGGGAGAATCGTCACATCTTTCCCCTCGAGCCGGTCCGCTAGGCGATGGCCCATGAGCCAGCTGTGATAGCCTGGCATATTAGGGATGGTAGACTACTCATATCAATAAGGAGTTCCTTCTTTTCCGGGAGCCCATTCAAACAGAACTCACAGGTTAAGCGTGCTTGGCTTGGAGTAGTTCTAGGATGGCTGACTGACCGGGAAGTTGATCCCGGGTGCGCATGAGTGAGGACAAAGTGCACAGAAAAGACTAGTATTGATATGTGGGGCGCCACGAGTAACGACCGCCGGCGGGTGTGTCCGGGGCGTTACAAGTTTGGTATCAGAGCCGACCCACGCGGTTACACGGATGTTTGCGGACAGGTGTGCGGTCGTGTTGTTCATGAAGTTTGTGACCCATCGTGGCACACAACATGGCACATGTATTGGACTGGAAGCACAGACGTTTGTGCCAAGAGGGAACGCTCCTGTGGCCCAACGAGGACGTCGGTTCCTCTGAGTGGTGGTGTATGTGATAGCCTGGCATATTAGGGATGATAGACTACTCATATCAATAAGGAATTCCTTCTTTTTCGGGAGCCCATTCAAACAGAACTCATAGGTTAAGCATGCTCGGCTTGGAGTAGTTTTAGGATGGGTGACTGACCGGGAAGTTGATCCCGGGTGCGCATGAGTGAGGACAAAGTGCACAGAAAAGACTAGTATTGATATGTGGTGCGCCACGAGTAACGACCGCCGGCAGGTGTGTCCGGGGCGTTACAAGTTTGGTATCAGAGCCGACCCGCGCGGTTACACGGATGTTTACGGACAGGTGTGCGGTCGTGTTGTTCATGAAGTTTGTGACCCATCGTGGCACACGACATGGCACATGTATTGGACTGGAAGCACAGACGTTTGTGCCAAAAGGGAACGCTCCTGTGGCCCAACGAGGACATCGGTTCCTCTGAGTGGTGGTGTATGTGATAGCCTGGCATATTAGGGATGATAGACTACTCATATCAATAAGGAATTCCTTCTTTTTCGGGAGCCCATTCAAACAGAACTCATAGGTTAAGCATGTACGGGTTGGAGTAGTTCTAGGATGGGTGACCGATCGGGAAGTTGATCCCGGGTGTGCATGAGTGAGGACAAAGTGCGCAGAAAAGACTAGTATTGATATGTGGGGCCAGTCTAGATCCTGCCAGGAGTAACGCCGCCTGCGGGTGTGTCCGGGGCGTTACACCAGCCTCCTCATGAGCCGCCTCCTAGGCTTTTGCGTCTAAGGGCCTCCTGCCCAAGTCATGCCTGAGGTGGGTTAACCCATGGGGTATATCCCCAACATTAGCCCCCAGATTAATTTGGATTCGTCCATTTTAAACTTCATCCTGGAAAAAGCATAGAAGGCACATCAAAGGTGAAGATCAGCATGAGTCGCCTTTTGAGCTCGTAACCTTGTTTTCGAGGAAAACATGTGCCCAGGCCAACCTTTTGTCCGGTCATCTGCCTTGTTCAAGACTTGGTATTTTATCAATAATTGTTGTCAGGACGTCAATCTGCCTATCACTTACACCATCCAGTTATCATGGCGAATCTCTTGAACAGTGTGAAATCCATGTCAGGTGCGAAAATTGAGGCGTCTTCTTAGCCAAGAATAATTGTGTGTGTTTCGTTTTTTACTGCGCCCCTTCGGGTTTCATCCTATTAAAAATAGACTCGTGTCTTTCATTTTAACCTTTTCTTCTTCTTCCACTCGCCTCGAGTGTGATTCTCGAGCTTCGTCAGTCTTGCCCTTTTCTTAGGTGATTCCACCCTCTTGCTGCCACCGCTGGAGGTCATCTTCATCGACAACGGGAACTTCCCAGAATGCGAAAGCCATCAACCCATTAGTGCTTCGAGCTCCGGTGAGTCCCCATTAGTGCCCTAGGTTTGTTTCTAGTTCGTCGAAAGTTCATCTCCGGTTCCATAGATTGCGGATATAAACTTGTCTTTTTCCACATTATCTCATGAATATTGTGTACTTTCACCACCGTCGTCGACTAGTAGAGTTTGTAGATCCATAGCAGTCCCATGTCAAATCTTTGTAGTTGCCTTCTTTTGATAGCTCCGCTGGTCCAGGAGTATTTTCCTCCCTTTATATGTATTATTTAGATCCCTTTGTTCGATCACTTCGGTAGAAAGTTTTTTGTTTGGAAATTTCGCTAGGTCGCTATGACCTCAGGCCTTCACGTTTTTAGTCGGCTCTAGATAATAGCTCGCCGTATCACCGGCTTGACTCCTCTGATATGTTTGTGGCCCGCTTACCTTGTGAATATTTTGTCGTCTTATCTTTACATTCTGGATTATTTTTATTTGTAGTGTCGTTGTTTAACCATAATGGCCCCTAACACCAGTAAAGCTGTTAGCTGGGTCAAATCCAGAATAACCAGACTCACCCTGAAAGAACTTGTAAACCAAGGGTTATTGCTGGCTTGAAAGGAAATTGGATGGAGGGTGCGTGAAGAGGAAATTATTCCACAACCCTCTCAGGGAGAAGTTGTTATTTTTGCCAATCATCTGCTTAGAGGTGTTCATCCTTGTGGGTTGAAATTCTTTAGAGACTTGCTCCACTTTTATCAGCTCGGGCCTCAAGATCTTGGTCCCAACTCTATAACCAACATTTGTCAATTCCAAGTGCTTTGCGAAGTTTGTCTTCAAATAGAGCCAACCCTTGCTTTATTCAGACAATTTTTCTACCTTTATCATCAAAATGAATTGAAAATAGCCCAAGTGTGGAGCTTGGTGGAGTTACAATCCAGAAGAGGAAGAACAACCCTTTTCCTGAGTCCAAATTGGCGAGTCATCCCAAGGGTTGGTTTTCCACTTTGTTTTATTGTAAGGATACTTCTACAAAAGTTCATCATCCTTTGTCGGGTTATAGAGCTGACCAACTCAATGCTACGGCTAAATTTCTGGGTTGGCCAAGTGAAGACGAGCAAAAGCTGTTGGCACCCATAATCTCAAGGTTAAAGGTTTTAACCGCTCATCGCCTGGCCGGAATTTATTTAGTCCGGTGTTGGTTAACTTGGAGGATTCAAGCCCTTAGCTTGAGGGGTGATTTAATGTGCAACTATAGTGGCGATTCAATGGACGCCCAACATTATGTGAAGAATACTTGACTGGCAAAGAAATTAACAAGGACACCGAGCAGATGTTTGACGACTCAAAGGAAAAGTGCAGCGTTACCACCTTAGCTCCAGTCTATGTTGGTAACCCGGTTCCTACAGTAATGTTTTTTGCAAATATGCATACTTCCTTTACTAACCATTTCCAGTATTTCACACTTATTGAGTTGGCTTATACTTTTTGTTTACACGCAAACTCTGATTTCTGGAACGTCACGGCCAGAACCCCTATTCATCCTCGTTCTGGTCAAGTGGATGACCCAGCAGATGAAGCCGTCTTGGATGGAGAATGTGAGGCAGAACTTGACTCCCTAGGTCGCCTCTTTATCGAGCTTGCTAACTCATCTTTCCTTCGAGATGACACTGAGAATATGTTGAGGTAATCTCGAACTCCTTAAATTCTTCAGAATCATTTGTTGTGAAGAAGACAAGACGACCCATCAGAAAAGTTAAGTTCTCACACCCAGCAGATCACTTAGATCCAAACTTTCTTTTGAAGCGAGATCAACATGCCGCTCAATCAAAACACAACACCCGGAGTTGCTCTCGTGAGTTCTCCTCCGGCATCGAGCCGCCTGCATGTAGGAAACATCATGAGGTGCCACACGGTCCAACCGCTTCTCATCCTCAAGCTGGTCTGTTTAAACAACCTCTTAGTCCATCTAATTCACTCTATTACCAGGAGTCATCACCCTCATCTGGTGACTCTATTGCAACTCAACTTCCAGCTTTCACCATCAACCGTGGGTATGCTTTTATTTAAGTTGCCTTATGTTGATCATGCCATGATGTGTCATTCCTTTGTTTTAACAAACTTTTTTTTGTGATTTGTAGAGCAAATGCCTTTATTAGGAAGAAGGCGGGTGAATCTTCTCCACTTTTTGAGGAAGATATCATTCACAATCCTTCTTCTACTGAAGTGACGACTCATGATGAGCTATCTATTCAAGTTGAGCTAGACTTGAGTGTTGTGCTAGCTCACAACATTGCAATGACTCATGCTGAGGAACCAGTTGTTACTGGAAAACTGGTGATAATCAAGGCACATCTGATGAGCTGGCCTTCCGTCCTTCAAGCCCCACTGTTCCTTCCAGTCATATACCTTTTACAGACAATGTTACTCCATCTACTGGCAAGGATGACGTAGAAGTGGTCATTGTTGGCGGGTCTTATCAAGCTCCTGACTCTTCAATCATTTTAACCAAGATTATGTGCAAAGATGAGCTGGCACATATGGAAAAAAGAAAAAGCCAAACTAGAGCTCCCAGGACTTGAAGACCTTGATATCCAAGGATTGCATCAGCAATATGTGATCATGTTGTGTGAGAGCCGGGGTTTTGAAGTAAATTTTGTCAACATTATGAAGAACAAATATGAGGTAAACAAATACTCTTTACTCATTGCATATGCCTCTATAGCCCTAAAGAGCTAACTTAGTACGGGTAAGTAGTGAATTTGGTCTATAAATATCTCAAGAACCATGTGTAGCCCCCAAGGACCGGGTCATTATGAAAATAATGAGCCGGTACTTCTTTGACGTGTCGAGGTGTAAAATTGTCTGACCATAATCCCCAAAGGCCGGCTTATCTTCCTGAGATAGGCGGGTCTTTGCATAAAAAATACCAAGTGTAGCCCTCAAGGGTTAGATTTTCTCTTTGAGATAGTTGGGTCTTCTAGTTGTATCGAGAAGAAAGTGATACATTAGCCCCCAAGTGTCGTGTGGATTGCTTGCAACTGCATGGGACTTTATCAATTTCATCCATTTTTTTAGAATCGTGTAGCCCCCAGGGAATTTATCAATTTCATCCATTTTTTTAGAATCGTGTAGCCCCCAAGTTTCAGGTCTTCTTATTGAGGCGACTGGAGACTTTGTTTTTATAATTCCTATGTTGTGTGCAAGAATCATTGGAAAGTGTTGAATCTGCTACAGTCTATCTCTGAAGGCGACTTGCATGTGACAAGAAGCTCAAAACTGATGCAGAGCAAAAAATAACCCGGCATGAAAATGAAAGGAAGCAAGCATACGATCTCCTTGAGCAAACCAAATCTGATTTTGACAAAGAGAAAGCCATCCTTCTGGAACGCACCGAAGAAGCACATAAAAGGCTCAAGTGTGTTACTCTGGAGCTGCAGACTCTGAAAAATCAAATCCATGATATGATCCATGAAATCTTTGGTATGATTTTTAAACTCTGCCATTTGAATTCTGAGTCTGATGATGTGTCGGCTTATTTTCTTGCTTATTTTGCATGCACAGGTCAAAAAAAGACAATCTTATCCAGCCGTCTATTGTGAAGCTAAAGGCCATCTTCACTTATATAGAACAACTATTCATAGGGCCTGTTTTGGCTATCAAGGAGGCCAAAAATCTGCAATATCCTCCACGAAATATCAAATATATGCTCAAACAGTTGTCAACGGTTCACAATGGATTGAGGAATTCAAAAGACCGATGGCTCGTATGGGAGCAAACATGGCCCTTGCTCGTGCCAAAGCTTATGTACTAGAATTTGATGTTGAAGCAGCAGCTCGCGGGTTTACAAAACTAAGGGCAGACAACTTGCAATTCATGAAGGAATATTTCACCAAGTGTGTGAAAGAGATGCGCCCACTCGCAACTCTTCTTGTACACGAGCTGGATATGAGTGAGTACCAATGTGCTTACTCCATGGCCAATCAGCGGATAAATCCACCCAAGGACCTGCCTTTTGAGCTTATTCCTCCTTGTCGTAAGCAACATGTTCCTTCAAATTTTCAATCTCTGAACACAATTGAGTGGATATACAAGGACCGGCAGATTGGTGAAGACGAGTCGGCTTATGAAGATCCTAAGGCGACCTGCACAGAACGTCAAGACAAGCATGACGAGGTAGAGCCTGCACAAGCCGCCGGCCAGGAGTAATCCCAATTGTTGTGAGGCAAAAACTTGATATTGTTTTTTTCTGGCTCCTGAGATGAGCTTGTAATACGGGTAGTAAATTTGACCCGTCTGTCGTGCTGTCGTGCACGTAAACTGTGACTTTCAGTCTGTTATGACCTTGTAAATATATCTTCTCTTTGTTGCTTGATTGTTTGATAAGTCGTCCCCTTTTTTGTACATGATAATTTGTCAACATCATACTCTTGTGGTATCTTGATCAGGAAAATAACTAGTCATCTTGTGACATAGAAGAATAACCCAGCGGTCTATGTATGACCCGGCAAAAATTTGATCCAAGAAAATAACAGGTCATCTTTGTGATCGAGTATTAGAATTTGGTGGTCAATATATGACCTTGCAACAAGATGAAATTCCAGCAAATTAGTATGTAAAGATACAAGATAAGATATATTTATGAGACAGTTTTTAAGCTCAGCAATTTAGAACGGCTTTTTGAGACTCAAGTCATGCTTTCATGAAGCTGGCTTGATAACCCATGGAGTACCCTCGCTTTCTGTAAGTCGGCTCTCACATTAGCCAATTGATGTTTTAACGGGATAAGTTCAGGATCTATGTGGATTGACTTATCTAGAGTACACGAGGTCGAAGAAGCATCTTGCAAGCAGGCAAGTTTAACCAATTTTGAAAGGGCCCGAGTCTTGCTTCAATGAAGCTAGCATGATAGCCCATGGAGTATCCTCGCTTTCTCTATGTCGGCTCTCACATAACACAAGCCAGTGTTTTATCCTGGATAAGTTCAGGGTCCATAAGGATTGACTTATCGAGAGTACACGGGGTCACTATGTTCAGAGAAGCATCTTGCGAACAGGCAGGTTTAATCATAAATTTGTTATTGTATTTGGCTTGTTTAGCTGGGTCAAGAGGGAAATTATAACTAGCTAACTCGTTGAGTGAGGAGCCCCCAAGTAACCTGCATTCAAAGAATAAATAATGTTGCACTTTTGTAGCAAAAACGGCAGAGACCCCGGGCTTCGGGGGTGCCGGCTTTATTACATTGAACACAAAAGTATATACATAAGTATGTACAATGATCTTGAGCCAGTAACTCTAAGTGAAGTAAGGCTGAAGATGAGCAATGTTCCACGACCTGGTAGTCTCCTCTCCAAAAATTTGGACTTCTCGTGTTCCCGTATATCAATGAGGTAATAGGAACGATTGTTGAGGTTTTTGTTGATGACAAAAGGGCATTCCCAAGGTGGTGAAAGCTTATGCATGCATGTTTGGTCTTGAATCAAGCAGAGTGCTAAGGCGCCTTCCTGGAAAGTTCGGTTGCGAATTCGACGGCCATGATAGCGATTTAGGTATTGCTGATATATAGATGATCTGGAGGTTGCAAGATCATGTTCCTCCTCAAGTGCATCCGGTGAATCTTTACGATCTTGTTCATTATCAGCCTCGACACAAGCAGTGGTTCTTGGAGAATCGTGTTTGATATCACTGGGTAAAACAGCCTTTGCTCCATAGACCAGAAAAATGGTGTATAGCATGTGGATTTGTTTGGGGGGTCCTTACACTCCATAGTACTGCGGGGAGTTCGTCAACCCAACAGCCGGGAGTTCTCTCAAGAGGTACCATAAGTCGGGGCTTGATTCCATCCAATATCTCATGATTAGCTCTCTCGGCTTGTCCATTGGACTGTGGATATGCGACAGAGGCTAAATCAAGTCTGATGTGATCTTGCTGACAAAACTTCTCCATGGCGCCTTTGGATAGATTGGTGTCATTATGTCTGATGATGATGTGTGGATATCCAAAATGATATATCAGCTTTTTCAAGAATTTTACCGGAGTTTCAGTATCACAATTACTGATTAGCTCTCCATCAACCCACTTGGTAAATTTATCTACTGCAACCAACAGGTGTGTATTTTTATCTCGCGACATTTTGAACGGACCCACCATGTCAGGCCCCCAGACTGTGAACGACCAAGTAATTGGAATCATCTGTAACTCTTGAGCCGACACATGAGCTTGCCTTGCAAATTTCTAGCAACCATCACACTTTCGCACAATGTCTTCTTCATCGGCGTGAGCAGTAAACCAATAAAAACCATGACGATAGGCCTTGGCAACCAGAGACCTTGAGCCGGCGTGATGACCACAGTCTCCTGCGTGGATTTCATGAACGATTTCTCGGCCTTCTGCAGGAGAAACGCAACGTTGAAATATGCTAGTGACGCTTCTACGGTGTAACTCGCCATTGACTATGGTCATGGACTTGCATCGTCTGATAATTTGTCGGGGATGATTTCCTCATCAGGGAGCTCACCTCAGGTTAAATAAGCCAAATAAGTCACCTTCCAATCAGGGATTGCATGAAGAGCCAACAGGATGTGTGCTTTATTTGGCTTATGTAAAGGCTTGAGCTGAGAGCCAAGTGTGGACAAGGCATCAGCAGCCTCATTGAGCCGGCGATCAATGTGATCCACCTGATAATCTTGGAAATGACCAGCAGTAATAGTGACTGCATTCGATAAGCCACCATGAGATGATCCTTGGAGTTCCATGTCCCTGATACTTGTTGAGCCATCAAATATGAGTCGCCTAAACTTTTGACTCGATTGAGGTTCATCTCCTTGGCTTTGCAAAGTCCATGAAGGAGAGATTCATACTGAATTGCATTGTTAGTGCAAGGAAACATGAGACGTAAGACGTACCAAAACTTGTCAACTCGTGGGAAATATAAAATTACTCTGTCCTCGGAGCCCTCCAGTTGTCTTGACCCGTAAAAGTGTATGGTCCAATACGTGTTATCTGGCTTTTCTTCGAAGAATTGTAACTCGGTCCAATCATTAATAAAGTCCACCAAATCTTGAGACGTAATGGCAACCCTAGGCACATACTTCACGTGGTGTGGTACAAGGTTGATTTCCCATTTAACAATACGACTTGTTGCCGCACTACGATTGGATGTTCTTGGAAGTAGTGTTTGAGCTTCCGACTAGCCATGAAGACGCCAAAAACCAGCTTCTGTCAATGTGGATATCTCTGTTTGATAAGGTCAAAACTTCACTGACATAATAAACGACCCTTTGCACTGGATACTCTTTCCTTGCTTCCTTGCACTCAACAACCACTACCACTAATTGCCTTATTATTAGCAGCAAAGTACATGAGCATAGGCTCTTTGTCAATACGGGTGACTAAAACTGGCGGTTCAGCCAACTGTTTCTCGAGCTCTTCAAATGCATCATTAGCAGCATCAGTCCAGACGAAGTTATCAATCTTTTTCAGTAGCCAATATAGAGGAATCGCCTTCTCGCCAAGGCGGCTTAAAAACCGGCTCAAAGCCGCAATATGATCCGCCATCTGCTAGACATCATTAATGTTGGCCGGCTTAGCGAGGGAGGTCACTGCTTTGATTTTTTCTGGGTTGGCCTCAATACCTCGTTTTGAGACCAAAAAACCCAATAACTTGCGTGCAGGAACACCAAAAATGCACTTAGCCGGGTTAAGCTTCATTCTATACACGCAAAGGTCGTCAAATATTTCCTTGAGGTCATCCAGCAGAGTTTCCTTCTTCTGGGATTTAACCACAATGTCATCAACATAAGCGTGAACATATCATCCAATCTCGATGTGTAAACAGTTCTGAACACAGTGTTGATATATAGCTCCCGCACTCTTAATCCCAAAGGGCATCGAGGCGTAGTAGAAGCACCGAAGGGGTGATGAAGTTCGTCTTCTCTTGATCCTCAACTACCATCTTGATCTGATGATAACGAGAATAAGCATCCAGGAAACAAAGATGTTCATAGCCGGCTGTTGAGTCAATGATGTGGCTAACGTGAGGAAGAGCAAATGGATCCTTAGGACTAACTTTGTTAAGATCTGTGTAATCTACATACATCCGCCAGGTGCCTTTTTTCTTCAAAACCAGCTCTGAATTTGCCAACCACTCACAGTGAAATACTTCAACGATGAACCCAGCAGCTAGGACTCAGGCCACTTATTTACAAATGGCCTTGTGTCTCTCCTCGTTAAAACAACAAAGGACTTATCAAACAGGTTTCATTTTAGGATCCACATTAAGGTGGTGCTCAGCGAGTTCCCTCGGTACTCCAGACATGTCATAAGGTTTCCATGCAAAGATGTCCCGATTCTCACGGATGAACTAGATCAGTGTGCTTTCTTATTTGGGATCCATGCACTTCCTGATAGTGAACTGCTGGGAGGAATCATGAGGAGTAAAGTCAACCTGTTTAGTGTCCTCGGTCGGCTTAAACTTCAGGGCGGCTTCAGATTCTATGTTGGGCTTCTTCAGGGAAGTCATGTCGGCCGGCTCAACATTGCTGTGTAAAATTTCAGCTCTGTGCTGCACAAGCTGACTCGGTATATGTTGCATCTCCTTCCTCGCAATCTTGAGCTATCTTACGACTACCATCCACGGTGATGGTGTCATTCTTCCCTGGCATCTTAAGTTTGAGATAGATATGGTAAGGTCGGGCCATAAATTGAGCGTAAGTCGGCCTCCCAAAAAGAGCGTGATATGGACTCTTAATTTTTATCACCTCAAACATCATAGATTCACATGTGTAGTTGAACTCTGAGCCACACACGACATCAAGCTTGATCTGGCCAATTGGATATGCTGATTTACCAGGAACGATTCCACAAAAGACTGTGGAGGATGGGTGCAAATTATCCTGAGAAAGGTTCATGCGTCGGAAAGTGTCATAGTACAAAATATTGATGGTGCTTCCTCCATCCTTGAGAACCTTGTTGAGAGTATAACCACAAACTTGAGTTACCACCACTAGAGCAAGACCATCCAGGTTATCAACCCGAGGGGGATGATCCTCTCTGCTCCACGTGATTGGATATTCAATCTAGTTCAAATACCTCGGAGTTACTGGCTCAACCATGTTGATGGCCCTATTTTTCCCTTACTCTCCCGCCGACACGTGCTGGTGGTGAACACGTGATACTGCCCACTGTTCAACTGTTTGGGGTTGCTTTGAAAACCGGCTTGCTTATCATGCTCCTGATTTCCTTGTCCCGAGCCGCCTGATCCCTGATTACCACGATGTAGATGACCAGCCCCTGATGAGCCTGGACCTGCGAAGCCCCTAGATGATCCACCATACGAGCCGTCCGGATGACTCATATTTCCGCCACCATTACCTCCTTGAAAACTTTGAAAGGCATGGTTCCGGAACGCGTGCATGAAATGGCAATTTTCCCATGAATGAGTGGATGGTTTATCTTGGTAACAATGTTTGGAACAAGGTCCTTTGAGTGCTTCCTCATAATTGCGCGGCTTATTCCCATTATAAGTCGTGCCAAAATTGTTGGTTCGTCACTAATTTTGAAAACCAATGTTGGTATTAGCAACAAAATCTGACCCGCCGTCGGGATGCTTGCGTTTTCCACCATTGCCCTGATTGTTCTGCTTTCCTTGATGCGCCGAATTGTGTTGCTATGACCTTTGCTACTGTCATGCTTCTTCCCTTTGCCAGATTTATCCGCATCTAAGCCAGGATCTTTAGTGTTGTCATACTCAACATACCTAGTAAGGACATCCATGAGATCTCCCATATCTTGAACCTTTCACTTGAGGCATCCAAGCTTCTGAACAAGTGGTTTGAAGTGTTGGAAATATGCCCTAGACGCAATAATAAAATAGTTATTACTATATTTCCTTCTTCAATATAATTGTTTATTATCCATGCTAGATTTGTATTGATTGGAAACTAAATACATGTGTGGATACATAGACAACACACTGCCCCTAGTAAGCCTCTAATGGACTAGCTCGTTGATCAAAGATGGTCAAGGTTTCCTATCCATAGACATGAGTTGCCATTTGATAACGGTATCACATCATTAGGAGAATGATGTGATGGACAAGACCCAAACTATAAACTAGCATATGATTGTGTCAGTTTATTGCTACTGTTTTCTGCATGTCAAAGTATCTGTTCCTATGACCATGAGATCATGCAACTCCCGGACACCGAAGGAATGCTTTGTGTGTATCAAACGTCACAACATAACTGGGTGACTATAAAGGTTCTCTACAGGTACCTCCGAGGGTGTCTCTTGGGTTGGCGTGGATCGAGACTGGGATTTGTCACTTAGTGTGACGAAAAGGTATATCTGGGCCCACTCGGTAATACAGCATCACAAGGAGCTTACAAGAAATGTGACTAAGGAGTTGGTCATGTGATCTTGTATTACAAAACGAGTAAAGAGACTTGCACGTAACGAGATTGAGCTAGGTATGGAGATACCAACGATCGTATCTCGGGCAAGTAACATACCGAAGGACAAAGGGAACAGCATACGGGATTGATTGAATCCTTGACATTGAGGTTCAACCGATGAAATATCTTCGTAGAATATGTAGGAACCAATATGGGCATCTAGGTCCCGCTATTGGTTATTGACCAAAGAGTGTCTCGGTCATGTCTGCATAGTTCTCGAACCCGTAGGGTCTACACATTTAAGGTTCGGTGATGATATAAGCATAATTGAGTCATAGTGTTGGTGGGAGTCCCGGATGAGATCCCGGACGTGACGAGGAACTGTGGAATAGGCCGGAGGTGAAGATTGATATATAGGGTGAAGGTCATCGGAGTCCGGAAGTGTTCTGAGGCGTACCAAGGGATTCATGGAGTGCCGAAAGGGGTTTCAGGAGGCCGGGACAATTGTTGGGGGCCTCATGGGCCAAGGAGAGAGGGCACCGCAGCCCACCAGGGGGTTAGGCATAGCCCTTCTCCCCATCCCACTTCGGTCGAAGGGGGGTGGGCCTCCTTGGGGGTGCAGCCAGTCTAACTTGGGTGGCAAGGCACCCAAGTGGGGGGCACCCTAACCCTAGCCGCCGCCTCCCTCCTTCCTTGGCCGTTGGCCCCTAGGGTGCCCTCTCCTCTCCCTTCCTCCTATATATAGAGAGGTAGAGAGGAGGAAGCCACACAACAATCTTGTCGCGGCACTTCCCCTCCTCTCCCTCGCAGTTTCTCTCCTCCATAACCCCACAGTGAAGCCCTGTCGGGCTATCACGACCAACACCTCACCATATTGTCGTGCTGCAGGAGTACTCGGGCTGCTACTTCACCATCTCTCGCTGGATCGAGGAAGTGAAGGTGTCACCAAGTTGTACGTGTGTTGAACGTGGAGGTGCCATCCGTTCAGTACTTGATCGGTAGATCGCGGGACGGTTCGTGATTGGATCGCGAAGACATACCAGTACATCAACCGTATTCTTGAACGCTTCCGCTTAGCGATCTACAAAGGTATGTAGATCCAATCTCTCCACTCATAGATGGTCATCACCATGGATAGTTTTGTTTGCAGCTAGGAAATTTTTTTGTTTCCCATGCAACGTTTCCCAACAATGGTATCAGAGTTAGGTTTATGCGTAGATGGCATCTCGAGTAGAACACAAAGGAGTTTGTGGGCATTGATATTCAGATTGCTTCCCTTCTTTGTCTTGTCTTGATTCCGCGGTGTTGTTAGATGAAGCGGTCCGAACCAACTTTACTTGTCCACGTACGAGAGACCGGTTCCATCGACTTACATGCAACCTGTTGCATAAAGATGGCTCCCGGGTGTCTGTCTCTCCTACTCTAGTTGAATCGGATTCGACAAAACACGGTCATTGTATAAGGTCTAATAGCAACTTGCATGTCACCTTGTGGTTTTACGTAGGTAAGAAACATTCTTGCTACATACCCATAGCAGCCACGTAAAATTTGTAACAACAACTTAGAGGACATCTAACTTGTTTTTGCAGGGTATGCAGGTGATGTGATATGGCCAATGACATGATGCGATATATTTGATGTATGAGATGATCATGTTGTAATAGTTAATATCGACTTGCATGTCGATGCTACGACAACCGGCAGGAGTCATGGGGTTGTCTTTAATTATTGCATGACATGCGTGTCACTCATTAAGCGCTATGTAATGCTTTACTTTATCGCTAAACGGTAGCAATAGTAGTACAAACATGGTTGGCGCGACAAACTCGATGGCAGCACAATGATGGAGATCATGGTGTGGCGCCGGTAATGATGGAGATCATGCTGGTGCTTTGGAGATGGAGATCAAAAGCACAAGAACATGGCCATATCATGTCACTTATGATTTGCATGTGATGTTAATCTTTTTATGCACCTTGTTTTTCTTAGGACGATGGTACCATTATAAGGTGATCCGTCACTAAATTTCAAGATAAAATTGTGTTCTCCCCGAGTGTGCACCGTTGAGAAAGTTCGTCGTTTCGAGACACCATGTGATGATCGGGTGTGATAGACTCCACGTTCACAAACAATGGGTGCAAGACAGTTTTGTACACGCGGAACACTCGTGTTAAAGTTGGCGAACCTAGCATGTAAATACATGGCCTCTGAACACAAGAGACCGAAAGGTCGAACATTAGTCATATAGTTGATACGATCAACATGAAGATGTTCACCATTGAAACCAGCTCATCTCACATGATGATCGGAGTTGGGCTGATGGATTTGGATCATGTGTCACTCAAATGACTAGAGGGATGTCAATTCGAGTGGGAGTTTTTAGTAATATGATTAACTAAACTCATTATCTTGAACAATAGTCTAAAGTAATCTTTGCAAATTTATGTTGTAGATCAATGGCTCGCGCGGTAGCACCCCTGAATTTTAATGCGTTCCTAGAGAAAGCTAAGCTAAAAGATGATGTGAGCAACTTTGTTGACTGAGCCCATAATCTGAGGCTTGTCCTCACGGTTTCCCAAAATAACTATGTTCTTGATGCACCGCTAGGTGACATGCCACCCCAACCGGTGACCCAAGATGATATGAACATCTCGCAGTCGCGTCTGGATGACTACTCAGTAATTCAGTGTGCAATCTTGTATGGCTCAGAACCGGGACTTCAAAGACGTTTTGAACGTCATGGAGCATATGAGATGTTCCAGGAATTGAAGTTTATCTTTGAGAAGAATGCTCGGATCGATAGTTATGAAACCTCCGATAAGTTCTATGCTTGCAAGATGGAGGAGAACGGGTTTGACAGGGAGGAAGTACTCAGAATGTCTGGGTATGCCAACCATCTCGCTGAGTTGGGAATTGTTCTCCCGCTAGAGGCAATCACTGACAGAGTTCTCCGATCACTTACACCTAGCTACAAAAGCTTTGTGCTTAACTACAACATGCAAGGGATGAATAAATCAGTCGTCGAGCTGTTTGCGATGTTGAAAGTCGCTGAGTCGGAAATCCAGAAGGAACATCAAGTGTTGATGGTCAATAAGACCACCAATTCCAAGAAAAATGGCAAGGGCAAGAAAGGTAACTTCAAGAAGAGTGCCAAAGTTGTTGCCCCTCCCGTGAAGAAACCCAAGGTTGGGCCCAAGCCAGAAACTGAGTGCTATCATTGCAAAGGGATTGGTCACTCGAAGCGGAACTTCCCCAAGTATCTGGCAGACAAGGAGGCGGCCAACACCAAACAAGGTATATATGATATGGAAAAGTCTTGAAATCATCCTACTGATTTTAGTGCTCGCGTCCGCCGCGCGCTAGACCGTCGGATTGTCCGAACACTCCGCTCTCTAATCAGCCAAGCCTAATACTACTATACCGCGGCGCACAGTGTTGCCAGGTTTGTCTATCTTCGATGAGTGGTCACCTAGGCTTGTGTGCACAACTAGCTGTTGGCTTTCCCACATTTTTAGTGTCAACTCGCCCATGCACAAAGGAGTAGCCTATCTTGTTTTCAGAAAGCACTAGCTAGTGAGCTTAGAGCAAGTGCGATAGCATAACGTAGACGGGTTGTAAGAATTAAAATAATATATTTGTAATGAGTTGGAAAAGAGAGAAGAGGAGAAACGGGCTACAAATTAACAGCCGGTTATAACACGTGTTTCTAGAAACTTTGTGAGATCTATCGATGGATTTGTAGAAACCATCCACCACTTTTTTAACCGTCCGATGCATACACGTTCATCGTTTGATCACCAGCTCGGTCGCATCCGTCCATCATACAAAATCCTGAAACAACGCTTCAGTTGCGGAAATAAGCACACCGTTATGTCGTCCGGCTGACGGGTTAAAAAATGACTGACGAGTCTTTTGCAACATAGATTATGTTGCAATGTTTTTGCAACAAAAAAGCATGTTGCGAAAACGTCCGTATATTTTTTTGCGATAGAGTTTGTTATAAAATATTTTCTGCAACAAGGATCGTGTTGCAGAATTGTTTGCAACAAAGGTCATGTTGCAAAAAACTTTTGCAACGTAGGTCAGGCTGTAGAAATTTTTGCAACAAAAGATTTTGTTCCAATTTTTTGAAACAAAGACGAAGTTGCAGAAACTCGTCATTACGCCCTACTTGCACTATGTGATCGTAGAAATCGACCGGCTGATGGGAAGAGTTTTCCTTGTTATATAATATTTTCCACGGCAAAAGATCGTGTTGCGGAAATATATGTATAATTCTTTCTCTACAACAAAAGTCTTTTTGCATAAATATTTTTTGCAACTAAGTGTTTGTTGTAGATTTTTTTTTCTGCAGTAGATAATTTTTTTGCAACAAAAAGTCATATTGCAGATTTTTTTCCTCAATTTTCTCTTTTTTGCAACACATGAGTTGTTGCGAAAATAAGTTTTGCAACACATGTAATGTTTCAGGAAAAAAATAACGACGTTGCAATCTAGATTCTCACCCGCACCGCCCGCCATTGACTTCATATTTGCGGCCCAGCGCACGGGACACGTGTCGTGCGCACGAGGAGGCGGATGGAAAATGTCCGATCCGCCGGATGATTAGCATCATTTCCCATAAAATAATACTTATTTGCATCTATTTATTGTATTTGTCAGCTATAATCTTGGTTATAAACGACATGTCAACATCATATAGTCAACAGCTGGTTGTACCATTAACCATGCTCTTACGAGATCGCTCAAAAGGGTCCGCCAGTACTTCAAAAAAAATGTTGCCATGTTGTTGCAATCCGGGGGTCGCTGCAACTCAGTACGCATTGCAACAAGGATTGGGTGCCGTTACAAATCGGTCGCGTGTCTCTATAAGGATCGGGCGTCGCTACTACAAAATTGTCACATACGACACAAGAAGAGCACGCAACATTGTAGGGGCTGGCCACCATCCACGATAATTGGATGAAAATAACCATCAGGTGTTGCAAACCGTCGCCCCCGTGATGGATCGCCGACTGTCGGTGTCATTTTATCTCCCCAAGCTTGTTGCCCAACCTCTCCCTCCTCCTCCATCCTCCCCAAGCTTTAGAATTTCATCTATGTTGTGGCTTCGTACGTCTTCCACACTGCGAAGCGGCTTTGCAACAACATCCTTGTTGCAAAGGGGCTTCACAACATGGACCATATTGCAACTTACAATAAATTTTTATTAGCGCAACATGAATCATGTTGCAACCATTGAGCGCAACATGAATCATGTTGCGCGGGCATACAATGGCTCATGTTCCAAACGAAGTAAAATATGGCAAAAGAACATGGCTCGTGTTGCAACTCCGAGCGCAACACGCGATGTTGCGGGGGCATCAACAATGTTGTGAGTCGATGTTGGGAGGCACATTGTTGTGTTACGAAAGCGTCATCGTACGTGTCATAGGAGCAATTATGTTAAGAGACGTGTCACCGTGCTATGAGAGCGTCGACATGTCGTGGGAGCGTCCATGGTGCTGCGACGCGCATCGCCGTGGTGCAGAAGAGCGTCGTCATGGTACCAGCAAGTGTCGCGAGGCATGACGTGTGTGGGCAGGGTCGATGCCATGAATAGGTGTTGCGGCAGCGTCACCGATGTTGTGAGCCATGCTCTAAACAGTAACAATGATAGTACGTGACAGGTACTCTACGCTATAAATATGTACACCAATTTTATTTTTGTTGAGAAGCTAGAGAAACGTGCTATTAAATCGTGGAAAGCAAGGTTGGCCTATGTTGCGATGCTGCAAGTCTCGTTGTTGTTGTTTTTTCCTATGAAAAAAGCCTAACCACTATGCTGCAAAACTTTGCGACGCCACAAGGCCGATTGGTATTGCTACAAACCTAGCGTTTGACATGGCAAGTCGAAAGTATGACGTTGTAAGTTGACTGAAAATTTTCCCCGAGGCCAACCGATGTCATTGGAAGCTAGACACACAATGTTGCAAGGTCGAACACTATTGTTGCCCGATGTTGTCTTTTCCCACTACAAAGCCGGTTGGCCGACTTCCAACTTTTCGTTTTTTTTGTTGCTAAAATGGTGTCACCGTTCAAGAAAATGATATTATAATTTTATTTAAAAAATTTAAAATAGTCTACCTTGTGTTCTTCAAAAGTTTTATCTCAAAGGCTGGTAGATTCTATTATGAAAATACAACCGAGACATTTTATTCATATTCCAATCTGTACACAAAATGTATGAAGCAACACCACGGGAACGTGTGTGCTCTGTCGTGACTGAAAAATTGCTCAAAAACGTCAGCATAGAAGCTTTGAGTAAGCTAGACTACAGAAAAATAAAAGCGAAGCTTTGAGTAAGCTAGACTACAGAAAAATAAAAGCGAAGCTTTGAGTAAGCTAGACTACAGAAAAATAAAAGCGACGAAAGCAGCAGCAGGTACCCACCCATGCATAGCCGGCTGTGAAGGGCCCAAGTAAAATAAACTCGTGCGTTTAGAGAAACGCTGCCAGACGTTAGATCCTGTCGCATCGGATGGTGGCAGACCCGGCTGATCCTCTCGTGAAATCAGCCGGATGACGCCTAGCGCTGCCCATATGATATACATGTTATTGATGTGTACCTCACCAACTCTCATTGTAGTACCTGGGTATTTGATATCGGTTGGGTTTCTCACATTTGCAACTCAAAACAGGAACTGCGGAATAGACAGAGGTTGACGAAGGATGAAGTGACAATGCGCGTGGGAAATGGTTCCAAGGTTGATGTGATCGCTGTCGGCATGCTCTCACTTGAGTTACCATCGAGATTAGTGATGAACCTGAATAATTGTTATTTAGTGCATTCGTTAAGCATGAACATTATATCTGGATCTTGTTTATTGCGAGACGGTTACTCATTTAAATCAGAGAATAATGGTTGTTCTATTTATATGAGTAATATATTTTATGGTCATGCACCCAATGTGAGGGGTTTACTCTTATTGAATCTCGATAGTAATGACACACATGTTCATAACATTGATGCCAAAAGAAGTAGAGTTAATAATGATAGTACCACTTTCTTGTGGCACTGCCACTTAGGTCATATTGGTGTAAAGCGCATGAAGAAACTCCATGTTGATGGACTTTTGGAGTCACTTGATTTTGAATCGCTTGACACATGTGAACCATGCATCATGGGCAAGATGACCAAAACTTCGTTCTTCGGAACAATGGAGCGAGTAAGTGACTTATTGCAAATCATATGTACTGATGTGTGTGATCCGATGAGCATTGAGGCGTGCGGTGGATACCATTATTTTCTCACCTTCACCGATGACTTGAGTAGATATGGTTATATTTACTTAATGAAACACAAGTCTGAAATGTTTGAAAAGTTCAAACAATTTCAGAGTGAAGTAGAGAATCATCGTAACAAGAAGATCAAATTCCTGCGATCTGATCGAGGAGGAGAATATGTGAGTTATGAGTTTGGCACTCACTTAAGACAATGTGGATTTGTTTCATAGTTGACTCCGCCTAGAATACCACAACGCAATGGTGTGTCTGAAGGTCGTAATCATACTTTATTGGATATGGTGCGTTCTATGATGTCTCTTGCTGATCTACCGTTATCATTTTGGGGCTATGCATTAGAGACAGCTACATTCACTTTAAATAGGGCACCATCAAAATCCATTGAGACGACGCCATATGAACTGTGGTTTGGTAAGAAACCAGAGTTGTCGTTTCTTAAAGTTTGGGGATGTGATGCTTATATCAAAAGGCTTCGGCCTGAAAAGATGGAACCCAAAGCGGAGAAATGTGTATTCATAGGATACCCAAAAGAGACAGTTGGGTACACCTTCTATCTCAGATCCGAAGCCAAAAGTGTTTGTCGCTAAAAACCTAACATTTCTTGAGAAAGAGTTTCTCTCCAAAGAATTGAGTGGGAGGAAGATAGAACTTGATGAGTTTGTTGAACCTTCACTTCAACCAGAGAGTAGCGCAGCACAGAAAGATGTTTCTGTGGAGCATACCCCAGTTGAAGAGGAAGCCAATGATGATGATCATGTAGCAAATTAAGATTGTTAACAACAGAGGAGGATTGTGTGAAACAAAACCGGTTTGCTCCCCCATCGTGTATATAGTTACTACTACTTAACCAAGGATCAAGACATGATAACCACAACTAAAAGTAAAGCAGTAGTACCAACATAAACTACTAACAATAAAACGACAACGTAAATCTACTGCTAGAGATAAGACGGGATATAATTCTACCGCTAGAAGTATAACCGATAAAACTATAAATAGTAAACAACCAATAACACTCAAGCAAAGTCAAGAAAAATCACGTGTCGTTGGTCGCTATAATAAGGGGTTGGCTTGCCTTTGGGTCGATGATTCCTCGTGACGTAGTGTGGTTATCCTCCAGATGAAGTGTGTCAGTGAAGTGTGTCTTGGAAACGGCCTAAAGGGGTTATACAAAAAGGTGTAACTTTCAAATGTGAGACACAATATGAAAATAGCCCTAATTGAAAGGTCTTGAGCAATGCAAACAGTGAGTGTTGGAATCAACTCAATCAGAGCTATGAGTCAAAAGTAAAAAAACTTCTCCTAGAAACTGTTTCGAAGAATAAATATTTGCGCTAGGTTCCTCGATAGATCTACCGCTGACGCCTTCCCCAAAATACGCTTTCTAGAAGCGAGCACATAAATGCCCAAAGTGTGCTCCCATTTATCCAGTTGGCAAGTCGTGGTTGTTTCTCCTCACGCTCGCATGTGGGCCCTGGCCCACTCTGTGGTTCTCCTTTCTCCCTTCTCCCTCCTTCCCTTCTTCCTCCTCGGGTTGTGGCCGCCCCATAGCGATTCCAGCCAACTCTGACGTCTATTGCTCGAATTTTTGATACCGTTGTGTTCCTCTCATTGTGGCGCATCGCCCGTACCCTTCACTTATACGGAGATCGACACTCACGACGATGGCTTCCCTCCTCAGAGCAGTGCTCCTCGGGTTGTGTTGCTCCGGTGATCACCTTCATTCATGGGCCTAACCGACAATGCCAACGGCTTCCTATTTCTCCTCTGAGACTCTTTCGTCTCTCAATTCCGCTTGGAATGGCCTCCGCACGCAGCCACGGTCGATGCCTGAGGCAGCGACGCTCGCCAAAATTCAAGCACGTAGAGGTGTAGCTGCTTGACCTCGGGGCTTGGGGTATTCTAGGGGAGAGGTGAAGGAGAGGTGAGAGTCCAAAGGGTATCAAGGGACGATATTTATAGTCCAGGGGGTTGGGTGCCCACGACGATGTTGGAGCTCCACGGTCAGGGCCCGTGCGCGTGTTGTTGCTTCGTCTAATGGCCAGGGTGGCATTTGGAGCGAGCAGGGGGTCCAGGGTGTTCTACGTATCTAGGGAGTTCAGTTCGATGCTTCCCGCCAAATTAGTGGAGTCACGGACGTAGCTGGGGCCCGTGCGGCAATGCCAGAGGTGGCTTCCATCGCCTCCACGCCTTCTAGAAGGTCGATGGGACCCAGGTAGTTGATTGGACACCTCGAGCGCGGCCACAACCGCGTGGTGGCGAGGGGGGCTTCATTGACCCGAGCGAGAGCACCATTTTGGCATGCTCTAGTGGTGGTCACCACTGGCAGTTGTTGCAACAAGGGCCTACCACGGTCGAAACCACGTACAATGGATGGGTGTGAGTCTAATAGGGGCCCTGCGAGTTTGAGCCAGCCTTAGGTTGAACCTTTGCTGGATTCCTTCCTCAAATGCAGTTTGACAATCAAGTGTTTGTACTAACCCATGTTTGATTCACTCTGTGACAAGTTGTGAAATTGTGTCCGGTATTGTTCTATGATAGGGTGCACATCTCCTTCAAAATTTAGTTCGAGAAGATGCTCCTAGTTGGCACTTCCTTCACAACTTGATAATTAAGGCAGAAACCTTCCACCTTGCCATGTGCATTAGTGTGGTTGTGAATGACCAAACTTGTGGTGCAATTTGGTCTTAGGTGATCACTAGATTTTGCACAAATTATTTGAGAATTTTTGGAGCTACCCAAATGGTAGTTCCTTAAGAACAACAACCTAGGTCACACTGTCATTACTCATTAAAGCAAGACCTTCCCTTACTCCAATTGAACCAAACTTTTTACCAAAGTCTACTATAGGCACAAAGATCATCTCCAATTAATTTCAGCACTTTCCGAGGTGCCTAAGTATCCTTTGGATTTTATTTCCCCAAAGTACCGAAAACTTGAATTGTTTCTGTAAGAGAAATATTGCATTGGGCATAGCAATAACGTGGCACTCCTTTGTTCCATGTGGATTGGAGAGTCTCTTCAAATATTGGGGGTAGACTAGCCCACAACAAAGAAAGTGAGGTTTCTTTGTGGCAACACAGCTAGGGTTTCAAATTCCAAAAAAAGGAATTGGAGATTGGTTTGTCTTGGTTGTGTTGTGACCCAGATGTCATGCTAGGGTGAGGTGAATTTTAATTACAGAGTTCAGAAGAAATTTTTGAAAAAAGGGTCCAAAATTAGTAACAACACAAAAATGAAACAACCCTGATTTTGGGGATGTTACGGTAAACTGGAGTATGAAGAGAACTCTTAGACTCAATAGCCTGAAGGCAAACAGCTTATGTATCACCAAAGAAAGGCATCGTCAATGGTCATCATTGGGCATCGTCAATGGTCATCATTGTGTGTCGTTGGTCCGCAAATACAAACATAATCGCTTGCAAATAATTCACACAAAATATCCTTCAATTATCTCCTCCATAGCTCCTAGATGGATTAAGCTAGCTACGACGAATGCGGCTCCGTACTTGGCCGTTTGGATCGATTCTTCCCAAAAACTCGAGCAGCTACGGAGGAGCTCGCTAAAAAGGGGGAGCTTCTGGATTTGATCCGGCCACGGACAAGCTAGCTTCGTGTGTTGTCCTGAACGTCGGCGGCTTTGTATTTGACTACTTTGTGCGTTGTTCATGAACACGGTCGAAAGGAAGAAAAAGACATGGAAAAAATATAAAGCGAATATTCGATTTTATAGTTAAACTTTAAGGGTTATGTTAAGCCGCACCTCAAACCGATCCTTAAAACACGTTTTTCACAAACTAAAAATCGTGTTTTTAGTTCCGCGGTTTAAGGGATCTGCTAGAGTTGCCCTTAAGTTTTGGTTTAATTTGTTTTTATGCCCTTTGGCGGTAGATGGTAATAGTTCCTTTTGGACTCGCTATAACTTCCACAACTATCAGTCCTAATATATAGAGGGCAAGCGTAGGCACGATATTAAAGCATGATGTCCATCAGTTGCTTGACCCCCCCCCCCCCCCCCCCTAAGGTCATTGCTTGACATCAAAGCTCTAATTAATACTATTAATTAGTACTAGTACTCCTATTAATTAGTACTAGTACTACTCATGCATGCGCCCTTTCAATTTGCTGCTCACGCATTAGTACTATTATTTTCTCAATTGATTAGACGCATTAGCATCTATATACCTACTACATCTCACAACCAATCGATGACTACCTTGATCCCGGAAATTTTCCAAACGTGTCTACTAAACCGTGACAGCGGGAGTAGGTGATATTAAAGCATGATGTCCATCAGTTGCCTGGCTTCTTGGTCACCCACTTGACTTCTTTGTTCTGCTTTTTGTCCGAAGCTGTTAGTCGTCACGACCCCTGGTCGGCTGGAGTGCTTTCCGTAAAGGGATGAGTGCTTGCCTATCGGGCCTCTTGTCGTCTATGAAGTCAAGACTTGTAGTTGTAGAGAGAAAAATAAATTATGCCACTAACGGGAAACATACCTTTCAACAAGATAATTTGTGATTTCATGTGTGGAGAAACTAGAATCATGTTTCAAAGATGACCTCAAGGCACACCAGGGGCAAACGTCTGTGCTTACAAAGAGTACATGTTCCTATCGCAATCTCCACAGAAACTACAAATATAATGAAATTTGTGTTATTTTCCTTTACTGCTCCATATGTGCTTGCGATTCCTATATGTGCTTGGTATGGACAAGTGTTTGTTTCTTCATAATTTATACTCTCCATATTACAGCTCCCACAGGGGAAAATATCCAAATTCGATAAGGGAGTTAGGTTACTATTCAACCTTTTTCATGGGGTTACATTAGTTACATAGAGAGCACCCAAAAATTTATCACATTCTCTTGTAATACATGTTGACTACATAAAAGAAAGAGAAGTACTTGTGCTCCATAGCATCGGGTTCCATTTTCTGATAACCAAATCAAGATGATTGATCTTGGTGTTTACATGACAGCAGGGAAAACTGTAGTATATCATATTTCCCTGAACTAGTACTGGGGAACCGCCATGTCTATTAGCTCAGTTGAAATGGGGCTAAGCCATACTATACTTCAGAATTTGAACGTATTAAAAGACAACCTCAGTCAGATGTGCTTTGTTTCTTCATTATCTGAATCTCTTGTTTCCTCTGGAAGGAGACCTAAAAGAGGCAAGGGCAGCAAGGAACTGAGGTTGCATACAATAATCAACAGAGGTAGATTTCCGAAGCTTTCCCTAGTGACTCCAAAAACCTTTGTTAGACCAGCACCGACAAGACCACCAGTAACACTTCCAGCATTAGAAATGGACATCAAAGTGGCAAACAAAGTCGCTTCCATTCCTGGAGGGCACAATTTTGCAGCTAACACCAAAACTGGCATAAATGCAGCCTGCAACATAATTCAGGTCATATACAGTTACATGCAAGAGAACAACTAAAGGCACAAGGAAGCCTTGTGAGAACAGTTCTAAGCCAGATAAGTTGACGTCAAAACTTAAGTAATGATATGATGTAACAACATTGGGAGAGGAAAATGCTTTCCTCAGAGTGGTTGTAATGCTGAGAATTACCACTTGTTAAGAAAGTTCAAATTGGCCAGGCTTATCTTCAGGCATATGAAGAGCAACTAGACTTCATGTTATTAGAGTTATATTAGTGATGTCTTTTGATCTTTTGCATTCTAGTCTCTTGCCATCCTTCTGTAACCTTTTGGCATCCCCATCTATGTGTATATATGCTGGCTTTGGCCTCCTAATAATATAAGTTGCCATTCCTAACATAGTATTAGAGCTTTAGGGTTTTTTTTCGCACGCTGCAACTCGTGCTCGATTGAATCATGCCACCGTGACCATCCTTTCCCGGCTGTGCTGCTCCAAATCATCTCCTGTCTCTGATTGGCTGTTGCCTTCCTCTGCTGCCGCTGCTCTACTTTGTCTGGCCATCGTTCCCGTCTGTGCGAATCCCCATTCCTCATCAGTTCTGGCCGCTGGTTCCTGCAGCCCGCTGCATCCCAGATCGGGGCGCCCGCCACTGACCTGATGTGGGTGCTGCCGGCTTCCTCTACTGTCCTCCGCTCTCCGCCGGGACTTGGTTCGAGCCGCCGCCGCCGCCTCGGCTCTGACTGCCGCTCGAGGTCAGGCCGCCGTGTGCTGGCCTTCGTCTCTCCCTGGTCGGGCCGCTGCCGACGGCCTTTGACACGTGCAGGTCCCGCTGCTCTCCGTCGGCCGGCGCTCCCAGGACGGCCTCATCCACCTATCGCCGCCAGCCGGCCGTCCGGCCCCGGCCTCGATCCGGCGGTCCTCCCTCCGCGACTGCTCCGACGGCTGCCTCCTCCCGTCCGCGGCCCCTCCGCCGGCCGTAGCCTCCTCCTGGCCGTGGCCCTCATCTGGCCACCGCCGCCTCGTTGGCCGATTACGGTGCCGTGGCCCTGACGTTGGTCGCCTCGATCGTGTCCGCTTCCTCGTTCGGTCAACCGCTTCGGGAGTTGACCCCCAACGTTTCTTTAGCTCGTGAGTAAAAAAAGAGAGTTTAAAAAAGGGAAAGAGAGAGTGGGAGTAAAAAAAGAGGCATTATGTTGTCGTCGGGCATAGTATCTCCTTGCTGTCCGGTGATTTTTGACAGTGTTGCCTACACTGATCCTGTTTCGGGCATGTGCCTCCTTTCGGTACCCGGTGCTTCTCCGCCTGCTTCGTCTGCTTTCACGCACGGGAGTTACCGCTCTACATCGACACCTCTTGCAGTTTCCCCGTGCGGTGGTGACCGCTCTACGTCGACTACTCTCGCCACTTCCGTGCATGGTAGGGACAGCTCTACATCGACTCGCCACTCTTGGTCGACTCTTCACGCAGCTTCCATGGGTGGTGGTGACTGCTCATCATTGGCTTCCCGGGATGTTTCTACCTCGACCTCTTATGTCGTGTCCCTGTCAACGTGTGAGATTGCGCAGCTGAGATGCCTGTTGGATGCTTAGGATTCTTCACCGACAGGTTGCAGTTTCTATGGTTGACTCTTCTGGCACTGAGAAACCACCATCTACTCATTCAGGTAGATCACCATGGATTCTTTATACTGTCACATGACTTATGATTCTTCCACTTTGACCTTCGTTCAACCTGTCGAGTCTCCTGTTCGTGTTCTTACGACTGATGGCACTCCCCTCCATGTAGCTAGTTGAGGCACTCTTAACACTTCTTCATTTCATGTTCCCTCTGTTGCTCATGTTCCTCGACTTACCATGCAGCTCATATCTGGTGGTCAGATTGTCAACTCTAGTTGTAGGGTCATTCTTGACTTTGATTCATGTTCTGTTCAGGACCGTCGCACGGGCGTTCTGCTTGGTCCTGGCCCTCGACGTTCTGATGGTCTCTCGGAGCTTGACTGGCTTCGTCTTCCCTCCGTTGTCACCACCGACTGTCTCACAGCCCCTCTAGCTGCATCTACTAGCTCTTTTCAGCAGTGGCATCATCGTCTTGGCCATTTATGTGGTTCTCGTCTCTCGTGTTTGGTTCATCGTGGAGTTCTGGGGTCTGTCTCCGGTAACGCTTCATTGGAATATCAGGGTTGTAGACTTGGTAAGCAGATTCAGCTTCCCTACCCTCATAGCGAGTCAGTGTTCGAACGTCCTTTCGATCTCGTTCACTCTGATGTTTGGGGTCCGGCTCCCTTCGCATCAAAAGAGGGTCATCGCCACTATATTATCTTTATAGACGATTTTTCTCGGTCCACTTGAATCTATTTCATGTCTGCTTGCAGTGAGGTCTTATCTATATATAAAAAATTTGCTGCCATGGTTCATACCCAGATTTCCACTCCTATTCGTGTTTTTCGCGCAAATTCAGCTGGTGAGTATATCTCTCGTGCGTTGCGAGGATTTCTTGCTGAGCAGGGTACTCTTACTCAGTTCTCTTGCCCTGGTGCTCATGCTCAGAATGGTGTAGCTGAGCGCAAGCAGCATCACCTTCTTGAGATCATCGCAGCCTCTCTTTCGCCTCACTTTTAGGCTGAGGCTGTTACCACTTCCACCTATCTCATTAACATTCAACCTTCTACTGCTCTACAAGGTGGTATTTGTTAGGAAAGCAACTTGTATTCCCATGAGGCCATAGGCCGATATATATACATGTACAGGTGATGGACTATATGCAGGAAAACCCCTTATATATTGGGATAAATACAAAAGGGTACATGACTTGTATTATAACTCTAACACCCCCCTCAAACTCATGGTGGATGAACAACACTGAGTTTGGAGAGATAAAAGCCATGTTGTGCTCTAGTCTGGGCCTTCGTCAGGAAATCCGCTAACTGTAACTCGGAAGGCACATACTGAAGAGCAACAACCTGATCCTGCACAGCAGCGCGCACATAGAAAGCATCAACACCAATATGCTTGGTGAGCTCATGCTTCACAGGATCGCGCGCAATGCTAATAGCACCTGTACTGTCAGATAAGAGCAGAGTCGGTGTAGTGACAGAAACACCAAAATCCTGAAGTAACCACCGTAACCAAGTCACCTCTGCCGTCAAAAGAGCCATCGCTCGCAACTCAGCCTCTGCACTCGAACGGGAAACTGCAACCTGTTTCTTCGTCTTCCAGGCAATGAGAGAACCACCAAGAAAAACACAGTAAGCAGAAAGTGAACGGCGATCTGAAGGATCACTAGCCCACGTAGCATCCGAATAGGCCTGAAGCTATAAAGAACTGGAGCGAGGAAAGAATAGACGGTGAGAGATCGTGCCCCGAAGATATCGGAGAACACGGAGGAGATGACTATAGTGAACCGATGTGGGAGTAGAGACAAACTGACTCAGAATATGAACCGGATAAGAAATATCCGGACGAGTGACAGCTAGATAAACAAGACTGCCAACAAGATGACGATAGCGCGTCGGGTCAGGCAGGGGATCACCATCAGTAGCAGAGAGGTGAACATTGAGCTCCATAGGAGTCTCAACAATGCGCTCGTCAGTAAGAGCAGCACGAGCAAGAAGATCCTGGATATACTTTTCCTGGGATATAAAAAAGCCATCAGAGGTAGAAGAGACTTCAATCCCAAGAAAGTAGCGAAGAGGTCCAAGATCAGACATAAGGAACTGCTCACTAAGACGAGCCTTGACAAAGGCAATATACTCAGGGTCATCCCCAGTGATGACCATGTCATCAACATAAAGAAGAAGAAGAGTCCGACCACGAGGAGAAAGGTGAATAAACAATGCTGGATCATGAACACTGGGTGAAAAACCAGCGGCAGTCACCACAGAGGCAAAACGCTCAAACCAGGCTCGGGGGGCTTGCTTAAGGCCATAGAGAGAGCGACGAAGACGGCATACCATGCCATCAGGAACAGAATACCCAGGTGGAGGCTGCATGTACACCTCCTCACGCAGCTCACCATTAAGAAAAGCATTCTTAACATCAAGCTGAGAGATAGACCAGTGGCGTGTAGAGGCCACGGCAAGAAGTGTACGAACAGTGGTCATATGAGCCACAGGAGCAAAAGTCTCGTCATAATCACGACCATGCTCCTGCTGAAAACCACGAGCCACAAGACGAGCTTTGTCACGCTCAAGAGAACCATCGGAGCGAGTCTTTACCTTGTAGACCCACTTACAAGTGATGGGACGGACTCCAGGAGGAAGGGAAACAAGATCCCACGTACCTGTGCGTTCAAGAGCAGCAATCTCCTCAGCCATCGCAAACTGCCATTCAGGTTGAACAACAGCCTGATGATAAGTAGTCGGCTCAAGAACAGCAGCTCCAGCGGTGGAAAATCCTAAGCGATCAACAGGCGGACGAGGACGAGAACGCAAGCCATAAGTAGGCTGAGACGAGGATGACGGCACATCCAAAGAGGGATCCACAGAACGTGAACGACGAGTGTAACACTGAGTAAAAGATGGAACAATGGAAGGAGGAATCGCTAAAGTAGAATCGGAGAGTGGCGACGAAGAAGTCACCGGAGATGAAGGTGTAGAATCCGGTGACATGCTAGACGAGGAGACCGTGGAAGATGGTAGCGACAAATCGACTGGAGGTGGAGAAGCAGAGGGAGCGGAATGAGTAGGCAAAGGCTCGACGAGTGTGATAGGCGTGTCAGGAAAAGTGAGAAAAGAGATATCCTCCACTGAAAAAATCGAGGAAGATGGGCGTGGGTAGAAGGGACAAGACTCATCAAAAGTCACATCCCGAGAGATACGTATCCGACGACCGATAGGATCCCAACAACGATAGCCCTTATGCTCATCACTATAGCCTAAGAAGACACACTCAACAGACTGAGCGGTCAGTTTGGTGCGTTCGCGGGGGGCAAGAAGAACATAGCAAACACAACCAAACAAGCGAAGCGTCGAATAATCGGGAGACCGATTAAAAAGACGCTCGAAGGGAACACCACCCTGTAGAGCAGCGGAAGGCTGGAAATTGATGAGATAGGTGGAGGTGGAGACAGCCTCAGCCCAAAAATGAGGCGGGAGAGAGGCAGCAATCATCAATGCACGAGCCGTCTCAAGAAGATGACGATGCTTGCGCTCAGCCACGCCATTCTGAGCATGAGCACCAGGACAAGAGAATTGAGAGAGAGTCCCTTGCTCAGCAAGAACACCACGCAACATCTTAGAGATATACTCGCCAGCGGAGTCAGCACGAAACACACGAATGGGAGAAGAGAACTGAGTATGAACCATGGCAGCAAAACGCTTATAAATGGACAACACCTCACTACGAGAAGTCATGAAATAAAGCCATGTGTAACGAGAGAAGTCATCGATGAAAATAATATAGTATTTATGACCCCCTTTCGAAGCGAAGGGGGCCGGACCCCATACATCGGAATGGACTAAATCAAAAGGACGCTTAGACACTGACTCACTATGTGGATATGGTAACTGAATCTGCTTGCCAAGACGACAACCCTGACACTCTAAGGAGGCATCTCCTGAGACAGACCCAAGAAGACCTCGACGAACTAACGACGACAAACGAGAACCACACAGATGACCAAGTCGATGATGCCACTGCTGGAAAGAACCAGTAGCCGAGGCGACCAAAGCGGAAGAACTGGCGATAGAATGGCCAGCGGAAGGAACATGAAGCCAGTCCAACTCCCAAAGACCCTCAGAATCACGGCGGCGAGGACCAGCCCCAACCAGAGTGTGCGTGCGGCGGTCCTGGACAGAACAAGAGTCAAGATCAAGGATGACACGACAACCAGAATCAGCAAGTTGACCAGCGGAAAACAAATTCATGGTAAGTCGAGGAACATGAGCAACATCGGGAACAGAATAAGAAGGAGTGGTAAGAGTGCCTCTACTAACGACAGGAAGGGGAGTACCATCAGCAGTGAGGACATGAACAGGAGAATCAAGCGAACGAAGAGAGGACAGAGTGGAAGAATTAGAAGTCATATGAAAGGAAGCTCCAGAGTCCAGAACCCATGGGGATGTACCTGACTGTGTAGAAGGTGGTTGCTCAATGCGGGAAGCCTCAGTCACAGAACCAGCAGTACCCGTTGAGGAAGAACCTGAAGCAGCGAGCAGACGCTTAAGTCTCAAAATATCCTGCTCAGTGAAAGCGATGGCTGAAGCTGTCGAGGTAGGTGACGAAGTCGCTGTAGATGATGACCGCGCCTTGCGCAAGTGTTTCTTCTTCGTGTAGCAGTGGGGCTCAATGTGACCATCATTGTTGCAGTAGTTACAATGTGGACGGGGGCGACCTGAGCCGCCAGAAGGAGTGGGCAGGAGCGGCGGAGCACTCGAGCGAGAAGGGGTCGATGCAGCAGGTGGCGTAGAAAAAGTCCGAGCAGCGAGCACCGAGGGAACCTCCAGCAAACCAGCACCACGTAAGCGAGTCTCCTCAGCACGAATCTCAGAAAGCGCCTCCATGAGAGAAATACGGCCACGAGCAAACAACTGAGCACGTCGGGGCTCAAACTCCTTACGGAGCCGAGACAGGAACTCGTAGACGCGATGAAACTCCAAGTCGGCCTGAACAGCCTGGCAACAGGGGCAAGTACGACAACCAGCACTGCGGAGAGAATCAAGCTGGCGCCAGATAGCAGAACTCTGTGCATAGAAGTCATCAACAGTAGAGTCACCCTGATGAAGAGCATGCTCCTGACGGACCACAGAGAGGTATAAGGCATCACCAGAGGGCTCATAGCGCTGACGAAGGCGGGTCCACATCTCAAATACAGTAGGAAGGCCCAGAAACTCAGAAGCAAACTGAGGCAGAACACTAGCAGTGAGAACAGCGGCAGCACGAGCATCATCATCAAGCCACTGGTGTAAACGGACAGAGCATCACGATACACCTGAAGAGCCTCCTCATAAGCCAAGACCTTCTCATCATAAGCACTCACAGCGGCCTCATCAGCAAGCTGAGTCGCATCCTTTGCGGCCTGAGAAGCATCCGCAGGAAGAGCCGGTGGGATCGGCGGAGTGGGAGCCACGGGAGGAACCGGACATGGCGGACAACAGACCTCGCCGGAAAGAAAACCCCATAGGCGGATGCCACGCATGTGAATGCGCATGAAGCCAATGAACTCGGTGTAGTTAGTGCCATCAAAGATCACCGGACAACGAGGAACAGCAACATAGCCGGATGAAGCAGACATTTTTTTTTTTAATTTTTTTTTTTTTTAGAACCAGAGAGCCGGATCCAATCGAGATCAAAACGAGATCAGGGCGGCGGCTGGCGGGCGCTGCAACGGGAGGACGAGAGCAGCGCTGGATCTGGCGAAATCAGCAGCAGGGGCGACGAAATCCGATCTGGTAGGCGAGCAGGAACAGGAGCAGCTCTGAGCGACGGAATCCGATCTGGAGCTGGGCCTGCAGCGCTGGTGTCTCAGCTCACGGTCAGGAACAGGAGCAGGAATAGGAAGGCTTGCAGCGCTGGTGTCTCAGCTCACGGTCAGGAACAGGAGCAGGAACAGGAAAAGCTGAGCGACGGGATCCGATCTGGAGCTGGGCCTGCAGCGCTGGTGTCTCACGGGAACGAGCAGGGCCTGCAGCGCTTCTATCCCACGGGAACCAGCAGCGGTGGGAGACGTCGGGAGAAGGAGGCAGGCGCTGGAACGAGGTGACGAGGAGGAGCCGCTGCCTGACGGGAACGAGCCAGGAGAACGGCGGCGTGGAGCGGATCAACAGCACGAGTTGCGGCGTGCAAAAGTTAACCTAGCTCTAATACCATGTTAGGAAAGCAACTTGTATTCCCATGAGGCCATAGGCCGATATATATACATGTACAGGTGATGGACTATATGCAGGAAAACCCCTTATATATTGGGATAAATACAAAAGGGTACATGACTTGTATTTTAACTCTAACAGTATTCCTCTGGAGTGTCTTTCTGGTCACCCTCCTGATTATTCGGCGCTTCGTTTGTTTGGTTGTGTTTGCTATGTTTTGCTTGACCCTCGTGAACGGACCAAACTAACCGCTCAGTCTGTTGAGTGTGTCTTTCTCGGATATAGTGATGAGCATAAGGGTTATCAATGTTCGGATCCTGTCTGTTGCCGGATGCGTATTTCCCGGGATGTGACTTTTGATGAGTCTCGTTCCTTCTACCCGCATCCATCCTGCTCGGCTTTTTCAGCAGAGAGCATCTCCTTTCTTACGTTTCCAGATACACCTCCCTCTGTGCCCAGTATTCCTATTCCCCATCCTATTGTTGCAGATCCGACGTCGTCCTCTCCTACGAATTCTTCTCCTTCCACATCACATGACTCCCCACCTTCATCACCGATACCTTCTCCTTCTCCATCTTCATCACCGATACACTCCCCGTCTTCACCTCCAGTGATTCCACCTCTTCCCTCCTTTCCTTTCCATTATACTCGTCATCCACGTGTTTTGGATAAATCCACTAACGTGCCATCTACTTATGCTGCATCGTCCTCCTCATCCCAGCCGACTTATGGTCTTCAGGCTCGACCTCGCCCTCCCCCTGACCGCTATTCTCCTAGTCGATATGGTCTTTCGGCTGTACTTGAGCCTACCTCTTATCGCGATGTTGTTGTTCATCCTGAATGGCAGTTTGCGATGGCGGAGGAGCTTGCTGCTCTTGAGCGTACCGACACGTGGGATCTTGTTTCTCTTCCTCCCGGTGTTCGTCCCATCACTTGTAAGTGGGTCTACAAGGTTAAGACTCGCTCCGATGGTTCTCTCGAGCGTTACAAAGCTCGTCTTGTGGCTCGTGGCTTTCAGCAGGAGCATGGTCGCGATTACAATGAGATTTTTGCTCCTGTGGCCCATATGACCACTATCCGCACACTTCTCGTTGTGGCCTCTATTCGTCATTGGTCTGTTTCTCAGCTTGATGTTAAGAATGTCTTTCTTAATGGTGAGTTGTGTGAGGAGGTTTATGTGCAGCGACCACCCGGGTATTATGTTCCTGATGGCATTCGTCGCTCTCTTTATGGCCTTAAGCAAGCCCCTCGCACCTGGTTTGAGCGTTTTGCCTCCATGATGACCGCCGCTGGTTTTTCAGCGAGTGCTCATGATCCGGCGTTGTTTGTCCACCTTTCAACTCGTGGCCGGACTCTTCTTCTTCTATATGTTGATGACATGATCATCACTGGCGATGACCCCGAGTACATTGCCTTCGTCAAGGCCCGTCTCAGTGAGTAGTTTCTTATGTCCGATCTTGGTCCTCTTCGTTACTTTCTTGGGATTGAGGTTTCCTCCACCCCTGATGGCTTTTTTAATTCCCAAGAGAAGTATATCCAGGATCTTCTTACTCGTGCGGCTCTTAGTGATGAGCGCACTGTTGAGACTCCTATGGAGCTCAATGTTCACCTTCATGCTTCTGATGGTGAGCCCTTGTCTGATCCAACACGTTATCATCATCTTGTTGGGAGTCTTGTCTATCTCGCGGTTACTCGTCCGGATATCTCCTATATTGTCCATATCTTGAGTCAGTTTGTTTCTTCTCCCATTTCAGTACACTATAGTCACCTTCGTGTTCTACGATATCTTCGTGGCACGATCTCTCACCGTCTCTTCTTTCCCCGCTCCAACTTGTTACAGCTCCAGGCCTATTCGGATGCTACGTGGGCTAGTGATCCTACTGATCGCCGTTCACTTTCTGCTTACAGTGTGTTTCTTGGTGGTTCTCTCATTGTCTGGAAGACGAAGAAATAGACTGCAGTTTCCCGTTCGAGTGGAGAGGCTGAGTTGCGAGCTATGTCTCTTCTGACGACAGAGGTGACTTGGTTACGATGGTTACTCGAGGATTTTGATGTTTCTGTTACTACACCTACCACCCTCTTGTCAGACAGTACAGGTGCTATCAGTATTGCGCGGGATCCCGTGAAGCATGAGCTTACCAAGCATATTGGTGTTGATGCTTCTTATGTGCGTGCTACTGTGCAGGATCATGTTGTTGCTCTTCAGTATGTGCCTTCTGAGTTACAACTAGCAGAATTCTTCACAAAGGCACAGACTAGAACACAACATGGATTTCACCTTTCCAAACTCAGTGTTGTGGATCCAACATGAGTTTAGGGGGGAGGGGGGTGTTAAGAGTTATATCAGTGATGTCTTTTGGTCTTTTCCATTCTAGTCTCTTGACATCCTTTTGTAGCCTTTTGGCATCCCCATGTATGTGTATATATGTTGGCTTTGGCCTCCTAATAATATAAGTTGCCATACCTAACACATGTCACTATTATTATGCAACGAACTAAACTTTTCACATGCCCCAGTAAATGTAGTAATTCCAAATAACATAAGAGTTTGCCATAAATCAGCAAAAGTAGTCGTGTTACATACCTGGCCAAGGACCGTGATGATTAATGAATCTCCAATGGAGAACCACTCATCACTGATCCCGAACTGCCTATTAAGCCCAGTGACAAGAAGAACCTGGAGGACATACAACACACCAAAGGTTTTAACTTGGAAGGATGCAAAATAACTGCCGCTGCACTGAAATAAAAGCAACATGAATACCTGTGTCATTCCAAGGGCTGAACCTATGATGGTTGTCACAAGAAATATTTTCCTCAGATGAACCGCCTTCAGAAAGTGGTTATAAATTCCGACTCCGAGCAAGGATGCAATGGAAGTAACTAGTTTTACACGTCCTAGGAACTCTGGAGTGAATCCAAGCTTATTTGTGCTGAGATCAATAATAAGGGAGCATGAAAGATCAATCAACCAAGAAACATTACAAATCCTCTATTCTTATATAGCTACAACCCACTAGCTAATTTTCTCTCATGCAACAATGCCACATCATCAAATCATGCATGAACTCATAAGTTACTTTTTCCATTAATCTCTTCATGCGAGCAAGCCTTTGTCGGGGAGTGATCGGGGAAGAGTCGAGTACAAGAGGAAGGTGGAAGGAAGAAAGCGCCAGAAGCGCCAGGTGCGAAGATAGACCATCAAAGAACTCCACAGCAGAGCAAAAAAGAGAAAGGCAAGGCTCGCAAAGAACAAAACATACCACCTCTTGCATTATTTTTTCCCAGGGAATTAAGTCATGTAAGAAATTTTTATATTTGTTTTTGCATTAATTTTAGTCTTCTACCACTTATTCATACATTTTTGAACAAGGTTCCCGCCGCAACGAGCGCGGCATCGTCTAGTATAAACAGTAATCATGGATTTTGAAATACATAATGGAAAGTTATGCATACACTAACCAGCCTGCTAAAATGCAACCCAGATATAATCATATAACTGTTAGAGTATATATAATATAGCCATGTACCCCTTTGTATTTATCCCATTGTATAAGGGGTTCTCTACATATAGTCCACACCTGTACATGTATATATATCGGCCTATGGTCTCATGGGAATACAAGTTGCATATTCCTAACATGGTATTAGAGCCTAGGTTCTTTTTTTTTGCACGCGCAACTCGTGCTTTTCCCGATCCAATCTTCTCTTCCCGAGTTCTGCTCGATCTCGTGCCCGAGTCCCGCTGGAACTCGAGCTCTCGTCATAAGGTGATCCTCCCGTCGCCACACCGCCCTCGTCTGGATCAGCTCCCGTCGTGCCGCTGCTGATTCTGCTCTGGATCCGCTCCCGTCGGGGCCTTGTCTGCTGCTGGTTCTGCCGATCACGCTCAGTCAGCTCCCGTCGCGTTTCGCTGGCAGTCAGCTCCTGTCGCGCAGCCGCCGGCAGTTGTTCTGGATCCGCTGCTTCGTCTGCTGCTGGTTCCGCCAGATCTCGTGGATCACGCCCCACCAGATCTCGTGGATCAGGCCCTCCCGTCATGCAGCCGCCGGCTCGTGGATCACGCCCCACCAGATCTCGTGGATCAGGCCCTCCCGTCACGCAGCCGCCGGCAGTTCATCTGGATCCTGCTGCCTTGTCTGCTGGTGGTTCTACCAGATCTCGTGGTTTCCTGGTCAAAGCTAGATCCCGTGACTCTCTGTTGGCTGCTGCTGTTGAGGGATGATTGACTAAAAAAAATGCCTGGTGCATCAGGCTACGTTGTTGTTCCTCGTTGTCCGATGATTTTTGATCACGCATTCGTCTATGGGGCGTTCTTTCTGGCGAGGTCCGTTGTCCGCCACGTCCAGTTCCTCCTGTGGCCCCCACTCCGCCGACGCCACCGGTTCTTCCTGCGGATGCTAATCAAGCTGGGAAGGATGCAGCTAAGCTTGCTGATGAGGCCGTTGTTCGTACTTATGATGAGCAGGTTTGATTTATGAGGAGGCTCTTCAGGCGTATCATGGTGCTCTGTCTGTTTACACCCAGTGGCTTGACGATGATGCTCGTGCTGCAGCTGTTCTCACTGCTAGTGTTCTGCCCCAGTTTGCCTCTGAGTTTCTGGGCCTTCCTACTATCTTTGAGATGTGGACCCGTCTTCGTCAGCGTTATGAGCCCTGTGGTGATGCCTTATAGGCTTATACCTCTCTGTGGTTCGTCAGGAGCATGCTCATCAGCAGGGTGACTCCACTGTTGATGATTTCTATGCATAGAGTTCTGCTATCTGGCGCCAGCTCGATTCTCTCCGCAGTGCTGGTTGTCGTACTTGCCCATGTTGCCAGGCTGTACAGGCCAATTTGGAGTTTCATCGTGTCTACGAGTTTTTGTCTCGGCTCCGTAAGGAGTTTGAGCCCCGGCGTGCTCAGTTGTTTGCTCGTGGCCGTATTTCTCTCATGGAGGCACTTTCTGAGATTCCTGCTGAGGAGACTCGCTTGCGTGGTGCTGGTTTACTAGAGATTCCCTCTGAGCTCACTGCTCGAGCACCTGCTACACCACATGTTGCACCGACTTCGTCTCGCCCGAGTGCTCCGCCGCTCTTGTCCACTCCTCCTGGCGGCTCGGGCCGCCCCCGTCCACATTGCGGCTACTGCAACCTGGATGGTCATGTGCTACCGGAAAAAGAAACACCTGCGTCACGCGCAATCATCATCTTCAGGGACTTCGTCTACTACCTCGACATCTTCAACCACCGCTTTGACCGAGCAGGATATTCTGAGACTTAAGCGTCTGCTCGCTGCTTTAGGTTATTCCTCGACGGATACTGCTGGTTCTGTGACTGATGCTTCTCGCACTAAGCAACCACCTTCTACACAGTCAGGCACATCCCCATGGGTTCTGGACTCTGGAGCTTCTTTTCATATGTCTTCTCATTCTTCCACTCTGTCCTCTCTTCGATCGCTTGATTCTCCTGTTCATGTCCTCACTGCTGATGGTACTCCTCTTTTTGGCGTTAGTAGAGGCCATCTTACCACTCCTTATTCTGTCCCTGATGTTGCTCATGTTCCTTGACTTACCATGAATCTGTTTTCTGCTGGCCAACTTACTGATTCTGGTTGTCGCGTCATCCTTGACGTTGACTCTTGTTCTGTCCAGGATCGTCGCACGCACACTCTGGTTGGGGCTGGCCCTCACCGTCGTGATTCTCAGGGTCTTTCGGAGTTAGACTGGCTTCATGTTCCTTCCGCTGCCACCACTATCGCCAGTTCCTCCGCTTCTGTCGCCTCTGCTACCGGTTCCTTCCAGCAGTGGCATCATCGACTAGGTCATCTTTGTAGTTCTCGTTTGTCGTCTTTAGTTCGTCGACGTCTTCTGGGGTCTGTCTCAGGAGATGTCTCTTTAGAATGTCAAGGTTGTCGTCTTGGCAAGCAGATTCAGTTACCATATTCGCATAGTGAGTCAGTGTCTAAGCGTCCTTTTGATTTAGTCCATTCTGATGTATGGGGTCCGGCTCCCATCGCTTCGAAAGGGGGTCATAAATACTATATTATTTTCATAGATGATTTCTCTGGTTACACATGGCTTTATTTCATGACTTCTCGTAGTGAAACGTTTTGCTGCCATGGTTCACACTCAGTTCTCTTCGGCCATTCATGTGTTTCGTGCTGACTACGCTGGCGAGTATATTTCTAAGATGTTGCGGGATGTTCTTGCTGAGCAAGGGACTCTTTCTCAGTTCTCTTGTCCTGGTGCTCACGCTCAGAATGGCGTGGCTGAGCGAAAGCATCGTCATCTTCTTGAGACGGCTCGTGCATTGATGATTGTTGCCTCTCTCCCACCTCATTTTTGGGTTGAGGCCGTCTCCACCTCCACCTATCTCATCAATCTACAACCTTCCAATGCTCTACAGGGTGGTGTTCCTTTCGAGTGTCTTTTTGATTGTTGTCCTGATTATTCGATGCTTCGCTTGTTTGGTTGTGTTTGTTATGTGCTTCTTACCCCTCGCGAACGCACCAAACTGACCGCTCAGTCTGTTGAGTATGTCTTCTTAAGCTATAGTGATGAGCATAAGGGCTATCGTTGTTGGGATCCTATCGGTCGTCGGATGTGTATCTCTCGGGATGTGATTTTTGATGAGTCTCGTCCCTTCTACCCACGCCCATCTTCCTCAACCTTTTCAGCGGAGGATATCTCTTTCCTCACTTTTCCTGATACACCTCTCACCCTCATCGAGCCTTTGTCTATTCGTTCTACTACCTCTGCTTCTCCACCTCTTGTCAATCTGCCACCACCATCTCCCCCGGTTTCCTCCCCTAGCATGTCATCGGATTCTGCACCTTCATCTCCGGTGACTTCTTCGTCTTCATCCCCCAATTCTACCTTGGCGATCCCTCCTTGCATTGTTCCATCTTTTCCTCAGTGTTACACTCGTCGTTCATATCATGTGGATTCCTCTGCAGATGCCTCTGCAGATGTGTCGTCATCCTCATCTAAGCCTCCCTATGCCTTGCGTTCTCGCCCTCGTCCGCCTGTTGATCGCCTTGGATTTCCCACCGCTGGTGCTGCAGTTCTTGAGCCGACTTCCTATCGTCAGGTTGTTGTTCATCCTGAATGGCAGTTTGCGATGGCAGAGGAGATTGCTGCTCTTGAACGCACTGGTACATGGGATCTTGTTTTCCTTCCCCCTGGTGTCCGTCCCATCACTTGTAAGTGGGTCTGCAAGGTTAAGACTCACTCTGATGGTTCTCTTGAGCGTTATAAAGCTCGTCTTGTGGCTCGTGGCTTTCAGCAGGAGCATGGTCGTGATTACGACGAGACTTTTGCTCCTGTGGCCCATATGACTACTATTCGTACACTTCTTGTCGTGGCCTCTACACGCCACTGGTCTGTATCTCAGCTTGATGTTAAGAATGCCTTTATTAATGGTGAGCTGCGTGAGGAGGTGTACATGCAGCCACCACCTGGGTATTCTGTTCCTGATGGCATGGTATGTCATCTTCGTCGCTCTCTCTATGGTCTTAAGCAAGCCCCCCGCGCCTGGTTTGAGCGATTTGCTTTTGTAATAACTGCTGCTGGTTTTTCAGCCATTGCTCATGATCCAGCATTATTTGTCCATCTTTCTCCTCGTGGTCGTACTCTTCTTCTTCTCTATGTTGATGACATGATCATCACTGGTGATGACCCCCGAGTATATTGCCTTTGTAAAGGCCCGTCTTAGTGAGCAGTTTCTTATGTCTGATCTTGTACCTCTTCGTTACTTTCTTGGGATTGAAGTCTCTTCTACCTCTGATGGCTTTTTTATATCCCAGGAAAAGTATATCCAGGATCTTCTTGCTCGTGTTGCTCTTACTGACGAGCGCATTGTTGAGACTCCCATGGAGCTCAATGTTCACCTTCGTGATATTGATGGTGACCCCCTGCCTGACCCGACGCGTTATCGTCGTCTTGTTGGTAGTCTTGTCTATCTAGTTGTCACTCGTCCGGATATCTCTTATCCGGTTCATATTCTGAGTCAGTTTGTCTCTGCTCCCACCTCGGTTCACTATAGTCACCTCCTTCGTGTTCTCCGATATCTTCGAGGCACGATCTCTCACCGTCTATTCTTTCCTCGCTCCAGTTCTTTACAGCTTCAAGCCTATTCGGATGCTACGTGGGCTAGTGATCCTTCAGATCGCCGTTCACTTTCTGCTTACTGTGTTTTTCTTGGTGGTTCTCTCATTGCCTGGAAGACGAAGAAACAGACCGCGGTACAGACCGCGGTTTTACGTTTGAGTGCAGAGGCTGAGTTGCGAGCGATGGCTCTTTTGACGGCAGAGGTGACTTGGTTACGGTGGTTACTTCAGGATTTTGATGTTTCTGTCACTACACCTACTATGCTCTTATCTGACAGTACAGGTGCTATCAGCATTGCGCGTGATCCTGTGAAGCATGAGCTCACCAAGCACATTGGTGTTGATGCTTTTTATGTGCGTGCTGGTGTGCAGGATCAGGTTATTGCTCTTCAGTATGTGCCTTCCGAGTTATAGTTGGCGGATTTCCTGACGAAGGCCCAGACTAGAGTGCAACATGGCTTGTATCTCTCCAAACTCAGTGTTGTTCAACCACCATGAGTTAGAGCGGGGGGTGTTATAGTATATATAATATAGCCATGTACCCCTTTGTATTTATCCCATTGTATAAGGGGTTCTCTGCATATAGTCCACACCTGTACATGTATATGTATCGGCCCTATGGCCTCATGGGAATACAAGTTGCATATTCCTAACAATAACAACGTAGAGCTTACTAAGATCACCAATTTCTTGTGGCAATTACTCTAGTTGATGTTTTGTTGTACCTCAAACGTCAAACCTATGTAATCAAATTGATCCAATTAAGGGTGAGCTAGAGGAAGGATCCAGCAACCTGCTGTAATTTATATTTCATAGAACTGTTGTACTGCATTTAAAAGTAGCTCCCGTACAACAGTAAACAATAATCATGTACGCCATCAGATATACTGTAATTGCAAACTGATGTGAAATTGTGGCAACCTGATACATACATGAAGAAAAACATGGCAGACTCTGAGTGTGGTGTTGCTTGCCAGAGGAATATAAACAAGGTCGGCAAGAAAATGTTAGGTTGCTTTACAGAAGTCCATAGCTGTTTGATGTGCTGTATCGAGCTCTCAATGAATCCTGAACCAGAGACTGACATAGCATGTTCTCCAGGAATCAGGCGATGTTCATTTACAAGAACTGCAACAGCAGATGTCATCAATGGTAAAAATGCCGTAACACCAAAGACAAATCTGTGTTTACAGAAATATTTTCATCAGTGTACTGCACTAGAGAACATGTGGAGCTTCAGTAGGTTACAGGAAGCTATGTGACGAACCTTACTCCATATGCATCCACAAGCGAACCACTGAAATATGCGCTCACAATTCCACCAAATGCCGAGGACCCCCAACATAGAGACTGGAGAGATCCAGATGTACTTTGTGATTCTCCACGAGCTCTCTCAACTACCATAGAATCTACGACCTGCATTATTTTTTTTATTTTTTTAATCCAGCATCGCTGGCATTCATTGATAATAGCAGGAAGCAACGGAAAACAACAAGGTGGTGAAGGTCCTAGGACCAAAAGATCCAAAGATCAAAGAAAAAGAAAAAATAGCAGCCCTAAAAAGCTGTAGCCCAACACTCCAAACAAACCACACTAAAAAACAGCGCAGTTCCGACTCCGACAGTGAACAATGGTGGAAAACAAGGCGAGGTTGGTGTCACTACGGGTCACCGAACGAACCGCCTGTCACGCGTCATCGTATACCACCGGTCCCCCGCCGCGGCTTCGACTTCACAGCAACAGATAGTCGAGGCACACTCAGGACACGCCGGAGAAGAAGAGACGGCTACCAGGACCAAGGCCACGCCTCCGATATTGCTCATCGCCGTCATCGTTGCCACAGAAGCCACCGTGCACGTCCAGTCGTAGGAAGCACCAAAGGGTTCAAAGTCTTCAAGACAGTGCCCTAAAGAGGGGAACAAATTTGAAGATGCCGCCACCGCCCGACCCTACAACAGTATCTGGGCTTTCACCCGAAGGACTTGATCCAGAAGAACTGGCTGTGAGATTCCCAACAACGCCTCCAAGGAGGATAGGGACGCTCGCCACTCCCGCGCAGCAGGCCGAGGTCAACCCGTACCTCCATTGGACCGCGCACCCACCACATAGCGAGCACGCCAACGCTGTGCAGGGCCACCAGCAAGGCTTCCGACGATGGGCCTGCAGAGACCAGATCGGGTCATAGAGACCAGATCGGGTCCTGCACCCCGCATCCCGCTCCAGCCAGAGCCTCCCTGCTCCAACAAGCAGCAACCGGTCACTACCAGCAGCCGGCAGTGCCCCTCCCGGGCCGCCAGCACCGGTAGACCTGGTAGACCCAGGCCTTCCTGCACCAAACTGCCCCCTCGTGCCCCCGACGCGCCTGCAAAACCTCCCTGCAGCGCGGCCTCGCTCGCCGCAGCCCTTACGTGTCGCCCCGCTCCCTCCAGCGTTGGACCCCGCACCCCCTAGTCGCCGCCGCGCAACCACCCTGCTCGGAGCCACCAGGTCGCAACCACCCTGCTCGGAGCCACCAGGTCCGCAGCCTCCCCGACACAGCCTTGTTGCGCCGCCGTACGCGCGCCTCCACGCGCTCAAGCACAGCCACCCCGACCCATGCACGCGCCAGATCGGACTGGATCTAGGCCAGCCGTACATCAACCAGCGTCCCCACAAAGCACCCTCCGCCATCGCCGCCAGGGCCACCCCCCGCCGCCCAACACGCAGGCCATCGCTGCCCTGGCCTCATGCCGTGACGGCGCCTCTTCTGACAGCCGCCACAGGCCGACGGCCTGCCTCCCCGCCAGATCCAGGCGCGAGGGTCCCGGAGCCGTCACCTTGCAGGCAGTCGTTGGACAACCTCCGCGAAGGAGGTGCACGTCGCCCCCGTCGAGTCCTGGGGCCGCTGCCCCTGCCAACCAGTGCTAGCGCGCTCGAGCTCCCGCAGAAGTGAACGGCCCGCGCCACACCAGCTCGAAACGGGAGGAGAGAAAGCGTCCCGCCGCCGCCAAGCCGCGGAGGCTTTGCCCGGCGACTCCTGCCGGCGGCGGCGAGGGGTAGGGGCGCGATGGGTGTGACCTAGCAGAGGCGGCTAGGTTTCGCCCCTGGTCGCCCACGGGAGCGACAGTGGAGCGACCCGTGCTGCTCTATCCTTTCGAGGATACTGGCCGACCTACATTATTTTCACATGTGTGTTGAAACAAATCTAGGAAGCAACAATATATTTAAATAATAGTAATCTTGTCCTAATTTAGCTCAAGGAGAATAAGGCAAAGATTTGTGTGTCTTCAGAGCTGTGGCTCAGCGTCTTCAACCCAGATGTAGAACTGTGCCAGCAGTTTGAAGTGGGGTAAGCAAATCTCTGTGTCTTCGTCATGCAGCGGGTTCTATTTCCTTGTAACTCTTTGCTTATTGTATTCCTCTGAGTTCCGGACAATTTACCCTTTCATTTCTCTGTGATTGATGCGAAGACTTTTCAGTACTTTGATTCTCTTCCGCTGCTTACATTTTCACTAAGTGGTTTACTCTATGAAAACTTTTTCTGTGCTTAGACTGTTAGATTTACTCGCTTCTTAACCTATTTGTATATTGTTTCTGTGATAGCATGTTTTCTATTGTTTTGTTTACCTTGTAATTCTGTTGCATGTCCTCTAGCTTTTCTAGTTCTACTAGATTGCCTCTGAACTGCTTTAGTACTTCTATTTACCATAGTATTTCATGTTTTAGAAGAATTTGTTATAATGTCCCCCCCCCCCCTCCTCTCTGGTCGATAATTTTGCTCCTACATTAAGGATTGTTGATGCCTATCAATAACTTCAATAATTTTTAATAGCTTCAAGGAGGCAGTCCCAACATGTTGTAAGATAAGGTCTACAGATAGGCATGTACTCTGTATATAAATTTGGAACTCTAGAGGAAAGTACTTGATGTGAACCAATCATGATTTCTAGCAAGTTGATGTTATTAGTGTCTTCCTTTCTATATGATGGAAGGTGATCCCAATGACACAAGCGGGAGCAATGATCTTTACTAAAGTTCAGGTATGGAGCACACAGCACTTAAATGAATGCTACAGACTGTCAAATAAAATACGTCACTTGAAGTTAACACTCGATCTGAAAGTCGGAAAAGATAACTTTCTTGCAGAATACTTAGCTCATACTTACAACATCTGAGAAGGCAACTGAAAGTGATCCAAGAAGAATAGAGAATCCTGCACCATATTTACTGTTCACTACTGTAGCCATCAAACTCCATGAAAGTGTTCCAAGAAATCCTGACAGAATAAGATACGATCTTCTTCGATACCCATATAGTGGAATAGAATCACTGGAAGGCAAGAGCAGCGGAGTCAGTGCCATCAAATGCACATATACATACATCAGAAAGGAATGTATGGGGAACTTTCATGAGACCTGATAAAGCCATAGATTGGCTTGATCAACCAGGGCAAGGATGAGAAGCCAGATATAACTGCAGTCTATATAACATAAACCATATTAGTCACTTATTAACATCAGTTACAAGGTAAATTATCACATGCATGTATCAAGACCAAATCTCTAAATATCAGGACCACAAAGACAATGGAGGGAAAAAGACCAGGTACCTCAGCTGGATCAAGGTGAAGATCGTCTTTCAAGTAAAAGCTCACAGCAAGTCGGGCAAGGCCTAAGACTCCTTGCACAAAATATACAATGGCAACTGCCATATTATCAGAAGATAGGTCCACCCCGAATGCCGTGAAGTATCCTGACTTGCTCTTGCGTACATCATCTGTACTAGATTGCTTCTTATGCCATCCCTCCAAGTATCTCTTACTTGTATCAGCTTTAGTATATCCCACATGATGTCTAGGCACAATATTTCCTATAGTAGGCACCATGACGGAAATGAGTATGCCAGTAAGCAGGTAAATTCTTCATGTTGTATTAATGTCGTCCAATTTTGCAGAATATTTTGGTTGACGTAATGGAAATATCATGGGGAAAATGTGGGGAAAGAGAGAATGCGGAAGAAAGGTTAAAAGGGGTGGCGTTGTAACAGATTCAGTATGCAAGTTGTCTGGGCCGTATATAGACAGGTGCGACAGGAGCAATTGCACAGGGTCCTAAAACCCTTGGTGCCCCAGATTTTTAAACTGTACTAGTAATTATTAAAATCAAAGGATTGGAGACTAATGATCGGTTCAAAACTAAAGAGAAAAGGAGTCCAAGCCAGCGACAGAGGCATTTCTATCTATAGGAATTCCACTAGTGATTGGAGACTAATGATCGGTTAACATGGTTTGTTGTTAAACCATGGATTTGATTTACCAAATCCATCATATTATATACTCTTTGGGAACAACTCCAAACTCACGGCTCAACTCACATCTCTCCCATCTGCCTTCGTCTTCCTCTTCCCTCTAAATTTTTTTCTCACATACCCTCACAAGGAAACTCCCAAATGACAGGCAGATAAACGGTCCACACACTTTTTCTAGTGCCTAGCGGCAAATCACCACAATTAAATCGTTGCAAATTTAGTTCTCGCCTCCTCTCTTGATTCTCCTTCGAGGGCTTTACATATTAGATGTTTTTCTACTGATTCTTCCATTCAAGCGTTCCCTTCAAAACATGAAAAAAAATACACTACCGCTATGATTAATGAAAAAAATCGCATTTTTATACATGGGGCCTAAATTGCAGTTTTGCACTGAGCACCGAATTTCTAGGTACATCCTGCAAGTTGTACAACTAAATGTGGCACAAAGTAGAAACGTTGGACAAACCTAGGCATAGGTGTATGTCTATTATTTGTGTTTTCTGCAGAAACATTGTGAGAAGATGCACCATGGACACACAAGCGAACATAAAAGCACCTAATATCCATTCTACTTCATCCTTTCATGTTGTAAGTTCAAATACAGAACAATATAATATACAACCTTGAGAAAGATGAGACTTACGTGTGGAGGATGGTAATACTATGTTCTTATGATTTCTACTTGCGAAAATGCTACACACGTGGGAACCTTTCCTTGAACAGGTCTATGGAGCTAGTGTAGTACTAGCATTGTCTAAGGTGGGGAGATGTCCCACCTAATCGCTAGCGCCTTTCTGGCCTGACATGGAGTACAGACTAGACTGACTACCAAAAGATCCGTCTTCAGGGTAATGTTTAAAACACTACTTCATAACCGGGGTGAAAACACTTGTTCTGGCCTTAATTGGTTGGGCTCAACAACAACAACTTCCGTCGTCACCTTGTTGAAAGAGTTGTCTCCTTGCTGATGTGATGATCTTTGGTGGCCGGCCTCGGCAATCAGGATGAAAATCCTTGTCTTGATCGTCTTTGACCGAACTGGCGACGGCAGCGTGAGGGCGCTTATTCCTTATTGAAGGCGTCGTTGTGGAAAAAGTCCGACTTAGTTGAAGGTGTTTTTTTGTATCTTGTAATGGTTCAACCATGGTTTAACTTTCTTTTCAATAATCAATAAGAATGGATGTGTGCATCACGTTTAACCTTTTTTTCAAAAGAAAAAAACGTTATGCTTCCACTTAAGAAACACATGGCGAAATATTCGGCTCTCAATTTTCAACTAGTAGAAACCAAAGTATCGACGATTGCACATCACGGAATCAAAGCACGATTAACTGCAGCACTGAAAACTGTCATTACGCTGTCCTATAAACATCAGTGTCTTTCTCAAATAAGTGATAGCCAATGCAGCACGTGTACAAAAAAGCTTAACAAGACAATACAACACATGAAAATAAATAAGAAGTTTATTCTGTAACAAATCACATGGAGCAAATTGGTAAGCTTAAGATACTAAAAGTGGCCTATTGGAAACATAGTAATTTCCAAGCTGTAGTACAAAATAGTGATGATTATTGCGCACACGAGGCCAGGGGAGATGACGAAGCCTCGCATACAGAACTTCAGTACAAACATGGCAACTATTCTGTCACTGCTGCCTAGTGATACACATTGCACATGATAGCTTTCCCCTTTCGATTCCTCCCTTTCTGACATGCTCTTTGACTATGCTCCTCCTACACATTAGGGCAACTCCAACGATGTAAGAGCATATTTCTCCATGTGTGGTTTTGGTAATTGATGACAGTCCCTATGGACTAATGGTTGCCTTGAGTTATATTTAAAGGATTTATCCATAGGCACTTCTGAAGTTCATCTGTTGGTTTCAAGGAGTTTATACGATGACCAAGGTGGCATTTAAGGTTTTATCGAAAGATTGGTCATGTGAGAGTTGAGCTTATTGCAAGCATATCTTGAAGAAGAAGATTGTGTGAGCATTCATGTTTACCTTCAAGACATCATCTTTATGAAGAGAGAAGATAAGATACAAGGTTGATCAACACACAAAACGTACAAGATGTACCGAGAGGGATCAAGTGATCCCATGGTATGGTAAGCATTGTCCATTACGCTTTGTGTACCAACCCATGTGTCGGTGCACTAAAGGATGGGTCAATTAGTACCCCTGACTTGTGCACGGGCAGTGATAGCCCTCGGCGGGCCTCGCCAGGGACCACGAGAGGCAGAGGCGAACCCCACAAGTGCCTCTTAGGGTGACAGCAAGGTGCCAACCCCGGCAAGCCCCTTTTGCCGGGGGAGGCTGGCAAAGGACCAGCAGATCCAGAACGGGGGCTACCAGAGCCCCGGCAAGACGATCCTGACAAGAGCACCCTCCCAGAAGCTCGCGCCAAGATACCTTGAAGGCCCCCAAAGCCTCAAGACCGAGGACCAGAAGCAAGGCCCGGGCAAGTCCCTTTGTCGGGAGGAAAGCAGCAGGTGTTGGCTTTTGATCCCTAGATTAGATCACCCAGAATTAACAACGTACGTGTACGTGCTAAGCTAGCACACAGCCAGGCAGTTGGATGGATTATCCCAACTCATGTGTACGTGGAGCTGGCTTGGGCAACGACTTCGGATCAATCTCTCCTGGACTCACGTAACTAGGCGATAGAGAAAAACTGAACGACGTATCGCTATAGGTTCGTATCGAACCTGATATTGCTTTTATCTTTTTCTTGGTGTTACAAGCACCATCCCTAGGGTGCCTTTTATACACATCCACAAGGGACTATGGAAATAGACTAGGACTAGGTATCCTAATACTACTAGGATTCAGTTTGGCTTTTTTTCCTAATCCTATGTGTACAGGGCAACGTGATTAACTCACATTCACCCCCTAATCACGATGTCCTTACTTCCGACCTGGGTCCCAAACACGATTGCTGCTTCTCATAACTGTTATCATCGGCATGGCCTTTGCCGTCCCTTGCAGCATTTCATGGACCGTTTTTATTGTCGTCAGCTCGTCCGTAGCTTGATGACAACACTCCTTTTTGGTCGTGTCTTCAATCTTCACCTCTTCTATGGTGCTTTGTAGACTGTCCTTCGGATCATCGAGGGCACATCTTTCGAACCTGAGCGTGACCATACTTTGGTCTAACTTTGAATTCCAAGCTCTTGGCGCTTGCATCAACCCGTAAAGTGCCTTCTTGAGCTTGTCAACTTCCGCTTGTTCGTCTTTCTTCTCGTAGCTGAGGGGTTGTTCTACGTATACTTCTTCTGTGAGCTCGCCGTTGAGGAAAGCGGATTTAACATCCATATGATGAACCTTCCAATCCTCTTGTGCTCGAACAGACATAGTCCGGAGTACTCGAGCGTAACTGGCTTTGTGTCCTTGTAGACTTTCTTGAGCGTCTTATAGCGACGAGGCCCTGAGGAGTTCGTTGTAGCTTGCGAAGGAGGTGACACAAATTGTGTCGATGTTGATGCACTTGAGGAAGATGGCTGAGTCCCGAGCGTGTCATCGACATCCACATCGTCGGCGTAGTCGTCGTGATCATGACCATCATCTTGATTGTCGTCATCACTATGTGCCTCGTTGTTGATGTTGTCGTCGAGATCTCCACCCGTATCGTGCGCTTCGTTGTCGCTATCTCCTTGCGACCTATGCACGTCGTCGTCGGTGTCGGCACCATGATGATCACTACCATTGTGGTCACCTTGGTTGGGCGTCTTACCAACCACCTGGACATCCTCCCCTGCATCATCATCAGTTGAAAATTCAACCGTGAATATGTTACTGTTTAGAGCATCGTCGGCTGCGGCGCTCCAATTCCACGCTTGGTTTTCTTCAAACACGACGTCACGTGAAATCCGTAGACGCTTGGTTTGTGGATCGTAGAAGCGGTATGCCTTGGTGCCGGAACTCCTCTCGTATCCGATGAACACCATCTTGGTGCTACGATCGGCAAGCTTTGAGAGATGCGGCTCCGCCGTCTTCACATGTGCCACGCACCCGAACGTCCTTAGATGAGACACATTCGGCTTACGTCCGTAAATTGCTTCATACGGAGTCTTGCCGATCACCGCCTTCGTTGGAGGCCGCTTGAGAAGATAGACCGCCGTCGAGACAGCTTCTCCCCAAAAAGTCCCCGGTAGGTTCTTGCTCTTGAGTAAACTCCTTGCCATTTCAACAACGGTTCGATTGCGCCTTTCAACGACCCTGTTCTGCTGCGGCGTGTAAGGTGCCGTGAGGAACCTTTTTATGCCAATCTTCTCGCAGTAGTCGTTGAACTCGTTCGACGTAAACTCTCCGCCGTGATTTGTCCGTAGAGCGCGAACCTTCAACTTGTGTTCCATCTTCGTTGCAACCTTCAGCTTCTTGAACGCTTCAAACGCCTCATCTTTAGATCGTAGGAGAACGACCCACATATATCTCGAGTAGTCGTCTACCACGAGGAAGAAATACTTCTTTCCCGCGTGAGTTGCCGGGGTGATAGGGCCACATAGATCACCATGGAGCAACTCGAGTGCATCTTTTGCACGATAGGTAGACTGAGCAGGGAACGGCCTGCGGTGCTGTTTTCCAACCAAGCACCCGTCACATACTCGATCAACATGGTCGATAAATGGCATCCCGGATACCATCTCCATCTTTGACATCTTCTTCAAGGCGTAGAAGTTAACGTGTCCAAATCTAGCATGCCATAACCACGAATCATCATCACTCTTGGCGAGCCAACACTCCGGTTGAGATTGATCAAGGTTAAGGATATAGAGCTTGTTCCGTGTGCGAGTAACACAAGCTAGCACGTTTCGGAATTTGTCGAAGATCGTCATCACTCCGTTCTCGATATCCACCTTGCATCCATTCTCGTCAAGCTTCCCAATAGAGATGATGTTGTTGCGAAGCCGTGGGATGTAGTATGCGATGTTCGCCTGTGAGACCCTCGAAGAGGACAGATCCTTGCCCACAAATCTCCACATTTGAACCATCACCAAACTTTACCGAGCCTTCAACATCATATTCCAGCTCGAGAAATTTCTCCTTGCATCCCGTCATGTGGTTACTGGCACCCGTGTCGAGATACCACGACACATTGTGATCCCCGGATAACTTAGGTGTCACATTCTTCTCATGAAGTAGCACCTTCCGGCTTGGTTTCACAACCACCGTTTCAGCGAGATCACAAACTTCAGCCATCAGAAGACCTGGACCTTCGTCTTCCTGCTTTGCCAAATTTGCCTTGATCTCCCGCTTGTCAGGCTCCGGACAATTATTTGCAAAGTGACCCATCTCGTTGCAGTTATAGCACTTGACCTCGGACATATCCAAGTTCCGTTGCTTCCGCCCTTTAGATCGGTCTGCCTTACCACGACCTTGTGGCTTGCCTTTTCCTTTGCCTTCTCCGGTTTGTCCGTCGCGCGTTCCGTTGCTTGAGCCTTCGTTGCCATCACGCCTTCCTTTGCTACTTGGGGACTCCCAATCTACGCGCGAGTACATGAGTTGGTCACTACCTCCTCCGTTACCTTTCCGACAGCCACGAGCATTCTCTTCCCATGTCCGCAAGCGTCCGATTGCCTCCGTTATGGTCATGTCGTCGATGTCGTAAAGCTGCTCAAGCGTGTCGATGATGTACGTGAATTTATCAGTCACTAAACTGAAAAATTTCTCCACAATCTCGGGCTCCTCGAGCTTTGCACCAAGCGCGCGGATCTCTCCCACCAAAGTTAAGACGCATGGCATAGTCGTTCACCGATTCAGTTTCCTCCGTCTGCAACTTGTGAAATTGACGCTTCAGCACTTGTGCCCGAGCCTTGGTGACACGATCTTCTCCAATCCTCATCTCCTTGAGTGCGTTCCACGCCTCTCTTGCCGTCTCGAACTCCGCCAATGTCATCAGCACGGAATCCAGCACGGACTGGGCTATGGCGGCCATGGCACCTTCGTCGCGCTCCTCGTCGACGTCGTCTTCCGTGATTGCCTGCCACACTCGAAGGGACCGAAGAATAATCTTCATCTTCACCGTCCACACGCCGTAGTTGGCGTCGGTGAGCATCGGGTACTGGACGGGGATGTTGCGATGCGCCTGGACGTTGGCGCCGCCCATCCCTCCACCACTGGTTGCTGACTTGCCACCCTTCTTCACCTTGTCGTCATTCTTGTTCGCCTTGGGACCGCCTTTGCCGGACTTGACCGACTCAGCGTCGCTGTCCGTCATCGTAGATCATCGAGGCTCTGATACCAATTATTGGCTTTTGATCCCTAGATTAGATCACCCAGAATCAACAATGTACGTGTACGTGCTAAGCTAGCACACAACCAGGCAGTTGGATGGATTATCCCAACTCATGTGTACGTGGAGCTGGCTTGGGCAACGACTTCGGATCAATCTCTCCTAGACTCACGTAACTAGGCGATAGAGAAAAACTGAATGACGTATCGCTACAGGTTCGTATCGAACCTGATATTGCTTTGATCTTTTTCTTGGTGTTACAAGCACCATCCCTAGGGTGCCTTTTATACACATCCACAAGGGACTATGGAAATAGACTAGGCCTAGGTATCCTAATACTACTAGGATTCGGTTTGGCTTTTTTTCCTAATCCTATGTGTACAGGGCAACGTGATTAACTCACAGCAGGACCCCGGCAAACTCCTTGCCGGGGGAGCTACCAACGCTCCAACGCACAACAAGCCCGGCAGGGTCCCGAAGCACAGCGTGCCAGCGCAACAGCCAGCTGCCCCCTAGCCACTTGATCCGTGTCGTTCCAATCGACGCGTGTCAAGCATAATCTGGGGAGCGCAGTGCCGATGGGACGCACGCTTGTCCCATCTCTGGGGCACCTGACGAAGCCATTAATGCGTCTGCTAAGACGCCAGAACTGTTGAAGCTTACTATACAACTTGTGGGTGCACTGTGCACCTCGTGAAAACCCCATGTTCCCCCTGTAGGAGTCCCCTTCCACCTATAAAAGGAGGCCCTGGGCATGCATTTGGGGAGGTTAGCCAGTTGGACGATTGACGCTAAGCGGCCGATTGTTAAGCTTCATGCACTAGCCAACGCAACCAAAAGTCCGAACTGATGGAAAGGGCTAGTTCAATCCACATATAGTGTAACACCCCCCTCTCACGTGTGACGGGGAAGACAAGTCAACACGTGCAACCGGAAGAGAGCGACGGCGCGCGAGGCTCACGTATGACTCAAGAGGCCTCTACGTGGACACAAAGGGAGGCTACCAACAATTTTTAATAAATTGCGAAAGCCAGGACTTGAACTCAAGACCTTAGCTCCGATACCATGTTAAGCTTCATGCACTAGCCAACGCAACCAAAAGTCCGAACTGGTGGAAAGGGCTAGTTCAATCCACATATAGTGTAACACCGATAACCTTTATACCATTAACACGAAGCAGGAGTAGGGTTTTACGCCCCCGAGCGGCCCGAACCTGGGCAAAAACGGTCGGCGCCCGATCCTTAGGTCTGCCCTTCGTGCATCCTTCTCCCCCGCCGAACCATAAGGAGCCTGTAGGCTCCATGCGCGCTCGGGTTGTTCCACGACAGCTTTGGCGCGCCAGGTAGGGGGAAGGTGGTTCGCTGATCTGGTTTGAGGATCTGGGCATCGACTTCGCCGCCATACCCACCGCAGCATCCTCAGAGGGGAGGGCTGCCGTGGTGGTTCGATGATTCGCGGCCGCGTCCGTCGCCGCCTGAGCCAACGACGGCTCGGGCGAAGATAAGAGGGAGGCAGGGCCCCTGACCTCCACGCACTCCGGCAGAGACACCTCCAGTGTGTCGTGCTGCTGTCGAGCGCATGCGTCGGGAGCTCTAGTAGGACTCCCGGCACTTCTCCAGCGAGCACACCCCTCCGAGGCGACGCGCCGTTGTCGAGGACGTGCCAGGGGGCTCCGGCCAGACCCCAGGCACTCGTTCCAGCGAGCTCGCCCCTGGGAGTGTGGGCTACCGTCGGGGGCGCAACGGAGAGCACCCCCAGCGAGGCGATGGCTCTTTGCCGGGGCCTGTTGCTCCCAAGGAGGTCCAGCGCCGCCTTGACCGCCTGTAGGCCGGCAACATCCTTGCCGGCGACCCATGAAGCTCAGATGTCGGGGGCTCCCGGCAACCTTCCCTCTGCGCAAGTCTTATCGGCGGGACATATGAACCTTCGCGCGGAGATGGGCAATCTTGTGCTCAACATAAGTGAAAACTTAAGCGTTTCGCAGTTTTTACCGATCTTCTTATATGTTGGTATGCATAGATATGCGTTACGCTTACCTCCGACAAGGATCACGAACCAGTTCCCGAGACTTGCCGCGAGGGGAACTTGGCGTAGTCGGGCGCGCCCTTGCGTTGCTTCGAGCCCCGCTCAGTGACCTAGGCGGTGACGTCCGTAACACCGAGGAAACCTTGCCGGCGGCGGCACCTCCAGCAGGTCGCTAAGGATCCGCTCCTTAAGGCACCCTCGGCAGGGCTAGCTGCGCCGGCAAATGTCCCGACGAAGCATTTGCTTTGCCTGGGAGTTTTTGACCTTCTCGGTACTAGGAATCTGTACGAGGAAGGGGGCCTTGTCGTGATACCTTGTCGGAGGCTACGCCCCCGACAAGCTGCCCAGGACCCGATCCTTCGAACGCTTACGGCGGGGCTGTACGCGCCGGCAAGGTCGGTCGCGCCAAGGTAGCTTGCCGGCAGCAGCGCCCTCGACAGATTACAGAGGACCCGTCCTCTAAGCGATTCTCGGCAAGGGTTGTTCGCTTCGGCAAGCACCTAGATTAGCGTAGGAACTTCCTTTTACCAAACAGGGAGAAACAAACAAGGAAAATAGCTTATATTCTCATTCATGATAATGAGATATATTATATAATTGTGGTTGCCAGACTAACTTGAAGATAATTTTTGTCTTAGGCCACGAGGAGGCACCTACAAGAAGGAAAAAGCGGCAAGCCCCGCGGCAACAACCCAGGCTGGCTCCTCCTGGACCAGCATTGCGCAGAGGAGAACGAGACCGGAAGGGATGACGAAGCCGAAGGCCAGGCGCTGCCTGGAAGACAGGGCAGCGTCGGATCCTCCGGCGAGTCAGTCCCAACCGGGGAGGAGGAGAGGCGCGGGCTGACGATGATGGTGCAGCCGACGGCTAGTCCGAGGTCAGGTCCTCGTACTCGGGCTTGACCTGCCAAGGCTCTGACCCGTCGTTGCTGTCGCAGCCATCGTTGTCCTCCCCGTTGCTTTCGCGCGAGGAAGGACTTTCAGTCCCGCTCGAGCTCTCTTTGCAGCAGCTGAGGCGGATACCTGAGTTACCATGACGAAGAGCAGGTTAGCCGCCACCATCTTGAAGCGAAGAACGTGCCCGTCCCAAAGATTGTGGGCGCGGGCGAAGCTCTTCCACCCACGGCCGAGGAGCAGGAGGCGAGGCTCCGGATACTCCACGGCCACCTGCACGGCGGCATTGTCGCAGCCATGCGCCTGCAGCCACAGCATCGGGAGCTTCTCTCCCTGGCAAATGCATCGGAGAGTCGGAGGCGGGTCCTGATGCGACCTCACAGCTTGATGAGGAACTCCAATGGCGTCCCCTCAGCATGAGTCCCCGCTAGGATAGAATTCGGCGAGGGAGAAGGTGTTGGAGCAGCACCACGTCTCCCCAGTCCACGACCACCGCGACGACCGCGGCCCCTCGCCCATCCTCCGCCTCGGGCGCTCGGGCCACCTTCCGCACCTGCGGCTGAAGCGGTGGCATGATCCGAGCGAGTCCCCCTTGGTTGTGGAGGCAGAGAGCGGGGGCCGCCCTCTTCCCCTCGCCATCATCAAAGGCCAGAACTACGCAAGCCAGAGATGGAGATGGAAGTTGGACGGAGATGCTCTGGGAAGAAGGATGAGCGTCACCCCCTGCAATCCCCCAGATTTATAGGGCGGGATGCGGGGGTTGGCCCTTCCCCACTTCCAAGAACCACCGCCCACTCCACCAATCTGCTCGCCCACGATCACGGGCGAGCAGGCGGCCGCCCCACTCCTCCAATCAGGGGTGCGGCATGCCTAGCCACAGCTATGCATGCAGCACGCGTGGCAAAAACGGCCAATCGTGGTAGGCCCGCCCTACGCGAGTTATTCGGCCACCCCGCGCACAACTTTCACTACGCAACGAAAAAATTAGCAAGTGAGGCTGAAGCCCTAACTAGGCCTCGAGTCTCAGCCAAGCGTGCCCGTGCACTGTTTGGGCCTAGCCCAACAACGCCTCGCACGCGTGCATGGCCCAGGCCCGGGGTCTCCTGTCGGTGCACTAAAGAATGGGTCCATTAGTACCCCTGACTTGTGCACGGGCAGTGATAGCCCTCGGCGGGCCTCGCCAAGGACCACGAGAGGCAGAGGCGAACCCCACAAGAGCCTCTTAGGGTGACAGCAAGGCGCCAACCCCGGCAAGCCCCTTTTGCCGGAGGAAGCTGGCAAAGTACCAGCAGATCCAGAACGGGGGCTACTAGAGCCCCCGACAAGACGATCCTGACAAGAGCACCCTCCCAGAAGGTCGCACCAAGATACCTGGAAGGCCCCCGAAGCCTCAAGACCAAGGACCAGAAGCAAGGCCCCGGCAAGTCCCTTTGCCGGGAGGAAAGCAGCAGGACCCCGGCAAGCTCCTTGACGGGGGAGCTACCAACGCTCCAACGCACAACAAGCCCGGCAGGGTCCTGAAGCACAGCGTGCCAGCGCAACAGCCAGCTGCCCCCTAGCCACTTGATACGTATCGTTCCAATCGACGCGTGTCAAGCATAATCTGGGGAGCGCAGTGCCGATGGGACGCACGCTTGTCCCATCTCTGGGGCACCTGACGAAGCCATTAATGCGTCTGCTAAGACGCCGTAACCGTTGTAGCTTACTATACAACTTGTGGGTGCACTGTGCACCTCGTGAAAACCCCATGTTGCCCCTGTAGGAGTCCCCTTCGACCTATAAAAGGAGGCCCTGGGCATGCATTTGGGGAGGTTACCAGTTGGACGATTGACGCTAAGCAGCCGATAACCTTTATACCATTAACACGAAGCAGGAGTAGGGTTTTACGCCCCCGAGCGGCCCGAACCTGGGTAAAAACGATTGTGCCCCGATCCTTAGGTCGGCCCTTCGTGCATCCTTCTCCCCCGTCGAACCGTAAGGAGCCCATAGGCTCCATAGGTGCTCGTGTTGTTCCACGACACCATGGTCTACGTGAGAGTTCTATGTTGGGTTAGGTATGTTTCCATGGGCTTGCGTCAAGAGGAAGATCTCATACAACCCATGGAGGATGACATCACATTGAGGTGTTCATGTTCAAGTGAAGCATCACGAAGAGATCATGCTTGAAGCTTGCCGTCCATTATGTGACAATGGACTTGTGAAGATGTGCCGAAGAGTGGCTCATCCATAGTGGGGTATGGAGGAGCAATCAACTAGTCTTCATCGAGCAAACGAAATCAAGAAAGGTGGTCCATCTTGAGGAAGTCAAGATCGTCATCATCTAACTCAAGTGGACTATGTGCAAGGTATAGGTTTGCCCTTGATAGGTTTTCTATTCTACCGGTCTCATGGTGATAGTTGGGATACCGGGTTATTGGATCGATAGTCGTACTATCAAGGGGGGCTCTTAAGTGAGTAGCTTGATCGTATCGTTCGTTGAGAGCTCAAACCATTTGCATCCTTGCATCATCTTTCCTGATTCTTGTTTGATGTTTCTCTTTGTGAGTTTTAGAGCTTATGGTCATCTTCATGACAATCTCGAGTTAATCGAAAACGGAGTCCATATTGCATCTTCTATGATGTTTACGATGTTGGAGTTTTTGCCGGTTCTTCATTCATAGAGGTTTCACATCTCTATATCATTGGCACTTTTATACTGCCTCTTCTTATTATAACTAGTCGGTAAACCAGCCTTCAAGAATTCTCCATTGCGGAACCACATCACATATGGCTCTCCGATCCGCTCTGTTAGACCTTTCAGCCTGAGCATTGATAGTTGTGGATGACACTAGGAGAGTTGGGACAATTTTCGTTGGTTTATTTCTCACACAATGCCATGCCAACCTGAGGGGTTGGGGATACATATTTATAGGCTGCTAGCCAGCCAAGCATATGCTAAGATGCTAGTCTAAGATGCTAGTCTAAGATGCTGCTAAGATGCTAGTCCAAGATGCTATCCTAACTGCCAGTCCTTGATGGTCAAGGATTCTATCCTAACAGACACAAGGACCATGTGCTGCAGCCCCACAAAGGACTATGTGCTGCAGCCCCACAAAGACCATAGTACATAGACTTATCCATCATTCTCCCCCTAAGTCTTGTACGTCGTCTTGTGGGAGAGTCGAATCATCCCAATCCTGGAGCAGAGTTCGAGGAACTTGATCCTCCCAAGAGGCTTGGTGAGCAGGTCTGCGAGCTGGTCCGTGGTGTTGATGTAGCTCGCCTCGATGCTCCCTTCTTCCAAGCAGCTGCGGATGAAGTGATACCTCAATCGGATGTGCTTGCTCCGTTCGTGGAAAACGGGGTTCTTTGCCAGAGCCAGGGCGGACTTGCTGTCCACCAGGAGCTGCACCGTTCTGGTGTCTCGGACGAGGAGATCACCAAGCAGTCGAGCGAGCCAGAGCGCCTGAGTGCAGGCGGTGGAGGCCGCTATATACTCGGCCTCACAGCTGGACAGGGCCACCACCTGCTGCTTGACCGATTGCCAGCTCACGAGACACTTGCCGAGGAAGAAGAGGATCCCGCTCGTGCTCTTGCTGGTGTCGATGTCGCCGGCGTGGTCGCTGTCGCTGTACCCGACGAAGTGTGCCGCCCCCGGACACCTAGGGTAGTGGAGGCCGTGGTCGAGGGTCCCTGCCACGTAGCGGACGATCCTCTTCACTGCCTGCTGGTGCTCCGACGTCGGTCGCTCCATGAACCGACTGACATAGCCGACGGAGACTGCCAAGTCCGGCCGTGTGTGAGCAAGGTAGCGAAGGCTCCCCACAAGGCGTCGGTACTGCGTAGCGTCCACTTCCTCCGTCGTGCTGTCGCGGCTCAGTTTCAGCCTCTCCTCCATCGGAGTGAGAGCTGGGTGGCAGTCGGTGAGCCCAGCTAGCTCAACGATGCGCTTGGCGTAGGCGAACTGTCGAAGCGCGATCCCGGAGTGATCCTGGTGCACCTCGATCCCTAGATAGAAGGAGAGGAGCCCCAGATCACTCATCTGGAAGGTGGCCTTCATGTCTTCCTTGAACGCCGCCACCTCTGCATCTTTGATGCCGGTGATCACCAAGTCGTCAACATAGACGCCCACCAGCAGGGCATTTCCTCCGCTGCCCCGTCGGTAGATGGCCGCCTCATGCGGGCTTTGCTCGAAGCCCATCTTCTTTAGCGTGGAGTCCAGCTTGGCGTTCCACGCCCTAGGTGCCTACCGTAGGCCGTAGAGGGCCTTACGCAGGCGGAGTACCTTGCCCTCCTGGCCAGGGATCGCAAATCCCGGTGGTTGATGCACATAGACTTCCTCCTTCAAGTCGCCGTTGAGGAATGCCGACTTGACATCCATGTGATGGACACGCCAGCCCTCCTGGGCAGCTAGCGCAAGGAGAAGTCGCACGGACTCCATCCGTGCCACGGGAGCGAAGGCGTCGTCGAAGTCGACTCCTTCCTGCTGCAAGAAGCCTCGAGCCACCAAGCGAGCCTTGTGCTTGATGATGGCGCCGGCTCCATCCCTCTTCAGCTTGAACACCCACTTAAGGGTGATTGCGCGGTGACCACGAGGGAGGTCAGCGAGCTCCCAGGTGCGGTTCTGCTCGACCGCATCCATCTCCAACTGCATCGCGGCGCGCCATGCCGCGTCTTTCTCGGCCTCTGCAAAAGACCGAGGTTCGCCGTCCTCACACGCGAGTTGTAGCTGTGCCTCCAGGTCGCGTGGCACCAGTCCCGGCACCGGCTGGTCGCCGAGTAGATTATCCATCGTACGATACCGTAGCGGTTCGCCGCTATGATACGCGTCGATGCGCTCCTCGTCGTGAGTGAGCGGGGAAGCGAACTTCATCGGGTTGTGCTCTGCGTGAGCTGGTGCTGATGAAGACGAGCCCGGAGTGGTGACTGTCGGGGCTGGAGTATGCGGCATCGCCGGTTGTGGTGTCGTCGGCGTAGCAGGCACCGGAGTCGATGTAGTTTTGGGGGCTGGGGTAGACGTGCTCGGCGAAGAGGAGCTGCTTGCTCCCCCAGCTTCCTTGAAGTGGACGTACTCGACAATGAAGCCGTCATACGTCGGCGTCGAGCCGTCGTCCACCGCCTTGTCCCATTTCCACCCTCGCCCTTCGTTGAACACGACGTCTCGCGCCGTGCGCACACGCTGTGTCTTTGGGTCGAGGATGCGGTAGGCCTTTGAGCCCTCCGCATAGCCGATGAAGACTCCCGGAGTACTCCTGTCGTCGAGCTTGCCGATGTGGCCGAGCTCTTTGGCGAACGCAAGGCAGCCAAAGACCCGCAAGTGAGAGACCGCCGGCTTCCGCCCATGCCAGGCCTCGTACGGCGTCCTGCCGTCGAGTGCCTTAGTAGGCGAGCGGTTGAGGATGTAGACGGCCGTTAGCACCGCCTCTCCCCAGAAAACAGCCGGCATCCCTCTCTGCTTGAGGAGAGCCCGAGCCATCCCCACAACCGTCTGGTTGCGCCACTCGACGACGCCGTTTTGCTGCGGGTTGTACGGCGCGGAGTAGTGGCGCTGGATGCCCTCATCAGCGCAGTACGACGCGAATTCAGCCGCCGTGAATTCGCCACCGTTGTCAGTGCGCAACACGCGCAGTTTGCGGCCGCTCTCCGCCTCCACAGCAACCTGCGTACGCCTGATGGCGTCCGGCGCCTCTCCCTTACTGCCGAGGACCATCACCCACATGTAGCGAGAGAGATCGTCGACGAGCAGCAGGAAGTAGCGTCGACCTCCTGGTGTGGCTGGCGTCACCGGGCCGCACAGATCTCCGTGCACGAGCTCCAGCCTCTCCTTGGCCCGAAAACTCGCCTGCTGGGGAAAGGGGAGTCGTCTTTGCTTCGTCAGCACACAGATGTCGCAGAACTGCTCCACATGGTCGAGGCATGGCAGGCCTCGCACCATCTCCTTGGCACTTAGACGCTTCAGGGCCTCAAAATGAAGGTGCCCAAAGCGCTCATGCCATTGCCACGCCTCGTCGTCCCGACGGACAGCGAGACAGACCGGTTGTGCCACCTGCACATCAAGGACGTAGAGTCGATTTTCACCTCTGGGTACCTTGGCGAGAAGGCGACGCTGGCGATCCCAGATGCGTAGGACCCCATGCTCAATCACCACGCGTGAGCCGTTCTCATCCAGCTGTCCCAAGCTGATGATGGAGTTCCTTAGCGCGGGGATGTAGTAGACACCGGTGAGCAGCCGGTGCTCTCCCGTCTTGGTGGTGAAGATGACGGAGCCGACACCCTTAATTTCCACAGCTGAGGCATCCCCAAACTTGACGGAGCCTCGCGCGTCGGAGTCGAGCTCGGCGAAGAATTCCCTTCGACCGGTCATGTGGTGGGTGGCGCCGGTATCGAGGCACCACCCCGCAGTCTTGTCCTTCCCGGAGCCATCGCCGAGAAGAGCGTGTGCTTTTGGCTCGTCGAGGTGGAGGGGAGCCTTTGCGACTGGTGTCGCTGAAGGTAGCTCGATGCTTGCATGCGCCATGAACAGAGCCGTCTCCTCCTCCGCCGCCTGTGCGACGTGAGCCTGGCCTTGTCGTGGTTGGCGACACTCATTGGCCCAATGGCCAAGCCGGCCACAGTTGTGGCAGCTGTTGTCCTGTGCCGGCTTGGGCTTGCCAGCGACGCCGTCCTTGGCGCCTCCGCGGGCGTCACCTTCGGCACGTCCTTGTGCCTTGCCGCCCCTTCGCGCCTTGCGCTGCTTGCCGCGCTTGCGGCCGCCCGTCGTGAAAGAAGGCTCCCCCTTCTTCTTGTCACCAAGGCTGGCATCCCACTGCTCCCGAGTTAGGAGCAGCTTCCCGCCGGTGGTGATGGGCCCCGAGGGAGGCTGTGGCTCGTCGGTGTCGACGACCTTGAGGCGACCTATCGCCTCCTCGATCGTCATCGTGGAGAGGTCCAGCAAAGACTCGATCGAGCAAGCCATCTGCTTGTACTTCTCGGGAATGCACCGGAAAAGCTTCTCGACAGCTCTCTCCTGGGTGTAGGTGGCATCGCCGAACTTCACCATCTTCTGCAGTAGAGTGTTGAGACGGAGAGCAAAGTCATCAACGTCCTCACCTGGCTTGAAAGCCAGGCTCTCCCACTCCTTACGAAGTGCCTGCAGTGTGGACTTGCGAGCACGGTCGCTGCCGATGCGTGCCGCGGCGATGGCGTCCCAAGCCTCCTTGGCAGTCCGCTTGTTGGAAAGCGAGAACTGCATCTCGGGCGGGACTGCGGCGATGAGGGCGTCCAGCGCCCGTCGATCTTCTTGGTGGTCGACGTTGCTGTCCTGGACTGCCTCCCACAGCCGCCGCACCTGGAGCCTGATCTTCATGATCGCGGCCCACTCGACGTAGTTGGTTTTAGTGAGGGTAGGCCACCCAACACTGGGACCAACATCCCTGACCACAGTCCGGACCTCGTAGAGGCCGCGGTCCTGGTCGTTGCAGCCGCCGTCGCCGTGCGCACCTGCACCTGGAGCGCGGGCGTGCTCGGCTGCCCACTGCGCTGTGCGCTCTTGCGCCACTTTGGCACGGTCTGCGTCGGCACCGTCGTCCGCAGGCGCGGAGCCGTTGGAGCTGCCGGAGCCGACGCGGAGTGCCTTGGCACCCGCTGTAGCCTCACGTGCTGCCTCCGCTGCTGTTGCTGCTTCTACCTCCGCCCTGGCTGCTTCTACCTCCGCTCTGGCTGCTGCCAGCTCCGCTGCAGCCAGCCTTGAGACCCTTGCTGCCGCAGCAACTGCTGCTACAGCTGCTCGCTCACGCTCCTCTGCCACGGCGCGCTCGGCCTCCTGCCGGCGCCGTATGCTCGAGGTAGCCGTGTGCTGAGAGCGACCTGCAGACATGGCTCGCTGCAGGGGGGCTGTTGCGTGAAGAGGAGGCTGTTGCTGACGAGCTGCTGCTCGACAGTCCGGAGGGAGGGAGGTAACTAGGGGCAGTCGGAGCAGCAGCTGCTACCGGCTTAGGCTGCTCAGCTCCCGGTGAGAGAGGTGAGCAGGAAATGCTCAGGGTGCAAGATAACGAGGCTCTAATACCACTTGTTAGACCTTTCAGCCTGAGCATTGATAGTTGTGGATGACACTAGGAGAGTTGGGACAATTTTCGTTGGTTTATTTCTCACACAATGCCATGCCAACCTGAGGGGTTGGGGATACATATTTATAGGCTGCTAGCCAGCCAAGCATATGCTAAGATGCTAGTCTAAGATGCTAGTCTAAGATGCTGCTAAGATGCTAGTCCAAGATGCTATCCTAACTGCCAGTCCTTGATGGTCAAGGATTCTATCCTAACAGCCACAAGGACCATGTGCTGCAGCCCCACAAAGGACTATGTGCTGCAGCCCCACAAAGACCATAGTACATAGACTTATCCATCACGCTCTCCCCAGCCCTCCCCTTCCCCGCCCAACTTTCTAGCTTCGCCGTCGTCGACCCACGCCGGTAGCCCTCCTCCCCTCCCCGCTTCCATCACCCCAGCCATGGCGGCCCCCGACGCTGACCCTGTCGACCGCTGTGCGACCCTCTCCGACGAGCGCGTCTCCTCCGGCGACCGTTGGCTCAGCTCGGAGAGTGAGCCCTCGGCGCGTTCGTACAGTGACGTCGCCCGGGCTCTCCCACCCCCTCCGGCTCCGTCGAGGCATGCGTCGGCCGCCCCTCACGGCCCAGCGGAGGCGCGCCCAAGCTGTCGGCCATCCACCGCCTCGAACCCCGCTCGGAGGTGCACCGCGTCTATCGCAGTGACGACGTGGACGCGAACGGGTTCCAGCAACCGCGGCGCAAGAACCGACACCGTCACCCAAGGCCGGAGGCCACGCCCAGCCCACCACCGCTACGACGGCGGAGCCCCTCACCCGAGGAAGTCGTCGGGCTCTGCTTTCGCTGTCTGGACCCCGGCCACCGCGTGCGCGACTGCACGAACGACATCCGGTGACGCCGATGCCTGCACTCCGGCCACGACTCCCGTTCCTGCGGCCCTCCCTGCCGGGACACGGAACAACGCCGGCAACAGGGCACCGCCCGCGCCACCACGGCCCTCCCCCGGCGGCAGGCCGCATCCGTGCCGCACCCCTCTGTCGCTGCACCCACGCCGCAGGCACCCCCCACTGCAACGGCGGAGCCTGTGCGGGTCATCGTGTCGCGTACCGTCGAGATGGAGGACGCGGAGTTGGTCCTGTCCCGCGCGATGGTGGCATACATCACCGGCAACCGTCCGCCAGTCTCTTCCGACGAGGTGGCCAAGCTGCTCCTGGACTCCTTCGACCTCGTCAACGGCGACTTCTCTGTCCACCGCCACCACCCTGAGGACTTCCTGATTCTCTTCTCCTCGCTGTCCACTAAGGCGCGTCTTGCCGACGACCACTTCATCAACTCACCCCAGTTCTCCCTCTCGTTGCGTACGTGGTGCAAATTGGCCCACGCCGGCACCGGCGAGTTGGAATTCCGTGTGGAGCTCGAGTTGCGTGGAATCCCCGCCCAGGCATGGCACTTATCCACCGCCGAGCATATCCTGGGGCAAAGTTGCTAGATTGAACGCCTACACCCGCAAACCCGCTCCTGGGCCGACCTCGCCGTCTTCCGGCTATCGGGGCGCACCCATGACCCCGCCAATATCCGCCGCACGGCCATCCTGGAGGTGGTTGAGCAGGTGCCTGCGCCCAGGGGATCCGATGCTCCTACCATCAGGACGTTGACGTACCCTGTTTCCATCGTGCTCGCCCGCGCCACCATGAGCAGAGCCCAGACACCACCACGCCGCCACACGTCGACCCCGACCATGGTGCCGACAAGGATCATGGCCAAGCTCCTGGCCGTGGCGCTGGGCGCGTCCGCGGACGAAAGCGGAGACATACGGAATCTCCTGTCACCGGCCGTTCTGATGGCATGGCAGTGGATGAGCTGGGCTGACGCGCAGCTAGGGAGGTACGAGCGGACGGACTGGCCACATCGCCGGCATGACCTGCCGGTGCTGGCGTGCCGGCGCAACCACCCCTGATCCCGAAGCGGGCTGACATGCTGCCCTGGCCCGGTCAACACGGGACCCACAACCCGGGTCACCATGCCAGAAGAAGAAAAAGCAGAGGAAAGCTAAAGCAGAACTCGACAATTGCCAGACGCACAACGCCGATGCGGTCATGGAGGTCACCCACGCAGACGCGGTCGGGGCACGTGTCAGCCGCGCACAGGCTGGAATTGGCCTGGAGCCGTCTAGGATTTTGAATCTGACGGCTGGCCACGATCCCAAGGACGATTCAAAGGGGCCACATCCTGATTCGCCTGACGCTTCGGGTTGTCGGGCTCAGGACTTGGACAGCGAAGTGCCGGACTCGATACAGGAGGTGCCAGCCGGGCCTGCGGCCCTGTCGGGACAAAGCGGCGATACTTCCCCACCCAATCCCAACGTGGGGCAGGAAGCTGCTGACCGGTCGCCGGACCCGCCACCCACGCGCGACGCTTTGGATGGGGAGGCAGCACCACTTGGCACCAATTCTCCTGCCAAAACGCCCGAGCTCCCGCCTGACTCTGCCACGACAACTCCAGCCCCTAGAGACGAGGCACAGTCACGATTCTGCAAAGAAATGAAAGCCCAGCAACGCCAATAGCCCGGGTTGTTAACATCCAAAGCCCATACGGCCCAACGACCGGCCGCTTTGCATCGCCACCTATTACACTGCGACGATCCCGTGGTCCTACCACATCCCAATCCTGGACGCTCGGAGAGTTCCTGGCCGCTGCGACAAAACAGTTCAGCGCCGCCCTACAGGCACCGGGGAAGAAGCCACGCCGGCCTCTCAACTTCACCCCCCGCCGCGGGCAGTCTGCGACTGCCACCTGCGCTACGGGCGCGCCCCCCACAACCTAGCGACGCGCCCAAGTTCAAGTTCTGCGCACGCTCGGGATAATCGGGCTCGACCAGAAGATCACCGCTGCAGAGATGAAGGCCTACGACGACATGTTTGTTGCGCCCCTCCCCCTGACGGTCATCAAGGCCATCGCTGCACTGGTTGATCGCGAGATCCCAGACTGCATGGTGTCCCCGGCAACCGCCGCGGCAAACGTCGACGTCGTGCGAGAGGACTAGATTAGTCTAGATTTTGCTGCCGGTCGATCCCGTCCGCATGGATCACGGCCTAAAGATAGTTGTTTGGAACGTGCGCGAACTTAACGCGCGCGCCCGCCGTCACGCCATCAGGTCATTGCTGGACACCACCGGGGCCTCCATTGTATGCTTGCAAGAAACGAAAATGGAGTTGATCTACTCGGATGTCGTCCTCGACGCACTCGGCCCGGAGTTCGACGACTACGCATACTTACCGGCCAATTGCACGCGAGGCGGCATCCTGCTGGCGTGGAGGAGTCGGGTCGTGTCTATCACGGACCCAATGCTCACCACCAATGCGCTCACCGTGAAGGTTTCCACGGCCACTGGGACGTCGTGGTAGCTTACGATGGTCTACGGACCACAAGACGACGACGAGAAAGTCGCATTCCTGCAGGAGCTTCGCGAGATCAGGGCAGTCTGTCCGGAGCCTTGGCTGGTTTGTGGCGATTTCATCCTAATCCTCCGTGATGAGGACAAGAACAACAGTAACGTCAACAGACGTTTGATGGGAAAATTCCGTCGCCTCACCAACGACCTCGCGCTTAAGGAGATATATCTCAATGGGCGGCGTTACACATGGTCGAACGAGCAATCCCCGCCGACTCTGGTACACCTTGATCGGGTGCTATGCACCTCGGATTGGGAAGACGCGCATGGCGGATGCCACCTTCGGTGCCTCGCATCCGTCGTGTCAGACCACTCCCCGCTGTTGCTCGACTGTCTACCCATGCCCAATGCGCATCGACGATTCCACTTTGAGGAGTTTTGGCTTCGGTTGGATGGGTTCCATGATACGGTGACCGTAGCCTGGAGTTCCACTTACCACATCGATCCCTACCACCGTCTCATGCTACGGCTCAAGGCGACAGCGATGAGGCTCATGAGTTGGAGCGCCAAATCCACGGGGAACATCAAGGCCAAGCTCGCAATCTCACGCGAAATCATCTCGCGCTTCGACCAGGCTCAGGAATCGCGAAACCTCTCGCCCCCAGAGGACTAGTTGCGCAAGCAGCTCAAGGTATCTTACCTTGGGCTCGCGTCCTTGGAGCGCACGATTGCCCGTCAACGCTCCCGCATAGCCAACCTCAAGGACGGAGACGCCAACACGGGATTCTTCCACCGGCAATGCTTGTTTCGTCGGCAGAAGAAAAATATCTTCAGCCTGACCGTGGATGACAGGGTGCTCACGGACCATACCGAAATGGCGCAGGCGGCCTTCTCACACTACGACGCCCTTCTGGACACTGCCACCGACCGGGCGCACTCCCTCGACCTGTCCCACCTCATTGAGCCGACCAACCTCGCCGACCTCGACAAACCGTTCAGCGTTGAGGAGATCTGGGAGGTTGTCAAGCGCCTCCCTGCACACAAGGTGCCTGGGCCAGACGGGTTCACGGCCGAATTCCTTCGCGCCTGCTGGGGCATTGTGAGACAGGACTTCATCAATGTGTTCCAACAGCTGTTTGAATTACGTGGAAGGGGATTCTACAAGCTCAACCAAACGTTGCTGACTTTGCTTCCGAAGCATGCCGCTGCCAATGGTATGTGCGACTACAGGCCGATTTGCCTCATTCACGTTGTGGCAAAAAATCTTCACCAAAATGCTATCGCTTCGCCTGGGCGCCAAGTTGGACCGCCTGGTCCGCCGCAACCAAAATGCCTTCATCGTAGGACGGAGCTTGCACGACAACTTCATCCTGGTCAAGCAGTCGCTCAAGATGTTGCATCAGCTGGGACAGCCGAGGGTCATGCTTAAGCTCAACCTCACACGTGCCTTAGATTCCCTATCTTGGACATTCCTCTTCGAGGTTTTGCGTCAGTACGGATTTGGGAACCGCTTCCTGGAGTGGATCGCCATCCTCTTATCATCCTCCAGCACGCGTATCATGATGGACGGCGAGCCGGGACCGCCCATTTGGCACCGACAGGGACTCCGCCAGGGTGACTCCATGTCCCCAAAGTTGTTCATGCTTGCCGTCGACACGCTTGGTCGGCTCCTCCGACGCGCCACAGTTCAGGCATGTTGCAGCCGTTGCATCTACGACGACACATCCCGGCGATCTCGCTTTACACCGACGATGTCATGATCTTCTGTCATGCCACGACTGACGACGTCACAGCGGTCAAAGAGATCCTCGCCCTGTTTGGCAGGGCCTCCGGGTGAACTTCGCCAAGAGCTCCGCCACCGTCTTGCACGGCGACCAAACAGCCACGGAGACGATTGCGCACCTCGGTTGCCAGGTGGTGGAACTGCCTATCACCTACCTCGGCATCCCCCTGTCTACACGTCGACCGTCGGCCGCCCAGCTGCAGCGCGTGGTTCTCTGTTGCCGCGCGGCTCCCAACATGGAAGGCCTGGCTGATGTCAAGAACCGAGCGCCTGGCCCTGGTAAAATCGGTCCTAGGCGCCATACCGGTGCACCAGCTGCTTGCATTCGCACCCCCCAAAAAGACCATCAAACAGCTTGAGAAGATCCAACGCGGATTCCTATGGGTCGGGCGCGCTGCTGGCAACGGTGGGCATTGCCACGTGAACCGGAACCGCGTCTGCTGCCCCATCGAGCTTGGGGGCCTGGGCGTGCGCGATCGCGAACGCGCCGGACTCGCACTGCGGCTTCGCTGGATATGGTTCTCAAGAATTGATCCCGAGCGTGCATGGCAAGGACTTGACCTCCAGTTCTCGCATGTGGAGCATGCGTTGTTCTGGGCATCCTCCTACATGGTCGTCGGGAACGGGACGACCGCCTTGCTCTGGGAGGACCGGTGGATCAACAGCCGCTCCGTCCGCAAGCTCATGCCTCACCTGTATGACTGCATACCCAAGCACCGACACACGACCAGATCAGTAGCAGACGGACACAACTGCAACTCCTGGGCACGCGACATCCACGGCACATTAGGCCTGCACGAGATCGGTCAGTATCTGCAGCTCTGGCAGATCATGCAACACATCGAGTTCTCAACTGGCCCAGACCAGTTGATATGGAAATGGACAGCAAGCGGCATCTACTCGTCGAAGTCATGCTACTTAGCCACATTCCATGGATCTACGGCTTGCTACTCATGGAAGCTCATATGAAAAAGTTGGGCACCGCCGCGGGTCAAATTCTTCCATTGGTTGGCCAGCCAGGATCGTTGCTAGACTGCCGAGAGGTTGGCCTGCCATGGAATGCAGCACCATCCTCGCTGCCACCTATGCGATCAAGAGCCCGAAACCTAACAACACCTGTTGCTGGAATGCCCATTCGCCCATGAGGAATGGCATGAGACCCTGGCCTGGCTCCGCATCCCAGCACCCATACCCAGCAGTGAGCCATCACTCATGGACTGGTGGATGCACGCCAAGGAGAACACGACACGGATCCTCCACAAGGTCCTAAAATCAGCCGCGTTGCTAGTGCCCTGGATGGTTTGGAAGCACAGAAACAGTTGCGTCTTTGACAATGCAACACCATCCATGTATACGCTTCTAGATAGGATCAAGGACGAGGCCCGTTTTTCGGCGGCCGCCAAGGCACCTGGCCTCCGCGTGGTGATTCCACAAACTTGGGATGTGCACTGATCGCAATGTAATTCATGTCCTAGGATGATTGTACCCAAACTCCTCCTTTTCAATGAAACGAAACGCAAATGCGTTTTGCGTTTTCTCGAAGAAAAAAAATAGAACTACTCGTTGTTGGATAGCTCTTGTCGTCCTGAATCCAACAAGCTCAAGTTTGCTCAATTTGAAGCTCATTTATAGAAGTTATGGCAGTTCTGGTGTTCCTGCATTCATCTGTTGCTTTTGTTCTGGTCCGAAAGGAACCAAGCGGTAGTACCGCGGTACTACCTCTTATCTGCGATAGTGTCGTTCTGGGCAGCGGTAGTACCGCTTACGAGCGGTACTGCCCTTGCCTAGTATAGGGCGTTGTACCGCTAGCTTCGGTGTCTCGACATTTTTCATGTCGGGCTGAGCGGTTTCTAGCCAGGAGTACGGTGTGGTAGTACCGCTCCCGAGCGGTAGTACCGCATGTTACTACCACGCCACTACCGCCCCTCCTTCTAGGCCTAGAACCCTCGGCAGACTAAGAGCGGTAGTAGGACGCGGTACTACCTCTTATCTGCAGTAGTACCGCTTTAGGCAACGGTAGTACCGCTTAGGCGCCCCAGCGGTACTACCGCTGGGGAGAGCGGTACTACCGCTCCGACAGCACTACCGCCTCGTGCCATTGCATTGGGTGGCTGGCTCTGCCGCCCAAGCAGTAGTACTGCTCTCATGAGCGGTAGTACCGCTTGTGTGCGGGCTGAGGGGGTAACGGTTGGATTTTTCCCTTCCTATAAAAGGGGTTCTTCTTCCCCATCGAACCCAATCCTTTTAGCTCGTGTTTGCCCCCCATTTTTGACATTCTTCGAGCTTGCTAACTCTCAATCCCTCCAATGATTCTTGCTAGTTTTTGAGGAAAAAGAGAGAGGAGATCTAGATCTACGTTTCCACCAATCACTTTCTCCTCTATGTGAAGAGAACCCCTTGGATCAAGATCTAGATCAGGTGGAGTACCAGGGAGTCCATACTTCCGCCATATCAGACTCCAACACCCCGACTCACCCAAAACCCAGGCGGAGCCCGCGCATTTGGACACTCCGCTCACTTTCCCACACAGAACCCCACCCTATCCGCCCACTCCAACCGTCGCCCGATCTTTCAACTCTCATTCCCCATCCTTCGCCGCCGTGATGGATCCGCAAGAGACCTTCGAGAGGTTTGTAGTCCTTGCAGACCTTGACCCAAAGGAGGTTGTGCGCGTACCCACACTCCGCTCACTATTCCCACACATAACACCACCCTATCCGCCCACTCCTATCGCCGCCCGATCTTTCAACTCTTGTTCCCCATCCTCCGCCGCTATGATGGATCCGCAAGAGCCCTTCGAGAGGTTTGTAGTCCTTGCAGACCTTGACCCAAAGGAGGTTGTGCGCGTACCCACATCCGCGGAACGGCAAGGTGGGAGAAGAAGAAGGCGCTGGCGGCCGGAGTTCGTCCTGAAAGAAGGTACCGCCGCCGGCCAAGCAATTGCAACCCTGCCCCTCCCTTAGTTTAAGCCATCGTACAACTACGCCGGCCATCTAAAGGGTCGTCAACTCACCGGTCCATTTGAGGAGCCCATGTCTATCGTTGTCCAGCCACTGTTCAGCAGAATGCCTCCCCCATGTTCGACGGCGCCACCAACAAGGATATGATGAACACGATCCACGATGGCGGCGGACAAGTCAAGGACCTCTACTCGCCAATGCCGCAGCAAGAGCTGCACCCAAACACTGAGCAGTCGGATGGCGATGCAAAGAAGAAGAGGGGCAACATGCACAATTACAGGGAGGATGAATTGGTGTGTTTTGCGTGGTTGGCCACTAGTGTTGATCCGTTTCAATTCACGGGGCAAAAGAGCTTGCCTTTTTAGCAGAGTGTGCATTTGCAAAGTCAACAGCCCATCGATGGTACCATTCAATTGCAACTACACGAGTATTGTGGCGCGTATAAACAAATGAAAACCCGGCGGACAAGTGGCGCATCACTCCTCAAGCTCGTAAGTTTTGCAGCTTGTTGCTTTTGTGTTGGTCATTTGATTGATTTGCTCAATGTTGCAACTTATTCATCATGCCATTGTCTTGCATGCTAGCCTGATAAGGAACGAACCTCAAGGCAAGATTTGATCTATTGTTGTGGCCCGATGAACGAACCTCAAGGCGAGATTTCATCTATTGTTGCGATCCAATCTTTCACGGCACTCCACCTTCAGAAGCAGTAGTCTCCCGTTCGTGCACGCAATGTACATGAAATAGAGGGTTAGAACCTTGTGGTTCGGCACAAGAAAACCAATCTGGACAACAGAAACTCACGCGCACCTCAAGCAAGATTCGATATGTTGTGCGACCCGATCTTTCACGACACTCCACCTTCAACAATAGTAGTCTCTCGCCGATGCACGCGATGTACACAAAATAGAGGGTTTGAAGCTTGTGAATCAGCACGAGATAACCAATCTGGACGACGACAACTCATGCGCACGATAATTTCTATGTATACAAATTCCCCCAAAACTCGATAATGGTGTCTACCCTAAAAAAACACAATGTGCTTATTATCAAAAACATAACCTTAGTCTTTACAACGATGCACCCTGGCTTTTATGACTTCGCCTAAGGGCCTCACACACGCACACCAAAACAGGACTCCTACATCTTGGGAGTTACCGTATCTTGAAATAAACTAACTAAACTAACATTAATTGCCTGTTGCGCCTTCTCTTTATTGATTTGTTAACTGACAGGTGGACCCAACCTGTCACACATAAGCAAAGAAAATCACACGGTTTGGCCATCCAGATCACGTCAATATTTTCCTTGCGAGCCAAGAACAAAAATAGAAACTTAACCTTCATTGTCTCTTTCTTAAACCAGGATGGACCCTTCATATCTAGTTCCCTTTGGTAAACTATCGGAGAGAAGCCAACTCTTTCATCGCTAACGAGTCTGATGCTTACACGTTGAATAACCATGAGACCGTTATCTCTCCTCTTCCATATATCAAGTGTGCTAGTGTACACATCGTTTCTTTCATGCACATACATAGTTTGGTACTCCCTCTGTTCCGATGCTTACACGTTGAATAACCATGAGACCGTTATCTCTCATCTTCCATATATCAAGTGTGCTAGTGTACACATCCTTTCTTTCATGCACATAAATAGTTTGGTACTCCCTCTATTCCATAATTCTTGTCGTGATTTTCACTAAAACCACTGACAAGAATCATGGAACGGAGGGAGTAGTTCCTAATTAATCCCTGGTTGACAGGCATGCATGCATGCAGCCAATCCTTCTCTGCTTATCTGTACCTAAGCCATGCAAGGTACCAACATGCATGAACATAACTTCAACTAGACATGCAACCTCCTTCTAGCACTTGTCACCAAAACTAATGTATTTTGGTAGGTAAATACCTCTGGCCTTCAAATCATCAGCATACAGAAAAGTTTGATGAACAATGAAAACACCGACATTAGTCGTGGCTATATCATCCTCTCCCTCTTGAAACCAAATCTTCCTTGGTTTCGAGTCGATCTCTTCATCAATATTTTCATCTCGATCTCTTCCCCTAGCTTTTAGTACTTTAGACCTTCAAGTTGGAATCTTCATGCTCTTTCCTCTTCTCTTGGTATTTTTCCCTCCATGTAATGAAATGCTCCTCATCTATGGGCACAACATTGTACTTTTTACCCTTCTTGATGGTATATCTATGTGTGTGACAATCATATGCAACATCGTGCTCTTTGTACCATGGCTCGCCCAACAATAAGTGACATGAAACCAGCGGTGTCGGAATCACGTCGCACAAAACCTCACAAAAGAATATTCCCAACAAAAATGATACCTTGGTATGTTGCGTGATGGTGAGCTCATCATGACCCCCAATGCAGAGAGCACGGTTGCGATCGTGTTGTTGTCGGTAGATCCAGCTTCTTCACCATCTCGATGCTTGCAGCTTTGATTAGACTCATGTGGTGAATCGTCGTGGCACATAATCTCTCGTGTGCCACAACTCGAGTATGAAAAAGCCCATCCCTTCAACCTTCCTCCTTCAGTTAAAATCTATTGATAATTCGGCCACCTCCTCCTCCAATTGAAGATGATGGAGAAGTTCGAGGTCATCATGGCGAAGGAAGAGGCGACTGTCAAGCACAATGAGGTGGAGGGAAAGAAAGCAGGGAGGTTTGACATGTTCACTGATATGCAAAACAATAAGCTTAGGCTCAAGGAGCAAAAGATTGATACAAAAGCCAAGCCGAGGCGCGGAAGTTTTTGTTTGTGAAGACGGTGGACTTGTAGCGTGATGCAGCGAAGTTTGTTCAAGAGTACCGTGCCAGCATGTACAAACGCTTTGTGCAAAAGGAAGGTGAATAGTAGGCCAAAACTTGTGGTATTTGGCACGGACATCCGGACTAGGGGCTTTGGGATCGATGGATGTACAGAACTTGATGAACATATGCTTTTTTTTGTAGTTGCATTTGTTTGCAGCTATTTAAATGTATGGTTGAATTGCTATTGGTGTGGATAAATTTCTCAAAGGGAGGACGTCAGACAAGGGGCGGACATTTGATGACTATGGTTGGATGGTCGGCGCCCCGCCGGCTGTCCGCGGACACGTCCGGACGTCTCCGCGGACATTTGATGATGTTCAACGGGCAGCGGCCAATCTACATAGGCAGCCGCACCGGGTCACCAATGATGGAGCTGGGTACCCCCTGTCAGCCCCATCCTCTAGGTCGGCCTCTAGTCTCCAGATCGTCATGGTTGTGACCAAGCTCCAGCCTCGTGTCGTTATTTCACGTCGAAGGGGTGCGATGAGGAGAAAACGGTGGAAATAAGTGTGCTAAGTGTAAAGCCCACAAAGACTCACTGCCTGTAGGCTGAGTCCAGCCAAGACAAGAGGCTTCACCGAGCGACGAGGGATGCATGCATGAGAGCTGGATGATCGATACAATTCCTAGCGCCGCCAATGGATGCCTCCTCGAGGCTCCTTCCCACGCCTCCTCCTCTCCTGGACTTGAAAGCCTTCTCTTTCCCGCCGCCGCCGCTGTTGAACATTGCTCGGCTCCTCCTCCACAACACTGTTGGATGCTCCCTCAATGGACCTGCTCCCTGGTCCGCTGCTCTTTACTCCAGCTGTTGGCGATGGATTGGGAGAGGAGGCAGAGAAAGTAGAAATTTCGGTGGCGACGGCACGTGACCTGCCTACATCACGACCAACCGCAAGCGCAAACGGTATAAGTAATGATCAGCAGCAGCAGGTCTTCCTTCCCCCTGTTCAAGGGCTCATCCTCTGTTTACATTTTGTTATGCCACACTATGCATGAATTTGAAACGTACAGTAGAAAAAAAATATAGAAGACACTTCTGCTGAGATTTACATCCATAATTAAGAATTGGGTCACATGTTGTAGGTGTCGCTTGGTATTATGGAGTCAGAACTGAGGCATCTGTTAGCATAATCTAGCTGCACCTAGATGCCAGTCTTCAGTTAGCTCCTCGGGTTCAGAGAATAACGTAGCGTAGGTTCTGTTAGCGCTTTTTTTTCCCTTCGCAGCTAGTTTCAGTTAGGCAGCGCCGTAAGACGCGTTATGTGCGATCTGTGGCAGCAATGTAGGAGTGCCAGAAGCATGCTAGAGGTCATGGGATGGCACGATCTGGTACCCAAAGGAAGTCTCGCTGCATGTTCGGTTCAATCGATGAATAAAAGGATCAGAAACAGAAAAGCTGCTTAGTTGTTCGCAGCACAAAATACTTATCTCTCGCACCCTCGTTCTCAGTTTCGGCTGCTCGAACAACAATTGGCATCAGAGCCATTAAGGATCCATGGCGGGATCGCAAGCCTCACCGCAGGGAGGCGGTGGTCGTGGCGGTAGCGGCGGCGATCAACGCGTCGGCTCTAGGTCTCCACCGCATCGGCACATGGCATCACACTCGCCTGCACCATGTCGTGGCCGCCGAGGAGATCTAGTGGTATGCGAGCGAGTGGTGAGGGAGAGCGGAGGCTCTGCCCAATACTCGACACTCACTCACACCAACTACGTCAACTGGGCCATGGTGATGCGCGTGCAACTGCAGGCTCAGGGCCTGTGGGAGGTCGTGGAGTACGGCGTCCGCGACCGCGATGATCGCGCGGCCCTGGCCGAGCTTTTCCCCACAGTCCCCCCCCCCCCTCGGATGATCCGAGCCCTCGCCGGCAAGGACTCCGCCAAGGAGGCATGGGAGACCCTAAGGACGATGTGCATGCGCACCAAAAGTGTGCAGGAGGCGAAGGCGCAGACTCGCCGCCTCGAGTTCGAGGAGATTCGTTTCCGTGATGGTGAGTCCATTGAGGATTTTTCTCTTCGTCTTACAGTGATCCTCAACGAGCTGGAGCTCTTGAAAGACCCGGTGACGAAGTACCGCGCCGTGCTGAAGTTCCTCTGCATGGTGCCTCACAAGTTTCGGCAGATGGCGATGGCCATCGAGTCCTTCGTCGAACTGGAGACACTCTCGATCGAGGAACTCTGCGGGCGCCTGGAGTCTATGGAAGAAGCTACGCCCTGGACGACGTCGATCGCGGCGTCGGCGAGCTCCTCATGGAGAGGGAGTGGAACGCTCGTCAACACCACCAAGGACGGGGCTCGTCCTCCGGGCCCATGGACGGCAAGGGACAACACAGTCCGCGAGCGCAAGGCGGCGAGCATGGTGGTGGACGCGGGGCCGGCGGCAAGAAGCCTGTCGGCATGAAGCGAAAGGGAAAGTGCCGCTATTACGGTATCCCCGGCCACTAGGCCAGGGAATGCCGCACGGCGGAACGAGATCGCTAGAATTAGGGCAAGGCGGCAAACCTTGCCGAGGCGGAGGTGTAGGCGCCAGCACTCCTGCTGGCGACTGGCGACGACGGCGAACGCCCCGGTCAAGGAGCGGGCATGGCAGTCGAGCGACACGTGATCCCGTGGCGCGCCCAGGCGGTCTTCCTCAACGAGGAGCGCGTCGTCCCCACCGCCACCGATGCACAGGGCGCTTGGTACCTCGATACGGGGCCAGCAGCCATATGACCAGAACGCGCGACGCGTTCCTCAACCTTAACGAGACGGTGCACGGCTCCGTGCGCTTCGCTCCCTAGTCACAATTTGTGGCAAGGGGAGCATCATGTTCCGGTGCACCAATGGCAACCAACGGGTGCTCGTAGATGTGTACTTCATCCCCAAGCTACGCGCCAACATCATCTCCATCGGCCAGCTCGATGAGAACGGCTACAAGTCTGCGATCGAGGACAACCACCTGTGTGTTCGACAAGTAGCGATAGCTCCTGGTGCGTGTCAGGCGCGCCGCGAACCGCCTGTGACGGTTGCACGATCAGGAAGCAGCACCGCCTCGCGTTCCCGCGTGCAAGTACACACCGCTCAGTGCACGCCCTGGACCTGGTGCACACCGACCTCGGCGGCCCGATCAAGCTAGCGACAGCCGGTGGTAATCAGTATTTTCACCTAGTCGTGGATGATTATAGCAGATATATGTGGCTGGAAGTTCTCAGGTCCAAGGACGAGGCGTTCTCGCGGTTCAAGAAGATACAGGTGATTGCCGAGCGAGAGAGGGTTGTCGCCCGCACGTGTTTCTATCAGACCGGGGAGGTGAATTCAACTCCGATGAGTTCAAGGGTTACTGCGAGAAGGGTCACATTGTGCACTACACCACCGCCCCGTACTTGCCGCAGCAAAACGTAGTCGTCCAGCGCCGCAATCTGACGGTGGTTGAGACGGCCTGGTGCATGCTCAAGGGCATGGCCATGCCGGCCAAGTTCTGGGGCGAAGCCGTAAAGTGCGTCGTGTACATCCTCAACAAAGCTCCAACGAGGAGCCTCAACGTCGTAACTGTTAAGCTTCATGCACTAGCCAACGCAACCAAAAGTCCGAACTGATGGAAAGGGCTAGTGCAATCCACATATATTTTAACACCCCCTCTCACGTGTGACGGGGAATACAAGTCAACACGTGCAACCGGAAGAGAGTTACGACGCGCAAAACTCACGTATGACTCAAGAGGCCTCTACGTGGACACAAAGGGGAGCTACCGGCAATTTTTAATAAATTCCGAAAGCCAGGACTTGAACTCAAGACCTTAGCTCTGATACCATGTTAAGCTTCATGCACTAGCCAACGCAACCAAAAGTCCGAACTGATGGAAAGGGCTAGTGCAATCCACATATATTGTAACAGTAACGTCGTATGAGGCCTGGAAAAAAAGGAAGCCATCCGTGGAGCGCTTGCATACGTTCGGCTACATCGCCCACATGAAGAAGACGGACCCGGTCTGATGAAGCTCTCCGACCGCTCCGTGCTCACCGTGTTCGTCGGCTACGAGGAGGGCTCAAAGTCCTATCGAGCGTACGACCCCGCGACAAATCAACTATACGTCACACGCAATCTTGTTGTCGGACCCCTAGGACCGGGAGTACCTAGGCCCGTCGGCATGCGGCCCCGGGCATGACGCGGCAGGATAAGCCTGGTTTGGCCCATCGGCAAGCCCGGCAAAGAGGACCCTCGCGAGGGCCCTTGCCTCGCGAGGCGAGCTCTTGAAGATCGTCGCCAAGGGCCTCGGGAGGGCATCCGCCGCGAGGTTCCCCCTGAGGCCCTCGCGGAGCGGGCCTACCGAGCACGATTTAGTAGGGTCCCATGACCCAGCTCCTTCACGTGGATGAGGCAGGCCGTGCAGGCGGCGCAGGAGCGGTGCCAGCGAACGCGTACGGGGAGGGTTTCCCCTTTCGTGCTAAGGCCGGGACAGCTGGCGTGCCCCCGAAGCGACTCCCAAAGGTTTCCCGTTCGGTGCTAGGAGACTAAAGCCGGAGGCTCCGCAGGACAGAGGTCATCCCCGAGCCCACCAGCGCGTCATGAAGAGAAGCTTTTGCAGGCGAAGACCACCTTTGTCAAGGCGGACTGCAGTCCTGTCCCCTTTCAAAAATGGTCGTTGTGGCAACCCTTCCCGCCAATGTTTTCGGGGGAAGAGGACCAAGGCCAATATATAAGAGAGGCCCGGCCTCCGTAGAAGGGATCCAATTTCGTCCCCGGGCTAGGGTAAGAACCCACCTTTGTACTTGTCTTCCACCTCAAGCAATCCCACCACAAGCAGGAGTAGGGTTTTACACCGTGAGGTGGCCCGAACCTGGATAAACTGCCGTGTGTCTCAGCTCGTCTCCCTAGCCCGTGCCACCGGAGAGCCGCCGTGAAGCCGCGAGGTAGAACAGGGTAGGAGAGCGAGCGCACCCCAGTGTTCGAACCTTTCCTTGGGTCTACGGAGCCCCGATTCCGACACTTGTGTTCGAGGAGCGCCGACCGTGTCCGTGGGCCGCGGACTACGCAGCAACGCCCAATCAGATGGCCTCGTCATCGTCCTTCTCCGTGACATACAACACCGAGACAGGCGGCAACATCGTCAACAGTGAAGACGAGTCGGTGTTGTTAGAGTTATAATATAAGTCATGTACCCCTTTGTATTTATCCCGTTGTATAAGGGGTTTCCTGCATATGTTCCACACCTATACATGTATATATATCGGCCTATGGCCTCATGGGAATACAAGTTGCATATTCCTAACATGGTATTAGAGCCTTAGGGTTTTTTCTTTGCACGCGCAACTCGTGCTCCGATCCAATCCCTTGTCCACGCTGCAGCCGGATCTCCTCCTGCTGCTTCCTCTCTTCCCGCAGTCGGATCCCCTCCTGCGAGTCTTCAGCAGGACGTCGCCGGATCCCCTCCTGTTCTTCCTGCAGATCGAACCAGCCTCCTCCTGCTTTCGTCGGATCGACGAATCTGCCAGGTCCCGCTCCAGATCGATCTCGCCAGGCTGCAGGTCCCGCTCGATCTCCTCCTCCAGCTCTCGCCGGATCGACGCCAGCTGCAGGTCCTGGTCGAAGACTCTGCCAGCCGCTAGCCGCCCCAATCCACCGTCATACAGGCCTCCAGCCGTCGCCTCTCTGCTCGAAGGCTCGATCTCCGCCGGCCTGTCCCGCTTCACCAGATCGAAGGCCACCCCGTCTCCCGCAGGATCCAGCCGCCGGCTGCACCGGCTCGCCGCTCCGTCTCCCGCCGGCCGTCCCATCTCCCGCTGGATCGCTGCCCCATCTCCCGCCGGATTCAGTCGTCGGCTGCACCGGCTCCCCCTCCTGCCAGATCTCCTCTTGTGTGCTGTTGCTGGTTCTCCTCCTGCTGCCGGATCTCGACCGCTGTTGCTGGATCTCCTCCTGCTGCCGGATCTCGACCGCTGCTGCTGGATCACGTTGTTTCCGTGGTCTCTTGCTGTTTCGATCACGTGGTCAACTGCTGCTGTTGAGGGCTGATTCCAAAAAAAAATGGTCTACACCAGCATGCAACGTTGCAGTCCCTTGCTTCCCGTGACTCCTGACGGCTGTGCTGGTAGTTCTTCTGTTGCTCCTACGAGCTCTACATATGGTGATTGTCGCTTTACACCGACTCCTCTCGCGACTTTCATCGGTGCATGTCGCTCTTCCCCGACGCCTCTCGCGACTTTCACCGGTTGTCCTGGTGCCTATGACTCCATGGACTGCTCTTCGTCCACGCGTCTTCCCTTGGCGCTTGATGCTTGTCTGCACACGGCCTCGTCTTCTCCACCAGTCTTTGCCGACGATACTGGACATGCTACACCGCCATATTTAGCGGCTTCCACAGGTGGTGGTGGTCGCTTCTCTCCTCGTGCCATTACGCCGTCTACTTCAGTTGTGTACTTCACCGAGGACGAGATTGCGCGACTTCGCGCCCTGCTGCTTGCCTTCGACTCTCCGTTGTCGGGTGTGTCTACATCGACATCTTCAGTTGTGCCCCTGACTGAGCAGAAGATTGGACGATTTCGATGTCTGCTAGCTCCATCTTTTGTTTCTTCATCGACAGGTTCTGTTGGTTCTGTTAAGGACTCTTCTGGCATTGTGAGACCACCTTCTACACACGCAGGTACATCTCCGTGGGTTCTTGATACTGGAGCATCTTTTCATATGACTCATGATTCATCCACTCTGTCATCTACTCGACCTCTTGATTCTCCTGTTCATGTTCTTACTGCTAATGGTACTTCTCTTCCGGTTACTGGCCGAGGCACTCTTGGCACTTCATCTTTTCATGTTCTCGATGTTGCTCATGTTCCTCGGCTTACCATGCAGCTCCTTTCTGGTGGCCAGATTGTTGACTCTGGTTGTCGGGTCATTCTTGACTTTGACTCATGTTCAGTTCTGGACCGTCACACTGGTGCTCTTCTTGGTGCTGGCCCCCGGCGCCGTGACTCTCAGGGTCTCTGGGAGCTTTACTGGCTTCACCTTCCATCCGCTGCCACAGCAGCCAGTCTCTCCTCCTCTGTTGCCTTGTCTACCAGCTCTTTTCAACAGTGGCATCATCGTCTGGGTCATTTATGTGGCTCCCGTCTCTCATCCTTAGTTCGACGTGGTCTTTTTGGATCCGTCTCCGGTGGTGTGTCTTTAGACTGTCAGGGCTGTCGGCTTGGTAAACAGGTTCAGTTACCTTATCCTCATAGCGAGACTATGTCTCAGCGTCCTTTTGACCTTGTTCACTCGGATGTTTGGGGCCCAGCTCCCTTTTCCTCGAAGGGAGGCCATCGCTACTATATTATCTTTATAGATGATTTCTCTCGATACACGTGGATCTATTTTATGTCTTCTCGTAGTGAGGTATTATCTATCTATAAGCGTTTTGCTGCCATGGTTCACACTCAGTTCTCTATGCCTATTCGTGTGTTCCGTGCTGATTCTGCTGGAGAGTATATCTCCAAGATGTTGCGTGGATTTCTCGCTGAGCAGGGTACACTTGCTCAGTTCTCTTGTCCTGGTGCTCATGCTCAGAATGATGTGGCTGAGCGCAAGCATCGTCACCTTCTTGAGACGGCTCGTGCGATGATGATTGCTGCCTCTCTTCCGCCTCATTTCTGGGTTGAGGCCGTCACCACCTCCACCTATCTCATCAATCTACAACCTTCTGCTGCTCTACAGGTGGTGTTCCTTTTGAACGTCGTTTTGATCGTTCTCCCGATTATTCGATGCTTCGCCTGTTTGGTTGTGTTTGCTATGTTCTTCTTGCCCCTCGCGAACACACCAAACTGACCGCTCAGTCTGTTGAGTGTGTCTTCTTAGGCTACAGTGATGAGCATAAGGGCTATCGTTGTTGGGATCCTATCAGTCGTAGGATGCGTATCTCTCGGGATGTGACTTTTGACGAGTCTCATCCCTTCTACCCACGCCCATCTTCCTCAACCTTTTCAGTGGAGGATATCTCTTTCCTCACTTTTCCTGATACACCTCTCACCCTCATCGAGCCTTTGCCTATTCGTTCCGCTCCCTCTGCTTCTCCACCTCTTGTCGATTTGCTACCACCATCTCCCACGGTTTCCTCTCCTGGCATGTCACCGGATTCTGCACCTTCATCTCCGGTGACTTCTACGTCTTCACCCCCCGATTCTACCTTGGTGATTCCCCCTTGCATTCTTCCATCTTTTCCTCAGTGTTACACTCGTCGTTCACGTCATGTGGATGCCTCTATGGATGCCTCTGCGGATGTGTCGTCATCCTCATCTCAACCTCCCTATGCCTTAGGTTCTCGCCCTTGTCCGCCTGTTGATCGCCTTGGATCTCCCACCATTGGTGCTGCTGTTCTTGAGCCGACTTCCTATCGCCAGGCTGTTGTTCATCCTGAATGGCAGTTTGCGATGGTAGAGGAGATTGCTGCTCTTGAACGCACTGGTACGTGGGATATTGTTTCCCTTCCTCCCGGAGTCCGTCCCATCACTTGTAAGTGGGTCTACAAGGTTAAGACTCGCTCTGATGGTTCTCTTGAGCGTCACAAAGCTCGTCTTGTGGCTCGTGGTTTTCAGCAGGAACATGGTCATGATTATGACGAGACTTTTGCTCCTGTGGCCCATATGACCACTGTTCGTACACTTCTTGTCGTGGCCTCTGCACGCCACTGGTCTATATCTCAACTTGATGTTAAGAATGCCTTTCTTAATGGTGAGCTGCGTAAGGAGGTGTACATGCAGCCACCACCTGGATATTTTGTTCCTGATGGCATGGTATGTCGTCTTCGTCGCTCTCTCTATGGCCTTAAGCAAGCCCCTCGCGCCTGGTTTGAGCGTTTTGCCTCTGTGGTGACTGTCGCTGGTTTTTCAGCGAGTGCTCATAATCCAGCATTGTTTATTCACCTTTCTCCTCATGGTCGGACTCTTCTTCTTCTCTATGTTGATGACATGATCATCACTGGGGATGACCCCGAGTATATTGCCTTTGTAAAGGCCCGTCTTAGTGAGCAGTTTCTTATGTCTGATCTTGGACCTCTTCGCTACTTTCTTGGGATTGAAGTCTCTTCTACCTCTGATGGCTTTTTTATATCCAAGGAAAAGTATATCCAAGATCTTCTTGCTCGTGCTGCTCTTACTGACGAGCGCATTGTTGAGACTCCGTGCTACTGATGGTGATCCCCTGCCTGACCCGACGCGTTATCGTCATCTTGTTGGCATTGTCTATCTAGTTGTCACTCGTCCGGATATCTCTTATCCGGTTCATATTTTGAGTCAGTTCGTCTCCGCTCCCACATCGGTTCACTATAGTCATCTCCTTCGTGTTCTCCGATATCTTCGGGGCACGATCTCTCACCGTCTATTCTTTCCTCGCTCCAGGTCTTTATAGATTCAGGCCTATTCGGATGCTACTGGAAGACGAAGAAACAAATTGCAGTTTCCCGTTCGAGTGCAGAGGCTGAGTTGCGAGCGATGGCTCTTTTGACGGCAGAGGTGACTTGGTTACGGTGGTTACTTCAGGATTTTGGTGTTTCTGTCACTACACCGACTCTGCTCTTATCTGACAGTACAGGTGCTATTAGCATTGCGCGTGATCCTGTGAAGCATGAGCTCACCAAGCATATTGGTGTTGATACTTTCTATGTGCGCGCTGGTGTGCAGGATCAGGTTATTGCTCTTCAGTATGTGCCTTCCGAGTTATAGTTGGCGGATTTCCTGACGAAGGCCCAGACTAGAGCGCAACATGGCTTGTATCTCTCCAAACTCAGTGTTGTTCAACCACCATGAGTTTGAGGGGGGGTGTTAGAGTATATATAATATAGCCATGTACCCCTTTGTATTTATCCCGTTGTATAAGGGGTTTCCTGCATATGTTCCACACATGTACATGTATATATATATCGGCCTATGGCCTCATGGGAATACAATTTGCATATTCCTAACAGGTGTAACACGTCTCACCATGCGCAGTCGAGCCATCCACGCTGGTGAGCGCCATGCCGAAGCCTGAAGTGGAGCTGTGATCGCCTCCCTCTCATGACAGCGCACTTGACGCGGCTGTCGACGAGGAGGGACTACTATGGTAGAGGCACCTAATGAACGTGTACGACACCACCAAGTCCGTACTTATGCCGGAGGCCACGCCTGATCCAGGTTTCGACGATGACGACCACGAGACCATGTGCCTCATCGCAGCTGACAAACCCATGAGCGTGGAGCAGGCGCTTGTGGCACCGGAGTGGAAGGCGGCCATGCATGAGGAGATGCGGGCCATCGCCGACAACGACACATGGGCACCGGTCGTGCTCCCGTCGGGTGTCGGGCGATCGGCCTCAAGTGGGTCTTCAAGCTCAAGAAGGACCCTGACGGCAACGTCATCAAATACAAGGCCATGCTCGTCGTCAAGGGATATGCACAATGCCAGGGGGTGGACTTCGATGAGGTGTTTGCTCCGGTGGCGCGGATGGAGACCGTGCGCATGCTGATCGCGCTTCCGCGCACGCGAGCTGGCAAGTCCAACATATGGATATCAAGTCTGCCTTCCTGAACGGCGACCTCGCTGAGGAGGTTTACGTCCAGCAGCCTGACGGTTTCGTCAACTCCGATGATCCACGCTTCATCCTCAAGCTCAGCAAAGCCCTGTATGGGCTACGGCAGGCACCGCGCATGGTACGCAAAATTTGACGCGTCCCTCTGTGAACTTGGGTTTGTGCGCAGTCCCCTGGAGCATGTCGTGTACCGATGCGGCAAAGACACCTCGTACCTGCTAGTGGGTGTCTATGTGGACGACCTGATTATCACCGGCACAGACGGCAATGACATCCTAGCATTCAAGGCTGAGATGTAGCGCTTGTTCAAGATGAGCGACCTCAGGTTGTTGTCATACTACCTCAGCATCAAAGTGAAGCAAGAGCGCGGCAAGATCACGCTCTGCCAAAAGGGCTATGCGAAGAAAGTGCTCCAGCGAGCAGGCATGGGTGGCTGCAACCCATGCCACACTCCGATGGTAGTGAGGCTCAGATTCAGCAAGGAAGATGGTGCACCACCCGCGGACGCAGTAGAGTACCGAAGCATCATTGGGTGCCTCCACTACCTCGTCAACACACGCCCGAACATCGCTCTGGTCGTCGGCATGAATTGTCGCTACACGGAGGCCCCGAGCTGCAAAAGCAGATCCTCAGGTACATTCAAGGCACCATGCACTACGGATGCTACTACAAGAGAGGGGCAAGTACGCCCTCACTCGTCGGCTACAGCGACAGTGATCTCACCGGCGACGTGAACGATCGGAAGAGCACGTCCGGTGTAGTGTTCTTCCTAGGGGGGAGCACTATCACCTGGACCTCGCAGAAGGTGGTGGCAACGTCGTCATGCGAGGTGGAGTACGTGGCTGCAGCGGCGGCGACGTGCCAGGGGTGTGGCTCAGCCGTCTCGTGGCTGATCTGACAGGGCGATCGACGGAGAACTTTCAGCTCTTCGTCAACAACATGTCTGTGATTACCCTGAGCAAAAATCCGGCCCATCACGATCGGAGCAAACACATCGACATCAAGTATCACCATATTCGTCGGTGCATCGAAGAAGGGAAGCTCGACGTAGGTCACATCATAACTGATGGCCAGCTCACCGACATCCTCACCAAGGCGTTGGGGAAGGTCAGATTCATCGAGATGCGGGGAGAAACTTGGTGTCATTTCAGTGCAGCAAGCTTAAGGGGGTGAACTATTAGCATAATCTAGCTGCACCTAGATGTCAGTCTTCATTTAGCTCCTCAGGTTCAGAGAATAACGTAGCGTAGGTTCAGTTAGCGTTTCGTTTTTCCCTTTGCAACTAGTTTCAGTTAGGCAGCGCGTAAGACGCATTCTGTGCAATCCGCGGCAGCAAAGTAGGAGTGCCAGGAGCATGCTCGAGGTCGTGGGATGGCACGATCTGGTAGCCAGGCAAACCTTGCTGCACGTTTGGTTCGATCGCTGAATAAAAGGATCAGAAACAGAAAAGCTGCTTAGTTGTTCGCAGCACAAAATACTTGTCTCTCACGCCCTCATTATCAGCTCCGGCTGCTCGAACAACAACAGCATCAAGTGAGCATGCCAGCGGCAAGAGTCTATGTTGTAGTTTTTAAGACCTTTTTATCCATTTCGTCATGTTTTTAGTAGTTCAATTTCATGAGTTTTGTGGAGTGGACTTGCATTTATACCTTCAGAAATATAGACGTCAAATGTTTCGCCCCGGCTTAAGTTCAATTCCTGGATCCGCCAGGAGTTGGAGTTGCCCTTAGGCACTATTGGCAAATAAAACCAGACAGCTACCCCAAGGCTCACCTACCTGTAATTTAACTATTGCAGCTGCACACATCAGCTGCATTGCGCATTTTCACCCAACTAACACAGGGGAGAGCAGGAGCACGAACAATGCTAACACTGAGAAGTCGAATTTGCTAAAACAATCAATTATGCTTTATGTTAGCCCTTGCTCATCACAATTCAACTTGATCCCCTCTTCTACCACGCAACAAGAAACTACGTCCCATTCGGGTTTCCCCAATTCCAACACCGCTGGATACATTGCCGCACCGGATCCTTACAGGGAACCTTCTAAGTAGGAGAGAACAGGGAGCTCACCAGACCGGTGGTCGGAGGCGGAAGCGGGGGCAGAGTCGCGGACGCCGAGCTCGACCGTGCTTTGGCTCGCGGCCTCCTCGTCGTACGGCTCGCGACTTACCGACCTTCCGGAGGCCATCCCCTACGACGAGGAGATCGGCGGCCCGGCGCTGACGCGACGGGATTTCTTTTTGCGCCGCGGGCCGCCCGGGGGTGGGGGATGATGCAGTCACTCAAACACAATTAGGCCTTTGTTCTCAAGGTTGGAGGGGCGAGAGAAAAGGCGATCCGGACGCGATCCCAACTGCCCCAGCGACACCGGCCGCCACCGGTCCCTGCCTCCTCCGTTGGCCGCTCCGGCGACGTGAGAAGTTACGACCACGGCGTCGGGTTGTAGTTAGGGTTGGCCTAGTGTTTTTCTGGACGCTGTTGGGGTGGTGGGAGCAACGTTCGGGCAAATAAATCTGCCTCAATTCTATTCCCATACCGACGGCGACCTTCGCGGAGGCGTCTCGAAGTTGATGGCAACGTGTGCTGCTCGGTCCTTCAGATCGGCAGCTTGGTCTTCTCGCCGTTCTTCAGATCTGGCGAGATCAGTTTCTCGGTTTGTCGCTGGCGTTCGTGGTTATTCGCGACGGCGCTGGCGGCCGGGGCGAGGTGGTTCTTCTGAAGCGAGGATGCCGGTCCGGAGGTGGTGGATCTGTCGTTCCTCTCCGACTTCGTCGATGGGAGACGACAAATCTTGGTCCAAGACAGCACGAGGACGTCCCCCGGTCTACGTGCCACGGCGATATGTGCCTTGCTGCGTGCAGCGGGCCTGTTCATCGACTCACAAAGCCTCGTTGGCGATGGTGCTTTCTCGGACCATGGAATGGTGGAGGCTCGGTGTCTCCTCCGGCGTTCGCCTCGGCGGTGCTGGAGTTGGGCGTCGGCCGTTTGCTACGGTGGTTGCAGGAAACCCTAGAGATCGTTTTGTATTTCTCGATCTTTTAGGATTTTATTTGCAAATTCAGGATAATCATTTTATCCCGGTTTATTTTTTAGTTTACACGTGTGTTACTTATTGTAACTTGTTTTTTGATTAACGAAATATGCGGTTACTCAAAAAAAATTAGGCCTTGTTCGGCACTAGACTAGAGTATTTACACGTTTTAAAGAGTATTTTATTGGTCCGTATAGAAATTTCTGAAATTCCCAACCGCTCGTTTGATATGTCGGTATTCGACCGGCCCATCTCCAAAATTACATATCGAAACCCTGAATATCCGTGTGAAAGCAGACGCGAGTCACCCCTCGCGAAAATCCTCCCCCGACGACGTCGCGCCCTCCGCCCAACGCTCCCTTCGTCGTCCGTCATTGTCATCTTCCCTTCACTCCATTCGCCGTCCGCCGTTCGTCGTCCGTCCTTCGCACCCTTCACCCTCTGCCATCCGCCCTCTGCCCTTCGACATCCGCCTCCTTTACCGTTCGCCTTTCTCGACTCTGTCCGACAATACCGCCTCCGACGTCGAGCCGGTCCTGCCTCCTCAGCCCTCGTCGCCTCCGACGTTAAGAACTCCATATCTTCCCGTAATCTGGTGTTTTCGCCGATAAGGACTGGTTCCATTTCATCCCTCCTCTCTCCTCCCCTTTTTCTAGGGTTTCACTTGTTGCTTCATCCATTGGCGTGCTTTCTTGGACGGAGTTCTTGCTATTATATGTTTATTACTTGGTTTTGTGAAGATGTAATTTATTTACTGGATAGATTACAAGATTTGGTCTACAGCTTGTAGTCCAAGATAATTGTGCACTAGATGTGAAATTGTAGGTTGTAAGGTTGCTTGGTGCTAAATTTCTCTTGATAATATGTTTGCTTGGGGCTAGCTTTGGTCCGCAGCTTATATTCTAAGATGTACTTACTTGCTTGATTAGAGAGGTGATGCCTTCCTTTATTTAGTTTTGAGTAAATGTGAATATGTCATCTAGGTTGAGAGATGGTAGCGGCTATGCAATGCAGTGTATTTTAACACTAAGATCTCATGAATATGTCACCGTTAAGATCACATGAAACGTTTGTAGGCTTGCTCATACTTATCTATACAATAAATTGGTTATTTTTGTTATGTTTTAAATGGGAAGGGGGCAGCCTGGTTGGACAAGAGCGTATGAATCTTTAATCTACGCGTCAAATTTTGAAAAGAACTTTACATTAATTCATCACATAAATAAGTGCATCTTCTGTTCTAGGGTAGAGTCACTGCATATAAACAAGTGTAAATCTTCCACAAATGAAAGGACATGAGAAGCAGCCAGCTTCGGCCACTCCTAACTCCTGAATGGAGACTCTCCTTTGGATGTGATCTTGGTTGTCTAATTTCACATTTATTTTTGTTTACAATATTATTCAGGTTAAGCCTCTAACTCTCACCATTCTCATCTTAAATTTTGATGCTTCTTCTCAAAGCAACGATGTATGTGTGCAAACTGATGAGTTTTTCTCCTGATGTGGATATGGTTTTTATCTTGCCAACTACTTTGAGTATTGTAACATGTTGAATGGTAGGTTGACTACCTCGCTTACTAATGAGTGGCATTTTTATCATCTTTATGTTTAAGTTGTACAGTTATGCTTATATGAAAAGGCAGAGGCAACAAAATTACATGACTTCTCTATCACCAAATGCATGGATGTGTTAAAACAATGGAGTATGTCACCCGCATCGAGAAGATCAAAGCATTCAATATCTTCAAGGATGCTGCAAACCGTGAAATTTTCATCAATGCCGCTGATGATGATAAAGAGCATGTTGTTATGTGGTTTCGGAGCCAGATGTCCCCATGAGGTATGTTCAAGATTTCAGCTCTCGGGCGTTGACTATAATGCTTCTTCCCCTTTTTCTGCCTTGTATGTGTGCCGGATTCTAACTTCTTTAGATGACTAGATGCATCCATATCTAAGAAACTTCTTTGGAATATATCTCAGATAATTGTTTCTTGTCATATCCAGAGTTGAATATGTAATATGTAATAGGCATCCATATGACATATATTTTTCGATTACTATAAACGTGTATCTTGTCATCCATATGATATATCTCAGATAATTGTTTATTTCTAGATGACTTTCTGTTATATGTAATATGTGCTGGAACATAGAAGCTATTTTTTATCTTTGAATTCTCTTTGTAAGTGCATCTAGTGCCCCTTGGTGATTTTGGTGGTTTGAAGACTTATAGGTTAAGTATCTAATGTGTTCATGAGTGTACACAGGATTTATAAGTCGCTGAGGAGTATGAAATATTTGATGAATATCGACCCCAAAAAATGTATATCTTCGGCTGAAGACTTTGATCACGAAGAAATTGCGATGAAAATGATATTCCTCATGAAGATATTGAGAAGATGAGGAATTCGGTGTATCCTGAAGAAAAACGATTCGAAGACTTTGAAGCGTGAAGATTTATTCTTTGCGTTTCATTTTCTTCACTCTTGAGTCATAGGAACATCGTACTGTTAAAGGGGGTCAAGGTAACACTTCGGAATGAATTTCCTCATGATGCTCAACCCAAGCCTAATCCTACCAAAAGCCTCAAGTGAGGAATATGAGAGACATGAGGACTCTCACAATTGAGGGTCCCGACCGTTGCCGCAATTCGTGCCACATCACCGATCTTATCCACACCAACGATCATATTATTTAAGGGCATTAACGTCAAATCATGTCGGGATGCACCCACGCTATAAATAGCCGCCCCCCACAACCATTAGCTGGTTGGCTGCTCCGTGAGAAACTGACACCTATCATTTAGAGCAACCCAAATTCCTCAGAGTCTTCGAGAGTAAATCATCAGTGAGGAAATACCCCAAACACCAAACCACAAACCAAAAACCAAGTGATTGAGCATCACTGAAGAATTTGTTCTTGTGTTGGACTGAAGCCTTTTACCTTTGAGGACTGTGCATCCTCCAGACGGTTAGGCTTCATGGTCTAGAGCAATCCAACAGTCAATTATGGATCGTCGGATGACCAAGTTTGTGAGGGTTTGGAAGTCTGCCTTGAAGACTTACCACGAGTGTTGGGCGAGGATTGTGTGTTCTTAGCTCAAGGAGAATACGGTAGGGACTGTGTGTCCCGGGACTGTGTGTCCTTTGGTTTCAATACCAAGCCGCTCCAAACCAGACGTACAACTGTCACAGCAGTTGGAACTGGGTCATCAACCGTTATCTTCACTTTGATACGGGTTCTATTTCTTCAACTCTTTCAATTCCTCAATGTTGTTTGTTGAAGATTTGCATTGTCACTGTTTGAACAATTTGTTGAAGACTTTCTCTGAAATTCCTCAACCTCAAATTCTTCACGCGATTTAATCCTCACATGTTGTCTCTGTGCCTGCGTACTGTGCAAACTGTTTTCCATATTCCTCATCTTGAAAATTGTTGTAGTGATACTTTGCACCCCTGATCCTTTGTTGTTTCCACTGCAAGTTAGCCATGAGTGAGGAATTTCCTCAAAAGGAATTTCCTCGGTGATGAAATTCTAAAAATCTCCTATTCACCCCCCTCTAGTCGATATAACGCACTTTCAATTGGTATCAGAGCAAGGTACTCCCTTGTTCTGTGTGATTTTGGTTTAACCACCTGGAGTTTTAGTTATGTCGAATGCAGGCATGATCAAGGTTAATGCAGGAAGTCCTACCTTCGAAGGAAAGGACTTTCCCTTATGGAAAACCAAGATGCAGATGCATCTACAAGCTATTGACAATGATCTCTGGTACATTGTGGAACATGGTGTCCCTCTCATCACTGCTACTGTCTGTCTCTGCCACTGATGTGAAGAAATTCAAGCAACTTGATTCTCAAGCGAAGAATATCATTTGTGGCCATCTGAGCAAAGGTCAGTATGGCAGAGTGAGTGCTTTGGACTTAGCAAAACTAATCGGGGAAAGGTTGTCCAAAGTAAATGAAGGAGTATCAACTCAGCGTGACTCTCGTGTTGATGTTCTTCGCAATCTCTTCAATCGCTTCAAGAGGCTTGACAATGAAAGCTGCCAAGATACATTTGATCGCCTCACTGACATATCAAATGAACTGCAAGCACTGGGAACTCGAGACATTACTGACCATGAAGTTGTGAAGAAACTGGTAAGATCTTTGGATTCTTCATTTGATACTTTAGTTCTGATGATTCAAGAAAGACCAGACTACAAAATGCTTGATCCTGGTGACATACTCGAAAGACTCAATACTCATGAATTCCAACAAGAAGAAAAGAGAGATCTATATGGACCAAGCTATTCTAGACCTCGTGCACTGAAGGCCAAAGCAATTTCCTCATCTAAAGAAGAAGACTCGTATTGCAGCATTGGTGATCCTGAAGAACTTGGACAGGAGTTTGCAATGCTCGTGAGGAAATTCCAGAAGTTTACAAGACGTGGCCAGTTTGGTAAATCTTCAAGAAGAGATATGAGGAAATCAGAATCTTCATCTAAGGACAACAAGAAAAGAACCTGCCACAAATGCAAGAAATCAGGTCACTACATTGCTGATTGTCCTCGTTGGGTGAAGGAATCAAAGAAGAAGAAATACAAGGATGAAAGTTCCGATGACTCGAAGAAAAAGAAGAAATCTTCAAAATCCTCATCCTCAAAGTCCTCATCGCACAAGAAGACTAGTTTCAGAAAGGCTCGGGCACTTATTGGCAAGGAAATGGATTATGAGGCAGAATCTGAGGAACGTGATGAAGAGGAGGGTTCTGAAGAAGAAGAAGAATCTGGACAGTCTAGTCTTGCACTAGCTACCAGATTCATCAGCAAGTCAATCTTCAACCTTAAATAAAATGACAACACCATCCACACTGATGACTATGTTGATGACTTCGCTCCAACCTATTGATTCATGGCAAAAGGTTCAAAGGTACCGAATGATGCTTCCTCCTCTGATTCAAGTGACTGTGAACCTGATGATTATAAAAAACCCAGTTACACTAAACTTGCTATCATTGCAACTAAACAAAAAGTGCCCTCGAAAAGCTTCAGAAACTGCTAGATAGAAGCGATGACCTGTTGAATGATGAAATGAATCTTACCCAAATCCTCACTGAAGATATGAAAAGTCTTCAGTCCAGATTTGATAATCTTCAAGATTGTCATGGCACACTCGTCACTGATCATGAGAAACTTTCCTATGAATTTCTTCAAAGGAAACTTGATCTTGAGAAGGTGAGGATTTCTCATGATGATCTTCGTATGGAGAATGATTCATTACTTGCTCAACAGATCAGTGCCACTCAGGTTGAATTCATTCCTCCATGTCTTAAATGCATCGAACGTGAAATTGCTAATTCTTCACCAGAATCATCAAATGCTTATATTGCTACAAATTCTTCAACTGCTCCTGTGGTATCAAATTCCTCACTTGAGAAACCACAAATGTCACTGATGAAAATGCAGGGCTGAAGGAATTGTATGTGACAGGCATGTACAAAAGTCTCAAAGGGCACCAAACCCTTTGCGATGTGCTCAAAAAGCAGATTTTGAACAGAAACCCGCGGAAAGAAGGAATTACCTTTGAGAGGAAATTGAATGCTGATGGATCATACTGGAAACTTGAGCAGTATCCCAAAACCTCATGGGTTGCTGCTAAAGGGCCTCCTGTTGATCCATCCAATCTAAGAGGCTTTGCATGTGAATTATCCTATTCCTCAGATGAGTCATTTGACTCCAACTGTAAACTGTTCAAAAATCAATTTGGTGAAGTTTTTGCTCGATATGTTGGAACTAACTGCAGGAATGGACCACCCCTCAGGAAAATCTGGGTCCCCAAAAGTTGCTTTGATAATCTTCAGGTGAATGTCCTCATGACACCACCCATGAAGAATCTGAACCCTAGATCAAACTTCCTCAGGAGGACCAAAGTCTTCAAGAGAATCAAAATCCTCAACTGGTAAAAACTATGCTCGTACCCATGCTAATGCTTCTAATATGTAGGGAAATTACAAGGGACATGAATATGAGTATTACTCTTCAAATCATTATGTTCATAAATCCTCAAAGAATTTCTCTGCCTATTCATTTGAGTACTCTAACGCCCCTACTGTGAAGAGAAGTGCATTAGCTTCAATGCCCCTTTCTCATATGGTGCTCGCGGGATGATGAATTCTTTACCACCCCTTCAGATGTGGGTGGTGAAGAAATTGAACTAATCACTTCTGCAGGACAGGTCTCCAGATGAAAATCATCATCTGAAAAATTTGCTAGAGACCTGAGGAAAATGCTTGATAGGACGCAAGCTAACATTGATGAAATGAAAACATTTCACACGTCCTCAAAATTACTGTTTATGATGAAATTCCTATGTGATGAAAGATATCATATTCTTCAAGTCTGAAGTATATGAGATGGTAAGATGTACTAATTCATCTGCAAGATGACAAACCCAAGAGTACTGAGTGGGTTCTTGATAGTGGTTGCACACACCACATGACTGGTGATAAAAGCGTGCTGATGGATATGCTACTAACTCCATCACCCCTGAAGCAAATCACTTATGCTGACAAAGGTAAAAGCAAGGTATTGGGACTTGGCAAAGTGGCTATTTCCAAGGATAGGCACGTGGACAAAGTGATGCTTGTTGAATCCCTTGGGTTTAACCTCATGTCAGTCTCAATGCTTTGTGATCTTGATATGGTTGTTATCTTTGGAAAATATAGATGTGTTGTCATCATGGAATATGACAGATTCAAAGTCTTCGAAGGTGTTAGAAGAGGGGATTTGTACATTGTCGATTTTTCTACAGGTCCTCAACCAGCTACATGCTTACTAGCAAAAACCTCGGAAGGGTGGCTATGACATCGAAGACTTGGTCATGCAGGCATGAGGAATTTGCACATGCTGGCTAAGAAGAAGCATGTCATTGGCATCGAATTAGTCAAATTCATCAAGGACCACCTCGGCGGTGCTTGTGAGTGTGGAAAATGACCAAATCCAAACACCCCTCGAAGACTATCATGACCACTACTCATCCATTTGAATTGCTTCACATGGATCTATTTGGACCTACTCATTATGCCACTCTAACGAATGTTGCATCTTTATATGGCTTTGTCATAGTTGATGATTATTCCAGATACACTTGGGTGCACATCATTCTGTATAAAACTGAAGTGCAGGAAGTCTTCAAACGATTTTCCTCGAGGGCCTCGACGAACTTCGGCGTCAAGATCAAACACGTCAGGAGTGATAATGGGACAGAATTCAAAAACACTGGTCTTGATGCTTATCTTGATGAACTTGGTATTACTCATGAATTGTCTGCTCCTTATACTCCTCAACAGAATGGCGTCGTCGAAAGAAAGAACAGGACTCTGGTTGAAATGGTACGGACCATGCTTGAAGAATATCAGACTCCTCGTCGATTCTGGCCTGAAGCAATCAACACTGCTTGCCATATCATCAACAAGGTATATCTTCACAAATTCCTCAAGAAAACCTCATATGAACTCCTCACTCACAAGAAACCCAATGTAAGTTATTTCAAAGTCTTCGGTGCAAAATGCTGGATTAGAGATCCTCACCATAGCTCAAAGTTTGCACCTAAGGCACATGAGGGTTTTATGCTTGGTTACGGAAAGGACTCGCACACCTACAAAGTCTTCAACACCTATCATAACAAGGTTGTCGAAATTGTAGATGTGCGGTTCGATGAAACTAATGGCTCGCAAAGAGAGCAATTGCCTCCTGATCCAGATAAGCTGTCTCTTGAGGAAGCAATAAAGCTCAAAGCTACTGAAGACATTGTTCTTACTAAGGAAATTGCTAAAGAAATCACTCCCATCACCGATGAAAATCAAGAAGATGCTTCTGAGGAAATTGCTCCAGAACAAATTCCTCAACCCAGACGAAATCCCCAACCAGCTCATCCGAGGATTGCAAATGAAGTAGAACTTGACAAAATCCTCGATGACATCAACGCGCCAGGTCCTCTCACTCGCTCAAAAACTTCACACTTAGTTAACTTTTGTGGGCATTCTTCTTTTGTGTCTATCACAGAACCTTCAAAAGTTGTTGAGGCTTTCATGCAACGTGAGTGGATTCAAGCCATGCAATACGAACTTCTTCAATTCAAGCTGAATGACGTATGGGAGCTTGTCAAAAGACCAGATCCTCGCAAGCACAATATCATTGGCACCAAGTGGATTTTCCGAAACAAGCAAGATGGGGATGGTCAAGTGATGAGGAATAAGGCACGACTTGTAGCCCAAGGCTACACAGAGGTTGAAGGAATTGATTTCGATGAAACTTTTGCACCTGTTGCTAGACTTGAAGATATTTGAATACTACTTGCTTATGCTAATCATCATAACATTTCCTTATATCAAATGGATGTGAAATTTGCATTCCTCAATGGTAAGCTTGAGGAAGAAGTATATGTTGCTCAGGCCCCAGGTTTTGAGGATCCAAAGAATCCACACAAAGTCTACAGACTCAAAAAGGCGCTCTATGGTCCCAAACAAGCCCCTCGGGCGTGGTATGATACATTGAAGGAATTCCTCATGAAGATAGGCTTCAAACCTGGTTCACTCGATCCAACTCTTTTCACAAAATCCTATGATAATGAACTATTTGTGTGCCAGATATATGTCGATGACATCATATTTGGATGTACTGACAAACGTCACAGTGATGAATTTGCTTACACGATGAGTGAAGAATATCAGATGTCTATGATGGGGGAGCTAAAATTCTTCTTAGGTCTTCAAATTCGTCAACAACGCAATGGCATCTTCATATCACACGAGAAATACCTCAAGGATGTTCTCAAAAAATTCGACATGCATGAATGCAAAGGCGCCAAGACTCCCATGCCTACCAACGACCACCTCTGCACTGACGAAAATGGTAAAGAATTTGATCAGCGGGTATATCACTCAATGATTGGCTCTTTACTGTATGTATGTGCGTCTAGGCCAGATATAATGCTTAGTGTTTGCATGTGTGCACGTTTTCAAGCAAAACCGAAGGAATCACACCATAAGGTCGTGAAGCATATTCTTCGATACTTAGCTCACACACCAACACTAGGATTATGGTACCCTAAGGGCTCAAATCTTCATCTTGTGGGATATTCTGATTCTGACTATGCTAGTGAACGTGTGGATCGCAAGTCAACTTCTAGCACTTTTCATTTCCTCGGAAGATCATTATTCTGCTAGTCCTCAAAGAAGCAGAACTGCATTTCTCTCTCCACTGCCGAAGCTGAGTACATTGCTACTGGATCATGTTGTGCTCAATTGTTGTGGATGAAGCAAAACCTAAAGGACTACGACATCAACATGAAGAATGTGCCTCTCTACTGCGACAATGAGAGTGCAATCAAGATTGCATACAACCCAGTACATCATTCGAAGACTAAGCACATCCAGATTCGTCATCATTTTCTTCAGGACCATGTCCTCAAGGGCAATATCATCATCGAACATGTGAATACTAACGATCAACTAGCTGATATCTTCACCAAGCCCTTGGATGAGAAAAGGTTTTGCAAGTTGCGGTGTGAGCTAAATATCTTAGAATCTTCAAATGTTTTGTAAAAACATGCACACATCCTAACACTTATGCAAAATTGATGACTTAGATGTGCAACACACGAAGAATCGATTTTCGTCAACAAATGAAGAATATCACTCTTAGTGTGAGGAAATTAATGAAGAATTTGGTTCTCAGGGCCCTACGACAGTTGTACGCGGCGCGTGAAATCATCATTCTTATACGGTGGGTCTCGCCACCACCCAACTTTGAAATTCCTCAAGTAGTTGATTTTATTCAAACTTGTTTTTCTTTAAAGCTGAAATTCATCAACCTGACGCTTTGTCACAAAATCCTCAAGTTAGTCAAAATCTTCAAAACACTTGATGATTTACATTTGCCTATATATATATATATATATATATATATATATATATATATATATATATATATATATATATATATATATATAGAGAGAGAGAGAGAGAGAGAGAGAGAGAGAGAGAGAAAATACATCCTACCACCTAGGGATAGTTACCCCACATGTTCCATATACGATCATGCGGTAGTATATATATAAATTTATCATTTTTATTATGTTTATATATTATATATAAAAAATTCAAAGTGAGTTACATGAAAAAATTACAAGTTAGCCCATAGTTCTTATTATATTTGTGAAATACACATATTTTTGTACGTAAAAAAGAACATACACAATATATGATACATACTACCAAAAAAATAGTATATATACTACCTAAATATTACTATATACTACATACTACGCGTACATACTCTCCTCAACAACATTCACTTATAGCTATTTCTTCAATTTGATATTTCATCTAAATGAATGTGATTGGACCCTACCCCCTATGATTTACTCACCCAGCAATTCTTCATATGCGTTCTACTTGAAACTTTGTTAAAAATCCTCACTGTGTCCTTGTCAGCTGATGATTTTGCAACGAAATCCTGAAATCCTCAAAAATGATTTTTATATTGTTACACAGTAACTGAACCCCACTCCCCACGATCAAATAAGCACGATCTCCACCGCTCTAAACTTTGGCTACACGTGTCTTGTGGAGACAAATAGGCAAGGGCAGTTCGGTCCAAAAGAATCGGTCAGACAGTTTTCACCTGAGCTATAACTATGCCCTTACCCCTTATGTCCAAACTCTTCGTTCTCTCTCGGCATTCTCTCCGCCACATGAAAAACCTAGCGCCACCGCTAGAAGTTTCGTCGCCGGCGAGGAACAGCTTCACTGCCTCGACCTCTCCGTCGCCGAACTCATGCCGGAGCCGGAACATCTTCATCTGCCACCGCCGTAGCCGTCTTTTGCCGCCAAGTTAGGGCGTAGTGGAGTCGCACCAAAGAGCATCTACTGTTGCTACCTCTGTTCTTCGTGCTTGCTATATAGGGTAAATAAAAACCTATTTTTACTGTCCCTTTCGATCTACTATTTTACCTTAGATTCGTGAAATATGTTTTTCCGCAGTGTCTATCAGCTTCGCACACTCTATTCCTCAAACACTTGATGAATTTCACTAAGCCACTAAAATTATTCACGTAATTCCTCAATTGTGCAAATTTTCAATTTTGTACAACTCTGGAACCCAAGATCGGAGTGCTTAGACAAATTCCTCAACCCACTTGTCAAATTCCTCAAACTTTTAAAATTTTCAATTTCTTCAAATCTGAGAACGCATATGACCTCTCCAAATTCCTCGCACCTATACATTGTTCACAGGTACAAAATGTCAGCTGATGAATCTCTAGGTTCTCATCAACTTAACTCATTTGCAACATTTCTCGAAGAAAATTTGCCAGTGTCATCAGAATCCTCAAGAGTGAAAATTCCTCAGCAAAAGCCTCAGCTGAAGAAAATGGAAGATGACAGAAAGCAAAAGGGTGGCAAGAAACTCGAACAAAACACTGCAATTGATATCCCCAAGGATATATACCTTGACTATTGCACGCGAGATGAGCAAGAACCAATTCCAAAGAGGAAAATCAGGCTTCAAAAGATAGAACGCAGGTGGGCTAAGGAGTGGAAGGAATACCGCTTCGTTACTCCAAAGTATGCCAACAAATTCACCTTAAGCCACCTGGCAAAAGGCCTCCTCTCGAGGATCATCAGGTTGCACATCCTTCAAGCCTCAAAACTATTGATGATTATCCTGAGGAGAAAGACAAACACTTGTCAAAGCTTCCAAAGAAAGTAGAAGTTGCAGTGAGGATATTCAATGAGGAATCTGTTGTTGCTACTGCAGCCACCTTCTGTGCTGCTGCAGCTTCAGGCACAGCTATTCCTCAAGTGAAGCATGTGCCACAGAAACCAAAGGCTTCAAAGCCTAAAGAGCAATTGCTTCAGAAGGCTACGCCTGCGACAAAACCCTCAACAGCCACACAGGCATCAAAGCCTGAACACAAGCAGATTGTCAAGCAAGAGCCTGCTCACTCCAGCTCCTTTGTTCCATCTGCCACGAGCTCGGAGACAAAGTCTTCACCAACACCTTTGAGGACTAAAATGACTGCTGGAAGAGGCATCAGACCCAGCCCAAGCAAAGTCATCAAAGTCCCTTCTGCATCAGAAGGAAGTGATGAATATGATGATGAAACTCTTCAAGCCATCATCAGAAACAAGCAGGAACGCATCGCACAAGCTTCAGGCAGCGCCATTCCTCTTGCCATGGATCCAAAGGTCGTGTTGGACTACATCAATGTCTGGTATGATGACGCTAACACACCCATTGATGACTTGAAGCTTCCCCCGGGTATCATCCATATGGTGGCCACATTCATCAATGAGGCCAAATGGAAGGAGACACAAGCCAAGCAAACAAAGGCTGCAAAGCTGAAGAAGGAGAAATTCCTTAGACAGAATCTCCTAAACCTGACGCCTGATGCTCTTGTGTCAACCCAGGCGGAACTGAAGACTTTGACCGACAAGTATACCAAACTATCTGATCGTCAAAGTCTCAAGACCAATTTCATCAACTTTGCAACCAATGCAGTTGATGAATACAACAAGAAGGCTGCTCCTCCAACAAAACCAACGCATCCTGAGCCCAGCTATTCTGTTCATCTCACGGAGGAAGATGAAGAAAAAGACACCCCTGCTGAGGAAATGCCTCAAGAAAGCCGTGCTGATGCACCGGTTATTGAGGAAATAGCTAAGGACATTCCAGCTGATGAATCTGTGGCAGCTGATGAATCTGCACAAGCTGAAGAAAATGCTTCAGCTGAGGAAACTGCCAGGACTAATACTGCACCAGTTCCTGAAGAGAAAATTCCTTCACCTCAATCCTCAAAGGTGAAGAAAATGGTTCCGTCTGCATCAGACGTGAAGAAAACCAAGGTTGCCGAGAAAGAAGCAAAGCAAAGAAAAGCTTCTTTAACTCCAGAATCATCAGAGGCCAAGCGTCAAAAGACTCTTGATGAAACTGCTCCACTGGATGTTGTGCCTCTGAAGATAGCTCCATCATACACTATGGTCCCCTTCGGAATTGACTATGTCATTCGTGAAGAAGATGAGGAGATTCTAGTTGACGAAGAAATGAAAGACGTTGATTCTGACGAAACCATGGATGAGGAAATTCAAATTGATGACATTCCTCTGTCCTTCATTCCTCACAAGACGCCTGATGAAACTGCACAAGGATCAGCTGCACCAGCTGCAGATTTTGCCTCCTCCTCCAAGCAAATTCCTCAAGCTGAGGAAAACCCGAAAGAAAATCCTCAACCTGAGGTTTAGGCCGAAGAAAATCCTCAACCTGAGGTTCAGGCCGAAGAAAACCCTCAACCTGAGGTACATGCTGAAGAAAATGCTCATGTACCCAATACTGAAACTGCTATTGTGGTGGTCAACACTAAGACTGCAATGATAGTATCTCCTCAAGAGAAGCAACATAATCTCCAGCCTATGCAAAATCAGCCTTTTTCAAAGAGGCCAAAGTTTCAGAAGGAAGCGTTCTATGAAGAACGTATGTATCTCATCGGTGACAATCCTTATGACAAGCTTCACATCAGGCACAGGAAGTTTTGGACAAGGACTCAGCTCAACTATTATGCATCTGTGCTCTGTAGAAGAAACAAAATATTTTAGCACAGGCATATTCCTCATGTTGAGTTGGAAGAAATTCCTTGCTTTGCCCCAGTCCTCAACGTTCTTCATGAAGCCGAACTACTGCCACTTTGCACTGATATCTGTGATTGGAACAACGATATCATTCTTCAATTCTGTGCAACTTTGCACATCTCCGGAGACCCGAAGGATATCAACACTTGGGTGCTGGACTGGATGACATAGCACACACATTACAAGGCCCCTGCTACTGAGCTGCTGCGAGTACTTCTGGTGTCAATTCCCTCAGAACATGTTGTGATGATAAATGATGAACGGGAGTTTCCCAATAAGCTGATGGAAGTCCTCATGAAGCCTTTGCCCAAGGATCAGCCTCCAAGAACGACTTTTCTGGTTCAAGACTTGTAGTATGAACCCAAGATTGTCTATAGGATTCTATGCACTGTCATTGCTCCAATCAAGGGCCATGATGATGAAGAAGATGTTGTAGGCATCATGAAGAATATCCTCTTCAACATCATCCATGGCATCCCTATAAACCTTCACGACTTCTTCCTGAGGACTCTGGCTGACAATGCTATGTTACCCTTCGACCTGAAGATTTACGCTCCATGGATCATGAGATTCATCAGACGCAGGTCAGGCATCAACTATCATGCTGATTTCAACAATCATATTGGATATATGCCTCCTATCAGAGTCAATAAAAAGACTTTTGAGCCTGTTGAAGGAAAAGGAAAATCAGTCATCGATGAAGGTAGTCGGCCCCTTGATGGCCAGTTTCGTGAACCAGATGCATATTCTTCATGGGATGATACTGAAACTCAGGAGCCACCTAGCCCAGTTGCCCCAAGGGTGATGACTAACCGGAACTACTCCTTAGTCTTCATCAGAAGGTCGATCAGAATCACAAATGGGTAAAACGTCAATTCAGTGCCATTGTGAAAACCCTCAACGAGACCCAGAATGCAGTGAAGAAAAATCACTACTATCTTCATGAGGTTTTTGATCGCATCTGGGCCACTTTGGCTCATTTAAAGACTCAAGAAGAACTTGATGAATTGGAATTCACTGAGGACTTCGATTGGTCGTAGCCTCCCAAGAGGAAATTCAAGCCAATCCTAGTTCCAGACCTTGAGGACAGCTCCTTTTCTTCATTCCGCACTTCAGAATCTGATGAAGATCAAGAAGACACTGCCACAAGCCCAAGGAGGAAGCCCGCCAAGAATCCTCACACGTCTTCTTCATCAGCCAAGAAGTGAAAGTCTTCAAGGGGTGTTAGTCCTCAGTTTTGTCCCTTTTCGTCACTTGATGACAAAGGGGGAGAAATCTGAGAGTTAGTCTTCACGCGGGATATATTTTGGGGCTTATGAACTTTATTAAGTTACAAACTCTTGGTTCTTCTGAAGTGTTTTATGTAATGAGTTGTAACTTAAGCCCGATGGTACTCTGACGCTTTTGAACATTTTTCTTCGCATGCTTATTCCTCAAAATATTAATGCACACATGCTAAAATTCGTCAGATACCATTTGTCATCATGCATTCTCAAATTCTTCACATTATATGTCATATGTATGCATGATTTACAAGACTCAGGGGGAGATCTCCATGATATAAATCATCAATGTGCATTTGTTGTGAAAAGCAAAAACCTCAAGATATGCACATCTTCAGGGGGAGTCTATGTGTATCTTGATTTCAAATTCCTCAAATGAGTATTTACACTTCATATTTTTATCCCCGTTGAAGACTTAACCTAATTGTCATCAACCACGAAAAAGGGGGAAATTGTAAGTGCATCTAGTACCCCTTAGTGATTTTGGTGGTTTGAACACTTACATGTTAAGTATATAATGTGTTCATGAGTGTACACATGATCTATAAGTCGCCGAGGAGTGTGAAATATTCGATGAATATTGACCCCTAAAAATGTATATCTTTGGCTGAAGAAATTGGTCTTCTGCTGAAGACTTTGATCGCGAAGAAATTGCGATGAAAATAATATTCCTCATGAAGATATTGAAGATGAGGAATTCGGTGTGTCCTGAAGAAAAATGATTCGAGGACTTTGAAGCGTGAAGATTTATTCTTTGCGTTTCATTTTCTTCACTCTTGAGTCATAGGAACACCGTACTGTTAAAGGGGGTCAAGGTAACACTTCGGAATGAATTTCCTCATGGTGCTCAACCCAAGCCTAATCCTACCAAAAGCCTCAAGTGAGGAATATGAGAGACATGAGAACTCTCACAGTTGAGGATCCCGACCGTTGACGCAATTCGTGCCACATCACCAATCTTATCCACACCAACAGTCATATTATTTAAGGGCATTAATGTCAAATCATGTCGGGATGCTCCCAGGCTATAAATAGCCGCCCCCACAACCATTAGCTGGTTGGCTGCTCCATGAGAAACTGACACCTGTCATTTAGAGCAACCCAAATTCCTCAGAGTCTTCGAGAGTAAATCATCAGTGAGGAAATACCCCAAACACCAAACCACAAACCAAAAACCAAGTGATTGAGCATCAGTGAAGAATTTATTCATGTGTGGGACTGAAGCCTTTTACCTTTGAGGACTGTGCATCCTCCAGACGGTTATGCGTCATGGTCGAGAGCAATCCAGCACTCAATTGTGGATCGCCGGGTGACCAAGTTTGTGAGGGTTTGGAAGTCTGCCCAGAAGACTTACCACGAGTGTTGGGCGAGGACTGTTTGTTCTTAGCTCATGGAGAATACGGTAGGGACTGTGTGTCCCGGGACTATGTGTCCTTTGGTTTCAATACCAAGCCGCTTCAAACCAGACGTACAAATGTCACAACAGTTGGAACTGGGTCATCAACCGTTGTCTTCACTATGATACGAGTTCTATTTCTTCAACTCTTTCAACTCCTCAATATTGTTTGTTGAAGATTTGCATTGTCACTGTTTGAAGAATTTGTTGAAGACTTTCTCTGAAATTCCTAAACCTCAAATTCTTCACGCGAATTAATCCTCACATGTTGTCTCTAAGCCTGCGTACTGTGCAAACTGTTTTTCATAGTCCTCATCTTGTAAACTGATGTAGTGATACTTTGCACCCATGATCCTTTGTTGTTTCCGCTGCAAGTTAGTCATCAGTGAGGAATTTCCTCAAAAGGAATTTTTCCTCAGTGATGAAATTCTAAAAATCTCCTATTCACCCTCTCTAGTCGATATAACGCACTTTCACTTTTTATGTTAGATGCTTGTTTCTTTCGACATGATTTTTATTTGCAAGAAATCAACAAAAAATTGCATAGTAACAATGTGTTCAGAAATCTATCGCTCTTGTACAGTTCACGAATAATTATTTTGTGATATATTTTCTTACTAAGCATAGCCTCATATTAACATGCTTTCCTAATTGTTGTTTCAAGTATAAAAAACATGTTCAACTTCTTTTTGTTTCATCATGTTCTCAAGCACCCGAGGAAGCAAGGTTGGATAGTTTTGGCATGCACCTCCCGTCTCGCCCTACGTCGCGCTCACATCCAATCCCGCCTCGCCACCACCGCCGAGCCGGACTCTCCTTGCATCGCATCCGAGTTGGACTGGCTCCACCTCATCTCACCCTACTCCATTGTGTCCCCACGCATCTCCGCCTCCCACGTGCATGCTCCGCCATGTTGCAGCTCCGTCCATGCCGCTATGGGTCGCCGGTGCCACCCCGACCAACGCACGCGCCGGCAACTCGCGGCTCTAGCCGAACCTCCTATGTAGTACCACGGATGATGACCTGTAGCTCCTCATCCTTGACCTCGGGGGAGCCATCCAGGACCCAACGCCTCTCCCTTGACACGATGCTGGTCAACGCCAAGGAGGTCGCGTGCACCGCTGCGCTTTCGTCGCGATGGTGCAACCTCTTTGCTAGCCGCTCCCGCCGTTGTCCTCCGCGGCGGCCTCACTGCACCTCGCCAGCCACTCCCGTCATCACCGAGATGCCCCGACCGCTTCGGTCCCGTCGTTGTCCTTCGCCGTCGTCTCGCCGAGCCGACCTCACCACACGTTACCAGCCACTCCGACCATCGCCCAGCCGCCCTAGTCGCTCTGCCTTGCCCCTCCTTCCGTCGCTCCGGCTCCTCCACCGAGCACGCGCGTCCATGGATGGCCCCGTCTCGCCCCGATTCTGCCTCGCTTGCTCATAGCACGCGAGCCGCCGGCCCGCTCGCTCCCTCGCGTGGGGTTTCGTCGGCGACATCTCCCGCACATCACCCGCCGCGGTATCCACCCTCCCTAAGAGCATCTCCAACAGCCGCGCCCAAAAAATGCGTTTGCCGCGCGCGCTTCGGCTGCTTTAGCGCGGGGATAGGCGCTGGCTCCAACAGCCGCGCTATAATGCAGCGCGCGCGCGCCGCTCCAGGAGTGCCCAAAAATGCAGCGCGCGCACAACATTTTTTAATAAATAGATTGCATTAAAATAAAAAGGATACAAAGTTATTTTACATAGATTGCAACTAGATAGGTAGTTCGAAAACATAGATAGATAGTTCGGTGCTAGATAGTTGGACAACATAAAACTAATCCCAGTCGCTCCAATCATCTGCACCATCATCATCGTCGTTGGTGTCGTCAGAGGTTGACAGCCAGATGTCCAACCAACGCTCATCTTCTTCAGTGAAGAAGGACCTCCCGCCTGCATTGACGATGTCGGCGTGCGCACTCGCCAATGCCTTCCGCCGACGCCTGTCCAACCGTTCCTCACGGCGCCGGCGCGTGTCCTCCTCGCGGCGCCTTGCCCAATATTCCTGCTCGTAGGCGACGTCCTCCGGGTGGCGCCGGCGCCACTCTGCCATGACCCGCTCGTCCTCCTGTGCGACGAGGAGGCGGCGCTGCAGCGCATTGTGCTCCGCACGGTCTTGTGCGGAGTTTAGACGAGGTGGCGGGGCGACGTCTAACGCCTGCTGGAGCGTGTGGACGTCCTGGAAGTTCATTTGGCGGCGCGGCCTGCCTAGGCGCCACGCCGCCGCGTCGAACGCGCGGGCGGCCTTGTGCGCCGTGTCGTAGGTTCCGAGGCTAAGCCGGAGATCGCCGAAGCGTATCTCGGCGTAGAACCCGCCGTTGGGGCGTTGGCGGACGTCGCGGTTGCCGACGCAGAACGGCGGCGCGGCGGGGGCGGCGCGCTGGAGCGGTGGCGGCGCGCTGGGGCAGCGGCGGCGCGAGAGGCAGAGGGAGAGAGAGAGAGAGAGCGGAGCGGTGTCGCGAGGGAGCGGCAGCGCGATGCGCTTTTATAGGCGCGCTCGACGCGGCGCCGCAAAAATGGCGCGCGAGCTGCCGCCTTTTCGCGCGCGCGCAAGCGGCTCCCGCGCGCTCGGTTTTTCCACCGCCGCTGGAGCACGCCATTCTGTCCCGCGTGCGCTAAAATGAATGTTTACCGCGCGCGTCTTTTTGCGCGGCTGTTGGAGGTGCTGTAACTCCCTCCTCCTATTCAGTGCGCCGGCTCGTGTCTCGTCGTCTTGTTGCATCTATATGGCTCCCTGGCCTCCACACCACTGCACCCCGGCCGGCTCCCACGTCGCTCAACTGTCATGCTCGGTTAGAGAAAGTGGAGAAAGAAAAATGAACTGGTGGGAAAAGAAAAAAGGAAGTGGGGTCTGACTGGAGGAAAGAAAGGAGAGGACGGGTGCCGAGCCAGCTAAAAAAGGAACAAGTGCATTTGGTAGTACTGCTCTAGGTCTGTGTTCATCTGGGCATACGACCGCGTTCATCCAACAGAAGTATCATATGTTATTTGTCTTATCTATTTTTAATATATATTAATTCATCCAGGAATAGATACTCTCGTGCTCAATAACTTTTATGCAGGCAATTATTCATGGGTAAATCTAAGTTAAAGCGTGCGCATAATGGCGTTTTCGTGCGGCGGGCTCATGCATGCGGATTCCACCAGCGTCGCTGCAGTATTTCGCCGGTGGTGCATGCTGAGCGCTACAACACATGTGTGCATGCTGCTGGTGAGCTACAGTCCAAAGTACAAAGTACAACATGCATTTGCATGCTTCACTACAGTGTCCAGTGGCAGTGATTTGCATTTTTGCGTAGAAGCTTGCCGTGTTTTTCAACTAGCACAAGTTTATTATCTATTGAACAATGTTTGACTGCATGTTACGTATTAAAAAATCAGATGGCTATAAACAACACGGCAAGCTTCATGACAATTTAACACTATTAACCGGATAGGCAAGCACAACATATTCTCGCAATTGGATGTTAATTTTGGCAAGCTATATGAAAAAAATGACAACTCGGCATAATTAAAATCGACAACTAGTGTGCAACTTTTCTTGGCACGCTGTATGAAATAAAACTGGCAACTCAGCAGAATTAAGATGACAATTAGTGTGTATTTTTTCGGCAGGCTATATGAAATAAAAATGCCAACTCGACATAATTAAAATGACAACTAATCTGTATTTTTTTACCTGAAAAAAATAAATAATAACTATTGTTTGGAAGCCATATGAAAATAAAATGATAACTCTTGCCACAAATAAAAACTAACAACTAGAATGTAAAAAGCTGGCAACTAAGTTAATTTAATCAGGCCATTAAGTGACTCATAATCTGACAACTAAGTGATAGTAATCTGGCAACTATTGATGAAAAATAAAAAGTTGTCGAAACATGTCGACATGGGATCTAGTTTTGAAGATCTCGTCGCGAGGAAGCTAACGGTGAAAGCGGATCGTCAATTGGATTTACGGTTGAGGAGATAAAACTTTTTGAAAATTCAAAGTTAGAGGAATCTTTGGTGATGTCACGTTTTTTAATTGGTTTGCATGCATGTGAGATAACCGCCGCATGGGAAGGTGCTGGTGCGGCGCCGTTGTGTAGTAGCATCCATTATTCATTACAGAATCGGTGATATATTGCGCATATCATCATGCATTAGCATCCGTCCACGCCACACCGCCCAGTGCGCGCATACAAGCCACCGCCCCATTGATCCAGGCCACATCAACACGCCACAGTCGACTCGCCATCTGTGCCGGTTTACAACGCCATGGCTAACTCACGCGTCCATGCCGGCTTACAACGCCATGGTTGAGTCATGTGTCCATGCCAAGTCACTGGTCAGCTCTCGTGTCTACGTCAACACGTCGGTGCCGCAATCTCCCGTACGAGCCGCCCAACGGACATGCACAAGCCACTGTACATGCGATTCGATCTACATCAACACACCGAGCCGTGATCGCCCATACGAGCTGCCCAACGGACACGCGCAAGACGCCGTCCCCGCGCTCCTGCGCTCCGGTGTACTCCAACAACGCTGGAGCAAGAAAGAAATATATATCTATTATCAACCTCCACCCGCACAGGGTTGCCCAAAATAGGCGCATTGGCATGTTATCCCCTCGGTTCGGTCTGCTTCAGCACATCGAAGAAATAAGAGTCAGACACGGAGGAGACATCCCTGGAGAAGCAACAATTTGAGCCGGCCACCATTGAGCCAGCAATTCAAAAGCCAACAACAAAGAAAAAATGATGACCCTCGAGGAGCCAGAAAAGCCATACCAAGTGAGAATAGCAAAGAATGGGTCAAGAGGCATATGAACTCAGTTTGTCCATGACATTTGCCAAAGATATACGATGAGCATCACGAAGGTCATCAACTCGACATATCGTCTCGAGTTTCAATAAATACCATCATTGAGTTGTTAACTTTACACCGGCTTATGCTATAGCCAAGTATGAAGACTCTCAAGCCGCCTCCTCGAGTCGACTTAAGACTCGGGGGCTACACAGACATGGCTCGACAAATTTAGTCGTCGTCAACAAATACAAGAACCCCGGGTCATTGCAAAGAAGATAACCCGGTCCTAGGGTTGATACCTTATTGGCAGAAAAATAAAGGTCACCAGAGAGGACTAGCTGCCACGATGCGCAGTTCAAACATGGGTGTTGTCGTGGGTATAAGTCTGACAGTAGATGTGTAGGGTACGAAAGGATGGGCAGAGCCTTAGCTACGACGAGGTTGTATGAGTTCAGGCCCCTCTACGGTGGAGGTAAAAGCCCTACGTCTCAGTGCTCTTGGGAGCTTGTTGTCGAGTGGAATAGGGGTTACAGTGAATTGCCAACCCCTGCACCAGTGGGGAAGGGCGGCTTATATAGAGTGCGCTACCCTTCATAACGGTTCGGTGCACAGGGGTGGAGTGGTGGCGAATAACTGCATACGTTACAGGTAATGTATGTCTTAAATGCTAATAAGGTACATGGAAACGTATGACCGTTGCCCTCCAGGGGGGTTACGATGTACAGAGTAGAATCCAGTCGGTAAGTTTGGTACGCTCCCGGTAAGTTTGGTACGCTCCGAATGCTCATCTCCGACTGGATGATGTAGGAATCGTCACCGACTGGATGATGGGAAGTCCTTAATTCAATCGGAACTGACTAAGGGCCTTATCCCTTATGAAGGGTAGTCCTTGGGTAGGACCCATTGGGCAGGCCTATGACCCTACCCTAGGACTATAACCCCATCATTAGTCCCCGAATGGATTGGGGTTGGAACAATGAAGCGATGCTTGGAGTACGGATCCGACTGGTATGGATGCGACTTTGGCGTTTTTTGCCTCGATCCATTTTATCCTCTTGACCAGTGATCCGAGTGGATGTATTTGTGAAACGAACCGTCAGGGACCGAGTGTTTCCGTGGAATCTTTTGACGTGACCAATCAACTGACACCGGCGGATTTTCTGGGATCCTCAAATTTTGGTTGCCGCGCGCTCGGCGGGGATGACGACATCGTAATCGAGTAGTATCTGCCGCCTCGATTTCCGTGCCTTCATCTCCTCCACTAATATCGCAGCGACCGGTTGGGGGATAAGATTTCGGGGCCACCTGCTAGTGACCCAGTTGGAACCTTATTTAAACCTCTTCAGCGAGGGTTTTTCGTTGCACTCGCCTGATAACTCGCACTTGCCCCGCTTCTCTCGTGACCTCCTACGCATGCCAAGCTCCTTCCTTACCCTCCTCCCCCGCGGATCTGCAGCCTCCACCATGACGAAGGGACAGACGAGGAAGCTCGAGGCGCGGAAGAAGAAGAAAGCGGCGGCTCGCGCTCAGCGGCGGCAGCGAGCACTACCGACGGGTTGGATCCAGGGGGATTTCCTCCCCTCCACGGTGACGGTGGCGGACATGCTGGAGCTGGTGGAGCAAGGCATGATCGAGCACAAGACATGGAGGTTGCCGGCGGAGGGCGAGACGGAGCCGACGCCCCAGGAGGGGAGCGCGTCCTGCTGCTCAGTCACGTGTACTGAGGCTTCTCTCTGCCTCCTCATCCCTTCTTCAGAGGTATAATGAACCACTTCGGGGCGCAGCTCCACCATTTTCCTCCCAACGCAATAGCTCATCTCCCTGCCTTCATCGTGCTGTCCGAGTGTTTTATCGGCTGTCCTCCCCATTGGGGGCTCTTCAAGCACATCTTCTCTGCTAGATCTCAAACCATCAAAAGACTTAGCCAGTCGGACGACAAAACTCACCTCCTCCAGCTCCGCGGAGGCTTAGGCTTCCAAAAGAAAAGTAAAAGTAGCTATCCCGCTCTTCAGTTGTCTGAATCCGTTAGGAACTGGCAGTCGACTTGGTTCTACTGCCAGGACGTTGCGTGTCCGAATGCCACAACTGGACTGCCACCTTTTAGCCTAGACCGTCCGGCTCCGCCTAGGCAGCTTGCGCTCACGAAGATGGAGAAGATCCAGATTCAACCTTTGGTCAATGCACTGGTAGAGGTCGTCCGAAAGGGAGTCACTGGCATAGATTTGCTGGAGATTTTTATGGGTCGGCGTATCGAGCCTTTGCAAGCTCGACACCACGCCATGTGGCACTACACGGGGCCTGCGGACTCCACTCGGACTAACCCCGAGTGCGTGACCGGGGAGCTTGTGACGTCGTGGGTTCGCAACATCACAGGCGCTTGCGATAACCCCAGAGGAGTCCGGCGAGTGAAGCCCTTCCGCGCAGACAACCCTCCTCCGAATGAGGTGAGTATAACTTGTCGAGTGCACACAATTGTCTTAGATTTATCGCTTTTTCTTGTATCACTGTCTGACGTCTGATGTTGTCGACTGTATCTCGTGCAGGTGTGGACCAACTGGTTTTCTCCCGTCTCGAATGGGAATCCGGCTGAGGAAGAGGAAGGCAGCCAGGAGGGCAGCATGGAGAGCGTCGAGTACGTCTCCGACAGTGGGGAGACGGAGGAGGAGTCCGAAGAAGAAGAGGGGGAAGATGAGGAACAGAACTCGCCACCCCCACCACGAGAGCCTCGAACTAAACGCCGCCATGAACCCGCGGCTCCGTGGGCTCCTCGAGCGGCCTCGAGTGCCCCGCCAGCTCCTCGTGTGGTTCTGAGTGCCTTGCCAGCTTCTCCCGTGGTTCCGGGTGCTCGGAGCACAAAGAGGACCAGGGACTCTGCTGCTGAGCCCGCGGGCCAGCCCTCTAAGGTGGCCAAACCGAGTGGATCCAAGCCTCGGAAGGCTTTGCCGCGGATGAGGATCGCCGTTCCCGTCGCCTCAGCGTAAGTGTATTGTTCTTATATCTTCCTCCAGTATTTGATTGAACTCAAGCTTATTGGTCGAGTGAACTTTACTCGACAGAGCTGCCACCTCCGCCAGTTCTCTGCCACGCCAGGAAGACGAACCCATGGATACGGACAACGTTGTCACATCCCAGCAAGGTATGTCGTGGCGACTCGGAGAGCTTACATTATTGTTTCACGAATTCTGTCTTTGGTCTTGCCTTTTTTCCTGTGGTCTCACGTCATTCAGTCGGGCTTCCTTCAGAGGTGATTCATGTGGAGGAGGACGACCATAAGAGGTCTGAGCCAGCTGCGGTGCCTGTCCTTGAGGCCGTTCCATCTGCTACTACTCCCGCCACGGACGCGCCGCCAGCTGAGACGGTGCCGTCGACTGAAACGGCGCTCATTGCTGCTGAACCGAATGGAGCTGGTCTTGGGATGCCCAAGGAGCCTCTTGTGGTGTCAGGTCCGTCGACCGTCCAGTACGACGCCCAACGCCTCCCGGAAGATCAGGTGGGAGCTGCCAAGGGAGCCATGGTGCAGGCGGAGTTGATGGCGGGCGATGCCAAAAGAGCGTACGGCTCCATCGCGTCTGTGTACAAGCGAAGCTTGGAACTCCGGGACAATATCCGAGTAAGTGGGCTAGTAAGTATTTGCTTTCCCCTTGTAACCCACTAGGTGTTTAAGCAATATACTCAGATGCAGGATGATTATTTTGCAGTGGGTTCACTCTTAGTGAACCCAGTGGGTGTAGTCCCCGAGACTTGTGTCGAGTGCTTGCACCGACAGTTGTCTTTATATACATTTTCTTTAAGTTGATCAGATCAAAACTAATCTGTTCGAATGTTACCGGTGGGGGCACTCCGAGTGCACCTACTGGATTAGTCCCCGAGAGTAATTTTACTCAGGTCGGGTAGTAGTAGCCTCATAGGCTTGTTTTTGTTATGTATCTCAATAGGGCGGACCTGTTTGAGCTTCACGCCAGTGGGGTCACTCTTAGTGAACCCACTGGGTGTAGTCCCCGAGACCGCTGTCGACTGCTTGCGTCCGTAGGGGTCTGAAGAACTTCGAGTTTTTATTGTTTTCCTTGCTGAATTTGTCTGATCGTCTCTTCGCGCTGACTTGCAGAAGACTTGCGAGATGGGATCGGCGTACAACACTGTGAAGGTTGAAAAGATTCAATTTTCTGCGGAACTGGATGCAACAATGCTTGCCTTGGCTGGTCTGAAGGGTGTTTTGGCTGAACGAGAGAAGTCCTTGGAGGAATCTCGTGAGGCAAACAAGGCATTGGTGGCCGAAATGGAGAAAATAGGGAAACAAAGAACCGAGCTGATGGGGCAGATGAAGGTGATGAACACGCGGTGCATATCACAGGAGAAGTACGTCAGTGACTGGGCGAGGAAGATGATTGCGCTTCTCGGTGGTAAGTTTTGTTTTTCCGAGTGCTTCTTGACTGTGAATTTCATTCTGCGCTTACTTTCTGCTCGTCTTGTCTTTGCAGATTTTTGTATGGACGCTGAGGCTGAAGCAGCTGACGTTGAGCGGTCGGTTATTCCGAACGTTCCACTCGGCGAGGACGCCAATCGAGACATGCCCCGGGCGCACATTCGCCTGGGCAAAGTGGGACCTTTCATCGGTCGACTGAGAGAAGTCGTCGGCCAAATCGACAAGGAGTTGTGGCCCGAAGACGAGTCCCGGCAGGAAATGGAAGGGTTGATGACTCAGCTGGAGGACGTCCCAAACCGAGTGCAGGCGTGGAAGAAGTCTGCTGCTCGCTGTGGTGCGGACGTGGTGCTGTCGCTGGTCCGAGTGCACTGCAAAGAGGCTCGCGAAGAGAAGCTGAAGGCGCTGCAGGTCGCAAACACCAATAAGCTTCGATTCGAAGATTTCATGGAGACCTTCCTTGAGAGCGCCACTCGTATCGCAGACCGGATCGACCTCAACACTTTCGTGGAGCCTGCCAGTCCCAGTGCCAGTCCTGACGACGCTTGAGAAGACTTTTACCTCGGTATGCCGAGTGTTACTTGTATCAAACTTTGGCCACTGCTGTTGGCCGTCACATTCGTGGTTCGGTGTGGATAAGTTTGATCTACATCGAACCGACTATCTTTAAACCAACTTTGAATTTGAATCGAATCTTTTGCTATTCCTTTGCCAAAGAGTTGTTGACACGATTTTGGCTCGTGGTTTTTGTTTGGCGTTTCTTGGTGAAGCCAATGGCAAACATGCGGAGCATGTAATTGTTAGTTGTCTTGACATCTGCATGAGCCTCACTGAGGGTCTGCTGAGTCTCCGAGTGGATCTGTAGGATACACTCGAAGGCAATTGTGTACTTAGGCGATTCGTGATCGCGGCTAAGTCGTCGAGTGCGACTGTAAGGTCGTACTCAGAGCGAGTTGTTACTCATGTAATTGTCAGTTGTCTTGACATCTACATGAGCCTCAATGAGGTTCTGGTACTCATGTAATTGTCAGTTGTCTTGACATCTACATGAGCCTCAATGAGGTTCGTGCTACTCATGTAATTGTCAGTTGTCTTGACATCTGCATGAGCCTCAATGAGGGCCAGCTAAGCCTCTGAGTGGATCTGTAAGATACACTCAAAGGAAGCTTTCTACTTAGGCGATTCTTGGTCGTAGACAAGTCCCCGAGTTCGACGTTTAGTGAACACTCGGAGAAAGTTAATACTTAGGCGATTCTGGATCGCGGCTAAGTTCCCGAGTGTGACGTTTAGTGCACACTCGGAGAAAGTTTGTACTTAGGCGATTCTTGATCGCAGCTAAGTCCCCGAGTGCGACGTTTAGTGCACACTCGGAGAAAGTTATTACTTAGGCGATTCTGGATCGCAGCTAAGTCCCCTAATGCGACGTTTAGTGCACACTCGGAGAAAGTTTGTACTTAGGCGATTCTGGATCGCAGCTAAGTCCCCGAGTGCGACGTTTAGGGCACACTCGGAGAAAGTTATTACTTAGGCGATTCTGAATCGCAGCCAAGTCCCCGAGTGCGACGTTTAGCGCACACTCGGAGAAAGTTTGTACTTAGGCGATTCTTGATCGCAGCTAAGTCCCCGAGTGGGACGTTTAGTGCACACTAGGAGAAAGTTATTACTTAGGCGATTTTGGATTGCAGCTAAGTCTCCGAGTGCGACGTTTAGTGCACACTCGGAGAAAGTTAGTACTTAGGCGATTCTGGATCGCAGCTAAGTCCCCGAGTGCGACGTTTAGGGCACACTCGGAGAAAGTTAGTACTTAGGCGATTCTGGATCGCAGCTAAGTCCCCGAGTGCGACGTTTAGTGCACACTCGGAGAAAGTTTATACTTAGGCGATTCTTGTTCGCAGCTAAGCCCCCGAGTGCGACGTTTAGTGCACACTCGGAGGAAGTTAGTACTTAGGCGATTCTGGATTGCAGCTAAGTCCCCGAGTGCGACATTTAGTGCACACTCGGAGAAAGTTAGTACTTAGGCGATTATGGATCGCAGCTAAGTCCCCGAGTGCGACGCTTAGTGCACACTCAGAGAAAGTTTATACTTAGGCGATTCTGGTTTGCAGCTAAGTTTTTTTTCTTTTTTTTAAGATCGGAGTCTGCGAACGCGGAAGGATTTTGAATCTGCAAAAAACTCAATCTGCTTTGTATTACTTCAATGATACTTGTTCTTTACATTGCTTCAGTCGACGGTCACGTGTAGAAGCGCTTCAGGAGATCTCTGTTCCATGCTCGCGGCTCGTCCGTTTCCCTGTCGAGGTTGTAGAGTCGACATGCTCCGTTATTCAGCACCTTGGAGATGATGAAGGGTCCTTCCCAGGCGGGAGACAACTTGTGAGGTCTCTGCTGATCCACTCGGAGCACCAGGTCGCCTGCTTGGAATGTACGACTCCTGATGTGTCGCGCGTGAAAGCACCGCAGATCTTGTTGATAAATGGTTGAGCGAGTCAGTGCCATCTCACGCTCCTCCTCTAGAAGATCCACTCCGTCTTGCCTTGCTTGCTCTGCTTCAGCTTCGGAGAAGAGTTCAACTCGTGGAGCATTGTGAAGCAAGTCACTCGGAAGGACTGCCTCTGCTCCGTAAACGAGGAAGAATGGGGATTGCCATGTAGATCTATTTGGGGTTGTGCGGAGACCCCAAAGTACCGAAGGCAGCTCGGTGACCCATGCGCCGGCGGCATGTCCCACTTCTCGCAGGAGTCGAGGCTTCAAACCTTGCAGAATAAGTCCATTCGCCCTCTCTGCTTGCCCGTTTGTTTGGGGATGCGCCACAGATGCAAAATCCACTCGGATACCTTGGCCTGTACAGAAACCTTTGAATCTGTCCGAGTCAAAGTTTGTTCCATTGTCAGTGATTATGCTGTGAGGTACCCCGAATCTGGAGATGATGTCCCTGACAAACTTGATGGCCGTAAGGGCGTCGAGCTTCTTGATGGGCTTGGCTTCAATCCACTTTGTGAACTTGTCGACTGCCACCAACAGATGTGTGAATCCCCCTTGGTCTGTCCTGAATGGACCGACTGTATCTAATCCCCATACTGCAAACGGCCAAACAAGAGGGATTGTCTTCAACGCAGATGTTGGTTTGTGGGACTTGTTAGAGTAGAACTGACAGCCTTCACATCGGTCGACCATATCTTTCGCCATCTCATTCGCCTGCAGCCAGAAGAAGCCAGCTCTGAATGCTTTGGCGACGATTGCCCTTGAGGAGGCGTGATGACCGCAGGTTCCCGAGTGAATTTCTTCCAGGATTAACTGTCCCTCCTCAGGGGAGATGCATCATTGAAGGACGCCTGAAACGCTTTCTTTGTACAACTGGCCATCAATGACAGTGAACGACTTTGACCTGTGGACGATCTGTCTGGCTTGGACTTCGTCTTCTGGTAATTCTTGCCTCAGGATGTATGCAATAAACGCACAGTCCAATCGGGGATGATAGCAAGAATATCCATGATCAAATCAACCACAGCAGGGACTTCGACTTCAGTCGGATCTGTCGAGCTCTTTGGTTGTACTGGTTCCTCTGTGAAAGGATCTTCTTTAACTGAAGGAAGGTGGAGGTGCTTGAGGCAGACGTCACTCGGGACTGGTCTCCGAGTGGATCCGGGTTTTGCCAACTCATCAGCTGCTTGGTTTTTCAGTCGCGGAACATGGTGGAGTTCCAGACCTTCAAACTTTTTCTCGAGCTTCCTCACTGCATTGCAGTATGTGGTCATGGTGGGGTTCCTGACATCCCACTCCTTCATCACTTGATTAACCACCAAATCCGAATCGCCATAGACCATCACACGACGGACGCCGAGTGCGATGGCCATGCGCAGTCCATAAAGGAGAGCTTCATACTCTGCCTCGTTGTTGGAGGAATCAAAGTGTATCTGCAAAACATACTTGAGTTTGTCACCCTTTGGCGATATGATCACAACGCCAGCGCCGGAGCCATTCAACATCTTGGACCCATCGAAGAACATTGTCCAATGAGCCGAGTAGATGTGGGTCGGTTGCTGTTGTTCTACCCATTCTGCTATGAAGTCAGCCAGAGCTTGAGACTTTATAGCTTTCTTGGCCTCGAACTTGATGTCGCAGTATAACATCTCCATTGCCCACTTCGCCACTCGGCCCGATGCGTCCCGATTGTGTAGGATTTCCGACAACGGAGCATCAGAAACGACGGACACCGAGTGGTCTTGAAAATAATGAGCCACCTTCTTCGCAGTCATGTAAATCCCGTAGATAAGTTTTTGATAATGCGGATACCTCTGCTTGGAAGGAGTCAGGACTTCGGAGACATAATACACTGGTCGCTGAACCTTGTATGCTTTGCCTTCTTCTTCCCGTTCGACTGTGAGAACAGTGCTGACGACTTGATTTGTATCCGCGATGTAAAGAAGAAGGGGTTCTTTACTGAGCGGAGCAGTAAGAACCGCTGGGTGGAAAGTAGGACTTTGAGGTCGTTGAATGCGATTTGGGCTTCGTCTGTCCACTCGAAAGTATCTGATTTCTTCATGAGTCGGTATAGAGGAAGTGCCTTCTCGCTGAGTCGACTGATAAACCTGCTCAAAGCCGCTAGGCAACCTGTGAGTCTTTGAACATCGTGTATTCCGACCGGCCGCTCCATTCGGACGATGGTCCCGATCTTTTCGAGGTTGACATCGATCCCTCGTTCGGAAACGAAGAAAACGAGTAACTTTCCGCTGGGAACACCGAATGAACACTTGGCTGGGTTGAGCTTGATATCGTACCTACGAAGGTTGGCGAATGTTTCTGCCAAGTCAGTCAGCAGGTCAGAACCTTTGCGTGACTTGACTACGATATCATCCATATACGCCTCCACATTCCGACCGATCTGGTCGAGGAGGCATTTTTGGATCATGCGCATAAAGGTTGCTCCTGCATTCTTCAAACCAAATGGCATAGTGATGTAGCAGAAGCACCCGAATGGGGTGATGAAGGCTGTTTTTAATTCATCGGGGCCATACAGAAGGATCTGATGATAGCCCGAGTAGGCATCCAGGAATGACAAACGCTCGCAACCTGCAGTCGAATCAAAATTTGATCGATGCGGGGGAGCGGAAAATGGTCTTTCGGGCAGACCTTATTGAGATGCTTGAAGTCGATGCACATTCGGAGCGACTTGTCTTTCTTGGGCACCATGACAACATTGGCGAGCCACTCGGAGTGGTGTACCTCGCGAATGAAGTTGGCTGCCAAAAGCTTAGCCACCTCTTCTCCGATTGCCTTCCTCTTGTGCGCGGCGGACCGACGCAGGCGTTCTCGGACAGGCCGAGCGGCGGGATCCACATGCAGTCGGTGCTCAGCCAACTCCCTGGGTACACCTGGCATGTCAGCGGGCTTCCATGCGAAGATGTCCCAGTTCTCACGGAGGAATTGGATGAGCTCGGCTTCCTATTTAGGGTCGAGGGTGGTGGAGATGTTCGTCGGGGCAGTGGTGTCGTCCGTCGGGTGGATGCTGACCTTCTTCGTCTCTCCCGCCGACTGGAATGCAGACTACAAAGCTGGCTTCTTCGAACGCATCAAGTCGGCGGGGTCGACTGTTTTCTTGTACTCGTCAAGCTCGAGGACAGCCATCTGCTGATCGACGATCCTCGATCCCTGCTGCAGACACTCCTCGACCCGCTGCCGATTGCCGGTGATAGTGATCACACCTTTTGGGCCTGGCATCTTCAGCTTCAGGTACACGTAACATGGACGGGCCATGAAACGCGCATACGCCGGGCGGCCCAGAATTGCGTGGTACGCACTCTGGAAGTCCACCACCTCGAACGTCAGCTTTTCCTTGTGGAAGTTCTCGTCGGAGCCGAAGACGACGTCCAACGCAATCTGGCCGAGTGACTTGGCCTTTCGTCCAGGGACGACTCCATGGAACTGCATGCTGCTCTCGCTAAGTTTGGACATCGGAATGCCCATCCCCTTGGGAGTGTCAGCGTACATGATGTTCAAGCCACTTCCGCCGTCCATGAGGACTTTGCGCAGTCGGTCTCCTTCCACCACCGGGTCGACGACCAGAGCCTGTCTCCCTGGGGTAGGTACATGCGCTGGATGATCCGACTGGTCAAAGGTGATCGCAGTCTGAGACCATTTGAGGAACGTGGGGTTGGTCGGCGTGGCCATGTTCACCTCCCTGTTCACCAGCTTCAGTCGACTCTTTCTCTCAACGTCAGCAAAAATCATCAGTGTTGCATGGACTTGGGGGAACGGATCCTCCTTGTCCTCCTCATCTTGTTCATTGTCCTTTTCACTCGGCTGCCCTTCGCCGAACCCCTGGATCAGGAGGCGACATTGCCGAGTGGTATGCTTCGGAAATATGGCGTTGCCCTCTTCATCCATCTCCGTGTGAATTGGACATGGCTGGTCCAGGATGTGGTTTCCGAACTGTTTCTTCTTGGGGGTGGACTGAGCCTTCCCCTTGCCCTTGAACTTGGCATTGGTAACGGCTGCGGCCTCTGCCTGCGGAGTGGACGGAGCTTTCTGCTTCTCCTTCCGAGTGTTGTTCCCATCTCCATCGGCGACTGCTTTGTGCTTGCCAGTACGAATGCAGTCCTCTTCTTCGCCATTTGCATAGCGTGCCGCTATCTCCATCATCTTACTCATGGAGATGTCGCCTGTTTGACCGAACTTCAGGTACAGATCTCTGTACCGCACGCCTGCCTTGAAGGCGCAGACTGCTTGGTGCTCTGTGACGTCCTCCACCGTGTGGTAGAGGGTTGTCCAACGTTGAATGAAATCGCGCAGGGGCTCATTCTGCTTCTGGACACAGTGATGGAGCTCCACAAGACCAGCAGGGCATTTGCACGTCCCTTCGAAGGTCCTGATGAAGACTCGGGCCAGATCTGCCCAGCTGTAGATGCTTGAGGGAGCCAACTGGTTCAGCCACTCTCGTGCCGAGCCGTCGAGCATCAGAGGGAGGTGTTTCATGGCGACGTAGTCGTCCCCTCCTCCGATCTAGACTGCCACTCGGTAGTCGTCCAGCCACGTTTCTGGCTTGGATTCCCCTATAAACTTGCTGATCCACGTCGCCAATCGGAAGTTGGGAGGGATGTCAGCCAAACGGATGGCTCGACTGAAACACTCGGGACCAGAGACGATGGTCCTGCTTCCACTCGGATGGTCCACATCGTGGCCATCGCGGTGGGCCCGGCCCCTGTCGACCCTCCTTTGGGCGATATGCCCCCTCGCGTCGGGCCTTGGATCATAAGTGTCACCGACTGAACGCCGATCATCATGACGTCGGGGCCCGTAGGGCCCACCCCGCGGAGCGGTGCGTGAACGGCGACGATCTTCGAGATTCATGGAACGGCTGCCTCCCCTGTGTCACTGATGAGAACCGGGGCTGTGAACTGACCGATGCATGTTCGTGTGAACAGAACTATTGTGGATCCTGTTGTGCGACTAGGAGACCGCCGAATTTTGCTGCTGCGCCGTGTGCAGCAGGGCACGGATTTACTCGATCCCTCTGCCAGCCTATGAATCAGTCGGCTGGAGGGAATCGGCTATCTTGGCGGCGGCAGCCAGGTTGAGGAGGGGTGTGCGGAACACCTCCACGTTGCTCTGATGAGTGCGCCGACTGGTAGAACGGCGGGGCTGACGGCGAGCGCCGGATGTTTCGCCGACCTCGTGCTTGTTCCGGCCGGTTTGGCGGGGGATTTCATGGGAGTTGGCCATGTGCACTTCGGCTGCAGGCCCGCGACCCACGTACTCGGAAGGAAACTCAGTCGGAACTGAGTCCGAGCACTAGGACGGTGGCGCAACTACAACCGACTCGAGGACCGCCACTTGTGAAGACGCGCTCTGGCGCGCCTGGGCGTGTTGCACCCAACGCTGGAGCCGCGGCTGCGACTGGGGAGCGCCTCTATGTCAAGAGGGGCATCCCGAAGCCATGCCGAATCGTCGATGATGAAGGAGAGAGCGCCGAAGAGGATCTCCTGACCCATGCTCAAATCTCCACCGGATGACACGATGAAAAGATGTAGTCGCAAACTCGCCGGAAGTCGCTTAGACGCCTGCCCCACGGTGGGCGCCAACTGTTGTGGGTATAAGTCTGACAGTAGATGTGTAGGGTACGAAAGGATGGGCAGAGCCTTAGCTACGGCGAGGTTGTATGAGTTCAGGACCCTCTACGGTGGAGGTAAAAGCCCTACGTCTTAGTGCTCTTGGGAGCTTGTTGTCGAGTGGAATAGGGGTTACAGTGAATTGCCAACCCCTCCACCAGTGGGGAAGGGCGGCTTATATAGAGTGCGCTACCCTTCATAACGGTTCGGTGCACAGGGGTGGAGTAGTGGCGAATAACTGCATACGTTACAGGTAACGTATGTCTTAAATGCTAATAAAGGTACATGGAAACGTATGACCGTTGCCCTCCAGGGGAGTTACGATGTACAGAGTGGAATCCAGTCGGTAAGTTTGATACGCTCCGAATGCTCATCGCCGTCTGGATGATGTAGGAATCATCACCGACTGGATGATGGGAAGTCCTTAATTCAGTCGGAACTGACTAAGGGCCTTATCCCTTATGAAGGGTAGTCCTTGGGTAGGACCCATTGGGCAGGCCTATGACCCTACCCTAGGACTATAACCCCACCAGGTGTCCTGCCTTATTGGCGAAAAATTAAAGGTTGCGAAAGAGGACTAGCTACCATGATGCGTTGTTCAAACATAGGTATCCTGCCTTATTGACTCATCACATTATGATCACTGGAATAAAGCCGTCTTATCTGGACCCGAGATGTTTTGCAGTAGTAGCATTGTCTCGTGTATATCCTATGCTAAGCTTTTCCATGATCATAAGCCACTTGGGGGCTCCCGACTCAACGAGTTAGCCAGTCATAATTTCCCTCTTGGCTCGGCTAAAAGCCAAACACAACAAAAAATTATGGTTAAACATGTCTGTATGCATGATGCTTCTCCGAACAAAGTGACCCCGTGTACTCTCAATAAGTCAACCATTATGGACCCTGAACTTATCCACGTTAGAACACCGACTTGTGTCACATGAGAGCCGACTTACAGAAAGCAAGGATACTACATGGGCTATTAAGTCGGCTTCATTAAAACTTGGTTAAACCTGCCTGTTTGCAAGATGCTACTCCGACCTCGTGTACTGTCAATAAGTCAATCCATATGGACCCTGAACTTATCCAGGCTAAAACATTGATTGGGTCATGTTAGAGCCGGCTTACAGAAAGCGAGGATAAACCATGGGCTATCACGCCGGTTTCATGAAAGCAAGACTTGAGCTTCAAAAACTAGCATTTTATATTCTGTTATCATATACATGCATCATCCTACATTGAATCATTACATAATGCATCATACATACATATCTATATATGTTTATGTTGCGGAAAGCCGGTCTTCAAACCGGGTTACAGCGTAACTTCTGCATGAGTTAATAAATCTTTGATAGCCAAAATGGCCATATTTTCATCATGGTTTATCATAACCAGTATTAAATGATTGAGGTTTTCCAAGCCAGCTCAGAAGAAATGATTATTCTTGAAGAGTCGGCCTATCACATATAATGTTGGGTCATTTAATTGAACAACTCTTGGATTTTTTTTAATTTGTGCTCTCTAGTAAACTACACCACTTATGGATTTCTCAAACATTTATTTGCCGGGTTGCACCGCAACCACGTGCAGGGATTTCATTTCAAGCAAAAAGGCATTATTCCAGGATATTCGTACAAACGATAAATTACCGGGTTGCATTATAACCACGAGCAAGGATTCATTAAAATTGATCAATATCAGTCCAAGAGAACTTCTGAAGAGCATATGATGGGTTATATTATTCTCGCATAGTCCCAAGTCGTTGCACGCATACTACTCGGCACTTAGGGGCTACATCATATGATGTTTTTATTTCCAAAGGAGTGCATATAAGTCTTGAGTCACTGTATGCAAATGACCCGGCACTTGGGGGTTACACTACTCAGATAAAATTTTCTAAAGTCCCAAGTTGTTGTAGGCACGCGACTCGACAGTTGGGGGCTATAGTATTCAACAGTTTAACAGATTACAAGATGATTGTGAAGATGACTCGTTGATATGAAGAAGAAACCCAGATTTTTGAGGAGCCACTTCATTGAAATGAGCCGGCTAGTGGAGCAAGCCGGTCTCTTAACATATTTATTATTCTTATTTCAAGATCTTACCATGAATAAATTCAAGCTAACCTGGGGGATAATGTTTGGGATATTCCCCCATGGTTTGACTCGGCCATGAGGAATGACCCGACCCATTATTTGGCGACTCGTAAGGTCCCCTTGTTTACCAGGTCGGCTTGGACGACAAGTCCTAAGGCCGAGTGTGCACCCTGACGGATGGCGGATCATGGAGAGGCCTGGAGGGCCGACTCATAGAGACGACCCAGGAAGAGGAAGAATTCTTTCACAAGAGAAGCAAGACCCGTATTAGGATTCAAGAGAGACCAGTCCTAGTCCTAGTAGGACTCTACATGTAAGCATACCCCTTCAACTTATATAAGGAGGGGCAAGGCAACCCAAGAGGGAGAGGTGATTAGAGATAAACACATTAGAAATCCTCGAGACTAGAAGTTGCAAAATAGCACCCTTGTAATCGAGATCATCATCATCATCAATATCAATCAAGCGGGATGTAGGCTTTTACCTCCATTAGAGGTGTTGAACCTGGGTAAACTTGCGCCTCTCGATTCCGACCAACCTGGTTCAAGCCGCCAACTAGTTGTGATGGCCTCACACCTTAGTTCTTTCACGAGGACATCTGCCATGACAAAACCATGACACATACCGAAAGATCTCCAAATAGTAAGAAGATAAATTCTGTTGAAGAAATTACTACTTTAAGTGAGAAAATGGATGCTCTTATGAAAATGGTTGCTAGTAAACGTGCTCATATTGGTCCCAATGATAGGACTTTATATACTTTGATTGAGCAAAATGATGATGTCGGAATCGAGACTCCGCAAACCGAGAAATATTCGAACTCTGGGGTGTGTTCGCTCTCCAACCCTATTCTACCTCTCAACTTCACCATAACTCTCTGCTGGCCCGAGCTAAGGGAAGCAAACTAGAACACGCGAGCAGTTTACCCAAGTTCGGGCCACCTTGTGGTGTAAAACCCTACTCCTCCTTGTATAGATTGCTTGAGGTGGAATACGAGTACAAAGGCGGGTTCTTGCCCTAGCGAAGACTATGGGGAATCGGCCCCTGCTACAGAGGTCGGGCCTCTCTCTTTATAATGGCCTTGGCCCTCTTCCTCGAAAACACACTTGGCGGAGAGGGTTGCCACAATGGCCATTTTGAAAGGGGACATGACTACAGCCCGCCCTAACAAAGATGGTCTTCACCTGCAAAAGCCCTGGTGGGCTCGGGGTGACGTCCGTCCTACCGAGCCCCCATCTTTGGACCTCTAGCACTGATCGAGATAACTTTTGGGGGTTGCTTTGGGAACCCGTGGCTCGCTCGACTACCTTAGCACCAAACGGGAAAGTTTCTCTATACGCGTGTGCTGGCATCGACCCTGGTGCCGCGCAGCATGGCTCACATCACCCACATGAGGATGCTGGACCATGCAACCTCGGCACGCCGCCCTTGGTAGGTCCGCCCCTCGGGGGAGAAACTCGGGAGGTGCCTCCTTGATGCGAGCCTTGCAGGATACGGTATAGGGGAACTGAATGATCAACCCCTCATGAGGAGGGGCCCTCATGAGGGTCGAACCCCTGGGCCTTAACGGGGAGCATCCTTGGGCCCACAGGGCATACTGGGCCCTGGGCCGCAGGCAGGCAAGCCAGGGTACTCCCGGTACTAGAGCCCCAATAGTAGTCCCCGAGCCCCACGGTGTTTACGACTTGGGAGTCGGGGGCAAGAAGGTGCACGCTCTCACCGCCTGCAGGACAAGCCGAACGCGTGGCGCACGATGGGAGTGGGACACCCTACCTTTTCGCACTGCTTTGGCATCTGCCCCAGATGACGTAAAGCAAGCACACGGGGTGGAACCATCATTACTCACCTCCATGCCATTCCCACCTTTCTGCATGTCCTTCATCCGCACAAGGACGCGCCAGATCCAATCTCCGAGCAAGTCACCTTCTCACCCCTCTTGCAGCTCCGGTCCACGGATGGCGCCCACCGGTAAGGAAGGGAAGGTCGCGACTTCCACCGCAAGCACTACCGCTATCGGGCCTGCTCTCATGCCCTCCCGCATCTCCAAGGTGGAGGACTTGGGCCCGGTGCTCCCGCTGGTGGCCAATGATATGAACGAGGGGGAGCGACCGCCGTCTGGCCGGACTCAGTAGCGCTGAGCAGCCTGGTGAAGACTGCCTACCCATTCTGTTGGAAATATGCTATAGAGGCAATGATAAAATAGTTATTATTATATTTCTTGTTTCAAGATAATCGCTTATTATCCATGCTATATATGTATTGAATTAAAACATAAATGCATGTGTGGATATATAGACAAAACTATGTCCCTAGTAAGCCTCTGCTTGACTAGCTAGTTGATCAAGGATGGTTAATGTTTTCTGACCATATGCAAGTGTTGTCACTTGATGACTGGATCACATCATTGGGAGAATGATGTGATGGACAAGACCCAAACTATAAACGTAACATGTGATCGTGTCATTTTATTGCTATTGTTTTCTGCTTGTCAAGTATTCATACCTATGACCATGAAATCATGTAACTCACTAACACCGGAGGAATACCTTGTGTGTATCAAACATCGCAACGTTACGGGGTGACTATAAAGGTGCTCTACAGGTATCTCCGAAGGTGTCCGTTGAGTTAGCATGGATCAAGACTGGGATTTGTCACTCCGTGTGATGGAGAGGTATCTCGGGGCCCACTCGGTAATGCAACATCACATATAAGCCTTGCAAGCAATGTGACTAAAGTGTTAGTCATGGGATCTTGTAGTACGGAACGAGTAAAGAGAGTTCCCGGTAACGATATTGAAATAGGTATAGGGATACCGATGATCAAATCTCGGGCAAGTAACACACCGAAGGACAAAGGGAATGATATACATGATTATATGAATCCTTGGCACAGAGATTCAACCGATAAGATCTTAGTAGAATATGTAGGATCCAATATGGACATCCAGGCCCCGCTGTTGGATATTGATTGGGGAGTGTCTCAGGTCATGTCTGCATAGTTCTCGTACCCGCAGGGTCTGCACACTTAAGGTTCGGTGACGTTTCAGTATAGTTGAGTTATAGGTGTTGGTGACCGAAGGTTTGTTCGGAGTCCCGGATGAGATCACGGACGCCATGAGGGTTTCCGGAATGGTCCGAAAATGAATATTGATATATATGATTGTTTCATTTGGCCTCCTAAAAGATTTCGGGCATTGCCGGTAGTGTACCGGGAGTGACGAATGGGTTCCGGGTTTTTACCGGGAGGGGGCCTCCCACCCGGGAGAGAACCTAATAGCCCATGGGTGGTGCACCAGCCCTTGGTGGGCTAGTGAGACCAGCCCAAGTGGACTATTTCGGCTAAGGGAAAAAATCAAGGAGAAAAAAAGAGGGAGGTGGGAAGGAAGGAAGGGACTCCTCCTTCCTCAAACCGAATTGGAGTTGGAGTCCCTCCTCTCCCACTTCGGCTTATGCCCTAGGGGATCCCTTGAGCCCCAAGTCTATCCCCTCCCCTCCTCCTATATATATTAGAGGTTTTAGGGTTTTTGAGACACAACTCTGCCACGTGCAACCCTAAACCTCTACTTCGTAGTTCTTCCTCTAGATCGGTTTTCTGTGGAACTCGGGCGGAGCCCTGCAGGAATAGATCATCACCATCACCGGTGCGTCGTCACGCTGCCAGAGAACTCATTTACTTCCCCGTCTCTCTTGCTGGATCAAGAAGGCGGAGATCGTCATCGAGCTGTACGTGTGCTGAACGCGGAGGTGCCGTCCGTTCGACACTAGATCGGAATGGATCGTGGGACGACGGTGATTTGAATCACGAAGCTGTTCCACTACATCAACCGCGTTTCTTAACGCTTCCCGCTTAGCGATCTACAAGGGTATGTGGATCTGATCTCCCTCTCGTAGATGAACATCACCATGATAGGTCTTCGTGTGCGTAGGATTTTTTTTTGTTTCCCATGCAACGTTCCCCAATAGTGGCATCATGAGCTAGGTTCATGCGTAGATGTAATCTCGAGTAGAACACAAAAGTTTTCATGGGCATTGATGTTCGACTTGCTGCCCTCCTTAGTCTTTTCTCGATTCGGCAGTATTGTTGGATTGAAGCGGCCGAACCAACATTACTCGTATGCTTACGAGAGACCGGTTTCATCGACTAACATGCAACTTGTTGCATAAAGATGACTGGCAGGTGCGTGTTTCTTCAACTTTAGTTGAATTGGATTTGACCGAGGCGGTCCTTGGAGAGAGGTTAAATAGCAATTTGCACATCTCCGTTGTGGTTTTGCGAAAGTAAGATGCGATCATACTAGATACCCATAGCAGCCACGTAAAACATGCAACAACAAATTAGAGGATGTCTAATTTGTTTTTGCAAGTTATGGATGTGATGTGATATGACCAAAGACATGATGTGATATATTGGATGTATGAGATGATCATGTTCTAATAGTTAAATATCGACTTGCACGTCGATGCTACGACAGCCGACAGGAGCCATAGGGTTGTCTTTAAACTAACGTTTGTGTTTGCAGATGCGTTTACTATATTGCTAGGTTGTAGATTTAGTAGTAATAGCATAGATAGAACGACAACCTCGATGGCGGCACAATGATGGAGATCATGGTGTGGCGCCGGTGACGATGAAGATCATGCCGGTGCTTTGGTGATGGAGATCAAGAAGCACAAGATCATGGCCATATCACGTCACTTATGAATTGCATGTGATGTTAATCCTTTTATGCACCTTATCTTGCTTAGAACGACGGTAGCATTATAAGGTGATCCCTCACTAAAATTTCAAGATAAAATTGTGTTCTCCCCGACTGTGCACCGTTGCGACAGTTCATTGTTTCGAGACACCACGTGATGATCGGGTGTGATAGACTCAGCGTTCACATACAACGGGTGCAAAACAGTTGCAAAAAAATTGACAAGCCTAGCATGTGCAGACATGGCCTCGGAACACAAGACACCGAAAGTTCGAGCATGAATTGTATAGTTGATATGATTAACATAAAGATGTTTACCACTGAAACTACACTCAACTCACGTGATGATCGGACTTGAGTTAGTGAATTTGGATCATGCCACACTCAAGTAACTAGAGGGATGTCTATTTGAGTGGGAGTTTATTAGTAATTTGATTAGCTAAACTTTAATTGTCTTGAACATAGTCTAAATCCACTTTGCAATATTTTATGTTGTAGATCAATGGCTCACGCGGTAGCAACCCTGAATTTCAATACGTTCCTAGAGAAAGCTAAGCTGAAAGATGATGGTAGAAACTTTGTAGACCGGGCTCGTAATCTAAGGCTCATGCTACAAGCTGGGAAAAAGAATTATGTCCTTGATGCAGCGCTAGGAGATGAACCACCCGCTACGTCTGATCAAGATGTTTTGAACGCTTGGCAAGCACGTAAGGAGGACTACTCAGTAGTTCAATGTGCAGTCTTGTATAGCTTAGAACCGGGACTCCAACGACGCTTTGAACGTCATGGATCATATGAGATGTTCCAGGAGTTGAAGTTTATCGTTGAGAAGAATGCCTAGATGGAGAGGTATGAGATCTCCGATAAATTCTATGCTTGCAAAATGGAGGAGAATTCGTCTGTCAGTGAACATGTGCTCAAAATGTCTAGGTACTCAAACCATCTAGCTGAGCTAGGGATTGAACTCCAGCAAGAGGCTAACATTGACAGAATTCTTCAATCACTGCCACCTAGCTACAAGAGCTTTGTGTTGAACTATAACATGCAAGTGATGAATAGCCACTCGGCGAGTTATTTGCGATGCTGAAAGTCGCGGAGTCAGAAATCCGGAAAGAACATCAAGTGTTGATGGTCAATAAGACCACTGGTTTCAAGAGAAGCGGCAAAGGCAAGAAGGGTAGCTCCAAGAAGAGCGGCAAAACTGTTGCCCCTCCGACGAAGAAACCCAAGGCTGGACCTAAGCCGGAAACAGAGTGCTATTATTGCAAGGGGATGAGTCACTGGAAGCGCAACTGCCTGAAGTATTTGGCTGATAAGAAGGCGGCCAACGCCAAACCAGGTATATGTGATATACATGTTATTGATGTGTACCTAACCAACTCTCGTAGTAGTGCATGGGTATTTGATACTGGTTCTGTTGCTCGCATTCGCAACTCGAAGCAGGAACTGCGGAATAAACGAAGGCTGGCAAAGGATGAAGTGACGATGCGCGTGGGAAACGGTTCCAAGGTTGATGCAATCGCCGACGGCACGGTCTCACTTCAGTTACCATCAGGATTAGTTATGAACTTGAATAATTGTTATTCAGTGCCAGCGTTAAGCATGAACATTGTATCTGGATCTTGTTTATTGCGAGACGGTTACTCATTTAAGTCAGAGAATAATGGTTGTTCTATTTTTATGAGTAATATCTTTTATGATCATGCACCCAATGTGAGGGGTTTGTTCATATTGAATCTTGATTGTGATGACACACATATCCATAACATTGAGACCAAAAGATGTAGAGTTAGTAATGATAGCGCCACCTTTTTGTGGCACTGCCGCTTACGTCATATTGGTGTAAAGCGCATGAAGAAACTCCATACTGATGGGCTTTTGGAGTCACTTGATTTTGAATCACTTGACACGTGTGAACCATGCCTCATGGGAAGATGACTAAGACTCCGTTCTCTGGAACAATGGAGCGTGCAAGTGACTTGTTGGAAATCATACATACTGATGTGTGTGAACCAATGAGTGTGGAGGCGTGCGGCGGATATTGTTATTTTCTCACCTTCACTAATGATTTGAGTAGGTATGGATATATGTACTTGATGAAGCGCAAGTCTGAAACATTTGAAAAGTGCAAACAATTTCAGAGTGAAGCTGAAAATCATCATAGCAAGAAGATCAAGTTCCTACGATATGATCGAGGGGGCGAATATGTGAGTTTCGAGTTTGGTGCTCACTTAAGACAATGTGGAATCGTTCCACAGTTGACACCGCCTAGAACACCATAGCGTAATGGTGTGTCCGAACGTCGTAATCGTACTTTGTTAGATATGGTGCGATCTATGATGTCTCTTACCGATTTGCCATTATCGTTTTGGGGCTATGCATTAGAGACAACTGCATTCACTTTAAATAGGGCACCATCAAAATCCGTTGAGGCGACACCATATGAGCTATGGCATGGCAAGAAGCCAAAGTTATCATTTCTTAAAGTTTGTGGATGCGATGCTTATGTCAAAAAGCTTCAGCCTGAAAAGCTAGAACCCAAAGCGAAAAAGTACGTCTTCATAGGTTACCCAAAAGCGACAGTTGGGTACACCTTCTATCTCAGATCCGAGGGCAACATGTTTGTTGCTAAGAACGGAGCTGTTGTTGAGAAAGAGTTTCTCTCAAAAGAATTGAGTGGGAGGAAGATAGAGCTTGATGAGGTTGTGGAACCTCTGCTCCAACAGGATGGTGGCGCAGGTCAGAGGGAAATCTCTGTCAAGGCAACACCAGTTGAGGAGGAAGCTAATGATGATGATCATGATGCTTCGGATCAAGTTGCAATTGGACCTCACAGGTTGACAAGATCACGTACTGCTCCTGAGTGGTACGGGAATCCTGTCTTATCTATCATGTTGTTAGACAACAATGAGCCTGCGAATTATGAAGAAGCAATGGTGGGTCCGAATTCCAACAAATGGTTATAGGCCATGAAATCCGAGATAGGATCTATGCATGAAAACAAAGTGTGGACTTTGGAAATATTACCTGAAGGTTGCAAGGATATTCAGAACAAATGGATCTTTAAGAAGAAGACAGACGTGGACGGTAATGTGATCGTTTATAAAGCTGGACTTGTGGCAAAGGGTTTTTCACAAGTTCAAGGAGTTGACTACGATGAGACATTCTCACCGGTAGTGATTCTTAAGTCCGTCCGAATCATGTTAGCAATAGCTCCATTTTTCGATTATGAAATCTGGCAGATGGATGTCAAAACGGCGTTCGTTAATGGTTTTATTAAGGAAGAGTTGTATATGATGCAACCCGAAGGTTTTGTCGATCCAAAGAATGCTAACAAAGTATGCAAGCTCCAGCAATCCATTTATGGACTAGTGCAAGCATCTCAGAGTTGGAATAAGCGCTTTGATGAGGTGATCAAGGCGTTTGAGTTTATAAAAGTTGTTGGAGAATCTTGTATATACAAGAAAGTGAGTGGGAGCTCTGTAGCGTTTCTAATATTGTATGTGGATGACATATTGCTGACTGGAAACAATGTGGAGTTTTTGGAGAGCGTAAAGGATTACTTGAACAAAAGTTTTTCAATGAAGACCTAGAAGAAGCTGCTTACATATTAGGTATTAAGATCTATAGAGATAGATCGAGACGCGTGATAGGACTTTCACAAAGCACATACCTTGAGAAAGTTTTGAAGAAGTTCAAAACGGAACAATCCAAGAAAGGGTTCTTGCGTGTGTTACAAGGTATAAAGTTGAGTAAGACTCAATGTCCAATAACTACACAAGATAGAGAAAAGATGAGTACCGTCCCATATGCTTCAGCCGTAGGGTCTATCATGTATGCAATGCTGTGCACAAGACCGGACATTAGCGTGGCCATAAGTATGGTAGGCAGGTTTCAAAGTGATCCAGGAGTGGAGCACTGGGAGGCAGTTAAGAATATTCTGAAGTACCTGAAAAGGACTAAGAAAATGTTTCTCGTTTATGGAGGTGACGAAGAGCTCGTCGTAAAGGGTTACGTCGATGCAAGCTTTGACACTCTGGATGACTCTAAGTCTCAAACCGGATACATATTTATTCTCAATGAGGGTACGGTAAGCTGGTGCAGTTCCAAGCAAAGCGTAGTAGCAGATTCTACATGTGAAGCGGAGTACATGGCTGCCTCGGAGGCGACTAAGGAGGGTGTTTGGATGAAGCAATTCATGACGGATCTTGGAGTTATGCCGAGCGCACTAAATCCAATAACTCGGTTCTGTGACAACACTGGTGCCATTGCTCTAGCCTTGGAACCAAGGTTTCACAAGAAGACCAGACACATCAAACGACGCTTCAACCTGATCCGCGACTATGTTGAAGGAGAGGACATAAATATTTGCAAAGTGCACACATATTTGAATGTTGCAGATCCGCTAACTAAACCTCTTCCACGAGCGAAGCATGATCAACCCCAGAACTGTATGGGGTGTTAGATTCATTCCAATGTAAATCGCATAGCGGATTGAGACTAGATTATTGATTCTAGTGCAAGTGGGAGTCTATTGAAATATGCCCTAAAGGCAAGGATAAAATATTTATTATTATATTTCTTGTTTCAAGATAATCATTTATTATCCATGCTATAATTGTATTGAATGAAAACATAAATGCATGTGTGGATACATAGACAAAACTATGTCTCTAGTAAGCCTCTAGTTGACTAGCCAGTTGATCAAGGATGGTTAAGGTTTTCTGACCATATGCAAGTGTTGTCATTTGATGACTCGATCACATCATTGGGAGAATGATGTGATGGACAAGACCCAAACTATAAGCGTAGCATGTGATCGTGTCATTTTGTTGCTATTGTTTTCTGCGTGTCAAGTATTCATTCTTATGACCATGAGATCATGTAACTCACTGACACCGGAGGAATACCTTGTGTGTATCAAACGTCGCAATGTTACTGGGTGACTATAAAAGTGCTCTACAGGTATCTCCGAAGGTGTCCGTTGAGTTAGCATGGATCAAGACTGGGATTTGTCACTCCGTGTGACGGAGAGGTATCTCGGGGCCCACTCGATAATACAACATCACATATATGCCTTGCAAGCAATGTGACTAAAGTGTTAGTCACAGGATCTTGTATTACAGAACGAGTAAAGAGACTTGCCGATAACGAGATTGAAATAGGTATTGGGATATCGATGATCAAATCTCGGGCAAGTAACATACCGAAGGGCAAAGGGAATGATATACGGGATTATATGAATCCTTGGCACAGAGGTTCAACACATAAGATCTTCATAGAATATGTACAATCCAATATGGACATCCAGGTCCCGCTGTTGGATATTGACCGGGGAGTGTCTCGGGTCACGTCTCCATAGTTCTCGAACCCGCAGGGTCTGCACACTTAAGGTTCGGTGACGTTTTGGTATAGTTGAGTTATAGGTGTTGGTGACCAAAGGTTTGTTCAGAGTCCCAGATGAGATCACAAACGTCACGAGGGTTTCCGAAATGGTCTGGAAAAGAGATTGATATATAGGATTGTTTCATTTGGCCTCCGGAAAGATTTTGGGCATTGCCGGCAGTGTACCGGGAGTCATGAATGGGTTCCGGGTTTTTACCGGGAGGGGTCACCCACCCGGGAGAGAACCTAATAGCCCATGGGTGGCTCACCAACCCTTGGTGGGCTGGTGAGACCAGCCCAAGTGGACTATTTCGGCTAAGGGAAAAAAATCAAGGAGAAAAAAAGAAGAAGAGGGAGGTGGGAGGGAAGGAAGGGACTACTCCTTCCCCAAACCAAATTGGAGTTGGAGTCCCTCCTCTCCCACTTTGGCCGACGCCCTAGGGGATCCCTTGAGCCCCAAGGCTAGCCTCTACCCTCCTCCTATATATACTAAAGGTTTTAGGTTTTTTGAGACACAACTTTGCCACGTGCAACCCTAAACCTCTACTTCGTAGTTCTTCCTCTAGATCAGTTTTCGGCGGAGCTCGGTCGGAGCCCTGCAGAAATAGATCATCACCATCACTGGCGCGCCGTCACACTGCCGGGGAACTCATCTACTTCCCCGTCTCTCTTGCTGGATCAAGAAGGCAGAGATCGTTATCGAGCTGTATGTGTGCTGAACGCGGAGGTGCAGTCCGTTCGGCACTAGATCGGAATGGATCGTGGGACGATGGTGATTTGAATCACAAAGATGTTCCACTACATCAACCGCGTTTCTTAACGCTTCCCGCTTATCGATCTACAAGGGTATGTGGATCCGATCTCGCTCTCGTAGATGAACATCACCATGATAGGTCTTCGTGTGCGTAGGAATTTTTTTTCCCATGCAACGTTCCCCATCACCTTCTTTCTCCACAACATTTATGTTGAGTTGGCTCTGTTGTTCTCCGATTTCTTCTACTCCATCCTTTCCCATTACCAGATCCGTGCTCTACACCTTCAGCCCAATTCTGTCCTCCTCCTGGCCATCTTCTCCTTTTATCGCGAGGCCTTTGTGGGTGTGAGGCCCTCTATGGCGCTCTTCCGTCACTTGTTCAGCATGTAGTTCACCACCCAAGGCCCAGTGTTCCATGTGCATATCCTTCGTAGACGTCACCGGCGCAGGCACCCACCTGAAGGTCGGGAAGAAGGTAGAAGGCTACCAGCACTACTGGGTATTCGTGAACGCACGCCGGGAGAGCCCACTCTTGGCGACTCCCCTGGGTCGGCCCCAATAAACCTTGAGGTGGAGGCACAAGAAGCTAACTGACCCGAGGGTGGGGCCCGTCCTGGAGCGAATCGCCTCCCTCGCGGAGGCCTGCCTGATGGGGGCAACGATAATCAAGTAGTTCCTGGGGCATCGCATCACTCCACTTCAGGCGCACTAATGCTCCTTGTAGGAGTTCGCCGATTGTGGAGACCCGATGCGCGTGCACGTCAGCGGCCTAATGTACGATGGGCTGGACGGAGGCTTACGGGCTCTGCTAGGTCCTTTCCCTGAGGACCTCCTGCGGGCCACGCCACTGCTATACGCATGCGACGATATGGAGGGAATGGTCGCAGAGATGCCCGCCTTCGATGAATGGGGGCTCGTCGGTCCGCACAAGGGCTCCCCCATCACACTATGATACTCGAGCAAAGATGACATCAACGAGGACTCGGAGGCGACATAAGGGTAGGAAGACACCGGCCGGATTCTGCCTCTTAGGGATGACATTTTTGCGGATAAGCGGTGCCAGGCGACCCCCGTGAGCCCGTGGCATCAGGAGATGAAGTGGGACTGGGCCCCGCGATGGCCGATGTGCTCGCGACAGGAGCCCGTGGCAATGGTGTGGCACCTCCCCCGGCAACGATCGTACCTCTGTGGGGGACCCCTCATTCCCCTAGGGAGGAGGGAGTCCAAGATGAGCTCGCCAAGGACCACATCGAACACCCCTTTGGTGGTGGCGAGGCGGTGCGTGGAGGTGGCGAGGATGCATCGCCCGTTGCTAAGAAGAAGAGGAAGTGGGCCATCGGGGATGAGTAAGTGCCTTATCCCATCTTCACGCTACTCATTCTCGATCGGTTTACTCATGACAACCCTTCTCCGGCACAGGCTCCCTGGCGGCGGAGAGGAGGAGAAGAAGAAGGCCGCCACTAGGGCGAATGTGATGCAAGTCTTGACGGCGCCTTCGTCCCTTGGTTGGGGTCTCAACTAGCGTGGAGGTAGCTCACGCAAGCGAGGCACCATGCTTGGGCGCATAGGCGCTACTGCATCTCCAAGCATCCCCCATGCGGCGAGGAGACGCGAACGTCGAGGCCGTGGTGGCCCAGCCGCTAGAGCCACCAGCCAAGGTTGCGATGGTCCAACCCCCGGTGCCGATTATCAAGGCTGCGGTCACCGTTCGGTCCCTGGAGGTGGAGGAGACAACCTTCGCGAGCACCCGGTGCCCCATGTGGTGGGCGTTGGGGCCGCTCTAGTTGCGGCACCGGGCAATGCCGGGGCGTTGGCACCTCCGACGCAAGGCCCTGACCGACGCCCTGAACATGCTCGCCCAGCTCGAGGTGGATTTCTGGGACGCCGAGGTGCGCCTGACTATGGAGCGCGCGAGGTTGTCCACGGGGTGGTGCCAACTCAAGGCCTCCGCCAAGGAGGTTAGAGGCGAGGCCGAGGCTGTTCGTGCATAGGGCTGGCGGGATGCTGTCGAGGCAAAGGCCACCTGGGCGAGTGTCGTGGATATAAGCGTGATAGTAGATGTGGAGGGTACGGAAGTAGAGGGCAGAGTCCTACCTACGGCAAGGTTGTATGAGTTCAGGCCCCTTTGCGGTGGAGGTAACAACCCTACGTCTCAGTGCTCTTGGAGCTTGGTGTCGAGTGGAATATGAATGTTACAGAATGCGAACCCTTGTGCCAGAGGGGAGGGGTGGCTTATATAGAGTGCGCTACCCCTCATAAGTGTCTAGCCTTGAAGGGTGTAATAAGTGGTATTGAATGCATACGTTACAGGTAACATATGCCATAAAGGACATTAACTATAGTAGTCTAACGTCTGACGTTAGCCTTGCTGGAGTGGCTTCTGGCCTTCTATGTCGACTAGCTTCTGGTATTTACCGAGTGGAATCCAATCGTCGAGTATTAGGTAACCTACCAAGTGGTTACTTACCGAGTGGATCAGAGGTTGTCTTAATCCAGTTGGTAAGTATCTTGTGACCCATAAGCTAATAATGAGGTTCCCTTGGGTAGGACTTATAGGTGAGGCCTAAGACCCTACCCTAGGGCTATGACCCCATCATTAGCCCCCGAATGGATCGAGGTTAGAGTGGTGAAGGTGCAACTGCAAATCTTGGTATAGCAGACTGACATTGGATGTTCTTCAAAGCTTCGCCGAAATGGATGTCGATTGCAATCTTCATCAGTTGCCTTGACCAATTCTTCTTGGCATAAAATATCCGAGTGGATTCGAGGATCTGAGTGAGCAAACGAAACAGCGTGTCTGACAGGATCTTTTGATGTGACCAATCACCCTGTCAATTCCAGATTTCCTCGGATTTGAAAATTTCGGTTGTCGCGCGTTACGCGGTGGTGACGTCATCACTATCAAGTGGATCTCGTTGCCTCGATTCTTGCGCCTCAATCTCCGCCACATATCTTGCGGTGGCTCGTGAAGAGATAGGTCAAGGGTCCACCTGCTAGAGACTCAGCCGCGGGTTATAATGACTTTCGGCACTAGGGTTTGGAACGACATCATCTCCTTTCTCTCCTCTACTCTTCCTCCTCCTCAGCCACCAACATGCACATAAGAGACCAATCTCGCCACTGTCGCCATGACGAAAGGGCAGATGGGCAAGCTTGAGAAAGCGAAGAAGAAGGGCGTCGCCAAGTCAAAGAAGCAAGCCCTACCATCGGGCTGGATCCAGGGGGATTTCCTCCCTTCCACTATGCGCAAGGAGGATCTCCTCGAGCTCGTGGAGCACGACATACTTGTGGACAAATCTTGGCGTCTTCCTGGTGATGAGGCTGAGCCGCAGCCGCGAGAGGGGGAGCGGGTCCTCCTCCTGACTCACGTAGAAAGAGGTTTCTCTCTCCCACCCCATCCTTTTATTCGGGGTTTTCTGAAATTTTTGAGGGCGCAGTTGCATCATTTTCCGCCGAATGCTATTGCGCACCTTTCTTGTTTTATCACCTTGTGTGAATGCTTCGTGGGGTGTCCTCCCCACTGGGGGCTCTTCAAATCCATCTTCACCATGCGATCTCAGTCGGTGAAGAAAGTTAATCCGACTGATGACAAGACCAACGTCATCTAGTTGTGTGGCGGTTTAGGGCTCCAGAAAAAAGCCAAGAGTAGCTACCCTGCCATGACCTTTCCTGAGTCGGTTCGCAATTGGCAGTCTACTTGGTTCTACTGTAATGATGTAGCTTGCCCGAACATGTCGAGTGGACTCCCTCGCTTTACTCTAGAGCGACCGAGTGCTCCGAGGACGTTAGCGATGACGAAGGAGGAGAAGACTCTGGTTGATCCCTTGGTCAAAGCACTAATTGGCTTGGTCCACAACGGAGTGACGTGAATGGATCTATTACAGACCTTCCTAGGCAGACGCATCTAGCCTCTCTAGGCTCGAGATCACACCATGTGGCACTACACCGGTCCCGAGGACTCCACTCGGTCTTATCCCGAGGAAGTGAGAGTACTCCTTCCTCGCGAGGGCGCGCGTTGAGGCACTCCTCCAGGTGGTCCCCGGGCACCTCTCTCGATGTAGCTGCCAGGTCAGATGCCTTCCAGGTGGAATCCCTCGAGCCCGACCCGAGGGAGGCGCCGACGCGCCTTCCTATGCCGGAAGGGGGAAAGCACCTGCAGCACGCACAAGGCTTGCAACCTTGGCCTTGGCAACCGGGCCCTTTCCTTTGGCGGAGCCAAAGGCGTGTAGCGACTGCTTCTTCTTCGGAGGTGTGGCCTTGCGAGGCACATCGCCTCGAGCATCATCTGAGCGCTCTGCTGCGGTGGCAGTGTAAGCGCGCTCGAGGGAGCATACTGCGTACCTCTCATTGCAGGCGACGATGATGATGCTACTGCAGCCCGACATCTTGAGTACGTTGTATCCATGGTGGGTCGCCGCCATGAACTAGGCCTACACCGAGTAGCCCAATATGGCATTGTACGGGAGGCCGATGTGCGCTATGTTGAAGTCGATGTGCTCGGTGTGATAGTTGTCGTGCGTGCCAACGTTGACCAAAAGGCAGACCTACCCCAGCGGGGTGGTGAGGTTGTTGGTCACCCCCGAGAATGGCCTGGTCGGCATCAGGTGGTCGTAAGGCACCTGGAGTGTGTCAAAGGTTTTTACAGAGAGCATGTTGAGGCCCGCGCCTCCATCAATGAGGGTCTTGGTGACCACCACATTGCTGATGGTGGGAGTGAACTTCATGGGGAGATTGCCTGCGATGGCTACAGACTTGAGGCCATCCCTGGTGTCGAAGGTGATGGCCTACTGGGACCACTTGAGGGGCCTCGCAACCCCCGGCCTCAGGAGGAGGGCATTCAACTCGCGGGAAAGCTTCTTGAACTGGCGGTTAGACGCGGGGGTATGGGCACCGCCGAGAATGCAACATTGGTTGTCCTTGTTCCTCCTTCGTGGCGTCAGAGGTAGCAGAGGGAGGAGCGCGTTGTCCTAGGTGTGCATCTTGCGAGGCTAGTCACGCCAACCATTTTTGCGAGGCTGCTCGTACCAGCCCAAGTGAGGGTTGCAGTTACGGCTATCCCATCTATCGCTGCCGCGGTCACCGCCATGACCAGTGCTACGGTCATTGTCCTCCATGCGCCGGCCAACCCACTTGTCCCAAAGGACCCTCAGCTCCTGGCAATCTTCGGTGTTGTGGGTGTGCATGTCATGGTAGATGCAGAACGGACGACGTTCCTTCTCAGGCAGGCTTCGCTCACGGCCGCACTTCTGCTCGGGTTCAGCCACAAGCACGATGGGTCATTTGCACTTGAACTCCTTGGCCTTGGCCTTGGCGTCCTCGAGCGCATCGTCAAGGTTTTCATGGGTGAACAGGCGTCCCTCCTCGGCCTTGGCGCACTTGTTGGCCAGGCTGAACAGCTCCATGGCTATGCTCAGGGTTTCATTGATGATGAGCTTTTTGCACATCTTGAGATCTTTGATGCCGTTGGTAAACGTCATGATGACTGCATTGTCCGTGGTGCGTGGGATCTTGTTGAGCACCAGGTTGAACCGCTGGATGTACTTGAAGAGGGTCTCAACAGGGCAATGCTTCACGCAACGCAGGTCCTTGACGGAGAGTGGGTGGTCATGCGTTCCCTTGAAGTTGGCGACGAATATGTAACGTCCAAGATGCGACCCTATCCTTATTTTGGCGCGAGGGCCTCGACAGGGATAGAAGCGCATCTTGTCATTTTGTAGAATGGATATCATTACAAGTACATGTACATAATAGATGAGTATATGGAATTGGCTTACACTCGCCACAAGCTACATCAAGTTCACATCAATACAACAATATACAGTCATCATGAAGAAGAGCAGGGTCCGACTACGGACACAAACAAACGATAAAAGAACGACGTCCATCCTTGCTATCCCAGGCTGCCGGCCTGGAACCCATCCTAGATCGATGATGAAGAAGAAGAAACTCCAAATAGCACAAACATCATGCTCACGTCTTAATATCACTTTACCTGTACCTGCAACTGGTGTTGTAGTAATCTGTGAGCCACACGGGGATTCAACAATCTCATTTCCAAAGGTATCAAGACTAGCAAAGCTTAATGGGTGAGGTATGGTTAAGTGATAAGGCTGCAACAAACGACTAAGCTTTTATTTGAGGTGGCTAACTTACGAGTTCGAGAATAAGAGGGGGATGAACTACGCATAACAGATGTGAATTAACGGTGATCAAATGAATGATCCTGAACAGCTACTTATGTCAGACATAACCCCACCGCGTCCTCAGTCGGAGAAAGGAACTCACGAGAGAGACAGTAACGCTTACACACACACTTGGCTTAGTTAAATTAAGCTTACTTCAAGTTATCTAGAACCGGATGTTAAAGAAAGTTTCCAAGTTTCCACATAACCGCGGGCACGACTTTTCGAAAGATTTAACCCTGCAGGGGTGCTCCAACTAATCCATCACAAATTACCACAAGTCGCATAGAAAACCTCAATCACGAAACCCGTGATCTCCTAGGATTCATTAGTGGAAAAACTCAACTCTGAGATAGCCCAAAGCATCACTGGAATCCCTATGCACAAGATATTTCGTCAAAGGTAAAATTAATCCAGCAAGGCCACCCTATGTGTCGATGAACCAGATAGGAGCCGTGTATCTCATTCTCAGGACACGACCGGATGGGTCACACTACGAGTAAAACCAAACCTCAAGTTGCCCCGTGGTGGCCCCATAATCTACCCTTTTTGGACCAACACTCATGATGAGCACTAGCCCGAGGGTTGATTAAGTATCATTGAGTTAGTTACTCCCAATGCGGTTCATTAGTTATTAGGCAAATAGTACCAAAGTTGGGCCTTGCCACACCAATTTTAGACTAAAATGAATTATCAGGTGGGCCACCATAACAACCCTGATCGTGTTAGGAGTGCTCAATTATGAAATACAACACCGGTAGCCGAAACTAAGGCGGCAAAGGTAGAACAAAACACAAGGCTAGAAAGCCGAGCCTTCCACCTTTTACCAAGTATATAGGTCCATTAAATTAATTAGCAATTATGTGGTGATATAACAAGGAACCCATGTGACCACATGGAAGCAACGTCACCTGCAACTAGCAACGCTAACACATGGTTAAGCAAGCGGTAACATAGCCAAACAGTGGTCTGCTAGGTTGTAGAAGGTTGAAGGTTCCATGGCAATGTTGAGAGGGTGACATTTAACACGTGGTACGCAACAAGACATAACGAAAGAAACGTGACAACTAGCTTGGCATTGATAGTAATGGTATCTATGGAAATGTTCATCTTGCTTGAGATCCCGCTTGGAAGAAGAACGAATCCGTGAAGCATACGAACCGACGTAGTCAAACGAATCCTCAAATTCCGACATGCTTGCGGACCTCTAACCAGAGGAAGCAAACCGGAAACAATAATCAACACGCAATATTCACCATGGCACATGCATGATACGATGCACAACCTAACATGATGCATGTCCATTTCAATTATGCAACGCATGGCATGGCAATTCACAACAATCAAACACTACATATTAAGTGAAGCTCAATATGCAACAAGTTGCATATTAACGAAACTCCACATACGATTTATTTAGTTCACTCCCGTTTAGGTACACGACAATATTAACTCTTGTTAAACATGACAGGAGGTTAAGCATAATTAAACTACCTATCTAGGCATTTTAAATGAGGTCTAAAACAACTTATAGCATCTCCGAAATGACCCCATATGTTAATTTAGAAATCTGTCCAGATCTGAACTAACATGTTTTAATATTTGTTAAACAGCATAATAAAGAGGTTCACGTGATTCTACGCGTCATTCTAGTCCATTTACATATATGGATCATCTCCAACGGAGTTACGGTTCAAAAGATATGATCACTTCAAGATATGGTGGCATGAATGCAATTTGTATGCAAATGACAGCCACAAGCATTCCAAACCATGAAGGAAGCAAGATATAACGAAACTACACGAGATTCTAAGCAAGTCTTATATATGACACATTCTAAATGAAGCAACGGTTCAATAATCACAAGCAAAACAAGAAATAGCTACAATTTGCCAAAAACGGCAACATGACATTTTCTACACCCTAAAACAACAAGCTACATAATTCTAAAATGCTCAAGCAAGACATGAGGCAGTAGTGGTCAAGATGCACAAGAACACCCTACTAAATACAACTAGCATGTAAGCATGGATCACTAGGGAGAGAACTCACAAAATGGCAAGTTGCACACAATTTCAGACTTAGTGAAAATAACAATTTTGACTGTGCAGTTTTTAACCAGAAGGCATATTGGCAGCAGTCAAACTATATGCTACAGGGCATAGAATGACATGAAAATTAACAGCATGCTAGAGAATCTTAAGCACTACAAATAACTCCATTGCACCAACCCCAAAAGGGCTGTAGATCACTAACAAATCTCATGGGGAGACATCAACAAAATATTACAGATCCCAGACTTAGAATATTTGAGCAACTAAAAAGAGCACTATTTTGTAGTATGTTGGTAACAAGCAAACAACAACTAAATATGAATTTCTACAGCAACCAAAATTACCAGGGCTAGCATACATGTCCAAGGGCATATCTCATGTTCACAAGTAATTCATATCATGCACGGAAAAATTCACACAAAACAAACAAAAGGGCAACATGGCAAAATATCATGCACACTAACTTGCTCAAAAGACCAAACTAAATGCACAGTTAAATTCTATGGATTTTATACCCCCAAAAGATATCTAATATGTTGTATTTTGAAATAAAGCTAATGCCACCACATATATGCGAGAATACGACATAAACCCGACATAGCAAACTCTTTATGCCTCCTACATGAAAACATCGAGATGACTATTTTTACCATGTATGGAAATGCAGTGCAAACAACATCAACATTTAACATACTAGGCTTGAGCAATCCGAACGCGCGCTTAAATAGCTACGGAATAATCACCTAAACATAACAACATGCAAATCCACACAGACAACAGGTTAAACAACTTTAAATATGCATGCAAGTTAGAAAATATGAATATACGCAAAATTCTACACGCTTTACATATATAACTTGTTGCGATCCGTTGCACGGTTTAAAAGATATGGGCATTTTAATATACGTGATTATTCTGAAATAACTAAATTCGCAGGAATTTATAATAACCCTACGGGCCGAACCTTCCCTATTGGGTCTAATATGGCATGGACGCAGGATAATTATCCTATGCATAGGTGAGAAATAGGGCAAAGGGGGGATCACCTACGGCCCATTGGTCCGTCTCGGAGGAGAGGAGGCTGGCCGGGGCGAGCGTGGGCCTCGCGCAGCCCACGGGGCGCATGCGGCTGGGCCACGGCGATCAACGCGCTGGAGGCTTGTCCTCCACCTCGCTCGTGCTGCGGAGGCACAGTGATGGAGGAGCCACTCCGGCGAGGGGGCTCAAGGAGTGTCGAGGCTCCGGGGAGGTTCGGGATCGACGGATCCGGGGGGAGGAGCCCATTCCCGACGGCGGTGGCTCGAGTCGGTGCCCGGATGAGCAGATCGGTCGGCGGCTTGGATCTGGACATCCGACATCTTGGGGTTGCGGTAGCTTCTCAGGGGCGAGCGGAGCTCCGACAAGGGGGCAGAGCAGATCCGGCGGCGGGGCACCGGTGGCCGGCGTCGAAGGCACCTGGCGGCGACGGCTGGATGAGGCAGGGGCGGCGCGGGACGCGGGGAGGAGCTCGGGTAGAGAGGAGTTTCTCCTTGCGCTGTTGGCGGTTCGGGCCCGGACGGGCTGGCTTCGGGCCTGGCGGGCCCGGTCGTGGTGAGAGGCAGGTGAGGCTGTGGCGGCTAGGGTTTGGGGTCGAGAAACGAGGAGAGGTCGGATCTGGGTGTCTATTTAAAGACAAGGGCTAGGGTTACATTATTTCAGCCCGTTTCGAGCTGTTCGATCGCCATTGGACGGTTCCGAACGCGGGGTGGTATTGGTGGGCTAGGTGGGCTCTGTAACCATGATGGGCTGAGAGAAGAGAGACAAGTTTGCGGCCCGTGACACGCGTTTTAAAACACCAAAAAACGTTTGACGGTGAACCGATGATGGTGCCGCTACGGTCGACCGTTCGGGTACCAAACAAACTCCATTTGCGATGAAATTTGGCAGACGGCCTACCTACAATAAAATAAGACCGCACGCCAAGTTTTAACCCAATCCGAGAATGTTTTATACACACATTTTAAAACAAGATTGGAATGATGCCGCGGGTGCGTGCATGTGTGGTTGGTCTCAAAATGGTCAATGACAAAACGGAGAGAACTGACAACTAATAACGGATGCAAGTTTTGAAAACTGGCGGCAACGGAGTGCCGATGCAATGGAGATGATGCGATGATGAATGCAACAAACTATCTAATCGCACGATGGCAATGCACTAAAAGGGAAATCTTCTGGAGCGTCGGTCTTGGGTGTTACAACTCTCTTACACTAACAAGAGATCTCGCCCCGAGATCTATGAATGAAAAGGGGAAGAGGAAGAGAAAGAGCAATAGGAAAAAGTTAGTTGCTTCTTGACAAATGAGTGAAACCAACAATCCTTGAAGGTTGCAAAGGGGTTGAAGAATGACATGAAGAACGAGAAAGAATTCAAACAAAATTTTGGCAACACTTCGGTAGGAAAGGAGGGCAAAATGCAATAATATCAAAGAACATGAAAAGATTCACAACAATCCAACTGAATTGAAAAGGAAGGAAATAATATGACCTTGACAAGAAGAGATGATTGACCCAAATAGAGGAATCTCACAATGACTCCGGAACAATAAAATAGAAGCTAGATCTTTGGAGAGAAGAGAACGAAGAAAAAAATGACAATTACTACCACAATTGAATTTGGCAAGCATCCTTGCAAGAATAATTTAACGAGGTTATTGGCCAACAAACAACAAAAAGAACAAGCTTGTTGTGGGCTTACGGAAACCATTTCAAAATAATGAGGTGTCAACTAGCCACTAACAGAAACAAGGATAGATTGGGATCAACAAGATATGCACAACTTCTTACACCAAGAGGATACATTGAGAACTTGGATCAATGATAATCACCATAATAGCCACAATCCTTAGAAAAAGCTTTAGGTGAAATCTAAACCAAGATAGCTCAATGAAAAAAATCATTGGTTGAAATTATCTCATGATCAAAGAATTGGTGTGATGGGGTTATAGTCCTAGGGTAGGGTCATAGGCCTGCCCAATGGGTCCTACCCAAGGACTACCCTTCATAAGGGATAAGGCCCTTAGTCAGTTCCGACTGAATTAAGGACTTCCCATCATCCAGTCGGTGACGATTCCTACATCATCCAGTCGGAGATGAGCATTCGGAGCGTATCAAACTTACCGACTGGATTCCACTCTGTACATCGTAACCCCCCTGGAGGGCAACGGTCATACGTTTCCATGTACCTTTATTAGCATTTAAGACATACGTTACCTGTAACGTATGCAGTTATTCGCCACTACTCCACCCCTGTGCACCGAACCGTTATGAAGGGTAGCGCACTCTATATAAGCCGACCTTCCCCACTGGTGCAGGGGTTGGCAATTCACTGTAACCCCTATTCCACTCGACAACAAGCTCCCAAGAGCACTGAGACGTAGGGCTTTTACCTCCACCGTAGAGGGGCCTGAACTCATACAACCTCGCCGTAGCTAAGGCTCTGCCCACCCTTTCGTACCCTACACATCTACTGTCAGACTTATACCCACGACAGTTGGCGCCCACCGTGGGGCAAGCGTCTAAGCGACTTCCGGCGAGTTTGCGACTACATCTTTTCATCGTGTCATCCGGTGGAGATTTGAGCATGGGTCAGGAGATCCTCTTCGGTGCTCTCTCCTTCATCGTCGACGATTCGGCATGGCTTCGGGATGCCCCTCTTGACATAGAGGCGCTCCCCAGTCGCGGGGCTACGCACTTCCGTGCCGGCGCCCGCGGCATCCTTCTTCTCCAGCAGTCGGCTCCGGTATCGACCTTCGCCCCCGTCACGAGCCGCAACAAGCGGTCTCGCCGTCCGCGGCTCCAGCGTTGGGTGCAACACGCCCAGGCGCGCCAGAGCGCGTCTTCACAAGTGGCGGTCCTCGAGTCGGTTGTAGTTGCGCCGCCGTCCCAGTGCTCGGACTCAATTCCGACTGAGTTTCCTTCCGAGTACGTGGGTCGCGGGCCTGCAGCCGAAGTGCACATGGCCAACTCCCATGAAAGCCCCCGCCAAACCGGGTGAAACGAGCACGAGGTCGGCGAAACATCCGGCGCTCGCCGTCAGCCCCACCGTTCTGCCAGTCGGCGCACTCATCAGAGCAACGTGGAGGTGTTCCGCACACCCGTCCTCAACCTGGCTGCCGCCGCCAAGATAGCCGATTCCCTCCAGCCGACTGATTCATAGGCTGGCAGAGGGATCGAGTAAATCCGTGCCCTGCTGCACACGGCGCAGCAGCAAAATTCGGCGGTCTCCTAGTCGCACAACAGGATCCACAATAGTTCTGTTCACACGAACATGCATCGGTCAGTTCACAGCCCCGGTTCTCATCAGTGACACAGGGGAGGCAGCCGTTCCATGAATCTCGAAGATCGTCGCCGTTCACGCACCGCTCCGCGGGGTGGGCCCTACGGGCCCCGACGTCATGATGATCGGCGTTCAGTCGGTGACACTTATGATCCAAGGCCCGACGCGAGGGGGCATATCGCCCAAAGGAGGGTCGACAGGGGCCGGGCCCACCGCGATGGCCACGATGTGGACCATCCGAGTGGAAGCAGGACCATCGTCTCTGGTCCCGAGTGTTTCAGTCGAGCCATCCGTTTGGCTGACATCCCTCCCAACTTCCGATTGGCGACGTGGATCAGCAAGTTTACAGGGGAATCCAAGCCAGAAACGTGGCTGGACGACTACCGAGTGGCAGTCTAGATCGGAGGAGGGGACGACCACGTCGCCATGAAACACCTCCCTCTGATGCTCGACGGCTCGGCACGAGCATGGCTGAACCAGTTGGCTCCCTCAAGCATCTACAGCTGGGTAGATCTGGCCCGAGTCTTCATCAGGACCTTCGAAGGGACGTGCAAATGCCCTGCTGGTCTTGTGGAGCTCCATCACTGTGTCCAGAAGCAGAATGAGCCCCTGCGCGATTTCATTCAACGTTGGACAACCCTCTACCACACGGTGGAGGACGTCACAGAGCACCAAGCAGTCTGCGCCTTCAAGGCAGGCGTGCGGTACAGAGATCTGTACCTGAAGTTCGGTCAAACAGGCGACATCTCCATGAGTAAGATGATGGAGATAGCGGCACGCTATGCAAATGGCGAAGAAGAGGACAGCATTCGTAGTGGCAAGCACAAAGCAGTCGCCGATGGAGATGGGTACAACACTCGGAAGCAAAAGCAGAAAGCTTCGTCCACTCCGTAGGCAGAGGCCGCAGCCGTTACCAATGCCAAGTTCAAGGGCAAGGGGAAGGCTCAGTCCACCCCCAAGAAGAAACAGTTCGGAAACCACATCGTGGACCAGCCATGTCCAATTCACATGAAGATGGATGAAGAGGGCAACGCCATATTTACGAAGCATACCACTCGGCAATGTCGCCTCCTGATCCAGGGGTTTGGCGAAGGGCAGCCGAGTGAAAAGGACAATGAAGAGGATGAGGAGGACAAGGAGGATCCGTTCCCCCAAGTCCATGCAACACTGATGATTTTTGCTGACGTTGAGAGCAAGAGTCGACTGAAGCTGGTGAACAGGGAGGTGAACATGGCCACGCCGACCAACCCCATGTTCCTCAAATGGTCTCAGACTGCGATCACCTTTGACCAGTCGGATCATCCAGCGCACGTACCTACCCCAGGGAGACAGGCTCTGGTCGTCGACCCGGTGGTGGAATGAGTCCGACTGTGCAAAGTCCTCATGGAAGGCGGCAGTGGCTTGAACATCATGTACGCTGACACTCTCAAGGGGATGGGTATTCCGATGTCCGAACTTAGCGAGAGCAGCATGCAGTTCCATGGAGTCGTCCCTGGACGAAAGGCCAAGTCACTCGGCCAGATCACGTTGGACATCGTCTTCGGCTCCGACTAGAACTTCCGCAAGGAAAAGCTGACGTTCGAGGTGGTGGACTTCCAGAGTGCGTACCACGCAATTCTGGGCCGCCCGGCGTATGCGCGTTTCATGGCCCGTCCATGTTAGGTGTACCTGAAGCTGAAGATGCCAGGCCCAAAAGGCGTCATCACTATCACCGGCAATCGGCAGCGGGCCGACGAGTGTCCCAAATAAAGGATCGCCGATCAGCAGATGGCTGTCCTCGAGCTTGACGAGTACAAGAAAACAGCCGACCCCGCCGACTTGATGCGTTCGAAGAAGCGAGCTTCGGAGTCCGCATTCCAGTCGGCGGGAGAGACGAAGAAGGTCAGCATCCACCTGACGGACGACACCGCTGCCCCGACGAACATCTCCACCACCCTCGACCCTAAATTGGAAGCCGAGCTCATCCAATTCCTCCGTGAGAACTGGGACATCTTCGCATGGAAGCCCGCTGACATGCCAGGTGTACCCAGGGAGTTGGCTGAGCACCGACTGCATGTGGATCCCGCCGCTCGGCCTGTCCGAGAACGCCCGCGTCGGTCCGCCGCGCACAAGAGGAAGGCAATCGGAGAAGAGGTGGCTAAGCTTTTGGCAGCCAACTTCATTCGCGAGGTACACCACTCCGAGTGGCTCGCCAATGTTATCATGGTGCCCAAGAAAGACAAGTCGCTCCGAATGTGCATCGACTTCAAGCATCTCAATAAGGTCTGCCCGAAAGACCATATTCCGCTCCCGCGCATCGATCAAATTTTGATTCGACTGCAGGTTGCGAGCGTTTGTCATTCCTGGATGCCTACTCGGGCTATCATCAGATCCTTCTATATGGCCCCGATGAATTAAAAACAGCCTTCATCACCCCATTCGGGTGCTTCTGCTACATCACTATGCCATTTGGTTTGAAGAATGCAGGAGCAACCTTTATGCGCATGATCCAAAAATGCCTCCTCGACCAGATCGGTCGGAATGTGGAGGCGTATATGGATGATATCGTAGTCAAGTCACGCAAAGGTTCCGACCTGCTGACTGACTTGGCAGAAACATTCGCCAACCTTCGTAGGTACGATATCAAGCTCAACCCAGCCAAGTGTTCATTCGGCGTTCCCAGCGGAAAGTTACTCGGTTTCTTCATTTCCGAACGAGGGATCGATGTCAACCCCGAAAAGATCGGGACTATCGTCCCAATGGAGCGGCCGGTCAGAATACACAATGTTCAAAGACTCACAGGTTGCCTAGCGGCTTTGAGTAGGTTTATCAGTCGACTCGGCGAGAAGGCACTTCCTCTATACCGACTCATGAAGAAATCAGATACTTTCGAGTGGACAGACGAAGCCCAAATCGCATTCAACGACCTCAAAGTCCTACTTTCCACCCAGCGGTTCTTACTGCTCCGCTCAGTAAAGAACCCCTTCTTCTTTACATCAGGCTACAAATCAAGTCGTCAGCACTGTTCTCACAGTCGAACGGGAAGAAGAAGGCAAAGCATACAAGGTTCAGCGACCAGTGTATTATGTTTCCGAAGTCCTGACTCCTTCCAAGCAGAGGTATCCGCATTATCAAAAACTTATCTACGGGATTTACATGACTGCGAAGAAGGTGGCTCATTATTTTCAAGACCACTCGGTGTCCGTCGTTTCTGATGCTCCGTTGTCGGAAATCCTACACAATCGGGACGCATCGGGCCGAGTGGCGAAGTGGGCAATGGAGATGTTATACTGCGACATCAAGTTCGAGGCCAAGAAAGCTATAAAGTCTCAAGCTCTGGCTGACTTCATAGCAGAATGGGTAGAACAACAGCAACCGACCCACATGTACTCGGCTCATTGGACAATGTTCTTCGATGGGTCCAAGATGTTGAATGGCTCCGGCGTTGGCGTTGTGATCATATCGCCAAAGGGTGACAAACTCAAGTATGTTTTGTAGATACACTTTGATTCCTCCAACAACGAGGCAGAGTATGAAGCTCTCCTTTATGGACTGCGCATGGCCATCGCACTCGGCGTCCGTCGCGTGATGGTCTATGGCGATTCGGATTTGGTGGTTAATCAAGTGATGAAGGAGTGGGACGTCAGGAACCCCACCATGACCACATATTGCAATGCAGTGAGGAAGCTCGAGAAAAAGTTTGAAGGTCTGGAACTCCACCATGTTCCGCGACTGAAAAACCAAGCAGCTGATGAGTTGGCAAAACCCGGATCCACTCGGAGACCAGTCCCGAGTGACATCTGCCTCAAGCACCTCCACCTTCCTTCAGTTAAAGAAGATCCTTTCACAGAGGAACCAGTACAACCAAAGAGCTCGACAGATCCGACTGAAGTCGAAGTCCCTGCTGTGGTTGATTTGATCATGGATATTCTTGCTATCATCCCCGATTGGACTGTGCCGTTTATTGCATACATCCTGAGGCAAGAATTACCAGAAGACGAAGTCCAAGCCAGACAGATCGTCCGCAGACAGAGATCTAGGTGATTAATAAGCCGAGAGGGTCAATTAAGTATCCAAATGTGTGGTAGTATCTTATCTTGGATAATGTACACAGAACTTAGTTCTTAAGGACGGTCCCAATGAGACAACCCACCATGTACTCCTACATGGCCTGTGATAGCTACCTTTACCAAATCGGATTCATACACTTTACTCTCACACAGTAGGACATGAACACAACCATTCCGTTTCATCGTCCAGATGGATCTAACCCTACACAACTCTAATAATACCAGACATAGTAAGCAAGCATGGATGAGTAGCACATCAAGGCTCAAGCAGTTGCTACTCATGCTAAGTGGTTTCAACTATTTACTGTGGCACAATCAGGTCATGCAGAGGAATGGGTTCAACTACGGAGAAAAAATATCAGTTGAATCGATGTTGTCCTAATGTAGTAAAAGAGAGCACTGCGAGTGTAGCAGGATATGCAATGATAGCACCAAAAAAATCATGAAATGATGAAAACTAGCTTGACAACAATGGCTCTCTCCACCTCTCCTCCTCCTCCTCCTCTCCTCTACACCAACCTTCCTTTCCAACCATGGTGATCTCCCTGGTTAATTAAGTTGGAAGGGTTACTGCACTGGGATTTATCACCAGGAATAGCATTGGCCTATCAGGTGAGGCGCAAGTTTGGCTCCACTTTTCATTTTTCTTCTTCTCAAGGGGACAAGGAATTCTTCTTGGTGGTTTCATTTTCTTCGGCCTCCTTCCCCTTGAATGATGATTTGGTGTGTATTGCTCTTCAATGCTGTTCGGGTGGTCTCAGCTCGGGTTTTCATGTCCACAAGATCTCTGCTAGAGCATTTCGATTTTCGGTGGCCAATAACAAAGTGGGTCATTTCATCTATAGTCTTAAAGACAGAGTTTGGACGGATTTCGTTTGCCACTTTCACCTGTTCAAAGGAAGTTTTTCTCAGTCTTGGCGCTATGGTTCACATTGGCATGCGGACCAGGAACTGCTGGACATTTTCTCCAGGAGGAACCTGGCGATCAAGGCTGACTTACGTTCTCTCCAGCATGGAGCTTACACGAAACATGCACCATTTCTTGATCATACATCGAGTTTGGTTCCCCTTGATCATATGCACTTCTCCAACCGTAATGTGGAAGAAGCTTCTTCCTCAGGTACTGTTGCTCATCATTCTAAGCAGTCAAATCATTCAAATTTGAATTTCAAACTGCTAATCATGGAGGGAATCACTCCTAAGTGATTAATGGAGAATTATGTGGCCCAAGCGGAATTAGAGGAATTGGGAATACCTGCCCCATCTGATTACATCATTTTGGGCAGTTTTCATTTTAAGTTTAATGTCCCATATCCCTCACCACCTCAGTGTTTCCTAAAATCAGCGTTCAAATATGCACCTTCTGTCACGACGTGGCCGCCAGTTCTTGAGGCATGACACAAAGCTGATTTAGCTCAGGATCATTATTCGGAGGAGGAAATATCGGATATGTCCCTTAATTGGCCGATTTTATGCTCCAGATGCCTTCAATGGGGCCATCATAAGCGCACCTGCCTCTCACGCTTAATTTGCATTTATTGCTCGGCTCCTGATCATAAGGCGATCTCCTGCCCAATGGTTTTAAAACTTCCGCCGTCGACAGTACCACCTTCAAATTTGGAGGCTAATCCCCACGATTTCAATCAATCCAAGGTTGCGGTTTTTCGTATGATTTCCAAACAGGATGGGAGACGCCGAACCATTAGATGCAATTGGTGTGGGGCCTACGGGCACGCCACACGAGCCTGTGGCAAGAAAGAAAAATATACCAAATGGATTTGGATGCCCAAATATCCCGATTCTGCCCCCACGCTTCGCATTCTCCTCCTTCCTGTACGGAGCAACCCTCCACCTTGTCACATCCATCGCTTTCGCTTCCATCGCCCTCGCCATTGCTACCACCTCCTTCACTCCCATTGCTGCCACCTCTGCTACCTCCAGTCTCACTCCCTCCACTCCCCATGGCCAACTACCCTCTGAACCCGGTGCCGCTCCTGCCACCGGGCTTCGCCGTTGAACCTGGTCCGATTGATAGAATGGTGAGGAGTGGCATGGTGGTAGGCCTGATCCCACCTCTCAACCACGACTACCTGGCCATCGCGGAGGCAAGTCACTACGTCCCCCTGCATCGTCGTGCGGCCATCCGCACCCAGATTGAAGGTTTGTTACATGAAGCTCAGATCTTCCCTACTGAATCTTCTGATCATCCTTTGGGCATTAGGATTTTTGGCTTTACGGATTCTTTTATGCGGGATACTGCCATTGCTACTCCATTAGAACTAGATGATGAGGATCTGCTTATCACATTTGTCCCACACAATGAAGCTCTGAACCGCCGCAGTACTACCTTCGGGCCTGAAGTATGGATTATGTACTTTGGCTTCCCTATGATTATCAAACTGAGTATTACATCAACAAGTCTTTAGGCGGCTTTGGTTCTCTTATTTCCTGGTATAACTCGCGTCAAGATAGAAGATTCATTCTGCTCAAAGTGAGGGTACTTAATATTCCGTTAATCCCGAAGAGCTTTGTAGTCTAGCAGCTTGGAGGGGCTAGGGATTGCTGGACAGTTCAAGTAACCATTTTGCGCAGCAATGATTGGGACAGCTTACTACCAGAAGTTCCCCCTGCTGGAGAAGAACCTCCTCCTCCTGATGGTAACCCCCACCCACAATTTGGACCTGACCTTACTGCTGAGCAGTTGTACCAGCAACAGGTTCATAACTGGCTTGTTCAGAATGTTGCACCTCCCAATGCAGATCCTCCTGCTAATGATGCCCCCAATCAGCAGGTTTAGAACGGTGGTTGGGGTGTGTGGCCGATCCAACCTCCATAGGCAACTCCACTCCCACCATATCTTTATAACTTCCAGGCATGGCTTGCCGCACAGGGTCTTCAGGTCCAAGATGGTTTGGTTCGTGATAACAGTATATCAGGCAGTGCCTCCCAAGCATGGAATGATGCTTTCACAGCTTTCGACAGCTCATGTAGTACTGATATTTCGACTGGCCCTATGTCCCTGACAGTGATGCTCCCCCAAACAACACATCAGCAACCCTCTGAGGATCTCTATAGATATACACAATGGGGGAATCTGTTTTGGGCTCTTTGAACAGGAGGAATCCATCCTCTCACTGCTATTGACAGACCCAGCTACCAGGCAACAGCTAAATGACTTCATCTTCAGAACTAATAAACCTCTTATGGCCTCTTGGGGACCTTGGTTCAATGCTTATGGCTTCAAACATGAGTGTGTGCATGTGGGAGTCTCAGTTACTATTGGAGAAGAGGGATTGATCCTCAATAGCATTGGCTCCACCCTATCTGCAACCAGGCCTGCTGCTGATGTCGTGCTCGAGGAAATTCCTCCTGAACATGCCACGTTGTCAGTGGATCCAAAGCTCAACCATACCCAGATGATAGAAGCATATCAGCATAGCAGCTCTGGGTTGGTAACCGCAAGAGGCTCTGATGATGGGGATGGGGAGACTCAGTCAGATGTGCTTACTTTGGTGGTGCTCAGAGGTGACATGATCCCCCCAAAGGGGAAGGGCAAAATGACGATTCATGTTGACACCACAAACCTTCGACGTAGCTCTCGTTCGAACAAATATGATGGCTTCAAGGTTCCTCCCATGGCTGATGGGCGAATTAGCAAGTCAAAGGTCAAGCCCAGAGTGATGCCCCACATCTCAATCCATGAGGATACCAGAGCTTTGGAGATGGATGTACCCCCTCCTACCGCCATTAGCACCATGCAGGCCATCGGGACTCACCTCTGCTCCATACGTGAAGACGAGCTCACTGCTAGTAAGCTGCTCAAGGAGGCACCAGGAGCTGAAGCAGATCACGTCTAAACTAGTTTTAAGCTGTAGCGTTTAATCTTTCCTTATGGTTCTTTTGCAACATTGGAATGTGCTATGTTGGAACATCCGTGGTCTTAATTCGCCCATAAAACATCTAGCTCTCTCGAATGCGATCCGTGACAGTGGATGCTCGGTTATTTGTTTACAAGAAACTAAAATGCAGATGTTTGATGATGCTACTCTGAAATCTTTGTGCCCTAAACGCTTTGATAGATTTTCTTATATCCCGTCTAGGGGAGCCTCAGGAGGTCTTGTCACGATCTGGAACAGTAGTGTATTCACAGGAGATACGTTCGTAGAGGAAGATTATGCTCTTGGAATTCAGTTTAAATCAAGGCAATCAACTCATCAATGGAAGCCGCTGAATATTTATGGTCCATGTGAGGGAGAACAACGAGCTCTATTTACAAACTGGTTGTTTGACCTAAATATCCCAGCATCAGAAGACTGGTTACTACTTGGGGATTTCAACTATAAGAGAGATCCAGCGAACCACAACCGGCATGGAGGTGATGTGCAAGACATGTTCACGTTCAATGAGTTCATCGGTGAACATGCGCTTGCGGAACTTCCAATCAAAGGTAGAACATACACCTGGTCTAATATGCAACAAGACCCGCTCTTAGAACAACTGGACTTGTTTTTCACCTTTTTGAACTGGACCGTGTCATTCCCCAACACTCGGGTGCACCCTCTAGCACGACCTGTCTCGGATCATATCTCTTGTTCCGTGGTAATACAGACGAGCATTCCTAGAAATAGAATATTTTGGTTTGAAACTTACTGGATTGCACACCCAGGTTTCATGGACACGGTCTCCTTAGCATGGTCTAAACCGATCAAATACGGCAAAGATGGAAATGCGGCATCGGCCATCTGTTAGAAAATGAAGGCGGTAAGATTGGCTTTGAAACGTTGGAGCAAGAATATCTCCCGCCTCTCTATCGCCATTGACAACACCAACAAAGCCCTGCTGGAGATTGATGCGATTGAGGACAAAAGAACTCTCACAACTCCGGAGAAAAACTTTAGGACTATACTCAAAAAACACATCATCAGACTGTTGCAATATCAGAAAGGTTACTGGAGTAAAAGATGCACGGTTAGATGGATCAAATTCGGGGATGAGAATACCAAGTTTTTTCAAACAATGGTGACCGAGCGATATAGACGCAATTGTGTAACTATGCTTAAAACTAATGATGACACCGTGGTTGAGAAACACGAGGACAAAGAGACTGTCCTATTTGACACATACAGAGAGAGGATGGGTACTTCTAGACCACCTGACATACGCTTCAATCTAGCATCACTCTTAAGACCAGGGATCGACTTCGATGCCCTCACAACTCCTTTTGAACGATCGAAAATTGATGAAGTTGTCAAACAGATGCTAGCGGATCGAGCACCAGGACTAGATGGGTTTAATGGAGCATTTCTGAAAGCCTGCTGGTCAATCATCAAAAATGATTTCTATGGGCTCTGCAATGAGTTCCACAAGGGCTCACTTAACCTAGAATCCCTTAACTATGGCTATATTACACTGATCCCGAAGTCGACCTCGCCTGAGACAGTAAACGATTATCGACCGATCACACTGCTTAACTGTTGCCTTAAGTTGATCACTAAGATCCTCGCACAAAGGCTTCAGAAGATCATCCTATGGATTGTGCACCGAAACCAATATGGTTTCCTCCGGGGTAGATCGATTCATGACTGTTTGACATGGGAATTTTAATACATTCACCAATGCCAAGTGTCTCGGAAGAAGATAGTGCTCCTTAAGCTTGATTTTGCCAAAGCGTTTGACACGGTTGAACACTCGACAATGATCGAAATCATGCAGCATATGGGCTTTAACTCGAGATGGATTAGTTGGATCAAATGCATTTTCTCCTCAGGGAAATCATCGGTACTGTTGAATGGAATCCCTGGACGGCAGTTCCCATGTAGATATGGAGTCAGACAAGGGGACCCCCTCTCCCCACTGATATTTGTTTTGGCTGTGGACCTCCTCCAAACTGAGATCAACAATGCGCTGGTCGACGAAGACCGTACGCATCCCATTGATCCTAGAGGCTCTGATGATTTCCCGGTGATACAGTATGCCGACGACACGATCATTGTGATGCCAGCTTGCCCTATCCAAGCAGCAAAGATGAAGGGTCTACTTGATTACTATGCTACGACCATCGGACTGAATATCAATTACCAAAAGTCGACACTAGTTCCCATAAACTTGTCACCCGATGAAAGCGACATCATCACGACGATTTTTGGTTGCGCGAGGGATACCATGCCATTCACGTACCTAGGACTACCGCTGGGCACATCCAAACCCACAGTTTTAGACTTGACTCCGCTGGTATGCAAGGCGGAGAGGAAGATCACGACTGCTGGGGATATTACCTGTGGATAACCCGCCCTTAGTGGGCCGGGTCACCAAAGGGGCGACTTACCATTCAATGCGCGTCCCGTGGCCCAGAAGCTGGATGGCGGTTCAAGAGGTCGTGCAGATGATGGATTACCAAGAAAGCTCCCGATCGTGGAGGACACGGCAACTTAGAGATAAGGAAAGCCACAAAGAGTAGCATGGCAGGACTTTGTAAACCCTAGGGCCTCGACCTGTATATCAAGGCGAGTCCCAGGGAAAGGTCACGCGAGTTAGAGAGAATCGAGAGCTAGGTCAGGCGAGTTATGCCCTCCTTGTAATCGAAACCACAATTAATCCACACAAAGCATGACGTAGGCTTTTACCTCCTCACGAGGGCCCACCCTGGGTAAATATGAGTCCTTCTTTCGCTCACCCCCTTCGAGTCACCACCAAGGTGCGATGGCTCCATCTCTAAGTCCTTTCACGAGGACATCTGCCGTGAAAAACCACGACAGTTGGCGCCCACCGTGGGGCCTGCGCACGGTGGAGTTGAGTTCTCTAAGGGATCCCTACCGGGGTTAGAAAGCTACGCGGTTGGCATCATGACGAAGAGCCGCCGCGGGAGGTACTACATCGACAACTCGTTGTGGGAGCCGGAAACCAATTCATTCGAATCTGGCTACCGAGTCCCCTTTGACAAAATCAACATCTTCATCGGCATGATTGGGTCGCCCGTACCTGAGTCAGACACCTCCACCGACATCGTCGAGCCGGCCAGGTACGTCCTCCCCGTCACACGGCGAGACAGGAGTCGCCACGCCTTCGTCGGTTTTATGCAGGGAAACGACGTACATGACGAAGTGGTGGTCCACGAGATCACCCCAGTCAATTCCAATGGCGAGTCATCCATGGGTGAGACAGATTCAATCCACCCTCCACAGGAAGGACAACTCGGAGGGCTGTTGTTGGCAATGGACCCCGAAGTCTTCGAGAGGTCCCGTCGACAAATCGCCATCTACATGGCGGGGTCAGCGCAGCCTCAGCAAAATCCAACTGGCAACAATGATATCGGTGGAACGTCCAAACCCCAAGCACAAACCATGGCGGAGCTAGTGGTGGAGGTCGCCAGCCTCATGGCAACCACAGTCACGACCAAGAATCAGGAGTCTCTCAACGCCGAGCTAGCCAATCTTCGGGAGGCAATGGACAAGGCACAACGGGACATGGAAGCAGAAGCCGCCAGGGCGGAGACATAACAGGCTGCGATCGCGGCAGAGACGGAGAGGTTGAACACCTAGGGATGGTGGCTCGAGAGACGGCAGCACGCGTCCGACGCCGTTCACCAAAGGAGGCACCACGGGCGCACCCCGTCCGACTTACAGCCAACTCGCCTTTTCGACACTCCACACACCCCCGGGGCGGGTCCTGATCGGCCTTTACAAACTGTCCCGGGGGGAGGAACGGTTCCACCGCCCAATCCGCCGCCACCTCAGCCAATGGATGCCCATGCAACTCGGTTCTAGACGCCACGGGGTCACTTCTCGAATCCCGTAGACAATGTGCTGGCGGCAACCCGCCACCTGGAGTCCCTTCCGATCTATGGAAACTCCCCGGCCAAGATAGAGGCTAGAAACTCCATCGAGATGCTCAAGATGGCCGTGGTCCAGCACACGCAATATTCTCATAGCCTCAACCGGCTGCACTCCACGCCTCAGGCGAGTCACACCAGAAGTCGCCATGAGGACTTGCCCGCAGTAACGAGTGGACCGCGGCGATTCCCTCAACACGACCAGCTTGGGATGCCCGACACGCGAGCCCAAGATATCGTGGATGCAGCGCGAGCCGCGCGTTAAGTAGAGCCAACAGCCGTGGCGGGTCAGGTTTACTCGGCTTACATGCCATCGCCTCCCGCGCCCCTGGACGTTGGGGGCAAGCACATCGGGGTATCATGTCTTGCACGGTTTTGCGCAACGAGCGAATGCCGAAGGACTTCAAAGAGCCCCGGAAGGTCCCTAATAACTCACCAGGTCTCGAACCAGGATCGTGGATCGAGAGTTACGAGCTGGCGATGGATATGCTCGACGTAAATGAGGCGGTTTGCGCTAAGTACTTCACTATAATGCTCGAAGGGACGGCACATGCGTGGTTGAAAAACTTACCACCCAACTCCATCAACACCTGGGCGGAGCTAAAAGAACGTTTCATCAAGAATTTCTGAGGGACTTGCAAGCGCCCGATGACCATCGTCGACCTACAAGACTGCGTCGAGCGACCGGATGAGTCGGCTCACCATTGGACCCGACGAGTCATGGCAGTTATTCATTCATCGGAAGGCATCTCGGCGGCTCACGCGGTGTTGATCCTGCAGAAGAACTGCCATTACGAACCTCTGGTACTAAAGCTAGGGCGACTTAAGCGAAAAGTACATGACATGGGCGAGTTAATGTATACCCTTACCAGGTATGCTGAGTCGGACGACACCAAGGATCCTGGGGAGGATGACGACAAAGCTAGTACCGCCAGGAAAGGCGAGTTACACAAGGGCCATTCTCAGTTTCAAGGCCGGGGCAACCACCACCATGGTGGGCACAGCAAAAAGAGACAACATGAAGGTCCTGCGGAATTTGTTGCTAATACTAATACCGGCAACGAAAACCCGCGTTAGAAGAAGCGGGGCTTTATTGGGAAGAAACCGCGCAATTATCACGAGATGCTCAAAGGCCCTTGTCCGCAGCATGCCACGACAGAGGGACCGACGACTCACTCTTGGGAGGATTGCTACGTGATGCAGGAATTCCGGGCCGAGGCGCTCAGGAGAGGCCAAGGTGGTGAACAGGTCTAGGGACAGGAACAACCCGGCGCATCCGGGTCACGCCAGGTCCCGTTCGGTGGGTTTCCTAACCCGGGACCACAGGGCGGGTCTCAGCCCAACGCTGGGTAGTACCAAGTTCACAATCAGCAGTATAACCCGCCGGGAGTATTCCAGCAACCACCCCCGCAAGGGGATCCCCAGCGACAGGGAGATCGTGGCGGGTTTCAGAATAACCCCAAATAATTGAACAACGGGCAATATCACGTGTTCACCACCAGCACGTGCAAGCGTGATCATAAGGTGAAGCATAGAACCTTCAGCATAGCTGAGCCGACACTCCCCCGGTACCTTCACTGGTGTGAGCAGCCCATAACTTGGAGCAGAGAAGATCACCCCCCCGATTAGACAACCCCGACGACTTGGCTTTAGTCATGGCTCCCCAAGTCGGAGGATACACCCTCTCCAAGGTCCTCATGGACGGAGGCAACAACATCAACATCTTATATTTCGACACTTTCCGGCGGATGAACCTCTTGGAGAAAGACCCGATGCCATCATCCACGTTCTTCCACGACATTGTCCCCGGTAAGTCAACATATCCAATTGGGCGGATTAAACTTAACGTGGCTTTTGGCACAGGAGCGAGTCCCTCCTGTTCGAAGTGGTCAAAATCAAGAGCCCCTATCATGCGTTGTTTGGACGGCCGGCGTACGCCAGATTCATGGTCCGCCCATGCTATGTTTATCTCAAAGTCAAGATGCACGGACCTAAGGGTCCTATTACCATCAGCGACGACACGAAGATAGCTCATGAATGTGAAGAAGGAGACACGGCTTATGCCGAGTCAGCTTGCGCGGCTAAGGAGCTCAAGTTTCACCAATCTAATGTTGACCCGGCGGACATGATGCCGCTCAAGAGGCCGACCATCGATTCTGAGCCGCCCCTCAAGTTTAAACTAACGGACGACACCAAGGTTATCGACTTTACGCGTGGCGACTCCATGAAGCAGTTCACTATTGGGGTGGGTCTCGACCCCAAATAGCAAAGCGCGCTCATCGAATTCATCTGTGAGAATCGGGACATCTTTGCATGGAAACCCTCTGACATTCCGGGTGTACCAAGAGAATTCGCTGAGCACCATCTTAATACTGACCCTAAAGTTAAGCCAGTTCGGCAGTACCTTCGCCCCTTTAATGAAGAGCGTCGTAAGGCGATTGGAGAGGAAGTAGCCCGGCTCCTGGCCGCCGGGTTCATCATCGAGGTTTTCCATCCTGAATGGCTGGCTAACCCGGTCCTGGTGCTAAAAAAGACTGGCACTTTCCGCATGTGCATCGACTATACTGACCTCAACAGAGCTTGTCTGAAGGATCCCTTCGCCCTTCCCCGCATTGATCAAATTATTGACTCGACGGCGGGTTGTGAACGTCTATGTTTCTTGGACGCTTATTCGGGATATCATCAGATCAAGATGGCGGTGGAGGATCAGGAGAAGACATCCTTCATAACCCCATTCGAAGCTTTCTGTTATGTGTCCATGCCGTTTGGGCTCAGGAGTGCGGGGGCGAGTTATCAACGTTGCATCCAAAATTGTTTGCATAACCAGATAGGCTGTAATGTCCACGCTTATGTGGATGACATCGTGGTCAGGTCTCACCGAAAAGAGTTGCTCTTGGGAGATCTCAAGGAAACATTTGACAACCTGCGCGTTTACCAGATGAGGCTTAACCCCACCAAGTGCGTTTTTGGTGTCCCTGCGGGGAAGTTATTGGGTTTTTTGGTATCGGAGCATGGCATTGAGGCCAACCCGGACAAGATTGAGGCAATTACCTCACTGGGAAAACCGGCCAACGTTAACCAGGTCTAGCGTATGGCGGGACGAATCGCAGCTCTGAGCCGCTTTATAAGTCTCCTTGGGGAGAAGGCCATCCCTCTCTATCAGTTGCTCAAGAAAACTGATCGTTTCGTTTGGACGGACGAAGCCGAGGAAGCTTTTGAAGCCTTGAAGCGGTAATTAGCTAACCCGTCAGTATTAGTGGCTCCGGCAGATAAGGAACCTATGCTCTTGTACATTGCAGCAAATTCCAAGGCACTCAGTGTGGCAGTGGTTGTCGAGCGAAAGGAAGAACGAAAGGAGTATCCGTCTAGCGACCGGTGTATTTCATCAGCGAGGTCCTTACCCTCTCCAAGCAACGTTACCCACATTGGCAGAAGCTGGTTTTTGGGGTGTTTATGGCGAGTCGAAAGCTGAAGCACTACTTCCAGGAACACCCGATCACGGTTGTCAGTTCCGCTCCCCTCGGTGACATTATACAAAATTGAGAGGACACTAGACGGATTGCTAAGTGGGCCATCAACCTTGGATCCCATCACGTGCGATATACGCCTCGGACGGCCATCGAATCTCAAGCACTCGTGGACTTCATCAATGATTGGACTGAGTTACAAATCCCGGAGGAGAGACCCGATCTCACTTATTGGACCATCTATTTCGATGGGTCCAGGCAATTGGAAGGCTCGGGGGCTGGTGTGGTGATAACTTCGCCTCAAGGTGACAAGTTTTGCTATGTCCTTAGGCTCATGTTTCCATGTACCAATAATGCTGCGGAGTATGAAGCCTTGATCCATGGTTTGTGACTCGCCAAAGAGATGAATCTCACGCAAGTCCGGTGTCTGGGCGATTCAGGTCTGGTGGCACAGCAGGTCTCTGGTACCTGGGATTCACAAGACCCTCTGATGGCGGCTTACAGACGAGCTGTGTCAGATGTAGCGGGTCACTTCAATGGTTATCAAGTGAATCACATCGACCAGCGGCTTAACGAAGCAGCGGACACTCTTTCCCATCTCGGTTCACAACGTAAGCCAGTTCCTCCCAATGTCTTTTTGGACGTATTGCATAACCCCTCGGTGAAACAGACTTCAGAGGAAGATTTAGCGGTACCGGACCCCGAGTCTCAACTCGTGGCGGCTCTCCACGCTAATCCAGACTGGGCAATTCCTTACATGGCATATCTCACCAGAGGTGAGTTACCAGCTGACGAGTTATTAGCTCGCCAGATCGTCTGTCGGTGCAAATCCATGGTCATACACAATGCCGAGTGACACAAACGAAACACTTCGGGGGTATTTCAAAGATGCGTCTTTCCTGAAGAAGGATGTATGATCCTCAATGAGATTCACGTGGGCGACCGTGGTCATCACGCCGGGTCCCGATCCTTGGTCTCTAAGGCCTTCAAACATGGGTTCTATTGGCTGACGGCTCACGCAGACGCAGAGGAGATTGTTCGCCGATGTGATGGCTGCCAAAAATTTGGACGCCAGATGCACGTGCTGGCTCAGGAATTGCGGATGATACCAATCACTTGGCCGTTTGCAGTCTGGGGGCTTGATATGGTCGGCCCTTTCAAGATGTCTTCCACCAAAAAGACCCACCTATTGGTGGCGGTTGAAAAATTTACCAAGTGGGTGGAGGCGGAACCTGTTAGCAGCTGTGATGCAGATACGACCATCAAATTCTTGAAGAAACTAATTTTCAGATTTGGATATCCTCATAGTATCATTACTGACAATGGTACCAATCTATCCAAATGTGCAATGCAAGAGTTTTGTTCATGAGAGCATATCCGACTTGATGTTTCCGCGGTTGCACATCCCCAGTCTAATGGGTAGGCGGAGAGGGCGAACTAGGAAATATTGCGAGGGATTAAGCCTCGGTCATGGCGCCTTTGGAACGTACTCCAGGATGTTGGGTGGATGAGTTATCGTCAGTACTATGGAGTATCAGGACAACTCCAAATCGCTCCACGGGTTTTACTCCCTTCTTTCTGGTCTATGGAGCAGAAGCGGTGTTACCAAGTGACATCAAACACGATTCCCCACGAGTCGCCGCCTACATTGAACAGGACAACGAGCTAGAGCGATAGGACTCGCTGGACGCCTTGGAGGAGGAACAAGACTTAGCCGCATCACGATAGGCGATTTACCAACAAGACTTGTGATGTTACCAAAGTCGCCGGGTCAAGAGCCTCACTTTCCAAGAAGGCAAGTTGGTGCTCCGTTTGATTCAAGATCATACTGGTATGCACAAGCTATCACCTCCATGGGAAGGGCCGTTTTTCATCAGCAAAGCTCTTCAGAACGGCTCGTACTACTTGGTGGATCTTCGCCCAGATCGACCAACTACAGAGGTTGAGACAACTCGCCCCTGGAACATAGCCCATCTGCGGTCTTACTACACTTAGAGCCATGAGCTCCCCCTTTTTTCTTTACCAGTTTTCAGAAAATTGTAATCCATGAATTATGAAAGCAATAAAGCCGGCACCCACGAATTTCGGGGTCCCTTGCCGTTTCAGCTTTTGAAAGCATGAGTCTTTATTGTTCTATAAGTCGCCCAAACATGGACGCTATCAAAGTCAAAGAGCATAAGTCGCCATGCTGCACTTACTTCAAAACTGGGGATAAAGCCAAACCAACGTTGCCACGTTGCACGGTTCAAACATAGGCGCCTTATGTGGTTTTGAGAATTAAGCTGACTTACTTGGGGGCTACTAGTCCCCAAGTCGTTTCGCAGTAAGAGCGTATACGCTTGTGTGATCCTATGTGTGGTTTCTTCCTGAACCATAGGTCACTTGGGGGCTTCCACTCATTGATTTCAGCCTGAATACCCTCTTGTCTAGCAAAAAATTACCGCATTACAAATGGTTATACTGGACTATGTGTTGAACAAGTCGCCAGATGGACCTATGTACTCAGGGTGAGTCAATCCGTTATTTGGACCCTGAACTCGCCTTGGTTAAAACATAAAAGGTACCGACCAGAGTCACACATGGGAAATAGATAAACCATTGGTTCATTGAACCTGCTTCACGGAAGCTTGACTCGCGCCTGATCAGCCGGTCTAAAATAACAAGGCTTTTTGCAAAAAGCTTTCTAAGGGTAACACTAGAGTTTTGCAAACTCTTCTTATCCTATCGTAACTCACTGAGTCGATAAAAGTTTCTTTCTTGATGGCAAGACCACAAGGTTCCATAATATATTTGAGTCGGCTTTTGATTATCACTCGCCCCGAATCATTTTTTAACCATTATTTTCCATCACTCGGGGGCTGATCTATTTTTTGACATAACCCGGGGGCTGATATATTTTTTGACATAATCCAGGGGGCTGGCCTATTCTCTGCCATACACTCATTGAGTCGGCTGATGTTTTTCCTTACACATAAGGTAAAAACTTGTTTGTCAAATTATGATATTCCCAGGTTCATCAAAGCTTGCAGGCGAGTCATGCATATATTCAAGGAATAAATGTGGTTCAATCAAAAGGTACTACTGACTGATTTTTTTCGACAAACACTAACAAAGCTATTACATGGCTCACTTGGCCAAAATGGGTGTCATCCCCAAGTGAAGAAATGATCCATGGACGAATCAGCCCGCCGCCGAGTCACCTTGCCTTGAGCTCTCCCCGCCTTCGATTCGTAAGTCGCCCAGTTTCCAATTACACTTGGACACGACAACGGACTCGTCTTCATCATCAAGGAAGAGAGATAGGTCCATGTCAAGATCAAAAGGATTCTTGGGTCGGCGAGGAACCAAGCTAGCAGTTTCATATGAGGGAGGCGTCACCTTGTTTTTCTTCTCGTCATAGGTGGCTTGGTATTTACTCAAATCTAAGGTGGCTGCCAGTTGAGTTGCCGCACAACGAGATTCTATGATAACTCGGTGATAGTCCACCTCGGTGAATTCTGACCCGTCATCCTTCAGTTCGGGGTAGCCGGCGGCTATTTCTTCGGGTTTGAGCTCCGGGGCATAAGCTAAGCACCGACTCAGGGTGTTCAATACTCCCTTCCGGGCGGCTGACTTTTTCAATTCCTCTATCCGAGGAGGCAATGTAGACAGAAAGCCGAGCATGTGCTTTATGGTCCTGACTGGTTCTTTGCTGCCCATCACCGCCTTAATCGTCAGCACGCCCCCGGTGTATAGCTGCTCAACGAAGGTATATATGGCTTTTTAACTTCAGCATGCAGTCGTCTGGAAGATTGGCGGCTCGTGCACCTGCAAAGGACACATTAGTATTTGATAATTTTTGATACCAGATTGATTATTCAATAGTCAAGGGTTAACACTTACCAAACATAGCGACGGTCATGTTGGAAACATGTTTCTTTAAGCCAGAAAGCTCCTGCTGGGCGGCTTCCAATTTTTCCTGTGCCTGCTCAGCACGCTTAAGAATGGCGGCTTGGTCAGCTTTGGCTTTCTTCTCAAGTTTTTTCTGGTCAACCTTCATCTTTCCAGCTCAGCCTGAATTAAGCGGTATTTCCTCTCCAACTCGGAGCGTGCATCTTGTTGGTCAGCTAGATTTTTTCTTAAGTCGGCTAAAGCTGACTCAGTCTGGGTCACAGACTCCTGCACATCAAATTTGGGGAGACAAGTTTCAACATTACTGCAAGAAATACTCCTGATACTTGGGGGCTAATGTATGATTTTTCTTCAAAATCATACCATATTTAAGACCCGGCTCATCTTTCCAAAGATGACCCGGCCCTTGGGGGCTACAGGTTGCAGATTTTTTATTTATTCAAGACCCGACTCATCTTTCCAAAGATGACCCGGCCCTTGGGGGCTACGGGTTGAATATTTTTATTATATTCACGACCCGACTCGTCTTTCAAAAGATGACCCGGCCCTTGGGGGCTACAGGTTGAAGATTTTTATTATATTCAAGACCCGGCTCATCTTTCAAAAGATGACCCGGCCCTTGGGGGCTACAGGTTGAAGATTTTTGTTATATTCAAGACCCGACTCATGTTTCAAAAGATGACCCGGCCCTTGGGGGCTATAGGTTGCAGATTTTTTATTTATTCAAGATCCGGCTCATCTTTCCAAAGATGACCCGGCCCTTGGGGGCTACATGTTGAAGATTTTTATTATATTCAAGACCCGACTCATCTTTCAAAAGATGACCCGGCCCTTGGGGGCTACAGGTTGCAATTTTTTTATTTATTCAAGACCCGACTCATATTTCCAAAGATGACCCGGCCCTTGGGGGCTACAGGTTGAAGATTTTTATTATATTCAAAGACCCGGCTCATCTTTCAAAAGATGAGCCGACCCGTGGAAGGCTAATGGGTGAAGGAAGATACATAAACAATCGTACCTCATGCCTAACCCTCATAAGATGAATCAAACTCTTGTTCATCTCATAGTTCCTCTCCAGATGACTTGCGAAGCCAGAACAAAGTTGGTCGAATTCCAGCTTCTCATACTGAGGGAGCTTGAATTTACTTGTGTCTTGATCAGGAGAAGGGCGAGATTCCTTGGAGGTATGCTTGTAAAGTACTGCAACCGGAGGAGTGGAATAGCTAGTACCGGTGACCACGACGTCGTCTGGATCGTCAGTCGCCTTGCGGGCGCTTGGTAGGTTAACCTTATCAGCGGTTTCCTTCAAAATTACAGGCGAGTGATCCCGGGCTTCGGGAATATCGCCCGCAGGAATATCATGAGTCGCGCTTTCTCTTCATCAATCTCAGGGACAGAGGCGCTCGTGCCTAAGGCGTCAGATGTTTTGGGAGCAGAAGATAGGTCGCCGGTTTTCCTTCTCTTCGCTTGTGCTCTGAGACAAAGGCACCAAGATTAAAAGCACATATCGTTGTTTAGAAGAAATTGGGATTAACAAAGAGACTCACCCTTGTACACGAATCATCGGCGGGAGAGCTGATATTGCTGAGTCGCCAGATGTAGGGGGAGAAGTCTGATAGAACAAAGGCTTGAAGTTAAAAGAAGCGGCGATTCACATTTTACACAAGAAAGGGTATGATAAAACAAAAGTGTACCTCGCTGGTGCATTTCCGACCGGTTGTCTTCTGAGGCAGTCTAGTGATTAAGTTGCGAGAGCGACTACGGGTCTTGCGCTTGGGGTATATCTTGCTTTCTTCAAAAGGAAATCAGGGTCCATATAAGCATATGGGTGAGACATGGGCAGTTTTCCACAGATCCGCCTGGCTGGTCTAGGCGAAGGAGAAGGTGAGTCGGAAGAAATGTAAATTACCTCGACCACATCATCTTGGCTCTTATTGTCCTCGCCCTATACATAAAGACGCATGGTATAAACATAAGTCGGAATACATAGATAATGAGTAAGAGGGAAGCCTTACCTCTGAATGCGCTTCGTCAGCTTGTGACTCGCCAACAAAAGATGAATCTTTGGTGGCGGCTTTACTTTTGCTTGCCTTCTTCTTCTTTTTTAGTGGCGGCTTGGTGGTCTTTTGGGCGGTCACTTTGGGGCCCCTTTGCCAAAATGGATCATGTTTCTCGTGAACAGAAGTGAATTTCAAACCAAGAGGATTGATAAGTACAGAGAAACGAAAGACGGCTTGGATTCTTAATGGCCGCACCGGGTTGGCGCGGCAGAAGGCCTTGAGCCCAATCTTGGCACATTCTTCCAAGGTCTCACCGGTTTGTTTCTTGATGATTCCGACAATTTCACTCTCCGAGAGTCTTTTGCGATTGAAGCACCGCGGATGGTCTACCGTACCATCATATTCATACATCAGCCCGCCTCGGCGACTCAAGGGAATGATGTTCCACTCTATCCAGCAGCAGAATAGATCAATCACGATGAGCCCTTTGTTGGTCAAAGACTTTAACTTAGAGAAAATGGGGATAAACTTTGACTCTTCTTCTTCTGTGAGCTTCTCGGGCAGTTTAAAGTCCATGGGCAGGCGATCTGCTCTGAAACTTGGGAGTTGGTTCTCGCCGGGTGGAGAGGTGTCTCGGCAATAAAACCATGACTCGACCCAGCCCTTGGGATGGCTGGGCAGAAGAACTGTTGGAAATCCACGTTCATGGCATCTTTGAATGTTGACTCCTCCGAGCTCGTGGTTGGGACCGTTGGGTAACTTGGTCTGGCGATTCAAAAGGAAGAAGTTCCAAAATAATGGAACTATAGGCTCTCTCTGCAAATATACCTCACAAAAGACCTGGAACTGACACAGGGTGCTGATGGAGTTGGGTCCCAGGTCTTGAGGATGAACATTAAGGAAATGCAGGACGTCTCGAAAAAACTTTGACCCGGGCGGTTTAAAACCTCGTTCGAGGTAATTGGTAAAGATGACTACTTCTCCTGCAGCGGGGTTGGGAGTCAAATTGCTCGGGGCAGTTCTCCAACCGATGGTTTCCTTATTGTCAAGAAGACCCGCCTTAACAAACTTTTTGAGAGTGGCATCGTCGATTTTTGTCGGTAACCAGTCGCACTTCGTAATGGCCATGACTACAAAAGAGAGGGGAACGAGGTGATTTAGTAACGATTAGGAAGTATTCTAACTCTCCGGTATGGGTCTACGGTATGTTCAAAAAGGATTTCGTGACTCGCCAAATGGGTGACATACATCGTGACCCGCTATTCGGGCGATTTATGGAAGTATCTTTGAAGTATTGTAACTCGCCCTTCAAATTGGAAAGAGGGGGGTCATAGCTACGGTGATAAATTTAAGTCGCTATGGAAGCTGGAGCTAGACGACGACTCTCAAAGGTGCTTTTTTCCTTAGGGATATTCTCGACAAACGAACAAACATGTTTCTAAAAACATGTAGTAAACTATGGATCTACGAGTGGATCAAAACAAAGGGATATTGGTCGAAATAATGGTGGGAAGTTATGAGCATAAGGCAGCAACAACATTGGATCTATGACATGAAGGCTTAAGCTAACAAAAGGACGCGATAAAGTGGCTGTAGTTTGCTACTGCATAAAGTCTATTGCGGAAAAATGAAATGGATCTAAGGTAGGTAAGGGCGATCATCGCGTCACATAAACTAGTTTGCAGGAAGCAATGGTCATGGTGTTCTCGGATAACCCTAATAAGGGAATGTGTGTACCTAGGGGAAGGAGATCGACGCCGGGGACGAAAGCGCAGTACTTCGTGCTTCTTGGCGCCCAGAAGACCGCGGTCGATGGAGGCGCTCCAGGAGCCGGTGACGACGCCGGGGCGCTGATGCTCGAAGAGGAAGAGAGCGAGGAAGACGAGGAAGAGATGGAGGTAGGTGACAGAGTTTCCTCCCCCATTTTTCCTCTTGTTATTTAAATGCCCGGAACGGAAATCGAGGCTGTCAAGGCAGAGATCGAGGCGACAAGTCACAGACTTCTATGATGTCGCCTAGATTTTCGGGATAAGTGATTATGGAACAAAAGATCCGTTGATGGTTGCAGTGCCAAAAGCCCCGGAATTAAGGGGATGTGGTGATGTCATCAAAGATTACACGGCGACTCAGATCAAATTACAACGGGTGGCGACTTATCGTTCGTCGAGGGATAGAGATGGTAAGAGTCGCCCAAATTGATGGAGGTTTATTGACATGAATGAATTCAAGACAATCTGGGGCCTAATGTTGGGGATATTACATGCGGATAACCCGCCCTTAGTGGGCCGGGTCACTAAAGGGGCGACTTACCATTTAATGCACGTCCCGTGGCCCAGAAGCTGGATGGCGGTTCAAGAGGTCGTGCGGATGATGGATTACCAAGAAAGCTCCCGATCGTGGAGGACACGGCGACTTAGAGATAAGGAAAGCCACAAAGAGTAGCATGGCAGGACTTTGTAAACCCTAGGGCCTCGACCTGTATATAAAGGCGAGTCCCAGGGAAAGGTCAGGCGAGTTAGAGAGAATCGAGAGCTAGGTCAGGCGAGTTACGTCCTCCTTGTAACCGAAACCACCATTAATCCACACAAAGTAGGACGTAGGCTTTTACCTCCTCACGAGGGGCCGCACCTGGGTAAACTTGAGTCTTGCTTTCGCTCACCCCCTTCGAGTCACCACCAAGGTGCGATGGCTCCATCTCTAAGTCCTTTCACGAGGACATCTGCCGTGACAAAACCATGACAACGACAACCATGTGAATGATGTCGTACGCGGGCAAGTTAGCTTTCATGAACTCCCTCATCACGTCACTGCTCATTTTCTCGATGGGGACTCTTCGAATCCCACCGACGATCGTGGAACAAATTGATAAGATTCGGAGGAGGTGTCTGTGGAGGAAGAAGACAAAACATGGGTTTAAAAGTAGTGCGCTCGCAGCCTGGGATGCAGTGTGCAAACCCAAGGACAATGGTGGACTAGGGTTTCTGAGCCTCAAGCTGCAAAATGATGCCATGCTTGTGAAAATGCTACACAAGTTCTATAACGACATGATGTCCCCTGGGTCTCGCTGGTCTGGAACACACACTATACTGACATGGCGCCGCACGTACGGGGGAAGTGCGGATCTTTCTGGTGGCGGGAGCTGATTAAACTCATGCCGGTACTTAGGGGAGTGACCAGGGTGCAGGTTAACAATGGCCAGTCCACCCTGTTTTGGAAAGATAATTGGAACAATGCCATATATGAAGACAAATTCCCCAGGGCGTTCTCTTTCGCTAGCTCTGAAGATGCCTCGGTCCAAACCTTCCTGAGCATGCAATCGCTGCAGGAGATATTTTTGCTACCGCTTTCGGTGCAAGCTCACGATGAAGTCAGGCTGCTGCAGGAGGAAATACGCGAGGCTGTGCTCAACCCTAATGGAGATAGGTGGAAATGCGCCTGGGGAGCCGACGCCTTCAAGACGTCGGAATATCGTAGCTTCTGCTTCAAGGGGGTCATTGCTCATGCATCATTCGGTTGGCTGTGGAAGTCAAAATGTGTACCGAAGATAAAAGTGTTTGGTTGGTTCTTGTTGATGGATAGGCTTAACACGAGGAACATTCTCAAAAGAAGACACTACAACATAGGATCCACACTGGACTGTCTACTGTGTGGTCATCATGTGGAGGAGACGCTTGAGCATCTCTTCTTTGGATGCGGATTTAGCCAACGTTGTTGGGAGTTGTTGGGTATTAAGTGGACTGCCCGCGATCATAGACTAGAGGTGTTGCAACATCAGAAGACGGCGTATCCCCGTAAGATGTTCATGGAGATCTTCCTGGTAGCGGCTTGGAGTCCGTGGAAAGAAAGAAACAACAAATGCTTTGAGAATATGACACCTTCCCTAGACTCTTGGAGACGTAGGTTTGTAGGGGACTTCTCCAACCTTAAATTTATGGTGCCAGCTAGCAAGGCACAACTAGTAGACGACATTGTTGCATATCTGTTGATCCCCCCTAAGGTTGTAAACCCCTCCCCCCCACCCCTTGCACCCTCACCACTCGCCCAACACACCCCATGTACATGTAATATTGTCTGCCTGTTTATATATACATGCAGTAGGAGCCTTTCCTACCGTCTTACACTCAAAAAAAGTAAAAGAGAGCAAGAGTGAGAGAATGGGATTGTATCGGGATGTTCAAGGGGTTTTCGCTCGCGTGCTGATTAGAAGAACTCAGCTATCGTTGATGTCGGTTATAACTACATCTCGCAAGGTCTAACAACAAGATCAAACAAGAACAAATTAAGCACGACATATGCCTCACAATGATGCATGAGCATGGCATGGTAGCATGATGCTGGTTTTATCTAATGCAAGTGACCACAAGGTATTTAGGGTTCATTTGATCAATATAGTTAATTTCCAAACTCCAAATATAATCATTTATATGCCTATTGTGTATTTGTCCTATTCAGCAAGTTTAAATTGTTTAAACATGCATGGAAATGCCACCATTAGATTTCTTGCACTTTTCTGATAATTTTTCATATATAAATTATTTTCATCACACTTATATTTTATTTTCTATGAATTTTTGAAGTTTGGATAATATTCTGGAATTATTTTAAACCCACAAATATGTTTACTGCATCAGCCTGACGTCATTAAGGAAACAGTGGCTGGGCCAGGTCAAACCTGACCAGTGGGGGCCACTCGTCAGTGACCTGTGGCTAATCCCGTGTTGATGAGCCCCTAATTGGGGTTTGACCCACCCCAGGGCCCACTATCAGTGGCTCGGGGGGGGGGGGGCTGGTTAGGCACTAATGGCTGTCCATGTCGACCCTCATCGGAGGGTGGTCACCGGCGACCAGAGCCGCGACGGAGGGCTCGCTGGAGATGTCCTAAAGGTGCTACAGGGAACAGAATCGAGCGCCGAGAGAACTGAGATGGAGCCCAGGCTTGGCCTCATCTAGCAGGGGCAGCGGCTGGTCGCGGGGCGCCGGAGAAGGCGGTGCGAGAGGGGATTTCACACGGGAGCGAGAGGGTAAAGATGCAGGGGCTCACGGCGGTGCGAATGGAGGTGACGACTTGCTCGGGGAGGCTCTCTAGCTGGTGAATCGCGACGATGAGCTCCGGCGACTCGAGGTTAAAGACGGCGATGTCGGCGACACTGCGGGGGCTTGCGGCTCGATTCCTCTGGCAGGGAGGTGCTGCTCATGGAGGAGGAGAGTATGGGTAGCCTAGGGAGGGGCTGCTGTGTGCAGGGGGGCGTTGGCGAGCTCGAGCCGACCTCGGCAATGGCGAAGGGGGAAGAAAATAGGGAAGAGAGGAAGAAAGCGAGGGGATACGGGAGAGGAAGAGGGAATAAGGGAGAGAGAGGTCGTGCTGGCGCGGTGGAGGCGAGGGGGAGGCTCCACGGCGAAGCAGGAGGTGGCGAGGTGCTGGCCAGTGTGCTCATCTTCCCCTCTGCCTATTGGTAGGAGGAGGAAGACAACACGGAGGTGGCTGGTGGGCTGGGCTGCTAGTTGGCGGCGAGTAATTTCTCTCGTGTTGTTTTTATTTTATTCTTGTTTAGACTTTAAATAAAATATTTAGCCATTTCTAATAATCCTGAAAATAATTTTATGTGATATAATTATAAATGTCCAATGCCTCACAATAGTTTCACGAATTATGAAACTATATTTTATATATAACAAATATATTTCCATTTAAAATAATTCTTTGATTAATTCAAAAGTCTAGAATAAAATGTTTCTGTGATGAAAGATTTTGGTTGATATTTTTATAACATGCCAATATTTTCACAAAATATTTGGAACATTATCTTGGATCATTTTGAAGCAATTTTTATATTGTTTATTTTCCATAAGTTTGAATGATGAGGCTTGATCACTTCGCCATTTCAAATTCAAAGGAATTTTAAAAGTCATGCATGAATGCTTAGCAAGCAAAGTAAAACTTGGGCTGTGACAACTCACCCCACTAAACAAGAATCTTGTCCCAAGATTCACACGTAGGGTAAGAGGAAAAGGGGGCACTAACTATCACAATCTTCACGATCCAATTGCCCTTCTCAGAGATGTTGATTCATTGCATCATGCCGATCTTGACATCTTTTTGTTTGAGGTGTTCATCTAACACGATGATAAAGGAACATGAAGACCCTACAATATTCGATCTCCTCAAAGATCGAGCAACTCATGATCAACTCATAGAAAGGTACGTAGGAACGTCCCTTGAGCTGAGACACAAAACACATATTAGGAATGAGGAAATGAGGCATTTGACACAGGTTCAATTGGTAGGCAACAATCCACGCTTAAAAGACCCACGTAAACACACTTCCCAAGACAATGATGACCACGTGGAAAATCTTACAACAAAACACTACTGAGTTCTGGGTGGGAACCATCATTGCGGATGTTAAGTCCTTACACAAGTCTGGATTAGATATTATGAAGGAACCTCTTTTCCTTATACAAATCAATCAGTGACTTGGTGTGCTAGGAATTACATATGGAGTGAAGATGATCAGTCTATCAAACCATAAAATACTTCGCACGTGCATGACTGACTTGGGATGATTCTGAAGAAAACAAAATAGCTTTTCTCAAATTCACGACGGAAACTTGCACCAATTACACGTGAATGGAGAGGAAGTCACTTCTTACACCTAACATATACTTCATGAATAGACACGAAGACAATGTGTAGAAAGTTTCTAGCACTAGCTTAATGTCAAACATAAATCATTGAACAAATGAAAATGTTGCCGATGGGCTCAACAACAATTCATCGAGATACCCATATAAATGGATTTATACAACTATGTGAGCAAGATAATAGCATTGGTGAGATCAAAGAATATAACGGTGTATGCTCAAGGAAATCCATGAGTAAGACACCGTTAAGAAAATCTTTGGTTCTGAGTTTGATTTGACAATAGCCCCTACTCAAATAAAAAATTAGACAATATAATATATACAACAATTGATCACATGAATCAAGCGATGAAATATCATCTTCCTTCAACACTCACACACACGCACACAAAGATATCCCTTTGAAATGAACTAAGTTAGGCAAAGCTTTTATCTCCCAAAACTCCATGTTGTTGTTTAACTTAACCAACTAGCTCAGGGGTATCCAACATGGATTCTTTGAGAAGGGTGGCTTATAGGAAAACCAACTTGATCACGAGCTCACCATAACGTTCAAGGAACAACCTGGTAATACTTCCGAGAAGATATTCGGAAAATCACGAACCACCGATATGTTATTAAGTTCGAGAACAATCTCGCTTTTCGGGGCAAGATGATATGATCAAAGAGCGAAGGATTGACACAATCCTAACTCATTGATCGAAGAGTGCACCATGAAAGATGGACTAGGTAGCACAATCAATCTTTAGAATGGTGATTTAGTAACCAACACACTAAGAATGAATTTATTGTCCATTAACTACAAAAGCAACGACATTGCTAGGAGTATTGATTTCACACATCATGGTTCACTTGTCGATATTCCGGTTACAACCAACACAGAAACCAAGGAATGAACAATGATAGTGATAAGTATCACTACATCAAGAGCTCATATGAGATGGTGCAATTCTCACGACATTCTTGACAAAAAGGTAATACTCTAATATAGAGCAGAACAAAAGCTAGATTGACATTTTGATCTATGGAGTACAACTACTTTGACCCAATCCAAGAAATGGATGAGGTACTGGAGTTTGCTTCTCCCACTCATTCTGAAATAGAATGGTTCGACAGACCACAAGAATAATAGGCATCGATGACACGAATGCACAACTACTCCTGACTACCCTATGATAGATGAAGGTCAGAATACAATTGAAGAGAGGCAACTCAAGAGCACATGATTTTTTTGAGTTGTAGATGCATAGATTAGCATGTCGAACGAGTTCATCATAATTCTTCGAGATAAACCATGCAGAAAGGCGGAGTTGGCAGTCACAATATGGAGTAGAGAACTCACCACGAGTACTCTTGTTGTGATCTTTAGTTCACGAAGAACTTCTGCTAGAGATGGTCCATGGTATTGGAAGAATGATATACCACGCACCTCAAGGACTAGAATAAGGCTACTAATCATTCTAAAGGAACGAGAAATTACTATCAACAGAAGTGAGCATGAAGGATCCTTGGGTTCAAGAACCCAGAAATACAATACCTACTAGCTAAATAACATCACGGGTTGTTTTCAAAAATGATGGCCAAAATTATCACACTAGAAACACAAACAAATCTAGACTATTGGGTGGTTTTGGGAGGTAACATGGTTTCCTAATACTTCAACAATACGTCGAGGTAATAAAGTACCTCAACACAATAACTGCTGTGCTTTGTCTGGCCAAAAGACATCAGGAATAAGAGGAAGGAATTTGCAATTGCATCAGATTATTTAGAACCTTGGAAAACTCAGACAACATTACGTCTGCACGAGCATCAAATATGAGACGACATGCACGAAAACTAACAACATAACAATGAATTCTTATGGCGACATTGATCCAGGAAGACAACAAATTTCCAATAAGTCTTCAGCATAGTAACTTGTCATCCTAATAGATAGATGAGAAAGCCTAATTCTTATACCCCGTAGAATAAAGAAAAGGGTGACTCAGAAGAAGAATGACACAAGGAAAGGAGTAAAAAGATCCTCACGTTCCCTTCCACAAACAATTCCCATATATAACTAAAGAGTTGCTAGACACAACATCGACCAGTTTGGCTTGGTTATCCTACATGCAGTCAAGCTGTGATACCAAAGCTGTCAGGACCCTGATCCTATGTCATAAGAACCCAACTTGTAACACATCACATAACTTTGCGACCTCACGCACGGTAAACTCCACGGCTGCCACCTTACCATGGTCGGGACCATTTGCGTCTTTTGGCTCACGTATATGAATGTGTCGCTAGCATTCAAATGACAAAGAACCCGAGTCGACATGACGAGTAATAAACCCAAGTGGCACATGCGTACATGGACATGCATACATAACCCAGCAAAGCAGGTGTCAGTCAACAACGTGTGTAGACGAGTCGTATCAAGCTACAAGGACTCCATTACACTTCGTGACATTTCCCCGAGGGGACAGACACAACATCAAAGAAGGATACATGCCGGTCAATCAATGTGTCCGGAGAAGTAGCAAGCTACCAAGGCTAAGTGGAAGCACAAAGAGGCATTTCCCCGTAAAGAGTAGTATTAAAGTCACACAACTAGGTGTTGAATCCCACACATACCAATGCATTTCAAACATACACACAATATGCACGATATGTGTGGATACAACATGGCATCACAACATAACTCTATGACTCAAGCTTTTATTATAGACTCATAAGAGTCAACATAGTATGATATTACAAACATGCGTCACATGACCCAACACTGAAGTCATACAAACATCAAGCGAAAGCATAACATGTCTGGGTACACACATCTACTAAAATGGCTGGAGGAGCCTGAAAAGCTACAACGACCCTACCAAAGGAGCGAGACCTCTGTTTGGGATTCCCAAGCTATTCCTGTCAACGTCGATCACGTCGTGTAGAACCAATAGTGAAACTAATATTTCCTCCGCAAAAACATAAATTAAGCAAACGTGAGTACAAAGGTACTCAGCAAGACTTACGTAAGAACTATCTACATATGCATCAGGATCAATGAAGCGGTTGTGCAGTTTAATTGCAACAAGCCAACTTTGACTCTTGGCTAACCTATACTACGACTACAAATACTTTCTTTGAGGTGGAATAACGCACGCGAGTCCACATATTCACCAATTCAATACACCATTATGGATCCACCCTCGTCTCCCTACGAGAAAGCCATCCATAGCACTCACACTTATCTTGCATGTTTTAGAGTATCCATTCCAAGTTGTCTATGTACCACATAATGTTTCCATGTAGTCCATATCCGAGGACGCGGCTATTCAAATAGATTAATTCACCCTGCAGGGGTATACTTCTTTACACACGCTCTCACCACTTATCACCATGTGCACGCCATGCATCTCGACAACCTTCAAGTGAAAGCACTAGCGTGGGTGTCGGCCACGATCGTTAAGCACACAAGACCCTAGTACAGGTTTATCGCCTATTTGAGACTGAACCCGCAAGGAAGTCCGGCCGAAGTTTCCTTAACAACCCCAAACGATGTGTGTAGGGTTCCCAAGCCCACCATCCGGGTGCCATTTGGTACAGCGTGCCACTCTGTATCTACCACACTGAAGCCTACCCCATCGGGCAGAGCTAAACACGGCCGCAACACTTTTCCTACAAACACCAGAAACTAGTTGCAACTCCAGGACACAGATCTAGGCAATTAATAAGCCGAGAAGGTCAATTTAGTATCCCAATATGTGGTAGTATCTTATCTTGGATAAGATACACATAACTCAGTTCTTAAGGACGGTCCCAATGAGACAACCCACCATGTACTCCTACATGGCCTCTCATCGCTACCTTTACCAAATCGGATTCACACACTTTACTCTCACACAGTAGGACATGAACACAACCATTCCGATTCATCGTCCAGATGGATCAGACCCGACACAACTCTAAGCATAACAAGCACAATAAGCAAGCATGGATGAGAAGCACATCAAGGCTCAAGCAGTTGCTATTCATGCTAAGTGGTTTCAACTATTTACTATGGCAAAATCAGGTCATGCAGAGGAATGGGTTCAACTACCGAGAACAAATATTAGTTGAATCAATGTTGTCCTAATGCAGTAAAAGAGAGCAGAAGCGAGAGCATGGGATTGTGTCGGGATATTCAAGGGGGTTTTACTTGCCTGTTGATCAGAAGAACTCAGCTATCGTTGATGTCGGTGATAACTACATCTTGCAAGGTCTAACAACAAGATCAAACAAGAACAAATTAAGCACGACATACGCCTCACAATGATGCATGAGCATGGCATGGTAGCATGATGCTGGTTTTATCTAATGCAAGTGACCACAAGTTATTTAGGGTTCATTTGATCAATGTAGCTCATTTCCAAACTCCAAATATAATCATTTATATGCCTATTGTGTATTTCTCCTATTCAGCAAGTTTAAATTTTTTGAACATGCATGAAAATGCCACCATTAGATTCCTTGCATTTTCTTGATAATTTTTCATATATAAATTATTTTCATCACACTTATATTTTATTTTCTATGAATTTTTGAAGTTTGGATAATATTCTGGAATTATTTTAAACCCACAAATATGTTTACTATATTAGCCCGACGTCATTAAGTCAACACGGGCTGGGCCAGGTCAAACCTGACCAGTGGGGGTCACTGGTTAGTGACCTGGGGCTAATCCCGTGTTGACCAGCCCCTAATTGGGGTTTGACCCACCCCAGGGCCCACTGTCAGTGGCTGTGTGAGGGGGGGGGCTTGTTAGGAACTAATGGTTGTCCACGTCGACCTCCACTGGAGGGTGGTCACCGGCGACCAAAGCTGCGGCGGAGGAATCGCCTGAGATGCCCTAAAGGTGCTATAGGGCACGGAATCGAGCGCCGAGAGCAAAGCCTAGGCTCGACCTCATCCAGCAGGGGTAGCAGCCGGTCGTGGGATGCCGGAGAAGGCGCCGGCGACGAGGCACGCGGAGGCGACGGCTCGACCTCAATTGAGCTGTGGCTCTGGAGGGGATTTCACGCTGGAGATAGAGGGGAAAGATGCAGGGGCTCACGGCGGTGCGAATGGAGGTGACAGCCTGCTCGGGGAGGCTCTCTAGCCGGTGAATCGCTCCGACGAGCTCCGACGACCGGCGACGCCGCGGGGGCCCGTGACTCGATTCCTCTAGTAGGGAGGTGCTGGTCGCGGAGACGGAGAGGATGGGCAGCTCAGGGAGGCGCTGGTGTGGCCGGAGGGGCGTTGGCGAGCTCGAGCCGAGTTCGACAATGGCGGAGGGGGAAGAAAACAGGGGAGAGAGAAAGAAAGCAAGGGGATACGTGAGAGGAAGAGGGGATAAGGGAGAGAGAGGCCATGCTGGCACGGTGATGGCGATGGGGAGACTCCACGATGAAGCAGGAGGTGGCGAGGTGGTGGCCACCGTGCTCATCTTCCCCTCTTCCTATTGGCAAGAGGAGTTAGATGACACGGAGGTGGGTGGTGGGCTGGGCTGTTAGGTGGCGCTAGGTAATTTCTCTCCTGTTGTTTTTTTATTTGTGTTTAGACTTCAAATAAAATATTTAGCCATTTCTAATAATCCTAAACATATTTTTGATGTGACATAATTATAAATAGTTTCAGGAATTATGAAACTATATTTTATATATAACAAATATATTTCCATTTGAAGTAATTTTTTGATTAATTCAAAAGTCCAAAATAAAATGTTTCCGTAATCAAAGATTTTGGTTGACATTTTTATAACATGCCAATATTTTCACAAAATATTTGGAACATTATCTTGGATCATTTTGAAGCAATTTTTATATTGTTTATTTTCCAAATGTTTGAATGATGAGGCTTGGTCACTTCCCCATTGCAAATTCAAAGGAATTTTAAAAATGCATGCATGAGTGCGTAGCAATCAAAGTAAAACTTGGGCCGTGACACTATGCATGAAAAATGCAGTGCAAACAACATCAACATTTAACATACTAGATTTGAGCAATCAGGACGCGCGCTTAAATAGCTATGGAATAATCACCTAAACATAACAACATGCAAATCTGCACAAACAACAGGTTAAACAACTTTAAATATGCATGCAAGTTAGAAAATATGAATATATGCAAAATTCTACACGTTTTACATATATAACTTGTTGCCATCAGTTGCACGCTTTAAAAGATACATGCATTTTAATATACGCGATTATTTTGAAATAACTAAATTCACATGAATTTATAAAAACCCTACGGGCCGAACCTTCCCTATTGGGTCTAACATGGCATGGGCGCAGGATAATTATCCTACACGTGGGTGAGAAATAGGGCAAAAGGGGGGTGGCTCACCTAGTGCCGATTGGGCCGGCTCAGAGTAGAGGAGGCTGGTCGGGGCAAGCCTGGGCCTGGCATGGCCCACGGGGCGCACGCGGCTGGTCCACGGTGGTCAACACGCGGGACGATCCTCCTCCACCGCGCCCCTGCAACACAGGCACGACGATGAAGGAGCCACTCCGGCAAGGGGGCTCTGGGACGGTCGGGCTTCGGGTAGGTTCGGCATCAACCGATCCGGGGCGAGGAGCCCGTTCCCGAGGGCGGCGGCTCGAGGCAGTGCTCGGATGAGCAGATCGGTCGGCGGCTTGGATCGGGACATACGACAGCTCGGGGCTCCTGCTGCTCCTCGCGGGCGAGACGGCGGCTGGCCAGCAGAGCTCCGGCAAGGGGGCGGTACAGATCCAACGACGGGCACCGGTGGCCAGCATCGAAGGCATGTGGCGGCGACGGCGGGATGAGGCCGGGCGGCGTGGGACGCGGGGAGGAGCTCGGGTGCAGAGGAGTTGCTCCTTGTGCTGGAGGCGGCTCGGGCCCGGACGGCCGACTTTGGGCCTAGCAGGCCCGCTTGAGATGGGAGGCAGCTGAGACTGCGGCGACTAGGGTTTGGGGCACATGAAATGTTGAGAGGCCGGATCTGGCTGTCTATTTAAAGACAGGGGGCTAGGGTTATCTGATTTCAGCCTGATTCGTGTCGTTTGATCGCCATCGGACGGTTCTGAACGCGGGGTGGTGTTGGTGGGCTAGGTGGGCTCTATAACCATGATGGGCTGAGAGAAGAGAGACAAGTTTGCGGCCCATGACACGCGGTTTAAAATACCAAAAAATGTCTGACGATAAACAGATGAATCTATCGCTACGGTCGACCGTTAGGGTATCAAACGAACTCCGTTTGCGATGAAATTGGGCACGCGACCTACCTATAATAAAATAACGCCAAGTTTTAACCCAATCCAAGAATGTTTTATACACACATTTTAAAACAAGATTGCAATGATGCAACGGGCGCGTGCATGTGTGGTTGGTCTCAAAATGGTCAACGACAAAATGGAGAGAACCGACAACTAATAACGGATGCACGTTTTGAAAACTGGCGGCAACGGAGTGCCGATGCAATGCAGGTGATGCGAATGATGCGATGATGGATGCGACAAACAATCTAATTGTACGACGACAATTGACTAAAAGGGAAATCTTCTGGAGCATCGGTATCGGGCTGTTACAAAATAGCTCACGAAGGTCGCTCCATGAAGAGACCGAGTCCTCGGGAAAGTTCAGGAGCTGGGACCATGCGTCGTCCTTGAGCGCCATTGGAAGCCAATTCAACATGACCTTGTTGTCTCTGCCCACCGCTTCAACGTTCACGGCGTAGAGTTGGAGGAACTGTACACGGTCAAGGGAGCCATCGTAGCGTGGGGGCAGTTCGGGCTTGAACTTGGCCGGCCAAACCACCCTGTGCAGTTCGCGGGTGAAGGCCGGACAATGCATGGTGCCTGAGCGTCCACCGGTTGCAAGTGTGGCTCGGTTCTGGCGCCCGGCTGACGCAACATCCTAGACAACCCAGTCCAGGTACTGACGTTGCTGCTCGAGGACCGTGCGCGCATCAAGCGGAGCCTCGTGCTTGATGATCTGGTAGTTGTCTCCTTCGTGGATGCACGTTGGTGGTTTGTGAGGCGGGTTCCCCAAGCGTGCGCCGCACCTGGGCTCGGCCTAGTCACCATGCGTGGGAGGAGGCGGCGGGGCTCCCTGAGCCTCCTCCTCGTCGTAGGATGGAGGGGGGGGGCGAAGTGAGCGAGAGGGCGCATGGGCCTCTCTAGCGGCAGTGACAAGCTGGGTGATGCGGGCCAGCCATGTGTCGTAGCCGGCATCCGCGGGGCGATAGCGAAGCAGCTCACATGCCGTAAGCAGCACCGCTTGCGAGATCACCCACTTGAGACGGGCGTGGGAGGAGGAAGTCGTGCGGTGCGACCTTCCTGCTGCATGGAAGGGTGCATGGACGAAGCCTGCTGCTCGCGAGCAACGGGGTCTGTGGCCGTGTCCTCGGCTCCGGCGGAGGTACGACGGGTGCCAGGGCCTACGGGCACGGTCAGCACGACTCACATAGCTCTGCGCTCAGTGCGATCATTGCGAGCGTTGGCCATGGGTTCGGTGAAGCCGGGAGCGAAACTGGAGCTGAAGAGTGGCTGCGCACTCCTACCCGGCGCGCCAAATGTCGGAATAGGGGCTCCGTAGACCCAGATAGATCCGAACTCTGGGGGGAGGCCTCACTCTCCAACCCTGTTCTACCTCTAAACTTCACCTTGACTTTCCGATAGCCCGAGCTAACGGAAGCGAACTAGAACACACGAGTAGTTTACCTAGGTTTGGGCCACCTTGTGGTGTAAAATGCTACTCTTGCTTGTATAGATTGCTTGAGGTGGAAGACGAGTACAAAGGCGGGTTCTTTCCCTAGCATAGACTATGGGAAATCTGCCCCTCCTACATAGGTTGGGCCTCACTCTTTATACTCGCATTGGTCCTCTTCCCCAAAAACACACTTGGCGGGAAGGGTTGCCACAACGGCCATTTTGAAAGGGGACAGCACTGCGGCCCGCCCTGACAAATGTGGTCTTTGCATGCAAAATCCCTTCTCCATGATGCGCTGGTGGGCTCGGGGGTGATCTCCATCCTACCGATCCCCCAGCTTTAGACCTGTAGCACCGATAGAGAAACCTTTGGGGGTCGCTTTGGGAACCCGCGGCTGGCTCAGCTCCCTTAGCACCAAAGAGGAAAGCTTTTCTCTTTGCGCCTACTAGCACCGACCCTGGTGCCGTACAGTATGGCTCACGTCACCCATGTGAGGAGGTTGGACCGTGCAACCTCGGCAGGCTGCCCTTGGTAGCCCCCCCTAAGGGGATGAATGTCACGGGGTGCCTCCTTGATGCGAGCCTCGCAGGAAACGGCCTAGGGGAACTCAATGATCAGACCCTCACGTGGAGGGCTCTCACAAGGGTGGGACCCCTTGGCCTTAATGGGGAGCATCCCCGACCCCGCAACATGTACTGGGCCCTGGGTCACAGGCAGGCGGGCGTAGGTACCCCCAGTCCCATAGCCCCGACAGATGATGCTATTGATGTGAACTTTATCTCTCGAAATAATTTCAATAACAATGCTTATGGAGGAAATTTCAATGCTAGACCGTATCCCCATAATTACTCTAATAATTATGGTAATTCTTATGGTAATTCTTCTACAAATAATAATAGGATATCCTCTGATCTTGAGAACACCATTAAAGAATTTATTTGTTCTCAAAAGATTTTTAATACTATGGTAGAAGAAAATTTGCACAAAGTTGACGATATGGCAAGGAACATGAATAGAATTACTCTTGATGTGGAAACTCTTAAATTTTTTGCCACCAAAGCATGATATAAATGAGTACATTAAAACCATCCAAGTATCTATTAGTGAGAGTAAGGAGAGGACCGCAACCATGATGAAGATCTTAAAATGATGAAGATCTTAAATTTGCCACCAAGAGCTAAACGAGAATTCTTAGAAAAGGCTCCTCCACCCGATTTTTACCGTAACCATGATGAAGATCTTAAAATGATTGGCAATTCTCCCATTGAATATTTGTTTAGTAATCTTAAAATAAATGACAAAGGGATTAGAGATGAGTAAACTTTAGCTAGATGGCGTTTTTTTGTTTGGAGGGTGATGATCTTAATGATAAAACTGAAAATAGTGGGTTTGGAGAGGTCAAAACTTTAACTAGAGATGTGCCCACTATCTTAGATTACAAGGACTTTAATTATGAGAGTTATTCTTTAGTAGAATGTGTTTCCTTGTTGCAATCCATTATTAGCTCACCCAATGCCTATGAAGAAAATAAAGCTTTTACTAAACATATAGTTGAAGAGGTGATAAAAGCTTATGATGAGAAACTTGAGCTAGAAGTTTCTACACCTAGCAAATTGTGTGATAAACGGAAATTTACTAAAAAATAAAGCTTAAGGAATATGAATGTAATGGTTTGTGTGACCTTGGTGTTAGTGTTTCAACTATACCTAAATCTCTTTGTGACGACCTTGATCTCACCGATATACAAGATTGTTCCCTTAACTTGCATCTTGCGGATTCTACCATTAAGAAACCTTTGGGTAGAATAAATGATGTGCTTAGTCTAACTAATATAAATTATGTGCCTATAGATTTCATTGTGCTTGATAGTGCATGCAATCGTCTTGTCCAATTTTACTTGGAAGACCTTTCTTACAAACTATAGGTGTTATTATTGGTATGAAGGAGGGAAATATAAGATTCCAATTCCCATTAAAGAAAGGGACAAAACACTTCCCTTGGAAAACAATTAAGACACCTTATGAATCTATCATGACATCCATGAGGAAGTCCTGGAATAAGGGGTCCTTGGATGGTCGACCCATCTCTTAGAGGCCGACCATATGGGTCATATTATTGAAGACCAGACTGCATAAACAACTTCGTATTCAGGAAGGAAAGTTCCAAAGACTGGCGTATCATCCAAGTTTGGTAGGCTCGATGAGTGCATCTATCCCCGGCTGGAGGTCGGTTGTATGTAACCCTAGGGACCCCTGGTGTCCATATAAACCAAAGGGCTTCGTCCGCATAGCCGGGTTGATTCATCTAGGGTTTAGCTCATACGATCTCGAGGTAGATGAACTCTATAATCCTCATACACCATCAATATAACCAAGTAGTATGTAGGGTTTTACCTCCTCAAGAGAGCCCGAACTTGGGTAAACTATCTCCTTCCTCTCTTGCAACCCATCGATCCAAGGTCCACAGTTGGGGACCCCCTACCCGAGATCTGTCAGTTTTGACACCGACATTGGTGCTTTCATTGAGAGTTCCGCTGTAGGATTGTCGGAAGGATTGATGGCCCACTTAATCGTAAACAACCTAATCAGCAACATGGACATCTTCGTCGGGCAGGTTCTCACATTCGACAGCTTCACGCCGCGTGCCGACCAGATCGGTCGCCTTGGACAAATCATATGTCTCGTCCCCGACAAGGAGATAAGGTTCGGGAACCTTGAGTTCTCCACCAACTCCCGGGCAATCTTCTCCCCACTAAAATCATGATTTCGCCCGATGAGCTCCAAAATACCGAAACCTTGACTTCGGGTCTCTTGTCCGGCTATGATCTCGGTTCCTTCTTGGGAGAGTTGGCTTCGAGCCCGGATCTGACCTCTACACCCGGGCAACTGCAGACGGCTATTGCCGAACTCGCATCCCTCGCAGAAGCTACGGAGGTCAGCTCCAAAAACCATCAAGAGACCAATCTGGACAACCTCTCAATGTTAAACAAGGCGCTCAACTAGATCCAATCATTGGAAATCACAGATGGGCCAGACCTGCGCTATACTCGGACTGGTCGAGACACGGATTACGAGGACTTTTACAGCCCACTCACCACCCACTTGGTAGCCCCCATCAAAGACTTAACCGATGTATTGGACTACGATTCCGAGGAGGCCGAAGATATGGATTATGCGGCCGATGACCCCGCCCCTATAAACAACGGGCGGTGGACTGCCACCTCCTCCTACGATGTCTACATGGTGGACACACCTAATGGCAAAACAACGATAAGTCTAGAGAAAGCCATCAAAAGGTCGAAAGAAACACAAAAGATCCAAGGCGAACAAGGGAAGGGGGACCGTACACAACACCGGGGATAACACAACCCAACAGGACACCAGTAACCTCAGAGCTCCCGAGCAACCACCGGAGGATCCGAACAAGCCCGAAGGCGAGTCCGATCCCGACGACCCTGATGATTCAGACGATGACAACTACCTCCCTCGTGACGACGTGGAGGATAGCTTGGAGGCCAAAGACTTCATAGTTCCTGAGGACCCTAAAGGTCACGAACGATTCAGGCAACAACTCATAGCTACCACCCACAACCTTCACGTGAAGCAACAATGGTTTCAATCCGAAGAAGAAACCATCAACAATAGATGGTCAATAGTATTGGCAGCCGAAGAAGGATACAACACCCAGTGGCCGGCCCAAAACAAAAGCTACCCACATCGGCGCCTGCTGCCTCAGTTCGATGATGAGGCCCCAAAACCCGTATGCCCCACGTGCAGACACTACGACCAGCCTAATCGACCACCTCGAGGACGCCATAGAGCGGCCAGAGAAGCCTAGTATAGACCCGAGCCTCCCTGCAGGAAAGGAAAGGAACATGCGCAGCCGAGGGGCAAACACGACCTACATCACGACTTGGACAACAAAACAGGTCGCAAGAGATCTATCCATGGATCCAGAAGGTACTCTCCCACTTGATGGGATGGAGACCGACCTCGGCTTACCCACAACAACACAGACCGGGGATCATACCTGGCACGACCAACAGCGGATCTCCGGCACAGTGTACCCCGGGTCAGAGGTGCCGCCCACCCATTGTGCTTCACAGATGAGGTCATGCAGCACGAGTTCTCGCAAGGGTTTAAACCCGTAAACATAGAACAATACGACGGGACTACGGACATCGCCCTGTGGATAGAAGATTTCCTTCTCCACATCCATATGGCTAGGGGAGATGACTTCCCTGCCATGAAGTACCTTCCCCTAAAGTTAAAAGGGACGGCACGACACTGGTTAAACAACTTGCCAGAAGATTCTATCATAAGTTGGGAAGAGCTTGAGGAAACCTTCCTGTCTAATTTTCAAGGAACTTACATCCTACCATCAGACTCCCCCGACCTCATCAACGTCGTCCAAAAGGCGGGCGAGTCAGCCAGAGAATTCTGGAATAGGTTCCTAACAAAGAAGAACCATATAGTGGACTGTCTAGATGCCGAGGCAATAGCCTCCTTTAGGCACAACATCCGAGAAGAATGGCTGATCTGCCTGCTCGGCCAGGATAGGCCGAGAACAACGTTTGCTCTCAATTCCATCATGACCCGCTTTTGCGCGGCCGAGGATAATTGTCTAGCTCGACGCAGCCATAATGCGGATGACCCCGGTACCTCTGAAGTTCGGGACGGGAACGACAAGCGAAGGCGAAATTAGAGCAAACGCCGCCACTATAATGGTTACGCCGATGACACAGCCTGTAACGCCCTGGACACACCCGCGAGCGGTCGTTACTCCTAGCAGGATCTAGACGGTACCCACATATCAATACTAGTCTTTTCTACGCACTTTGTCCTCACTCATGCGCACCCGGGATCAACTTTTCGGTCGGTCACCCATCCTAGAACTATTCCAAGCCGAGCACGCTTAACCTGGGAGTTCTGTTCGAATGGGCTCCCGGAAAAGAAGGAATTACTTATTGATATGAGTAGTCCATCATCCCTAGTAAGTCAGGCCATCACACGGCTGTAAAGGCTAGCTTCCGCAGTTCAAAATCCGGACAACGGAAGAAACCCTTTAAAGGGAACAGAGATGGACCGACTCCATCACATAAAATTATGGAAAGGCCCTGCAAGATCCATGGCACCCAAGACAACTCCGCCACCCACACCAACAATAATTGTTTGCTTTTTAAAAAACCTAGCAAACTAGCAGCCGAGGAACAAGGCAAGGGCCAACAAAGCGAGGACGACGAAGAGCCCGTGGTACGAACACTGGGGGCCAGAAACAGCCCCCCAGAAGTGAAACCCGTGAGCATGATATATGTTACTCACATACCAAAGAAAGAAAGGAAGCGACCCCTTCAGGAGGTATATGCCGTATAGCCCATAGCCCCGAAATGCAACCCATGGTCGGCTTGCCCGATCACCTTTGATTATAGGGAACACCCGAATAGTATCTGTCACGGAGGGTCGACCGCTCTTGTCCTAGACCCTATCATAGATATGTATCACCTCACCAGAATCCTTATGGACGGGGGAAGTAGCCTTAATCTGATTTACTCACACATGGTGAAAAAGATGGGCATAGACCCATCAAGAATTAAACCCAGCAACACTACCTTTAAAGAAGTGATCCCAAGCGTCGAAGCCCGCGGCTCCGGCAAGGTAACGTTGGAGGTTGTGTTCGGCTCACCTGACAACTTCCGCAGCGAGGACTTAATCTTCGACATCGTCCCATTCCACAGCGGGTACCATGCTCTACTCGACCGCACAACACTCAGCCGCTTCAATGTTGTGCCTCATTACGCTTACCTAAAGCTCAAGATGCCCGGACCTAGAGGTACTATCACCATCAATGGCAATACAAAGCGATCCCTCTGGACCGAGGAGCACATATCGTCCTTGGCAGCCGAATGCCAATACAACACCGAAGCATCAAGCAACAAGCCTGCCATCAAGGCACGGCAAGCGGGCAAGTGAGCCTGAGCTCAATCAGATCCCCAAGAGACGTCTCCGGCCCAAAACAAATAGGGATATGCTCCCCACGGCACAACCCAGTCATCCGTAAGGTATGCACCTCATAGACACAAATTCATTCTCGAAATATGATGGGCACCTATGGGGATCCACAATCAAGGACCACATATTCGGTTCGACCAAACCGCAGCCCAAATGTCTTCACAAACAAGTACGAGATGCCGTTAAGGATCTCTCAAGCATCAAGCTGACCTATAGCAGGGAAACTTCTCAAGACCCCCTATTCAAGGTCCGCCTGCCAACAATAACCACCTTGAAAGGATACTACCCGTCCCTTCTAAGAAGCATTGGAGAAACTGCACAGCTGGAAGCAGGGCGGATGTTAAGTCACCCATGATAGGCGAGCCTCGCAATATGGTGATCAAAACAATAGTTCCCTGTAACAGCTGCCTTGGCACCATGAATTATATTAAATATTTTGCATGTACTTCTTGTACAGGTATCTTTCCATATATATGTATTCTTCTCATTGGCGTCGAAGGGTATATTTGTTTAATATGTAACAAGTGTGATCGACTAATAGACCGGGGCTTGGATAAATACCGCCGTGAGCACTACCCCATCACTAGATTTTTTGGTGTTCGACTTTCTTGGATATTGCTTTATATGCATCGGTTCAGAATTATGTCTTGGGTCAATAGTTGGATTGCCCTGCTCCTGTGCTTACCCCCTTATGTTCCGCTAGTTCGGCTAAACGGGTAAATGGAGAACCACTGCGATTGTATTCCTAGCTGACCTGGACAAAATACCTTTGTGGAGAAAGCTGAAAACTGACTGTCATAATGAGCGAGAACCAATATGCAATCCGAGCTTAAATACTACAAACAGATGGAGGTTTTTGTCCCGTGTTATATGGAGAGGTTTGTACCTTTGCAAACCTGGTGGTAACTATTTCAAAGTTCGGTTCATCCGATTACCACAAAAAACTAGGGGCTAGCCTCCAAATTCAAGCTCCTAGGGCTAAGTGAGAGCACTAAAGTCGAATAGTCTGATTGCCTCGTTTCCTTCATGCACTACCGCCTCTCGGTACCGATACATCGACCAAGGGTCACAGTGCGGATGCCGGAACACCCTTTGTACTCCCTACATGGGGGCTGAAGCCGACGATTGGAAACTTTGAGATTAAAACGGCCAAAACCAGAGTCAAAAAATAATTTAAAGTGCATTACATCGGGACGAGTTTCATAATGATAGATTGTTCCAAGGCACATTACAACCTCCCTACTCATAAATTACATTTGTAGGACATTGGGCTTCGATCGCCCCAGCAACCTCTGCCGCGGCAGAGAAATAAAGTTGTGGCCACCTATGTTCCTTTCCAGGAGGCGGAGGCGCGGTTGCCATCGTAAGGGGCTTCACTCCTGGCCAGTGCATCATGGTCCTCACAAGGGCCATCTGAGCTCCCTCTATGCAGTTAGAGCGCTTCACGACCTCGAGCCGAGGCAGGACATCGAACAACTTCTGCAATAAGCCGAAGTAACTGCTTGGGAGAGGCTCGGTAGGCCATAATCGAATGCAGAGGTCCTTCATTACTGGCTCCACCATCCTATGCAGCTCCATGAGCTTCTTCATGTGATTGACAAGAATGGGGTTGGGCTCGGGAGCCCGAAACTCCTCCCAGAAAAGCCTCTGCTCGTCGCCCCTGTCATGAACCGCATAGTGCTTGGCCGCATCTGCTGCACTTTGCTGGAGGTCCATAAAGGTGCCTGTGGAACGCCATAGCCATGTAAGAAAGGCAAACTTGTTTCCACCAAAGGCACTTTGCAGTAAGTATGGCTTACCGTCTGCAATCTTGTTGGCCTGGCACACTTCTTCTTCAAAGAAACGCCTTTCTTCCCACTCTGATTTGAGCTCGGAGGACAGCTTGGAGAGCTCGGTCGCCTGTTCCCCGAACTTCTGTTCCAAGGCCTCGCTCTTGGCGCTCCTATCTTGCAACTCCTACTGGACCTCGGTCACTCTAGCCTTGTGACCGCCACTCTCAATCTTCAGCGAGTTTAGCTTGGCGACGGTTTGCTCCGCCACCATCTTATGAGCGGTGGTCTCCAGCTTGACCTTCTCCAATTTGGCCCGGAGTTTCTCCAACTCCACATCCATGGCTGCTGACATAATCGATATCACGAAGTCATATATAAAAGCAGACAATAGTAAACTATTAAAGTACAATGATAGTCTCAGTGGCATGCATTCAACCTACATTGCTTCTCGTCTAGCCGACTATTAAGTCAGCTAAATTCCTCATCGAAAACTTGGAGTTTCCAGTTCAGCTCGGCAAGTTCAAGGGAATTGGTAACCATAGCCGAGGACGAGGCCAGTGAAAACATGATATGATTTTATAAGCATTCACATTAACGATATCATGATATTTGGCTCAGTACCCCACTGATCTGTTATAGTTCATGGGTCCCCGAACTGATTGTGTTCAAAGACCATGAGTTCTTTTGAGCCACGGGTAAGTTTTTCAACTCACCCATGGCCCAGGGGGCTATCATACCAATAAGTCATGTAAATACCTTATAAGTAAAATCAACACTAATCGGCTTACCTTGAAGCCTGCCAGCAAACTATTGAAGGCTCCCTTCACTCCGCTATCAAGGGACTGGATACTTTGTAGAATCGCCCCCATAAGGGTGCGATGTTCATTAGGCCACTCGCCCCCATAACTGTTGAAGGATGAGCTGGATAGGGTCTCCTCCATCATTAGGCCACTCGGCCGCAGCTTGTCCGGTCACAGGCGGCAGCATTGGCAACGTCGAAGACGCCGGAGGAGGAGAGCTCATTGGAACCGTATCCGGAGGAAGGTCGGATGAATCCGAGCCTCCGTCTCCACTCATTGGGAGGGGATCGACCTCCTAGGTCCCGGTGACCGAGGCATGAACCTCAGCTGGGACCTCCCGGTCTTCGGTGGCCGAGGTGTTTACCTCGGCCATCACCACCTCGTCCGCCGTGTTCGGAGGAGCTTGGCGTTATATCACCTCCGCAGCCTCATTCGATGGCTCAGGGAGAGTAGTGCAGGATGCATTCCCGCTCTGTCCCAGTTCATCCGGTAGTGAACCACTCAAGACTTGATCTGTCAGGAGGTCGCAGGTAGTGCTGTGTTAGACAAAAGAGCATGTATGATTAACAGCAAAGGCTCAATATAATTCGTTAAATACAATTCAGATTCCATACCTTTGGGCCAGGGGCTTGACCCTGGGGGTCCTTCGAGGAACCCTCTCAAAGACCCCAGAGTCCTCGTCGAAATCTGGGCTATTGTCGGGCAGGACCACCTTGGCTTTGTAGGGTTTCTTCGGGGCCTCGGAGGCAAGCCCTCCTTGGTGTCCTCCGGCGCCGCCCTCTTTCTTGTTTGGAGGGAATCCTTTTCCTCTCCATCCTCCGCCTCCTCTTCCTCGTAGACGGAGCAGGCGTGGGTGTCACCAGACTTGGTATCCGGAGGACCCCACGATCGGAGACCCTCGTATGTCTCCTTTTTCTTCTTCTCCTTCTTCTTTGGTGCCGTGTACGGTGCCACCAGCAGCATCACGGTCAGCAATTGCGACCTGGGTCCTCGGGCAGGGGGGCTGGGTCGTGTATTTTCTTGGCCTTCTCCAGCCAGCCCTACACGAGTGGTGGGACAAGGAATAAGATCTCTGATTAAAAGCTTTAAATAAATAATAAAGGCATGGCCCTACCTTTAATGGAGGGTGAGCGACATCCAAGCCGATGTCTTCCTCATCGGCCAACCATTCTTGTTGAGGTTTGAACATTACTTTCCACAACTTCTCGAGGGTAATGTGATAGAATTGGGACATGCTGCCAGGGTCTCCAAGCTTGTAGGGTCACATTGGAGTGTCACAGCGCTGGCAGGGAAGGATGCGGTGGCGGAGCATGCCCTGAACCATGTTGGTCAGCTCGACATTTGACTCCACCATCTGCATGTTGCGCTTCTGGAGCGCCTTCACCTCTAAGTACGATCCCCAGTCGAGACCCCTTTTCACCCACGAGGTTAGCCTCTCAGGGGGTACAGATCTGAACTCGGCAGGCGCCGATCAGCTTGCCTCCGGAGGTTCGGTGATGTAAAACCTCTCCTTTTTTCTAGACCTTGATGGTGTCGATGAAGGTGCCCTCCGGCCATTCGACTCGGGGGAGTTTGCTGACCACGGCCCCGCCACAGTCAGTGTGTTGGCTGCTGACTGTCTTTGGCTTAACATTGAAGGTCTTGAGCCATAAGCCAAAGTGGGGATAAACCCGCAAGAAGGCCTCACAAAGGACAATGAACGATGAGATGTGCATGAAGCAGTTTGGGGGAAGATCACGAAAATCTAACCCGTAGTAGAACATCAGGCCCCTAACGAAGGGGTGGATTGGGAAGCCTAGTCCCTGTATGAAGTGGGGGAGGAACACTACTCTTTTTCCTGGTCTTGGAGTAGGCACCACCTAGCCTTTCTCCGGCGCATGATGAGCTATATCCGGCAAAATATAGCCAGCGTCTTTCATCTCCCGGATGTCTTGGTCGGAGATGCACGAGACCTCCCACTTGTCGTGAGAACTTGATCCGGCCATGGTTGTGTTTGGAAGAGAAGGGTGGGAGAGGATGGAAAGCAGAATGGATCTGGGTGCTTGGAAGCTAGAATGGGAGGAGCCAAGGGTTCCCGTTTATTGCGCCACAGACCTGGCCACTTCCCGAAACAACCGTGCCGGTGAATGCACGTGGGATTACCCAGATCATTTCCCATATCTCCTTAAATGCGGGGCACGATCTCTGGGGACCCCGACTTACGAGTCGAGATCGCCGAATGAACGTGCTCAGTGATCCCAGAGATCAATGCTCACCGAAGACACAGATGCTGAAAATTAAGAGTCTTACATCCAACATACCGAAATGATACAACGCATGACCATGAAGGTCAAGTTTACATAGGTAGGGCTTATAAGTCCAAAACACACTAATACATGTAGTAGGTAAATCTTGGGGTAAGCGGGTGCCCATGCCACCAGCCTACACCAACAGGCATTCTGACTGGGAAGTGTGGTAGTTTGCACGCCCGTCTCTGATGACGTACTCTTCTCCAAACTCCGGTCCCTCCATGTCTGGTCAATGACATAACCAGTGGCAAGCCAATGAGTACTCTGAATGTACTCACAAACAACCCATGATATCGATAATGCATTTGGTATGATAACAAGTAACATGCAGTACTGGTGGATAGCAGCTTAACTGTAAGTAAACATGATCGTAGATGGATGTGCATCATAAGCTAGATGGTATTTAGAAGAACATGTTACAAATATCAACATATATGTTATGGGCTGAACACTCCGGGTTCACCCGATATGCCAAGTCACCAAACTTGGTCATATTAACTCTTTCTCAGATAACACCATTAAACACACACACACTTGGCTTATGCAGAAACGACTGGACGTAGTTTAAGCAGGATTACCCAACCGTCCTTGACCGTGGACACGGATATTCGAATAGTTTTACACTCTACAGAGGTTGTACGCTGTACCCACGAGATCCGGGAAACTTCCGTGTCATCCACGACTCGCGGTATATAACATACCTGAGGTAAGTACCCGATCAGTGCCTTTCTCCTAACGATACTAGACAAAAAGATCCACTCGATTGGTACCCAACCCACATGATGTACGTCTTACAAGCACCGACTCCGGACAGTATCATCCATGCGGGACCAACGGTGTGCCCGGAACGCGTAAAAATGACATAGTTGTCCTACCCCGCACGACCCCATCACGAGAGTGACCACACATCACTCCTGCCACTAGTAATGTGGCTCTTTGCTAGCACCGACCAGAGTAATCAACAAAGCCCCGTCCCATAAAGGGGTAATGTGGTCGCACATGTAAGGTTGGGACGGTCGACAGGTCATAAATCTATTCCCATTTCCGAAACCACTCACAACAAAATATACCCGGTGCACCACTTCTCCAAAAGTGGCCACCTATCTCATCATCACCCTCGGGCATTAGTGGCACCCGACCGGGTTTTCATAAACCATTGATATTTACCATCATCATGCTCATGCTTCTACTATGCTTAGCTCTACTTGTCAATATGATATTAGCGTGATCCTCATAGGTGGTAGGATCATCCTTAAAATGCAAGTGCTCCGGAGGAGCCTTCGGAAACATCATATCACTGATTTATCGAATACTTATGATCATATGCAATGGAAATATTTGTTCTACTTAGCATGCAATATAATATTTTCTCAAACATGGTCATAGGGTTGCTGGCCTTGATAAGCTAAGTATCCGGGGTCTTCAAGTCCAACTCCTTCGTCAAACGTGGTTTATATCGTCGTAATAAATAAAGAAGTAATAAGTAGCTCACTCAAAAACAGATCACACTCTTACTTTAAAAATGTTGCTTTATTCTGATAAATCTATATTATCATTTAGAAAATATTTGTCTCTGGTTTTGATGAAGGAATCATTTTAACAAAAGCAAAAATATTCCAAATGGCCTTTTTAATTATTACTAAAGAGAAAAGTTGTCTTCAAAATTTGTGCAAAGGATCTATTAAGTTCTACTCATTTTTAGAAGAATTGTGGTGGAATAATAATAAAAATATATTGGATAACAAATTTTATAGAAAATCCTCTAAAACTGGATTAAATAGAAAAAGAAAAGAGGCTGAGGCTCAGGCCTGGCTCGGCCTGTGGCTTGGGATGGCCGAGCTAGCCAGCTAGCTAGCCAGCCGAGGCGGGCGCGCGGCCAGGTTCAAACCTGACGTGCGGGCCCTTGTGGTGAGGGACACAGATGAGAGAGGGGGAGAGAGAAGCGCCACCGATAGGTGAGCCCAACCTGTCGGGGTCATCTTCCACCTCTAGACAAAGAAGAGGGGAGGCACGCCGACGACGCTACCAACACCCTCGAGTCCAACTAATGGCAGAAATGGAACCATCTCACCGTCTCCTACCTTCTGGTGGTCGAGGGGTCGATGGGGAGGCCCTGGTTCACCGGTGATGAGGTGGCTGCGGCGGAGCCGATTCGGGAGGTTGATGAACTAGGTGCTACGGGCATGGATTAGCTCAGGGGGGTGATGGGGAAGCTCCCTGAGGCTGCTAGGTTCACGGAGAAGGTGAAATGAGCGTTGGAGCTGGCCCGTAGCCCGAGATCGAAGGAGCTCCGAAGTGGCGGGGCCTCGGTCGATCTCGAGCACACGATCTCGCTGTGCTCATATGGAGTGGCTAGGGGTGGAATTTAGGCTCTCGAGGAGTGGGATGGGGCTGCTGAAGAGAGAGGGAAGGCCTATTTATAGGCCCCCGATGGTGCACCGAGGTGGAGGTGCCGGTGGTTTCACTACATCTCGTAGGAGGGGCAGTGAGTGCTCAGGGTCGAAACCATGGTATGCGGATGTGGTCTAGGACCGGTGTGACCCACTAAGAGGGAAAGAGAGCGAGGAGGAGCGTGCATGCGTGGCCGTGGTCTTCTAGCTGTATCTGGCATGCACGGGCACGCGTCGCCCTGGTCAACAGAGCGAGGGAGGAGGTCCCTTGGGCTGCCCTGATACAGAGAGGTTGTCGGAGCACGAATGGGCAACGGGGAGAGGCTCGAACCGGACAGGGCTTGCCACCTTTGCTTCGGGTGCGCCCAGCAGCGTGCCGAGAGCATAGTTTTGGCATGACATTGCATGCTGGCGCGCTCTGGGGCGCCTTGGACGTGTCTGGGGTGTCCTGGGGATGGGTGTAACGTCTAAGATGCGGTCCTTTCTGATTTAGGGAACGAGGCCCCAAAATGGAAAGAAGCGCATCTATGCGTTTCGCAAGCACGGTAACATAACACATACATAATAACAGAATGTCAAATAGGGAATCATATGCCATCTCATAGATAATATTAGAGTTTACATCACACATTTATTCAGACAAGGTAGTTCCGCTACGGACTACATAACATGAGAAAAGGCTATGCTACCCTGCATGCTTGCCCACGATCACGACCATGCCTCAGTCTTCTGGATAGTTCAAGTACATGTGGTCGTTCTCCTCATCGTACTGCCACGCCAGCTGTGTGCCATCGGGATCACCTGTGTTGGGCGTACCTGTACCTATTGGTGTGTTGAAGTAATCTGTGAGCCACGGGGACTCAGCAATCTATGACCTCGGTGCCAGAACTAGTCAAGTTATTTGGTAAGGAAGGTTCAGTGTTTAGGTTGCAGCACCCTAAGAATTTATGGTGGCTAACTTACGTAGAACAAGATATTGAAGGTGGTCTATACTAGCGGGCGAAGACTAGCTGATCACTAAGTGATCTTGAATACCTACTTACTTCAATCATAACTCCACCGTATTCCCGATCGAAGAGAGGTCTTCGAAGGGGACAGTCACGGTTATGCACACAGTTGGAAATTTTTATTATAATTAGTTAAAGTTATCTAGAACCGGATGTTAACAAATATTCAAAGTTGCCACATAACCGCGGGCACGACTTTCCGAAAGATTAAACCCTACAGGGGTGCTCCAACTAGTCCATCACAAACAGTCATGGGCCGCAAAGTAATCTTCTATCACGAATCACGTGATCTCGTCGGATTCCTTAGAGGAAAACCTCAACTCTAGGGAGAACCAAAGCTTCACTGGGATTCCTATACGCAAGATATATCGCAAAGGTAAGACAAGACTAGCAGGACCTCCCGTCGTGTCGATGACTCTGATAAGAGCCGTGTATCTCAGTCTCAGGACACGACGGATGAGCGATGGTTACCACGCCAAAACACCGAGTTGCCCCGGGGAGCGTAATAAGCTGCTCTGGGTTGGACCAACACTCAAGAGGAGCACTGGCCCGGGTTGTTGATTAATTCCTCGGGGTAGCTATTCCCTATGTAGATTATCATTAAGTGATTAGCAAATTAACACCAATGTTGGGTCCTGCCGGAGAAGTCTTAACACTACACGATTTATCAAGGGCGTCCCCATAACAACCCCGAACGTGTTAGGAGCGATCAGTTATGGAATCAAACACCGGTAGCCGGAAACTATGGCGGCAATAACGGAACAAAACACCCGGCAAAAGGCAAGACCTTCCGTTATTTACCAAGTATATAGGTGCATTAATTAAATAACAGATTTAACATAATGATATCAACTCATGTTATGACATGAGTTAAATGCACCTGCAACTAGCAACGCTAACATTAGAAGCTGAGCAAGCCTACTTAGCCATTCAATATTTGCTAGGACGGGAAAAGTGTTTGGGTTTCATGGCAATATCAGGAGGCAATTATTTCAGTGGAAGGCAGCGAGCATATGACGAAGGAAACGTGAATCTAGCATAACAAGTCTAGAGATGGAATCAAGGTCATATCATCTTGCCTGTGATGTCCTCAGCTTGGAACTGCTCTTGTTCGTCCTGCACGTACTCTCCCGGATCCACGTACTCGTTCTCCGATCCCGGTACTACCCAACTTAAAAATAGCATCCAATGAACAACAGCACAACAAGATGCAACAAGCACATGATGCATGGGATGAAAATGTAGCTTGCAACTCTATTCTAGTCACTTGCACATGCATGAGAAGAAACTACAAACTTCTGGACAGAACTGCACTCTAAGCTATCTTGACATGCATGAAGATGGCATGAATAGATGCGTCACGCGAAAACGATGCAAAAACTTATAAAGGACGTTACGAACGGAGATACGGATCAACCGGAAACTACGAAACAAGAAATGGAGTCCTACGGATCAAATCCATCACAACAAACAAGTATGGATGGGGTGGTGCAAGGAATATCACCACAACATCAACTATGCACTCGAAGCATCAAAACATCAAAACTATACATACTGTCCTAAACAGCATCATGGCAGTTTGAGAGCTACATGCAAAGCACCTACAACTACCCAAATGTGCCAAATAATATATGTGGAAGAAGCTAATCAAAAGCTCTACAAGAATGAGCAAAAAGATAATACAAAGGAGTTTGACACAGAAAGTTCTACAACTGCTAACTTGGAAAAAATATCAGTTTTCAGGGACTTAGTGAAATTCTCAGATTCTCACTAGCTATTTATGCTCTGAAGCATTTTGACAGCACCCCAACCAATATCTACAGGAAGCCAAATGGAATGAAAATTGACAAAGAGCTAGACAAACACAAAAGCTACAACTTTCCACTTGAATGCACGGGCTGATTCCCAACACATGAACTTTTGCAAGCGCAACTATAAGGGAAGAAAATAACAACAGTTTCTCAGACTTCGTGAAAATCACAGATTTTCGCTAAACTGAAATTTTCAGCCACATGCCAACTTTGACTAGGAACAACTTGCACATGAAAACTCCTAAGCTTGAAACAACACCACCATGATGTAGAGGGGTTCACCCTCTACTGCCACAACAAGGAATCAACCTCTTGGGCTCATCGCATCACATGGAACCAAGCTCTAAACATTGAACAAAATAGAAATATGACATTACAAGAAAGTGTTCCAAAGTGGAATCTGATTCCACCATTGGATTCCTGGGATGATTCTACCCCAAAAACATATATAATACCTAGGTACTTGCATAGAACAATTGGGCACAAAGCTAAGAAGAAAATATACATGGAATCACATAGAGGTGAATAGTGCTTTATCACATGCTTCTCACTAGAGCATCACCTACACATGCACTTGCACACTATCATCACTCCATTGATGCACATGAGGGGTAGACCTCATGTTCATGTGCCATAGCACACCACCACACACACACATACATCAAGCACACATATAACAAGCACCTACACATGCTAGTTAAAGCACACACACCAACTTACACTCACATCTTGCATTCCTACACCTACACATACAAACTTGCACATAAGTGCTTATCAAGGCATTGCCATGCCTTGGCATGTGGGTGTCACCACACACATGCACACACACACACAACACCACATGCTAGTGAGCTCACCCTCACACCTACATGGACAAACTACATCACATATGCACTAGGGTGCTTACACCACACAAGCACACCTCATGAGGGTTGCACCCCCTATAAACACATGCACACCTACATGATCACCTACACACAACAAGCACAAACACATGCATATAGTTGAAAGCACAACAATACTAATATCACCTACAGATGCATATCACACCACATGAACTCAAATCACTACACATGCATCACTACATGCTAGCAAAATAACTAGGGACACGTGCTGGTAGGAGGCAAGCAAAATTATCACACATGCTGTCCTAGCAGGCCAGAACAATTAGCATAGCAACCAAATGAGAAATAGTAAAAAAGGAAAGACAAAAAATGAAGGGGCTTGGGAGGGAATCGAACCAAGACCCCCTGGTTCAACTCACAGAACCAACACCACTGCGCTACGGAACATGCACTTGACAGAGCTAAGAAAGGGAGCATGGTAAGCTGTTACCTATGCGCCACTGTGACCGAGAGATAAATAGCAAAAAGGGGGGCGATGCGGGACTCGAACCCAGCACTACCTGATCAACACACACACAACAAACCAGTGGGCTACGAACAGGGACTCGACAGAACAGAGGAATTTAACAGGATAATCTACACAAGAGCCGCCCTGCTTTGCTCTGCACAAAGACGACGACAGCGACGTTCACCGGAGCGGCCTCCTACTTCTACTGCTGCGCTAGAGGGAATCATCTACGGCTACCACTCCTACCGCGTTGGAAGGAGCTGCCCTGAGCATCGGGACGAGCAGAGCACACACACACAACACAACACATGGAACCACCGTACTCATCTACGATCAGAGGCACGACAACGATCATCTAGGCGCATCTACAGAGGGGGAAGGGAGGAAGAAGCACGGCTCACCGAAGGGAAGGAGAAGAGGGGAGTCCCGATCGGAGGGAGACGCCTGAAGTCATCTAAAGACGGTTTGATGCAGAACCGAAGCAGGGGTACGGTCCGCCGGGAACACGCCGGAGACGAGGTCCTGCCCGTTGATGTGGTCGCGCCCCGACCTCAACGACCATGGGAATGGAACGCGGAGGCTTCCTCCAAGCTCCTGGACATATTTGCCGACGCCGGAGGCGAGGGATGCGCGGAGGACGACGGCGGCGCGCTAATGCTTCTCTGTGCTACCCCGATCTACAACGAGCTTACCTGGGGGAGGGAGAAAGAGATGGAGGGGAGGTGGCGGCGCTAGGAGGGGGGACGCGGAACCCTAGGCGATAGGGCACGCACGCGGAGGATATAAGGGCCGCGGATGGGACGCTTGCCGTCAACTCCCTCGCTCTCTCTCTGCAGCAACAGACGGAAAGCATGCACGGGGACGACGCCGTCAGGAGGAAGGAGGTGGAGCGCACGGTGGGCAACCTCTAGGAAAGTAGGGAGGAGAGATGGGCCTCGGGAGGGAAAGAGGCCCATGCTTGCGCCAAATAGAGAAAGGAGGAAAACCTACTGGTTTGGAATATAAAACAAAGTCACTACAAATAAACCCCTAGGAAAAATCTGTGGACTAAGAAAAATAAAACAAAATGACCCTGGGCAATAAGGAATTAAGACCTATTTAAATAAAATATAAAAGGAATTTTTGGAGCCTTTACATATTTTTAAAACCGAATTAATTGACCTATTTTATGAATATTTGCACCACTAAAACAAAGTTTCAAAACAATTAAAACATAGCATCACACCCACCACAAATCATACTAAAACATGGGAATTTTTGAAACAAGAATGGAGCAAGAGAATCTTGAGCTTGAGAAAATAGAGAAGGGGAGTTTTATAAAACCTATTGCAACTAACATAGATGCTTCCTACTTACAATTGCACCACTCCACAACACTTCACATAGAACCACATATCATCACATGTCATCACACCACATACACATGATCACATATCCTTCATCACATGGATACACAAGGCAACAAACACAAATAGGCATGGATGAATGGATGCATGAATGCAAAGGGAAAACAAGACAAGGTGACATCACATGAAATAACACATGCATTGATCCCTCATGGGACTGACAAGATGGACTAACATACAAAAGGTTCCAAAAAAGGCAAGTTACACTCTTGGGGCATTACAAACTCTCCCACACTACAAAAAGATCTCGCCCCGAGATCTAGGACTGAAAGAACTCTCGGAAGTCAGAACGGAGGTGATCCTCGCGTTCCCAAGTGGCCTCTTTATCGGAATGGTGTGACCATTGCACCTTGAGAAATTTGACAGTCTTGTTTCGGGTCTTGCACTCAGTCGCCTCGAGAACCGCAATTGGATGCTCACGATAGGATAGGTCGGGTTGAAGGTCGATGTCTTGAAGATGAACAGTGCGCTCAGGAGTCTTGAAGCATCTCCGGAGCTGAGAGACATGAAACATGTCATGCACATTTGCAAAGTTTGACGGGAGCTCGAGCTGGTATGCAAGGTCGCCTCTCTTGGCAAAAACTCTGAAAGGACCCATGAAACAAGGCGCAAGCTTGCCTTTGATGCCAAAGCGTTGTGTACCCTTCATAGGGGACAACTTGAGATAGACGAAGTCATCGAGCTCATAAGACATGTCATGATGCTTGCTATCATAATAGCTCTTTTGACGGGACTGCACTGCTCTGAGATTATCTCGAATGACCCGACACATCTCTTCAGCTTCTTCTATCAAGTCATTCCCAAGAATCTGATGCTCGCTGGTCTCGGACCAGTTGAGCGGGGTACGACACTTCCTGCCATAGAGAATCTCAAACGGAGCTTTGCCTGAACTAGCTTAATAACTGTTGTTATACAAGAACTCAGCGAAAGGCAGGAAGTCTTCCCACTTCATGCCAAAAGAGAGAACACATGCTCTCAGCATATCCTCAAGGACCTGATTGACTGTCTCCACTTGACCACTAGCCTAAGGATGAAAAGTTGTGCTGAAGCGTATCTTCGTGCCCATCGCAGACTGAAAAGAATCCCATAACTTGGAAGTGAAGATAATTCTGCGATCCGAAGAAATCATCATAGGCACGCCATGCAAAGACACTATCCTGGAAGTGTACAGCTCTGCAAGCTGAGCTCCGGAGATGGATTCCTTGACTGGAAGAAAATGAGCCACTTTACTCAACTTGTCGACGACGATGAAGATGGCATCGTTGGCCTTCTTAGACTTCGGAAACCCGGTGACGAAATCCATCTCAATATGGTCCACTCGGGAATGGGCAATGGATGCAAAAGACCCGCTGGACGTTGATGCTCTGCTTTCACCCCGACATACATCACATTCATTTACGAACTGAGCAATCTCATGCTTCATGCGAGGCCACCAGAAGGTTTGTTTCAAGTCCTGATACATCTTGGAGCTTCCTGGATGTATAGAGAGCAGAGAGTTATGAGCTTCTTCCATGATTACCTTTCTGAGATCACCTTTCAGAATGACAAGACGATCCTCAAAGAACAACGTGTTTGTGGCATCAACACTGAAGCACTTATATTTGGGAAGTCCCTTTGCCAAGCCAATCTTGACTTTCTTCACCGTTGCATCAAGAAGCTGTGCTGCTCGGACCTGATCTTCCAAGGTAGGAGAGATCTGAAGATTTGCAAGAAATCCCTGAGGTACTAACTGAAGGTTGAGCTTTCTGAAAGATTCACAAAGGTCAGGCTGGAGAGGCTTCAGAATGAGACTGTTGCAGTAAGCCTTCCTGCTCAAAGCATCTGCCACGATATTAGCTTTGCCTGGCGTGTACTCAACGCTTGGATTAAAATCTTGGAGCATTTCCACCCAACAAGTTTGCCGAAGATTCAGGTTAGGTTGGGTGAAGATGTCCTTGAGACTCTTGTGATCGGTGAACACTTCAACCTTTCGTTCCAACAAGAGGTGTGTCCAAGTCATCAGAGCATGTACCATTGCTGCCAGCTCAAGATCATGCACATAATAATTCTTCTCCGCTGGCTTCAACTGCCTGGAGGTATAATCAACCACTTTTTTCTTGTAAGTGCATTTAGTGCCCCTTAGTGATTTTGGTGGTTTGAAGACTTATAGGTTAAGTATCTAATGTGTTCGTGAGTGTACACCGGATCTATATGTCGCTCAGGAGTTTGAAATATTCGATGAATGTCGACCCCTAAAAATGTATATCTTCGGCTGAAGAAATTGGTCTGAAGTTGAAGAATTGAATCACGAAGAAATTGCGATGAAATTGATATTCCTCATGAAGATATTGAAAATGAGGAGTTCGGTGCGTCCTGAAGAAAATCAATTTGAAGACTTTGAAGCATGAAGATTTATCCTTTCTGTTTTATTTTCTTCACACTTGAGTAATAGGAACACCGTACTGTTAAAGGGGGTCAAAGTAACACATTTGAATGAATTTCCTCATGATGCTCAACCCAATCCTAATCCTACCAAAAGCCTCAAGTGAGGAATATGAGAGACATGAGGACTCTCACAGTTGAGGGTCCCGACCGTTACCGCAAGTCACGCCACATCATTGGTCTTATCCACACCAACGGTCATATTATTTAAGGGCATTAATGTCAAATCATGTCGGGATGCTCCCAGGCTATAAATAGCCGCCCCACAACCATTAGCTGGTTGCTGCTGTGTTAGAAACTAACACTTGTCATAAGAGCAACCCAAATTCCTCAGAGTCTTCGAGAGTAATTCATCAGTGAGGAAATACCCCAAACACCAAACCACAAACCGAACACCAAGTCATTGAGCATCATTGAAGAAGTTGTTCCTGTGTCAGACTGAAGCCTTTTACCTTTGAGGACTATGCATCCTCCAGACGGTTAGGCGTCATGGTCTAGAGAAATCTAGCAACCAATTGTGGATCGCCAGATGACCAAGTTTGTGAGGGTTTGGAAGTCCGCCCTGAAGACTTACCACGAGTGTTGGGCGAGGACTGTGTGTTCTTAGACCAAGGAGAATATGGTAGGGACTGTGTGTCCCAGGACTGTGTGTCCTTTGGTTTCAATACCAAGCCGCTCCAAACCAGATGTACAACTGTCACATCAGTTGGAACTGGGTCATCAACCACTCTCTTCGCTGTGAAACGGGTTCTATCTCTTCAACTCTTTACATTCCTCAGATTGTATGTTGATGATTTTCATTGTTACTGTTTGAAGAATTTGCTGAAGACTTTCTCCGAAATTCCTCAACCCCAAATTCTTCACGCGAGTTAATCCCCATCTGTTTTCTCCGTGCCTGCATACTGTGCAAACTGTTTTTCATATTCTTCACCCTAAAAAACTGCTGTAGTGATACTTTGCACTTCTGATCCTTTGCTGTTTCCGCTGCAAGTTGGTCATCAGTGAGGAATTTCCTCAGTGATGAAATTCTAAAAACCTCCTATTCACCCCCCTCTAGTCAATATAACGCACTTTCAATTGGTATCAGAGCAAGGTACTCCCTTGTTCTGTGTGATTTTGGTTTAACCACCTGGAGTTTTAGTTATGTCGACTGCAGGCATGATCAAGGTTACAACAACATGTCCTACTTTCTAAGGAAAGGACTTTCCCTTCTGGAAGACCAAGATGCAGATGCATCTACAAGATATTGACAACGATCTCTGGTATATTGTGGAACATGGCGTCTCTATCGTCACTGCTACTGTCTCTGCTGCTGATGTGAAGAAATTCAAGCATCTTGACTCTCAAGCGAAGAATATCATCTGTGGCCATCTGAGCGAAGGTCAGTATGGCAGAGTGAGTGCTTTGGGCTCAGCAAAACTTATCTGGGAAAGGTCGTCCAAAGTTAATGAAGGAGTATCAACCCAACGTGATTCTTGTGTTGATGTTCTTCGCAATCTCTTCAATGGCTTTAGGAGGCTTGACAATGAAAGCTGCCAACATACCTTTGATCGCCTCACTGACATATCAAATGAACTGCAAGCACTGGGAGCTCGAGACATTACTGATCACAAAGTTGTGAAGAAACTGCTAAGATCTTTGGATTCTTCATTTGATACTTTAGTTCTGATGATTCAAGAAAGACCAGACTACACGATGCTTGATCCAGCTGATATACTCGAAAGACTCAATACTCATGAATTCCAACAAGAAGAAAAGAGAGATCTATATGGACCAAGCTATTCTAGACCACGTGCACTGAAGGCCAAAGCAATTTCCTCATGTGAAGAAGAAGACTCGGATGGTAGCATTGGTGATCCTGAAGAATTTGGACAGGAGCTTGCAATGCTCGTGAGGAAATTCCAGAACTTTACACGACGTGGCCAGTTTGGTAAACTTCAAGAAGAGATATGAGGAAATCAGAATCTTCATCTGAGGACTACAAGAAAAGAACCTGCCACAAATGCAAGAAATCAGGTCACTGCATTGCTGATTGTCCTCTTTGGGGAAAGGAATCAAAGAAGAAGAAATACAAGGATGAAAGTTCTGATGACTCAAAGAAAAAAAAGAAATCTTCAAAATCCTCATCTTCAAAGTCCTCATTGTACAAGAAGACTAGTTTCAAAAAGTCTCGGGCACTTATTGGCAAGGAAATGGACTCCGAGGCAGAATCTGAGGAATGTGATGAAGAGGAGGGTTCTGATGAAGACTCGGAATCTGCACAGGCTAGCCTTGCACTTGCAACCACATTCGTCAGCAAGTCAATCTTCAACCTTGAAGAAAAAGATAACACCATCCACACTGATGACTATGCTGATGACTTTGCTCCGACCTATTGCTTCATGGCAAAAGGTTCAAAGGTACCGAATGATGCTTCCTCCTCTGATTCAAGTGACTGTGAACCTGATGATTATAAAAAAACCCAGTTACAGTAAACTTGCTATCATTGCCACTAAACAACAAACTGCCCTGGAAAAGCTTCAGAAACTGCTAGATAGAAGCGATGATCTGTTGAATGATGAAATGAATCTTACCCAAATCCTCAATGAAGATATGAAAAGTCTTCAGTCCAGATTTGATAATCTTCAAGATCGTCATGTTACACTCCTCGCTCATCATGAGAAACTTTCCTATGAATTTCTTCAAAGGAAGCTTGATCTTGAGAAGCTGAGGATCTCTCATGATGATCTTTGTATGGAAAATGATTCATTACTAGCTCAACAGATCAGTGTAGCTCATGCTGAATTCATTCCTCCATGTCTTAAATGCATCGAACGTGAAACTGCTAATTCTTCACGAGAATCGTCAAATGCATCCATTGCTACAAATTCTTCAACTGCTCCTGTAGTGTCAAATTCCTCACTTGAGGAAACCACAAATGTCACGGATGAAAATGCAGGGCTGAAGGAATTGTATGTGACAGGCTTATACAAAAGTCTCAAAGGACACCAAACCCTTTGTGATGTGCTCAAAAAGCAGATCTTGAACAGGAACCCGAGGAAAGAAGGAATTGCCTTTGAGAGGAAATTGAATGCTGATCGATGTTATTGGAAACCTAAGCAGTATCCCAAAACCTCATGGGTTGCTGCTCCTGGGCCTCCTTTTGATCCATCCAATATAACATGATTTTCATGTGAATTATCCTATTCCTCAGATGAGTCTTTTGACTCCAACTATAAACTGTTCATAAATCGTTCTGGTGAAGTATTTGCTTGATATGTTGGAACTAACTGCAGGAATGGGCCTCCCCTGAGGAAAATCTGGGTTCCCAAAAGTCGCCTTGAAAATATTCAGGTGAATGTCCTCGTGACACCACCTATGAAGAATTTGAACCCCATATCAAATTCCTCAGGAGGACCAAAGTCTTCAAGAGGATCTAAATTTTGAAACTGGTCAAAACTATGCTCGTACCCGTGCTAATGCTTCTAACATGCAGGGAAATTACAAGGAATATGAATATGCACATTATTCTTCAAATCATTATGTTCATAAATCCTCAAATAAGTTCTCTGCATATTCATTTGAGGACTTTAACCCCCCTACTGTTAAGAGAAGTGAATTAACTTCAATGCCCCCTTTCTAATATGGTATTTGCAGGATGATGAATGCTTTACCATCCCTTCAGATGTGGGTGGTGAAGAAGTTGAATTAATCACTTCTGCAGGTGAGGTCTCGAGATGAAAATCATCATCTGAAGAATTTGCTGGAGACCTGAGGAAAATGTTTGATAGGATGCAAGCTAATATTGATGAAATAGAAATATTTCACACGTCCTTATAATTCTGTTTATGATGAAATTCTTATGTGATGAAATTAATATCATATTCTTCAAAGCTGAAGCATATGAGATGGTAAGCTGTACTAATTCATCTGTAGGATGACAAACCCAAGAGTACTGAGTGGGTTCTTGATAGTGGCTGCACACATCACATGACTGGTGACAAAAGCTTGCTGATGAATATGCCACTAACTCCATCACCGTGAAGCAAATCACATATGCTGACAAAGGTAAAAGCAAGGTATCGGGACTTGGCAAAGTGGCTATTTCCAAGGATAGGCACATGGACAATGTGATGCTTGTTGAATCCCTTGGATTTAACCTCATGTCAGTCTCAATGCTTTGTGATCTTGATATGATTGTTTTCGTTGGAAGATATAGATGTGTTGTCATCATGGAATCTGACAGATCCAAAGTCTTCGAAGGTGTTAGAAGAGGGGATTTGTACATTGTTGATTTCTCTACAGGTCCTCAACCAGCCACTTGCTTACTAGCAAAAACCTATGAAGGGTGGTTGTGGCATCGAAGACTCGGTCATGCAGGCATGAGGAATTTGCACACGCTCGCGAAGAAGAAGCATGTCATCGGCATCGAATCAGTCAAATTCCTTAAGGACCACCTGTGCGGTGCTTGTGAGTCTGGGAAAATGACCAGATCCAAGCATCCCTCGAAGACCATCATGACCACTACTCATCCATTTGAATTGCTTCACATGGATTTACTTGGACCTACTCATTATGCCAATCTAACAAATGCAACATCTTTATATGGCTTTGTCATTGTTGATGATTATTCCAGAGATACATGGGTGCATATCATTCTATATAAAACCGAAGTGCAGGAAGTCTGCAAACGATTTTCTTCAAGGGCCTCGACAAACTTCGGCATCAAGATCAAACACATTAGGAGTGACAATGGAACAGAGTTCAAAAACACTGGTCTTGATAATTATCTTGATGAACTTGGTATTACTCACGAATTGTCTGCTCCTTATAGTCCTCAACAGAATGGTGTCGTCGAAAGGAAGAATACGACTCTGGTTGAGATGGCAAGAACCATGCTTGAAGAATATCAGACTCCTCGTCGCTTTTGGCCTGAAGCAATCAACACTGCATGCCATATCATCAACAGACTATATCTTCACAAATTCCTCAAGAAAACCTCATATGAACTCCTCACTGACAATGTAAGTTATTTCAAAGTCTTCGGTGAAAAATGTTGGATTAGAGATCCTCACCATAGCTCAAAGTTTGCACCTAAGGCACATGAGGGTTTTATGCTCGGTTATGGAAAGGATTCGCACACCTACAAAGTCTTCAACAACTATCACAACAAGGTTGTTGAGACTATAGATGTGCGGTTCGATGAAACTAATGGCTCGCAAAGAGAGCAATTGCCTCGTGATCCAGATAAGCTGTCTCCTGAGGAAGCAATAAAGCTCAAAGCTTCTGAAGACATTGTTCCCACTGAGGAAATTGATGAAGAAATCATTCCCAACACTGATGAAAATCAAGAAGATGCTCCGAAGGAAATTTTTGCAGAACCAATTCCTTGGCCCAGACGAAATCCTCAACCAGCTCATCCGAGGATTGCAAATGAAGTGGAACTTGACAAAATCCTCCATGACATCAATGCGTAGGTCCTCTCACTCGCTTAAAAGCTTCACACTTAGTTAACTTTTGTGGGCATTTCTCCTCTGTATCTATCACATAACCTTCAAAAGTTGCTGAGGCTTTCATGGAACCGGAGTGGATCGAAGCCATGCAATACGAACTTCTTCAATTCAAGCTGAATGACATATGGGAGCTCGTCAAACGACCACATCCTCGCAAGCACAATATCATAGGAACCAAGTGGATTTTCCGAAACAAGCTAGATGAGGATGGTCAAGTGGTGAGGAATAAGGCGCGACTTGTAGCCCAAGGCTACACACAGGTTGAAGGAATAGATTTCGATGAAACTTTTGCACCTGTTGCTAGACTTGAAGCTATTCGAATACTACTTGCTTATGCTAATCATAATAACATCATCTTATATCAAATGGATGTGAAAAGTGCATTCCTCAATGGTAAGCTTGAGGAAGAAGTATATGTGCTCAGCCCCCAGGTTTTGAGGATCCAAAGAATCCAGACAAAGTCTTCAGACTCAAAAAGGGGCTCTATGGTCTCAAGCAAGCCCCTCGGGCATGGTATGATACATTGAAGGAATTCCTCATGAAGAAAGGCTTCAAACCTGGTTCACTCGATCCAACTCTTTTCACTAAATCCTATGATAATGAACTATTCGTGTGCCAGATATATGTCGATGATATCATATTTGGCTGTACTGACAAATGTTACAGTGATGAATTCACTTATATGATGAGTGAAGAATATTAGATGTCTATGATGGGGGAGCTGAAATTCTTCTTAGGTCTTCAAATTCGTCAAAAACGCAATGGAATCTTCATATCCCAGGAGAAATACTTCAAGGATATTCTGAGGAAATTCGACATGCATGAATGCAAAGGTGCCAAGACTCCAATGCTTACCAACGGCCACCTCTGCACTGACGAAAATGGTAAAGAATTCGATCAGCAGGTATATCGCTCCATGATTGGCTCTTTACTGTATTTATGTGCATCTAGGCCAGATATAATGCTTAGTGTTTGCATGTGTGCACGTTTTCAAGCAAAACCGAAGGAATCATATCATAAAGCTGTGAAGCATATTTTTCGATACTTAGCTCACACACCAACACTAGGATTATGCTACCCCAAGGGCTCAAATCTTCATCTTGTGGGATATTCAAATTCTGACTATGCTGGTGACCGTGTGGATCGCAAGTCAACCTCTGGCACATGTCATTTTCTCGGAAGATCACTAGTCTGTTGGTCCTCAAAGAAGCAGAACTGCGTTTCACTCTCCACTGCCGAAGCTGAGTACATTGTTGCTGGTTCATGCTGTGCTCAATTGCTAAGGATGAAGCAAACCCTCAAGGACTACGGCATCAACATGAAGAATGTGCCTCTCTACTGCGACAATGAGAGTGCAATCAAGATTGCATACAACCCAGTACATCACTCGAAGACCAAGCACATCCAGATTCGTCATCATTTTCTTCGGGACCATGTCCTCAAGGGAAATATCCTCATCGACCATGTGAAGACTGACGATCAAGTGGAAGATATCTTCATTAAGCCCTTGGATGAGAAAAGGTTTTGCAAGTTGCGGTGTGAGAAAAATTCTTAGAATCTTCAAATGGTTTGTAAAAACATGCACACATCCTAACACTTATGCAAAATTTATGACTTAGATGTGCAACACAAGATGAATCGATTTTCTTCAACCAATGAAGAATATCACTCTTAGTGTGAGGAAATCAACGAACAAATTGATTCTCAGGGCCCTACGACAATTGTACGCGGCGTCTAAAATCAACATTCTTATATGATGGGTCACGCCACCACCCAACTTGAAATTCCTCAAGTTGAATTTCTTCAAAAGTTGATTTTCTTCAAAACAGTTGTTCTTCAAACTTGTTCTTCTTCAAAACTGAAATTCATCATCATGACGCTTTTTCACAAAATCCTCAAGTTAATCAAAATCTTGAAAAACACTTGATGATTTTCGTTTACCTAGATAGAGTGTGATTTGAAAGTCCTCAACAACATTCACTTATAGCTATTTCTTCAATTTGATATTTCATCTAAGTCAATGTGATCGGACCCTACTTTCTCTCTATGCTACTCTCACCCATTCTATTCAATTCTTCATATGCGTTCTACTTGAAACTTTGTTCAAAATCCTCACAGCGTCCTTGTCCGCTGATGATTTTGTAACAAAGTAACTGAACCCCACTTTCACCGTTCGGATAACCATAATCTCCACGATCTCCACCGCTCCGGTCGTGGGCTACACGTGTCTTGCGGAGTGATACATCTCCAACGTATCTACAATTTTTGATGGTTTCATCCTATTATCTTGTCAAACTTTGGATGTTTTGCATGCTTTTTATTTCTTTTTTGGAACTAACTTATTAACTCAGTGCCAAGTGCCATTCCTGTTTTTTCCATGTTTTTGACCCATTTCAAAGGATATTTTGAAACGGAGTCCAAACGGAAGAAAATCCCCGAAAAGATTTTTTTTGGAACAGAAGAAGATCGGAGAACTTAGGAGCCAAGCCAAAGGAACTCCAGGGGCCCCACAAGCCTCCACCCCGCGGCTAGGGAGGCGCGCCATCCAGGCTTGTGGGCCCCCTAGATGTCCCCTGACCTAGATCTTTCGCCTATATAACCCCATAAATTTCAGAAAAAATCAAGAGATCACCACAATCGTTTTTCCGCCGTCGCAAGCTTCTGTCTCCGCAAGATCCCATCTGGGGCACGTCTTGGTGCCCTGCCGGAGGGGGATTCGGATACGGAGGACTTCTTCATCAACACCATGACCTCTCCGATGATGCGTGAGTAGTTCACCATAGACCTACGGGTCCATAGCTAGTAACTAGATGGCTTCTTCTCTCTCTTGGATCTTCAATACAAAGTTCTCCATGATCTTCATGGAGATCTATCCGATGTAATCTTCTTTTGCGGTGTGTTTGTCGAGATCCTATGAATTGTGGATTTATGATCAGATTATCTATGAATCTTATTTGAGTTTCTTTTGATCTCTCTTATGCATGATTTCATATCCTTGTAATTCTCTTCGAGTTGTGGGTTTTGTGTCGCGAACTAGATCTATGATTCTTGCAATGGGATAAGTGCTTGTTTTTTGGTTCATACCGTGCGGTGACCTCACCCAGTGATAGAAGGGGTAGCGAGGCACGCATCGTGTTGTTGCCATCAAGGGTAAAAAGATGGGGTTTTCATCATTGGCTTGAGATTATCCCTCTACATCATGTCATCTTGCTTAAAGCGTTACTCTGTTCGTGATGAACTCAATACACTAGATGCATGCTGGATAGTGGTCGATGTGTGGAGTAATAGTAGTAGATGCATAAAGAATCGGTCTACTTGTCTCGGACATGATGCCTATATGCATGATCATTGCCTTAGATATCGTCATGACTTTGCGCGGTTCTATCAGTTGCTCGACAGTAATTTGTTCACCCACCGTGATATTTGCTATAATGAGAGAAGCCTGTACTGAACACTATGGCCCCCAGGGTCTACTCCACACCATATTTTCAGCCTTACACTTTTTACTTCGTTGCACTTTCCGCCTTCAGATCTCACTTTGCAAACAATCTTGAAGGGATTGACAACCCCTTTGAAGCGTTGGGTGCAAGCTTGTTTGTGTTTGCGCAGGTACTTTGGACTTGACGAGGCCCTCCTTCTGGATCGATACCTTGGTTCTCAAACTTAGGGAAATACTTACTGCTCCTGTGCTGCATCACCCTTTCCTCTTCAAGGGAAAAATCAACGCAAACCAGAGAAGTAACAAGAAGAATTCCTAAGCACCAGGGAAGGACTTTTGTTGCCGTAGTAGACGAATTTCTGGCGCCGTTGATCAAGTCAAGGACTCATCCAAGTAGGTGTCACAAACTCATCTCTTGAATTTACTTTGTTTGCGAGTTGCCTCTCATTTTCCTCTCCCCCACTTCACCAATTTGCCTTTTTCGTTTGCCTTTTCGTTCGCCCTTTTTCTCGCCTGCTTTTTGTTTTCTTGTGTGCTTGCTTGCTTGCTGAAGTCACCATGAACGAAAACACCAAACTTTGTGACTTCTCGAATATTAATAATAATAATTTTATTAGTACTCCGATTGCTCCCGCCACTAGTGCGGAGTCATACGAAATCAATGCCGCTTTGCTGAATCTTGTTATGAAAGAGAAATTCTCTGTCCTTCGTAGTGAAGATGCCGCATCCCATCTCAATACCTTCATTGAGGTTTGCCATATGCAAAAGAAAAAAGATGTGGTAATGACGTGATTAAATTGAAGCTTTTTTCCTTTCTCGTTGCGAGATCGCGCAAAAACTTGGGTTTCTTCTTTGCCCAAAAATAGTATCGATTCTTGGGATAAGTGCAAAGATGCTTATATATCCAAGTATTTTCCGCCGGCTAAGATCATCTCTCTCCGTAATGATATCATGAATTTCAAGCAACTTGATCATGAACATGTTGCACAAGCTTAGGAGAGAATGAAATTAATGATTAGAAATTGTCCCGCTCATGGCTTGAGTCTTTAGATGATTATTCAAATCTTTTACGCTGGCTTGAATTTCGCTTCTAGAAATATCTTGGACTCCGCCTCAGGTGGAACGTTCAAGGAAATCACGTTAGGAGAAGCCACAAAGCTCTTAGACAACATCATGACGGACTACTCTCAGTGGCACAGTGAAAGGTCACCTACTAGTAAAAAGGTACACGCTATAGAAGAAATTAACTCGTTGAGTGCTAAGATGGATGAGTTAATGAATTTGGTTGCTAGTAGAAGTGCTCCTTTTGATCCTAATGATATGCCTTTGTCTTTGTTGATTGAGAGTAGCAACGCTTGGTTGGACGTTAATTTTGTTGGTAGGAATAACTTTGGCAACAACAATGCCTTTAGAGGAAACTATGTTCCTAGGCCTTTTCCTAGTAATTCCTCTAATAACTTTAGCAACTCCTACAACAATACTCATGTAAATTACAATAGATAACCCTCTGATCTTGAGAGTAATATCAAAGAGTTCATCAACTCTCAAAAAAATTCAATGCGTCCATAGAAGAAAAACTACTCAAAATTGACGATTTGGCTAAGAGCATTGATAGGATTTCTTGTGATGTTGATGCTTTGAAAGTTAGATGTGCTCCTCCCAAAATCAACATGGATGAAACTTTGAATGCTATGCGTGTTTCCATGATTGAGAGCCAAGAAAGAACTGCCCAAATTCGTGCTAGACATGAATGGCTTAAAAAGGCGTGTTCTCGTGACGAGAATCACGAAGACCTTAAAGTGCTTGGTGTGACTCCCATTGAATCTTTGTTTTCTTGTGCCTCAATGATTCGGAGTCCATCTATGCTAAAAGCATTAAAAGTGGAGTAGAAGACGTTAAAACTTTGAGTAGTAATGAAATTACTACCGTGGATTTCAAGGAATTCAATTATGATAGTTGCTCCTTGATGTAATGCATTTCTTTGATGCAATCCATGTTGAACTCTCCACACGCTTATAGCCAAAACAAAGCCTTTACCGATCATATCGTCGAAGCTATGATAAAATCTCTTGAAGAGAAACTTGAATTGGAAGTCTCTATCCCTAGAAATCTTCATGATGAGTGGGAACCTACCATCAAAATCAAAATCAAAAACTATAAGTGCAATGCTTTGTGTGATTTGGGTGCTAGTGTTTTTGCAATTCCAAAGTATTTATGTGATGTTCTGGGTTTTAATGAGATTGAAGAGTGTTCTCTTAATTTGAATCTTGCTGATTCTACTATCAAGAAACCCATGGGAAGGATCAATGATGTTCTTATTATTGCAAATAGGAACTATGTACCCGTGGATTTCATTGTGCTTGACATTGATTGCAATCCTACATGCCCTATTATTCTTGGTAGACCTTTCCTAAGGACTATTGGTGCTATCATCGTTATGAAGGAAGGGAATATTAGATTTCAATTTCCTTTAAGGAAGGACATGGAACACTTTCCTGAAAAGAAAATAAGATTGCCTTATGAATCCATGATGAGGGCCACTTATGGTTTGAGCACCAAAGACGACGATACGTGATTCTATCGCTCCTATGCCTAGCTAAGGGCGTTAAACAATAGCGCTTGTTGGGAGGCAACCCAATGAATTTATCTTTTTCTTTCTGTTTTTTTGCGTCCACGCTTTCACAATTCTGTTGTGATTGTGTTTGAGCCAAGCAAAACCTTTATGATTAGTCTTGGTAATGGTTGTTTGATCCTGCTGGAAAAAGACAGAAACTTTTTGCTCACGAGATGATTTTTTATTTTATTCAGAAAGAGCTTTTGAGTTGATTCTTTTTGCTGCTGATTTATATGCTTTTTCCCCAGACAGTCGTAATTTTTCAGAGTTTTTGAGGTAACATAAGTATACGAAGTATACAAATTGCTACAGACTGGTCTGTTTTTGACAGACTCTGTTTTTGTTGAGTTGGTTGCTTGTTTTGATGAAACTATGGTTAGTATAGGGGGGTAATAGCCATGGAAAAGTGAGAATACAGTAGCCCATCATCAATATAGATGGAACTCAAGTTTGCTACAGTACCAAAAGAAGTGGTAGTTTGTTTTCTTGTACTAATGTTATCACAAGTTTCTGTTTAAGTTTTGTGTTGTGAAGTTTTCAAGTTTTGGGTGATGTTCTCATGGACAAAGAGATAAGGAGTGGAAAGAGCTCAAGCTTGGGGATGCCCAAGGCATCCCAAGCCAAATTCAAGGACACCAAAAAGCCTAAGCTTGGGGATTCCCCGGGAAGGCATCCCCTCTTTCGTCTTCAATCCATCGGTAACATTACTTGGAGCAATATTTTTATTCACCACATGCTATGTGTTTTGCTTGGAGCGTCTTGTATCTTAGGAGTCTTTTCTTCTTGTTGTGTCACAATCATCCTTGCTGCACACCTTTTTGAGAGAGAGAGAGACATGCACTCATCGTGATTTTGCTAGAATGCTCATAATGCTTCACTTATATCTTTTGAGCTAGATACTTTTGCTCTAGTGCTTCACTTATATCTTTTGAGCTAGATACTTTTGCTCTTGTGCTTCACTTATATCTTTAGAGCACGGTGGTGCGTGATCTGGTAGTTGTCTTATGCTATGAAAGTAGTCTGAAATGTTCTAGGTACCCAAAGAGGATGCAAAAACCTCCATCTTCATGTGCATTGAGTAGAAAGAGAAGTTTTGATTCCTCTCAATTAGTTTTGAGACGTGGATTCGGTAATATTGAGAGTTATGTTAGTAGGGTGTTGTGAATCTAGAGATACTTGTGTTGAAGTTAGTGATTCCCGTAGCATGCACGTATGGTGAACCGCTATGTTAGGAAGTAGGATCATAATTGATCTATTGATTGTCATCCTTTGTGTTGAGGTCGGGATCGCGCGATGGTTTACACCTACCAACCCTTCCCCTCGGAGTATGCGTTTAGCACTTTGTTTCGATTACTAATAAAAACTTTCGCAATAAGTATGTGAGTTCTTCATGACTAATGTGAGTCCATGGTATAGATGCACTTTCACCTTCCACCATTGCTAGCCTCTCTAGTGCCGCGCAATTCTCGTCGGTGCACAAACCCACCAAATTCCTTCCTCAAAACAGCCACCTTACCTACCTACTATGGCATTTTCATAGCCATTCTGAGATATATTGCCATGCAACTCCCACCGTTCCGTCTCATGACTTGTGCCGTCACTCTCATATTGCCATTGCATGATCGTAAGATAGCTAGCGAGATGTTTCAACGTCATACTCCATACTAGATCGTTGCACATCCCGGTACACTGCCGGAGGCATTTCCTATGGAGTCATCATCATTGTGATCTTTGAGCTGTGAGTAAATAAAAGTGTGATGATCATCATTATTAGAGCATTGTCCCATGTGAGGAAATAAAAAAAGAGAGGCCAAAGAGCCCCAAAAAAAAGAGAAAAGAAAAGAAAAGAAAAAAGAGGCATAAGAGCCCCCCAAAAAAGGAATGAGAGAAAAAGAGAGAAGGGACAATGCTACTATCTTTTTCCACACTTGTGCTGCATGATAGCACCATGTTCTTTATGATTGAGAGCTTCTTGCTTTGTCACTACCATATGCTAGTGGGAATCTTCGTTTTATAACTTGGCTTGTATATTCCGATGATGGGCTTCCTCAAAATTGCCCTAGGTCTTCGTGAGCAAGCAAGTTGGATGCACACCCACTAGTTTTCCTCTTGAGCTTTCACATGCTTATAGCTCTAGTGCATCTCTTGTATGGAAATCCCTACTCATTCACATTGATATCTATTAATGGGCATCTTGATAGCCTATTGATACGCCGAGTCAGTGTGACCATCTCCTCCTTTTTGTCTCACAACCACCACCACACTCTATTCCACCTATAGTGCTATATCCATGGCTCGTGCTCATGTATTGCGTGATTGTTATAAAAGGTTTGAGAAAGTAAGAGTGCGAAAACAATTACTTGGGCAATTCTGGGGTTGTGCATGATTTACATTAGTTGTGTGAGGATGATGGAGCATAGCCAGACTATATGATTTTGTAGGGATAACTTTCTTTGGCCTTGTTATTTTGAAAGTTCATGATTACTTTGCTAGTTTGCTTGAAGTATTACTGTTTTCATGTCAATAGCAAACTATTGTTTTGAATCTTACGGATGTGAACATTCATGCCACGTGAAATAAGTTGCAAAGGACAACTATGCTAGGTAGCATCCCACATCAAAAATTCATTCTTTATCACTTCCCTACTCGAGGACGAGAAGGAGTTAAGCTTGGGGATGCTTGATACGTCTCCAACGTATCTATAATTTTTGATGGTTTCATGCTATTATCTTGTCAAACTTTGGATGTTTTGCATGCTTTTTATTTATTTTCTGGGACTAACTTATTAACTCAGTGCCAAGTGCCAGTTCCTGTTTTTTTCCATTTTTTTGACCCCTTTCAGAGGAGATTTTGAAACGGAGTCCAAACGGAAGACAAATCCCCGAAAAGATTTTTTTTGGAATGGAAGAAGATCGGAGAACTTGGGAGCCAAGCCAGAGGAGCTCCAGGGGCCCCACAAGCCCCCACCCCGCGGCCAGGGGGACGCCATCCAGGCTTGTGGCCCCCTGGAGGTCCCTTGACCTAGATCTTTCGCCTTTATAATCCCATAAATTCCAGAAAAAATCAAGAGAACATCGCGATCACTTTTCCGCCGCCGCAAGCTTCTGTCTCCGCAAGATCCCATCTGGGGCACGTCCTGGTGCCCTGCCAGAGGGGGGATTCGGATACGGAGGGCTTCTTCATCAACACCATGACCTCTCCGATGATTCGTGAGTAGTTCACCATAGACCTACGGGTCCATAGCTAGTAACTAGATTGCTTCTTCTCTCTCTTGGATCTTCAATACAAAGTTCTCCATGATCTTCATGGAGATCTATCTGATGTAATCTTCTTTTGCGGTGTCTTTGTCGAGATCCGATGAATTGTGGATTTATGATCAGATTATCTATGAATCTTATTTGAGTTTCTTCTGATCTCTCTTATGCATGATTTCATATCCTTGTAATTCTCTTCGAGTTGTGGGTTTTGTCTGGCCAACTAGATCTATGATTCTTGCAATGGGAGAAGTGCTTGGTTTTCGGTTCATACCGTGCGGTGACCTCACCGAGTGACAGAAGGGGTAGCGAGGCACGCATCGTGTTGTTTCCATCAAGGGTAAAAAGATGGGGTTTTCATCATTGGCTTGAGATTATCCCTCGACATCATGTCATCTTGCTTAAAGCGTTACTCTGTTCGTCATGAACTCAATACAATAGATGCATGCTGGATAGCGGTCGATGTGTGGAGTAATAGTAGTAGATGCAGAAAGTATCGGTCTACTTGTCTCGGACATGATGCCTATATGCATGATCATTGCCTTAGATATCGTCATGACTTTGCGCGGTTCTATCAGTTGCTCGACAGTAATTTCTTCACCCACCGTGATATTTGCTATAATGAGAGAAGCCTCTAGTGAACACTATGGCCCCCAGGGTCTACTCCACACCATATTTTCAGCCTTACACTTTTTACTTCGTTGCACTTTCCGCCTTCAGATCTCACTTTGCAAACAATCTTGAAGGGATTGACAACCCCTTTGAAGCGTTGGGTGCAAGCTTGTTTGTGTTTGCGCAGGTACTTTGGACTTGACGAGGCCCTCCTTCTGGATCGATACCTTGGTTCTCAAACTGAGGGAAATACTTACTGCTCCTGTGCTGCATCACCCTTTCCTCTTCAAGGGAAAAACCAACGCAAACCAGATAAGTAACAAGAATAATTCCTAAGCGTCAGGGAAGTACTTTTGTTGCCGTAGCACGAATACGTAGAGACAGGGGCTATTTGGTCCGATACTTTCGCGCCAACAGTTACCACCTGTCTATAAATATGTCCCCATCTCCCTTCAGTAAAATCTTCTTCGTCCCATCGCCCTCCTGCTACAGCAAAGCTCAAAGGCCCTAGCGCCACTGCTAGAAGTGTCGACGCCGGCGAGAAAAAGCTTGACTGCCTCGACCTCTCCGTTGCCGAAACCACGCCGGAATAGGACCATCTTCGTCCGTCGCCGCCATAGCTGTCCTCTGTTGCCGAGTTAGGGCGCATTGGACTCGCACCGAAGGGCATCTACTCCTACTTCCTTCTCTGTTCTTCGTGCGTGCTATCTAGGGTAAATAAGAACCCTATTTTCATAGCTCTTTTGATCTACTATTTTACCTTAGAGATGTGAAATCTGTTTTTCCTCAAGTATCCATCAGTTTTGTTTCCTCAAACACTGCTTATTCCTCAACTATTGATGAACTTCACTAAGCATCTAAAATTTTCACGAGATTCCTCAGTTGTGCAAATTTTCGAATCTGTACAACTCTGGAACCCAAGAACAGTGTGCTTAGACGAATTCCTCATCCACTGGTCAAATTCCCCAACTTTCAACAATTTTCATTTGATCAAATCTGAGAACACATATGACCTCTCCAAATTCCTCGCAACTATACTCTGTTCACAGGTACAAACATGTCAGCTGATGAATCTCTAGGTTCTCATCAACTTAACACATTTGCAGCGTTTCCTGAAGAAAATCTGCAAGTTTCATCAGAATCCTCAAGAGTTCAATTTCCTCAGCAAAAGCCTCAGCTGAAGAAAATGGAAGATGAAAGGAAGCAAAAGGGTGGCAAGAAGATCGAGCAGAACACTGCCATAGATATCCCTGAGGATATACACTTGGAATACTGCACACCTGATGAACAAGAGACTATGCCCAAGAGGAAGATAAGGCTTCAAAAGATAGAACACAGGTGGGCTAAGGAGTGGAGGAATACAAATTTGTCACTCCCAAGTACGCGAAGAAATTCGCTCTGAAGCCTCCTGGCAAACGGCCTCCTCTTGAGGATTATCAGGATGGACACCCCTCAAGCCTCAAGACAATTGATGACTATCCTGAAGAAAAGTCAAAACATTTGTCAAAGCTTCAGAAGCAAGCAGAAGCCGCCGTGAGGAAATTCAATGAAGAATCTGCTGCTGCTGCAACTGCCGCCACCTCCTGTGCAGCTGAAACTTCTGGTACGGCCATTCCTCAAATGAAGTTTGTGCCATCGAAACCAAAGGCTTCAAAGGCTCAAGAGAAAATGCCTCAGAAAGCTGCACCAACATCCGCACCAAAACCCTCAGCACGACCAAAGGCTTCAAAGCTTGAACAGAAGCAGATTGTGAAGCAACTGCCCACTGTCTCCAGTTCCTCTATTCCGTCTGCAACAAGCTCCAAGACAAAGTCTTCACCGACTCCCCTGATGACTAAGGTGACTGCTGGGAGAGGAACAAGACCAAGTCCTAGCAAAATCATCAAAGTCCCGTCTGCATCAGAGGGTAGTGATGAATATGATGATGGGACTGTGCAAGCAACCATCAGATACAAGCAGGAGATGGTAGCACAAGCTTCAGGCAACTCCATTCCTTTGGACATGGACCCAAACGTCCTCTTGGATTACATCAACATCTGGTATGAGGATCCCAACACTCCCATCGATGATTTGAAGCTTCCTCCAGGCATCAGCCACATGGTGGCCACATTCATCAACGAGGCCAAGTGGAAAGAGCAGCAAGCGAAACAAGCTAAGGTTGCACAGCTCAAAAAGGAGAAATTCCTCAGATAGAATCTCCTCAACCTGACGCCTGGTGCACTTGTGTCAACACAAGCTGAATTGAAGACTTTGACTCACAAGTACACTAAGCTCTTTGATCGTCAAAGGCTCAAAAGCACTTTCATCAAATTTGCTACTGACGTAGTTGATGATTACAACAAGAAGGCTGCCCCTCCAGCAACAACACCTCAACCTATGATTGAGGAACCAGCTGATGAAACTACTCATGCTGAGGAAATCCCTTAAGAAAGCCGTGTTGATGAACCGGCTATTGAGGAAATTATCAAGGAAAATCCAGCTGATGACTCTGCTACAGCTGGTGAAACTGCTCCAGCTGCTTCCAAGCCAGCTGATGACTCTGCTCCAGCTGATGAAACTGCTTTAGCTGAGAAAACGCCTTCACCAAAAGCTTCAAAGGTGAAGAAAATGACTCCGTCTGCATCAGACGTGAAGAAGACCAAAGCTGCTGAAAGGAAGCCAAGAAGAGAAAAGCTTCCTCAGCAGAAGAATCAACTGAGGCCAAGCGCCTCAAATCTCTTGATGAAAATGCACCTCTGGATCTTGTGCCTCTCAACGTTGCTCCATCTTATGAGATGACTCCCTTCGGAAGCTAAGACAAAGAGCACTTGGCTAATGAGGAAATGAAGAATGCCGAGTCTGAGGAACACACTGATGAGGAAATTCGAATTGATGACAGTCCTCAGACCTTCATTCCTCGTGAAGAAACTGCTCAAGGATCAGCTGCACCAGCTGATGAATCTGGCTCCTCCACCAAGCAAGCCCCTCAAGTTGAGGAAAAGCAAAGTGAAAATCCTCAGCCTGATGAAATTCAAAATCCTGCGCAAAATCCTCAACCTGAGGCTCAGGATGAACCAATTCCTCCTCCTATGCCGAATCCTCAACCTGAGGCTCAGGATGAACCAATTCCTCCTCCACAGCAAAATCCTCAACCAGAAGCTCCCGTTGATGAAATTCTCAACCAGAGCAAGCTCCTCAGCCTGAAGCCCAAGCATATGAGATGCCTCATCCTGAGGAACATGCCGAGGAAAATGCACCAGATCCAGAGAATGCTCTTGTCGTCATCAATCCAGAAACTGCGATGATTGTCTCCCCTCAAGGCAAGACGCAAAATCTTCAGCCCATGCAGTGTCAGCCGGTCTCCAAGCGGCCGAAGTTTCAAAAGGAATCCTTCTTTTAAGAACGCATGTACTTCATCGGAGAAAATCCATATGATAAGCCTCGCATCAGGCATGTGAAGTTTTGGACCAGGACACAGCTCAACTACTACCCATCTGTGTTGTGTGGAAGAAACAAGATTTTCCAGCACAGGCACATTCCTCACATTGAGCTTGAAGAAATTCCTTGCTTCGCCCCAGTCCTCAACATTCTTTATGAAGCGGGACTGCTCCTATGTGCTCACATATCTGCGATTGGAACAATGACATTGTTCTTCAATTGTATGCAACTCTGTACATCTCTGGAGATCCAACAGACATCAACACTTGGGTGCTGGATTGGATGACGCAGAACACACACTTCAAGGCTCTTGCAAATGAGCTGCTGCGTGAACTTCCAGTATCAATTCCCTCAGAGCAGACAGTAAAGTTGTATGATGAACGTGAGCTGGGAAACAAGTTGATGGAAGTCCTCATGAAGCCTTTGGCTAAGGGGCAACCACCAAGAACAACCTTCCTAGTCCATGAGCTGAAGTATGAACCCAGGACGGTTTACAGAATCCTCTGCAGTGTTCTTGCGCCAATCAAGGGTCATGATGATGAAGAAGACATCGTAGGCATCATGAAGAATATCCTCTTCAACATCATACATGGCATTCCCATCAACATCCATGATTTCTTCTTGAGGACTCTGGTGGAAAATGCTATGTCCCCTTTTGACCTGAAGATTTACGCTCCATGGATCATGAGATTCATCAAACGCGGGTCAGGCATAAACTATCACGCTGATTTCAACAATCATACAGGTTATATGCCTCTTCTAAGGGTCAACAAGAAGACTTTCGAGCCTGTTGAAGGAAAAGGCAAGTCTGTCATTGATGAAGGCAGTCGGCCCCTTGATGGCCAATTCCAAGAGCCAGATGCTTATTCCTCATGGGATGACACTGAAACCCATCCTTCAAGTCATGTTGCTCCAAGGGTGATGAATACCAGAGAGCTTCTTCTCAGTCTTCACCAAAAGGTGGATCAGAATCATAAGTGGGTCAAATGCCAGTTCGGCGCCATTGTGAAAACCCTCAATGAAACACAGAATGCAGTGAAGCTTAACCATCATTATCTTCATGAGGTTTTTGATCGCACCTGGGCCACACTGGCTCATTTGAAGACTCCAGCAGAACTTGAAGAATTGGAGTTTGTGCAGGACTTCGACTGGTCGTGGCCACCATAGAAGAAATTCAGGCCAATCCCAGTTCCAGACCTTGAGGACAGTTCATTTTCTTCATTCCGCACTACCGAATCAGATGAAGATCAACAAGATACTGCCAATGGTACAAGGAGGAAGTCTGCTCCCAAGAATCCTCACGCGTCTTCCTCAACTGCCAAGAAGTGAAAGTATTCACGGGCGTTATTCCTCAGTTTGTCCCTTTTTGTCACTTGATTACAAAGGGGAGAAATTTGAGCGTTAGTCTTTACACGGGATATTTTGGGGGCTTATAAACTTTATTTAAGATACAAACTCTTGGCTCTTCTGAAGTGTTTTATGTAATGAGTTGTAACTTAAGCCTGATGGTACTCTGACGCTTTCGAACGTTTTTCTTCGCATGCTTATTCCTCAAAATTTTAATGCACACATGCTGGAATTCGTTAGATACCATTTGTCATCATGCATCCTCAATTTCTTCATACTATATGTCGTATGTATGCTTGATTTACAAGACTCGGGGGGAGATCTCCATGATATAAATCATCAATGTGCATTTGCTGTGAAAAGCAAAATCCTCAGGATATGCACATCTTCAGGGGGAGTATCTCTGAATCTTGATTTCAAATTCCTCAAATGAGTATTTACACTTCATATTTTTATCCTCGTTGAAGACTTAACCTAATTGTCATCAACCACTAAAAAGGGGGAGATTGTAAGTGCATCTAGTGCCCCTTAGTGATTTTGGTGGTTTGAAGACTTATAGGTTAAGTATCTAATGTGTTCGTGAGTGTACACATGATCTATAAGTCGTTGAGGAGTTTGAAATATTCGATGAATATCGGCCCCTAATAATGTATATCTTCGACTGAAGAAATTGGTCTGAAGCTGAAGAACTGAATCGCGAAGAAATTGATATTCCTCATGAAGATATTGAAAATGAGGAGTTCGGTGCGTCCTAAAGAAAATCAATCTGAAGGCTGGGCGAGGAATGTGTGTTCTTAGCCCAAGGAGAATACGGTAGGGACTGTGTGTCCCGGGACTGTGTGTCCTTTGGTTTCAATACCAAGCCGCTCCAAACCAGATGTACAACTGTCACAACAGTTGGAACTGGGTCATCAACCACTGTCTTCGGTGTGAAACGGGTTCTATCTCTTCAACTCTTTACATTCCTCAGATTGTATGTTGATGATTTTCATTGTCACTGTTTGAAGAATTTGCTGAAGACTTTCTCCAAAATTCCTCAACCCCAAATTCTTCACGCGAGTTAATCCAGTTTTCTCCGTGCTGCATACTGTGAAAACTGTTTTTCATATTCTTCACCCTGAAAAACTGCTCTTGTCACACCCCAAATTTTGGCTTTCCTGACTAAGTAACTTGTTTCAAAATTTAGGACCAATTAAATTTTTTGTGAATGTTTGAGATGCTTGGAGTGACTATTGTCGATCTGTTCGATTTGCATGTGATTGATCCCCATTAATTCTTGCCACTCTCCTAATCATCTTCTCATTCCATGATCTCCTGCCTAATGATCATGCCATGTGTTTAGGAAAGATATCTGTTTTACCAAATACTATTTTCACCCAAAAGCTTTTCTTTCAATTAAACTTTCAAACCCCTGAGATGAGGTTTGTACTACAAGTCCTCAAATTGGGGAGTTTCTTTTGCACCAATTGTTGTATTTAAAACTCATTATCAAAATGACCTTCAAAAACCACCATATTACTATTTTAAAAGTTATTTTATTATTTTATTTAAAAGCCTTTCTGTGAGGCCAGAAATGGTCTCCTATGAAGGAAAGTTATTTTTATTACTTTCAAAATATTTAAGAAAATTTAGGGAAACTCAGTGGATATATTTATTCCATATTTATGAGTTTCAACACATGGTCATGTTCAAAATATTGGGCAAAACCCTCCAAAACCATTCCTGCCTATTTCAAGCTTTTGGACTATTTCTGTAAGAAATATTCTCAATAAATTCCAGTAAAATTCTAGCATGTCATCTATGATATTCTTGATGATCTTGCCAAGTTTCATTTCAATCCAAGTTGATTTGACTCCCCTAATCACTCTAGAACCCTATCTATCCAGAATCAAATTTGAGCAACTCTACATTGTGGAGTGTCTCCAATTGTGCTCAAATTTTGTGGACATGTTCCAGTACTCCAATGAGGCATCCACACCAAGTGGTACACCAAGGAGAATAGAGGAACTTGTCCTAAAACCCTCAAAACCCTCTTTGTTGATTTATGACTTTGACAAACTTTACATTATAAAGTTTGTCCAATTGACCTCAAACTTTTTGTGCCTGCCTTAATGCTCAAATGATGCCCCTACACCAAATATTGGATTTATGGGAATTTATTTGAATAGGGTTCTAAGCAGAAACCCATTTCTGCCCATATCTAGGGTTTTCCAAGTCTACATTGGAAAACTTATCCAGCAAATTCCAAATTTGGTGTGCAAGCCTATTTTCATCTATTATTTGATCCTGTTAAGTTTCACAGCCATTGGAATCCATCTGGTAGCCTAACCACAGATCAAACACCTTGTGTGCACTCACTAATTAGGCTTTTACTACCCCTTCTACTTTTATCCTTGATCTCAACTTTCTACCACAGCCTCACATAGTTACATTTCATCTCCAGTAACATTCCCATGGCCACTGGTCAATTATTGGAGAAGGTCTCTTTATAACTTCTCTCATTTTTACCCATGGAACCACTGTTTTTACCCTCTTGTTTTACTTCTGCTTAACCCAAGACCCCCAATTCTTTCCAGAGCCTTCCTTGTGTGCCAAAGCATCATTTGGAACTAAGTTAAGACATGCTCATGTAGGAAAAATGAGGAGCACATCTACAAGTTCATTTTTGGCAGAAATGTGGCTTTGAACAAGTACTAGCTAAACTTGCTTTCTTGAGCTGCAACTTTGCAGTCTTGTAGTCCTGCTATAAACAAGAGTGCTAGACATGTTTTTATTCCATTATCTCCCAAGTTAGTGCCCTATCTACCCACCTTAAGTTTGTTGTAGCAAACTTAGCAGCAGTCAAACCCATCCTTAACCAGCCTCAAATGCTTCCAAACTCCAGAGTCACTCTCCTGCGTGTGTGCCTTAAGTGCTGGACAAGTTTTACTGGCCATATGGACCCTGTAGACACAGGTGCCCGTGGTGACCACCACTCTGGCCTGCACTAATAGTGCTCTGCGCCATTTTCTTGTTCTCTAGCTCGTGTCCCACAGCTTCAGTATGTCCCAGCGCGCCAGGACGCTCCCCTTGACTAGTCCAATGGCTTCCCGACGCTGGCTAGCCTCCAAGACTCCTCAGGCATGCGTGGCGGCCATGCACCGAGAGCTCCAGAGAGATCCCGAGCTTTCCTTCTCTCCCTCCTCTCTTATCTCTTCTCTCCCGAGCATCTCTGGCTTCCCAAGCCCTCCTCCTCTCTCCCTGGAGCCCTCTCATCCTCCCTGCTCCCTCCCCTCGCTCCCTCCTCTTACTACCCTAGCCATGGCCGAAGCTCCCGAGAACCTCCACGCGACCCTAGCCAACCCAGGGGGTTCTCCTTGCCCCTAGGCTCTCTGGTGAGCTGCAGTGGCCGCGCACCCCTTCCCTCGAGCCCCTCCGGGCTCTCCTCCTCGCTGCAGGCGCCGAGGGCAACGGCGTCGTCGGCCTCCCGCGGGTGCGCGACGGCTCCCCATGGCAGCCCTCTGCAGAGGCCGTGTGTGGGGGAATGGAGGCGGCGAGGTGTCTCGAGCTCGTCGGTGCTCCTCCTCGGGCCGGGAACGGCATGAGACGCGGCGCCGCGCAGCCCCACTTCCTCTCCTCGTGGCCTCCCTGCAACCACGGCGACCGCACCTTGCGGCCCTCCCCTGCAGACGCCAGGTAGGGGAACGGGGGTGGCTAACTCCCCCGAGCACGCCGGTGGCCGGCACACCGCCGGGGGGTGGCGAGAGCCACCTGGGGGAGCTCCTCCCATGGTCGGTTTACTCCCCCGTGCCTTCCCTGCATGCGAGCCGAAGGAGGAAGAAGACCTGGCAGACGGGGCCCCCTCGTCAGGGAGCCAGGGCAGAGGCCCACCGGATAAGTGGAAACGCCCCACGCGTTTTGCGCCTCCTCCCAGCCGGAGGCGTATTCCAGTTAATACGTCTCCTGCGTGGCCACCTTGTGCCCCAGGCCTAGCCGCCGGGCCGGCCCATTCGCCTATCTGCCGCCTCAGGCACTTATTAACTCCAGGATAAGTGCCCCTCTCTCCTTTTTCTTTTATTCATATCTTCTAAAATCTATATCAAATTCATACTAACTCCAAATTTATTGATTCAAAATTCTGCACGTTTAAAAAATCCTATTCTATCCAGATCTAGGCATTGCCACTTTTTTCCAAAATCCTTTCCGTGACAAAAATATCTAAATGCCCATTTAGACATTTTTAACACCACCTTTCAAAATTCCTATAGGTCCCAAATCAACTCCAAATGGAGTGATTCCAATTCCCAGAGCCTTCTAAAATCATCCTCCATTTTTAGAGCCATGGTCAACATTTTTGTGTGACTTCTTTCTGTTGCAATAAATAAATAGCTCTCTTTGCTATTTATTCCTCATTGTAAAATCTCTAGGATAATCATTTCAACTCCAAATCCAGTGAAACCACTTCCTAAATGTTTCTAAAATCCTTCTCTGTTAAATGGGTGCCTCCACTCATTTTTAACACAAAGATTTCTGTTGGCTTATTCTATGACCATCTATTGCCCTTTCCCTCCCTTCAAAAATCATAGATGACCCAAATATCCTATATCAAGCTTCAAGTATTTTTCTTTTGACTAGAGAGCTCCAAGAAAAATATAACTTCTATTTATAGAGAACTTTTATTCTGCTGGATATGTGGCTTACTATGGTTATTTCCGACGTAGTTGACGGTAGACGGAGTACTCGGGTACGGAGCGGAAGACCTCGAAGACCCCGAGGACTTACGTGAGCAAGGCAAGCATGCCCTTTTGACATGACTTAAGTAAAATGATGCATGCTAGAATAGCAAGTATTTTCCGTTGCACGTAATCACGATGCCGGTTCATCATTAATGTGATGGTACCGAAGGCTTCTTCGAAGCCCTTGCATTATAGTAGTGATTTCACATGGCTCCTCGGAGCACAAACATGATGAGCTTGATCCTACCATCTACGAGGATCTTGCTACTGTCATGTTGTCTAGTAGAGTTAATCACTGCATTGAGCTTGACCCTACCCCATGAGGGTCATGATACTATCATGTTGACAAGTAATGTTAAGGCACATCATGTTGACAAGTAATAATAGAGCATTCTACCATGAGCATGATGTGGAGTTAAATAAAGAGTTTATGAAAACCCCGTCGGGTGCCACTAATGCCCGAAGGTGATGATGAGTTGGTGATCACTTTTGGTGAAGTGAGGCACCGTTGATTTTGGTGTGAGTATGGTTTCAGAAATGGATTATATTTATGATGTGTCGACCGTCCCAACCTTACCCAGTACGACCACGATACCCCTTTATGGGACGGGGCTTTGTTGATTACTCTGGTCGGTGCTAGCAAAGAGCCACATTACTAGTGGCGAGAGTGATCGGTGTCACTCTCGTGATGGGGTCGTGCCAGGTAGGACGACTATGCCATTATTATGAGTTCCAGGCACACCGTTGGTCCCTGCATGGTTGATACAGTCCAGAGTCGGTGCTCGTAAGACGTACAACATGTGGGCTGGGTACCAATCGAGTGGACCTCTTTGTCTAGTATCGTCAGGGGAAAGATGATGATCGGATACTTACCTCGGGTATATGTGATATACCGCGAGTCGTGGATGACACGGAAGTATTCCTTTTCTCGTGGGTCCAGCGTACTACCTCTGCAGAGTGTAAACTATTCGAATAGCTGTGTCCACGGTCAAGGACAGTTGGGTGGTGCTGCTTAAACTACGTCTAGAGTTTCCGCATAAACCAAGGGTGTGTGTGTGGTGTTAAAAGGGTGTTGTTATAATCATGATAATCACAGTAATATGATCAAGTTCGGTGACTTGACATATAGGGTAAACCCGGATGGTTTAGCCCTCATTAATACCTTGAGATTAAGACAAGTCCGATGACTTGGCGTATAGGGTGAACCCGGATGGTTTAACCCTTAGTTAATGTATTGAGGTTATGACAAGTCCGATGACCTGACATACAGGGTCAACACGGTGTGTTCAACCCTTGTCAGATATGTCGATATCTGTAACCTGTTCTTCAAAAGTAATTCTTTAACCTGATGCATATACATGATCATTCCACCCAGATGAGTTACATAAAGATGCATGAGACTGTTATCCTTCACTTTCATTGTTCGTATCATGGACTTTTTGCGAGTACATTCAAAGTACTCACTGGCTTGCCACTGGTTATTTCATTGACCAGGTGTGAAAGACATGATACGGTGAAGATTAACTCGGTGACGTTCTTGCGAGCTAGGATGCTTCCCAGTCGGAATGCCTGTAGGTTAAGGCTGATGGCATGGGTTCACGCTTTCAACCAATAATTCCGCTATTGGTCTAGTTTGGTGCTTTGGCCTTTAAGGCCCTGTGTATGTAAGACTCGACCGAAGAGGTCATTTATTGTATCAAACGGTATGTATGGATGTAAGACTCTATTATTCAGTATCTGTGTCCAGTGAGCATTGATCCTTAGGATCACTGGGCACGGCGATCTCGACTTACCAGTCGGGGTCCCCACAGAGCTGGTATCAGAGCCATCCTGACTGTTGGAAGCCTTTAGTTAGCATGGATGTTAGTTAGGACAAAACTGCTTTCCAGATCTTTCAAAGATACTTACAAACTTATATATTTTTTCAACTCTCCTAAAACTTCAAATAAATTGAAGGTTAAGCTCTAGCCTTCCACTCTTATTTTTTGACACTCCTCGTCTAGTTTTCAAAACTTGCTAATAGTCGCTAGTACCCTATGCCCTCTGACCACGGGATAAATTGAAATCCTCGTGGGCAACCCGGAAGGAAGTAACCTTTCCATGCAAACACCTATGCTGAAGGATAGAGAAGACAACTCTACGACCAGACGACACCAACAGTAGTACCTCTAAGAGGAACGAGGACATCGAGGCTTAGAAGATGGTGAAACCCTGGGCGGTGTTCTAGAGTGATGCCACTTTCGCCTATGATAATCTGGACATAATATACGCAAACCTTGATCTGCATCACTAATAGAGCGACCGTGTCAGTTATAAATAATTGTGTCGACCACCACCGGTGGATGAGAATCTTGCCATTTGGTCCGCCTCACCTTAGTGAGCAGGAAAACGGTTCTCTTCATCCCCCCGCTCTAGGTGTCGATATCGCAATTAGTATAATTGATAGATCAGAACTCTATCATGTCATGCAAATATCGGTGCATGAAGGTGTCCACCTGAGACTCTTGAAGCCTCAGAAGAAAAGAAGATGCTGACAAGATCATGAAGACAACAGAAGACCCTGTCAGTGACAGCTATGAAGAACCACCTTCGTCAGCAACTTTCCAGACAAGAAGACAACCAGAGTTCCTTACAACTCAAGCGAATTGCTTCAGCAAGCGACAACAAGAGACGTGACAACACCCCGAGAAGGTCCAGAAGACTTAGCGGACTCCTCTCCGGAGCAAGAAGCAAGCACGACTGTCGAGTCCCAGAACCTAGGATAGGATGAGTCGTGAATCCCCTATGCGAAGTCGAGTCCGGTGAATGGTTCGGATGGACCATGTTGTGTGTTGTTTGTTTTTGTTGTTTGTGCTTTGATATAAGTCGCACTTTTGCATAGGCAACAAGCATGCAGTTATATCATTTGTCTTATTTTGATGTTCAAAAAAAATTTAGCACTTGTTTGAGTTGATTTTTCAACGCTTGTTTGATTGCACTGAGACCCTTAGACACTCCCCTCCATGCTCTCTTTCTCTCACCCTCTCGGCAACTGAAGACTGCAAGGCAAGATGCGCCAAGGATCCACTTCGAAGGACGGCTGACGTTGAAGACACTGACTGTGCTACGCTTAACCACACTAGACCGGACTAACCTCCACAAGCCTTTCCGGCTCAAATTTTCTGGTCACGTGTCTAGCACACGTACTTGCCAGAACACGTGTAGGTCCTCGACAAACCCCGCTAAGCACTGGGTTCCTTGTGGAACAAGTGATCACCATGAACAAGTACCCTTCATCTTAAGCTAGCACTGTAACCTTGATGCCATAAGAGGACCGATCTCCGATATGAGAGCATTAGACTAAGATTGTTGTGATAATAATAGATGTCTTGAGGATATAGCTAGACTATTTTGGTGGATCGTGAGACCCTTATAAAGTAGGTGAATTTGGTGGAATGAGTTGATACAGTAGTATAACCTGCATAATCTGGAGTAAGATTGGATTTAGTAGGATGATTATGATCTCGAACATATTTCTTGGTGGTATACATGACTTTAGCCAGTAGTTGGCATGGTTGGAGATCATTACCATGATGACTTGGGGTATCAAGTAGACTTCTTATTGGATTGAGTCTTGGATTTAAATAGGTAATCTTAATAGAGTATTGAGGATGACAAAGGCCACATGGTTCGGAGTAAATTGGATTTAGCTCGTTAATCTCGATCATGACACCATGTTTTCTCGATGGATATAGAGTGCTTATACTTGGAGTTGTCAATTAATTTACAACCTATGTGGTTTGGCCTTGGAGATTAGATGGCCATGATTATCGAAGTTGGTGGATATACTATGACGAAATTCTTGCAGTAATTTGTGAATTATGAGGACTCTAAGAGATTATGTAGAATCTCGTCAATGTTGGATTTGTAGGAGCGGTGAGTCTAGTCGTGGTTGGTCAGATTGATGGATTACTTGACCGGATTCATAGGAAGGAAACGAATTATTGGATTGGTCTATTATGTGTTTCCTTAATATAGAAGTATAGTACCCGGTCCATTGGATGACTTAGGAGGACAATTGGATTTGTTGTGCCTCAGATTCAATCGTGGTAGCTGTATGTCTCCCCAAGGTCCTTGCATAGTAATGCATGTACAGTTGGGGCTACGCCATACTTGTAAGTGTTTGGGATTAGTTCTTCCCTCAACCCGGAGTTGACTAGCATGAGCGGTGTGGAGTTGACCCACATAGGATGGTATCCTTGATGAGATGAGGTGATGTTGTCTCAAGTTAGCGGTCGAACTACTGGCATCTAAGGAATGTGCTTAGAGATGAGATGATAACTGTTCGCCCACATCCTAAATTCCTTGAGACCCTAAAGCTTCGCTGAGCCACAAGATGGACGGACTACGACCATAGAAGACGACTCTAAGTCATTGAAATGTGGCCAGTACCCGCCCATAGCAAGTCCCGTTCTCCTCACCTGACTTTTGAGCACTGTGCTTATGTCATGTTTGGGAAGGTAGGTTGTCATCCTCACCGATGACGTACTTACTCACCCAGTAGGAGGAAGAACGCACCTTAGTCCTGTTTGGACGAGCCCCAGGAACGTCAATCTTTATACCTCTCGAGGGTTCCGTGATATCTCGAGAAGGTGGACTTCTTGAAGCAATCCCAAGACAACGGAAGACTATCCTACGCAAGTCAAGATGAAGAACCGCCGTGACGAGGAAGCCACGACAATGACAATGAAGCAACAAGAAGTCAACCACCGACCGCGCACCGACTACATCAACGACGTCAAGAAACCGCGACGATTCAAGATGATGAAGCCCTTCGACAAGCGAAAGGATCAGACGACCTCTCCTTGGTCCAAATCAAGGACGAGAGTACTAGTGAGTCGTGGTGGAAACCTGCTAAAGGTGACTCCCGCTTGCCGAGTCGCAGACCTTGGGAATGGATGACTGGTCTATAATCTTGGGTAGCCAACTTATCCAGAAACCCTCACAACTCCCAAGATGGCAGGACCTGTTCGGGACCTGAGCCTCCGAGTTTAGACTCGTAGGTGAGACCCAACCCGGACCTTTCACGAGAAGCCTACGAAGACTATTTGCGACCATAGCTTGACTGCTGAAAGGGAGTCAAGGACTTCCCCGTAAGCAGGAAGCCATGCGAATACTTTGGTAGTGCGTTCTAACACGAGACATCTTGATGTCACTAACCGGCATGCGAAACCCCAGGACCAGATCCTAGACACACCATCTTGCCATGTATTCTCACTTGGAATACACTCGCAAGCCAGAACCTTGCACCGACTTAGCTTACCAAGCCCTTGACCTCGGTCAAGCCTAACTTATTGCCAGATCCCGCTCACGATCAGTCATGGACGTGCGGACAATCGAAGTTGTATCATCAAGCACCTCAAGACCACCACAACAACATGGGGACATGAAGACTACCTCCAACTCAAGATTCTATATCTCACCAACCCCTAGCCCAGGAATCTCGGGGACGATATGCTGTTAAGGGGGTAAGGTCTGTCACACCCCAAACTTTGGCTTTCCTGACTAAGTAACTTGTTTCAAAATTTAGGACCAATTAAATTTTTTGTGAATGTTTGAGATGCTTGGAGTGACTATTGTCGATCTGTTCGATTTGCATGTGATTGATCCCCATTAATTCTTGCCACTCTCCTAATCATCTTCTCATTCCATGATCTCCTGCCTAATGATCATGCCATGTGTTTAGGAAAGATATCTGTTTTACCAAATACTATTTTCACCCAAAAGCTTTTCTTTCAATTAAACTTTCAAACCCCTGAGATGAGGTTTGTACTACAAGTCCTCAAATTGGGGAGTTTCTTTTGCACCAATTGTTGTATTTAAAACTCATTATCAAAATGAACTTCAAAAACCACCATATTATTATTTTAAAAGTTATTTTATTATTTTATTTAAAAGCCTTTCTGTGAGGCCAGAAATGGTCTCCTATGAAGGAAAGTTATTTTTATTACTTTCAAAATATTTAAGAAAATTTAGGGAAACTCAGTGGATATATTTATTCCATATTTATGAGTTTCAACACATGGTCATGTTCAAAATATTGGGCAAAACCCTCCAAAACCATTCCTGCCTATTTCAAGCTTTTGGACTATTTCTGTAAGAAATATTCTCAATAAATTCCAGTAAAATTCTAGCATGTCATCTATGATATTCTTGAGGATCTTGCCAAGTTTCATTTCAATCCAAGTTGATTTGACTCCCCTAATCACTCTAGAACCCTATCTATCCAGAATCAAATTTGAGCAACTCTACATTGTGGAGTGTCTCCAATTCTGCTCAAATTTGGTGGACATGTTCCAGTACTCCAATGAGGCATCCACACCAAGTGGTACACCAAGGAGAATAGAGGAACTTGTCCTAAAACCCTAAAAATCCTCTTTGTTGATTTATGACTTTGACAAACTTTACATTATAAAGTTTGTCCAATTGACCTCAAACTTTTTGTGCCTGCCTTAATGCTCAAATGATGCCCCTACACCAAATATTGGATTTGTGGGAATTTATTTGAATAGGGTTCTAAGCAGAAACCCATTTCTGCCCATATCTAGGGTTTTCCAAGTCTACATCGGAAAACTTATCCAGCAAATTCCAAATTTGGTGTGCAAGCCTATTTTCATCTATTATTTGATCCTGTTAAGGTTCACAGCCATTGGAATCCATCTGGTAGCCTAACCACAGATCAAACACCTTGTGTGCACTCACTAATTAGGCTTTTACTGCCCCTTCTACTTTTACCCTTGATCTCAACTTTCTACCACAGCCTCACATAGTTACATTTCATCTCCAGTAACATTTCCATGGCCACTGGTCAATTATTGGAGAAGGTCTCTTTGTAACTTCTCTCATTTTTACCCATGGAACCACTGTTTTTACCCTCTTGTTTTACTTCTGCTTAACCCAAGACCCCCAATTCTTTCCAGAGCCTTCCTTGTGTGCCAAAGCATCATTTGGAACCAAGTTAAGGCATGCTCATGTAGGAAAAATGAGGAGCACATCTACAAGTTCTTTTTTGGCAGGAATGTGGCTTTGAACAGCAAGTACTAGCTAAACTTGCTTTCTTGAGCTGCAAATTTGCAGTCTTGTAGTCCTTCTATAAACAAGAGTGTTAGACATGTTTTTATTCCATTATCTCCCAAGTTAGTGCCCTATCTACCCACCTTAAGTTTGCTGTTGCAAACTTAGCAGCAGTCAAACCCATCCTTAACCAGCCTCAAATGCTTCCAAACTCCAGAGTCACTCTCCTGCGTGTGTGCCTTAAGTGCTGGACAAGTTTTACTGGCCATATGGACCCTATAGACACAGGTGCCCGTGGTGACCACCACTCTGGCCTGCACTAATGGTGCTCTGCGCCATTTTCTTGTTCTCTAGCTCGTGTCCCACAGCTTCAGTATGTCCCAGCGTGCCAGGACGCTCCCCTTGACCAGTCCAACGGCTCCCCGACGCTGGCTAGCCTCCAAGACTCCTCAGGCATGCGTGGCGGCCATGCACCGAGAGCTCCAGAGAGCTCCCGAGCTTTCCTTTTCTCCCTCCTCTCTTATATGTTCTCTCCCGAGCATCTCTGGCTTCCCAAGCCCTCCTCGTCTCTCCCTGGAGCCCTCTCATCCTCCCTGCTCCCTCCCCTCGCTCCCTCCTCCTACTGCCCTAGCCATGGCCGAAGCTCCCGAGAACCTCCGCGCGAGCCTAGCCAACCCAGGGGGTTCTCCTTGCCCCTAGACTCTCTGGTGAGCTGCAGTGGCCGCGCACCCCTTCCCTCGAGCCCCTCCGGGCTCTCCTCTTCGCTACAGGCGCCGAGGGCAACGGCGTCGTCGGCCTCCCGTGGGTGCGCGATGGCTCCCCATGGCAGCCCTCCGCAGAGGCCGTGTGTGGGGGAATGGAGGCGGCGAGGTGTTTCGAGCTCGTCGGTGCTCCTCCTCGGGCCGGGAACGGCAGGAGACGCGGCGCCGCGCAGCCCCACTTCCTCTCCTCGCGGCCTCCCTGCAACCACGGCGACCGCACCTTGCGGCCCTCCCCTACAGACGCCAGGTAGGGGAACGGGGGCGGCTAACTCCCCCGAGCATGCGGGTGGCCAGCACACCGCCGGGGGGTGGCCAGAGCCACCTGGGGGAGCTCCTCTCGTGGCTGGTCTACTCCCCCGTGCCTTCCCTGCATGCGAGCCGAAGGAGGAAGAAGACCTGGCAGACAGGGCCCCCTCGTCAGGGAGCTAGGGCAGAGGCCCACCGGATAAGTGGAAACGCCGCACGCGTTTTGTGCCTCCTCCCAGCCGGAGGCGTATTCCAGTGAATACGTCTCCTGCATGGCCACCTTGTGCCCAGGCCTAGCCGCCGGGCCGGCCCATTCGCCTATCTGCCGCCTCAGGCACTTATTAACTCCAGGATAAGTGCCCCTCTCTCCTTTTTCTTTTATTCATATCTTCTAAAATCTATATCAAATTCATACTAACTCCAAATTTATTGATTCAAAATTCTGCAGGTTTCAAAAATCCTATTCTATTCAGATCTAGGCATTGCCACTTTTTTTCCAAAATACTTTCTGTGACAAAAATATCTAAATGCCCATTTAGACATTTTTAACACCACCTTTCAAAATTCCTATAGGTCCCAAATCAACTCCAAATGGAGTGATTCCAATGCCCAGAGCCTTCTAAAATCATCCTCCATTTTTAGAGCCATGGTCAACATTTTTGTGTGACTTCTTTCCGTTGCAATAAATAAATAGCTCTTTTTGCTATTTATTCCTCATTGTAAAATCTCTAGGATAGTCATTTCAACTCCAAATCCAGTGAAACCACTTCCTAAATGTTTCTAAAATCGTTCTGTGTTAAATGGGTGCCTCCACTCATTTTTAACACAAATATTTCTGTTGGCTTATTCTATGACCATCTATTGCCCTTTCCCTCCCTTCAAAAATCATTGATGACCCAAATATCCTATATCAAGCTTCAGGTATTTTTCTTTTGACCAGAGAGGTCCAAGAAAAATATAACTTCTATTTATAGAGAACTTTTATTCTGCTGGATATGTGGCTTACTATGGTTATTTCCGACGTAGTTGATGGTAGATGGAGTACTCGGGGACAGAGCGGAAGACCTCGAAGACCCCGAGGACTTACGTGAGCAAGGCAAGCATGCCCTTTTGCCATGACTTAAGTAAAATGATGCATGCTAGAATAGCAAGTATTTTCCGTTGCATGTAATCACGATGCCGGTTCATCATTGATGTGATGGTACCGAAGGCTTCTTCGAAGCCCTTGCATTATAGTAGTGATTTCACATGGCTCCTCGGAGCACAAACATGATGAGCTTGATCCTACCATCTACGAGGATCTTGCTACTGTCATGTTGTCTAGTAGAGTTAATCACTGCATTGAGCTTGACCCTACCCCGTGAGGGTCATGATACTATCATGTTGACAAGTAATGTTAAGGCACATCATGTTGACAAGTAATAATAGAGCATTCTATCATGAGCATGATGTGGAGTTAAATAAAGAGTTTATGAAAACCCCGTTGGGTGCCACTAATGCCCGAAGGTGATGATGAGTTGGTGATCACTTTTGGTGAAGTGAGGCACCGGTGATTTTGGTGTGAGTATGGTTTCGGAAATGGATTAAATTTATGATGTGTCGACCGTCCCAACCTTACCCAGTACGACCACGATACCCCTTTATGGGACGGGGCTTTGTTGATTACTCTAGTCGGTGCTAGCAAAGAGCCACATTACTAGTGGCGAGAGTGATCGGTGTCACTCTCGTGATGGGGTCGTGCCAGGTAGGACGACTATGCCATTATTATGAGTTCCAGGCACACCGTTGGTCCCTGCATGGTTGATACAGTCCAGAGTCGGTGCTCGTAAGACGTACAACATGTGGGCTGGGTACCAATCGAGTGGACCTCTTTGTCTAGTATCGTCAGGGGAAAGATGATGATCGGATACTTACCTCGGGTATATGTGATATACCGCGAGTCGTGGATGACACGGAAGTATTCCGTTTCTCGTGGGTCCAGCGTACTACCTCTGCAGAGTGTAAACTATTCGAATAGCCGTGTCCACGGTCAAGGACAGTTGGGTGGTGCTGCTTAAACTATGTCCAGAGTTTCCGCATAAACCAAGGGTGTGTGTGTGGTGTCAAAAAGGTGTTGTTATAATCATGATAATCACAATAATATGATCAAGTTCGGTGACTTGACATATAGGGTAAACCTGGATGGTTTAGCCCTCATTAATACCTTGAGATTAAGACAAGTCTGATGACTTGGCATATAGGGTGAACCTGGATGGTTTAACCCTTACTTAATGTATTGAGGTTATGACAAGTCCGATGACTTGACATACAGGGTGAACACGGTGTGTTCAACCCTTGTCAGATATGTCGATATCTGTAACCTGTTCTTCAAAAGTAATTCTTTAACCTGATGCATATACATGATCATTCCACCCAGATGAGTTACATAAAGATGCATGAGACTGTTATCCTTCACTTTTATTGTTCGTATCATGGACTGTTTGCGAGTACATTCAAAGTACTCACTGGCTTGCCACTGGTTATTTCATTGACCAGGTGTGAAAGACAGGATACGGTGAAGATTAACTCGGTGACGTTCTTGCGAGCTAGGATGCTTCCCAGTCGGAATGCCTGTAGGTTAAGGCTGATGGCATGGGTTCACGCTTTCAACCAATAATTCCGCTATTGGTCTAGTTTGGTGCTTTGGCCTTTAAGGCCCTGTGTATGTAAGACTCGACCGAAGAGGACATTTATTGTATCAAATGGTATGTATGGATGTAAGACTCTATTATTCAGTATCTGTGTCCAGTGAGCATTGATCCTTGGGATCACTGGGCACGACGATCTCGACTTACCAGTCGGGGTCCCCACAGCTGTAGTGATACTTTGCACTTCTGATCCTTTGCTGTTTCCGCTGCAAGTTAGTCATCAGTGAGGAATTTCCTCAAAAGGAATTTCCTCAATGATGAGATTCTAAAAATCTCCTATTCAGCCCCCTCTAGTCAATATAACGCACTTTCACTTCTCTTGCATCAGAACTGCACCAAGACCTTGAAGAGAGGCGTCGCAGAACACTTGGTAAGGTTTGGAGTCATCAGGAGGAACCAAGACTAGAGTAGAGGTGAGCTTCTCTTTGAGTGTGTCGAAGGGCAACTCACACTCTGGAGAGCAAGCATACTTCACACCCTCTTGAAGAAGACTTGAGAGAGGCTTAGCAATCTTGGAGAAGTTCTCAACGAACCTTCTACAATAGCTTACAAGCCCGAGAAAGCTTCGAAGCTGCTTCACATTCTGTGGAGGCTCCCACTCAACAATGGCTTGCACCTTCGACGGATCAACTTTGATGCCCTCGGCAGAGATGATGTGCCCAAGATAGACGACTTCTTTCAACCATAACTCACACTTGGAAAACTTTGCATAGAATTTGTGCTCTCCCAACTTATCAAGCACCAGCCTCAGATGTTCTTCATGTTCTTCTTAGTCTCTGAAAAGACAAGAATATCGTTGAGATACAACAAGACGAACTCATTCTTGAACGGAGAGAATATGTAGTTCATCATTCCACAAAATGTCGGAGGAGCATTTGCCAGACCAAAAGACATGACCGTATACTCATATGAGCCAAAACTAGTCCTGAAAGCAGTCTTCGGAATATCCTCTTCGCGAATGCGAATTTGATGATAGCCCATTCTGAGATCGAGCTTGGAGAAGATCTTAGCCCCTTTCAACTATTCGAACAACTCATTTATGTTCGGAAGTGGATACCTGTTCCTGATTGCCTTCTTGTTCAATGGACGGTAATCGACACACAACCGGTCCGTGCCATCCTTCTTCTTGACAAACAGAACTCCACAACCCCAAGGAGACGAGCTCGGTCTGATCAGACCCAAACGCTCCTGCTCATCGAGTTGCCTCTTAAGTTCCTTCAGCTCTTTTGGACTCAATTTGTACGGTCGTTTGCACACAGGCTCAGTACCTGGTTCAAGCTCAATAACAAATTCAACTTCTCGGTGTGGAGGCATTCCTGGCAGCTCTTCTGGGAACACATCTTCATATTCGCATACCACTAGGACTTGCGAAATAGGATTAATCTCACCCTTTTCATTCAAAGAGAACCGACAGATTGTGTCATCACGTGCCGTGAATATAATCACCGCCTCCGAAGAGTGAGTAAGCTTCACTTCTTTAGCTTCACAATCAATCGATTCCTTGTTCATGGCCAACCAGTCCATACCAAGGATCAAATCAATGTCGGAATTGCCCAAGACAATAGGAGACGCCAGAAAAGAATAACTACCCATCTTGACAGAAACATCCGGAACCAACATGTGACAACTCATACGCATGCCCGGAGAAACCACACGGAAGGGACTATCGAAGTGAATTGCGGGAATATCATGCTTAGCAATGAAAGGCTTGGAGATGAAGCAATGCGATGCACCAGAATCAAATAACACTTTAGCAGGAATATCATTAACGAGGAGGTTACCCATGATCACATCTGACGAGTTTTCTGCCTCAGCCGCATTCACCATGTTGACTCGAGCAGACCTGGGGTTGAACTTGATGAGAGCATTGCTTGGAGGTTTGCCTGGAGGAGGAGGTGGAATACGGGGCTGAGAAGTGCACTTGTTGGCATAGTGACCCTTCTGCCCACACTTGTGACAAGTAACATCTGCTGGCTGACGGTATTGTGCCTGAGGAGGCCCTTGTTTCTGCTGCTGGAATCTCTGCTGGAAAGCTGGGTTGGGTGGGTGGGAAGAACCACGGCCACCTGAATGCTTGAACTACTGCGTGTGCGGAAGAGGAGGAGGAGACACCCAATACTTATGTTGCTTCTGTACCACCTGAGTTGAGGAAGACGACCTGGAATCTCTAAAGTGCTTCTTAGAATTCTCCACCCTCAGCAAAGCTGCCTCAGCCCTGAGAGCTAAGTTGTAGAACTTATCGAACTCCTCAGGATCGTGCAAAGCGAGAGCTAACTGCAAATATTCTTTCAAGCCACCTCTGAACTGATAAATCTTGCTCTTCTGATCAGGGATATCCTGGAAGGCGTATCGGGCCAGCTCATGGAACTCGACGTTGTACTTTTACACATAGTTACCACCTTGCTTCAAGCGCCTGAACTTCTCACGCATTTCCTCCACAAAGTTGGACGGAATGTAGTGGGATCTGAAGTCATGGCAGAACTCATCCCAAGTGATCACTCTAGCACCCTTGGAATCCTTCAACTGTTGCCACGAGATAGATGCTTGCCCCTTCAGCTGGAATGTTGCAAACTTGACGAAATCCTCTGGATGAACATTGCTACATTCAATGTGCTTGTTCATGTCGCGGATCCAATCCTTAGAATCAAACGGTTGGTCACAGGAAGTGAAAGTCTTCGGCTGATTTGGCAGGAACTGACTCAGATTAGCAAACTGATCGCCACCATGATTGAAGTTGCCTTGCTGCTGATTAGTCCTCTCTTGCAACAACTGTATCAAAATCTGAGTGGTTGCATTTGTAGCAGCCATCACCGCTTGCCAAGCCTCTGCAGGAGGAGGCGGCGGCGGAGGAGGAGGTGGTGGCGGCACATCCCCACGACCTGGATTCTGACGAGTTGGTGGAGCCATCCTGAAGACGGACAACACATTAGCCCACATAATATATTGACGGTATAGCTGAATCAAAAGGCTGGAATATCTGAACAGGAATATTAGCAATTGCACTCGAACAAAATAATAAGAATGCTTCCTCAAAGTGACTGTCGACAAAATTATGATTAAGATCACTTGCAAACAAATATGAGCTAGAACTGCTCGAAACAAACATATGATCGAGATTTCATCTGGTATCTTCGTGTATAAGATTGCACGGGCTCAAATTTGTTGTAGCCATCGTGTGCAAGGTAGTGCACAAGACTTACGAAGTATCCCTGAGTCGTAGCAAGCTACAAGGACTCTTTAAGACATAACGAGAACCGCAGCAAGACGACCGTGAACAAACATACCCACTGAATGTCGAATCCCAACCTCACATCATGCATTTGTAGGAAGATTGTCCTATAAGTTACTACTTGATATCCCACCCATGAATTCCCGAAATATCTGGTCATGCAATCTGGTACACGGATACAAGGAGTAATATTCACACAACTCCTATACTAACCCGTCGACTGTATTACATCCGTCAACACATAACCAGAATCTCGGACCTTCATCTACAATAGACCCTCGTGATCACAACGATACAAATTATGGCAGTACTCCTGAACAATTTGCACCTGTATTGGGGACATCGGGGTTATCTCGCCACTACTAGTATTGAAGCAATTACGAACACCCTTCATTCCGAGATACTCAGAAATCTGAATGATGGCGATGTGCACAAGAATCCCCTGGAGGTCAACTCCCTAGAAGAAATCAAGGCAGACAGGAGGCACCAAGACAGAACTCCGTCACATGATATCATATAGATTTCAAAAATACCCGCGTGATCCTAAATTATTTTTGAGCGAGAAGAGGAGTAGGATTAAGATTTCCTAAGTCGGGAACCTCACGAGAGCATGGAAGAGGAGAAAAAAGAATCCTACTCCCCGATATAACTAAGACACAAAACATTTTACTAGACTCGACTCGGCCAAGTACGATCACACAAAGGCTCCTATGGTCGCAAGGCTCTGATTACCAACTTGTAACGTCTAAGATGCGGTCCTTTTAGATTTAGGGAACGAGGCCCCAAAAATGGAAAGAAGCACATCTAAGCGTTTCGCAAGCACGGTAACATATCACATACATAATAATAGAATGACAAATAGGGTATCATCTGCCATCTCATAGATAATATCAGAGTTTACATCACACATTTATTCAGACAAGGTAGTTCCGCTACGGACTACATAACATGAGAAAAGGCTATGCTACCCTGCATGCTTGCCCACGATCACGACCACGCCTCAGTCTTCTGGATAGTTCACGTACAGGTGGTCGTTCTCCTCATCGTACTGCCACGCCAGCTGCGTGCCATCGGGATCACCTGTGTCGGGTGTACCTGTACCTGTTGGTGTGTTGAAGTAATCTTTGAGCCACGGGGACTCAACAATCTATGACCTCGGTGCCAGAACTAGTCAAGTTATTAGGTAAGGAAGGTTCAGTCTTTAGGTTGGAGCACCCTAAGCATTTATGGTGGCTAACTTACGTAGAACAAGATATTGAAGGTGGTCTATACTAGCGGGCGAAGACTAGCTGATCACTAAGTGATCCTGAACACCTACTTACGTCAATCATAACCCCACCATGTTCCCGATCAAAGAGAGGTCTTCAAAGGGGACAGTCACGGTTACGCACATAGTTGTCAATTTTATTATAATTAGTTCAAGTTATCTAGAACTGAATGTTAACAAATATTCCAAGTTGCCACATAACCACGGGCACAGCTTTCCGAAAGATTAAACCCTGCAGGGGTGCTCCAACAAGTCCATCACAAACGGTCACGGGACGCAAAGTAATCCTCTATCATGAATCTCGTGATCTCGTCGAATTCCTTAGAGGAAAACCTCAACTCTTGGGAGAACCAAAGCTTCACCGGGATTCCTATATGCAAGATATATCGCTAAGGCAAGACAAGACTAGCAGGACCTCCCTTCGTGTCGACGACCCCGATAAGAGCCGCATATCTCAGTCTCAGGACACGACGGATGAGCGATGGTTACCACGCCAAAACACCGAGTTGCCCCGGGGAGCGTAATAAGCTGCTCTGGGTTGGACCAACACTCATGAGGAGCACTAGCCCGGGTTGTTGATTAATTCCTCGGGGTAGCTATTCCCTATGCAGATTATTATTAAGTGATTAGCAAATTAACACCAATGTTGGGTCCTGCCGGACAAGTCTTAACACTACACGATTTATCAAGGGGGTCCCCATAACAAGCCCGAACGTGTTAGGAGCGATCAGTTATGGAATCAAACAACGGTAGCCGGAAACTATGGCGGCAATAACGGAACAAAACACCAGGCAAAAGGCTAGGCCTTCCGTTATTTACCAAGTATATAGGTGCATTAATTAAATAACAGATTTAATATAATGATATCAACTCATGTTATCACATGAGTCGAATGCACCTGCAACTAGCAACGCTAACATTAGAAGGTGAGCAAGCCTACTTAGCCATTCAATATTTGCTAGGAGGGGAAAAGTGTTTGGTTTTCATGGCAATATTAGGAGGCAATTATTTCAGTGGTAGGCAGCGAGCATATGACGAAGGAAACGTGAATCTAGCATAACAAGTCTAGAGATGGAATCAAGGTCATATCATCTTGCGTGTGATGTCCTCAGCTTGGAACTGCTCTTGTTTGTCCTGCACGTACTCTTCCGGATCCACGTACTCGTTCTCCGATCCCGGTGCTACCCAACATAAAAATAGCATCCAATGAACAACAACACAACAAGATGCAACAAGCACATGATGCATGAGATGAAAATGTAGCATGCAACTCTATTCTAGTCACTTGCACATGCATGAGAAGAAACTACAAACTTCTGGATAGAAATGCACTCTAAGCTATCTTGACATGCATGAAGATGGCATGAACAGATGCGTCACGCGATGCAAAAACATATAAAGAACGTTACGAACGGAGCTACGCATCAACCGGAAACTACGAAACAAGAAATGGAGTCCTATGGATCAAATCCATAACAACACACTTCTGGTATTTCCAGGTTGCCATATCACAAAACAAACAAGTATGGATGGGGTGGTGCAAGGAATATCACCACAACATCAACTATGCACTCACAAGCATCAAAACATCAAAACTATACATACTGTCCTAAACAACATCATGGCAGTTTCAGAGCTACATGCAAAGCACCTACAGCCACCCAAATGTGCCAAATAAGATATATGGTAGAAGCTAATCAGAAGCTATACAAGCATGAGCAAAAAGATAATACAAAGGAGTTTCACACAGAAAGTTCTACAGATGCTAACTTGGACAAAAATACCAGTTTTCAGGGAGTTAGTGAAATTCTAAGATTCTCACTAGCTGTTTATGCTCTGAAGCATTTTGACAGCACCCCAAACAATATCTACAGGAAGCCAAATGGAATGAAAATTGACAGGGAGCTAGACAAATACAAAAGCTACAACTTTCCAGTTGAATGCAGGGGCTCATTCCCAACACATGAACTTTTGCAAGCACAACTACAAGGGAAGAAAATAACAACAGTTTCTCAGGCTTAGTGAAAATCACAGATTTTCGCTAAACTGAAATTTTCAGCCACATGCCAACTTTGACTAGGCACAACTTGCACATGAAAACTCCTAAGCATGAAATAACAGCACCATGCTGTAGAGGGGTTCACCCTCTACTGCCACAACAAGGAATCAACCTCTTGGGCTCACCACATCACATGGAACCAAGCTCTAAACATTGAACAAAACAGAAATATGACATTCCCAGAAAGTGTTCCAAAGTGGAATCAGATTTCACCATTGGATTCCTGGGATGATTCTACCCCAAAAACATATGTAATACCTAGGTACTTGCATAGAACAATTGGGCACAAAGCTAAGAAGAAAATATACATGGAATCACATAGTGGTGAATAGTGCTTTATCACATGCTTCTCACTAGAGCATCACCTACACATGCACTTGCACACTATCATCACTCCATTGATGCACATGAGGGGTAGACCTCATGTTCATGTCCCTTAGCACACCACCACACACACACACACATCAAGCACACATATAACAAGCACCTACACATGCTAGTTAAAGCACACACACAAAATTACACTCACATCTTGCATTTCTACACCTACACATACAAACTTGCACAGAAGTGCTTTTCAAGGCAATGCCATGCCTTGGCATGTGGGTGTCACCACACACATGCACACACACACACACAACACCACATGCTAGTGGGCTCACCCTCACACCTACATGGACAAACTACATCCCATATGCACTAGGGTTCTTGCACCACACAAGCACACCTCATGAGGGTTGCACCCCCCTATAAACACATGCACACTTACATGATCACCTACACACAACAAGCATAGACACATGCATATAGTTGAAAGCACAACAATACTAATATCACCTACACATGCATATCACACCACATGAACTCAAATCGCTACACATGCATCACTACATGCTAGCAAAACAACTAGGGACACCTGCTGGTAGGAGGCAAGCACAATTATCACACATGTTGTCCTAGCAGGCCACAACAATTAGCATAGCAACCAAATGAAAAACAGAAAAAAAGGAAAGGCAAAAAATGAAGGGGCTTGGGATGGAATCGAACCCAAGACCCCCTGGTTCAACTCACATAACCAACACCACTGCACTACGGAACATGCACTTGACAGAGCTAAGGAGGGGAGCAGGGTAAGATGTTCCCTATGCGCTACTGTGCCTGAGAGATAAATAGCAAAAAGGGTGGCGATGCAGGACTCGAACCCAACACCACCTGATCAACACACACACAACAAACCACTGGGCTACAAACAGGGACTCGACAGAACAACGAAATTTAACAAGATCAACTACACAAGAGCCACCCTGCTCTGCTCTGCACAGAGACGACAGTAGCGACGTTCACCGGAGCGGCCTTCTACTTCTGTTGTTGCGCCAGAGGGAATCATCTACGGCTACCACTCCTACCTCATTGGAATCAGCTGCCATGAGCATCGGGACGAGCAGAGCACACACACACAACACAACACATGGAACCACCATACTCATCTACGATCAGAGACACGACAACGATCATCTAGGCGCATCTACATAGGGGGAAGGGAGGAAGAAGCACGACTCACCAAAGGGAAGAAGAAGAGGGGAGTCTCGATCGGAGAGAGACGCCTGAAGTCGTCTGAAGATGGTCTGATGCAGAACTGAAGCAGGGGTACGGTCCGCGAGGAACACGCCGGAGACGAGGTCTTGCCCGTCGATGTGGTCGCGCCCCGACCTCAACGACGACGAGAATGGAACGTGGAGGCTTCCCCCGAGCTCCCGAACATATTTTCCAGCGTCAGAGGCGAGGAATGCGCGGAGGACGATGGCGGCGTGCTACTGCTTCTCTCTGCTACCCTGATCTACATCGAGCTTACCTGGGGGAGGGAGAAGGAGATGGAGGGGAGGTGGCAGCGCTAGGAGGGGGACGCGGAACCCTAGGCGATAGGGCACACACGCCGAGAATATAAGGGCCGGAGATGGCACACATGCCGTCAACTCCCTCGCTCTCTCTTTGCAGCAATAGACGGAAAGCATACACGGGGACAACACCGTGAGGAGGAAGGAGGTGGAGCGCACGGTGGGCTGCCGCTAGGAAAGTAGGGAGGAGAGATGGGCCTCAGGAGGGAAAGAGGCCCATGCTGGCTCCAAATAGAGAAAGGAGGAAAACCTACTGGTTTGCAATATAAAACAAAGTCATAACAAATAAACCCCTAGGAAAAATCTATGGACTAAGAAAAACGAAACAAAATGGCCCTGGGCAATAAGGAATTAAGACCTATTTAAATAAAATATAAAAGGAAAATTTGGAGCCTTTAAATATTTATAAAACAGAATTAATTGACCTATTTTATGAATATTTGCACCACTAAAACAAAGTTTCAAAACAATTAAAACATAGCATCACACCCACCACAAATCATACTAAAACATGGGCATTTTTGAAACAAGAATGGAGCAAGAGAATCTTGAGCTTGAGAAAATAGAGAAGGGGAGTTTTATAAAACATATTGCAACTAACATAGATGCTTCCTACTTACAATTGCACCACTCCACAACACTTCACATAGAACCACATATCATCACATGTCATCACACCAGATACACATGATCACATACCCTCGATCACATGGATACACAAGGCAACAAACACAAATAGGCATGGATGAATGGATGCATGAATGCAAAGGGAAAACAAGACAAGGTGACATCACATGAAATAACACATGCATTGATCTCTCATGGCACTGAAAAGATGGATGCACATACAGAAGGTTCCAAAAAAGGCAAGTTACACTCTTGGGGCATTACACTGGGTCTGGAGATGCCTAGTCGTTTGAGAGCCGAGGAACTCTCTATTTGCAGTGGGGTGTGATTAAAGGAGGGATGCCGGCTTTGAACCAGAACATAGAATGGGGTTTTTGGCTCTATTTCTTGGATTTAAGGAGAGGCCACTCTCCTGCAGTTGGGGAGTGGTGCTGGCGGCTTAGTCAAAGGGTTTGGAGGAAAGTGCATGGATGTGGAGTGAGGTAGGAACTGATTGGCTAATATAGCAGAAGGTGTTCGAGAGGTGTTTGGGATAGCAACACTTCACCACTGGTGATCAGAGTTAACATGACTAAGTTTGATGCGAAAATAGGATACTCCACCAAATTTGAGCTTCATTGGAGAAGTTTGGCAATGCAAACGTGAAATCACCCCCAAATGGACAAATTTGTCCCCTCCAAAGGGAATGTGGGTAGATTACCCCGTGCAAATCCCATTTTTGGTAGAGACTCCTCATTTGGGGTGTTGAACACTCCTGCAAAGTTTCAAGCCATTTGGATAAACTTTGCAATGTAGAGATGTCTCAACTTGGTTCTGGACAGAGAGGGTTTTAGGATTATTTGGTGAACCAAATCACCTTGGAATGAGGTGAAACTTGGTGTGGCCACCAAATATAGCTTGGGAAGGTTGTTGGAATTTTCTAGGATTTTATTGCTTTGGAATTATTTCAAAAGATCAAAACAGAAAGAATAGGCTTTCAAGTTTTTTCTCAAATATTTTGAATATAAATAGGGGTTGAAAATCTGATGTATGGAAAATATATGTCCTCTATGTATCTCCAATTTTTCTCAGTTTTTTCTAAGGCACAAAAGTATTTTTTCATAGAGAAATATCATTTGTGGCCCCAGAAATGGACATGCATATAAAATAGGAAAATAATTTGTAAAATAATTATTTTATGATTTTGGAAAGTTAAAATAGTTTTAAAACCAGATTACCATCTTTAGTTAAGAGCATGTCGGGACCCCGGTCCTAAGCCATAAGAATCGAGTGTGTAACATATCGCATCCCTTTGCGGTCTCACGCACGGTTAACCCCACGGCTGCCACCTTACCTTAGACGGGACAGTTTGCGCCTTTTGACTCGCGCATGCAATTGTGTCGCTAGCATTCCAATGTCAAAGAACCCGGGTCGACATAACTAGTCATAAACTCAAGTGGCTCAGCTGTACACAGACATGCATACATAACCCAGCAAAGCAGGTGTCAGTCATCAGCGAGTGTAGACAAGTCGTTCCAAGCTACAAGGACTCCATTACATCGCGTGACATTTCCCCGTAGGGACAGACACAACAACTAAGAAGGATACATGCCCATCAACCAGTGTGTCCGGAGCAGTAGCGAACTACCAAGGCTTGGTGGAAGCAGAAAGGGGCATTTCTCTGTATAGAGAGCTACTAAGGGCATACGACCAGGTGTCGAACCCCATACATATCACAGTACATCACACGTACGCATAACATACTCGATATGCATAGATACAACAATGGCATCACAACATAACCATACAACATCACAACATTTATTTCGAAGACTTGGAAGAGCCTTGCATAATAAATGCATACAGGTAGGGGTCACATGACCCGACACTCAAGTCATACAAGCCATGCGGAAGCATTAAAGCTGTCTGAGTACAGACAGACGAAAGGAAAAGGCATAAAGCGTGACTATCTACAGATCCCTTCTGAAAGGGGCCAGGTCGTAGCTGGGACACCAGCTACTCGTCGTCATCGACGTCTAGATAGAACCCACTTGTTGGCTCGTGGGTGTCTTCTGCAACATTTATTAAATAAACATGATTACAAAGGTACTCAGCAAGACTTTAGAATAGATCTATCTACTCATGCACATGTATCAATAAAGGGGGTTGTGGGGCTTCATGCAGCAAGCCAGCTTTGACTCTTGGCTAGCCTATACTACAACTTTAAATAGTTTTAAACAACTTTGATAAGTCGTACACGAGTCCACTACCACGACAACAATACACTATCATGGATTCCTTCCCGTCCCCCTACGGGAATGCCATACATGTTACTCACACTTATCTTGATACTTTTATGAGTAGCCATTAAAGTTATCTATGAACAACATATGTCTCCAAGTAGTCCATATCCGCGGAAGCGGCTATTCGAATAGATCATAACCCTGCAGGGGTGTACTTCTTCACACACGTTCTCGCCACTTATCGCCATGTGCACTTTACGAACCTCAGCAACCTTCAAGCCCGCCCATCGAGGTAATCGGCCACGACAGGTAACCACGCTAATACCTAGTCCAGGTTTGTCGCCTATTTGAGAGTGAACCTGCACGGAAGTCCGACCGAAGTTTCCTCTACGTTCCCAAACGATGTGCGCAGGGTTCCCAAGCCCACCATACGGGTGCCACTTGGTACATCGTTCCACTGCCTACCGCACCATAGCCCACCTCTAAGGTCAGCACTATGCACGGCCTCCAGCATGACTACAAACACCAGAAACTACTTGCAACTCCTGGACCGAGTACTAGGCGATTAATAAGTTGAGAGGGTCAATTAAGTATCCCAACGTGTGGTAGTATCTAGTCTTGGATTTCATACACGGAACTCAGTTCCTAAGGACAGTTCCAATGAAACAACCTGCCATGTACTCCTACATAGCCTTTTATCGGTACCTTTACCAAATCAGGTTCCACACTTATTTATTTGTCACTAGAACACATTCTTCCATTCCTATTCATCACCCAGATGAAACAGACCTGACACAACTCTAGGCATAGCAAGCATAGCAGGATAAGACACATCATGGCTCAACCAACTACCAGGTATGCTAGGTTGCAAGGTTTAGCTATTTACTGTGACAATGAGAGGTCATGCAAAGGAATGGGTTCAGCTACTGAAGTAAAGCATTTGAAATATTTTGTCCTAATGCCATAAGTGAGAGCGGGAGCAGGAACATGGGATTTTATCGGGATGATAAAAAATGGTGCTTGCCTTGAAGATCAGCGGAAGGATACACTCCTTCAGACGGATACTCCTGGGTATCTTGTGGAGAGCAGCCTACCGTAATAATAGCAACAATCAATATCATACAGATGCAACAATATGATGCATGATCATGGCATGAAATGAAAAGTAGCATGAGCTAGTGTGGCTATCAAAACCTTGGTTTGATGTTGATTTGAATTCAAAGTTCAAATATTATTTAAAGTAGGACATTTATTAAATTCCTTTAATTGATTTGACCTCATGCTGTTTCATAACTTAGTTTGTCATGCATGAAAGTACCACCATTGTATTCATTGAATTTTTCTAATACTTTTTCATATATTATCTATTAAATTTGGAGTTATATTTTATTTTCTATGTTTTTTCAAAGTTTTCAGCATTTTCTGGAATTATTTAATTCACAGAAACTCATTTACTGCATCATGGTGACATCACTGGGTCAACAACGCCTGGGTATGGTCAAACTAACCAGTGGGGGCCACTAGTCAGTGACCCATGGGGTAATCCCATGTTGACCAGCCCCTAAGTGGGTTTGACCCACCTCTAGGGCCCACTATCAACGAGAGAACGGGCTCCTTAGCAATTTAATTAGTGCGCAACATCATCGCCCGCCGGAACCTCGCAGGCGGCGACCAAACCCGCGGCGGTTCCTCGCTGGAGTTGCTCTAAAACTCGCTACGGGGCTCGGTTGGATGCGCTGGAGGCACTGGAACGAAGCCCATGCTCGACCGCATCTCGCAGGGGGTTCAAGGGGGCGCTGGGTCGCCGGAGAAGCACCGGCGACGAGCCATGGCGGCTGCCGGAGCTCGGCCATGGCGGGTGGTGGCTGGAGGGCGCGAGAAGGTAAGGGGAGAGAGGGAAAACCATCAGGGGCTTCTTGTGGAGTCGACGGCAAGCTCGGGGAGGCGTTGTGGTGGCTGGAGTCACGGGCAACGACGGCGGTGGTTCTTAGATTCGAGATGGAGAAACGAGCTCGAGGAGGCGGTGAGAGAGAGGCCAGAGAGGAGGGAAATGGAAGAAGGATGCCTCGGGGCTTCTCGTTGCGAAGAGATAGGCTCGGGGACGACCAGCAGGAGGTGGCCGCGCCTCCTGTGCGGGCGCCACGCCCTCGTGCCTACTGGCACGAGGTTGAAGAAGGCGGCAGTGCCAGATGGTGTGGGCCAGGTAAGCGTTAGATATGTTTCTTCTTCCTTTTTCTCTATTTGTTTTCTGTTTACAAATCTAACATTTGTTTAATTTATTTTTTTGGCTCCAAACTATTCCTAATATAGGAAATATAATTGTGGGGTGTTATTTGGAATATTTCCAAATTCACAAAAATGTTTCAGCATTTTATAATATTTTGAAATATTTAAAATCAATTATTTGGGTATTATCAGTGGCTTTTGTGGTTTAATTAAAATGCCAAAAGTATTTTAAAAATAATATCCACCCCTGAAATATTGTTTCCAATATTTATCAAAAAGGGTGGGCTTTTATGAAGGACATTTTGGGTTCATTGAAATCACACACTAATTAAATTGGTTTAATCAAGGTGAGGTGCTAGGGTTTCTTTAAATCCCTATTTCATCTTTAATGCAAAAATAAAATATGAAGCACAATCAACTAAACACGAATAAGAATTCTAGGGATGTGAGAGAGCACTCTCTTGTCACCAAGCACTTGTAGTGCAACCCAAAGCAAGGTTTGAAATAGTCAAAAATCAAAAAAAGAATATTTGGGAATAATCATGTTATGAAAATATGGTTTTTGATCCCACTCATCAAGCATACAAACACACAATGACAATCATGGCACTCACATCATTGGTTTTGAATTGTTTTTAATAAACTCAGATTTTGAACTATAGTGGAAGTGAGGTAAAAACAGGGTGTGACAGACCTATCCCCCTTACAAGAATCTCGTCCCCGAGATTCCTATGCTAGGTGCTAAAAAGGTGTGGAAATTCAGATCGGAGATAGTCTTCACGCTCCCATGTTGCTTCTGCTTCGCTGTGGTTGCTCCACTGAACCTTGAAGTACACTATGGTGCGGCTTCTGGTGCAACGTTCTGCTTCATCCAGGATGCGGATTGGCCTCTGACGATAAGTGAGATCTGGTTGGAGGTTGATGACTTGATGGTCAATGTACTTATAAAGATCAGGACGGTTTGGCGCTTGCAGACACTTCCAAAGTTGTGACACGTGGAAGACCTTGTGTACACCCGAAAGTTCCGGAGGTAGCTCTAATTGGTAAGAAACTTCTTCACGCCTTGTCGCAATCTTAAAAGGTCCAATGAACCTTGGAGCAAGTTTCCCTTTGACGTGGAAACGCTTGGTCCCCTTGAGTGGTGTGACACGGAGGTACATCTAGTTTTCGAGGTTGAACTCGAATTCCCTGTGGTGAGAGTCCGCATGGCTCTTCTGTCGCGACTTGGCCGCTTTCAAGTTTTCCCAGACAAGTTGCACCTTGTCTTCTGCCTCTTGCAAAACTTCCGGCCCAAAAATCAATCCTTTGCCAGTTTTGGACCAGTTGAGCGGGATGCGACACTTTCGTCCGTATAGCACTTCAAATGGGGCCATTTGGAGACTGGACTGTAGCTGTTGTTCTATGAGTACTCAGCAAACGGCAGACAGTCTTCCCATTTGGTCCCATGTGCCAAGACACAAGTGCGGAGCATATCTTCAAGTATGTGATTCACTCTCTCCGTCTGTCCGCCTGTGTGCGGGTGGAAGGCGGTGATGAAAGAGAGCTTGGTTCCGAGAGCTTCTTGGAACTTCTTCCAGAATCTTGAGGTGAACTGCGTGCCTGGGTCAGATACGATCTTATTCGGAACTCCATGAAGAACCACAATACCCTCAATGTAGAGGCTAGCCAGCTTGTCTCCACCATAGGTGGTACTGACCGAAATTAAGTGAGACACCTTGGTCAGATGGTCGACGATGACCCATATAGAGTCATGGCCTCTGCTAGACCAGGGTAGGCCGGTGACGAAGTCCAATAGTGAGTACTTTTGATCATTGATAATTTTAGTCACTTTTTTAGCATCATAACCAACAACTTTTGTAGCATCATAGCAAACAATTCACACATCATGGTTCGAACAATGCATTCTCTTGAAACTTAATAACATATGTTCTCAGTAAGAGATCCACAAGACTAAGTAAGAGATCCACATAGTCAATTATCATATAGTCTTCTATGATTACTAAAACACAAAGCATAGTTTTAGAACATACATCATCCATCGAACACAAAGAACGATAGGGGCTTATTTTTTTTGCCTCCCAACGTACTTATCATGAACATAATTGTCAACAATGATGAATCATGATCAAATATATTTGACTAGATATATGTATTTGGATATTTCCCCACCACATAGTGCTTTCTGACTAATACATTGAGTTTCAAATAAGAAGTTGACTCAACAACAATAGTAAATAACATGAAAGTAAATAGTTTATCTCTTCGCATAACGAAGTAGGGATTTGCAGAGGTGCTAAAGTTCGTTTAAAAAGGAGGTGAATATTTAATCTTGAGTGGTGTGACTTTAGTGTCAACATTACAACAAGGAATTTTACTATCTTCCATGCTAATCACATTATTGGCGGTTCCCAAACAGAATTGAAATTTCACTCCCCTTCAACCATTCAAACACATTCCATGGCTAAACGATCCACGGGTGCCCTCCAAACAATCAACTTTCTAGGGGGAGTTCTTGTTTATTTTTTTTTTGTATTATGCAGGACGAAGAATCATTTTTACCAGCCTCTCTCATGAAATTACAAGTTAATAAACACTCATCATGATAATAACATCCTTAGCATGGAAGATACTAATCGCCCTGATCGCTCCATGAGCGGTACGGGCACACAAAACTGATGTTTATTCGAAGGTTTTAGAGGTGGCACAGGCAGATTTACTTGGAATGGGAGTGAAATACCATATATAGGTACGTATGGAAGACTCTTATGGAAGAAACTTGGCTCAAGCACTTGGATGCACAAGTAGTATCTCTACTTGGTACAAAGTTTTGGCTAGCAAAAGGTTCTAAACAACCACCACACGTTCGACGATCCATAACAATATAACTTATATGCAAATATACCCAATCATAACCAATACATTGTCTTCATAGTCTGACTTCAACAATTTGATCAACTTTGAAAATAACTAATGGGTATTTACAATCATAAAAGATGTCCAAGATAATATATTTGTATGTGAAACTTCTCTTTCTTATACTGATCTTTCATGAATTGCTTCTATGACCAATGTTGTGATTGTCAAATTTGATAGTTTCTAAACCAAATTTGAAACTACTACAAGTCATAAAGCGCATTGATAATTTCAGATTTATAGTATTTCATTCATTCACAATTTACTATTAGAATATAAGTGTATTATAAGAGTAAACATCAAACTACTCTAAAAAAGATATAAGTGAAGATCAATGAGTAGTTAAACAATTAAGTAGCTATGTGAGGACTCTTTCTCAATAAATATTTCTAGATCTGCTATTTTTATTCAATCAACAAACAAAACAAAAATACACTCCAAGAATAGAAAAAATCATGTGGACAAAACAATTTGGGCTGAACAGAGGCTAATCGATATTTGTTTTATGAGGAGAGGTGGGATGCGTAGCATCCCCATGCTTAGATGCTCGGCACTTCTTAAAATATTTACTTGGGTTACGTTGGACGTTCCCAAGCTTTATCTTTTATGTCTCATTAATTCCTCTCATATCACGGTTTCACCTAAGTCTCAAAAACTTCATCCACAAAAACTCGAAAATAACTCGTGAGATAGTTTAGTACACATAAGAATAAATCAACACTTCATGTACCGTGAAGACAAGTTGCATAATATTATTCAAACATCAGGCACTATATACTATCATTTCCATAACCTATATCTACTAATATAATCCATGAAAATTCTAGGATAAATAGATAACAAAACTATGACAACAATCTATCCGAACATAACAATATGTAATAATTAATTTAAAACATGTACTTATGTACTCCAAAAATTATGATTTTTTTTAAAATCATAAATGATTTGTATGAAATTAGTGTGTAGTAATTTCAGAAACTTTCCATGTTCCAGTAAAATCTGATAATTTAAACACTACATCAAAAGTTTCTGTTTTTGTACAACCCACATCACACAAGCAATTCAAGCATTCAAAAGGCAATTCTTTGAAATTTTTATTGAGAAAAAGATTATAACTAATATATAACATAGAACGAATAAAATGACGCTCCAAGAAGAACACACATTGTGTGATGAATAAAAATATAGCTCCATGTAAGGTATACCGATAATGTTGGAGATGAAAGAGGGGATGTCTTTCGGGGCATCCCCACGCTTAGACGCTTGATTCTTCCTTGGATATTACCTTGGGGTGCATTGGGAATCCCCAAGATTAGGTACTTTCTTCTCCTTATTAAGCTCGTATCGGTATCTCACCCAAAACTTGAAATCTTCAATCAAACAAAAGTTAACAGAGCTTTGTGAGACGAGTTAGTGTAATAAAGATAGATCATTCACTTAGGTACTGTCAAGACAAGATTCATAATTGTTATCACATAATACATACTAGAATATATCATACCATAATTTATGTCAATCAATATAAGCTATGGAAATATTTAAATAAGTAAACTATGCATGCAAAACAGAATTTGTCAAAAAAAGAACAATCTGTGAAAATCTGAATGAACACCATACTTCCCTAACTCCAAAAATTCTAAACAAGTAGAACAACGTAGAGAATTTGTATATAAAAATTGGGTTGTATCCCAACAAGCGCTTATCTTTAATGTATTTTAGCTAGGAATGATGATTTCAATGATGGTCACATAAGAATAGTAACTGAAACGTGCAAAAGATCATAATGAATCACATGACAAGCCCATTTAAGTCCAACCCACTTTCTATGCATAGGTATTTTGCAAGATTTTTTTTATTGTAGTAAGAATCAACTTGCATAGGAAGGCAAACATTTTGACCACATCGAGAGGAAACTTAATATTATTGCAATACCTACAAGCATATGTTCCTCTCTCATAATAATTTTCGATAGCATCATGAAGGAATTCAACAATATAACTATGACATAAAGCATTCTTTTAATGATGCACAAGCATAGAAAAATTATTACTCTCCCCATATGCAAATTTCTTCTCATTCATAATAGTGGGAGCAAACCCAACAAAATAACTATCATGTGATATTTGAGTGACATAATCCAATTGAAAATTAAAATCATGATGACAGACTTTACATTTTATAACGTACATGGAATCACCATAATCATCATAGATAGCAACTTTGTTGTCAACTGAAGCCTCTTCCAAAAAAGTGGACTCTTCACTAAATAAAGCCACGACTTCTCCAAATCAACTTTTATCGTTATGAAAAGGTTCAACACGCTATAAAATAGTGGGATCATTAGTACCTAGAGTCGACACTCGTCCGAACTTAGTTTAATCAATATAATCATCATAAATAGGAGGCATGCTTTCATCATAATAAATTTGATAATCAAAACTTGGGGGACTAAAAATATCATCTTCATCAAACATAGCATCCACAAGCTTGTGGCTTTGCATATCATTAGCATATTGTATATTCAGAGAATTCATACTAACAATATTACTATCATGCTCATCATTCAAGGAATTAACATTAGGAATTTTTTATAAATTCTTCCTCTGACAATTGCACAACTTTCTAAACCATCATTTTCAAGAAATACATTATAAAGACGAAGCAAACAAGGTAACCTAAATTCCATTTTGTTGTACTTTTGTTTTTATAAACCAAAATAGTCAAAAATTAGAAAGTAAAAGATTTAATTGTAACACGAAATATCTACCTTCAAGCGCTCACCTCCCTCGCAACAGTCCAAGAGAAGATCTTGATGTCTATGCAACTTTATTCTTATAGACGTTGTTAGGCCTCCAAGTGCAGAGTTTTGTAGGACAACAACAAATTTCTCTCAAGTGGATGATCTAAGGTATATCAATCTGTGCGAGGTGTAGGATGAAGATGGTTTCTCTCAAGCAACCCTGCAATCAAATACAAGAAATCTCTTGTGTCCCCAACACACCCAATAAAATGGCAAATTGTATAGGTGCACTAGTTCAGCAAAGAGATGATGATACAAGTGTAGTATGGATAGCTGATATAGTTTTTTGTAGTCTAAATTAATAAAAATAGAAACTAGTAAACAATAAGAAAAATGTTGTATAAATTCTTTGAAATAAGGCATAGGGTCCATACTTTCACTAGTGCAATCTCTCAACAATGCTAATATAAGAGATTGATATCATCATCCCTCATCGTGCAACAAAGAATCACTCCAAAGTGCATAACTAGCATAGAACATAAGATGAAATTGTTGAAGGTAGCGAACCAACTCAAAGTTATTCTTTCAAATCAATCTTTTGGGCTATTCCTATAGGTGTGACAAACAACCCTAGAGTTCATACTAGAATAACACCTATGATACATATCAATCAACCCTAATGTCACCTAGACACTCCAATGTCACTTCAAGTATCCGTGGGTTAGTTTTTCAGCATGCATGCATGAACAATTTCATATTCATCATATGCAATCCAACACAAAGAACTTCAAAGAGTACGCCAAGATTTCTATCGAAGAAAGTAGGACAAGAACGTGTATCAACCCCTATGCATAGATTACCCAAATGTCACCTCGAGATTCTGTGAGTTGAGTACCAAAACATACAGCAAGTGAATCAATAGAACACCCCTTTTTCACAAGGGTATCCACATGCAAGACATACATCAAGTGATCTCAAACGCAACATATTCACACCAACATAATGAGATCTCAAAGGGAAAGATTCAATTCATCACAACAAGATGGCACGGGAAGAACACCTTATGACCCAACTATATTAACAAAGCCCGTGATACGTCAATATCGTGCCATCTCAAGAACACAAGAGAGAGGGAGATCAAAAACATAGCTAGTGGTACATACCCTCAACCCCGAGAGTGAACTACTCCCTCCTGGTCACGGACAACGCTCGGATGATGGAGATGGCCACCTGTGATGATTTCCCCTCTCCGACAGGGTACTGGAAAGGTTCTATATGGGTTTCTCTTTGATACAGAGAGTTGCGGAAGCGAAGCGGAAGTTTCCCCTAATTTCTCAGGGTTTTGGTATATACATGATTTTTCAGCGTTGGAAACACGCCAAATAGAGCCACGTGGGCCTCACTACACAACAGGGGCGCGACCAGGGGTGGCTGCACCCTGTTACCTCATGGTCCATAGGAGGATCCCCTCTAGTGGTTCTTTGCTCCAATATTGCTCACATGTTCTAGAAAAAATCATCAAAAAGTTTCGGTCGATTCTGAGAACTTCCATTTTCTACACAAAAAACAACATGAGGGTAATTCTGCTAAAAGCATCTTCAATCCAGGTTAGTTCTAATTAAATCATAAAAGTGCATCAAAACCATATAAAATTATTGTAAACATAGATAAATATGGCATGAATACTGCATAAATTATCGATGATTTGGAGATGTATCAGGGTGCGATCACGATGGATGAAGGAATAAGGAGCGACAAAGAGACTAACCTTGGGGATACCCAGGGCACCCCAAGGTATATTCTAGGAAGACTCAAGCATATAATCTCGGTGTTGCCCCATAAGGCATCCCCTCTTTTGTCTCAATCCATCGGTATGTCACTTGGAGCTAGATTTTTATTCATCAATCCATCGGTATGTCACTATGAGCATTCTTATTCATCACATGGTATGTGTCTTGTTTTAGTTTTACACAATCATTGTTTGCTGGAGACACCTAATTGAGAGGCACACATGGTCACAATGATTTGTTGGAATACTCTGTGTGCTTCATTTATATCTTTTGAGCTAAGCAGTTGCTCTAGTGCTTCACTTATAACTTCTAGAGCATGGAGGCATATAGATTTTATAGAAATATATGCACTCTAATTCTTCACTTAAATTTGTTTGAGAGTTTAATAAGTACCGATGGTAACTTGCATGTGTTACAAGACTAGTCTAAAAATAATAGGTATTCAAGGAGTGCTTAATCAAAACCTTCATGTACCACATAAAAGAGTAATAGTGGGTTAGTGATAATGATGTGGTAATATGAAAGGGCATGAGTGCATGGTTGTTGGTTAGTAGAAATATCGCTAGTTAAAGAGTGTTAACTTGTTGTTCATCTAAATATTGGTTACGGCATGGTGATGATGTGTGAGCATTCTTATTCCTCGTTGAAATCCAAGTGTTGTCTAGGTCGGGGGTGAACGATGGTAACTCCTACCAACCTTCTCCTTAGGGGCATGTGTTTAGTACTTTGCTTCGAGAGAGCTAATAAAGCTTTGCAATAAGTATGTATGTTATTTATAACTAATGTGAAATCATGGATGTACGCACTCTCACCTCCTCATATTTTCTAGCATCTTCGATACCGTGCATTGCCCATTCTCACCTCGAGGATCGGTGCAAACTTCATGGGTCCATGAAAACCCCATGACATTATACACTCTGTTGCACATAAGCCACCTTATATCTTCCTCAAAACAGCCACCATACCTACCTATGTCACACCTTGTTTTCACTTCACATTTACTGTAATTCAAAAATCTGAATTTATTAAAACTTGTCCAAAATCAATGATGTGAGTCCATGGTTGTCATTGTATGCTGGTATGCTTGATTGTGTATTATCAAAACCACGTTTTTCATAATTTAAATATTCTCAAAATCCTTTTTCTTATTTCTGGTTATTTCAAAACCCTGCTTTGGGTTGCACTACAAGTCCTTGATGGCAAGAGAGTGCTCTTACCCAAAGTTGGTGATTTGGTTCTAAAGCTATTTTAGTTTATCAAAACTATAAAATAATTATTTTATAAATTATTTTCCTATTTTAATTGCATGTCCATTTCTGAGGCCAGAAATGATATTCCTATATGGAAAAAAAACTTTTCTTCCTTAGAAAAATCTGAGAAAATTTGGAGATACTCACAGGACATATATTTTCCATACATAGCATTTTCAACCCCTATTTATATTATAAATAATTGAGTAAAACCTTGAAAACCTATTCTGTTTGTTTAGACCTTTTGAAATATTTCCAAAGGAAATATTCTCAATAAATTGAAAGGAAATTCCAGTGACCTCCCTAAGCTATATTTGGTGCCCATATGAAGTTTCACCTTGATCCAAGGTGGTTAGGGTCAGCAAATAATTCAAAAACCCTTTCTGTCCAGTATGAATTTAGAGCAACTCTACATAGCAATGTTTATCCAAGGGAGCTGAAACTGTGCAGGAGTTCCTAATACCTCAAATGAGGATTCCATGCCAAAAAGAGATTGGTGGGACTGGATGTGCCCACACTCCCTTTGGAAGGGACATATCTGACAATTTAGGAGTAATTTCAAGTTTACATAGCTAAACTTGTTAAATGGAGCCCAAACTTGGTGTAGCCTCTTGTTTTTGCACCAAACCTAGTCTTGTTAAGTGTCATAGCCAGTGGTGGGGTGCAACCACGCCAAAACATTGTCGAGCACCTTCAGACAGTTTGGCAAAACCCCTCTTAACCCCAGCTGCACCCATTCCCTTTCTCTCGAACTTCTAGATTAGGTGGCCAACACCAATGCCCAACTCCAGTCAAGTGACTCTTCTCTTGTTCTAAGTAGAAAATGCAAAAAACCCAATCTAAGCTTCAGCCCAAGGCTGACAGCATCTGGTTTCCACCCCTCCTTTGACTAGCCGATGCTCCCGCGGGATTCAAATGATTAGGCATCTCCAAGCAAGGACCTAGGACACACGAGGCGCGTCCAAGGTGTCCTAGAGCGCGCCAGCATGCCGTGGCATGCCAAAGTTGCGCTCTGGCATGCTACAGAGAGCAACTGAGTGGGGGCGACCTCCCACAGCCAGTTCCAGCCTCCCCGTGGTGTCTCTCATCTCCCCCGACAGATCCACTGCATCAGGCAGCCCCCAGGGCCCCTCCTTCCCCGCACCGAGAGCCGCTGCGACGCGTGGCCGCGCGCACTAGGAACGGCGAGAGGAACGCGGCCACGCACGCATGCCACTCCCCACTTCCCCCTCTCCCGCAGTAAGCTCGGAGGTCCAAAACCACGTCCTGAGACCGTGGTTTGACCCCAGCCTCCCTCTGTGCCCCTCTGCATGCCACGGTGAAACCACCAGAGCGTCCCGCTCGGTGCACCGTCGCGGGCCTATATAAGCCACCCCTCGCTCCAGCACCTCTCACTCCACTCCACCTGGACCCCAATCACCCTCCCTAGCCACCCCATTGAGCAAGAAGAGCCCCGATGATCGAGATCATCCGAGGCCTCTCCGCCTCGGAGCTCCGGTCGATCTCTGCCTACACGTCGGTTCTCACGTCCCTCTGCCCACCTATACACTCCCCGTGACCCCCAGCAACCTTTCCCCTCACTTCCCTGAGAGATTCCGTGCCCATAGCCACCATCTCCATCGTTGACCAAAATCTCTCCGCCGCGACCACCTCGTTACCGGTGAACCAGGACGCCCCCGTCGTCGACTCGACCACCAACAGGGAGGCGATGACGAGCCGGACCCATTCCCGCTGTTGTTAAGGCCTGAGGATGTCGGTAGCCACGCTAGCGTGCTCCTTCTCCTCTCTGTCCAAAGGTAGGAGACGACCCCAACAGGTGTGCCCCACCTGTCGGTGGCCCATCCACCTCTCCCTCGCTTCCCACAGCCGCTGACCGCAGGGCTCGCGCGTCAGGTTCAAACCTGACGGCGTGTGCGCTTGGGCAGGCAGGCTAGCTGGCTATCTCGGCTGGCCCAGCCCTAGGCCTAGACAGGCCAGGGTTGTTGCCCTTTTTCTTTTATTTTTAAAACTTTGTTGTAAAATATTTTATAAAAAGATTTAACAAGTGTAAGTTCATGACTCTTCCACCATTATTCTTCTAAAAATGAGGAGTATTTAATATAACTGTTAGACAAATTTTTAGGACAACTTATCTATTTTATAATAATTAAAAATGCCATTTGGAATAGTTTTGCTTCTCTTAAATTGATTTTAAAAATATTCCTTTCACTAAAACCAGAGACAAATATTTTTTAAAATAAAAAGATGGATTTATTAGAATTAAACAACATTTTTAAAGTGACTTTTTGAACTGTTTTTGAGTGAGCTACTTATTGTTTTTTATTTACTACGACAATAGAAACCACGATTGACGAAGGAGTTGGACTTGAAGACCCCGGATACTTAGCTGATCAAGGCAAGTAACCCTTTGACCATGTTTGAGCATATGTTATATTGCATTCTAGTGCAACAAATATTTCCGTTGCATGTGATCATAAGTATCGGTAAATCATTTAAGTGATGTTATTGATGGATCCTCCGGAGCACTTACATTTTGAGCATGATCTTACCACCTATGAGGGTCACGCTAATATCATGTTGACAAGTAGAGCTAAGCATAGTAGAAGCATGAGCATGATGATGGTATAAATCAAAGGTTTATGAAAACCCCGTCGGGTGCCACTAATGCCCCAGGGTGATGATGAGTTAGGTGGCTGTTGTGGTTTTGTCATGGCAGATGTCCTCGTGAAAGGACTTAGTGAAGGAGCCATCACACCTTGGTGGGGACTCAAAGGCGGTGAGCGGAAGCGAGACTCAGATTTACCCAGGTTCGGCCCCTCGTGTGGAGGTAAAAGCCTGCGTCCTGCTTTGTGTATATTGATGGTCAATTCAATTACAAGGAGGGCATAACTTGTCGGGACCCCGATCCTAAGCCATAGGAATCCAACCTGTAACACATCACATCTCTTTGCGGTCTCACGCACGGTTATCCCCACGGCTGCAGCCTTACCTCAGCCGGGACCGTTTGCGCCTTTTGACTCGCGTATGCAATTGTGTCGCTAGCGTTCCGATGTCAAAGAACCCGGGTAGACATGTCTAGTCATAAACTTAAGTGGCAGTTCCATACAGGGACATGCATACATGACCCAGCAAAGCAGGTGTCGGTCATCAGCGAGTGTAGACGAGTCGTACCAAGCTACAAGGACTCCATTACACCGCGTGACATTTCCCCAAAGGGACAGACACAACAGCTAAGAAGGACACATGCCGGTCAACCAATGTGTCCGGAGCAGTAGCGAACTACCATGGCTCAGTGGAAACACAAAGGGGCATTTCCCCGTAAGGAGTGCTACTAAGGCATACGACTAGGTGTTCGAACCCCATACCTATCAAGTACAACACACGTACGCATGGCATACCCGATATGCATAGATACATCGATGGCATCACAACATAACCATTAACATACAAACTTTATTTAGAAGGCTCGGAAGAGCCTCACACATAATATTACACAGGTAGGGGTCTCACGACCCATCATCACAAGTTATTCAAACAAGTCTTACAAGCCAGCAGAAGATTAAAGCTGTCTGAGTACAGACAGATGGAAAGGTAAAAGACACATGGCCTGACTATCTACAGACCTAACCTAGGGACAGATCGTAGCTGGGAGACCAGCTACTCGTCGTCATCAATGTCTAGATAGAAACCACCATTAGGGTCATTAACAACCTCTGCAACAAATTATTAAGCAAACGTGAGTACAAAAGTACTCAGCAAGACTTTAGGATAATCTATCTACTCATGCAATGTATCAACAAGGGGTTGTGGGGTTTCATGCAGAAAGCCAGCTTTGACTCTTGGCTAGACAAACTACAATTTTAAATAGTTTTAATAACTTTGATTTCTCGTACACGAATCCACTAACTCCACATCAATACACCATCATGAAATCATTCTGTCACCCTACGGAAATGCCAATTAAACCCGCACGAAAGTTCGGCCGAGGTTTCTGCCACGGCCCCAAACGATGTGCGCAGGGTTCCCAAGCCCACCATCCGGGTGCCACTTGGTACACCGTGCCACTGCCTACCGCATCATAGCCCACCTCTAAGGTCAGCACTATGCACGGCCTCCAGCATGACTATAAACACCAGAAACTACTTGCAACTCCTGGACAGAGTACTAACTGATTAATAAGTCGAGCGGGGTCATATTTCAGGTCGAGCATGTGGTAGTATCTTGTCTTGGATTACATACACGAAACTCAGTTTGTAAGGACGAATCCAATGAAACAACCCGCTATGTACTCCTATATAGCCTTTCACCGGTACCTTTACCAAATCAGGTTCAACACAAAACCTTTATTAACTGAACACATTCTCACGATCCTGTTCATCACCCATATGACAGACCATACACAACTCTAAGCATAGCATGCATAGCAGGATAAGGCACATCATGGATCAAGCATCTACTAGGTATCCTAGGTTGCAAGGTTTAGCTATTTACTATGACAAGGACATGTCATGCAAAGGAGTGGGTTCAACTAACGTGGTAAAATCATTGAAAGTATATTTGACCTAATGCAATAAGTAAGAGCGGGAGCGAGAACATGGGATTTATCAGGATGATCAAAATGGTTGCTTTCCTTGTTGCTCAGTAGAGGGGTGATATCCGCTAGTCGGATAATTAATCGTATCCGAAGGGGCGGGGCCTACCAAATAACAACATACAATCAATATCAATCATATGCAACAATCATGATGCATGAACATGGCATGAAATGAAGGGTGATATGTTTCAATGTGGTTGGTGAAACCTCAGTTTGCATCTGGTTTGGAATCCAAATTCAAATATTTTTTGAAATGGCATATTTATTTCAATCATTTAATTGATTTGACCTGATGCTGTTTCATAACTTTATTTTTCATGCATGAAAGTAGCACCTTTGTGTTCATTGAATTTTTCTGATCAATTTTCATATATTATTTGTATGATTTGGAGTTATATTCAATTATCTATGAATTTTCAAAGTTTTGCCATTATTCTGGAATTATATTAAATCCAGAATTTAATTTATTGCATCAGCATGACATCAGCAGGTCAGCTGGTCGTTGAAAGTCAAACCTGACCAGTGGGACCCACTCGTCAGTGACTCTGGCCAGTTTTAGATTAAGTTTAAACTTAATTAGCTAATTAACAGGACTGGACCCACATGTCAGTGGCTGGTTAAGGATTTAATTATTTAATTATTTTTATTAAGTTAACTTAACTACTCAGGGGCTGGCCCCACTTGTCATAGGGTCAGGGGGGTTGAACCCACCGGAGACGAGGTCGACCTCGCCGGCGGTGAGCCTCCGGCAGCACCAGAGACGACGGAGGGCATCGGAAACGCATCTCCGATGACCAAACGCACGACAGAGGCCAAAGGGAGAACGACCACTCGACGACGCGCACGATGGAGCAAACCCCAAGGGCCGGGGTGGCCGGAATCGACGTCAGCAACGAGATTGGTGGCGACCGAAGCTCGGCCATCATCGAGGTCATCGAAAACAAGGGCAAATTGCATGGGACTGGGCTCCTAAAGCACCTACACGACGAGCTAAAGCTGTTGTAGGCCTCGGACGGACCGACCGTTCACCATAGGGTCACCGGCGACGAGCTACAAGGGCGGTCCTCGTCGGGCTCCAATGAAACTGGGCCTAGAGCTCGGGAAAGAGAGGGAGAAATGGGGGGAAACACTACGGAACTCGCTGCGGTGACGAACGGATGCTCTCGCTGCTCGGGGAGGCACTGGATCCGGCGAATCGACGGTGGCTTGCCGGCGGCCGAAGGTTGTAGACGACGGTGACGAGGGCGTTGCAGGGCTTGCTTCTCCTTTTGCAGGGATGACCAGCTCGTCGAGGCGGAGCGAATGGCACACTCAGAGGCGAGAGAGGACGACCGGAGCGAAGGATAGCTCGAGCTCGAGCTCGAGCTCGCAGCAATGGCGGCCGAGAGAGGGAGAGAACAGGGGCGAATGAGGAGGGGGAGAGGCTGGGAATGAGCTCGGGGAGGCTTATCCCTTCCTCGCCAGCGCGAAGTGGTGGCTAGGCAGGCACGCAGGTGCGTGGCCGCGCTGGAGGAGGCGGCGGCCACCTCCGGCTGCCGACTGGCAGAAGGTAGACAACAGGGGAGGCTGGGCGTGGGCCAAGGTAAGCGCCAGCTAAGACTTTTCCTATTTTTTTTACATTTATGTTTCTGTTAATTACTTTCTGACTTTGTTTTGTTTTATTTTTGGCTCCAAACTATTCCTAAAATAGTTTGAAACATGCCAAAATGTTATTTGGAATATTTCCAAACATATATAAAAGTTTCAGCATTTTTGAAAACTTTGGAGTATTTGAAATCAATTATATAGTTGATTTCAGTAGCTTTTAACTTTAATTTAAAATGCCAAAAGCACTTTGAAAATATATTTCACCCGTGACATTTTGTTTTCAACATTTATCAAAAATGATGAACTTTTCTATTGGCCATTTTAGAATTTTTAATTTGCCACCAAAATTGAAAAGCTTTTGAATAAAGAGTTGCTAGGGTTTGCTTTTGTTTTCTTTGATTTGCTTCTGATTTCATTTCCTTTTTTTCTTGGATGCAAAGAAGAAGACATGAGCACAAATTTGCTATACTTTATTAGGGATCAGGGTGTGACAACTCACCCCCACTCAAAAGAATCTCGTCACGAGATTTGGAAGTCGTCGGGAATAGCGCGGGATACTCAAGTCGAAGGCGATCCTTTCCCATGTTGCCTATTTTTCAGAATGATTTGACCATTGAACCTTAAGAAACTTGAGGTTTCGACGTCGAGTGGTACGCTCAGCTTGATCAAGAATACGAACAGGGTATTCTCGGTATGAAAGGTTATCTTGGAGAACAAGCGTTTCGTGGTCCACTTCACGGATAGGATTCGAAAAGCAACGCCTGAGTTGCGAGACGTGGAATACGTCATGAACCTTGGAAAGATGCGGAGGAAGTTCCAATTGGCACGCAACTTCTCCTTTTTTATCAAGAATGCGAAAAGGACCGATATAACAAGGAGCCAACTTGCCCTTGATACCGAAACGATGGGTACCCTTCAGAGGTGTAACCCGAAGGTAAGCCTTCTCGTCAACTTCAAAGGTCACAGCTTTATGATGACGATCATATTGACTCTTTTGACGAGACTGGGCTGTTTTAATCTTTTCACGAATAATGAGAACTTGCTCTTCTACATCCTGTATCATATCCGGACCAAAGAGTTGCCTCTCTCCGGTTTCTGACCAATTAAGAGGTGTTCGACATCTTCGTCCATAGAGAACTTCAAAAGGAGCTTTGCCCAAGCTTGATTGATAACTATTGTTATAAGAAAATTCGGCGAACGGAAGGCACTTCTCCCAATTCATACCGAACAATATAACACAAGCTCGGAGCATATCTTCTAGGATTTGATTCACTCTTTATACTTGACCACTCGATTGAGGATGGAAAGCAGTGATAAAAGATAAGTGAGTCCCCATGGCATTCTGAAAACTTTCCCAGAAGTGAGAAGTAAAAATACTTCCACGGTCTGAGTTAATCTCGAGAGGAACACCATGAAGAGACACTATTCGAGAGATATATAACTCTGCTAGCTCGCTAGCTGTTATACTCTCACGAACTGGAAGAAAATGAGCTACTTTGGAAAGACGATCAATGACCACAAAGATAGCATTATTTCCTTTCTTGGTCTTGGGAAATCCAGTGATGAAACCCATACTGACTTTATCCCATTTCCGTTTAGGAATAGCTAAAGGTTGAAGCGTGCCAACAGGCCTTTGATGTTCTGCCTTAACTCGACGACAAACGTGCAGTTAGCAACAAACTCAACAATTTCTCTCTTCATCCTAGTCCACTAAAACCTCTGGCGTAGGTCCTGATACATCTTAGTACTACGAGGATGAATGGTGAAAGGAGTATCATGAGCCTCCTTAAAGATCAACTGCCTTAGATGTGGATTCTTAGGAACCACTAGACGATTCTGGAAGAACACAACATCTTGATCATTTATGGAGAATTCCTTAGCGTTTCCGCTAATGACATTCTCCTTCATCCGTGATATACCCTTATCACGCTTCTGGCCAGCTATGATTTGATCCTTAAGAGTAGGCTTCGCTACCAGGTTAGGAAGGAATCCTTGAAGAACAATGTGAAGATTTAACTTCCGAAATTCCTCATAGAGATGTGGTTGACCTTGTTGTAGCATCAGGTTGTTACAATAAGACTTACGACTTAGTGCATCAGCCATAACATTGGCCTTCCCCGTGGTGTAAGTGATCCCTAAGTCGTAATCTGTGATCAACTCAACCCACCATCTTTGCCTGAGATTCAAATCCGGCTGGGTGAAGATATATTTCAGACTTTGGTGATCAGTGAATATTTTGCAACGATTACTAAGAAGGTAATGTCGCCAGGTTTTAAGTGCATCGACTACAGATGCAAGCTCAAGGTCGTGTGTGGGATAATTATCCTCATGTGGACGCAACTTTCGAGATGCGTATGCAATCACATGATGATCCTGCATGAGAATGCAACCTAATCCTTGTCGCGAGGCGTCGCAATAGATAACAAAGTCCTTAGAAAAATCTGGTGGTAGCAACACAGGTGCGGAAGTCAGGCGTCTTTTCAGTTCCTGAAAACTATGCTCACACTATGGTGTCCACTCGAACTTTTTATATTTCTTGAGGAGTTCAGTTAGAGGCTTTGCAACCTTGGAGAAATTCTCGACAAAGCAGCGACAAGAGATCGCTAGACCAAGAAAACTCCTAACTTGCTTAACCGATTCAGGTTCAGTCCAATCAAGGACGGCTTGAACTCTCTCGGGATTGACAGCAATACCCTTACCAGAGATTACGTGGCCTAGATAGGTCACTTCTGGTAACCAAAATTGATATTTTGAAAACTTGGCATAAAGGGGATGCTCTCGAAGTTTCATCAATACCAGCCTTAGATGCTCGACATGTTCTTGTTCGTTCTTCGAGTAGATGAGAATATCGTCGAGGTATACCACGACGAATTTATCCAAATACTCCATGAAGATTGAATTCATCAAACGAGAGAAGGTGGCTAGGGCATTGGTTAAACCGAAGGACATGACGGTGTACTCGTATTGGCCATAACGAGTGACAAAAGCCGTTTTTGGAATGTCCCCGTTCTTGATCTTGATTTGATGGTAACCCAACCTCAAATCCAGTTTGGAGAAGATTGAGGATCCAACAAGCTGATCATACATGTCGTTGATCCTGGGGAGCGGATACTTGTTCTTTATGGTGACTAGGTTAACTGGTCAATAATCTACAACCATCTGATCCGTTCCGTCTTTCTTCTTGACGAAGAGGGCGGGGCAAGCCCAAGGAGAAGAGCTAGGACGAATGAAACCTTTATTCAAGGCCTCATCTAGTTGCTTCTTAAGTTCGGCCAACTCCAGGGGTGCCATCTTATAAGGTCTTCTAGCTATTTGAACGGTTCCCGGAACAAGGTCTATCACAAACTCTACATCCCTGTCAGGTGGAATTCCTGGGAGTTCTTCTAGAAAAACATCGGGAAAGTCACAGAATACCGGAATGTCTTCAAGTTCCGGAAGAGGGTTGGCATTGAGGGAATAGAGTTGGCATTTGGCAACTCGAGTAGAGACATTAATTATCTCACCCGAGGGATGGGTAAGCTAAACATTTCTAGAATGAGTATCAATCTTGGCATAATGGGCCAACATCCAGTCCATACCTAAGATGATATTGAGATCCAAAGATTTCAAGGCTATCAAAGATGCTTGAAAAACTAGCATGTCTACTAGAATCTCATTGTCAGAGGTTATCCTGGAGGTTTGCCACTTACTACCAGGGGTTTGGACAACCAATGGGATCGGCATATCACAAAAGGACATGTTATGCAACTGTGCATAACTTTCTGAAATGAAGGAATGAGATGACCCAGTGTCAAAAAGAATAGACGCTAGATGATGATTGACAAGGAGCATACCCAATATGACGTCGGGATCCTCTGCAGCTTCTTCTGCTAAAACATAATTCACACGACCACGTGCAGGAGTTGGCTTCACATAGTAAGCTTTGCCCAACTTGCCTTGCCCAATAGACTTTCGAGGTTGCTTGGCACCCATATTCTGAGGACACTCTCGTGAATAGTGCCCTGGTTCTCCACACTATAGTAGATCACCTGATTAGCACGTGGTGCAATATTGCTAGCTGGACCACCGTAGGTTTTTGCTGGAGGGTTGGTCTGATTCGCCTAAGGCGCCACATAGGATGGCCTCGGAGTATATCTTGGCGGCAGAGAGCTATTTGGAACCCACAACCTTCATTTTGGAAACGCGGAACCTGATGAGGAGCTAGAGTGACGGGAGTGCTTCTTCGTGGCTTCATAGTCGGTATGAATAGTCTCGGCACTGATCACCTTGTTGACAAGAGCTTGAAAGCTTGTACACTCGTGGAGGCGCAGGTCACGATGAAGTTCAGGGCTCAGACCCTTGCGGAATCTTGCTTGCTTCTTGGCATCAGTTGACACCTCTTCAGTTGCATAGCGGGCGAGGTTATCGAACTCGCGGCTATAAGCATCCACGGTCAATTTTCCCTGCGTGAATGCACAGAACTCCTCTCTCTTTCTGTCCATCAGACCCTCTGGAATATGGTGCAGACGGAAGGCTGCACTAAAGTCTGCCCCTGTGGCTGCTGGTCGGCAGGACGCATAGCTTCAAAGTTCTCCCACCACAGATTAGCAGGTCCTTCCAGAAAGTACGCTGCAAAGGTCACCTTGTTAGCCTGAGAAACATTTGCAGAGCGAATCTTGCGCGATATACTGCACAACCAGTCATCAACGTCAAGGGGATCGACGGAGTGATGGAACTTCGGAGGATTCATCTTCACGAAGTCACTCAGGGACACTACAACATTCCTCGGCTGACGAGCCGTATGTTGCTCAATACGCTCAAGCAGACGATTGGTCTCCCTTTTGTTTCTTTCCGCCTCAAGCATAACTTCAGCTAGAGAAGGCGGGTGAGGCAATTCCTCCTGCGGTGCTAGGCTACCCTCTCCCTGGTCATGGGCAGGGGCACAGTTCAACCTGGTGAACACCATCCTGACAAACAAACTCACAGCTTAGACCAATATCAACATCAATAACAGCTATGGATTAAGAATGCACTGAACACATGGAATGCGGAAATGAACATCCGAACAACTTGGTAACAAGCAACTGCTATATATACACCATGGCTCATACACACGATTACATAGTTCAGTACAACCTCAACCCGAAGAGAAAACTACGGAAAAGATGATACTACTCATCAGAGGCTTCCAAGCTTCCTATACATTATTTATGTATGCCTCCGGAATTCATCTCACGACACAAGCATACTCCACAAGACACACATGACTGTGGAAGTACACCTACTACCATATAACTCTTCCACTCACGGGTTCAGGCATCCGAATAGAACACCTCATAAAGGTTGCCTCCATGGCCTGGGAGCTCAACCTGCGGATCAAGAAATACTCGAGCATGAGACCCGTGGGAACCGTAAGGACACGGGTGTGGCCTTGGTCCCGTTACTGGTGGTTGTAGAGGTCCCCGAAGTGGGGTGAATCCTCCTATAGAAGGCTAGTCAACATGAGCCGGAAGATGGGTCCTAACAGGGTTCAGCATCTCCATATGTCCATACCCTGTCTGGACCACCGGTGCCAGCTGTGTCAAAGCCGTCCACAGGCGGGCACGTGTAGCATAGAGCTCCATACGAAGGGCACGAGCATCCCTGTCTCTATTCTCTAGCATCTCGGCGGTAGACTGCAGCAGCGGATCCTCCATAGAGGAATCAAAGTAGACCACACTGAGGTATCCTTCTTGTCCTGGCTGAGAGGCAGGAACATAGAAGAACTCTGAATTCTGCAGCAGCGCATGTCGGCCCTCATGATGGTCAGCATTGTATAGGCAGCATCTTGTACTGCCATGTCAACAATAACCCCCAATCCATAAGACCAATGGATCGGCTCCTCAGCTCCAGGGTAATCTGGGAATACCCTAACAGTGCACATATACTGACTCTGATTAAAATCCCGATACCGCTCCTCCACTGTATACTCTGGGTACCAGCGGTAACCGGCTACTGAAATCATCCTGACTAGCATGGCCGTGTGACCCGACACATCAATGCACCTAGTCAGTCGGACCACCTGACGAGAGGGACGGCCAGGCATATGAAAATAGAGAGTAATGCAAAGGCATTAGAGCTCTGGAGACAAAATTGGGCAGCATAACGGCTGTAAATGCTAAAAAACTATCAAAACTTACTTTCTTTCCTTTGGAATAAAAGAAACCCGGAGTAACTCTCGACTCATTGTCCTATAATCTACCGATCAGTAATACACGATCCTGAGAGAAAGATAAGTAACCTAGTTCTTAATCCCCGTAGAAAAGACGAGGATGGCTAGAATATAATGACCTGAGAAGAGAAGCAAGAATCTTACGTTCCCTTCCACAAACAATTCCCTTATATATAACTAAATCAATTCTAGACTCAACTTCGACTAGTTTGGCTTAGTAATCCTACTGTCAGTCAGGCTCTGATACCAACGCTGTCGGGACCCCGATCCTAAGCCATAGTAATCCAGCCTGTAACACATCACATCTCTTTGCGGTCTCACGCACGATTATCCCCACGGCTGCAGCCTTACCTTACCCGGGGCCGTTTGCGCCTTTTGACTCGCGTATGCAATTGTGTCGCTAGCATTCCGATGTCAAAGAACCCGGGTCGACATGTCTAGTCATAAACTTAAGTGGTAGTTCCATACAGGGACAGACATACATGACCCAGCAAAGCAAGTCTCGGTCATCAGCGAGTGTAGATGAATTGTAGCAAGCTACAAGGACTCCATTACACCGCGTGACATTTCCCCAAAGGGACAGACACATCAACTAAGAAGGACACATGCCGGTGAACCAATTTGTCTGGAGCAGTAGCGAACTACCATGGCTCAGTGGAAACACAAAGGGGCATTTCCCCGTAAGGAGTGCTACTAAGGCATACGACTAGGTGTTCGAACCCCACACATATCAAGTACAACACACGTATGCATGGCATACCCGATATGCATAGATACATCGATGGCATCACTACATAACCATTAACATTCAAACTTTATTTAGAAGGCTCAGAAGAGCCTCACACATAATATTACACAGGTAGGGGTCTCACGACCATCATCACAAGTCATTCAAACAAGTCTTACAAGCCAGCGGAAGATTAAAGCTGTGTGAGTATAGACAGATGGAAAGGTAAAAGACACATGGCCTGACTATCTACAGACCTAACCTAGGGCCAGATCATAGCTAGGACACCAGCTACTCGTCGTCGTCAACGTCTAGATAGAAACCACCATTAGGGTCACTAACAACCTCTGCAACAAATTATTAAGCAAACGTGAGTACAAAAGTACTCAGCAAGTCTTTAAGATAATCTATCTACTCATGCAATGTATCAACAAGGGGTTGTGGGGTTTCATGCAGAAAGCCAGCTTTGACTCTTGGCTAGACAAACTACAATTTTAAATAGTTTTAATAACTTTGTTTTCTCGTACACGAGTCCACTAACTCCACATCAATACACCATCATCGAATCATTCCGTCACCCTACGGAAATGCCAACCATGAAACTCACACTTATCTTGACATTTTTATGAGTAGCCATTATAGTTGTCTATGAACAACATATGTTTCCTAGTAGTCCATATCCGTGGACGCGGCTATTCAAATAGATCATAACCCTGCAAAGGAGTACTTCTTCACACACGCTCTCGCCACTTATAGCTATGTGCACGTCATGCACCTCGGCAACCTTCAAACGGAAGCCCAGCAAGGGAGTCGGCCACGACCGTTAACCATGCTAATACCTAGTCCAGGTTTATCGCCTATCTGAGGGTAACCCGCACAGAAGTCCAGCCGAGGTTTCCGCCACGGCCCCAAACGATGTGCGCAGGGTTCCCAAGCCCACTATGTGGGTGCCACTTGGTACACCGTGCCACTGCCAACCGCATCATAGCTCACCTCTAATGTCAGCACTATGCACGGCCTCCAGCATGACTATAAACACCAGAAACTACTTGCAACTCCTGGACCGAGTATTAAGTGATTAATAAGTCGAGCGGGGTCATATTTCAAGACCCAGCATGTGGTAGTATCTTGTCTTGGATTACATACACGGAACTCAGTTCCTAAGGACGGTTCCAATGAAACAACCTGCAATGTAGTCCTACATAGCCTTTCATCGGTACCTTTACAAAATCAGGTACAACACACAACCTTTATTAACTAAACACATTCTCACGATCCTGTTCATCACCCAGATGACAGACCATACACAACTCTAAGCATAGCATGCATAGCAGGATAAGGCACATCATGGCTCAAGCATCTACTAGGTATGCTAGGTTGCAAGGTTCAGCTATTTACTGTGACAAGGACAGGTCATGCAAAGGAGTGGGTTCAACTAACGTGGTAAAAGCATTGAAAGTGTATTTGACCTAATGCAATAAGTAAGAGCAGGAGCGAGAACATGGGATTTATCGGGATGATCAAAATGGTTGCTTGCCTTGTTGCTCAGCAGAGGGGTGATATCCACTAGTCGGATAATCAGCCGTATCCGAAGGGGCGGGTCCTACCGAATAACAACATACACTCAATATCAATCATATGCAACAATCATGATGCATGAACATGGCATGAAATGAAGGGTGATATGTTTCAATGTGGTTGGTGAAACCTTAGTTTGCATATGGTTTGGAATCCAAATTCAAATAATATTTGAAATGGCATATTTATTTTGATCATTTAATTGATTTGACCTGATGCTGTTTCATAACATTATTTTTCATCCATGAAAGTAGCACCATTGTGTTCATTGAATTTTTCGAATCAATTTTCATATATTTTTTGTATGATTTGGAGTTATATTCAATTATCTATGAATTTTCAAAGTTTTGCCATTATTCTGGAATTATATTGAATCCAGAATTAAATTTATTGCATCAGCATGACATCAGCAGGTCAGCTGGCCGTTGAAAGTCAAACCTGACGAGTGGGACCCACTAGTTAGTGACTTTGGCCAGTTTTAGATTAAGTTTAAACTTAATTAGCTAATTAACAGGACTGGACCCACATGTAAGTGACTAGTTAAGGATTTAATTAATTATTTATTTTTATTAAGTTAACTTAACTACTCAGGGGTTGGCCCCACTTGTCATAGGGTCACGGTGGTTGAACCCACCGGCGACGAGGTCGACCTCGCCGGCGGTGAACCTCCGGCAGCACCACAGACGGCGGAGAGCGTCGGAAACGTGTCTCCGATGACCAATCGCACGACAGAGGCCACATGGAGAACGGCCACTAGACGACGCGCACGATGGAGCAAACCCCAGGGGCTAGGGTGGATGGAATCGACTCCGGCGACGAGCTTGGCGGCGCCCGAAGCTCGACCATCATCAAGGTTATCGAAAACAAGGGCAAATCGCACGGGGCTGGGCTCCTAAAGCACCTACGCGACGAGCTGAATCTGTTGTAGGCCTCAGACAGACCAACCGGTCACCATAGGGTCACCGCCGACGAGCTACAACGGCGGTCCTCGTCGGGCTCGGGTGGAAATGGGCCTAGAGCTCGTGAAAGAGAGGGGGAAATGAGGGGAAACACTTCGGAGCTCACTGCGGTGACGAAGGGATGCTCATGATGCTCGAGGAGGCACTGGATCCGACGAATCGATGGTGCATTGCCAGCTGCCGAAGGTTGAAGACGACGGTGACGAGGGCGTTGCAGGGCTCGGGGGATCTTCTCCTTTGGCAGGGATGACCAGCTCGTCAAGGCGGAGCGAATGGCACACTCAGAGGCAAGGGAGGACGACCGGAGCGAAGGCTAGCTCGAGCTTGAGCTCGCAGCAATGGCGGCCGAGAGAGGGAGAGAACAGGGGCGAATGAGGAGGGGGAGAGGCTAGGGCAGGCACGCAGGTGCGTGGCCGCACCGGAGGAGGCGGCGGACACCTCCTGCTGCCGACTGGCAGAAGGTAGACGACAGGGGAGGCCGGGCCTGGGCCAAGGTAAGCACCAGATAAGATTTTTCCTATTATTTTCATTTCTATTTCTGTTAATTACTTTCTGACTTTGTTTTGTTTTATTTTTTGCTCCAAACTATTCCTAAAATAGTTTGAAACATGCTGAAATGTTATTTGGAATATTTCCAAACATATATAAAAGTTTCAGCATTTTTGAAAACTTTGGATTATTTGAAATCAATTATATAGTTGATTTGAGTAGCTTTTAACTTTAATTTAAAATGCCAAAAGCACTTTGAAAATATATTTCACCCCTGACATTTTGTTTTCAACATTTATGAGAAATGATGAACTTTTCCATTGGCCATTTTGGAATTTTTAATTTGCCACCAAAATTGAAAAGCTTTTGAATAAAGAGTTGCTAGGGTTTGCTTTTGTTTTCTTTGTTTTGCTTCTGATTTCATTTCCTTTTTTTTCTTGGATGCAAAGAAGAAGACATGAGCACAAATTTGCTATACTTTAGTAGGGATCACGGATGAGACATAACTCGCGTGACCTAGCTCTCGATGATTTCTAACCAGATCTATCTGCCCCAGAGGCTCGCCTTTATATACAGGTCGAGGCCCTAGGTTTTACAAAGTCCTGGCCACGTTACAAATCGTGGCCTTCCATATCGCAAAGTCGCCGTGTTTGCCAAGCCAAAGAGACTCCTCGACGACTTATCCTCTTCATTAATCCTGAACCGCCATCCAGCTCATGGACCCTGGTGGCCTTCTGGCAAAGATCTTTTAACACGCCCCAGGCCTGGGCCAAAACTTATATTGACTATGTATGCATGAGTTGTCGCTTTCCTGACCCGACTCAATAGGGCAGGTCATACCACAGGTAATATCCAAAACATTAGGCCGCAGTTTGACTTGAATTTATTCACGCCAACAAACCTTTACTCTTATCTTCGATGACTCATGCTACCTCCGTCTTTCCTTCAAAGAGTGACAAGCCGCCAGCTTCCTCAATTTGCTTGAGTCACGAGGCCATTTGCCGGTGACGTCACCTTCTCCACTATTCCCGGAATTTCAGTGACATCACTTTCCAATGGATCTTTTTTCGTCCTTATCCTGTCATCCCAAAAATTTAGGCACCATTATCTTCGGTTTTCAATCTGTCGCCTCGATTCCCGCGCCTGTCATTTTCTCTTTTGGCCTAGGCCTTTAAATAGCCGCAGGGGAGTGGGAGGGCACCGCCACCTACCCCCATTTCTTCCCCTCGGCCGTATCTTCTTCTTCAAGCCCGTAGCTCGACCATCTCATCGCCTCTGAAGCCCCGTCGCAGGTCGTCGTGGTCCAGCTGCTTCCCGGGCCGATCGAGGGTGCGACCGCCATCGCAGGACTTCCTCAATCTTCGCCCGACATGACATATCCCCCTTCCTTTAGGTAAGTATCCTTCCACCATTAGGAGTAGATCCCGAACCTGTGTACTTCTTAGGGCAGCGGCAGAACTCCACGAAAATCGTATCCCCTTGCCTTTTAACCCATCCGGATATGGCATTGTAGATCCATATATGTAATTATAGTCGCGGTAGTTATTGAGATATTCCCAGTGATTCGTCGTTCCTCCGCCGTTGCTCATGGATCATCACATTATTCTTCGTAGTGTCCTTTCATGTTTTTAGTGTTTGATCCTTCGGCCAACATTATTTTCTCCCTCAGAATCACCCGTAGATCCATAAACTATCGCTTGATGTTGAAAACCTGTTTGTCCTTCAACCGAGAATTTTCCTAAGGAAACCTTTTAGAGCCGTAACCCGCCTCCTCTCGCCATGGCGAGTTATAATATCCTTCTAGACACATCTTCGATCACTTAGCTGGCGAGTTGCCACTCTGTAGTTCCTGACAACCCGCCCTGCACTTTCTTTTTGTAGTTATGGGCACTATCTCGAAATGCAACTGGCTGCCAACAGAGGTTAACGATGCCTATCTTGCTAAATTTGTGAAAAGGGGTAATCTAGATCCCAAGGAAGTCATTGGGTGGCGAACTGCCTTCGGGTAAACAATTCCTCAACCTGCTGAAGGAGAGGTAGTCGTATTTGCTGATCACCTGGAGCGAGGTTTCAAGCCGCCTGACTCAAAGTGTTTTAGAGACGCCCTGCACTTCTTCCACCTTCATTGTAATGCCCAAGATGCGATCATATCCTTATTTTGGCGCGAAGGCCTCGACAGGGATAGAAACGCATCTCGTCGTTTCGCAAGAATGGATATCGTTACAAGTACATGTACTGAAGAGAAGAGTATATGGAATTGCTTACACTTGCCACAAGCTACATGTAACGACCAAGATGCGGTCCTTTCCGATCTGGGGGTCGAGGCCCCCGAATAGGAAAGAAGCGCATCTAAGCGTTTCGCAAGAAAGTAACATAGCACTATAATAATAAAAGTAGACAATTCGGGATTCAACTGTCCTCTTATTAAACTCAGAGTACAACACAGATACAATCAAGGTAGTTCCGATACGGACTACAAAACATGGAAAATGCTATGCTACCCTGCTGCAGGCCCACGATCACGACCACGCCTCAGTCCTCTGGATAGTTCACGTAGAGGCGGTCTGTCTCTTCGTCGTACTGCCACGCCAGATGGGTGACGTCGGGATCATCTGTCTCTGGGGTACCTGTACCTGCTGGGAGTTTCGGAGGAATCCGTGAGCCACGGGGACTCAGCAATCTAAGACCTTGGTGCCAGAACTAGTCATGTTATTGGGTAAGGTAGGGATGAAGTGTATCCGGCTGCAGCAACCTATGTTTGATTAAGTGGCTAACTTACGCAAAATAGAAGTAAAGGTGGTCTACTCTAGCGGTCGGATTTACTTGATCACTAGGTGATCCTGAAAACCTACCTACGGCATTCATAAGCCCACCGTGTTCCCGATCGAAGAGAGATCTTCGTAGGGACAGTCACGGTTATGTACACAGTTGGCAATTTGATTTATTTATGTTTAAATTCTCTAATACCGGATGTTAACAATACATTCCAAGTTGACACATAACCGCGGGCACGGCTTTCCGAAAGATTAAACCCTGCAGGGGTGCTCCAACTAGTCCATCACAAACAAACACAGGCCACAAAGGCATCCTCTATCACGAAACTCATGATCTCGTCGGATTCCTTAGGGGAAAACCTCAACTCTAGGGGAACCCAAAGCTTCACTGGGATTCCTATACGCAAGATATACCGCTAAGGTAAGGCAAGGCTAGCAGGACCTCCCGACGTGTCGACGACCCCGGTAAGAGCTGCGTATCTCAGTCTCGGGACACGCCGGATGGAACTAGCTACAGGTACCAAACCTCAAGTTTCCTTGTGGTGGCCCCGCAGGCAGACCAGTTTGGACCAACACTCATGAGGAGCACTGGCCCGGGTTTGTTGATTAAAGATCCTCGGGGTAGCTACTCCCTATGCAGATTATTATTAAGTTATTAGCGAATTAACACCAATGTTGGGTCCTACCGGACAAGCCTTAGCACTACGCGATTTATCAAGGGGGTCCCCATAACAACCCCGAACGTGTTAGGAGCGATCATTATGGAATCAAACACCGGTAACCGGTAACTAAGGCGGCAATAACGGAACAAAGAACCCGACAAAAGGCTGGCCTCCCGTCATTTACCAAGTATATAGGTGCATCAAATAAATAGCAGAATTTAAAATAATGATATCAAGCTCATGTTATCACATGAGTCAAATACCTGCAACTATCAAAGCTAACATTAGAAGCTGAGCAAGCCTACTTAGCCATACAAGTTTGCTAGGAAGGAGTACGGTGTTTGGGCTTATGGCATATGAAGAGGCAATTTAATTTCAGTGGTAGGCAGCGAGCAATATGACATGGAAATGAAACTAACATAACAAGTCTAGAGATGGAATCAAGGTCATATCATCTTGCCTGTGATATCCTCAGCTTGGAATGGTTCTGGTTCGTCCTGCACGTACTCTCCTGACTCCACGTATTCGTTCTCCGATCCCAGTGCTACCCAACATAAAAATAACAGCCAATGAACATCAGCACCACAATATGCAACAATCACATGATGCATGAGATGAAATTTGAACATGCACCACTATTCTATCACTAGCACAAGCAAAATAAACTACTGCAAGTTTCTGGACAGAACTGAACACTAAGCTATTTTGACATGCATGGGAATGACATGAACAGATGCGGCTCGTGAAAACGGTGCAAAACCATATAAAGAACATTGCAAACGAAGCTACGGATCAACGGGAAACAACGGAACAAGATATGAAGCTCTACGTGAAAGATTCAACACCACACTCACAATTGGCACAAATCTGGTATTCCCAGGTTGCCAAGACATGTAACAACCCAACATGAATGAATTGGAGCAAGGTAGAACACCACAACATCAATTAAGCACATACTTTGATCAAAATGACAAAACTACATAATCTGCATCTTAGCTCTTTGGGAGCTGCATGCAACATAGCTACAGGTCTTCAAACATGACAAATAGTATATGTGGCTGTTGCCAACCAAGAACACTACAAGCACCAGCAAGAATCACGGCAAAAGGAATTAAACTCTAGAAGATACAAGGCCACAAACTTTCCCAAAACCATCAGATCTCAGGGACTTTGTGAAAATTCCTGCACCTGAGTTTCTGTCTCTGTTCTGAAGCTTTTTGACAGCAATCAAAACACAACCTACTGGACTCCAAATGACTTGAAATTTTACAGGGAGTTTCACAAACACATCAGGTTCAAAATCCTAGCACTGATCTAAGGCCAGTTCTCAATAGAATAACCAGAACATCCTCATCTACAGGGGAAGAAAATGTTATCAGAATCCCAGACTTAGTGAAATTTCAGAGTTCACAAATCTGGAATTTTTCAGCCACATGCCCACTTTGTCTAGTCATAGTTTGCACACACATAACACCAAGAGGTAATTGACACCACTATGGTATAGAGCAAAACCCCTACTACTATCACACAAATACTCATGCCCTTGGGCTCCACCTATTCCATGGAATCAAAGACCCAACTTGCAACAAAACTGAATATGCAACTCCATAAAATACCCTACTAAGACAACCACTTACAAGGTAGAGTTCATGTGCACAATGACAATGTGACATGGGGGTTTGAACCCCATGTTTGTGTCATGCACATCAACAACACCAATGCTTGTCACAAGCCAACCCCACACACACAACATGCTCTCTCTCATATTAAACATGAGGAGGTGTTCAACTTGCAAAAAGGGGAAGGTCCACGCACACATATTTCAACACACTACCCCCACACACACAACCTATTGCAGTCAACAATTACTAGAACCTACTACAAAGAAGAATCTTCACATGCTATATCTACTCTAACTAATACGTTCCTAGGATCATCTACTAAGAAGCATCACTATACCACACACTCACATGTGGCCAACCCTATGATAATACACATACACCACTCCAATGAACACACACATGCACATACATTACCTTGCAAATATCTACACACTCTCATCTAGACACACATCCCCTTGCTTCTTACACACACTCAACGTAAGTGCTCTCAAAATACATGCATGCTTTCCTATACAAGTTAAAGCATTAAGGTCAAGAACACTACTGCTAAGACAAAACACCCACCTCACTTGCTATAGAGCAAGCCCACTTAAAACAGGAAATAAAATAGGAGCAATCAAAAGGAATGTAAAAAAATAATGGGGAAGGGGGGGTCGAACCCAGGATCCCCTGGATAAACCCCAAGGCCGAATCCACCCTGCTGCTTGCCAACTTTTAGACAGAACAGAGGGAATTGCCTGGTATGGCTGCTAACTGCAGTTACTATGATGTGGTGCAAACAAAGGGAAAAAAATTAGAAAAAAGGGGCTTGCGCCGCTGGGACTCGAACCCTGGATCTCACAAGGACAATCCCACGCACTTGCCACTCCGCTAAGCTACGACGTCCGACAGAGGGGAGAAACTGGAACAGGTAAGCTACACTCCCAACTGACTTGCTATGCCCTGCGCGAAAACTGCTGCTCGCCGGCGACAGAGAAGACGCCGGGGCTCTCTGCTGCGTCACTGAGGCAACTCGTACACCTCCTCTACGCTACTGCCTGCAGCTGCTCAGCGCTAGCTCTCTCCACCTAGCTACATCACGAGAACGACAAGGCACAACACACGTCAAACTCCACTATACTGCTCGGGACAGGAACGCCCGGCAACACAGCTCGCCGGCCGGACCTGAACCTGCTGTGGTTGCACGCTGCTACTAGCCGACAGCTACACGGGGAGGGAGCCATGCTACCTGCGACACCGAAATCACCACAAACCCTACACGACCTGCTGCTGATCTACCGCTACGAACACCACCTGCACCTGCTGCCGGCTACCTGCCAGAGAAGCACGACGCACCACCACGGCGGATCCAAGACGGAACCGAGGAGGAAGAAGGTAGGGGAGGTGATCTGCTCACCTTGGAACGGAAGGAGGAATAGATCAGAGGAGGAGGAAGACCGGAGAGGAAGAAGGTCGGCGAAGATGACGCTCCTGGATGCAGAACCGAAGCAGAACAAAGGGGCTCCAGGTCCGCGGCGAAGACGGGCTCCTAGTCGAAGGTAAGGGCGCTCCTCGGCCTCACGAAGGACAAAAATGGGGCGCGTGCACCATCCCCGTGCCGCTGGACATGACCACCGGCGCTGCTCGACGGAAACGACGGGGTAGACGGTGGCGTGACTGCTCTCTCTCTCTCTGCTAACTCCTACAAAGGCTTACCAGGGAGAGGGAAGAGGAAAGGAGGGAGGTGGCGGCGCTGGGGAGAAGGAGAGGGAACCCTAGGGAGGGGGAGGAGGACCGGGGCTCCTTATATCGTCTCGGGAGGCGAGCTTGGAACCACCAGATCAACGGGAAGGGAGATCGGTGGTGGAGCGCTGTTCGTACAGCGTGACGTCGAGGGAGGAAGACGACGTGTGACGAGCGGGCTGCTGGCGCGAGGGACTTGGGCCCGGGAGGAATTGGGCCTCAAACGCCAGGGCGAAAATAAAAAGGGATCTGGCCCTCTCATATATATAAATGCCACCACAACAAATAATACACCAAGAAAATCTAAGGGCTTAGAAAAAAAACAAATACCTCTGGGCACAAGGGATTTATGCCCAAATTTCTAAAATACCAAAATAATATTTTTACAACTAAAATATAATTGTCAATCTGATTAAAATAATCTGAAAATAAAGGAGAAACCCCAAACGAGATAAGTATAAAAACCCCTCTGCTACATACCCATATACCAACTAAAATGCTCTAAAGGTGCAACATTTTTACAACAACATAGGAGCAAAAGGATTTGAACTTGGGAAAAAGAATAAATAAAAAGGTTTGGAACTACACAAGGGGGTTTGTATTTGATGCTAAGCACCACACCCTCATTGCTTCACACCACAACAACACCTATGCATCAACACATGAAATCACAATGTACATGACCACAAGATTAAAAGCAGCACATGAAATCATATGACCACATGCACCAACACCTAACACATGAAATGATATGATATGCTATGCATGCATGCATGAGAAGGAAATAGCAAGGAACACACATGCAAACATGGTACCAACTTAACATCATGATCTCTGACAAGGTGGTCCCACATGAAGTAGGTCCAAAAAGGGTAGGTTCTACACTTGGGGCATTACAAACTCTCCCACACTACAAAGAAGATCTCGCCCTCGAGATCTAAGACTGAAAGAAATCGGGAAATTCGGAACGTAGGTGATCCTCGCGTTCCCACGTAGCCTCTTTATCGGAATGGTGTGACCACTGCACTTTGAGAAACTTGACAGACTTGTTACGGGTCTTGCGCTCAGTCGCCTCGAAAACCGCAACTAGATGCTCATGATAAGAAAGGTCAGGCTGAAGATCGATATCTTGAAGATGCACAGTGCGCTCAGGGGTCTTGAAACACCTCCGGAGCTGAGAAACATGGAACACATCATGGACATTTGCAATGGTTGACGGAAGCTCGAGCTGGTACGCGAGGTGGCCCTTCTTTCCAACCACTCTGAACGGACCAACGAAACGAGGCGCAAGCTTGCCTTTGATGCCAAAACGCTGCATACCCTTCATAGGCGACACCTTGAGATAGACAAAATCATCAAGCTCATACGACATGTCACGGTGCTTGCTATCGTAATAGCTCTTCTGACGAGACTCAGCTGCTCTGAGGTTGTCGCAAATGACCCGACATATCTCCTCACCTTCTTCTATCATATCATTGCAAAGGATCTGACGCTCGCCTGTCTGGGACCAGTTGAGCGGAGTACGACACTTCCTGCCATAGAGAATTTCAAACGGAGCCTTGCCAGAACTAGCTTGATAACTGTTGTTATACGAGAACTCCGCGAAAGGTAGACAATCCTCCCACTTCATGCCAAAAGAGATAACATAGGCTCTCAGCATGTCCTCAAGAACTTGATTCACTCTCTCCACTTGACCACTAGTCTGAGGATGGAACGCTGTGGTGAAACGGATCTTCGTGCCCATAGCAGACTGAAAGGAGTCCCAGAACTTGGAAGTGAAGATACTTCCGCGATCTGACGAGATCATCATAGGTACACCGTGCAACGAGACAATCCTCGAGGTGTACAACTCTGCCAGCTGAGCTGCTGAAATGGACTCCTTGACTGGAAGGAAATGCGCCACTTTACTCAATTTGTCGATGACGACGAAGATAGCATCATTGACCTTCTTGGACTTCGGAAACCCTGTGACGAAGTCCATCTCAATGTGATCGAACTTCCACTCGGGAATCGGCAAAGGCTGCAAGAGACCCGCTGGTCTTTGATGTTCTGCTTTCACCCTTCGACATACATCACACTCGTTTACGAATTGTGCAATTTCACGTTTCATACAGGTCCACCAGAAAGTCTGCTTCAAGTCATATTACATTTTGGAACTTCCAGGATGAATAGAAAGCAGAGAGTTATGAGCTTCTTCCATGATCACCTTCCTGGGATCACCTTTCGGGACGACAAGGCGGTCCTCGAAAAACAAAGTGTCCTTGGCATCAACAGTGAAACACTTATACTTGGGAAGGCTCTTTCCCACACCAATCTTGACCTTCTTCACCATAGCGTCAAGTAGGTGAGCTGCTCTGACCTGATCTTCCAAGGTAGGAGAGATCTGAAGGTTCGCAAGAAAACCCTGAGGAACCAGCTGAAGATTGAGCTTCCTGAAAGACTCAGAAAGACCCGGCTGGAGAGGTTGCAGAATCAGACTGTTCCAATATGCCTTCCTGCTCAATGCATCTGCCACAACATTTGCCTTGCCTGCCGTGTACTCAACACTCGGATTAAAATCCTGGAGCATTTCCACCCAACGTGTTTGCCGAAGATTCAAGTTAGGCTGAGTGAAGATATAGTTGAGGCTCTTGTGATCGGTGAAAACTTCAACCTTACGTTCCAACAAGAGATGTCTCCAAGTCATCAAGGCGTGCACAACAGCTGCTAGCTCGAGATCACGCACAGGATAGTTCTTCTCCGCAGGCTTCAGCTGCCTGGAGGTATAAGCAACCACCTTCCTATCTTGCATCAAGACTGCACCGAAACCCTGGAGAGAAGCATCGCAAAAGACCCGGTACGGCTTGGAATCATCCGGAGGGGCCAATACCGGAGTGGAGGTAAGCTTCTCTTTGAGTGTATCGAAAGCCAGTTGACACTCTGGAGACCAAACATACTTGACACCCTTCTGAAGAAGACTAGAGAGCGGCTTGGCGATTTTGGAGAAGTTCTCAATGAATCTTCTGCAATATCCGGCAAGACCGAGAAAGCTTCGAAGCTGCTTCACATTCTGCGGAGGTTCCCATTCAACAATGGCTTGAACCTTGGACGGGTCAACCTTAATGCCCCCGGTAGAGATAATATGCCCCAGATAAACCACTTCTTTCAGCCAGAACTCGCACTTGGAAAACTTGGCATACAACTTGTATTCTCTCAGTTTATCAAGCACCAACCTGAGATGTTTCTCATGTTCTTCCTCATCCTCAGAGAAGACCAGAATGTTATCGAGATAGAGCAAGACAAACTCATGCTTGAATGGCGAGAAAATATAGTTCATCAATCGGCAAAAAGTCGGAGGAGCATTAGCCAGACCAAAAGACATGACCGTATACTCATACGAGCCAAAACTGGTCCTGAATGCCGTCTTCGGAATGTCTTCCTCGCGAATGCGAATCTGATGATAGCCCATTCTGAGATCAAGCTTGGAGAATACTTTAGCACCTTTCAGCTGTTCGAACAACTCATTTATGTTCGGAAGTGGATATTTTTTCTTGATTGTCTTCTTGTTCAATGGGCGGTAATCGACACACAGCCGGTCCGAACCATCTTTCTTCTTGACAAACAGAACACCACATCCCCACGGAGACGAGCTTGGTCTAATCAGACCCAAATGCTCCTGCTCGTCGAGTTGCCTCTTGAGTTCCGTCAACTCTTCTGGACCCAGCTTGTACGGCCGTTTACACACTGGCTCTGTGCCTGGCTCAAGCTCAATGACGAACTCCACTTCGCGGTGCGGAGGCATGCTTGGCAGCTCTTCAGGAAACACGTCTTGATATTCGCAGACTACTGGAACTTGCTCAATGGGAGTGATCTCACCCTTTTAATTCAAGGAGAACAAGCGGATTGTGTCATCGCGCGCCGCGAATATAATCACATCCTCCGAAGAGTGGGTCAGTTTCACTTCTTTAGCTTCACAATCAATTGATGCCTTGTTCATGGCCAACCAGTCCATACCAAGCATCAAATCAATGTCGAACTTGCCCAAGACAATCGGAGATGCCAGAAAAGCATAATTGCCCATTTTGACAGAAACATCTGGGACGAACAACTGAGAGCTCATCCGCATACCGGGAGACACAACTTGCAATGACTTGGGAAGGAACTCGGTCGCAAAATTATTACCAAATGCAAAGGGGTAAGACATGAAGGAATGCGAAGCACCAGAATCAAACAAGACTTTAGCAGGAATATCATTGACGGGGAGGTTACCCATGATCACATCTGATGAATTTTCTGCCTCAGCTGCATTCACCATGTTGACTCGAGCTGATCTGGGGTTGAACTTCACGATTGCGTTGCTTGGAGGCTTGCCTGGAGGAGGAGGCAGCAGACGGAGCTGAGAAGTGCATTTGTTGGCATAGTGACCCTTCTGTCCACATTTGTGACAAGTGACATCTGCTGGCTGTCGGAACTGAATCTGAGGAGGCCCTTGCTTCTGATGCTGGTATCTCTGCTGGAAGCCAGGGTTGGGTAGGTGGGAAGAACCACGTCCACCTGAGTGTTTCGGCTGCTGAGAGTGCCGAGGAGGAGGAGGAGAAACCCAAAACCTCTGTTGCTTCTGAACCACCTGAGTCGAGGAAGAACTGGAATCTCTGAAACGCTTCTTGGAGTTCTCCACCCTGAGCAAGGCTGCCTCTGCTCTGAGAGCTAAGTTGTAGAATATGTCAAACTCCTTAGGATCGTGCAAAGCAAGTGCTAACTGCAAATCCTCCTTTAAGCCACCCCTGAACTGATAGATCTTGCTCTTCTGATCCGGAACATCCTGCAGCACGTAACGGGCCAGCTCGTGGAACTCAACATTGTACTTGTACACAGAATTGCTGCCCTGCTTCAAACGCCTGAACTTCTCACGCATCTCCTCAACAAAGCTGGAAGGGATGTAGTGGGACCTGAAGTCACGACAAAACTCATCCCAAGTCATGGCCCTGCCACCTCTGGAGTCCTTAAGATGCTGCCACCAAATAGAAGCCTGCCCCTTCAACTGAAACGTTGCAAACTTGACATAGTCCTCCGGACGCACATTGCTACACTCGAAATGCTTGTTCATATCACGGATCCAATCTTCCGCATCAAACGGCTGGTCGCAAGAAGTGAACGTCTTAGGCTGGTTTGACAGGAACTGACCCAGACTGGCGAAGTGAATGCCACTTTGCTGGAAATTGCCCTGCTGATGATTTGCTCTCTCCTGGATCAACTGCAACAGCATCTGAGTGTTCGCATTAGTAGCTTCCATCACCGCCTGCCAGGCCTCTGCAGGAGGTGGCGGCGGCGGCGGAGGAGGAGGAGGTGGAGGCGGCATATCCTCACGTGCTGGGGTCTGACGAGTTGGTGGAGCCATCCTGAAGACGGACAGCATATTAGTCCACAGAATAATTGAAGATATTGCTGAATCAAAAGACAGAATATCTGAATAGAATTTATCATTGCACTCGAACAACATAGCAAGAGTGCATCCTCAAAGTAACAGACGACAAAATTCTGATAAGGGCCACTGCAAACAAGTGTGAGCTAAACTGCTCGGAACAAACATATGATCAAGATTTCCCCAAACCTCAATCAAGCGTCTGTAGGAAGATAGTCCTATAAGATACTACTAGATATCCCACCTAGTTCAACAAAACAAAGGGTGCGGCTTGCAATTAGCCAGAACAAACTTATGAGAAAGATTTCGTCCGATATTTTCATGGACATGATCGCACGGGCTCGATTTTACAGTAGCCATCAAGTGCAAGGCAGTGCACCCGACATACGAAGCGTCCCTGAGTCGTAGCAAGCTACAAGGACTCTTTAAGACACAACGTGTACCGCTGTAAGTCGACCGTGAACAAACGAATCCACTAGATGTCGAACCCCAACCTAACATCAAGCATTTGTTGGAAGATTGTCCTATAAGTAACTACTTGAATTCCCACCTATCAATTCCCGAAATAACTGGTCATGCAATCACGCACACGGATACAAGGAGTATTTCACACAACTCCTAAACTAACCCATCACCTGTATCACATCCTTCAACACACGACTAGCATCTCGGACCTTCATCTACAACAGATCCTCGTGATCACAACGATACAAAGTGTGGTAGTACCCCCGAACAATCTACACCAGTACTGGGGACATCGGGGTTATCTCACCACTTCCCGTATTGAAGCAATAACGAACACCCTCCGTTCTTAGATACTCAGAAATCTGAATGATGGCGATGTGCGCGATAATCCCTGGAGCTCAACTCCCCTGATACTTAGAGCAGATAGGAGGCACCATGACATGATTCCGTCACATCGAAATCATATAGATTTCACAAATACCCGCGTGATCCTAAAAAAAAATTTGAGCGAGAAAAGGAGTGGAGTTAAAGATTTCCTAATACGGGAACCTCACCAGAGCATAGAAGAGGAGAAAAAGTAAACCTACTCTCCGATATAACTAAGACTCAAAACATTTTCTAGACTCGACTCGGCCAAATACGATCACACAAAGGCTCCTATGGTCGTAAGGCTCTGATTACCACCTTGTAACAACCAAGACGCGGTCCTTTCCGATCTGGGGGTCGAGGCCCCCGAATAGGAAAGAAGCGCATCTAAGCGTTTCGCAAGCAAGTAACATAGCGCTATAATAATAAAAGTAGACAATTCGGGATTCAACTGTCTTCTTATTAAACTCAGAGTACAACACAGATACAATCAAGGTAGTTCCGATACGGACTACAAAACATGGAAAATGCCAAGACATGTAACAACCCAACATGAATGAATTGGAGCAAGGTAGAACACCACAACATCAATTAAGCACATACTTTGATCAAAATGACAAAACTACATAATCTGCCATAATCTACATCTTAGCTCTTTGGGAGCTGCATGCAACATAGCTACAGGTCTTCAAACATGACAAATAATATATGTGGTTGTTGACAACCAGGAACACTACAAGCACCAGCAAGAATCACAGCAAAAGGAATTAAACTCTAGAAGATACAAGGCCACAAACTTTCCCAAAACCATCAGATCTCACGGACATTAGTGAAAATTCCTGCACCTGAGTTTCTGTCTCTGTTCTAAAGCTTTTTGACAGAAATCAAAACACAACCTACTGGACTCCAAATGACTTGAAATTTGACAGGGAGTTTGACAAACACATCAGGTTCAAAATCCTAGCACTGATCTAAGGCCAGTTCTCAACAGAATGACCAGCACATCCTCATCTACAGGGGAAGAAAATGTTATCAGAATCCCAAACTTGGTGAAATTTCAGAGTTCACTAATCTTTTCAGCCACATGCCCACTTTGTCTAGGCATAGTTTGCACACACATAACACCAAGAGGTAATTGACACCACTATGGTGTAGAGCAAAACCCCTACTACTATCACACAAATACTCATGCCCTTGGGCTCCACCTATTCCATGGAATCAAAGACCCAACTTGCAACAAAACTGAATCTGCAACTCCATAAAACACCCTACTAAGACAACCACTTCCAAGGTAGAGTTCATGTGCACAATGGCAAAGTGACATGGGGGTTTGAACCCCATGTTTGTGTCATGCACATCAACAACACCAATGCTTGTCACAAGCCAACCCCACACACACAACATGCTCTCTCTCATATTAAACATGAGGAGGTGTTCAACTTGCAAAAAGGGGGAAGGTCCACACACACACATTTCAACACACTACCCCCCCCACACACAACCTATTGCAGTCAACAATTACTAGAACCTACTACAAAGAAGAATCTTCACATGCTATATCTACTCTTAACTAATACGTTCCTAGGATCATCTACTAAGAAGCATCACTATACCACACACTCACATGTGGCCAACCCCATGAGAATACACATACACCACTCCAATGAACACACACATGCACATACACTACCTTGCAAATATCTACACACTCTCATCTAGACACACATCCCCTTGCTTCTTACACACACTCAACATAAGTGCTCTCAAAATACATGCATGGTTTCCTATACAAGTTAAAGCATTAAGGTCAAGAACACTACTGCTAAGCCAAAACACCCACCTCACTTGCTATAGAGAAAGCCCACTTAAAACAGGAAATAAAATAGGAGCAATAAAAAGGAATGTAAAAAAAATAATGGGGAAGGGGGGGGTCGAACCCAGGATCCCCTGGATAAACCCCAAGGCCGAATCCACCCTGCTGCTTGCCAACTTTTAGACAGAACAGAGGGAATTGCCTGGTGATGTGGTGCAAACAAAGGGAAAAAATTAGAAAAAAAGGGGGATTGCGCCGCTGGGACTCGAACCCTGGATCTCACGAGGACAATCCCACGCACTTGCCACTGCGCTAAGCTACGACGTCTGATAGAGGGGAGAAACTGGAACATGTAAGCTACACTCCCAACTGACTTGCTATGCCGTGCGCGAAAACTTCTGCTCGCCGGCGACAGAGAAGACGCCGGGGCTCTCTGCTGCGTCACTGAGGCAACTCGGACACCTCCTCTACGCTACTGTCTGCTGCTGCTCAGCGCTAGCTCTCTCCACCTAGCTACATCACGAGCACGACAAGGCACAACACACGTCAAACTCCACTGTACTGCTCGGGACAGGGACGCCCGGCAACACAGCTCGCCGGTCGGACCTGAACCTGCTGTGGTTGCACGCTGCTACTAGCCGACAGCTACGCGGGGAGGGAGCCATGCTACCTGCGACACCGAAATCACAACAAACCCTACACGACCTGCTGCTGATCTACCGCTACGAACACCACCTGCACCTACTGCCAGCTACCTGCCAGAGAAGCACGGCGCACCACCACGGCGGATCCAAGACGGAACCGAGGAGGAAGAAGGTAGGGGAGGTGATCTGCTCACCTTGGAACGGAAGGAGGAACCGATCGGAGGAGGAGGAAGACCAGAGAGGAAGAAGGTTGGCGAAGATGACGCTCCTGGATGCAAAACCGAAGCAGAACAAAGGGGCTCCGGGTCCGCGGCGAAGACGGGCTCCTAGTCGAAGGTGAGGGCGCTCCTCGGCCTCACCGAGGACAAAAATGGGGCGCGTGCACCATCCTCGTGCCGCTGGACATGACCACCGGCGCTGCTCGACGGAAACGGCGGGGTAGACGGTGGCGTGACTGCTCTCTCTCTCTCTCTGCTAACTCCTACAGAGGCTTACCAGGGAGAGGGAAGAGGAAAGGAGGGAGGTGGCGGCGCTGGGGAGAAGGAGAGGGAACCCTAGGGAGGAGGAGGAGGACCGGGGCTCCTTATATCGTCTCGGGAGGCGAGCTTGGAACCACCAGATCAACGGGAAGGGAGATCGGTGGTGGAGCGCTGTTCGTACAACGTGACATCGAGGGAGGAAGACGACGTGTGACGAGCGGGCTGCTGGCGCGAGGGACTTAGGCCCGGGAGGAATTGGGCCTCAAACGCCAGGGCGAAAATAAAAAGGGATCTGGCCCTCTCATATATATAAATGCCACCACAGCAAATAATACACCAAGAAAAACTAAGGCCTTAGAAAAAAACAAATACCCCTGGGCACAAGGGATTTATGCCCAAATTTCTAAAATACCAAAATAATATTTTTACAACTAAAAAATAATTGTCAATCAGATTAAAATAATCTGAAAATAAAGGAGAAACCCCAAACGAGATAAGTATAAAAACCCCTCTGCTACATACCCATATACCAACCAAAATGCTCTAAAGGTGCAACATTTTTACAACAACATAGGAGCAAAAGGATTTGAACTTGGGAAAAAGAATAAATAAAAAGGTTTGGAACTACACAAGGGGGTTTGTATTTGATGCTAAGCACCACACCCTCATTGCTTCACACCACAACAACACCTATGCATCAACACATGAAATCACAATGTACATGACCACAAGATTAAAAGAAGCACATAATCATATGACCACATGCACCAACACCTAACACATGAAATGATATGATATGCTATGCATGCATGCATGAGAAGGAAATAGCAAGGAACACACATGCAAACATGGTACCAACTTAACATCATGATCTCTGACAAGGTGGTCCCACATGAAGTAGGTCCAAAAAGGGTAGGTTCTACACTTGGGGCATTACACTAGATCAGAGTCATATGAGTAGAATACATAAATATCACGAAGAAGAGCACGGTCCGACTACGGACGAAAGCAAGTCTATCTCAAATCCTCGTAATCACAGTGATACTAAGTATGGCAATACATCCAGAACTCTCTGCACCAGTACTGGGGAAGCCGGACTCCTCTCGCCACCACTAGCATTGAAGCAATTTCGAACATCCTTCGTCCTGAGATACTAAGAAATCTGAATGATAACGACGTCCTCAAGAATCCCCTAGAGCTCAACTCCCCGGAAGAAATCAAGTCAGACAGGAGGCACCAAGACAGAACTCCGTCGCATCGGCATCATATAGATTCCAAAAATATCCGCGTGATACTAAAAAAATTGAGTGATAAGAGGAGTAGAATTAAAATCTTACGTCAAGAATCCTCACCAGAGCATAGAAGAGGAGAAAAAAGAATCCTACTCTCCGATATATAACTAGACTCAAAGCAATTTTTCACTAGACTCGACTCGCAATCAAGGGGCTCCTAGGTCGGTACTGCTCTGATATCAACTTGTAACGCCCAAGCTGCGATCCTATCCTTATTTTGGCGCGAAGGCCTCGAAGGGGATAGAAACACATCTCGTCGTTTTGCAAGAATGGATATCTTTACAAGTACATGTACTGAATAGAAGAGAATATGGAATTGAGTTACAATCGCCACTAGTTACATCAGAGTCATAGCAGTAGAATACATAAATATCACGAAGAAGAGCAGGGTCCGACTACGGACAAAAACAAACGAGAAAAGAAAGACGTCCATCCTTGCTATCCCAGGCTGTCGGCCTGGAACCCATCCTAGATCAATGAAGAAGTAGAAGAAACTCCAAATGAACCATCAACGCGCTCACGTCAAATAAGCCTTCACCTATACCTGCAACTGGTGTTGTAGTAATCTGTGAGTCACAGGGGACTCAGCAATCTCATTTCCAAAGGTATCAAGACTAGCGAAGCATAATGGGTGAGGTATGGTTAAGTGGTGAGGCTGCAACAAGCGACTAAGCATTATTTAGTGGCTAACTTACGAGTACAAGAATAAAAGAGGGGGATGATCTACGCATAACGGACGTGAACTACTAATGATCAAATGAATGATCCTGAACACCTACTTACGTCAGACATAACCCCATTGTGTCCTAGATCGGAGAAGGAACTCACGAAGGAGACATTCACGGTTACTCACTCAGTTGGCATATTTTTATTAAATTAATTTCAAGTTATCTAGAACCGGATGTTAGTTTCCACGTTGCCACATAACCACGAGCACGGCTTTCCGAAAGATTTAACACTACAGGGGTGCTCCAACTAGTCCATCACAAACTACCACACGGTGGGACGGAATGACCTCGATCAGGGAAACCCGTGATCTCCTCGGATCCCTATTGGAAAAACCTCAACCTCGAGTTAGCTCAAAGCATCCTAGGAATCCCTCGCGCGAGACGTTCGAATAAGGTAAAACAAGTTCAGCAAGGCCGGCCGGCGTGTCGACGAACCCGATAGGAGCCGCGTATCTCAATCTCAGGACACGACCGGATGGAACTAGCTACGAGAACCAAACCTCGAGTTTCCTCACGGTTGCCCCGCAGGAAAACCATTTGGGACCAACACCATCAGCACTGCCCCCCCTGTATTATGTTGAATTACTCCTCGAGTGGCGCTAACTCCCTATGCTTTTTAGTATTAACAGAATTAATATGTTGGGCAAATATAGAACCAATGTTGGGCCTTGCCATATGAGCTTTAACCTAAAACGAGAATCCAGGGGGTCCCCATAACAACTCCAAACATGTTAGGAGCGCTCATTTATGGAACATAACACCGGTAGCCAAAACTAAGGGGCAAAGATGGAACAAAACACCAGGCTAGAAAGGTCGAGCCTTCCACCTTTTACCAAGTATATAGATGCATTAAATTAATTAGCAGTAATATGGTGATATAACAAGAAACCCATGTTATCGCATGGAAGCAACTGCACCTGTAACTAGCAACGCGAACACATGGTTAAGCAAGCAGTAACATAGCTAATCAGTGGTTTGCTAGGTCGTCAACAGGTTGAAGGTTTTCATGGCAATGTTGGGAGGCTGATATTTAACAGGTGGTAGGCAGCGAGACATAACGATAGAAACGATAAAACTAGCATGGCAATGATAGTAATGGTGTCTAGGGAAATGGTCATCTTGCCTGAGATCCCGCTTGAAAGAAGAATGTCTCGTGAAGCAGACGAACCGATGTAGTCGAACGTGTCCTCACTTCCCGACACGCTTGCGGAACTCTATCGAGACGAAGCAAACCGAAACAAGAATCAACACATGATATTCACCACGGCACATGCATGAGAAGATGCAACCCACATATGATGCATGATCAGTTGAATATATACAAGACATGACATGGCAATTCACAACAATCAAACACTACACATTAAGTGAAGTTCAATATGCAACAGGTTGCATATTGACGAAACTCCACATACGAATTATTTAGTTCTATCCCGATTAGGTACACGACAATATTAAATGTTGGTTAAACATGGCAAGAGGTGAAGCGTAAATAAGCTACTTATCTAAGCATTTTAAATGAGGTCGGAAACGACATATATCATCTCCGAGATGACCTCATACGTTAATTTAGATTTCTATCCAGATCTGAACTAACACGTTTTAATATTTGTTAAACAGAAAAATAAATAGGTTCACGTGATTCTACGTGTCGTTCCAATCAATTTACACATAGGGAACATCTCCAACGGAGCTACGGTTCCAAAGATACGGCCACAACAAGATATTATGGCATGAATGCAATATGTGTGCAACGACAGTCACAAGCATCCCAACCCAAGAAGGCAGCAACCTAATAAGAAACTACACGACATTCTAATCAAGTTTCATGTAGGACATGATCAAAATGGAGCAATGGTTCAACAACTATAAGCTAAACAAGAAATCACTACAATCTGCCCAAAACAGCAACATGGCATTTTCTACACCCCAAAACGACAACCTACATAAATCCAAAATGCACAAACAAGACATGAGGCAATAGTGGTCAAGATGCACTTCAACACCCTACTAATAACATCTAGCATGGAAGCATGGTTCACTAGGAAAAGAACTGACAAAATGGCATCTCACACACAGTTTCAGACTTAGTGAAAATATCAGTTTTTGACTGTGCAGTTTTTGATCTGAAGACATATTGACAGCAGCAAAACTATATGCTACAGGGCATCAAATGGCATGAAAATTAAAGGCATGCTAGAGAATCTAAAGGACTACAACTAAGTCCATTGCACCAACCTCAAAAGAGTTATAGATCACCAGAAAAACTCGTGCCAAGACAGCAACAAAATATAATAGATTTCAGACTTAAAAATATTTCAGCACCTCCAAATCAGCACTATTTTTCTAGCATGTCGAAAACAAGCAAACAACACCTAAACATGGATTTCTATTGCAACCAGAATTACTAGAGGCTAGCCTACACATCCAAGGGCATATCTGTAGTTGAGAACTCATGCATATCATGCACGGAATAAATTCCACGAAATAAACAAAAGGGCAACATAGCAAAATATCACACGCACTAACTTGCTCAAAAGCTAAAACTAAATGCATAGTTAAATTCTATGGATTTTTCTACCCCGAAAACATGTATAATATGAGGGGGTTGCAAAATAAAAAATATCGCCACACGTATATGCGAGAATATGTCCTACACACGACATAACCAACTAGCGACGGAACCTACATGCAAAAATGCAAACAACTACTCTAAAATACATGGCAAAGGGCCCTGAACAACATGAACATTTAAACTACGGGGTTTGAGCACTCCGGACACACACGAAAATAGCTACGGAATAATTAGCATATTAGGACAACACGCAAATCTAGGCATAGGGCGGGTCAAACCACTTCAAACATGCATGCAAGTTGTAAGATCATAATCTATGCAAAATTCTACACGACTTACATATATAATTCGTTCCGATTCGATGCACGGTTTGGAAACTACGGGCATTTGAAAATATAGCACTTTCCGGAAATATTAAATTGTCGGATAAATGGGAAAAACTAATGGGCCGAAACTGTTGGCGCAAATAGCTAAGATACGCCTAGGCGGGGGATAGAGGGGTCTCAGAGGCTGCTCACCTTGGGCCTCTTGGCCGACTCGGAGGGGACGACCTGGCCTGGGCCGGCTCAGTGAGGAGGCCAACAGCCTCCTCAGGCGAGTGGGCCTGGCCCGGGCGCTGGCCAGGCGCGGCCCATGGGCTGCAGCAAGCAGGTGGCGGGGCGCGGCCCACTAGTGCTATGGGAACGACGCGTTGGAGCAGGGCACGGGCTCCTAAAGTTCTATTCGAGCATGGAGGCCGGCGGCGATAGTCCTTCGGGGCTCCGGCGAGCGAGCCCATCGACGGGACCCAACGGGGAATGGGCAGATCTGGATCGGCAGCGCTCGATCCATCCATTTCCGGTGAGGACGAAGCTCTATGCGGCGAGCTGGGCGTCCATGGCGCCGGTGACATGTGGGGAGAGAGGGCGGGCGAGGTGAAGGGAGATGGGGAGCAGAGGAAAGGGAAGAGGAAGGAGGGGTCTGGCGGGCTCTAGCCGGCGCGACGGCTGCTCGCGGTTCCGGGGCAAGGCGGCGCGCGGCGTCGGCGAGCCGCGGGAGGAGGCTCTGCGTCGGACTCCATGGGTAGGAGCTCAGGGAGCCGGGGGTTGCGGTTGCCTCAGGCCCAGATGGGCTTGGGCGGGCTTAGAGTAGGCCCCGCGGGCCGGCGGCTGGAGGAGGGAGACACGGTGGAGGCGGCTAGGGTTAGGTGGGGCACGGATTTCGAGGCAGAGGTGGGAGAAGGCCATTTTTGGACGCGGGGTGTCCATTTATAGGCAATTGGGGCTAGGGTTTGCCAAATGGGGCGTTTTTGGACCCTCCGATCCCGATCGGACGCTCCGGAAATGCCTAAGGTTAGGTTAGACCGTGTAAGGTGGCTTAGGCGGAGATGAGAAGGAAATAGCGTGCCCGGGTGTAACACCCTATGTTTAGCTTTCGTGAGTAATTAACTTATTTCAAAAATTAGGACCAATTTTTTTTGTGAATGCTTGTGATGCTTTAAGTGACTTTTGTTTGCCTGCTTGCTTGTATTCATGTGGTTGCTCCCCAGTAATTCTTGCTATTCCTCAACTCACCTCCTTGATCATGATCTCCTGCCTAATGATCATGCCATGTGTTTAGGACCAGAAACTATCTTTACCAAATATTATTTTTACCAAAATGCATTTCTTTGAATTAAGCCTTCAAAACCCATGAGATGAGGTTTGTACTACCAGTCCTCAAATTAGGGAATTTATTTTGCACCAATTATTTTATTTAAAACCTATTATCAAAATGTCTTCCAAAAACCACCGTATTAATATTTTAAAAGTTATTTTATTATTTTATTTAAATGTCTTTCTCTCAGGCGAGAAATGGCCTCTTATGAAGGAAAGTTATTTTTATTGCTTTCAAAATATTTAGGAAATTTTAGGGAAACTCAGTGGATATATTTATTCCATATATATGAGTTTCAACACATGGTCATGTTCAAATTATTGGGCAAACCCCTCCAAAACCCTTCCTGCCAATTCAAGCTTTTGAAATATTTCTATAAGAAATATACTCAATAAATTCCTGTAAAATTCCAGCATATCACCTATGATATGTTTGATGATCTTGGCAAGTTTCACCTCAATCCAAGTTGATTTGACTCCCCTAATTATTCTAAAACCCTATCTGTCCAGATTCAAATTTCAAAAACTCTTCATTGTCAAGTGTCTCCAATTATGCTCAAATTTGGTGGACATGTTCTGATACTCCAATAATGCATCCACACCAAGTGGTGCATCAAGGAGAATAGAGGAACTTGTCCCAAGCCCCTCAAAACCCTCTCTGTTGGAGGAAAGGTAGCTTTGTACAGCAAGCGCTAGCTACACTTCCTTGCTTGAGCTGAAACTTTGCAGGAATGTAGTCCTTCCGTGCCTAAGACCGCTAGACATGATTTTACCCCTTTACCTCTCAGGTAGTTGCCCTCACCATTAGCCCTAAGTTTGCTGCTGCAAACTTAACCTTAGTCAACAACCATTCAAATCAACTCCGCTAGAGACCAAACTCCTCACTCATCTTCCAGATAGCATGCCCCACCTCCCAGACAACTTTGACTGGTCATTAGGGCCCTGTTGGCACTGGTGCCCGTGGTGTCCACCAATCTGGACTGCAATATGGGTGCTCTACACCTTCTTGCTTTCCTCCAGACCATTTCTTGTCGAACCAGCTTCTCTAAGCATGTCTCAACATCTTATTTTGACCGTTCCAAGCATCTCCATCTATCACCTAGCCTCCAAGCTCCGTGTGGGGTGTGTGGCATCCATGCACAAAGAGCTCGAGAGGGCTCCCGAGCTCTCCCTTCTCTTTCCCCCTCTCCATATGGTCTACCCGAGCCTCCCTTGCTTGTCTCTTCCCCAGAGCATCTACAGAGCGCCTCCCAGAGCAACGCCAAGCTTCTCCGTCCTCAAATGGCCGAATGCCCCCGCCGGCCATCTCCTGGGATCCAATCCAGGGGCGCTTCCCCTCTCCATTGAGGCTTCCTCAGCCACCAAAGGGCCCCGGGCCTCTCCTAATTCTTCCTCCCTCCTCCTCCTTCCCTCGGCTGAGGCTGCAGCCAAGGTCGCCGTCGGCCGACCACCGCGGCCAGGGCCTGCTCGCCCTCGTTCTGCCGGCGGGGATGGGATCCCAGGCCGGTGCGGCGCTCTTCCCGGAAGGTGCTGGCGGCCGGAGTGGCGCCAGCAACGTCCTGAACCGTCGGGAGAAAATGTCGGCGTGGTTGACTACCTCCCCATGGTTCTCCTCTGCCTGCGCGAGGTAGAGGAAGAACCTGGCGGGTAGGCCCCAACCGTTAGTGGCAGCGAGGTCGGGCCAGCCCGTAAGTGGAGGCGCACCTCCCTCTTGCCGCCTTCCCACTCGGAAGGCGTATTTCTTGAAGTGCGCCACCAACGTCTCAGCGTCCGCGCAGTCGGGCCGGCCCAGTGACTGTTCTGCGCCCTAAGCGCAGGATAGCCCCGAGTGATGAGCTCCTTTTCTTTTCTTTTCTGTTTTTGCTTAAACTTCAAGAATCCATTATAAATTCATTTTAGCTCCGGTTCTAATGATTCAAATTTCTACAGGTTCCTAAATTAAAAACCTATTCAAATACGTGCCTTGCACATTTTTCGAACCAACCTTTATGTGGTGTTTTTATTTAAATCCAAATCTGGATATTCCAAGCACCACCTTTGTAAATTCTTATAGGTTTCCAATCAACTCCAAATGGAGTGGATCCAAATTCCAGAGCCTTCTAATATCATGCCCTATTTTTGAAGCCTTGTTCAACATTTTTATCAGGCTTTATTATGTTGTATTAAATAAATAGCTTCCTATTGCTATTTATTCGATATTAGAAAATTCCTAGAATATTCATTTCAACTCCAAATCCAGTGAAACAACTTCCTAAATATTTCGAAAGTTGTTCTCTATTAAATGAGTGCCTCCACTCATTTTTATCATAATATTTTCTGTGGGCTTCATAAAGAATCCCCTACTCCTCCTTTCCTCCATTCAAAAATCCCTAATGATCCAAACCTCCAATGGCAAGCTTCAGGTATTTTTCTTATGACCAGAGAGGTCCAAGAAAAATACAACTTCTATTTTTGTAGCACTTTTGTTTCTGCGTGCTGTATGGCTTACCGTGGTTGTTTCCTACGGTAGTTGACGGGTAGAAGGAGTACTCGGAGTTGGAGCGGAAGACCTCGAAGACCCAAGGACTTATGTGAGAAAAGGCAAGCAGCCCTTTGACCATGTCTGAGCATATGTTATATTGCATGTTAAGATAACAAGTATTTCCGTTGCATATGATCATAAGTGCCGGTAAATCACTCAGGTGATTTTTACTTAAGGCTCCCCCGAAGCACATGCATTGAGCTTGATCCTACCCCTTTGAGGGTCACGCTATTATCATGTTGACAAGTAATGCTAGAGTATATAGCATGAGCATGTTGTTGGTTCAAACAAAGATTTATGAAAACCCATCGGGTGCCACTAATGCCCGAGGGTGATGATGAGTTAGGTGGCCACTTTTGGTGAAGTGGTGCACCGGGTATTTTGAGTGAGTGTGGTTTCGGAAATGGAATTAGATTTATGATGTGTCGACCATCCCAACCATACCAGTATGACCATGTTACCCCATATGGGATGGGGCTATGTTAATTACTCTGGTCAGTGCTAGCAAAGAGCCACATTACTACTGGCGGAAGTGATGTGTGGTCACTCTCGTGATGGGGCCGTGCCAGGTAGGATGACTATGTCATTTTTATGAGTTCTAGGCACACCGTTGGTCCCCGCATGGTTGATACTGTCCAGAGTCGGTGCTCGTAAGACGTACAACATGTGGGATGGGTACCAATCGAGTGGACCTCTTTGTCTAGTATCTTCAGGGGAAAGGCATTGTTCGGGTACTTACCTCGGGTATGTTATATACCACGAGTTGTGGATGACACGGAAGTTTCCTGGATCTCGTGGGTCCAGCGTACTACCTCTGCAGAGTGTAAAACTATTCGAATAGCCGTGTCCACGGTCAAGGATAGTTGGGTAATCCTGCTTAAACTACGTCCAGTTGGTTCTGCATAAACCAAGTGTGTGTGAGTTGTGTTGAAAAAGGAGTTATTATGATAGTAATGATATGACCAAATTTGGTGACTTGGCATATAGGGTGAACCCGGAAGGTTCAGCCCTCGACAGATATTTTGATATATGTAGCCTGTTCTTCAAAAGTAATTCTTTAACTTGATGCATACCTGTGATCAGGTTTATTTACCACCAAGAGACATCCACAAAAGATACATGTTATTGTTATCCTTCACCTTCATTGTTCATGTCATGGGCTATTTGCGAGTATAATCAAAAGTACTCATTGGCTTGCCACTGGTTATTTCATTGACCAGGTATAAAAGAACAGGATATGGTGAAGAGTAACTCGGTGACGTTCTTGCGAGCTAGGACGCTTTCGAGTCAGAATGTGTGTAGGTTAAGGATGATGTCATGGGTTCACGCTTTCAACCAATAATTCCGCTATTGGTCCAGTTTGGAGTGTTGGCCTTTAAGGCCCTACGTATGTAATACTCGACCGTAAGGATCATTTATTGTATCAAACAATATGTATGGATGTAAGACTCTTATCATTCAGTTTGTGTGTGTTCGGTGAGCATTGATCTCTAGATCACTGAGCACGATCATTTGGCGATCTCGACTGGTAAGTCGGGGTCCCCACACCGGCAACGTGATTTAAAACACCGAAACACGTCCAACGAATAACCGAAGAGGGTGCCGCTAAGGTCGACTGTTCGGGTACCAGACAGACTCCAATTGCGACGAAAATTGGCAGGCGACCTATCTATATCAAAATAAGACCGCACACCAAGTTTCATATCAATCCGCGAATATTTTCAATGCCCTTTTAAAAACAAGGTTTGACGATGCCGCGGGCGCGTGCGAGTGTGGTCGGGCTCAAAACGAGCAACGACGAGAACGGAGAGAACCAACAACTAATAACGGATGCAGGTTTTGAAAACTGGCGGCAACAAAGTTCAGATGCAATGCAGATGATGCGCATGATGTGATTATGTAAGCGACAGACATACGAACCACACGACGAGAACGGAATAAAAGGGGAATCTTTTGGAGCATCGGCCTCGGGGTGTCACATTCATCCTCAAGACTTGGGACCAAATTCCATTAGTAACCTTTGCTAGTTTCAAGTTTTGTGTGAAGCTTATCTGCAAATAGAACCCACCATGTTGTTGTTCCAGAAGTTTTTCTATCTGAACCGCCAGACAGAGTTTGTCCACGGACCTAGCTTAGAGCTAGGTGGAGTTAATATTCAACGGCGTCGCGAATGCGGGTTTCCGGTTGTCACATTACCTAGTCATCCCAAAGGATGGGCAAAGACTTGGTTCTATTGCCGCAACACTTCTCCATCCAACGAGAACCCTCTGCCAGGCTTTAGGGAAGATCGCCTACCTATGGACTTCGAGTTGCCCGAAGAGTTGACTGAAGAGGAGGAAGTCACATCCGTCCCTATCTTTGGAAAGCTGAGGGCCCTTACCACTAATGGTCTCAACGGGATGGATCTAATCCGCTGTTGGGTAGAATGGAGGATTCTGCCCTTAAGCTGTGGAAATGGTTTGATGTGCGAGTATGATGGCGAATTGAACCACCCCCAATTCTTTTACAATGTGAGGCTTTTGGAAAAAGACATTGTTGATATCATAAAGACACTATGTGGCGAGCCTATTGAAAATTGCTCCAAAATTGGGCTTAAACCCTTTTGCATCACCAACCCGGCTCTAGAGATAAACAACTCGGCTCCAAAATGTATCTTTTTCATATACTCATTCATGTTTCAAGTCTTGAGCCTTTCATCATGTTTAACCATAGGGATTCGGCGTTCTGGACCCAGAGAACCAAGACGATTGTCAAGAAGACAACAAAACCTAACTCCAAGACAAAAAAGAAGAAGAGCAAAGGCAAAGCTATAGTCGAAGAGTCATCCGTCGTTGGCGAGTCTCGGGCCATTGAGGAGGGGCCAGAGGTAAAATTTATCATCTTTATTGCTTCATTCTGACTTGCACTTATGCTTTACCGCCTTTGTTTACAGGATGATGACTATGAGAGCCAAGATGTAGATGTCGAGGTAATTTCCATTTCTTTCGACTCAACTTCTTCTCTCCCCAAGGCGGCCAGGCGAATTTATAAGAAAGTACCCATGTCTCACCCGGATGCTCATCTGGCCCAAATTTCCTTTTGAAGAAGGCGAGTTACACACGTAAATTTCATACTCGAAGCCATTCTCGAGACCTAGTGTCCTGCTTACCTAAAAGAACAATTGGTCGAAAATGACAAAGCGAGGTATGTTTCCTCAAGCATCCTTTCCTTCTTGTGTAAGATATTCTCGCAATTTATTCAATCCTTGAAACCTTGTTCATCAGGTCTCACCTCCTTCATCCGGCGACTCACCAATGTCGAAAGGATGCTCTTGAAAGTAGTGTTACAACTTCTGACTTGCCATAAAGACCCCGAAGACCAGCTTCTGCGAATGTCGATAGCGTTGTTTGGAGAGGGTTAGGACTTCGCTGATAAAATAGACTGGTCGTTGAATGAGGTATTTCTTCCCTTCTTCTTTGTGCTCGACGACCACTGCCACGATTACCGCTTTAGAATTGGCCGCGATGTACAGGATCATAGGCTATTTGTCAGTTGGAGCAGCCAATACATGCGGCTTAGCAATCTGTTGCTTCAAGGCTTCGAAATCTTCGTTGGCTTCATCCGTCCAAACAAAGCGATCAGTTTTCTTGAGCAGCTGATAAAGAGGGATGGCCTTCTTCCCAAGGCGACTTAAGAACCGACTTAGATCCGCAATGTGACCCGCCATGCGCTAAACTTGATTGATATTGACCGGCTTGCCTAGCGAAGTGATCGCTTCAATTTTATCCGGGTTAGATTCGATGCCTCGTTCTGACACCAGGAAACCCAATAGCTTTCCTGCGGGAACACCAAAAACACACTTGGTAGGGTTAAGTCTCATCTGGTACACACACAAATTGTCAAAAGTCTCATTGAGGTTCTCCAAAAGTGATTCGTTCTTCTGGGATCTGACCACGATATCGTCAACGTAGGCGTGAACATTGCACCCGATCTGGCTGTGCAGGAAATTCTGGATGCAACGTTGATAAGTCGCTCGCGCTCTCTTGATCCCGAACGGCATGGACACGTAACAAAAAGCTCCAAAGGGGGTTATGAATGACGTTTTCTTCTGATCCCCCACAGCCATCTTGATCTGGCGGTATCCTGAGTAAGCATCTAGGAAACACAATCGCTTGCAACCCACCGTAGAGTCAATGATTTGCTCAATGCAAGGGAGGGCGAAAGGGTCCTTTGGGCAGGCCCTGTTCAGGTCGGTGTAGTCCATACACATGCGGAAAGTGCCATTCTTCTTGAGCACCAAGACCGGGTTAGCCAACCATTCAGGATGGAAAACCTCAATGATGAACCCAGCGGCCAAAAGCCAGGCGACTTCCTCCCGAATTGCGCTACGTCGTTCTTCATTAAACCAACGAAGATACTGCCAAACCGGCTTTATTTTAGGGTCAATATTAAGATGGTGCTCAACGAATTCTCTCGGTACACCCGGCATGTCTGATGGCTTCCATGCGAAGATGTCCCGATTCTTATGGATGAATTTGATGCACACAGTTTCCTATTTGGGATCCAGACCCGTCCCAATGCTGAACTGCTTGGTTGGGTCGCCAAGCGTGAAATCTATCACCTTCTTGTCATCCGTCGGCTTAAACTTGAGGGGAGGCTCGAAGTCGATTGTGGGTCTCTTGAGTGGTGTCATATCTGCTGGGTCAACATTGGCTTGGTGAAACTTGAGCTCCTCGGCCGCGCAGGCCGACTCGGCATAAGCCGCGTCTCCTTCCTCACATTCTTGAGCTATCTTCCTATCCCCGTTGATCGTGATAGTCCCCTTAGGGCCAGGCATTTTGAGCTTGAGGTAAACATAACATGGCCGGGCCATGAACCGAGCGTAAGCCGGCCGTCCAAACAGCGCGTGGTAAGGGCTCTTGATCTTGACCACCTCAAACATGAGGGATTCGCTCATGTAATTGGACTCCGTGCCAAAAGCTACGTTAAGTTTGATTCGGCCAACAGGGTATGCCGACTTACCCGGAACAATGCCATGAAAGACCGTGTAGGATGGCATGAAGTCGCTTTCTGAGAAATTCATCCGCCGAAAGGTATCGAAATATAAGATGTTAATGCTGCTACCGCCATCCATAAGGACTTCGGAAAGGGTGTAACCCTCGACCTGGGAGCCACAACCAAAACCAAGTCGAAGGTATTATCAACCCGGGGCGGCTGATTCTCCCTACTCCAGATAACGGGTTGTTCAGACCAATTGAGGTACCTAGGGAGCACCGGCTCAACCACGCTAAAAGCTCTGTGTTTCACCTTTCGGTCCCGTTTGCAAGTGCTGGTGGTGAACACGTGATATTGCCCACTATTCAGCTGCTTAGGATTATTCTGAAAGCTACCATTGTCATCCTGCCGCAGGGGATCACCTTGCGGGGGCGGTTGCTGAAACACGCCCTGTGTGTTGTACCACTGATTGTTGTGAACGTGGTACAGCCCGGCATTGTACTGTGACCCGCCCTGCGGGCTCGGGTTAGGAAACCCACCGAACGGGCTTCGGTGTGATCCGGGCGTGCCAAACTGTTCCTGATGTCCTCCTTGGTTACCTCCTTGACCTTTTTTGAGCGCCTCAGCTCGGAACTCCTACATCACAGAGCAATCCTCGCAAGAGTGGGTGGACGGACCTTCGGCTGTGGCGTGTTGTGGGCAAGGGCCTTTGAGCATCTCGTGATAGTTGCATGGTTTCTTCCCGCTAAAGCCCCTTTTCCTGTGGCGTTGGTTCCCGTTGACAGCGTTAGTGTTAGCGACGAAGCCCGTGATGCCTTCCTGCTGCCTCCTTTAACTTTGTCTCGCGTGGTTGTGGTTTCTCCGCCGTTGGAATTGGGAGTGGCCTTTTGACGACTCGCCTCTCCTGGCGGTGCTAACTTTGTCGTCATCTTCCCCGGGATCTTCAGTGTCATTTGACTCGGCGTACCTGGTCAGGGTGTCCATCAACTCGCCCATGTCTTGCACCTTACGTTTGAGTCGCCGAAGCTTCAGCACCAAAGGCTCGTAATGACAATTTTTCTCCAGAATTAGCACGGCCTAGGCCACCGAGATGCCATCTAATGAATGGATGACTTCTGCAACTCGCCGCGTCCAATGATGGGCCAACTCAGCTGGGCGTTGCATGCAGTGCTGTAGGTTAATGATGGTCATCGGGTGCTTACAGGTTCCTCGGAAACTTTTGACGAAGCGTTCCTTCAACTCGGCCCAGGTGTTGATGGAATTGGGCGCCAAGTTCTTCAGCCTTGTGCGCGCCGTTCCTTCGAGCATCATGGTGAAATACTTAGCACAGACTGCCTCGTTCACGTCGAGCATATACATTGCAAGCTCGTAACTTTCGATCCACGACCCTGGCTCGAGATCTGGTGTGTAATTGGGTACCTTTCGCGGTCCTTTGAAATCTTTCGGCATACGCTCGTTGCGAAGTGCGGGCGTTAGACAGGGCACCCCGACGTGCCTGCCGCCTGACTCGATCAACGTGGGAGGAGGCAGGGTGTAAGCCGGATAGCCTTGACCCGCCACATTTGTCGTTTCCATCAAGCGGGCGACTCGCGCCGCATCCACAAGATCTTGAGCCCGTCTATCGGGCATCCCGGGCGGATTGGTCTGCGGTAAGCGCCGTTGGTCGCTGGTCACCGCAGTCAGGTCATCATGGCGACTCCTGGTGTGACTCGCCTCGGGCGTGGAGTGTAGCCGCTCGCGGCTATGTGAATATTGCGCATGTTGTACCATCGTCGTTTTCAGCATCTCGATGGCATTTCTCGCCTCCACCTCAGCCGGGGAGTTTCCATGAGTTGGGAGAGATTCCAGGTGGCGGGTTGCCGCCAACACATTATCCACGGGGTTCGAGAAGTGACCCCGTGGTGTTTGGAAACGGGGTGCACGAGCCTCCGTTGGCTGAGGCGGCTGCGGGTTAAGTGGTGGCCTAGCCGGATCACCTCCTGGGGCGGCCTGCCAAGGACGATTGGGTTCCATCCCGGGGGTATGCGGGCTCTCTAAGAGGCGAGTTGGGTTTAGATTGGCCGGAGAGCGGCCATGATGTCTCCTCTGGTGGATCACATCGGAGGCACGCTGCTGTCCCTGAAGCCGCTAGCCTTCAGTATACAAACATTCTGTCTGTGTGGCGATCTGAACCTGCTGTGTTGCCATCCTGGAGGCTTCCGCTTCTACGTCCCGCTGAATCTTGGCCATCTCCACCCTTAGTTTCTTTAGTTCGGCGTTGACCGTTTCCTGATTCTCTGCCATCACAGTGACTGCCATGAGCTTGGTTGTCTGTGCTGCCAGGTCTGCCATGGCTTGAGCCCGAGTCTTCCCCGACCCGCCAGCTTCATTGTTGCCTGCCGGGTTTGGTTGAGGCGGCACTGCCCCCGCCATGTAGATGGCGACTTGTTGGTGCATCCCCTCAAAGTCCTCAGAGGTTACTGCCTATGGTAACCCTCCGAGCTGTCCCTCGTGGAGAGGGTAGATTGAATCTGTGTCGCCCATGGATGACTCGCCATCCGAGTTGACGGGTGTGATCTCCTGGATTACCGACCCGTCCGGTAGGTCGGTTCCCTGCGTCAAACCAAAGAAAACGTGGCGTCCCGTGACCTGATGTTTGGTGGTATGGGCGTACCGGGCCAGCTCGACAATGTCGGTGAAGGTGTTCGACTCAGGTACGGGTGCCCCAATCTTGCCGATGAAAACGCGGATCTTGCCGAAGGGGACCCTGTATCCAGCTTCGATTGAATCGACCTCTGGTCCCCACTGCGAGTTGTCGATGTAGTATTTTCCACGGCGGCTCTGCGTCATGATGCCGAACGCGTAGCTTCCTGACCCTGGAAGGGCTCCCTTTGAGAACTCAACTCCACCGTGCGCGGGCCCCACGGTGGGCGCCAACTGTCGTGGCTTTGTCATGGTAGGTGTTTTCGTGAAAGGACTTAGTGAAGGAGCCATTGCACCTTGGTGGCGACTCAAAGGGGGTGAGCGGAAGAGAGACTCAGATTTACCCAGGTTCGGCCCCTCGTGTGGAGGTAAAAGCCTACGTCCTGCTTTGTGTATATTGACGGTGGATTCAATTACAAGGAGGGCATACAACGCCTGACCTAGCCGTCGATGATTTGTAACCGGATCTATCTGCCCCAGAGGCTCGCCTTTATATACACGTCGAGGCCCTAGGTTTTCCAAAGTCGTGGCCACGTTACAAATTGTGGCCTTCCATATCTCTAAGTCGCCGTGTTTGCCAAGCCAGAGAGACTCCTCGGCGACTTATCCTGTTCATTAATCCTGAACCGCCATCCGGCTCATGGACCCTGGCGGCCTTCTGGCAAAGATCTCTTAACACGCCCTAGGCCTGGGCCAAGACTTATATTGACTACGCATGTATGAGTCGCTACTTTCCTGACCCGGCCCAATAGGGTGGGTCATACCGCAGGTAATATCCCCAACGGTGGCCACTTTTGGTGAAGTGGTGCATAGTGTAATTTGTATGTGTATGGTTTCGGAAATGGGATTAGATTTATGATGTGTTGACCGTCCCAGCCTTAGATGTGCAACCACGTTACCCCTTTATGGGACGGGGCTTTGTTTATTACTCTGGTCGGTGCTAGCAAAGAGCTGCATTACTAGTGGTGGGAGTGATGTCTGGTCACTCTCGTCATGGGGTCGTGCCAGGTAGGAGGACTATGCCGTTTTTACGTGTTCCGGGCACACCATTGGTCCCCGCATGGTTGCTACTGTCCTGAGTCGGTGCTCGTAATACATACAACATGTTTGCTCGGTACTAATCGAGTGGATCTCTTTGTCTAGTATCGTCAGGGGAAAGGCGTTGATCGGGTACTTACCTCGGGTGTGTTATATACAACGAGTCATGGATGACACAGAAGTTTCCCGGATCTCGTGGGTATAGCGTACAACCTCTACAGAGTGTAAAAATATTCGAATAGCCGTGACCACGGTCAAAGACAGTTGGTGGTGCTGCTTAAACTACGTCCAGTCATTTCCGCATAAACCAAGTGTGTGTGTGTTTAATAGTATTAATATGAAAGAGTTGATATGACCAAGTTTGGTGACTTGGCATATCGGGTGAACCCAGAGTGTTCAGCCCTTAACAGATATATTGATATGTGTAACCTGTTCTTCTAAACACATCTAGCTTATGTTGCATATCTATGAACATGTTTATTTACAGTTAAGTTGATATCCACCAAAGCTGCATATCACTTGTTCTTCTACCAATTGCATTTTTCATATCATGGGCAGTTTGCGAGTAAATTCAAAGTACTTGTTGGCTTGCCACTGGTTATATTATTGACCAGACATGGAAGGACCGGAGTTTGGAGAAGAGTACGTCTTCGGAGACGGGCCTGCGAACTAGGATGCTTCCCAGTGTGAATGCCTGTTGGTGTAGGCTGATGGCATGGGCACTCGCTTAGCCCTAAGAATTCTGCTACTAGTTGTATCAGTGTGATTTGGCCTTATAGGCCCTACCTTTTGAACTTGACCATTCCGTCATGTGTTGTAATAATTTGGTACCTGGATGTAAGACTCTTAATATTCAGCACTGATCTCTAGGATCACTGAACATGATCATTCGATGACCTCAACTAGAAAGTCGGGGTCCCCATAGAGCTGGTATCAGAGCCATCCTGACTGTGGGAAGCCTTAGGTAGCATGGATGATAGCCAAGATGATTAGTACACTCAACCTTTACACTTGAGATTTTTGCACCCACCAAAAACTTTCTAACTATCTCCTACAACCTTGTAGATGGCCGTCGTACCTGAGATGCTTCTGGAGACGGGCTTTCCCCTACTTTTGGGGGATAGCCTCGAGAAGTGTCAAGTACGCCGCACGCCCATCTTCCTCTACCACGAGCACTGGGTCAACGACGACACCAAGGAATATCACGTGGACGTGATAGTGAAGGCTAACGACCCCCCAACTAGTTGGTTCTTTGAAGAACCACAAATGGAGGACCTGATGTTGGCAGTGGAGATAGCCGCACGAGAGGCGCTCGTGCGTCTCCATGAGATCCTTCCCGAGATAGCTCACGGGCCAGCTACTTGTCATCTGCCTTTTATTAAGGACGAGATTGACGGGAGTTGGACACTCAACCCATCTTTAGAGGACGGGACACCACTAAGGTTTAGACCTACTTCAGCCTCTCCTCCGACACTTTGACTCACCTTCTGGTCAAGGAGTCGATGAAGCTTCGCCAAGAACTGCACCAAGTCAAGGACTTACTTCACTTGGAGAAGATGAAGACGTGCAAGGTCATGAAGGAAGGAGCACCCGGAGGGCAGTCAACCATTGCCTTCCGAGGAGGAGTACCACCGCTTCAGGCCACTCCTATTCCGAGGAAGAGTACACTTAGCTCCTCACTGCTTCACCAACTAAGAGACGCCGTGATGGACCCCATCCATCTCCCACACCCCTGAAGGAGGAAAGTACCGATGAAGATGAAGACGAAGACCCTATAGAACCTGCCTACGAGACCGAGCATTCCGCCGCTTAGGAGTATGACTTAGGCAATTAGGAGTCTTCCCCAAGCGTAGTGAGTCCATGTATCGGCTCATGTGAACCATGTGTGTTGTGTGAACATGTACAATGCAAGCCGCACTTCTGCCTTAGGCAGCTTGTAGGCGAGTACATCACTTGTTTTAAATTTAATGCATTCGCCTTTTCCAAAAACCTTTGTTTAAAAATCTCACACTAGCACGACACCAACCCCCTTATTAGAGCATCATTCCTTATGATCCACGGCCAATTCGGCAGATTGACCTGTCTACTCCCCCGACAGGATGGTGATTTCAACTCACACCAGCACCTTCGCAAACCCAACTCTGCCTCTTCTGGCCAGCAGCAGGGAATCGGAGGGGACACTCAAGCTGGAGATCACCACGAGCAGCAGCCAGGCAATATTCCACCACCACCGCCTCCTCCGAAAAGCTTGACTATGGCTCAGTTCCTCCAATCTCTCCGAGAGGAACGCCAAGCCAATAATGCTTCCATCCAAAAGCTGGTTCAAGTCCTGGTGAACAATCCACCGCAAAACGGAAATGGAAACGGTCGCTCTACTCTATCTGAGTTTATGCGGACTACACCTCCTATATTCACGGACACGATTGAACCATTGGAAGCCGATGACTAGATCCGCACTATCGAAGACCTCAGAACACTGGTCAAGTGCACCGATGATCGCGAGAAAGTCCTTTATGCTTCTGACTGTCTCGAAGGCACGACCAGATCTTGGTGGGACGGGTTCCAGATCATGCGAGTAGGGCCAGTTATCACTTGGGCAATCTTCAAGGAAGGATTCTGCGCTGCTCGCATTCCTCCCAGAATGATGACCATTAAGAAGCGGGAATTCCGAGCTTTAAGTCAAGGCAGTGGAACCGTCAAGGAGTATGTGCAGAAGTTTAACCTCCTGTCGTGATATGCACCAGAGGACGTCAACACTGAGGCCGCAAAAGTGGAACGCTTTATGGAAGGACTGCAGCAGTCACTCTAGCAACTGGTAGTTTCTGAATGCGGGACCTTATGCGATCTGGTTAACAAGGCCCTCATGTTGGAGGATAAGAGTTGTGCAATGGACGACACCCGTAATCGCAAGCTGATGGGTAGTGGAGGACCCAGTAATCCGAAGCCACGCCCATGGCAGTCATCTCCAGCAAGACCCAGTTATCAGCAGCAGCAGTATGAGGCTCCAACATTCCACCAGAACTACTAGCCTCAGCAGCAAGTCAGCACCAAGCCAGCATTCAACCCACCGAACAATAGTGGAGTCAAGACCAACATCACGGGATAGGTTACATGTTTTGGATGTGGAAAAACTGGGCACCATTCCATGCAATGCCCCAACAAGAAGCCCGACGCACCACGCCCCAATGCGCCAAATCAAGGTCAATGAGCACCAGGAAGGAACCAAGCTCCCCGCAATCAGCAGTACCACAGCAGGGGACGTATTAATCACATCTCCGCACAAGAGGCACAGGACGACCCGGACTGCTTTCTGGGTATGTTCCTCGTCAACTCCACCCCAGCAACAATATTGTTTGATTGTGGTGCTTCACATTCTTTTGTTACTCATAAGTTTGCGAAAAATGTGGTTTGAAGCCTACGCTACTTAACACGCAAATGGCAGTACATACCCCGGGAGTAGTGCTAAGGACCAACCTAAGATGTAGAGTAGTCGGGATCAATATTAATGGGATAAGCTTCTCAGCAGATCTCATCGTCATTAAGCCGCAAGGTTTAGAAGTACTCCTTGGAATGGATTGGTTGGCCAAACACCAGAGAATCTTGGACTGTGCCAACATGACTATTACCATGACAAGCGACCAAGGGGTCAAAGTCAAGTATGTCTCTGAGCCTGTATCCGCTCGAGTCCCGCAGGTTAATAGCCTATCGGGAGAAGAGGTGGACCAAGTGCCGATAGTCTGTGAATACCCGGACGTCTTTCCTGATCAGCTACCAGGGATGCCTCCCGATTGAGACATCGCGTTCATCATTGAGCTCATGCCCGGGTCGAGGCCTATCTATAAGAAGCCTTATAGGATGGGATCCGAAGAGCCAGCAGAGCGGAAGAAGCAGCTGGATGAGTAACTCAGGAAGGGATTCATTCGTTTGAGTGCATCACCATGGGGATCACCTATTCTGCTCGTGTCCAAGAAGGATGGGACTATCAGACTCTACGTCGATTACCGTTCTCTCAATGAAGTCACGATCAAGAATAAGTACCCACTCCCCAAGATTAAAGACTTGTTTGACCAGTTAAATGGAGCCAAGATATTTTCCAAGATCGATCTTAGATCTGGATATTACCAACTGAAGATCCGACCTGAAGACATACCCAAGACTACATTCATGACCCGGCACGGTCTATACGAGTGCACTATCATATCATTTGGGTTGACGAATACCCTGATGACCCACAAGTGTAGGGGATCTATCATAGTCCTTTCGATAAGTAAGAGTGTCGAACCAAACGAGGAGCAGAAGGAATTGACAAGTGGTTTTCAGCAAGGTATTCTGTGCAGGCACCGAAATTATCGGTAACAGATAGTTGTGTGAAAAGATAATTCGTAGCGAGTAGCAAGTAACAATAGTAACAAAGGTGCATCAAGATGGCCCAATCCCTTTTGTAGCAAGGGACAAGCCTGGACGAACTCTTATGTGAGGGAAAGCGCTCCCGAGGACACATGGGAATTTCTGTCAAGCTAGTTTTCGTCATGTTCATATGATTCGCGTTCGCTACTTTGATAGTTTGATATGTGGGTGGAGCGGTGCTTGGGTGCTGTCCTTACTTGGAAAAACCTCCCACTTATGATTAACCCCTCTCGCAAGCATCCGCAACTACAAAAGAAGAATTAAGACAAAGTCTAACCATAGCATTAAACTAGTGGATCCAAATCATCCCCTTACGAAGCAACGCATAAACTAGGGTTTAAGCTTCTGTCACTCTAACAACCCATCATCTACTTATTACTTCCCAATGCCTTCCTCTAGGTCCAAATAATGGTGAAGTGTCATGTAGTCGACGTTCACATAACACCACTAGAGGAAAGACAACATACATCGCATCAAAATATAGAACGAATACCAAATTCACATGACTACTTATAGCCAGACTTATCCCATGTCCTCAGGAACAAAAGTGACTACTCACAAAGCATAATTATGTTCATGACCAGAGAGGTATTGAATAGAATTAAGGATCTAAACATATGATCTTCCACCGAGTAATCAAACTAGCATCAACTACAAAGAGTAATTAACACTACTAGCAACCTTACAAGTACCAATCGGAGTCGTGAGACGGAGATTGGGTACAAGAGATCAACTAGGGTTTGGAGATGAGATGGTGATGATGAAGATGAGTTCCCTCCGATGAGAGGTGTGTTGGTAATGATGATGGCGACGATTTCCCCCTCCGGGAGGGAAGTTTCCCCGGCAGGACGGCCCTCCGGAGCTCTAGATTGGTTCTGCTCAAGTTCCGCCTCGTGGCGGCGGCGATTCCTCCCGAAAGCCTCCTCCTTATTTTTTTGGGATGAAACCCTCCTTATAGCAGAAGATGGGAGACGGAGGGGCAACAGGGGGCCCACAAGCCACCCACGCACGGCTAGGGGGTGGGCCGCGCCTGGCAGGCTTGTGGCCTCCTCGTGGCTCCGCTCCAGTACTTCTTCCGCCGAGTATTTTTTATAAAATCCAAATTTATTCCTCATTGATTTTCACGGATTTTGGAGTTGTCCAAAATAGGTATCTCAAACTTGCTCCTTTTCCAGCCCAGAATTCCAGCTGTCGGCATTCTCCCTCTTCGTGTAAACCTTATAAAATAAGAGAGAAAAGGCATAAGTATTGTACCGTAATGTGTAATAACAGCCCATAAAGCGATAAAGTCGACATAAAAGCATGATATAAAATGGACGTATCAACTCCCCCAAGCTTAGACCTCGCTTGTCCTCAAGCGGAAGCCGAGATAAATAAATATGCCCACATGTTTAGATATAGAGGTGTCGATAAAACAAAATACGGACATGCACGCATCATGATCATATTTAGAACAACAATAGCGTCATATAATCTCTTATGCTAAAGTGACAATTCCTTCACAAAGTATAGTATGGATCAAGAACCTTATTGAGAATTAACAACCAATAGCCTTTAGTCATTGAAGCAATTGCAATTTATTATAACATTGGAAAGAGTCAAATAAGAGCTTGTAAAGCAAATCCACATACTCAATCATCTTTTAGTCTTCTACAATTGCTAAAAATCACGTGGTACTCATGAGATCAAAGTTTTAGTTGGACACAAAGAAAGATCGGGACTTATAGTTTCACCTCCCAACTATTTACCTCAAGGGTAATGTCAACAATAATAACTCGTGAATACTTACTTCCAAGTTGACATATGAATATAGACCTTTCCCTAGCACATGACGCTAGCCAAGATAATGGAGAAATAAGGAATTGGTGTTGATCACCACGACTCTTTTAACGATAAAAAGTAAATGTACAAGATAGGCCCTTCGCAGAGGGAAGCAGAGGTTGTCATGCGCTTTTGAGGTTTGGACGTGTGACCTCTTAATGTGAAGGAACATCACTTTATATTGCCTCCTGTGATAAAGTACTTTATTATGCAGTTTGTCGCTTTTATGTCTTCCTCATCATCGGTTCGTACAAAGCTTATTTTCCACACACTAATAGATCATACACATTTAGGGAGCCATTTTTATTGCTTGCACCGATGACAACTTACTTGAGGGATCTTATTCAATCCATAGGTAGGTATGGTGGACTCTCGTGGCAAAACTAGGTTGAAGGTTTATGGATGCACAAGTAGTATCTCTACTTAGTGCGGAAGTTTTGGCTGACATGAGGTGGAAGCAAGCGTCATATGCTAAGGGATCTCTAGTCATATAACATTGTTCGGAACCAAGCAAGCATAATTCATTATGTTGTCTTCCTTGTCCAACATCTACTTCTAAGCATGTAATAGTTTAATGAGTGTTCACAATCATTGACGGTGCCAAAGATGATATATTTATACGTGAACATCTCTTTCTTTATTACTTCCTATTAATTGCAACAATGGCCAAGGTCTACGTTTATCCACCCACAACAAGTTTCAATCAACATTCTTTTTATATGTGAAGCCATCACTTCCCATAAGATCATTACATGATCATTCATGCTTTTGTTCTTTTATTATTCTTTTCTTTAGATCATGGCATGAAGCAAGGCCCTTAACTAAAACAATCTTTATTATATGACTCACGAACTCGAATACATTGGGGGTAACACAAAGCTAAACTCAAGCCTAGATCATACTAAGAACTTTATTCTACTAGAAAAATATATAACCAAAAAGGATCGAACTAAGAAAAAGGTAAAGGCAAAAGATGTGATGGTGATACGATACCGGGATAACTCCCCCAAGCTTGGTACAAGCCAAGAGGAGTGCCCATACCCGTTCTTAATTGTCTTCCTTCGAAGGTGTTGGTGGTGGAGTTGTTGCAATCTCGGGTTGATTCTTCGTCTTCCAAGGCATCGGTGCTCCATCATGGAAAGATGATCGAGTCTCCGGAATCCTCAAATTTGCAGCCAACCGTATTGATTTAAATCTATACTCATACTCACAGTTTTGGTTCTACAGGTCGTAGATCTGGGCTTGGAGGTGATCAATTCCATCATAGAGCCCGGAGAGGTGCTTCCCGATGTCATTGGCATCAATATTGTGTTTGTTGGTGAACTCCATGATCATCATGTGGTTGGCGTTGAGTCCGCGTTCCACCATCCCTTGGCACTTGAAGACTTGCTGCTCCATTGTTTCGAGCCTCGCCTCCATGCTTCCGGTCTTCTTGGGCCCCTCAACATCACGGATGTGCAGCACACCCTCATGCATCTCGATAGATTAAGGGTGTTATAGCCCTTCCGCGAGGTAGGGATTGATGACTTTCTCGAAGAACTTGTCCTTCAGAACTGTTGGGGACGCCATAGCGATCTAGATCTGTGTGCACGGCAGCTCGAAACGAAAACAGAGGATATTTGCGTGATACGAGGGTCAGACCTTTCGAGAGAATATATAATGAATTTTTCCCAACCAAAAAGGAGTATTCCACAAGAAAACGGAGTCCGAGAGGCACACGAGGTGCTCACAAGCCCCCCAGGGGCGGCCAGGGGGTAGGTCGCGCGTGGCAGGCTTGTCGCCTCCTCGTGCGCTTTCTGGACTACTTTTAATTTTTCTGTTTTTCTAAAAATTCCAAAACGGAAAAAATTGCTACTGGAAAAGTTTTGGAGTCGGTTTACTTACTCAATCACATACCTCTTCGTTTTTGGAGTCTGAAACAGGCTGATAAATATCCCTTATGTACTCCTCCGGAGTTATGGTATTAATAATATTGCTTTCAACATTTATGGCAGTACGTGAGATATAATGTTTGATTCTTTCCCCATTTAGAACTCTCGGAAAATTACCTCCCGTGTTGTTGATCTTTATGGCACTAGAACGATATACTTCCTCAACAATGTAAGGACCTTCTCATTTAGAGAGAAGCTTGCTTGCAAAAAATCTTAAACGAGAATTGTATAGCAAGACATAATCACCTATATTGAACTCACGTTTTTGTATCCTTTTATCATGCCACCTCTTAACTTTTTCTTTAAACAAGTTGGCATTTTCATATGCCTGAGTTCTCCATTCATCAAGTGAGCTAATATCGAATAACCTCTTCTCACCAGCAAGTTTGAAATCAAAGTTGAGCTCTTTGATTGCCCAATAAGACTTATGATATAGCTCAAGAGGTAAATGGCATGCTTTACCGTAAACCATTTTGTACGGAACATGCCCTTGGGATTCTTATAAGCAGTTCTATAAGCCCATAGTTCATCATCAAGCTTCTTAGAGCAATTCTTTCCAGACCTATTAATAGTCTTTTGCAGAATTAGTTTAATTTCTCTATTACTTAGCTCTACTTGACCACTGGACTGAGGATGATAGGGACATGCAATTCTATGGTTGATGTCATACTTAGCAAGCGTTTTACGGAAAGCACCATGAATAAAATGTGAACTACCATCAGTCATTAAATATCTAGGGACTCCAAATCTAGGGAAAATAACTTCTTTAAGCGTCCTAATAGAGGCGTTATGATCAGCACTACTAGTTGGGATAGCTTCTACCCACTTGGTAACGTAATCAACAGCAACTAGAATATGAGTATACCCGTTATACTTTGGAAAACGTCCCATATAATCAAAACTACAAACATCAAATGGTTCAATGACAAGTGAATAATTCATAGGCATTTCCTGACGTTTACAGATATTACCTATTCTTTGACATTCATCACAAGAAAAGACAAACTTACGGGCATCCTTGAAGAGAGTAGGCCAATAGAAACCGGATTGCAATACCTTGTGTGTAGTTCTATCTCCCGCATGGTGTCCTCTGTAAGCCTCGGAGTGACACTTCTGTAGGATCTGTCCCTGTTCCTGCTCAGGTACACAACGTCAAATAACACCATCTACTTCTTCTTTTTAAAGGTGAGGATCATCCCAAAAGTAATGCCTCAAATAAAAGAAGAATTTCTTCTTTTGTTGGTATGTGAAACTAGGTGGTAAATACTTAGCAACAATATAATTTGCATAATCAGCATACCATGGTGTACTACAACATTAATGAGATTCAATTGCTCATCAGGAAGGCTATCATCAATAGGTTGTGGGTCATCAAGAACATTCTGCAACCTAGACAAGTTATCTGCTAGGGGGTTCTCACCACCCTTCCTATCAACAACATGCAAATCAAATTCTTGTACCAACAGAACCCATCTGATAAGTCTAGGTTTAGCATCTTTCTTTTCCATGAGATACTTAATAGCAGCATGATCAGTGTGAATAGTAACCTTGGAATCAACAATATAAGATGTGAACTTTTCACATGCAAACACGACTGCTAAAAATTCCATTTCAGTAGTAGCATAGTTTCTTTGGGCACTGTCTAGAGTTTTACTAGCATAATGAATAACATTCAATTTCTTGTCAACTCTTTGTCCTAGAATAGCACCAACAACATAATCACTAGCACCACAAATAATTTCAAAAGGTAGGTTCCAATCTGGTGGTTGAACAATAGGTGCAGTTATCAAGGCCTTCTTAAGTATTTTAAATGCTTCCTCACAATAATCGTCAAAAACAAAAGGAATATCTCTTTGCAAGAGATTGGTAAGAGGCCTAGAAATCTTAGAGAAGTCCTTAATGAGCCTTCTATAGAAACCAGCATGACCAAGGAAACTTCTTATACCTTTAATGTCTGTAGGGCATGGCATTTTCTCAATTGCACCAACTTTAGCCTTATCGACTTCAATACCTCTTTCAGAAATTTTATGTCCTAAGACGATGCCTTCCTTAACCATAAAGTGGCACTTCTCCCAATTCAAGACAAGGTTGGTATCTTTACATCTCTACAAAACTCGATCAAGGTTGCTCAGGCAATCATCCAAAGAAGACCCGTAAACGGAGAAATCAACCATGAAAACCTCAACAATCTTTTCACAAAGGTCAGAGAATATAGCCATCATACATCTTTGAAATGTAGCAGGTGCATTACATAAGCCAAAAGGCATACATCTATAAGCAAAGGTACCGAAAGGGCAGGTACAAGTGGTTTTCTCCTGATCAGATTGTGCAACTGGTATTTGGGAGAAACCAGAATAACCATCTAGAAAGCAAAAGTATGTGTGTTTAGACAATCTTTCTAGCATTTGGTCAATAAAAGGCAAAGGGTAATGATCTTTCCTAGTGGCTTTATTCAATTTCCTAAAATCAATTACCATCCTACAGCCAGTAACAATTCTCTGTGGGATCAATTCATCTTTACCATTGGGGACAACGGTAATACCTCCCTTCTTAGGGACGCAATGCACTGGACTTACCCAGTCACTATGAGCAACATGATAGATAATACCTACTTCCAAGAGCTTTAGTATTTCTTTTCTTACCACCTCTTTCATCTTAGGATTTAATCTTTGTTGATGATCGGCAACTGGTTTGGAATCAGGATCAGTTTTGATTTTATGCTGGCATAGAGTGGGACTAATGCCCTTAAGATCATCAAGAGTATATCCAATAGCAGCATGGTGCTTCCTCAGAGTTTTCAATAATTTCTTTTCTTCATGCTCCGATAGGCTAGCACTAATAATTATAGGATATATCTCTTTTTCATCGAGATAAGCATACTCAAGAGTATCAGGTAACTGTTTAAGCTCAAACACATGATCACCCTTTCGTGGGGGTGGATCTCCAAGTAGTTCAACACGCAAATTATTCTTAAGGATAGGTTGTTGTTCAAAGATAACTCTATCTATCTTACTCCTTTCATCCATATGCATATCATTTTCATGCTCAAGCAAGTATTGCTCTAAACGATCAGTAGGAGGCACAACAATAGAAGCTAGGGCAATAATTTTATCCTTACTAGACAATTATTTTTCATGAGGTTGTCTACCAAACTTGGAGAAATTGAATTCATGTGACACACCTTCAAAGCCAACAGTGATAGTTTGCTTCTCACAGTCAATATGAGCATTGACACTATTGAGGAAAGGTTTGCGAAATATGATGGGACAAAAGCTATCTTGTGTGGTAGCAAGAACGAGAAAATCAGTAGGATACTTAGTTTTACCACACAAGACTTCAACATCTCTAACAATTCCCAAAGGGCATATAGTATCCCTATTGGCAAGCTGAATGGTAACATCAATAGATTCCATCTCGACAGGTGCAATCTCATCTTCAATTTCATCATATAAAGATCGAGGTATTGCACTAACACTAGCACCCACATCACATAAACCATGATAACAATGATCTCCTATCTTAACAGAAACAGCAGACATGCCAACAACAGGCTTATGTTTGTCTCTAGCATGAGGCTTAGCAATTCTAGCTGAAACTTCACAGAAGTGAATAACATGCCCATCAACATTGTGGGACAAGAGATCTTTGATAATAGCAATGCTAGGTTGAACTTTAATTTGCTCAGGGGGTGTAGGTGTTGTAATGTAGCCCTTACGTATCACAGTTGAAACTTTAGCATGATCCTTTATTCTAACAGGGAAAGGTGGTTTCTCAATGTAAGCACTAGGAACAATAGGATCATTATAAGCAATGACTTTCTCTTCAACTGGATTGGCTTTAACTACATTGACTTCTATGGGAGGATGATATTTAAACCAATTCTCTTTAGGGAGATTAATATGAGCAGAAAATGATTCACATAATGAAGCTACTATCTCAGAGTCAAGTCCATGTTTAGCGCTAAAATCACAACAAGTATTTGTTTCAACGAAGGATTTAACGCAATCGAACTTAAGATTCATACCTGACTCCTTACCTTCGTCAAACTCCCAATCTTCAGAGTTGCGTTTAATCCTTTCCAATAAATTCCATTTGAAGTCAATATCTCTCTTCATAAAAGAACCGGTACAAGAAGTGTCAAGCATGGTGCGATTATCATGAGAAAGCCGAGCATATAAGTTCTGAATAATAATTTCTCTTGAGAGCTCATGGTTGGGGCATGAATATAACATTGACTTAAGCCTCCCCCAAGCTTGAGCGATAATTTCTCTATCACGAGGCCAAAAATTATAGATATAATTCCGATCACGATGTACCAAATGCATAGGATAAAACTTTTGATGAAATTCCAATTTCAATCCGTTGTAGTCCCATGATCCAGTATCATCACATAGACTATACCATGTCAATGCTTTATCCCTGAAAGATAAGGGAAAGACCTTCTTCATGACCTCATCCTCGGGCAAACCTGCAAGCTTAAATAAACCACAAACTTCATCTACATAGATTAGATGCAAGTCGGGATGTGATGTTCCATCTCCTGTAAAAGGATTAGCCCACAGTTTCTCTAGCATACCCGAAGAAATTTCATAATAAATATTTTCAGTACGTCCAGTAGGTTGAGGAGCAACTCCTTGTGCTTCCGGTCGAGGTGAAGATACCCCGAACAAACTCCTCAAAGGATTAGTTTCCATAGTGACAAGTGATAATATATTTCAGCACACTACATAAATGTTTCCTTACCAAATTCCACTTACCAAAGGCGCTTCACTCCTCGGCAACGGCGCCAGAAAAGAGTCTTAATGACCCACAAGTGTAGGCGATCTATCGTAGTCCTTTTGATAAGTAAGAGTGTCGAACCCAACGAGGAGCAGAAGGAAGTGACAACTGGTTTTCAGCAAGGTATTCTCTGCAAGCACCGAAATTATTGGTAACAGATAGTTGTGTGAAAAGATAATTCGTAGCGAGTAGCAAGTCATAATAGTAACAAAGGTGCAGCAAGATGGGCCAATAGCTTCTGTACTTTGGGACAAGCCTGGACGAACTCTTATGTGGGGTAAAGCGCTCCCTAGGACACATGGGAATTTCTATCAAGCTAGATTTCATCAAGTTCATATGATTCGCGTTCGCTACTTTGATAGTTTGATATGCCAGTGGACCAGTGCTTGGGTGCTCTCCTTACTTGGAAAAACCTCCCACTTATGATTAACCCCTCTCGCAAGAATTCGCAACTACGAAAGAAGAATTAAGACAAAGTCTAAGCATAGCATTAAACTAGTGGATCCAAATAAGCCCCTTACGAAGCAACGCATAAAATAGGGTTTAAGCTTGTGTCACTCTAGCAACCCATCATCTAATTATTACTTCCCAATGCCTTCCTCTAGGCCCAAATAATGGTGAAGTTTCATGTAGTCGACGTTCACATAACACCACTATAGGAAAGACAACATACATCGCATCAAAATATCGAACGAATACCAAATTCACATGACTACTTATAGCAAGACTTATCCCATGTCCTCAGGAACAAAAGTGACTACTCACAAAGCATAATTATGTTCATGACCAGATAGGTATTGAATAGCATTAAGGATCTGAACATATGATCTTCCACCGAGTAATCCAACTATCATCAACTATAGAGAGTAATTAACAACTAGCAACCTTACAAGTACTAATCGGAGTCGTGAGACGGAGATTGGGTACAAGAGATGAACTAGGGTTTGGAATTGAGATGGTGCTGATGAAGATGTTGATGGAGATGAGTCCCCTCCAATGAGAGGAGTGTTGGTGATGACGATGGCGACGATTTCCCCCTCCGGGAGGGAAGTTTCCCTGGCAGGACGGCCCTGCCGGAGCTCTAGATTGGTTCTGCTCAAGTTCCACCTCGTGGCGGCGGAGATTCCTCCCGAAAGCCTCCTCCGATTTTTTCTGGGACGAAACCCTCCTTATAGCAGAAGATGGGAGCTGGAGGGCAACAGGGGTCCCACAAGCCACCCAGGCGCGGCCAGGGGGGTGGGCCACGCCTCGCAGGCTTGTGGCCTCCTAGTGGCTCCCCTCCAGTACTTCTTCCGCCCAGTATTATTTATAAAATCCAAAATAATTCCTTGTTGATTTTCACGGCTTTTGGAGTTGTGCGGAATAGGTATCTGAAACTTGCTCCTTTTCCAGCCTAGAATTCCAGCTGCCGGCATTCTCCCTCTTCATGTAAACCTTATAAAATAAGAGAGAAAAGGCATAAGTATTGTACCGTGATGTGCAATAACATCCCATAAAGAGATAAATATTGACATAAAAACATGATGCAAAATGGACGTATCATGCCCCAGCATACTTCATGTACCTCATGAACAAGGTCTTCATGGAATACCTGGATAAGTTTGTCGTCGTATTCATCGATGACATATTAATCTTCTCCTAGTCTGAAGAAGAGCATGAGAAACACTTGAGGTTTGTGTTGGAAAAGCTTCGAGAGCACCAATTTTATGCCAAGTTCGGCAAATGCCAATTCTGGCTGCACGTAGTTGGATTCATGGGTCATACCATGACGACAAACGGATTGGCGGTGGATCCTTCCAAGATTACTATTGTAACCAATTGGGAGTCGCCAATCGATGTGAAGGATGTCAAGAGCTTCCTCGGGCTCGCCAGATATTACCTCATGTTTGTAGAAGGATTCTCCCACATCACTCGACCCATGACTCAGCTCTTTAAGAAAGGCAAGAAGCTCGAATGGACGCCGGAGTGTGAAGCAAGCTTCCAGGAGTTTAAGAATAGATTTACTACCGCCTCGGTATCAGCTACTCCAGATATCATGAAAGAGTTTGTGATATATTGTGATGCCTCCAGAACCGGGCTCGGTGGAGTCCTAATGCAAGACGGCAGGGTCGTGGCATATTTGTCACTGTAACTGCGCCCACATGAGGAGAACTATGCCACCCATGATATCAAGTTGGCAGCAGTAGTGCATGCATTGAAGACATGGCGACATTGCCTTTTGGGGAAGCGATGTGAAATATACACACACCAGAAGAGTATGAAGTATATCTTTACTCAAAGAGAATTGTATATGAGGCAGCGAAGATCATTGGAGTTAATCAAAGACTACGACCTGAGCATTCAATATCACGTCGGTAAGGCCTATGTGGTGGCCGATGCCTTAAGACGGAAGGCCAGCACCTTGAATGTTATGTTCAAGGAAAGGCTACCCGCCTTATATGAAGAAATGGAAAGCGTCGGGTTGGAGCTAGTTGAACCAGAATTCCTGGCTAACCTCGAAGTCAAACAAACGCTAGCAGGCGACATCAAGGAGGCCTAGAAGGGCCACAAGAGCATTGAAGGCATCAAGAAGAAGATCCAGGAAGGCAAGGCCCGAGAATTCTCGGTGGATGAGCAAGGAGTAGTTTGGTTTGGGAAACGTTTATGCGCACCCAACAAGGTAGAACTCAAGGATTTGATCCTACAAGAATACCATGATACACCCTACTCTATTCACCCTGGTGGCACCAAGAGAGAAATTCTGGTGGCATGGCATGAAGAGTGAAATAGCGACTTATGTTGCCAAGTGTGACGTGTGCTAAAGGGTCAAGGCTGAACATCAACGACCTGTTGGACTGCTACAACCTCTCTAAGTGCCTGAATGGAAGTGGGGAAATGTCGGCATGGACTTCATCACTGGGTTGCCCAGATCAAGCAAGGGGCACAATTCCATATGCGTCATTGTCGACCACCTGACCAAGGTGGCCCATTTCATTCCAGTTAACACCACTTATGATGGAAGCCAGTTGGCTAGTCTGTATATCCATCGTATTGTGAGTCTCTACAAAGTCCCCAAGGAGATTGTATCTGACCGAGGCACGCAGTTCACCTCAAAATTCTGGAAGAAGTTCCAAGAAGCCATCGGAACCAATCTCTCCTTCAGCACCACTTTCCACCCGCAAACGGGCGGACAGACGGAGAGGTTAAATCAGATACTCGAAGATATGTTGTGCGCTTGTGTCTTGGCACATGGTGCCAAATGGGAAGACTCTTTGCCGTTCCCTGAGTTCTCATACAACAACAACTACCAGTCCAGTCTCTAGATGGCCCCATTTGAAGTGTTGTATAGACGAAAGTGCCGCACCCCTCTCAACTGGTCCGAAACCGGCGAAGGGTTGATTTTCGGGCCGAAAAGTCTGCAAGAGGCACAAGATAAGGTGGAGCTTGTCTGAGAAAACTTGAAGGCAGCCAAGTCACGACAAAAGATCTATGCGGATTCTCACCGCAGAGAAGTGGAGTTCGTTCCTGGAGACCAGGTGTACTTCCGTGTCACACCTCTCAAAGAACCATGCGTTTCCACATCAAGGGGAAACTTGCTCCAAGGTTCATTGGACCTTTTAAGATCACGACAAGGCGTGGAGAAGTTGCTTACCACTTAGATCTATCTCCGGAACTTTCGGGAGTGCACAACTTTTTCCACGTGTCACAACTCTCGAAGTGTGTGCAAGCGCCGAACCGTCCAGATCTTCATAACGACATTGACCATCAAGCCATCGACCTCCAGGGAGATCTCACTCATCGTGAGAGACCAATCCGCATCCTGGATGAAGCACAATGTTGCACCAGAAGCCGCACCATCAAGTATTTCAAGGTTCAGTGCAGCAACCACACCGAAGCAAAAGCAACATGGGAGCATGAAGACTATCTCCGATCTGAATTTCCGTACCTTTTTAGCACCTAGGTGAGGAATCTCGGGGACGAGATTCTTGTAAGGGGGATAGGTGTGTCACACCCTGTTTTCACGTCACTTTTAATGTAATTCAAAAATCTGAGTTTATTAAAACTTTTCCAAAATCAATGATGTGAGTGCCATGGTTGTCATTGTATGCTGGTATGCTTGATTGTGTCTTATCAAAACCATGTTTTTTCATAATTTAAATGTTCTCAAAATCCTTTTTCTTATTTCTGTTAATTTCAAAACCCTGCTTTGGGTTGCACTACAAGTCCTTGATGGCAAGAGAGTGCACTTACCCAATGTTGGTGACTTGGTTCTAAAACTATTTTAGTTTACCAAAACCATAAAATATTTATTTTATAAATTAGTTTCCTATTTTAATTGCATGTCCATTTCTTAGGCCAGAAATGATATTCCTATATGGAAAAAATACTTTTCTGCCTTAGAAAAATCTGAGAAAATTTGGAGTTACTCAGAGGACATATATTTTCCATACATAAGATTTTCAACCCCTATTTATATTATATATAATTGAGTGAAACCCTAAAAACCTATTCTGTCTGTTTTGACCTTTTAGAATATTTCCAAACGAAATATTCTCAATAAATTCCTAGGAAATTCGAGTGACCCCCCTAAGCCATATTTGGTGCCCATATAAAGTTTCACCTTGATCCAAGGTGGTTAGGGTCACAAAATAATTCGAAAACCCTTTCTGTCTAGTATGAAGTTAGAGCAACTCTACATAGCAAAGTTTATCCAATGGAGCCGCAAGAGTGCCTAATACCTCAAATGAGTACTCGATGCCAAGAATGGGATTTGTGGGACTTGATTTGCCCACACTCCCTTTGGAAGGGACGGATCTGGCCATTTAGGAGTAATTTCAAGATTACATAGCTCAACTTGTTCAATGGAGCCCAAACTTGGTGTAGTCTCATGTTTTTTGCACCGAACCTAGTCCTGCTAAGTTTCCTAGCCAGTGGTGGGGTGCAACCACCCTAAACCACTATAGAGCACCTTCTGATAGTTTTGCAGAACCCCTCTTAACCCCAGCTACACCCATTCCCTTTCTCACAAACTCCTAGATTAGGTGGCCAGCACCAATGCCCAACTCCAGTCAAGTGGCTCTTCTCTGGTTCTAAGTAGAAAATCCAAAAAAAAACCCAATCTAAGCTTCAGCCCAAGGCTGACAGCATCTGGTTTCCACCCCTCCTTTGATCAGCCGATGCTCCCACGGGATTAAAATGGCTAGGCATCTCCAAGCAAGGGCCCAGGACACGCCAGATGCGTCCAAGGCGCCCCAGAGCGCGCCAGCATGCCGTGGCATACCAAAGCTGCGCTCTGGGCGCGCTACAGAGAGCAACCGAGTGGGGGCGACCTCCCACGGCCAGTTCCAGCCTCCCCACGGTGTCTCTCCTCTCCCCCTGACAGCTCCTCTCCATCAGGCAGCCCCCAGGGCCCCTCCTTTCCCGCGCTAAGAGCTGGTACGACGCGTGCCCGTGCGCACCAGGAACGGCCAAAGGAACGCGGCCACACAGGCACACCACTCCTCACTTCCCCTCTCTCGCAGTAAGCTGGGAGGTCCAAAACCACGTCCTGAAACCATGGTTTCGAACCCAGCCTCTCTGTGTGCCCCTCTGCATGCCACGGTGAAACCACCAGAACTTCCCGCTCGGTGCACCGTCGCGGGCCTATATAAGGCCACCCCTCGCTCCAGCACCCCTCACTCAACTCCACCTAGACCCCAATCAGCTCCCTAGCCACCCTATTGAGCAAGAAGAGCCCCGTTGGTCGAGATCCCCATGACCCCAGAATCCTTTCCCCTCACTTCCCCGAGCGATTCCGTGCCCGTAGCCACCATCTCAACCGTTCACCGAAACTGCTCCGTCGTGGACACCTCGTCGCCGGTGAACCAGGACCCCCCACCCCCCCCCCCCCCGTCGTCGACTGGACCACCAGCTGGTAGGCAACGACACGCCGGACCCATTCGCCCCGTTGTTAGTGCCGGAGGACGTCAGTAGCCACGCCGACGTGTTCCTCCTCCTCTCTGTCCATAGGTAGGAGACGACCTCGACAGGTGTGCCCTACCTGTCAGTGGCCCATCCACCTCTCCCTCGCTCCCCGCAGCCGCTGACCATAGGGGCCCACGTGTCAGGTTCAAACTTGACGGCGCGCGCGCCTGGGCAGGCTGGTTGGCTGGCCATATGGGCCAGCCCAGCCCCAGGCCGAGCTAGGCTACGGTTGTTGCCCTTTTTCTTTTATTTTTAAAACATGGTTTTAAAATATATTTACAAAAAGATTGAACCATTGGAAATTAATGACTCTTCCACCATTATTCTTCTAAAAATGAGGTTAGACAAATTTTTAGGATAACTTATTTGTTATATAATAACTAAAATACCATTTGGAATAGTTTTGCTTCTCTTAAATTGATTTTAAAAATATTTCTTTCACTAAAACCGGAGACAAATATTTTTAAAATAACAATATGGATTTATCAGAATTAAACAAGATTTTGAAAATGACTTTGTGATCTGTTTTTGAGTGAGCTACTTATTGATTTTTATTTACTACGACGATAGAAACCCAATTTGACGAAGGAGTTGGACTTGAAGACCCCGAAGACCCCGGATACTTAGCTGATCTAGTCAAGCAGCCCTTTGACCATGTTTGAGCATATGTTATATTGCATGCTAGTGTAGCAAATATTTCCGTCGCATGTGATCATAAGTATTGGTAAATCATTGAAGTGATGTTACCGATGGCTCCTCCGAAGAACTTACATTTTGAGCATGATCCTACCACCTATGAGGGTCACGCTAATATCATGTTGACAAGTAGAGCTAAGCATAGTAGAAGCATGAACATGATGATGGTATAATCAAAGGTTTATGAAAAATCCGTCGGGTGCCAATAATTGCAGAGGATGATGATGAGTTAGGTGCCCACTTTTGGTGAAGTGGTGCACCGGGTAATTTGTGTTTGTATAGTTTCAGAAATGGGATTAGAGTTATGATGTGTCGACTATCCCAACCTTACACGTGCTACCACGTTAACCCTTTATGGGACGTGGCTTTGTTGATTACTCTGGTCATTGCTAGCAAAGAGCCACATTACTAGTGGGGGGAGTGATGTGTGGTCACTCTCGTGACGGGGTCGTGCTAGTGTTGGGGAACGTGGTACGGGAAACAAAAAATTTCCTACGCACGCGCAATACCTATCATGGTAATGTCCATCTACGAGAGGGGATTTCCGATCTACGTACCCTTGTAGATCGCACAGCAGGAAGCGTTAAGAAATGGGGTTGGTGTAGTAGAACGTCCTCACGTCCCTCGATCGGCCCCGCGAACCGTCCCACGATCCGTCCCACGATCCGCTCCGATCTAGTGCCGAACGGACGGCACCTCCGCGTTTAGCACACGTACAACACGATGTTGATCTCGGCCTTCTTGATCCAGCAAGAGAGACGGAGAGGTAGATGAGTTCTCCGGCAGCGTGACGGTGGTCCGGAAGTTGGTGGTGATCTATCCCAGCAGGGCTCCGCCCGAGCTCCGCAGGAGTACGATCTAGAGGAAAAACCCTGGAGGCATGTGGTCGGGCTGCCATGGCAAAGTTGTCTCAAATCAGCCCTAATACCCAAGTATATATAGGAGGGAGGGGAGGGACCTGCCTTGAGTCTCAAGAGAGCCCCAAGGGGTCGGCTGAACCAAGGGTGGAGGAGTCCACCTCCAATTCTAATCCAACTAGGATTGGAAGGTGGAATCCTTCCCTTCCTTCCGACCTCCCTTTTTTTTCTCTTTTCCTTCACTTTCTTTATCTCCTGCGCATAGGGCCTCTTGGGCTGTCCCACCAGCCCACTAAGGGCTGGTGCGGCACCCCTAAGGCCTATGGGCTTCCCCCGGGTGGGCTGCCCCCCCCCCCCCCCCGGTGAACATCCGGAACCCATTCGTCACTCCCGGTACATTCCTGGTAATGTCCAAAAACTTTCCAATAATCTATTGAGGTCATCCTATATATCAATCTTCGTTTTCGAACCATTCCAGAAACCCTCGTGACGTCCGTGATCCCATCCGGGACTCCGAACAACATACGGTAACCAACCATATAACTCAAATACTCATAAAACATCGCTGAACCTTAAGTGTGCATACCCTGCGGGTTCGAGAACTATGTAGACATGACCCGAGGGACTCCTCGGTCAATATCCAATACCGGGACCTGGATGCCCATATCGGATCCTACATATTCTACGAAGATCTTATCGATTGAACCTCAGTGCCAAGGATTCATATAATCCCGTATGTCATTCCCTTTGTCCTTCGATATGTTACTTTCCCGAGATTCGATCGTCAGTATCCGCATACCAATTTCAATGTCGTTTGTCGGCAAGTCTCTTTACTCGTTTCATAATACAAGATCCCGTGATTTACCTTAAGTCACATTGCTTGCAAGGCTTGTGTGTGATGTTCTATTACCGAGTGGGCCCCAAGATACCTCTCCGTCACACGGAGTGACAAATCCCAGTCTTGATCCATACTAACTCAACGGACACCTTCGGAGATACCTGTAGATCATATTTATAGTCACACAGTTACGTTGTGACGTTTGATACACAAAAGGCATTCCTTTGGTGCCAGTGAGTTATATGATCTCATTGTCATAGGAACAAATACTTGACACGCAGAAAATAGTAGCAACAAAATGACACAATCAACATGCTACGTTCATTTGTTCGGGTCTAGTCCATCACATGATTCACTCAATGATGTGATCTAGTTATCAAGCAACAACATCTTGTACATAGTCAGAAGACCTTGACTGTCCTTGATCAACTGGCTAGCCAACTAGAGGCTTGCTAGGTACAGTGTTTTGTCTATGTATCCACACATGTATCTAAGTCTTCATTTAATACAATTATAGCATGGATAATAAACGATTATCTTGATACAGGAATTATAATAATAACTTATTTATCATTGCCTCTAGGGCATAATTCCAACAGTCTCCCACTTGTACTAGAGTCAATAATCTAGTCCTCACATCGTCATGCGAATTACATTGTAATAAATCTAACACCCATACAGTTCTGGTGTTGATCATGCTTTGCCCGTGGAAGAGGTTTAGTCACCGGGTCTGCCTCATTCAGATCCGTGTGAACTTTGCAGATATTCACGTCCTCCTCCTCGACGTAGTCGCGGATGAGGTTGAAGCGTCGTTTGATGTGTGTGGTCCTCGTGTGAAACCGTGTTACCTTTGCTAAGGCAATGGCACCAGTGTTGTCACAAAACAGGGTTATTGGATTCAGTGCACTCGGCACCACTCCAAGATCCGTCATGAACTCCTTCATCCAGACACCCTCCTTACCTGCCTCCGAGGCAGTCATGTACTCCGCTTCACATGTACAATCAACTACGACGCGTTGCTTGGAACTGCACCAGCTTACCGCACCCCCATTAAGAATAAGTACGTATCCGGTCTGCGACTTAGAGTCGTCCAGATCTGTGTCAAAGCTTGCATCGACGTAACCTTTTATGGCGAGCTCTTTGTCACCTCCATATACGAGAAACATATCCTTAGTCCTTTTCAGGTACTTCAGGATATTCTTGACCGCCGTCCAGTGATCCACTCCTGGATTACTCTAGAACCTTCCCGCCATACTTATGGCCAGGATAACATCTGGTCTAGTGCACAACATTGCATACATTCTAGAACCTATGGCTAAAGCATAGGGGATGGTACTCGTATGCTCTCTATCTTTATCAGTTGCTGGGCACTGGGTCTTACTCAATCTCGTACCTTGTAAAACTGGCAAGAACCCCTTCTTGGACTATTCCATTTTGAACCTCTTCAAAACTTTATCAAGGTACGTGCTTTGCGAAAGTCCTATCAGGCGTTTTGATCTATCCCTATAGATCTTTATGCCTAGAATGTAAGCAGCTTCTCCTAGGTCCTTCATAGATAAACTTTTATTCAAGTAATCCTTTATGCTCTCCAAAAGCTCCACGCCGTTTCCAATCAGTAATATGTCGTCCACATTTAGTATTAAGAACGCCACCGAGCTCCCACTCACTTTCTTGTAAATACATGATTCTCCAATCACCTGTATAAACCCAAATGCTTTGATCACCTCATCAAAGCGTTTATTCCAACTCCGAGATGCTTGCACCAGTCCATAAATGGATCGCTGGAGCTTGCACACTTTGTTAGCATTTTTAGGATCACCAAAACCTTCGGGTTGCATCATATACAACTCTTCCTTAAGGAAACCGTTAAGGAACGCTGTTTTGACATCCATCTGCCAGATTTCATAATCAAAAAATGCAGTTATCGCTAACATGATTCGGACGGACTTAAGCATCACTACGGGTGAGAATGTCTCATCATAGTCAATTCCTTGAACTTGTGAAAAACCCTTTGCCACAAGTCGAGCTTTATAAACGGTCACATTACCGTCAGCGTTCGTCTTATTCTTAAAGATCCATTTGTTCTGAATAGCCTTGCGGCCTTTAGGTAGTACTTCCAAAGTCCACACTTTGTTTTCATACATAGATCCTATCTCGGATTTCATGGCCTCCAGCTATTTGTTGGAATCCGGGCCCACCATTGCTTCTTCATAATTTGCAGGCTCATTGTTCTCCAGCAACATAATTGCTAAGACGGGATTACCGTACCACTCTAGAGCAGTACGCGGTCTCGTCGACCTGCGAGGTCCGACAGGAACTTGATCTGAAGTTTCATGATCATCATCATTAACTTCCTCCTCAACCGGCGTCGCAACGACATGGCTTTCCCCTTTCCCCGCGCCACCATCCAGAGGGATGAGAGGTTCAACAACCTCATCAAGTTCTATCTTCCTCTCACTCAATTCTCTCGAGAGAAACTCCTTCTCCAGAAAAGCTCCGTTCTTAGCAACAAACAATTTGCCCTCGGATTTGAGATAGAAGGTATACCCAACTGTCTCTTTTGGGTAACCTATGAAGACGCACTTTCCTGCTTTGGGTTCCAACTTTCCAGGCTGAAGCTTTTTGACATGAGCATCACATCCCCAAACTTTAAGAAACGACAACTTTGGTCTTTTGCCATATCACAGATGATATGGTGTCATCTCAATGGATTTCGATGGTGCCCTATTTAAAGTGAATGCAACTGTTTCTAATGCATAACCCCAAAACGATAACGGCAAATCGGTAAGACACATCATAGATCGCACCATCTCTAATAAAGTACTATTACGACGTTCGGACACACCATTACGATGTGGTGTTCCAGGCGGTGTCAACTGTGAAACAATTCCACATTGTCTTAAGTGAGCACCAAACTCAAAACTCAGATATTCACCCCCACGATCAGACCGCAAGAACTTGATCTTCTTGTTACAATGATTTTCAACTTCACTCTGAAATTGTTTGAACTTTTTCAAATGTTTCAGACTTGTGCTTCATCAAGTAGACATAACCATATCTACTGAAATTGTGAGTGAAGGTGAGAAAATGACGATATCCGCCGTGTGCCTCGACACTCATCGGACCACACACATCGGTATGTATGATTTCCAACAAGTCACTTGCACGCTCCATTGTTCCGGAGAACGGAGTTTTAGTCATCTTGCCCATGAGGCATGGTTCGCACATGTCAAGTGAATCAAAGTCAAGTGACTCCAAAAGTCCATCAGTATGGAGTTTCATCATGTGCTTTACACCAATATGACCTAAGCGGCAGTGCCATAAAAACATGGCGCTATCATTGTTAACTCTAACTCTTTTGGTCTCAATATTATGTATATGTGTATTATCACTATCAAGATTCAATATGAACAATCCTCTCACATTCGGTGCATGACCATAAAAGATATTACTCATAGAAATAGAACAACCATTATTCTCTGACTTAAACGAGTAACCGTCTCGCAATAAACAAGATCCAGATATAATGTTCATGCTTAACGCAGGCACTAAATAACATTTATTTAAGTTCATAACTAATCCTGATGGTAACTGAAGTGAAACTGTGCCGACGGCGATTGCATCAACCTTGGAACCATTTCCCACGCGCATCGTCACTTCATCCTTCGCCAGCCTTCGCTTATTTCGTAGTTCCTGTTTCGAGTTGCAAATATGAGCAACAGAATCGGTATCGAATACCAGGCACTACTACGAGAGCTGGTTAAGTACACATCAATAACATGTATATCGAATATACCAGATTTTTCCTTGGCCACCTTCTTATTAGCCAGATACTTGGGGCAGTTGCGCTTCCAGTGACCCATACCCTTGCAATAATAGCACTACGTTTCAGTCTTAGGTCCAACTTTGGGCTTCTTCATCGGATTGGCAACAGGCTTGCCGCTCTTCTTTGAATTACCCTTCTTTCCTTTGCCGTTTCTCTTGAAACTAGTGGTCTTATTCACCATGAACACTTGATGCTCTTTACGGAGTTCTGACTCAGCGACTTTCAGTATCGCGAATAACTCACCGGGTGACTTGTTCATCCCTTGCATGTTATAGTTCAACACGAAGCTCTTATAGCTTGATGGCAGTGATTGAAGAATTCTGTCAGTGATAGCCTCTTGCGGGAGTTGAATCCCCAGCTCAGCTAGACGGTTTGAGTACCCAAACATTTTGAGCACATGTTCACTGACAGACGAGTTCTCCTCCATTTTGCAAGCATAGAATTTATCAGAGGTCTGATACCTCTCGATCCGGGCGTTCTTCTGAAAGATAAACTTCAACTCCTGGAACATCTCATATGTTCTATGATGCTCAAAGCGATGTTGAAGTCCCGGCTCTAAGCCATACAAGACTGCACATTGAACTACTGAGTAGTCCTCCTTGCGTGCTAACCAAGCGTTCTTAGCATCTTGGTCAGCTCCGGCGGGTGGTTCATCTCCTAGCGCAGCATTAAGGACATAATCCTTCTTCTCAGCTTGCAGGAGCAACTTAAGATTACGAGCCCAGTCTACAAAGTTTCTTCCATCATCTTTCAACTTAGCTTTCTCTAGGAACGTATTTAAATTCAAGGTGACTGTCGCGTGAGCCATTGATCTACAACACAAATATTTTCAAAGTGGACTTAGACTATGTTCAAGATAATTAGAGTTTAACTAATAAAATTACTTGCTAAACTCCCACTCAAAAAGTACATGTCTCTAGTCATTTTAGTGGTTCATGATCCAATTCCACTAGCTCAAGTCCAATCATCACATGAGTTGAGGATAGTTTAAGTGGTAAGCATCCCTATGCTAATCATATCACCTATATGATTCACGATCGACCTTTCGATATCATGTGTTCCAAGGCCATGTCTGCACATGCTAGGTTCGTCAAGCTTAACCCAAGTGTTCCGCGTGTGCAACTGTTCTCCACCCGTTGTATGTGAACGTTGAGTCTATCACACCCGATCATCACGTGGTGTCTCGAAACGACGAACTGTAGCAATGGTGCACAGTCGGGGAGAACACAATTTCGTCTTGAAATTTTAGTGAGAGATCACCTCATAATGCTACCGTCGTTCTAAGCAAAATAAGGTGCATGAAAGTATTAACATCACATGCAATTCATAAGTGACATGATATGGCCATCATCATGTGCTTCTTGATCTCCATCACCAAAGCACCGGCTCGATCTTCTTGTCACCGGCGCCACACCATGATCTCCATCAACGTTTCTCCATCGGGGTTGTCGTGCTACTCATGCTATTACTACTAAAGCTACGTCCTAGAAATATAGTAAACGCATATGCAGGCACAAACATTAGTTTAAAGACAACCCTATGGCTCCTACCGGTTGCCGTGCCATCGACGTGCAAGTCAATATTAACTATTACAACATGATCATCTAATACATCCAATATATCACATCACATCGTCGGCCATATCACATCACAAGCATACCCTGCAAAAACAAGTTAGACATCCTCTAATTGTTGTTGCATGTTTTATGTGGTGGCCATGGATATCTAGTAGGATCACATCTTACTTACGCAAACAACACAACGGGGATGTATGAATTGTTATTTAACCTTCCTCCAAGGACCTCCTCGGTCAAATCCGATTCAACCACTCACCAATCATCTTTGAGCAATGGGGTTGCTCTTAGCGATGAAACCAGTCTCTCGTAAGCGTACGAGTAATGTCGGTCCGAGCCGCTTCGATCCAACAATACCGCGGAATCAAGAAAAGACTAAGGAGGTCAGCAAATCGCACATCACCGCCCACAAAAACTTTTGTGTTCTACTCGAGATGGCATCTACGCATGAACCTAGCTCATGATGCCACTGTTGGGGAACGTGGTACGGGAAACAAAAAAATTTCTACGCACACGCAATACCTATCATGGTGATGTCCATCTACGAGAGGGGATTTCCGATCTACGTACCCTTGTAGATCGCAGAGCAGGAAGCGTTAAGAAATGCGGTTGATGTAGTGGAACATCCTCACGTCCCTCGATCCGCCCTGCGAACCGCCCCACGAACCGTCCGGCGATCCGTCCCACGATCCACTCCGATCTAGTGCTGAACCAACGGTACCTCCGCGTTCAGCACACGTACAACGCGACGATGATATTGGCCTTCTTGATCCAGCAAGAGAGACGGAGAGGTAGATGAGTTCTCCGGCAGTGTGACGGCGCTCCGGATGTTGGTGGTGATCTATCCCAGCAGGGCTCCGCCCGAGCTCCGTACAAATACGACCTAGAGGAAAAACCGTGGAGGTATGTGGTCGGGCTGCCGTGGCAAAGTTGCCTCAAATCAGCCCTAATACCCCAGTATATAGGAGGGAGGGGGAGGGTCCTGCCTTCAGGCTCAAGAGAGCCCCAAGGGGTCAGCCGAACCAAGGGTGGAGGAGTCCACCTCCAATCCTAGTCCAACTAGGATTGGAAGGTGGAGTCCTTCCCTTCCTTCCCACCTCCCTTTTTTTTATCTTTTCCTTTGATTTCTTTATCTCCTGTGCATACGGCCTCTTGGGCTGTCCCACCAGCCCACTAAGGGCTGGTGCGGCACCCCTAAGGCCTATGGGCTTTCCTTGGGTGGGCTGCCCCCCGGTGAACATCCGGATCCCATTCGCCACTCCCGGTACATTCCCGGTAATGTCGGAAAACTTTCCCATAATCAAATGAGGTCATCCTATATATCAATCTTTGTTTGCGAACCATTCCGTAAACCCTCATGACGTCCGTGATCCCATCCGGTACTCCGAACAACATTCGGTAACCAACCATATAACTCAAATACGCATAAAACATCGCCGAACCTTAAGTGTGCAGACCATGCGGATTTGAGAACTATGTAGACATTACCCGAGGGACTCCTCGGTCAATATCCAATAGCGGGACCTGGATGCCCATATTGGATCCTACATATTCTACGAAGATCTTATCGATTGAACCTCAGTGCCAAGGATTCATATAATCCCGTATGTCATTCCCTTTGTCCTTCGGTATGTTACTTGCCCGAAATTCCATCGTCAGTATCCGCACACCTATTTCAATCTCGTTTACAGGCAAGTATCTTTACTCGTTCCGTAATATTCTTGATTGGGTCTAGTCCATCACATGATTCACTCAATGATGTGATCCAGTTATCAAGCAACAACATCTTGTACATAGTCAGAAGACCTTGACTATCCTTGATCAACCGGCTAGCCAACTAGATGCTTGCTAGGGACAATGTTTTGTCTATGTATCCACACATGTATTTAAGTCTTCATTTAATACAATTATAGCATGGATAATAAACGATTTTCCTGATACAGGAATTATAGTAATAACTTATTTATCATTGCCTCTAGGGCATAATTCCAACAGCTAGGTAGGACGACTATGCCGTTTTTACGTGTTCCGGGCACACCGTTGGTCCCCGCATGGTTGCTACTATCCAAAGTTGGTGCTCGTAAGACGTACAACATGTGGGTTGGGTACCAATCGAGTGGACCTCTTTGTCTAGTATCGTCAGGGGAAAGGCATTGATCTGGTACTTACCTTGGGTATGTTATATACCGCGAGTCATGGATGACACGGAAATTTCCTGGATCTCGTGGGTACAGCGTACAACCTCTGCAGAGTGTAAAACTATTCGAATAGCCGTGTCCACGGTCAAGGACAGTTGGTGGTTCTGCTTAAACTACGTCCAGTCGTTTGCGCTTAAACCAAGTGTGTGTGTCTTTAATAGTGTTAATATGAAAGAGTTGATATGACTAAGTTTGGTGACTTGGCATATCGGGTGAACCCAGAGTGTTCAACCCTTAACAGATATATTGATATCTGTAACCTGTTCTTCTAAACACATCTAGCTTATGTTGCATATCCATGAACATGTTTATTTACAGTTAAGTTGCTATCCACGAAAGCTGCATATCACTTGTTATTCTACCAATTGCATTGTTCATATCATGGGCTGTTTGCGAGTACATTCAAAGTACTCATTGGCTTTTCACTGGTTATATTATTGACCAGACATGGAAGGACCGGAGTTTGGAGAAGAGTATGTCTTCGGAGACGGCCCTGCGAACTAGGACGCTTCCCAGTCAGAATGCCTGTTGGTGTAGGTTGATGGCATGGGCACCCGCTTAGCCCTAAGATTTCCTCTACTAGTCGTATCAGTGTGATTTGGCCTTATATGCCCTACCTTGTGAAATTGACCATTCGGTCGTGTGTTGCAATAATTCGGTACTTGGATGTAAGACTCTTAATATTAAACATTTGTGTGTTCGGTGAGCATTCATTTCTGGGATCACTCAGCACGTTCATTCGACGATCTCTACTCGTAAGTCAGGGTCCCCAGAACCTATCATGGCGTTTTCATATCCATTTCGAGATATATTCCCATGCAACTCCCACCGTTACGTCTCATGACTTGAGTGTTCATAGTTATATTGCTTCGCATGATCATGTAGCGCACATAGTATTTTTGGCAAAGCCACCATTCATCATTGTTTACATGTTATGCTAGATCATTGCACATCCTGGTACACTACCGGAGGCATTCGTATAGTCATCTTGTTTAGTAGTTTTTCATATCGAGTTGTAAGTAAATAGAAGCGTGATGTTTTTAATTGTTTGAGCACCCTCTCGGTGAGTAAAGTATGATGGAGATAACAATTCCCCCACAGGTCGGTATAAGATTCTAGATGAAAAAAGAAAAAAAGAAAGAAAGAAAAAAGAAGAAAAATAAAAATAAATGAGAGAAAATAGAGAAGGGAGAGTGCCACAATCTCCTTTTCCACAAATATGCTTCAAAGTAGCACCATGTTTTTCATATAGAGAGTCTCATGTTTTGTCACTTTCATATGCTAGTTGGAATTTTTCATTATAGAAATTGTCTTGTTTATTCCGATGACGGGCTTCCTCGATTGCCCGAGGTCTTCATGAGCAAGCAAGTTGGATGCACACCCACTTAGCTTGAGTTGAGCTTTCATACACTTATAGCTCTAGTGCATCCGTTGCATGGCAATCCCTACTGCTCGCATTGATATCGATTGATGGACATCTCCATAGCCCGTTGATCCGCCTACTTGATGCAAGACTTTCTTCTCCACTTTTACCCCCTTTGAAACCTATAATCATATTCTATTCCACCTATATGCTATGTCCATGGTTCATGCTCATGTATTGGGTGAGGTATAAAATGCTGAAGCACATTAAAAAGTATGATCCAATTGCTTGGCTTAACATCGTATTGCTTAACATTTGTATTTATGTGGTGAAGACGAAGCAATGCCATGCTAATATGATAAAAAATGAATGGGGGTAAACATTTTTTAAGGATCATATATTTTGAAAGTTGATGATTGTCTTACTCATGTTTATGGATACTACTATGTCGATGTTTGGTGATTCATCGTTTCTCAATGATCATACCTAAAAAAGATTACATGTTGGGTATCATGTCACATCAAAAATTCTGTTTTTGTCATTTACCTACTCTATGACGAGCAGGAATTAAGCTTGGGGATGCTGATACGTCTCCAACGTATCTATAATTTTTGATTGTTCCATTCTATTTTATTATCATTCTAGGATACTTTTTAAGCGTCTATTTGTTGTTTTATGTTATTTTTGAACACTAACCTATTATCCCGGTGCCAAGTGCCACTTGTTATTTTCTGCATGTTTTTGGCCTTTCAGGAATACTGGACCAAACAAAGTCCAAATACCTTAAACTTTTTGATAATTGTTTTTGGACAAAATTAAGACCTGGAAGCTTCAGAGGAAGACAAGAGGGCACACGAGGTGCGGCCAAGCTAACAGGACGCGCCCACGTGGGTGGTCATGACCTGATGGCTTGAGGCCACCTCCCAACCCTCCTAGCCCTAATCTCCTTGCTATAAATTCTCATATATCCTCAAAACCCTAGAGAGCCCGCCCAAACACTTTTTCCACCATCGCAAGTCTCTATTCCTCCATGTGGCCATTTGCTGCCCTTTTTCGGTGCCCTATTGGAGTGGGGATGGATCACGGAGGGCCTCTACATCAACCTTGCTGCTCCGATGGTGATGTGTGAGTAGTTCACCATAGACCTACGGGTCCGTAGTTAGTACCTAGATGGCTATCTCTCTCCCTATGTTCTTCATGGCCAAGATCACCAAGGTTCATGTGGTGATCTATCTTATGTAATCACTTTTTACAGTGTTTTTGTTGGGATCCGATGACTTATGGGTTTATGTTCAGATTATTCATGAATAAATATTTTTGTTTTATATCAATTATTGTATGCATGATTGTTATTGATGCGTAATTCTCTCTGATCTATCGGTTTTGTTTGTTCAACTAGATTGATTTATCTTGAGTGAGAGAGGTGCATTGTAGTGGGTTCAATCTTGCGGTGCTCAATCCCAATGACAGAAAGGGACTTGGCACGTATTGTATTGCTGCCTTTAAGGGTAAAACGATGTGGTTCATTCAAGTTAATCAGATTTACTTTGTGTCGATGATGCCATCATCCTCCAGGCTTACTATGTTTTTAGTTAATACTCTAGATGCATGTTGGATAATGTTTGATGGGTGGAGTAATAGTAGTAGATGCAGACAGGAGTCGGACTACTTGCTTATGGACATGATGCCTATATCCATGGTCATTGATGTGAATAAATATTGCATAACTATGCACTTTTTATTAATTGCCTAACAACAATTTGTGTACCCATCGTATGCTTTCTTTGAGAGAGAAGCTCTAGCGAAAACAATGGCCCCCGGGTCTCTTCAAAAATATAATTATAGAAACTCTAAATACGTTGTTGCCATTATTTACTTTCCTTTTATTTTCAATTTATATTGATCAAATGATCTATCTATCACTACTTATAGCTTGCAAGTAACGAGTTCTAGGGAATTGACAACCCTCCTGTGCGCATTGTGTCCTCCTATTCGTTCGATAACATAGGTTCTCGCTGAGGGAAATACTTAATTTTACCGTGCTGCATCATCCCCTCCTCTTTGGTGAAAATCCCAACAAAGTTCGCAAGTATAAATTCCTATATATATGATCATTGTCGTGAATAAATATTGCGTAAGTATGCATTTTTCTATCAATCGCCACACAGTAATTTGTTTACCCACTGAATGCTTTCTTCGAGAGAGAATCCTCTAGTGAAAGCTATGGCCCCCGGATATTTACAAATCATATTACAAAACCACCAAAAATATTGTTGCCTCTTATTAAATGTTATTTTATTTTACATTTATATTATGTATCTATCACGACTTATTGCTTGCAAGTAACGAGTTCATTGGGATTGAGAACCCTCTTGCCCGCGTTAGGTGCAAGTGTGTGCTCTTTTGTGTATAGGCGAGGAAAACAGTAACTTGCGTGGTTCTCCTATTGGTTTGGTAACCTTAGTTCTCACTAAGGGAAATACTTATTTCTATTGTCCTGCATCTCCCCTCCTCTTCGGGGAAAATCCCAACGTAGTTTAGAAGTAGACGACCCTTTCTTGCTTTTTTCAATGTTGTTATATGAATAGAAAACGGGTCGAATGAGACAATCATGTGGGGTGGTGGAGGCAGTATACATGATTCTCACAGACCAACCAATGGAGTTGGTATACAAACACAATGGGCCAGGCTAACATGGGGCTTCCCTCGCAAGCGCAAACCACTGTAATTGGGCCATGTGTACAATGAAAACATGACAAACACCACAACGACTGTCATCTTTAAACGGAGTGTGCATATGCACACAGTGTATCGTGTGCGATTAACCATAATGTAAGGCACTCGTTTCTACCTTTGCACCAACCCACCTAGAGAAATCGTAAAAATAGCTACCCGCCTTGATCAATTTAAACATTGGAATTTTCATGAGTTTTTCTCTTTGAATTGTACACAAGTATTATGTTTGGGGTGCGTGCGATGTTTGCTCCTCCGGAGCAACTTCAACCCTTTCATATAAATTTCAGTTAACCCGGCTTTTCACTCCGTTCAAGTAAAATTTCAGTAGCCACGACATTTTCTCAAAGACCACCTAGCCCCCCTCCCCCCACACAACTCCTCCCTTGCTCGAACCGAAGCTAGCTCATCATAGTCGCCACCCCTGCCCATGCCCCACTTCCACCATCAACCTTATTTGCTCTCCACGTGTAGGTTACTGTTGGTGCGCTAAAGAATGGGCCTTTATCACCCATGACTTGTGCATGGACGGTAGTAGGCATGCCCGTGACAAGCCCTGCCGGGGACGACGGGAAGCAGACGTGAGGCCCTCGGAAAATCGCCTCGACAGCAGGTAGGGCGACCAGAAGGGAAGAGCCCCAGCAAAGTCGGGGCGGGGGCATACAGAGTCCCCCATCAAGACAATGATCGGGCATTCAGAGCCATATCCTTCGCAAGCCTTGCCGGAGCCCACGGGAGACTACCACAAAGGCACCCAAAGCCACGAGCCAAAAGACCGAATTTGTAACCCCCGGCAAGCCCCTTCGTCGAGGGAAGCCAGCGAAGTCCCGACAAGACCCTTGTCGGGAGAGTCGGCAGCAATCCAGTGCGGTTCGCCCCTGACAAGATCACGACGCGCCGGTGTGCCAGCACAGCGGCCAGCTGCCCCTCGCCACTTGATATGTGTCGGCTCACGCGATGCATGTTGAGTGGTATATGGGGAGAACAATGCCGAAGGACGCACCCCTGTCCCATCTCTGTGGCACCTGACGAAACTTTAAATGTGTTTGCTAAGACGCCAGGAACACTGTAATCCACTATATATCTCGTGGGAGCACTATTTCATTGTGCACCCCGTGAGAACCATGTGATGCCGCTGTTTGTGACCCCTTTTACCTATAAAAGGAGGCCCTGGGCATGCACAAAAGGTTTTTTTGTCACTCAGCCAAAAAGGATAGCTAGTCACTCAGCCAGGACACAACTAAGAGTTCATCACCTTTCACCAGATTAATACACGCAAAGCAGGAGTAGGGTATTACGCTTGAATAGCGGCCTGAACCTGGGTTAATCGCCCCGATCATTTGGTCTGCCCTTGGTGCATCCGTGTCCCCCGCCGAACCACAATGTACCCCTCCAGGTCCCATAGGTGTCGTTCCCGACATCTCCGACACGCTAGGTAGGGGAGACAGAGGGTGCGCTAACATGATAAGGAGATCAGGGCATCAGTTTTGTCATCACACCACCTCCGCGGCCTTCAAGGGAAGAGCAGCAGTGGCGGCTAATCTATCCGCGACCACCGTGCCCGGAACTATGTAGACCGGCGGTGGTTCGGACGAAGGCAAAGGAGGCAAGTGCCCCAGGCTTCCACACACTCCAACGGACGCACCTCCCTCCAGAGTGCAGCGTTGCTGTCGAGTGCACGCCAGGGGCTCCAGCAAGACCTCTGGCACCGGCTCCAGCATGTGCACCTACCCAGGAGTGACGCACCGCTGTCGAGGGTGTGCCAGGGGGCTCCGGCAAGACCCCAGGCGCTCGCTCCGGCAAGCGCTCCTCCTCGGAGTGTAGCGTAGCTATCGAGGAGATGTGGGGAGCTCCCTCAGCAAGACGTTGCATCCTTGCTAGGGCTCGCCTCTCCCTTGGATGCCCAGCACCACCCTAGATTCTTCCAAGTCGACAGGACCCTTGCTGGCGGACCATGAAGTATAGTTGTCGGGGGCTCCCGGCAACCACCCTTTGCGCAAGTCTTGCCAGCTAGGCATGTAAACCTTGGCATAAAGCCAAGCACAATCCTGTGCACAACATAATAAGAGTTAAGCATTTCGTAGTTCTTGCCGATTTTCTCCGACAAGGGTCGACGAACCACCTAGTTTTGGAGACTTGCTCGCGAGGTAAACTTGGCGTGATCCAGCGTGCCCTTGCTTTGCTTCGAGACCGCTCGACAAGTTAAGCGGCAGCGTTGGATGTGCCAAGTAGTCTTGCCGGCAGCGGCACCTCCAGCAGGTAGCCGAGGATCCGCTCCTCAAAGCGCTCGTGGCAGGACTAGCCGCGTCGGAAGGTCCCAGTGAAGCGGATGTTTTCCTTGGTAGGTTTCACCCTTTTCGATACGAAATACATGCACGCAAGAGGAAGCTTGTCCCGGTCGGTTGCACCCTTGCTTTGTTTTGAGTCCGCTCAACAAAAGTTTATCGGTTGTACTGACCGCGCTATGACACCTTGCCGGAAGCTACACCTCCAGCATGCTGCCCACGACCTGTACCTTCGAGCGCTCGCGGCGGGGCTGTACGCACTGACATGGTCGGTCATGCCTAGGTAGCTTGCCGGCAGCGGCGCCCCTGTGTTAGGGCATATTTCTCCCTAAGTGATTTTAGTTTTTGATGACAATGCATGTGCAGACTAATCATGTGCATCGAGCATTTCAGATAATTCATGTCTAGGCACAATACGATTCGATGCCCCTCGAAATCTCTCGAAGACGGTTGCTTTCTATGTTTCTCTTTGGTGGACTTGAGTCGTAGGAAAGCCATACTATTAAGAGTGGGTCCGCGTCGGAAAGGTTTGGGTGGAATCATGAGGTACACATTTAGTGCACCATCTTTCCCTTGCTACTATGGAGCTCCATCCTTATCTTTCATGTTTATGCAAAAGGGCCAGCGGTAGTACCACTGGTGTCAGCGGTAGTACCGCTAGCACAATGGTAGTACCGCTCTATGAGCGGTCGTAATATTTTACTACCGCTCCATAAGCGGTAGTACCACCCTTGGGGTGTAGTAGTTTTTTACAACCGCTCCGTCGGACTTTTTCGCATACTTTTCCCCCACAGTAGTAAGCACGGTGGTATTTTATTACTACCATGGTTGGTGAGATGCAGAGCGGCAGTACCGCTCTTAGCAGCGGTAGTACCTCTCCCACAGCAGTAGTACCGCTTGGCTATTGCTGTGATGGGTGGGTAATGGTTGGTTTTTAACCCCACTATATATAGGTGTCTTCATGCTCTAGAAGCTCACCTCTTATCTCTCCAAGCTCCATTGTTGCTCCTTAAGCTTATTCTTGCCCGATCTCTCTCCCTAGCCAATCAAACTTGTTGATTTTCTAGGTATTTCTTGAGAGGGCCTTGATCTACACTTCCACCAAGAGATATTTGATTACCCCCACTAATCCCTCGCGGATCTTGTTACTATTGGGTGTTTTAGCACCCTAGACGGTTGAGGTCACCTTGGAGCCACATTCCATTATGGTGAAGCTTCGTGGTCTTGTTGGGAGCCTCCAAGCTTTGTGTGGAGATAGCCCCAACCTTGTTTGTAAAGGTCCGATCGCCGCCTTCAAGGGTACCAATAGTGGAATCACGGAATCTCACATTATGTAAGGGCGTGAGGAGAATACGGTGGCCCTAGTGCCTTCTTGGGGAGCATTGTGCCTCCACACCGCTCCAACGGAGACGTACTTCCTGTCAAAGGGAAGGAACTTTGGTAACACATCCTCGTGTCCACCGGTTCGACTTCCGGTTATCTCTGACTTTTACTTTGTACTTGTTATTGTTGTGGTGTATTGTTTGCATGCTCTTGTTATCTTTGTGGTTAGCATCATATAGGTTGCTCACCTAGTTGTCCACATAGAGAAACTTTTTTTTGCTAATGCTAGTTTGTTAAGACAAGCTAAGAGTTGGTAGTTGCCTATTCACACCCCCTCTAGTCAACCATATCGATCCTTTCAATTGGTATCAGAGCCACGTCTCTTTATTAAGGGCTTCGCCACCCGAAGAGTACGGTTGACGATGGTGAGGTTCGGCCCGAAGGGTCCAAGGCTGTGGAGTTGGTTTCGGTCACACAACACAAATTGAATGATGACGTGGCTTCACTCAAGACGTCCGTGACGACCGAAGTCAAATCCATGCTTAAAGAATTACTTGAGGGGATGAAAAATTCTCCCGACCCGTTGCTTGTGGTTAAACCCACCTCATCGGTCTCGGAGGCCAATTCTGACAAGGAAGCGGCCAAAGGTACTCAAACTTCCTCCCCTCATGACATGAATGGGACGGGTGCTTTTGCCTCGGTTCCCCCTCCCCCGCTCTATGGAGAACCGGTTCCTACACCGCATATTAATAACCTAGGACCTCCTCCAAAACTTGTTAAAGGTGATTTCGCTAGTTGAGTTTTTTTCTATCAATTCTCATTTGAATCACAGCTCAACAAATCTTTGGAGAATCATCGAACAAGGCTATTACCCTCATGATCCACAGAGCGTTGCTCCAAGAGAAGAGGTGGACAACCAATACAATCATTCAACATTGTTCATCCTTCAATCCGCGGTTCCACTAGAATATCTCGCACACTTGTGCCCCTTCAATCGTGCGAAGGATTGTTGGGAGCACATCATGGTGCTGTACAAGGGGAGCTCAATCATTCAACAATCTAACTTTGAAGTGGTCCTTGATCACGCGGATGAGTTTGTGATGTTAGAAGATGATGACCCCCGTGATCTCTATCGAAGGGTGACTGCCCTCACTGTTGATGTCCAAGACCATGGGAGCAAAGATACGAATGACACTTGGATCAAGTGCAAGTTTCTCAAGGCCATCATGCCTTTCAACAAAGCCATGTCTCCCGTCATTCGGCAAAGACCAGATTTCCACTCCTTTACCTCAGGCGAAGTGTTGGATGAATTCATTGCTATGGATATTATGAACAAGACCGCTGACAATGCCCTTGCTCGTGTTCAGTCGAAAACAATATCACCCAACCTTGTCTTAAATACCAAGGCCATTGTTGATGAAGAAGAAGAGGAAGAAGATGGCTGCCCCGAAGACACAAAATACGCTTATCATGAGAACATGGCTCTTGCTTCAAGGAAGTTTTGGGGAAACAAAATAAACTCAAGGCCCAACTTCTCCAATGACAACTCAAGTGGGTTCAATAACAAACAATGAGTACGAACAGGCTACAAGTGCGGCAATGTGAGTCACTTTGTGGCAGATTGTCCTTATGAGAAGAGAGAAGACAATGGGGGCAAGCTCATTCGCAAGGACAGGCGCAAGTATTTACCTAGCAAGAACACCTTCACCAAGAAGACTCATACAAGGGGCTTGGTGGCCCATGAAGAGTACACCTCCAATGATGATGAATACGATACAAGCCGTGAGGGGATGGCAACGGCTACCGTCGCCATGGCCACTTCCTCCCCCAAGGTATCTCTCTTCGGCGCCACCAACGAGAACCATATCTCCAAGTGCCTCATGGACAAAGGTATCATTAAGGTAACCCCGACCATCAAGACCACTCTCATTACCTCTCCTTCTTTGTTAGACTGTGTTGATAATAGTGAGGTAGTGGAACTTGATGAAAATGAGTTTGATAAATTCTTGTGTAATATCAAAGGTGAAACCAAAAGACACTTTGTTGCTCTTTTGGAACAACTTGGTGAAGCCAATGATCTCATTGAGACCCATAAGGATACTATCTCCAAGCTGCAAGAACATAGCCGTGATTACGCTGATGAGATAGCAGAACTATCCTTTGCTCTAGAAGAAGAGTGTGGTCTTCGTTTGGCTCTTGAGGAGTCACACAACGTTGATCATGCTAAGTTACAAAAATATCTTGGTCATGCTTGTGTTCTTACTCGTGTGCTTAAATCTGAGAAGGTTGCACTTGGGGTTGGTCATGATAGACTCAAGGAAGAATTTGACATACTTGACAAGGCCCACAAGGTCCTGAAGAGTGCTCATTCCTCCCTTAAGGAGTCTCATGCCCAACTCCAAGTAAAACTAACCAAGGAGATTTCTACTTGTCCTCCTTTTGTTTTAATTGATAATGCTTGTGCTACTAACCCTTGTTGTGAGCATGTGCATCTTGTGGAGGAGAATGCCAAGTTGAAAGAACAGCTTGAAAAGAGCCTTGTGACGTGCATCCAAGGCGATAAAAATCTAAATGATATTTTGAGTAATCAAAAGGAAGTTGCAGGAAAGGAAAGACTTGGGTTTGCACCCAAGTCTAAGAAGAAAAAGAAAAACAAGACCAAGCTATCTTCCTCTCTCAAGGACATCTTTGTCAAAGAGGGTGAGAGTACTCATAAGAAGATGAAGAACAAGGAAGGGGGTGACAATGCCAAGAAGGGCAAAACTACTCCCACCAACACTGTCGGCGATTTTAACCCCTCTTATATTTTATGCCGTGCTAGTGATGGACATGTTTATGCAAAATTTGTAGGTTCTTATTATGAGTACAGTGAGTGGGCTATTTGGGTTCCTAAGACCCTTGTTTCTAACATCAAAGGACCCATTCAAAAATGGGTACCTAAATCCAAGCATTGATCTCTTGCAGGAGTTTGCTTCCGGTGGAGTGTCATGGTTGCTCGATAGTGGAGCAACAAATCATATGACCGGGAGCAAGGACTTGGTAGTGGATGTGCATCCAATACCCTCTATTCCCACCCATGTCCAATTTGTTGATGCTTCAACATCTAAGGTAACGGGATTTGATAAGGTGGTCATCTCTCAAGATTTATCTATAGATAAGGTCATGCTTGTTGAGTCCCTTGCATACAATTTGCTTTCCGTTCGTCAGCTTGCAATTATGGGATTTTCCACATTCTTTAATCTTGATACCGTGGCCCTTTTGTGGAGCAAGACTCTTAAAGTAGCCTTTGTTGGATATGTCGAGAACGGTCTCTATGTAGTGAACTTTTCGGAGTGACCTACTAAGATCGCGAATTGTCTAATGGCTAAGGTTGATGTGGGTTGGCTATGGCATCACAGACTAGCCCATGTCAATGTGAGATCTTTGCAAAGTCTCCTAAAAGGGGACCATGTTTGTGGACTAACAAATGTGAGTTTTTCCAGAGACCATGCTTGTAGTGCTTGTATTGAAGGAAAGCTTCTTGAAACAACTCAACGTCCCACAAACTGTCATCTACTCTAAAAGGCCTTTGGAGCTCCTTCACGTGGATCTCTTTGGTACTCCTTCTTTTGATAGTCTTGGGGGAAGAAATTATTTCTTGGTGATTGTGGATGACTACTCAAGATACACTTGGGTATGTTTCTTCAAGAGGAAGAGTGAGACTCAACAAATTGTCATCGACTTTGCTAATGAAGTTCAACGTCAACATGAAGCAAAGATATTGATGATTAGAAGTGACAACAACACTGAGTTCAAGAACTACACCTTAAATGAGTTCCTTAGTGACGAGGGGATCAAGCATCAATATTTAGCACCTTATACCCCCAACAAAACGGTGTTGCGAAAAGGAAGAACCGGACATTGATGGATGCGGCAAGAACCATGATGGCGGAATTAAAATCTTTGTACAACTTTCGAGCCGAAGCCATTAGTAGTATGTGTCATGCATCCAATCACCTCTACCTCCGCAAAGGCTTGAACAAGACTCCATATGGGATTCTTACCGGGAACAAGCCAAATCTCAAGTACTTCCCGGTGTTTGGTTGTAAGTCTTTCGTACTCAAGAAAAGTTTTCGTTTGTCCAAATTTGAAGCTAGAGCTCAAGAGGGCATATTTATTGGTTATGCTACAAATTCTCATGCTTACCGTGTTCTCAACAAGTCCACCGAATTCATTGAGGAGATGTGTAACATGGACTTTGATGAAAATAATGGCTCCCAAGTGGAGCAAAGTGGTATTTGTGATGTAGGTGATGAAATTCCTCCTCCAGCCATAAGATGAATGGGGATTGATCAAATGCTCCCCTTTGAGGAACCCCTTGTGTCCGAAGGAGAAGGTCAATGCTCTAATCAAGTGGAGCCATCACTCTCTCTAGGCCCACACGCTTCCGAAGAACAACGTGAAAGTCCTCAACTTGATGAAACTGATCAACGACAAGATCAACCTCATGAAGATGGTGTCGTACCAAATGATTTCCAAGATCATGCTCCAGATTCTGAGCCTGCTCAAGATCTAGTGGAACCCTAAGATCAAGTGCAACCACAAGATCAAGGGCAATCTAGTGAGCAAGCTCAAGACAGTGCCCAAAGTGTTCAAGTAGAAACCCCTAAATTATCAAGTCGGGAAGTCATGAAGCGTCGTGCTGCCAAGATAGCCAACAGGCTCCGAGTTCGACAACATATCTTCAAGAATGTGCTTGGCAACTTCAATAGAGGGGTATCCACTTCTCAACAATTATCAAACTTTTGTATGCATCACACGTTTGTTTCATGCTTGGAACCCCAAAAGGTACATGATGCGCTCGATGATGAGGATTGGCTTGAAGCTATGCATGATGAACTTAACAACTTCGAGCGCAATCAAGTCTGGGAATTAGTGCCAAGAGCAACAGAGGAACATAATGTCATTGGAACCACATGGATCTTCAAGAACAAGCATGATGCAAATGGTGTTGTCATTCGAGACAAGGCAAGACTGGTGGCGCAAGGCTACTCCCAAGTCGAGGTTATCGATTACGGTGAAACCTTTGCTCCTGTCGCTCATCTTGAATCTATTCGCATGTTACTTGATTTTGCTTCTCATCATGACTTTAAATTGCAACAAATGGATGTGAAGAGTTATTTTCCTAATGGTCCATTAAATGAGTTGGTATATGTTAAACAACCCCCGGGATTCGAGGATCCCAAGTTCCCCACTCATGTATACAAATTCAGGAAGGCACTCTAGGGTCTTAAATAAGCCCCATGTGCTTGGTTTGAATACCTAATCGAGTTGTTACAAGATCGTGGGTTTGAGATTGGAAAATTGATCCCACTTTTTTTACCAAGAAGGTCAAAGGGGACTTGTTCATATGCAAACTATATGTTGATGATATTATAGTTGGTTCTCCTAACAAATCTTTCAATGAAGCGTTTGCTGCACTAATGACCATGAAGTTTGAGATGTCGATGATGGGAGAGTTGAAGTTCTTTCTCGGGTTTGAAATAAAACAAGGAAGAGAAGGAACCTTCATCAAACAAGCCAAGTACACTCAATACATGCTCAAGAGGTTCGAGCTCGAGGACGTCAAGCTATTCAAATTTCCCATGCCAACCAAATGCAAGCTCGACAGTGATTCCAATGGTAAAGCCGTGGATCAAAAGGTATATTGCTCCATCATTGGATCCTTGCTTTACCTTTGTGCATCTAGATCTGATATCATGCTGAGTGTGGGAATCTGTGCACGGTTTCAATCCGCACCAAAGGAAAGACACTATGCGGCAGTGAAACGAATCTTTCAATATTTGTCTCATACCCCAAACTTTGGCTTATGGTACCCCAAAGGAGCAAGCTTTGTTTAGTAGGTTACTCTGACTCTGATTGGGCTGGAGACTGTGTTGGAACGGAGTCAACCTCTGGAGGATGCCAATTCCTTGGTCGTTCTTTGGTAAGATGGTCTTCGAAGAAGCAAAACTGTGTGTCACTTTCTTCCACCGAGGCTGAGTATGTAGCTGCCGCAAGTTGTTGTGCTCAATTATTATGGATGAGGCAAACTTTAAAGGATTACGGTGTCACTTCTGACAAAGTGCTTCTTCTGCGTGACAATGAGAGTGCCATCAAGATATCTCTTAATCCGGTGCAACATAGCAAGACCAAGCATATTGATATACGTCATCATTTCATTCAAGATCATATCAGTTACGGAGATATTGAGGTCCTCTTCATCAACACTCAAGAGCAACTTGCAGATATATTCACCAAACCTCTAGATGAAGCAAGGTTTCGCGAGTTAAGGCATGTAGATTGAAACCAAGCACACCACACCTCACTCATCATTATATTTGGCTCTAGGTGTAGGCATGGATATAGGGGGTGTGTTGTTATCTCAATGAACTCCTCCTCCCCCTATTATGCATAAATTAATCTAGTCTTTCACATTAGCAATTGTTGATGGCACTTGTGCTTGAAAGACGAGATGTGGTCATGAACCCAAGGATAGTTCTTCACGGTTTCATGCCATTTGTCTCAAACATTGGTGGCTTCGGCCACCGCCCTCTCTTCATCAGAAGTTTTGATTCTGTGTTCCAATGCATACGCATCTCTTCTTGTCTTCGTTTGGGTTTTCCGTGTTTTTTCTCATCCACTAGCCAATTTCTAGTCCTCTTTATTGTTGAGGAGAGTAGAGCAAGTTTTCTGGGTTGTTTTGTCGATTGGGGCACGGTACTACCACCCCCGGCACGGTAGTAAAATTTTACTACCGTTGGGCGAGTGGTACTACCGCTCTACCAGTGGTACTACCGCCCCCAGCACGGTAGTAAATTTTTACTATCGCTGGGCGAGTGGTACTATCGCTGGCCAAGCGGTACTACCGCAATGACAGTGGTACTACCGCGCCGCCACGACCTCACGGGTTTTTTACGGCACGCGGCGGTTCTTTCCCCCCTTACCCATTCATCCCGTGTACTTCTTTTTCCCTCTCTCCTCTCTCAAGTTGCTGCCCAAGGAACTCATCGGATCTCCTTCTCCAGCCACCCTTCTCTGATTCCGTTTGGTGGGATCCTCTCCCTCGTGCCATGGACCTCGGTACTGCCCCTCGTTCCCTTTGTTTTTTGCTTAGTTTTTGTTGAATCTAGGGTTAGGGCATGTATGTGTTCTTTCCTTCATGGCACCATATCCTCTTGCTACCAGGATTGAGGAGTTCTGGGAATGGGGGTACCCAGACCTGCCTGCCTGCGGCCCAAGGCTGGCCCACTTCATCGATATAGGATCGACTAACACGACAGCACCCAGGACAAGGCCCTTGCGAGGGGCCATGCCTCGCGAGGAGGAGCGGCATCAATACTCGCAGGGGGCCTCCTCAGAACCCCTCCGGAGAAGCGGATATTTCGAGGCGAGACCCAGCCTCAGGAGTCAAGGCTGACGTAGAGGAAGGACATGCGAGCAACACACAGCAGGCGTGCAGTTTCCCCTTTGGTGCTAAGAGAGCAAAGTCGAACGTTGTTTCCAAAGGCATCTTCCATAGTTTTCCCTTCTGGTGCAACAAGACCATAGGCGCCCACTCGCAGGACGGACATCACCCCTGCGCCCACCCCTGCAGCGCTGGCAACCACTTTGTAGGCGAGGACAACTTTTGACAGGGGAAGCATGTTCCCCTGTCCCCCGGCCATTGTGGGTTCCGTTCCCGCCGAAACAATGAGGGATGAGGACCCGTGCGTCCACTATAAATAGATAGGGTAGGATACTTTGTAGAGGGGGATCAGTTCATTCTCACCCTTGAGCAACACACAAAGCCACCCAACCTCTGGAGGCTTGAGAGCACTGTACTAGTTCATCCACCAACCTCCGCGAGAGGAAATCCACCAAAAGCAGGAGTAGGGTTTTACGCTTGCAGCGGCCCGAACCTGGGTAAACTATTGTGTTCTGTGTTCCCCTCACCATCGAGTAAGTCCTTTGTTTCCATCGAGTAGCGAGCTAGGCGAGGCTGAGCAGGGAGAGATCTTCGTACATGCCCCTGTGTTCGAATCCTTAAGGTTTTGCGGAGCCTGAAATCCAACATTTGCTGCGCCAGATAGGGGGCGGGTGAAGGTCTTCTCCGAGCTTCCTCCTTCCCAGGCCCGCTGCTCCGATGGCCGGCGACCAACCAACTTCTTCGACCCTCATCGAGCTAGTCTTCGACCGCCAGATCACCGCGACTGGAGGCGCGCATGCCGGTGTCGTGGTAGCAGGCGGCTCGTACCAGGTTGTCAACATCGTCTCCACCGTGGTGGCCACTCGTGCCACCCAGGCACACATCTGCTGAGCCGCAACCCAGACATCCGCAGCGCACCGCATCAACTTGGGGGACCTCGACGCACATGACGCGTTGCAGATGGCAAGAGAGATGCTCCGCCAATGACCGACACTAGGGGGCTTCGACGCCTGGGCGGACCACATAATGGAGCTGGTCACCATCGCCCAGAAGACCATCCAACCAAGTGCTTCTTGAAGGCCACATGCATCAGGCGCCAGGGGTTCTCACCGCGCGCTGCCCCCCGGGCCTGCAAGAATCAGGGCCCTACCCGCATCGGGCGGGGCCGAGAGAGACGCACTTTGCGCTTCCCTCCTCCTTGTCTGACCCTAGCGACCGGCCCCGAGGGGCACCACACCGACAACCACCTGGGGCGCGAGGAGAACGGCGGGACGACCGATGCACACACTAGTGCGCATCACCAAGACCAGGTCGCCCCTTGACAATCCGGGGCGGCTTGACAGGAACGCTCCCTCCGGCACAGCCAGCAGAGGGCGGAGGTAATGGTGCGGGCGGACTATGACAACGGAGGCACGCAGGGCACCAAGGAGGGAATCAACACCGAGTCCTGCCAGGGCCGACCAACAGTGGCAACAAGAACAAGCGACTTCGCGCGGAGGCCTTTCACATGAAGAACTCTAAGAAATACTGTCTGGGAGATCCCCCTGCGCCACCAAGGGGACCGTGCGATAGCCCGAGACCGACGCCCCAGAAGATTCCCCTTTATTTCCGTTTCTGCCGTGTGGTTATTTTTGTTTGTTGCATCATCATGTAGTTTGCATCATCGCATCATGCATGGCATCATGTCAACTGTGTTTTGTTGGTGTTGCTTGTTGCCGTGTTGTTGGGTGTTAGTGCTTTGTGAGTGGCGTTGTTCATTGGCGTGATGAAAGTGGGTGCAACAGAGCAGCTGCAAACCCTGTTGCACCGTGGACCTAAACCTTCACTCCCCCTCTCCCCTCTTATTTCGTTTTTGTGGTTTTGCTAAAGTCTTCGTTTAAACCCCTATTTAAAAAGGTTCGTCTTCTTTTTAATAAAAATCCTTTTATTAAATGTGGGGGCAACCCTTGGGTTTTTATTTTATTTCTCCTTTTGTTTTATTTTAAAACCGTCTCATTTTCTTTCTCTTTTAAAGAGCTTTTATTTAATTCTTTAAATAAAAGAGGTTTTACTTTATTCTTTAAAAAAAAGGTTTCATTTTTATTTCGTTCAAAAATGCCCAAGCTATTTTATAGTTGGGGTATATTTTTTCCAAAGGAGCCAAAAGCGTTTTTTTAATTTTGTTAAAAGCTTTTCTTTTACTTGGGTTTTCTTTTTTGAAATAAAAAGGTAAAAAAACAGAGAGAGGGAAGGAGGCCCAAGCCAGCCGGCCCAAGGCCATCGGCCCCCATGCCCTAGCGCGAGGAGCCCGTGCCCCCTCGTCCCTCCTCTCTCGTCCTCCCCCGCGCGTTGTCATCCCCTCGATCCCCCTCCTTCGCAGCCCCTCGATCCCGATCCCTCTTCCTACTCCCTCTCCCGATCTCGCCTCCCGACTCCCCTCTCCTCCCCCTCGTCGACGAGACCGCGAGCCCCTTGCCATGCGCGGCCAACCAGCTTCTCCAGGACCCCCGCCAGCTGCCTCCTCTCGCCGGAGTGCCGCCCTACCATGGTCGGCCTCCTCCTCCTCGTTGCGCCTCCCCGCGTGCCTCGTGCTCGCTGCGCCGCCTCGTGGACGCCTCCTGCTTTTGCGCCATGTACCGCGGCCTCTTCCTGCCGCTGCACCCCGCCGGCTTGTTGCGCCTCTCCTGCGTCCCAGGACTCTCGAGCTCGCCTGCGCCGCCATGGCCTTGCCGCCGGCGTCCCTCGTCCCTCGCCTCCTGTCCGCGCCGGCTTGCCGAGCCGCCGACGTTGCCCGAGCTGGTCGCCGTGCCGCCTTGCGATCCGCCATTCCCCGCGCTGTTGTGTGATGTGCTGTTTCCCGATGCTTGCTATACCTGGCCGATCCATGTTGCCGCTTTTGCCTGATGTGGTGCTTGCCGCTGTTGCTGCCTTGCGTGCCGTTGTTGTGCCATAGTTGCTAGCCCTGCCGAGCTAGCTTGTTGTGCTGTTGCCGCTGTTGCTAGTGTTGCTGCCTGCCTGCCTGCTTCATGCCGATTTGCTGTAGCCTGATGTTGCTTACTCTCCGTATTGCTTGCTGCTGTTTGTTGCAGCTTGCTACTTATTGCTAGGTCACTTGTTGTTGCCTGTTGCCGAGAGCTGTAGTTGCTGCTAGGTGGCCGTTAGATGCCCTGCTAGCTTGCTTGCTTGCTGCTGCTAATTAGTTGTTTGCTATTGCTTGCTAATAGATGCTTGCTGTTGCAAGTTGTTGTTGTTAGGTTGTGGCGTGTTGTTGTAGTGTCGCCGTTGCTTGCTGCTAGTGCTGCTTGCGTCGCGTTTCTGTTTCATGTCGCTGGTTATGTCGCCGAAGACCGCGTGCGCCATTCCCTCCTTCGTGGTACCAACAAGATCGGCATGTCCAACTACGTCCTCGATGACCCCCGGAACGTGTTCGACTACCGGTGCCGAAGACCATGTACCAACGACAAGAGAACGACTACCGTCGACGAGACCCGAGAACCACGACGACAACTACTTCTACGACGATCGTTGTGCTCCTTCACCGAACCGAACCGCTCCGATATGCACGCTTCGAAGGTATACCGATGGAACGTGTCGTGTAACAAATGCATGTTGTATGAGATGTATCGTTTGTTTGCGCCTATATTTGTTGCCCGTTGCACGTGTACCTCTTCTGTTGTGCCCGACACATGGGAACCCGGTAACGGGATCACCCCATCTTAATTTAACATTCCCGCACACGCTTCCTATACGTTGTCACGTTATCTCGATGAGTTATCGGGATAGGAACGTTGCCGTGGCTTCGTTTCCGTTTTTCCGCCATGGTTCCCCTTTCGCTCGCCGTGGCGACACTTGCTTCTTTTCCCTTCGTGCCGTGATATAATGAACTTGCATGCATGACGCATTCATGGCATATATATCTTGTGTTGAATGTTTCTTGTGACGTAGCTCCCATCTATGTTTCGCGTGTTACCCGACTAGGATGTCATGTAGGATCACCGCTTCACCCCTTGCCATGATAAGAACAATTTAATATTGCCGTGTAAATAAACGGGAGTGAACTAAATAATTAATTGTGGAGTTTCGTCGATATGCAACTCGTTGCATATCGAGCTTCACTTAATGTGTAGTGTTGTGTGAGGTGAATCGCCATGCCACGCCTTTCATCCTTGAACTGATCATGCATCATAGTAGGTTGTGCATCATGTTGTGCCTCGTGTGATGAATATCTGTGTTGATGTCTGTTTTCGGTTTGTTCGTCTCGATAGAGTTCCGCAAGCATGTCGAAATGCCATGAGGACCCGTTCGACTACGTTGGTTCGCCGACTTCATAGAGTTGTTCTTCTTCCAAGCGGGATCTTAGGAAAGATGACCATTTCCCCAGATACCATTACTATCATTGCCATGCTAGTTTTACCGCTTCTATCGTTTATGTCTCGTTGCCTACCACATGTTAAATATCAGCCTCTCAACAATGCCATGATAACCTTCAACCTGTTCGACCTAGCCTGATTGGCTATGTTACTGCTTACTTAACCATGTTGTTAGCGTTGCTAGTTGCAGGTGTAGTTGCTTCCATGTGATAACATGGGTTCCTTGTCATATCACCATATTTAATGGTATTTAATTTAATGCACCTATATACTTGGTAAAAGGTGGAAGGCTCGGCCTTTCTAGCCTGGTGTTTTGTTCCACCTTTGCCCCCTTAGTTTTCGGCTACCGGTGTTATGTTCCATAAATGAGCGCTCCTAACACGATCGGGGTTGTTATGGGGACCCCCTTGACAATTCGTTTTGGATTAAAGCTGGTCTGGCAAGGCCCAACTTTGGTACTACATTTGCCTAACAACTAATGAACTGCATACAGAGTAATTAACCCGAGGATAATTTAATCAACCCCCGGGACAGTGCTCCTACGGGGCCACCACGGGGCAACCCGGGGTTTGGTTTCTCCTAGTGTGACCCATCCGCCGTGTCCTGAGAACGAGGTACGCGACTACTATCGGGATCGTCGACACGTCGGGTGGCCTTGCTGGATTAGTTTTACCTTTGACAAGATATCTTGTGCGTCGGGATTCTGGTGATGCTTTGGGTAAACTCAGAGTTGAGGTTTTCCACTAGGGAATCCGACGAGATCGTGAGCTTCATGATTGAGGATTTCTATGCGGCTTGTGGTAATTTGTGATGGACTAGTTGGAGCACCCCTGCAACGTGGAAACTTTGTTTAATACTGGTTCTAGATAACTTGAAGTTAACTTAATTAAAACATGCCAACTGTGTGTGTAACCGTGACTGTCTCTTTCGTGAGTTCCTTCTCCGATCGAGGACACGGTGGGGTTATGTCTGACGTAGGTAGGTGTTTAGGATCATTCATTTGATCAACCGTAGTTCACGTCCGCTATGCGTAGATCTTCCCCCTCTTAATTCTTGTACTCGTAAGTTTAGCCACCAAATATATGCTTAGCCGCTCCTGCAACCTCACCACTTAACCATGCCTCACCCATTAAGTTTGCTAGACTTGATACCTTTGAAAATGAGATTGTTGAGTCCCCTGTGCTCACAGATTACTACAACACCAGTTGCAGGTACAGGTAAAGGTTACTTGACGCGAGCGCGTTGATTATTCATTTGGAGTTGCTTCTTCTTCTTCTTCTTCTTCATCGATCTAGGATGGGTTCCAGGCCGGCAGCCTGGGATAGCAAGGATAGATGTCGTTCTTCTTTTCTCGTTTGTTTTCGTCCGTAGTCGGACCCTGCTCTTACTCATGATGTTTATGTATTGTACTGTTGTGACTCTGATGTAACTTGTGGCGAGTGTAAGCCAATTCTATATATATAACTCTTATTTTCAGTACATGTACTTGTAACGATATCCATTCTTGCGACACGATGAGATGCGCTTCTATCCCTGACGAGGCCCTCGTGCAAAATTAAGGATAGGGTCGCATCTTGGGCGTGATAGACCGCCACCGCTACGCTGCTGAGCGGCTTTGGAGGACGGGAGAGCGCCTACATGGAGCCATACGTGCCGGAGTGTCGGTGAAGGATCGACACCTATGGGGGCCTCAGCGGTCCACCTTTTGGTGGTTTGGCGGGCAGAGGAGTTGCGGCAAAAGCAGAACCAACAGTCAGGGCCCGACAAGATCTTTTTACCCAAGTTCGGGCTGCGTGGTGCGTAAAACCCTACTCCTGCATGCGTTTAGTTATTCCTTTTTGGTTACCATAGATCTGTCCATCTTGACAGCCTTTCAATTGGTCAAAAACCCAAAAGTACTTACTACTGAGCCCCGGGCCTCCTTTTATAGGCGAAGGGGTCACCACAGTGGTTCACTGGGTGAACGGTGGGTTCACGAGTGTAACAGCGCCGACCGATAGTTACAGTGTTACTGCCTTGTCAGAGGTGCATTAAATTATTTGACGTCCCTGACTTATTCAAGGAGGGTTGGACACGTACCCACACGTGGCAACTCCGGGGTGTTGCGCTGGCGCATGGGCGTACGCGTGGCTCATGCATCGTCGGTGGCGTGCTCGTTGGGAGAGGCGTTCACAGGTCGCGAGGGCACCCTGGTCCCACGCCTCTCCTCGGGCCTTCTCTTCCTTCCCGGTAGGGTTACCTTTCCCGGGCTCTTCTTGTTCCTCTCGGCAGGGAGGCGATGGTCTGCCGACGCCTTGTCAATCTTCCCGGCAAGGGTGGCTTGCTCGGGCTCGGTCCTTATTCCTTGCAGGAGGGTCTCGTCGTGGAATTGTCTATCTCCTCGGTAGGGAGCTCCTGCCGGTGTCTCTTCTTCCTTCCCAGCAAGCGAGTGCCTGCCAGGGCTTGCAATCAGCATTTGGTGGCTTCTAAGTCTTGCTTTTGCCCCAAGCTCCAGCGACACGCCTTGCCACTGTGGAGGGGCTGCCGGTGTTCGCGCACTAGTCCGGGGAACTAGAGACCCCGATCTTTATTGCACCGACAGGATCCCCTGGGCATGGGTGACACACGCATGCGAGGCGTTGTCGGGCCAGGCCCAAAGCGGTGCGTGGACTCGCGGGCGCCGGGCATATCAGAATCGAGCCATTATAGGCTTTCTTCCCCACGTCGCGCATTGATCGCGCGAATCGGGAGGGTGTGCAGCGTGCAAGTGATGGCCTCTTTATTCCTTGAAAACGCCTATGCCATGTGTAGGACATGCACAACGGCGGTCGGGCAAGTGGCGATCGTGGCCTCAAAAGCCGCGGGCGTGGATGGACCCGCCCCTGCATGCATTGGCGCATCAGGGCAGTTCCATGTTCCGCTCGTGACATGAGGGCGATTAGGCGAGAGGGGCGGTGGCTTCTGGAGCCAGGTGGGTGGCCTCCGAGCTTTGCCCTATAAATTAGGGTGTTTTCACGGAGGTTTTGCCCACCCATCTCACTCTCGAAGCCTTTAGCGCATGTCGCCTTTTCTTCTCTTGTTTCTTTCATCTTTGCCGGTGGCACCCACCCCTAACCATGGTTAGGGGGCCGACCTCCATCGTCCGCCAGGGCGGCAAGGGGATCCCGCTCGGATCATGCCACAGCTTCAGGGGCCGCAGCCAGCGGCAGCCCCGTCAACCATGGTGGGAGAGGCTCGAGGGGCGGAGGACGCCAGGCTCATTGTCGAGGGAGGCGGAGCGTTACTCCAGCGTCTCCGCCTTCTTCTCGGCTTGTTCTGGCGGGAACTCACGTTGAAAAGACCCCATTGGATTTCCTTGTCCAATTGCGAGGATGCATCAGGACCCGGCTACAGCTCCCAGTGCCTTTGCCAAGGCGATGGAGGGAGAGAAGCCCCCGATGCTATGGCTGCGGGTACATGGTTGTGGGAATGGTGTCGTACGGGTGGCCGTAGAGCATCTGGTGTCGTGACTCCTGTTCCTTGGTCATGGGTTGAAGAGCTTCGCTCGTGCCCACAATCTCTAGGATGGGCACATTCTCCGCTTCAAGATGGTGTCGGACAACCTGCTCTCCGTCAAGCTATATGGGAGCTCAGGTGCGCGTCTCGGCTGCTACGAAGAAAGCACGTGCGGAACTGACATCCCTTCCTCGTCTAGGGGTGACGAGGAAGGGTCGGATGACAGCCACAGCGGGGACATGTCAGATCCTCGGTGGGTTAAGCCTGTGTATGAGAATCTAACCTCGGATTACCGCCGATTGTACCATCACCGTCAGCTCTCGTCCCACCTCGTCCTGAGACGAGACCTCCGCGCCGGAAGAACCGATGCTGCCTCGTCTTCTCGATAGCTTCCAGAGTTCGGCTCCGTCTTCCCTCCTTGCCCCGTTCTCCTGTGCGCAATGCTGGTCCACGAGGAACCAGCCTGGGTTTCGCAGCGGGCCCTACCACTCTTTATTTTGTCTTCTCGAACTTCACTCCTCCGCATAGGTCGTTCTTCGTCAAAAGACAGAGTCTTTAGGTTAGGACAACAATTCTTTGTAAGTGGTATCAAATGTATCCAGACAAATGAATAAATTGATGCATCCTTTATTCGACTGTCATTTTGTATGATTATTCCTTTGCACTTGCCGGATGCTTGCCGGCTTGACTTTTCCTACCACGAGTACTTAGAGGAGCGGATCCTCAGAAAACTCGGCAGAGGAGGTCGTCACTGGCAAGGCTCCTTCCCGCACTCAGTGCAACCATGTAAATCGTCGAGCGCGGCTCGAGGTGAAATAAGGTGCTACGTATCCGTCCGACACGTTGAGCGAGTTCGAAACGATATAAGGGCACTCTATGGCCGCTCAAGTCATTGAACATGCTCGAAATAGAGTCGAAGTGCACTGATTGTAGCAAGGTCCATTTGTGCGCGGAGTTATCATACAAAAGTCGATGCTTCAAAACGGATACAAGTAATCTACCAAGAGTTTGGCAAGAAGTTTGCCTCTGTACGTATCTCGCGCGTCATGACATTCCTAGCCCAGCGTCTGAAGGTGCTGCCGGGGAGGAATACCCGTCGCCTCGGCAAGCTGATGTTGCCTCCACCGGCCTTCTTGCCGATGAGGTTTTCGTCGGTGGCCTTTGGCCACTCTGAAGGAAAGAGGCACACTGGGTCGTATCACTTTCTCATCTCTTTTGCAGGAGATTTGCTGGCGGAACCCCCGAGTGCATCTTTCGGGCGTGCCAATGCTCCAAGGAGAAAAGCGAGCCGGAGGGAGCGTAAAGGGACGGTTCGGGCCCTCGGATGCGTCCTCAACGACCATGCAGCACTCCGGAGATGTGCGTTAGTCGGAATAAGCGTTAGGGGCATGGCTGAAGCCCCCTGTCACGCCTTCGACAGTAGCGGGCGTTCCAAGGAGGTGTGCTGTCCGAGCGATGCAGAGCTCGGGGCTTCCGCTCCTTCCACACGCGCTCGCATAACACCTATGGAGGCGCTATGAGCTGTCGCGTGGGCAGGGCAGCCACTGCCTCCTCCCACTCAGGGAAGATGTAGCAGCGAACTGAGATCCGTGGAGCCGACGAGCGGCTCGTCGGATCGGGGTGGTGCTAATGCCGGCCTGCTTCCGACGATCCACCTACCTGGCGCGCCAAAGATGTCGTTGAAGGATCGCCACCAATGGGGGGCCTCAGTGGTCCCCCTTTTGCTGGTTTGGCAGGGAGAGGAGTCGCGGCAAGAGCAGAACCAACAGTCAGGGCCCGGCAAGATCTTTTTACCCAGGTTCGAGCCGCGTGGTGTGTAAAACCCTACTCCGCGTGGTTCGTTTTGGGTTATTGTAGATCTGTCACTCTTTACAGCCTTTCGATTGGTCAAAAAGCCAAAAGTCCTTACTACTGAGCCCCGGGCCTCCTTTTATAAACGAAGGGGTCACCAAAGTGGCTCAGTGGGTGAACGGTGGGTTCACGAGTGAAACAGCGCCTGCCGACAGTTACATTGTTACTGCCTTGTCAGAGGTGCATTAAATGCTTCAACAGACCTCCGTGACATGTTGAGGGAGGGTTGTACACGTACCCACACGTGGAAACTCCGGGGTGCTGTGCTGGCGTGCGGGCGGACGCGTGGCTCATGCATCGTCAGTGGCGTGCTCGTCGGTGGAGGCGTTCATAGGTCACGAAGGCACCCTGTGCCCGCGCCTCTCCTCGAGCCTTCTCTTCCTCCCCGGCAGGGTTACCTTGCTGGGACACGTCCCAAGTGCCCCAGAGCGAGCCAGCATGCTGTGGCATGCCAAAACTGCGCTCTGGGCACGCTGCAGAGAGCCACCCGCAAGGGGCCGACGCTCCGGCCGGTCCCAGCCTCCCCAGTAGTGTCCAAGCACTCCCCTCGACACCAGGAACATTTCCCCTAACTCTCCCGAGCAAATCCATACCTCTAGCCCCTAGTTCAACTCGAACCCGAAACCCTTCCGCCATGAGCACCTCGTCGCCGGCGACCCAGACCGCCTCCGATGACGTCCCGACCACGAGCAGGTAGGCGGAGGCACGAGGAACCCGTTCTCGTTCCTAGCTAGGCCTGAGGACAACGGCAGCCTCGCCGGCGTCCATCTCCACCTCTCTGGCCAGAGGTAGGAGAAGGACCCGACAGGTGGAGCCCACCTGTCGGTGTCCTGGGGTAGCCAGCGCGCGCAGCCGCTGACGCTGACCCCAGGGGCCCGCAGGTCAGGTTTGAACCTGGCCCGCGTGCGCCTGGTGGCCAGGCCTGCTCGCTGGGCCGGCTGGATCTGTTTCCCTGGCCTTTTTATTTTGTTTTAATCCAGCAAACTAAATGATTTTTATAAAAAGATTTAGCCAGTAGAAAAATATAATTCTTCCACCAGTATTTTTCTAAAAATGAGTAGTATTTGATTCTGTAATAGTTGACATTTATCAATGACAGAAACTATTTTGGTATAATAAAATGATATTAAAATGCACTTGTTTGCTTCTGTTTGCTTTTAAATTAATATGCTTAGCTAATAAAACAGTAGAGAACATTTTTTAAAATAATAACTTGGATTTATTCAAGCCTTGCAACATTTTTAAAAGCACTTTGTGAACTATTTTAGTAAAAGCTAGTATTTATTTATTCCTTTCTCGATGGTAGAATTACCGAGTGACGGAGGATCCGGAGCGGAATACCTCGAAGACCCCGGATACCTAGCTGACCAAGGCAAGCATGCCCTTTTGCCATGACTTAAGTAAAATGATGCATGCTAGAATAGCAAGTATTTTTCCGTTGCATGTAATCACGATGCCGGTTCATCATTGATGTGATGGTACCGAAGGCTTCTTCGAAGCCCTTGCATTATAGTAGTGATTTCACATGGCTCCTCGGAGCGCAAACATGATGAGCTTGATCCTACCATCTATGAGGATCATGCTACTGTCATGTTGACTAGTAGAGTATAATCACTGCATTGAGCTTGACCCTACCCCGTGAGGGTCATGATACTATCATGTTGACAAGTAATGTTAAGGCACATCATGTTCACAAGTAATAATAGAGCATTCTATCATGAGCATGATGTGGAGTTAAATAAAGAGTTTATGAAAACCCCGTCGGGTGCCACTAATGCCCGAAGGTGATGATGAGTTTGTGATCACTTTTGGTGAAGTGAGGCACCGGTGATTTTGGTGTGAGTATGGTTTCGGAAATGGATTAGATTTATGATGTGTCAACCGTCCCAACCTTACCCAGTACGACCACGATACCCCTTTATGGGACAGGGCTTTGTTGATTACTCTGGTCGGTGCTAGCAAAGAGCCACATTACTAGTGGCGAGAGTGATCGGTGTCACTCTCGTGATGGGGTCGTGCCAGGTAGGATGACTATGCCATTATTATGAGTTCCAGGCACACTGTTGGTCCCTGCATTGTTGATACAGTCTAGAGTCGGTGCTCGTAAGACGTACAACATGTGGGCTGGGTACCAATCGAGTGGACCTCTTTGTCTAGTATCGTCAGGGGAAAGATGATGATCGGATACTTACCTCGGGTATACGTGATATACCGAGAGTCGTGGATGACACGAAAGTATTCCGTTTCTCGTGGGTCCAGTGTACTACCTCTGCAGAGTGTAAACTATTCGAATAGCCGTGTCCACGGTCAAGGACAGTAGGGTGGTACTGCTTAAACTACGTCTTGAGTTTCCGCATAAACCAAGTGTGTGTGTGTGGTGTTAAAAAGGTGTCGTTATAATCATGATAATCACAATAATATGATCAAGTTCGGTGACTTGACATATAGGGTAAACCCGGATGGTTTAGCCCTCATTAATACCTTGAGATTATGACAAGTCCGATGACTTGGCATATAGGGTGAACCCGGTGCGTTCAACCCTTAGCAGAGATGATGATATCTGTAACCTGTTCTTCAAAAGTAATTCTTTAACGTGATGCATATACATGATCGTACCACCTCATCGCATTCCACTAAAGATGCATGTTACTGCCATTCATTACCATTTATGTCATGGGCTGTTTGCGAGTACATTCAAAGTACTCATTGGCTTGCCACTGGTTATGTTATTGACCAGACATGGAAGGACCGGAGTTTGGTGATGAGTACGCCGTCGGAGACGGACCTGCGATCTAGGACGCTTCCGAGTCAGAAGGCATGTCGGTGTAGGCTTGATGGCATGGGCACCGCTTAGCCCTTACGAGTTTCCGCTACTCGATGTATCCCTTTATTTGGCTTTAGGCCTTGCTCTTGAACCCGACCTTCTGGTCATTTGATGTAATAATTTGGTACTTGGATGTAAGACTATCATTTAGTATCTGTGTTCAGTGAACATTGATCCTTGGGGTCACTGGGCACGGCGAACTCGACTTGCTAGTCGGGGTCCCCACACACTCTTTATCCCTTTGTCCATGAGAACATCACCCAAAACTTGAAAACTTCACAACACAAAACTTAAACAGAAACTCGTGATATCATTAGCACAAGAAAACAAACTACCACCTCTTTAGGTACTGTAGCAAACTTGATTTCTATTTACATTGGTGTTAGATTATTGTATTCCCACTTTTCCATGGCTAGTACCCCCCCCCCCCCCCCCCGATACTATCCATATTTTCATCAAAATAAGCAATCAACACAACAAAAACAGAATCTGTCAAAAACATACCAGTCTGTAGCAATCTGTATACTTCGTAAACTTCTAGTATCTCACAAATTCTAAAAAATTACGACAATTTGGGCAATTGATATATCAACCAGCAGCAAAAAGAATGAACTCAAAATCTCTTTATTGATAAAAATGAAAAATAAATTCGTGAGCGACACGTTTCTGTCTTTTTCGAGCATGATCAAACAACCATCACCAAAACTAGTCATAAAGGTTTTTACTTGGCTCAAACACAAAAGGAAACACAAAAAACAGAATCATAACAGAATTATGATGGTGTGGACGCAACAAAACAGAAAGAAAAAAAGCAAAGATAAATTCATTGGGTTGCCTTCCAACAAGTGCTATTGTTTAACGCCCTTAGCTAGGCATAAGGCGATAGAATCGTGTATCGTCGTTTTTGGTGCTCAAACCATAAGTAGCCCTCATCATGGATTCATAAGGCAATCTTATTTTATTTCTAGGAAAATTTTCCATGCCCTTCTTTAATGGAAATTGAAATCTAATATTCCCTTCCTTCATATCGATGACAACACCAATAGTCCTTAGGAAAGGTCTACCAAGAATGATGGGACATGTCGGATTGCAATCAATATCAAGCACAATGAAATCCACGGGTACATAGTTCCTATTTGCAATAATAAGAACATCATTGATCCTTCCCATGGGTTTCTTAATAGTAGAATCCACCAGATGCAAATTAAGAAAACACTCATCAATCTCATTGAAGCCTAGAACATCACATAACGACTTTCGAATCGCAGAGGCGCTAGCACCCAAATCACACAAAGCATTGAATTCATAGTTTTTGATCTTGATATTGATACTAGGTTCCCACTCATCATGAAGTTTTCTAGGAATAGAAACTTCCAATTCAAGTTTCTCTTCAAGAGATTTCATCATAGAATCGACGATATCATCGGTAAAGGCCTTGTTTTGGCTATAAGCGTGTGGAGAGTTTAGCATGTATTGCATCAAGGAAATACATTCAATCAAAGAGCAACTATCATAATTGAATTCATTCAAATCCAAAGTAGTAGTTTCATTACTACTCAAAGTTTTGATATCCTCTACTCCACTTTCAATGCTTTTAGCATCAAGATAGATGGACTCCAAATCCTTGGGGCATTTTTCTTCCAAAGTGGATTCACATCCAGCCCCCATCATCATTAGGTTTGACACTAGAAAACAAGGATTCAATGGGAGTCACACCAAGCACTTTAAGATCTTCGTGATTATCATCATGAGAACATGCCTTTTTAAGCCATTCATGTCTAGCACGAGTTTGGGCGGTTCTTTCTTTACTCCCAATCATGGAAACACGCATAGCTTACAAAGTTTCATCCATATTGATCTTGGGGGAGCACACCTAACTTTCAGAGCATCAGTATCAAGAGACATTCTATCAACGCTCCTAGCCAAGTCATCAATTTTGAGTAGTTTTTTTTCTATGGACGCATTGAAAATCTTTTTAAGAGTTGATAAACTCTTTAACATTACTCTCTAGATGAGAGGGTAATTTGTTGTATTTTCCGTGAGCATTGTTGTAGGAGTTGCCAAAGTTATTAGAGGGATTACTAGGAAAAGGCCTAGAAATATAGTTTCCTCTAAAAGCATTAATGTTGCCAAAATTATTCCTACCAACAAAATTGACATCCAAGCTTTCATTGCTACTCTCAATCAAGGAAGACAAGGGCATATCATTTGGATCTAAAGGAGCACCTTACTAGCAAACAATTTCATTAACTCATCCATCTTAGTACTCAACGAATTAATTTCTTCTATAGCGTGTACTTTTTTACTAGTACGTGACCTTTCAGTGTGCCATTGAGAATAGTTTGTCATGATATTGTCTAGGAGTTCTGTGGCTTCTCCTAATGTGATTTCCATGAAAGTTCCACCGGAGGCGGAGTCCAAGATATTTCTAGAAGCAAAATTGAAACCAGCATAAAAGATTTGTATAATCATCCAAAGACTCAAGCCATGAGCAGGACAATTTCTAATCATTAATTTCATTCTCTCCCAAGATTGTGCAACATTTTCATGATCTAGTTGCTTAAAATTCATGATATCATTACGGAGAGAGATAATCTTAGCCGGTGGAAAATACTTGGATATATAAGTATCTTTGCACTTGTTCCAGGAATCAACACTATTTTTGGGCAAAGATGAAAACCAAGTTTTTGCTCGAGCTCGCAATGAGAACGAAAATAGCTTCAATTTAATCACATCATTATCCACATCTTTCTTCTTTGGCATATCGCATAACTCAAAGAAGGTATTAAGATGGGATGCGGCATCTTCACTAGGAAGGCTGGAGAATTGCTCTTTCATAACAAGATTCAACAAAGCAACATTGATTTCATATGATTCCGCACTAGTGGCGGGAGCAATTGGAGTACTAATAAAATCATTATTATTAGTATTCGAGAAGTCACAAAGTTTGGTGTTTTCAGTCATGGTGACTTCAGCAAGCAGACAAGCACACAAGCGAACAGAAAGCTAGCGAAAGAAAAGGGCGAACGAAAAAGGCAAATATTTTTGTAAATTTTTGTTTTTCAGAAGTGGGGGAGAGGAAAACGAGAGGCAAAAAAGTAAATGCAAGAGATGAGTTTGCGACGATTACTTGGATAAGCTTCACTTGATGCTCCCCGGCAACGGCGCCAGAAATTCTTCTTGCTACCTCTTGAGCTTGCGTTGGTTTTTTCCTTGAAGAGGAAAGGGTGATGCAGCACAATAGCAGTAAGTATTTCCCTCATTTTGAGAACCAAGGTATCAATCCAGTAGGATTATCAAGCCAAGTTCCTAAAGTACCTGCGCAAAAACAGCAAACTTGCAGCCAACGCTACAAAGGGGTTGTCAATCCCTTCACGATTGATTGCAAGGTGAGATCTGAAGGCGGAAAGTGCAACAAAGTAAAAGTGTGGAGCTAAAAATATAATGTGAAGTAGACCCAGGGGCCGTAGTGTTCACAAGAGGCTTCTCTCATGATAGCAAATATTACGGTGGGTGATCGAATTACTGTCGAGCAATTGATAGAACTGCGCAAAGTCATGACGATATCTAAGGCAATAATCATACATATAAGCATCACGTCCGAGACAAGAAGACCGATACTTTCTGCATCTACTACTATTACTCCACACATCAACCACTATCCAGCATGCATCTAGTGTATTGAGTTCATGACAAACAGAGTAACGCCTTAAGCAAGATGACATGATGTAGAGGGATAAATTCATGCAATAGATATAAACCCCATATTTTTACCCTTGATGGCAACAGCATGATGCGTGCCTCACTACCCCTTCTGTCACTGGGTGAGGTCACCGCACGGTATGAACCCAAAACTGACTACTTGTCCCATTGCAAGAATCATAGATCAAGTTGGCCAAACAAAACCCACAACTCGAAGAGAATTACAAGGATATGAAATCATGCTTATAAGAGATCAGAAGAAACTCAAATAAGATTCATAGATAATCTGATCATAGATCCACAATTCATCGGATCTCGACAAACACACCGCAAAAAAAGATTACATCGGATAGATCTCCGTGAAGATCATGGAGAAATTTGTATTGAAGATCCAAGAGAGAGAAGAAGCCATCTAGCTACTAGCTATGGACCCGAAGGTCTAAGGTGAACTACTCACGCATCATCGGAGAGGCAATGGTGTTGATGAAGAAGCCCTTCGTGTTCGAATCCCCCCTCCGGCAGGGCACGAGAACGTGCCCCAGATGGGATCTTGCGGAGACAGAAGCTTGCGGCGGCGGAAAAGTATTTTCGTGGCTCTCTCCCGTGGTTTGGGATTTTTCAGAGATTTATAGGTGGGAGAAGTAGGGCAGAGGAGCCACAGGGGGCCCACAAGCCTGCTAGGCGCACCCCCAGCCCAAACCTAGGGGACTTGTGACCTCCCCCGGGGTCCTTTGCCTTGGTTCTCAAGTTCCCCTCGTATCTTCTGTTTCGGAAAAAAACCTTTTCGGAGGTTTTATTCCGTTTGGACTCCGTTTAATATTCTCCTCTGAAAATGGTCAAAAACACAGAAAAAACAAGAACTGGCACTTGGCACTGAGTTAATAAGTTAGTCCCAAAAAATATATAAAAGGCATACAAAACGTCCAAAGTTTGACAAGATAATAGCATGGAACCATCAAAAATTATAGAAACGTTGGAGACGTATCAAGTTATCATACAATAGTCAATTCTTCAAAATGGATACAACTAATCTACCAAGAGTCTGGCAAGAAGTTTGCCTATGTACGTATCTCGGGCATCGTGGCATTCCTAGCCGCAGCGTTTGAAGGTGCTGCCGGGGAGGAATACACATACCCCCGACAAGTTGATGTTGCCTCGAGCGGCCTTCTTGCCGACGAGGTTTTTGCCGGTGGCCTTTGGCCACTCTGAAGGAAAGAGGCATGCTGGGGCGTATCACTTTCTCATCCCTTTTGCAAGAGATTTGCTGGCGGAGCCCCCGAGCGCATCTTTCGGGCATCACGGTGCTCCAAGGAGAAATGCGAGCTGGACGGCGTGTAAAGGGGCGGTTCGGGGCCTCGGACACGTCCTCGACGACCATGCAACACTCCGGAGATGTGCGTCGGTTGGAGTAGGCGTTAGAGGCCTGGCCGAAGCCCCATGTCACGCCCTCGACAACAACGCGGCGTTCCAAGGATGTTTGTTGGCAGGGCGATGCGGAGCTCGGGGCTTCCCCTCCTTCCACCCGCGATCGCATAGAACCTATGGAGGCGCTATGAGCTCTCGCATGGGCAGAGCAGCCACTGCCTCCTCCCACTCAGGGAAGATGCAGCGGCGAACTGAGATCCATGGAGCCGACGAGCGGCTCGTTGGATCAGGGTGGCGCTGACACCGGCCTGCTTAAAACGATCCCCCTACCTGGCGCGCCAAAGATGTCGCTGAAGGATCGACACCTATGGGCGGCCTCAGCGGTCTTTTTTTTGCTGGTTTTGCGGGGAGAGGAGTCGTGACAAGAGCAGAACCAACAGTCAGGGCCTGGCAAGATCTTTTTACCTAGGTTCGGGCCGCATGGTGCGTAAAACCCTACTCCTGCATGCGTTTAGTTATTCGTTTTGGGTTACTATAGATCTGTCACTCTTTACAGCCTTTCGATTGGTAAAAATCCAAAAGTCCATACTACTAAGCCCCGGGCGTCCTTTTATTGGCGAAGGGGTCACCACAGTGGCTCAGTGGGTGAACGGTGGGTTCACGAGTGAAACAACGACTGCCGACATTTATAGTGTTACTGCCTTGTCATAGGTGCATTAAATGCTTCAATAGACCTCCCTGACCTGTTCAGGGAGGGTTGGACATGTACCCACATGTGGCAACTCCATGGTGTTGCGCTAGCGTGCGTGCGGACGCGTGGCTCATGCATCGTCAGTGGCGTGCTCGTCGGTGGAGGCGTTCACAGGACGCGAATGTACCCTAGCCCCGCGCCTCTCCTCGGGCTCTTCTTGTTCATCTCGGCAGGGATGCGCTGTCCTGCCGAGGCCTTGTCAATCTTCCCGGCATGGAGATCCTTTCGGGGTCTCTTCTTCCTTCCCAGCAACCGAGTGTCTGCCGAGGCTTGCAATCAGCATTTGGTGGCTTCTGAGTCTTGCTTTTGCCCCAAGCTCCAGCGACGCGCCTTGCCGCTGTGGAGGGGCTGCCGGTGTCCGTGCACTAGTCTGGGGAACTAGAGACCCAAGTCTTTAGTGCACCGGCACGGAGTATGCGGCATCACCTGGCCCTCCCGACGCGGAAGAGCTTCAGGCGTCCCCCTGGCAGATATCTTCCTCACGAGTAAGGAATGCTTCGGGGGCCCTGCTTGAGTCGGACCCAAGAGGCGCAGGCAGGGAGGCGCCCTCGAGCTGCGGGATGTCGCGCTAGCCGCCTTCCCTGCGGAAGAACTACGTAGGGCTGAATCCCAGGCCTCAGGAGGACGAGTCGATAGCAGCAACGAGATGCAAGTGGCGCGAATCGTCTGCGGCAACCATGATGCAGGTGTGGTTGCTGAGGGTGAGGCCTCGTGGAGCGCTCTTCATGTCCAAGGGAGCCCTTCGAGGTGATTTTGTGGATTTACTGCCTCTGCTGACCGCAGGGACTTCGAGTACTCATGGCATGCTTCCCCCCATCGTATCGTTTGCGCAACCTTTCATAGTTTCTGTTGCATCTTTGGGCGACCTGACACACTGCCTTGCTTTCATCTTTTGGCGATCTACCTCCCTCGCTCGGGGGCTCCGGCCGGTACGCGTCGTCCAACCACGGGGAGTGGAGAAGCCCCCGCGGCCCCCCAGGACCACAATCGACAAAATAAAATCAAAGTCGCTTGAGCGTCAACAGGGGGCTCCTGAGCGTCGTGCCTCAGGGGCCTTGCTGGTCACAAGGCCACGTGCCGCCCTTGGTAGCGCCCTCGGTTATCCGGTCGTTGTCAGGATGGCATGGCCTGACCCCGTAGCTACATCCGTTCACTCGGTCCCACGTGATGGCGGTTAGGAAATGTGCGTGACTGGATCCTAGCGACGCCGAGCCGCTTGAACGACAAAAGGGGGCCCCTGAGCATCGCGCCTGGGGGGCCTTACCGATCACAAGGCCACCTGCCGCCCTTGGCAGCGTCCTCGGTTATCCGGTCATTGTCATGGGCGGCAGGGCCTCATCCCGTAGCTACATCCGTTCACTCGGTCCCATGCGACGGCGGTTAGGAAATGTGCGGGACTGGATCCTAGCAACGTAGTGCTGCTCGAACATTAAAGGGGGCTCTTGAGCATCGTGCCTCATGACCCTTACCGGTCACAAAGCCACCTGACCACCCTGGTGCCGTCCAGGCTTGTTCGGTATCGGGGGATGTTGGGGCCTTGCCTCATGAGGCACCTCACGACGGCAGGGAAATGTGCGGGACTATGACCTGTCAACGTAGACCCATAAAAGCCCTTAACTGGCCTCCGGGCAAGGAGCACGCAGGACCTGCATCAACCCGTCGCACCTCTGCATCGTCCTTCAATCCTTCTGTAACCTACTCCGTCCCGTGACACTCTCACGTAATAACGAGCCAAGGCAGTATACGCCCAGGGCCCCCCGAGGACACAGAAGTGGTCCACCCCACGCCTAGTGGTAGACCTATGCTCTGCGCTGGGTGCAAATGGAGGAGATCAACACAGTGCACCAATGACTTCCGGAATCATACGCCTATGCCTCGGCGGTAGGGACACTCACGAGGCCAAAGCGTCCTTGTGACCTCCCTTATACACCCCACTGTGACACTCTCACGTAATAATGAGCCGAGGCTGTATACGCCCAGGGCCCCCCGAGGACGCGGAAGGGGTCCATCCCTCGCCTAGTAGAAGCCCTACACTCCACGCTGGGGAGAAGACGAAGGCAATCAGCACGGTCCACCAATGACCATGCTCGTAGCTGGTAAGGAAACCCATATAGTCCGCCAATGACTATGCCTGCCCGAGTGCCGGATGCGGCGTTTGCTTGGTTTCTTGGATTTCAAACTATCTTCTGCTGAGTTTAAACTAGCCGATTTCAAAAGTTGGTTTTTTCCAGTTTCAATGCCCGACGTTTGAAAAACAAAAAAGGGGAAAATTTTCTACGGTGTTTCTTATTTCACTGGTTTTGAAACCTCCCATCCGAAGGACGTGTTTGGAGATAACCGCTCAGCTCCACCCCTAGGAGTCAAGGAGCATCAAAGCAAGGACTTGCCACCTCAGGGGCAAACGTTTTTTAGTAGTCAACCCTCGCTTGGGGGTCCGGACCAGGACTTGTTACCACCACAAAGAGTCTCGGGAGGCCTCAGGCCCCCCTGGGGCGTTGAGCAAAGGAACGAAGCACGGAATCACTCGGGCACCAGAAAGGGGCCTCCTGGGCATGGCTCAGGAGCCTTACCGGCCGTAATGCCATCTGCCACTGTTGGCGCCGTCCGGGAGCCCCGGACGGCATCACGAGTGGCGGGGCCCCGCCCTGTGAAGCGCGAGCCTAAAGGTAGTGGGGAGATGTGCGGGGCCGGGGCCTGATGACATAGAGCGGCTTGAGTGTCAAGGGGGCTCCTAAGGAGCGCACCTGAGGAGCCTTACTGGTCGCAAAGCCACTCGCCCACCAGGGCGTCGGGGCTTTGCCCCGTGAGGAGCAACCTTTGTAACGGGTTGCATCTTATGGTGGCAAGGAGACGTGCGGGACCGAGACGAGCACACATAGAGTGCCGAAAGGGTCTTCACCTTGTCCCACCTACGAAACAGGAGCTGCACAGAAGGGACTACGCAAGGGACCGACACAAACCCATGAGCTAAGAGCCCTGCAGGCCCAGACCGGGACCCACTTGTTTTACGACAAACTAACGGTGAATTGAAAACATGCGCGCTAATGAAGGGATGCGGGTCCTAAGGATTCGAATGCAGTGAAGAACAAGGCCAATGACCAAGCATGCGACGACACGAGAGGTGCCTCGGGAGGGCATGACTTCCTGAGGGTCCCGCGCCCCCCGTCGACTCGAGCCACGGCTGGTGCAGCGACGGGCCCTGAGCTGCGCATCCCGCAACGACCACCAACGTGCAAGCCATCAACTCAGGGGCAAAGGGAAAAGGAGAATGACAGAGGTACTAACAACAAAAGCTTAACGCCCGGTAGGACAGAGTTTTGATCCACTGTCACAGGAGTAGGTAGACGGAAGCTAGGGAGACCTAAGGGGAGGGGCTACCGACATCACCCATGGCCCCTGCTGGTTCGGTGTCGGGACCCCCCCTCCTCGCTTGTGGAAGGCACCTGGATGTACCGCTCCACCAAGGCGTCCACATGCGTGCGGACTTCGTCTCGGAGAAGACGGCGGGACCCAGCAGGCGCCGACTCGACGACGCGCCAAAGGTCGAGCTCCGGAGCGAGGCAGCAAAGGTTGGAGAAGACGAGCGTGAGGGCAAAACCCAGAAGCTCGCGCGCGCTGGACGCGTTGTCCTCCTCCATGCAGGAGACACCAGCCTCCATCGCCTCCACGACCTTCTCGAAGAAGATGAGGTAGCCCCCGTCGCTCCTCACGTTAGGCAGCGCCGGGGTCTCCCCCTCAAATCGACGCATCACGGCGGCCGCCCGGCCGACAATGTCCGCAAATTGCAAGGCGGGCTGGGATGCCATCAGCCGGGCATACGAGGCCTCGTCCTGAGCGGCCTGCACAGCGTCGGCCGCCTCCTAGACCTGCTGCTGCAGCGACACCAACTCCGCCTTGGCCTCCGCCTCACCCTGGAGGGAGCTGTGAAAGTCAGCCTCAGTGCTCTCAAGTCCGGGCCGCAACCCCTCCACCTCCTCTTGAAGCTCGCCAAGCTTTGATTTCTTGGAGGAGGGCCCACTGGAGAAGAAGGAAGATCAACCACAGGGCAGTAGATGAAGCAACAAGTAAAGGAGACGCAACGAGGGACTTACTCGTCAGCCATAGCCCAGCGGTGACGGACACGTGGAGGGCCCTCTGCTGCCTCGAGAGGCGGACGAAGGCGTTGGATGTGCCGCACGCTTCCCCGGGCCGGAACCATCTCCGGGAGACGCCATGAAGACAAAGAGTGAAGTAGAGCAGAGGTTTTCTTGCGGCAAGCAGAGGAAGCAGAGAAGAAGCTCGAGGTTGCAGTACCCCTGATGGGGGCTGGTCGAGTTTATAGGCGATCCCTAGCCACCAACCGTCAAGGGGGAGTGGGCGTTGCACGCCCCACGAGGGTTGCGAGGTGGGCCGACGGAAGCACTGCCTCCCACGTCGCCTCACCTGCCCACCGAGCGGTCACGTCCATGAGGGTTGTTGGGTGTGGTCAGGCCACACCCATGCCATTGAATGAGAAATGATGGCCTGCGCGACTCTTGGGGATTGTACCGTCATGGCCTGGCGCAACTCGGGCGCCTCGAGGAGCAAGAGCGCCACCGCACGACTGCCGGACACGCCGGTCGCCTAGCCCGTAGGAAAATGGGGCCCGCGACGCTTCGAGCTGGCCTCAAGGTTTCGCCGAGAAGCCAACACAGCGTGCCTTGGGCCCGGGGGCTACTGTCGGCATTCTGGGAATGGGGGTACCCAAACCTGCCTACGTGTGGCCCAAGGCTGGGCCACTTCATCAACATAGGATCGACTAACACGGCACCACCCAGGACAAGGCCCTCGCAAGGGACCAAGCCTCGCGAGGAGGAGCGACATCGAGACCCGCACGGGGCTCCTCATGACCCCTCCGGAGCGACGGATATTTCGAGGCGAGGCCCACCCTCACGAGTCAAGGCTGACGTAGAGGATGGAGAGGTGAGCAACAGACAACAGGCGGTGCATTTTCCCCTTTGGTGCAAAGAGAGCAAAGGCGAACACCATTTCCAAAGGCATCTTCCAAAGGTTTCCCTTCTGGTGCAACAAGACCATAGCCGCCCGTCGGCAGGACGAACGTCACCTCCCACCCCTACAACGTTGGGAGCTACTTTGCAGGTGAAGACCGTTTTTGACAGGGGAAGCATGTTCCCCTTTCCCCCTTTGAAATTGGCTATTGTGGGACCCCTTCCTTCCGAAACAATGAGGGAAGAGGACACGGGCCTCCACTCTAAATAGATAGGGTAGGATACTTCGTAGAGGGGATCAGTTCATTCTCACCCTTGAGAAACACACAAAGCCACCCAACCTCCCGAGGCTCGAGAGCACTGTAGTAGTTCATCCATTAACCTCCGCGAGAGGCAATCCACCAAAAGCAGGAGTAGGGTTTTACACTTCGCAGCGGCCGAAACCTGGGTAAACTGTTGTGTTCTGTGTTCCCCTCACCATCGAGTGAGTTCTTCTTCATTTCCACCGAGTAGCGAGCAAGGCGAGGCTGAGTGGGGAGAGATCTCCATACACGCCCCTCTGTTAGAATCCTTAGGGTTTTGTGGAGCCTAAAATCTGACACTTCGTTTGTAGTTTCTTCATGTAGCAGGGTGACTTTTGTGTTGGGGTCCCCAGTTCTAACAGATCAGACAGTTCCATTGTCAGATCTGGCACTGTGCCTCCCATGCGGTACTACCGCTCCTCCTCGAGCGGTACTACCGCTGTTAGAGCGGTAGTAAAATTTTACTACCGCTCGAGCAGCAGTACTATCGCTGTCTGGGCGGTACTACTGCTATGAGAGCGGTAGTAAATTTTTACTACCACTCCAGGGGCGGTGCTAACGCTATTCCTTTACCACAGACATCTTACCCTCTCTTATTTCGGATTTTTTTGGTGCTATTGATCTTTGCCTTGACTTCTTTTGTCATTTGTGTTGTGTTTGCCTTTTGCGTGTGATAGGTGGTGGCTCCAGGCGCTCTAACCCACCTCGGAATGTCAGTTCCAAGAGTCCCCACTCACCAAATGTCCTCGATGGTTCCCAAGCTCCAAAGCGTAATTTTAAGAAGACTGCTCAGAAGCCCAAGAACAGTGTTGGATGGGATGCCATGCCACTTGCAGAGTTCGAGCTTCGCCAAAAGGTCAGCCCCTATACCATCAATAGGGTTTAGTTCCCTAGAGGTGACCTGTTCTGGACTAAGGACCAGTTTCTTATGTATGAAGATATCATGAAATCGAAGAAGAATATGTATATTCTTGTGGAGTGGGTCGATATCAACCATCTCAAGAAAGATCTGGCATACTTTGGTGAGGCCCTGTCCATGGTGGAACAACTTCAGATTGAGGAGCTCATCATTTTTCAGCAAGATTTTGATTATGAGGTAGTGGCCCAGTTCTTCGCTACTATTCACTTTCACACTGATGACAACCGCACCTTGACCTGGCTGACAAATGGGGTGTTACTATCTGCTAAGTGGAAGGACTTCATGGACCTTCTGAATGTCTAGGATGAGGGGCTTGAGCACCCAGTTGGATTGCGCCCACATGCTAACCCTACTGCTCTAGCAAAGGAGAAGTTGTTGCCATACTATATTGTGAAGGAAAACCCATCTAGTGAGGTATCCTATGTTATGAACCCTTTTCTGGACGTCATGCACCGTATTTTTCGCAACACACTGTTTCCCCAAGTTGGCAACAAGGATCAGGTCCTCTCATACCTGGTACATATGCTTATCATGTGTCAGAAAGGGCGGACTCGCTCCTTTGGACCACTGGGTGTCTCTCATGTTATATGGAGTGAGCTTTACTCCGCGGTCTTCAACCGTAAGGTCCCAATCTACGGTCTTTATCTGTTTTACCTAATCAAGATGACATGGGCCAAGGCATTTCCAGCTATTGAGTTACATGCTCCTATGTGGATTCGACATGAGCCCATCAAACCGCGCTAGAAGAACAAATGGGCCAACACCACAACTACACCTACTGCCACTAGGGATTCTGATGAGGATGTGGCTGCTCTTGAGGATGAGGCAGTTCCAGAGTCATGTATGCCTTCATCTACTAAGCCATCATGGGCCAAGAAGCTCACAGACAGGATGAATACCTTGTTCTCCATGCAGGCCAAGGGACACTACCGGACCCATGTCCTCAGAAGGAGAGCCGTCAGCGTGACAAGCTGATTATGAGGAAGCTTGACGTGCACATCTCTAGTGGGTCTGAGCGAGAGATCACCCCAGAGGCTGAGTGCATGCAGAAGAACAATCTGTAGTGGGCTGCGTCTAATGAGGACTCTGAGGAGGAGACAGAAGATGACACAGATGAGGAGTATGTTCAGGATGAGACTGAAGACTGATGGTTGTGTTCTGTCCAGTTCGAGCTACCACCTATGTCGTAGGTGGCCTCCGTGCCTTTTTGGTGTCCCAATGCCAAAGGGTGAGAGAGTGTAGAATTTGCAAGCTTTCTCGTTTTCTTGGTTTCTTTATTTGTTGAACTTTAGTTCCTTCGCTGGTTGTCTTTGCTTTATGGGTGAAACTATGAGACGTCAGACTTTACCATATGGTGTGGGACATATGCTTTATCTTCCCTATATTTTGTCTCATTATTATCTAGTTTATTAGTAGCTTGTGAGTCTTATTATCTTGTGCCCCTATCTTCATGCTCACATGCTATGCCTTGCTTCCATGCATAATGTTTATTCTATTATGTTCCAAGGATTGCATAGTCTATAAAATCTAGGGGTGTTTTTTCTTTGGTTGTGTGTTGGTATGCACACATCCAGGGGAAGCTTGTCTCTAGTTTGTAGATTTTAGGTTTGCATATGCTTTCTCTATACCCTTTTTGTGTAAATCCTGTATTGTCATCAATCCACCAAAAAGGGGGAGATTGTTAGGGCATATTTCTCCCTAAGTGGTTTTAGTGATTGATGAAAATGCATGTGCGGACTAATCGTGTCCATTGAGCATTTCAGATAATTCATGTCTAGGCACAAGACAATTCGATGCCCCTCGAAATCTCTCAAAGATGGTTGCTTTCTACATTTCTCTTTGGTGGATTTGAGTCGTAGGAAAGCCGTACTATTAAGAGGTGGTCCGCGTCGGAAAGGTTTGGGTGGAATCATCACGTACGCATTTAGTGCACCACCTTTCCCTTGCTACAATGGAGATCCATCCTTATCTTTGTTGTTTATGAAAAAGGGCCAGCGGTAGCGCCGTTGGTGTCAGCGGTAGTGCTACCAGCGGTACTACCGCTCTATGAGCGGTAGTAATTTCTTACTACTTCTCCATGAGAGGTACTACCACCCTCGGGGCGGTAGTAGTTTTTTACTACCGCACAGTCGGACTTTTTCGCATAACTTCCCCCACAGTAGTAGCCACGGTGGTACTTTATTACTACCGTGGTTGGTGAGATGCAGAGCGGAAGTACCGCTCTTAGCAACGGTAGTACCGCTCCCAGAGCGGTAGTACCGATTGGCTATTGCTGTGGTGGTTGGGTAACGGTTGGTTTTTACCCCCACTATATATGTGTGTCTTCTTCGTCTAGAAGCTCACCTCTTACCTCTCTTAGCTCCATTGTTTCTCCATAAGCTTATTCTTGCCCGATCTCTCTCCCTATCCAATCAAATTTTTGATTTTCTAGGGATTTCTTGAGAACGCCTTGATCTACACTTCCACCAAGAGATATTTGATTCCCCCCACTAATCCCTCGCGGATCTTGTTACTATTGGGTGTTTGAGCACCCTAGATGGTTGAGGTCACCTCGGAGCCACATTCTATTGTGGTGAAGCTTTGTGGTCTTGTTGGGAGCCTCCAAGCTTTGTGTGGATATAGCCCCAACCTTGTTTGTAAAGGTCCGATCGCCGCCTTCAAGGGCACCAATAGTGGAATCACGGAATCTCACATTGTGTGAGGGCGTGAGGAGAATACGGTGGCCCTAGTGCCTTCTTGGGGAGCATTGTGCCTCCACACCGCTCCAACGGAGACGTACTTCCTGTCAAAGGGAAGGAACTTTGGTAACACATCCTCATGTCCACCGGTTCGGCTTCCGGTTATCTCTGACCTTTACTTTGTACTTGTTATAGTTGTGGTGTATTGTTTGCATGCTCTTGTTATCCTTGTGGTTAGCATCAGATAGCTTGCTCACCTAGTTGTCCACATAGAGAACCTTTTTTTTGCTAATGCTAGTTTGTTAAGACAAGCTAAAAATTGGTGGTTGCCTATTCACAGCCCCTCTAGTCAACCATATCGATCATTTCACCCCGATAGCCTGCTCTTAGGAGCGGTTGTACCGCTCCAAGCAGCGGTAGTACTGCTCCTAGAGCGGTAGTACCGCTTGGCTATTGCTATGGTGGGTGGGTAACGGTTGGTTTTTACTCCCCACCATATATATATGTGTCTTCTTCGTCTAGAAGCTCACCTCTTACCTCTCCAAGCTCCATTGTTGCTCCAGAAGCTTATTCTTGCCCGATCTCTCTCCCTAGCCAACCAAACTTGTTGATTTTTCTAGGGATTGCTTGAGAGGTCCTTGATCTACACTTCCACAAACATATATTTGATTCCCCCCACTAATCCCTCGCGGATCTTGTTTCTCTTGGCTATTTGAGCACCCTAGACGGTTGAGGTCACCTCGGAGCCACATTCCATTGTGGTGAAGCTTCGTGGTCATATTGGATCCTCCAAGCTTTGTGTAGAGATAGACCCAACCTTGTTTGTAAAGGTCCAGTCGCCGCCTTCAAGGGCACCAATAGTGGAATCACGGCATCTCGCATTTTGTGAGTGCGTGAGGAGAATACGGTGGCCCTAGTGGCTTCCTGGGGAGCATTATGCCTCCACACTTCTCCAACATAGACGTACTTCCTCGTCTCCACCGGTTCTGCTTGCAGTTATCTCTTACATTTACATTGTACTTGTTATTGTTGTGGTCTATTCTTTGCATGCTCTTGTTATCCTTGTGGTTAGCATCATATAGGTTGCTCACCTAGTTGTCCACATAGAGAACCTTTTGTTTGCTAACACTAATTTGTTAAGACAAGCTAAGAATTGGTAGTTGCCTATTCACGCCCCTCTAGTCAACCATATCGATCCTTTCACCCCGGCAGCCTGCTGAGGACCCGTCCTCGAAGCACTCGCGGCGGGGCTGTTCACACTGGCAGGTGCCCGATACAGCATAGGGTTTTATGTACCATTCAAGGAGAAATCAGACAAGGCAAATAACATACATTTTCATTCATGATAATATGATATATTACACTGATAGTGGTTGTCGTACTAACTTAAGATAACATTGTATTTTGCCAAGAGGGGCCACCTACAAGAAGAAAAAAGCAGCAAGGCCCGCGGCAAGGGCCCAGGTTGGTCCCTCCTGTACCAACATTACGAAGAGGAGAAGCCAACCGGAAGGGATGACGACGCCGGGGTCCATGAGCCTCATGGAAGCTGAGGCAGCGTCCGATCCACCGGCGAGTCCGCCCCACCGGAGAAGGGGAGAGGCACAAGCTGACGGTTATGGTGCAGCCGGCGGTCAGTACTCTGGCTTGAGCTTCCGAGGCCCAGACCCGTCGATGTTGCCGCTGCCGTTGTTGTCCTCCTTGTTGCTATCGCGCGAGGAAGGACTTTTACTCCCGCTTGAGCACTCTTTGTAGCAGCTGAGGCACACACCTAATCTCCCATATACCTTGACAGAGAGAAGGTTGGCCTCCACCATCTTGAAGCGGAGAACGTGCCCATCCCAGAGATTGTCGGCATGGGCAAAACTCCTCTACCCGCGTCCAAGAAGCAGTACGAGAGGTTCCGGATACTCCACGTCCACCTGCACAACGCCATTACAACAACGGTGCGCCTGCAGCCATAGCACATGCGGCTTCTCCTCCTCCATCACCCTGGCAAAGGGGCCGGGCAGGCGGAGACGGGTCCGGATGGGTCCGCGCAGCTTGACGAGGAACTCCAGCACTGCCCCCTCTGCATGGGACTCCATGGGAGGAGGGTCTGGTGCCAAGGGAGGGGGTAGAGCGGTGCTCCTCCTTCCCCGCCCGCGGCCTCCACGACGACCGCGACCCCTCGTCCCTCTTCCACCACGGCCACTCGGGCCATCCTCCGCCTCAGCTGGTGAAGCAGTGGCATGATCCGAGCGGGAACCCCTGGCCGTTGAGGCAGAAGATGCGGGCTGCCCTCTGCCTCTAGCCAAGGCTGAAGGAAAACATAGCTCTAGACGAAGAACAAGGGTGGGCGCTAGACGAGTGAGTTCTTGAGGAGGGATGAGCGTTACCCCTCGCAATGCCCCGGCTTTATAGGGAGGAATGCGAAGGTCGGCTCTCCCCCATCTCTGAGAACCGCCGCCCACTTCCACCAATTCGCTCGCCCACAATCATAGGCGAACAGACGGCCGCCCCGCTGCTCCAATCCGGGGTGTGGTGGTTGTCTACCCCAGAGAGGACTTTAAATCCCAGGTGCCACGTGTTATGACCTCGTCATGCATACAACACGCGTGGCGGAAACGGCCAATCATGGTAGGTCCGCCCACCATGCGGGTTTCTGAGCCACCCCGTGCAGTACTCCCACGTCGCGCAATCAAGGGCGCGTAACGAGAATGCAACAGTCGAAGCGAAGCCCAAAGGCGCCTCGAGTCCCAACCGCGCATGCCCGTGCACTGTTTGGGCCTAGCCCAACAACGCCTCGCACGCGTGTATGGCCTAGGCTTGGGGGCTCCTGTCGGTGGGCTAAAGAATGGGCCTTTAGTGCCCATGACTTGTGCACGGACGATAGTAGCCATGCCCGCAGCAAGCCCTGCTGGGGATGATGGGAAGCAGAGGCGAGGCCCTCGGAAAATCGCCTGGATCAGCACGCGGGGCGACCAGAAGGGAAGTGCCCCAACAAAGTTGGGGCAGGGGCATATAGAGCCCCCCAGCAAGACAACGATCGAGCAGTTAGACCCATATCCACGGTAAGCCTTGCCGGAGCCCACGGGAGACTACCACGAAGGCACCTAAAGCCACAAGCCAGAAGACCGAAGACGTATCCCCCGACAAGCCCCTTCACCAAGGGGAGCCAGTGAATCCCCAGCAAGCCCTTGCCGACAGAGTCAGTAGCACTCGAGTGCAGTTCGCCCCCAACAGGATCCCAGCACGCCCTGTGCTAGCGCAGCGGCCAACTACCCCGTGCCACTCGATACGTGTCGGTTCGTGCGACGCGTGTCGAGCGGTATCTGGGGAGAATAATGGCGAAGGGACGCACCCCTGCCCCATCTCTGGGGCACCTGACAAAACATTAAACGCGTCTGCTAATACGCCAGGAACATTATAATCCACTATACATCTCGTGGGTGCACTGTTCCACTATGCACCCCATGAGAACCTTGTGCTACCACTGTTGGTGAGCCCTTAGAACTATAAAAGGAGGCCCTCCACATGCACAAAATGTTTTTTTGGTCACTTAGACAAAAAGGATAGCTAGTCACTCACCCAGGATGCAGCTAAGAGTCCATCGCCTTTCACCAGATTAATACACACAAAGCAGGAGTAGGGTATTACGCTTTAATAGCGGCCCGAACCTGGGTAAATCGCCCTGATCATTTGGTTTGTCCTTGGTGCATCCGTCTCCCACGCCAAACCACAAGGGACACCACCAGGTCCCATAGGTGTCGTTTCCGACAGTTACTCACCTATCTCCGTACCATCGTCACCCTGAATTTCTTAGATGGCGCCTGATAAACACCCCTTCCTCACAGATTCCAATCCCCCACCGCAGATCATTGCAGTCTAAAGCCAGCTTTTCTTCTCGAGGAGCTCGAGAGAGAATGGCCAAAAGGTGGTATATCATGGTCTAGTCACTGGTTGATGGCGAGGTGACCACTCAGGAAGCTGACTACGATGACGAGGTGATTGCGAAGGACGTCGGGGAAGCTAACTATGATGATGAGGTGACTGCCGAGGTCGACGGGGAAGATGACATAATGCTCAAGATGCGGTCCTATCCTTATTTTGGCTCGAGGGCCTCGATAGAAATAGAAGCGCATCTCATCTTTTCACAAGAATGGATATTGTTACAAATACATTTAAAGAGGAGATGAGTATATGGAATTGGCTTACACTCGCCACAAGCTAAATCAAGAGCACATCAATACAACAACATATTCAATCATCATACATAAGAGCAGGGTAGAACTACACATGAAATCAAATGATAAAAGCGACATCCATCCTTGCTAATCCTACGCTACTGATGATGAAGAAGAAGAACTCCAAATCAAAAAAGCATCGCTCTCACGTGAAGTCATCACATTACTTGTACCTACAACTGTTGTTGTAGTAATCTGTGAGCCACGGGGACTCAACAATCTCATTTCCAAGGTTATAAAGACTAGCAAAGCTTAATGGGTGAGGAATGGTTAAGTGGTGAGGTTGCAGCAAGCACTAGCATTTATTTGAGTGACTAACTTACCAGTACAAGAATAAGAAGAGTGGTCTACACATAAACGGACATGAACTAGAAATGATCAAGAAGTGATCCTGAACACCTACTTATGAGTCAAACATAACCCCACATGTTCCCTTCTTAGTTCAAACCTCACAAGAAGAGACGACCACGATTACGCACACGGTTCGTGTATCTTAGTTGAGTTTACTTCAAGTTTGCTATGACCGGATGTTAAACAAAATTCCAATTTTCCACATAACTGCGGGCTCAACTTACTCAAAGATTTAACCCTGAAAGGGTGCTCCAACTCATCCATCACAAACTAGACACGAGCTACGTGGAAAACCTCAACCATGGAATAGCCCGTAGTCTCCTCGGAATCCCAGTGGAAAATCTCAACCTCGAGATAGCCCAAAGTATCCTCAGAATCCCCGGTGCACAAGAAGGTCGAGAAAGGTAAAACACATCTAGAAAGACCGCTTTACATGTCGACGAACCCGAGAGTAGCCACGTATCTCGTTCTACTGACACGACCGTACAAGAAAGCATACGAGTAAAACCAAACCATGAGTTTCCCCACGGTGGCCCCACAGTCTGCCTGTTTGGGACCAACACCATCAGCACTGCCCCCTGTATTATGTTGAATTAATCGATAGGTAGCGCTAACTACCTATGCGTTAATAAAAGTGTTCACTATTATTATGTTAAGAAAACATATTACCAATGTTGGGCCTTGCCGGAAGAGTTTTATCCCAAAATAAAAATCAAGGGGGTCCCCACAACAACCCAAAGCATGCTAGGAGCACTCAGTATGGAACATAACACCGATACACAAGTAACTAGGGCGTGAAAGATTGAACAAAATACCGAGAAAAAGGCCAAGCATTCAACATTTTACCAAGTATATATGTGCATTAAATTAAATAGCAATAATATTATGATATCCCAAGATATCCATGTCCCGAAATGGAACAAACTGCATCTGCATTTAAGAACGCTATAAGAGGGCTTAGCAAGCGGTAACATAGCCAAACAATGGTTTGCTAGGATGTGGAGGGTTAGAGGCTTATCATGGCATTTTGCGAGGCTTAAAAAATAAGTTGTAGGAAGCGAGACATAATGATAGAAGTGAGACAACTAGAATAGCAATGATAGTAGTGGTATCTAGGAAAATGATCATCTTGCGTGAGATCCCGCTTAGAAGAAGAACAAATCTGTGAAGTAGACGAACGGAACATAGTCGAATGAATCCTCACACTTCGAACGCTTTTGGAACACCGTTTAGGAAAAATATGGAATCAACAGTTGACGTCGAAGCAACTCGAACTACCGTATTCTAAGAAAACAAAGGATGAGGCTTACCAAACAAGTCAGAAGCAAATACATAACCCACCATGCATTTGTTGGGATGATAATCATAGGTAACTACTTGAATTCCCACCTGAGAACTCCTGAAATCTTCTGGTTATGCAATGGATCCAACATATACAAGGAGCAAAACCTCACACAAGTCCTAACATGGTACTACGCTCCAATGTATCACATGCGTCAGCACATAACCAGAGGACTCAGAAACTCATCTACCTCAGACCCTCATAATCAAAACGATACCAATTATGGCAGTACATCTCGATGCTCTCTCCAGTATGGGTTATGCCAAACGCCTCTCTCCACAAAGAGTATTGAAGCAATTTCGAACATCCTCATCGTGAGATACTAAGGAAACTGAATGATAACGGTGTATCAAGAACCCCTTGGAGCTCTACTCCCCAGAAACAGGAGGCACCAACTACAAAATTCTATCACATGGACATCGTAGAGGTTCCGAAATATCCACATGATCCTAAAAAAATTGAGTGAGAAGAGGGATAGAATTAAATATCCTACGTCAGGATTCCTCATCAAAGCATGGAAGAGGAGTAAAAAGAATCCTACTCACTGATATATAACTAGACTCGAAATATTTTTTAGGCTCGACTTGGCCAAGTTCGATCAATTAAGGGGGCTCCTATGTCGGTATTGCTATAATACCAACTCGTAACGCCCAAGATGCGGTAATATCCTTATTTTGGCTGGAGGGCATTGATAGGTATAGAAGCGCATCTCGTTGTTTCACAAGAATGGATGTCGTTGCAAGTACATGTAAAGAGGAGAAGAGTATATGGAATTGCCTTACACTTAGCACAAGCTAAATCATGAGCACATCAATACAACAACATATTCAATCATCATACATAAGAGCAGTGTCCGACTACGGATGAAATCAAATGATAAAAGTGAATCCGTCCTTGCTAATCCCAGGCTGCCGACCTGGAACCCATCCTATGATCAATGAAGAAGAAGAAGAAATACAAATAAAACAAGCATCGCTCTAATGTCAAGTCATCGCATTACCTATACCTGCAATTGTTGTTGAAGAAATCTATGAGCCACACGGACTCAGCAATATCATTTCCAAGGGTATCAAGATTAGCAAAGCTTAATGGGTGAGGAATGGTTAAGTGGTGAGGCTGCAACAAGCACTAAGCATTTATTTGAGTGGCTAACTTACGAGTACAATAATAAGAAGAGTGGTCTATGCATAAACGAACGTGAACTATAAATGATCAAGAAGTGATCCTGAACACCTACTTACGTGTCAAACATTACCCCGTCGTGTTCCCTTCTTGGTTCAAACATCACAAGAAGAGACGGTCATGCTTACGCACACGATTGCTATATTTTAATTGAGTTTACTTCAAGTTTGCTATGACCGCGTGTTAAACAAATTTACAAGTTGCCACATAACCATGGGCACGACTTTCTGAAATATTTAACCCTGCAGGGTTGCTCGAACTCATCCATCACAAACTAGACACAAGCTGCGTGGAAAACCTCAACCACGGAATAGCTCATAGTCTCCTCGGAATCCCGGTGGAAAAACTCAACCTCGAGATAGCCCAAAGTATCCTCCAAATCCTAGTGCACAAGACATCCGAGAAAGGTAAAATAAATCCAGCAAGACTGCTCGACGTGTCGACGAACCCAATAGGAGCCGCGTATCTCATTCTCAGGACACGATCGGATGGGAAAGCCTACGAGTAAAACCAAACCACGAGTTTCCCCGAGGTGGCCCCGCAGTCTTCCTGTTTTGTACCAACACCATCAGCATTGGTCCCCTTGTATTATGTTGAATTAATATGCAGGTAGCGCTAACTCCCTATCCGTTAATAAAGGTGTTTAGTATTATTATGTTAAGCAAATATAGTACCAATGTTGGGCCTTGCAGGAAGAGTTTTTACCCCTAAACAAAAATGAATTGGGTCCCTGATACGTCTCCAACGTATCTCCTTTTCCAAACACTTTTGCTCTAGGTTTTGACCTCTAATTTGCATGATTTGAGTGAAACTAACCTGGGTTAACGTTCTTTTCAACAGAACTACCTTGGTGTTATTTTTATGCAGAAATAAATTTCTCGAAATTGGACAAAACTTTATGTGAATTATTTCTGGGATTTATGATGAATTATGGAGAAAAGACCTCCGGAGAAATGCTGCTATGGGGTCACGAGCCAACAGGGGTGCCCCCCATGGCCGCGCCGTGATGGCTTGTGGGCCCCACGTGGCTCCGCGAACCCTAATTCCAGACCTATAAAAGCACATCTTCAGAGAAAAAAATTAGAGAGAAGTTTATAGCGGGTTTCATGAGATGGAGCCGCTGCCACCTCATGTTGTTCCTCCGAAGGGCTGATCTAGAATCCATTTGGGGCTCTGGAGACGGGGATTCATCGTCGTCGTCTTCACCAGCCCTTCTCCATCAACACCGCTACGATGCTCACCACCGGGAGAGAGTTGTTGCTCTGTAGGATTGTTGGACGATGGAGGGACTGGATGACATAGATCATGTAATCGAGTTAAGCTTGATAGGGCTTGATATCTAGTATCCGCTATGTTCTTAAATTGATGTTACTATGACATTGCTATGCTTAATGTTGTCACTAGGGACCGGGTGCCATGATTTGAGATTTGTACCTATTTTTCATGAATATAAGAGTGATTTTGATCCTATCTTGCAAGTTGTAGTTACCTATTACATGTCTTGATCCGCAAAATTCAAGCTGACGATAATTGGGATTCTTTTCGATGATTGTTGTAGTTTGAGGAGTTCATGTATTCACCATTTGTTAATGCTTTGTTCCAGTTCTCTATTAAAAGGATGCCTTAATATCCTTTACTTTTCAATAGGACCCCACTGCCATGGGAGGGTAGGCCAAAATATGTCATGCAAGTTCTTATCGGAAGCACCTAAGACTATATTACGAATACATGCCTACATTATATTGATGAATTGGAGCTAGTTCTTGTCGCCCTAGCGTCTAACTGTCATATGATCAATGTTATCTAAATCATTATCCATCACCGATCCACATGCCTATGCTTGACATATACTGAATTTTGCAAAGTTACTACCGTTGTTGTTACTCTCACACCTGCTACTCAATTGCTATTGTTACTACCGTTACTGAAATTGCTGCTATCATTGTTACTGTTGCTACTATCATTTGGTGTGCTACTAAATCCTTAGTGCAGAGAGATATCCCAGGTGCGGTTGAATTGAAAAATGAACTGTTACGTCCATTAAATATTATTTGGCTCCCCTTGTGTCAAATCAATAAATTAGGTAGAAATACTTCCCGTGAAGGCTGTTGTGTTCCCCTGTACTTGTGGGTTATCAAGACCTTTTTCTGGTGCCATTGTCGGGGATCATAACTTCATTTATTGTGTTGACATGAGGATACCCAATTGCCACTATGAGGAATCTAAAAGATAATCGAACTAAGATCGTTCCCTCTCGCATGAGAGGAGGTAAGGGACTGTCATCTAACTCTGCTTTTGATTCACCTTCTGTTTTGAATCAGCTTGTTACACCACCACCTGTTCATCATCCTGATATGTCACATCAACATGATGATGCTACTTCTGAAATTAACCATGATCCTATTGCTACACATGTAGAAACTGAAACTGTTCCACTAAGTGAATTACTTGATGCTCATATTGCTAGAGCTAGCGAACTTGAAAATGCCAAAACTGTTGAAAACTTTGAATCACCTATTACCTAATAGATATGAATTGCCTTATGTACCTAATGGTTATGTTATGGATGATGAGGTAGCTAGGGATTTTCTTGGTTGTTTAAATAGAGATGATGTGAAGAGATTACTATGCAAACTAAAAGAAAAATCTATGATGAAGAAAATGAAACATGATCCTAAATTTGCTACTTCTCCTATATTTGTCACTGATAAGGACTATGAATTCACTATATACCCTAAACTAATTCCTATAGTAAAGTTTGATCCTTTCCATGAATATGAAAATGAAACTATGGTCGAAAACCTTATGAAACTGAATGATATTGCTGCTTTGTTTACCAATGATGAAAAAATACTCCACTATTGTGTCCTTAAGCTATTTCCTTTCTCGCTGAAAGGCGAGGCTAAGGAATGGTAACTTTCTCTTGCTCCTGGTTATATGCATAGTCCCGAGGATATGCTTTAATACTTCTCTGAAAAATATTTTCCTGCTCATAAGAAACAAGCTGCTTTACAGGAAATATTTAACTTTGTGCAAATTAAAGAAGGGAATCTCCCTCAATCTTGGGGGAGGCTTCTCCAATTACTTAGAGCTTCGCCTAATTATCCTCTAGAGAAGAATGAAATTATTATGTCTTTTGTAATGGATTAACATATGCTTCTAGGGATTTCCTAGATAGTTGTGTTGGTTCTGTTTTTAGGGAAAGAACTGTTTTATAAGGAGATGAGTTACTAAATAATATATTGCAAAATATTGATGATTGGACACTCCGTGAACCACCACCAAAACCTATTCAAAAGAAGAGAGGTATTCTATTCCTCAGCCCTGAAAATATGCAAGAAGCAAAAAGATCTATGAAAGAGAAAAAGTATTAAAATTGAGGATGGCAAGAAATTATCACCGATTGAAGAAATACATGGACTTGATACCTGACACAGGTAGTAGAGGTAAACTCTCTTTGTTTCTTTACTAAAAATGATATACCTTATGCTAAGACTCCTGCTCAATGCATGGATGAATTTTATAATTACATTGTTAAGCAAGGGCACTTCAATAACTATGTAAAGAATCAATTGAAACACAGTGCCATGATGATAGACCGCTTAAGTGACTTGATATTTAGAATTCCTAATGATGTGAAAGGTCTAGGTAAACATGCCTCTATGGTTCAGACCCAGCTAGTTCAAGTAGCTAAGTCACAAAATGATTTGCTTGCTAAAATGAATATTAATGATCATGATCTTAGAGTAGTGACTAGAGGAGGTAGAATGACTTATGAACCTCTTTACCCTGAAGTTCACCCTAAAAGAATAGAACATGATTCTCAGAGAATTAATGATGATAGACATAGTCTCACTAAGAAGAAAAAGAAAAGAAAAATGATATGACTTTGCATGCTCCTAGTGAACCTGATATTGAGAAACCTGTTTGGAATCATAAAGATGTTTCTATTTTTGATGCTGAGACACAATGTGGTATTGAACATGAACTTAATAATAATGATAATGATAATAATGATGTTCATGTAGAAGATCCACCAGGTAGTAATAAGGGACCTAATACTGCTGTTGAGATTGAACATGTGAGGATCTTGATAACCCACCTCCTAAAAATAAACGTTATGATAAGAGAGACTTAGTTACTAGAAAAACATAGAAGGGAAAGAGAACCATGGGTTCAAACACCCATGCCATTCCCTGAAAAGCTTTCCAAAGGTAGAGCCGATGAAGATTTTGAATGCTTTGCTGAAATGATTAGACCTCTATTTTTGCGCACTCGCTTGACTGATGTTTTGAAAATGCGTGTGTATGATAAGTACATGAAGGATATTATTACCAATAAAAGAAAGATACTCGAAACTGAAATTGCTAGCATGCTTGCTAATTACTCTTTTGTTGGTGGAATACCTAAGAAGTTAGGAGACCCGGTATACCCACAATACCTTGCTATGTTTTTCTTTATGTTAGAACTCCTTTATTTGATTTAGGAGCTAGTGTTAGTGTTATGCCTTTGTCCCTTTATAGAAGACTTGAGTTGGATAAGCTTACACCCACTAAGATATCTTTGCAAATGGCTGATAAATCCACTACTTTATGTATAAAAATTTGCGAAGACGTCCTTCTTGTGGTTGCAAATGTTACTATCTTAGCACATTTTGTTATTCTTGATATGCCAGAGGATGACAATATGTTGATCATCCTTGGTGGACCATTTATAAATACTGTAGGGGCTGTTATTGATTGCAACAAAAGCAAGGTCACTTTTCATGTTAATGGCAAGCAACATAGTGTGCATTTTCTCAAGAAGCAAACTTTGGTGAAGAATATTAATGTCATTGAGCCTATTCCCACGGTCATCATTGGAGATTTTACAATTCCTCTATTTACTGCCAAGAAAAAGAAATAATATAATCTTATTGTTGGGGAGATGCAAATCCCCATTGAGGTAACCTAGAGATATAAAAACATTCTTTGGTTTCATGTTAATCGGTAACGATTATTAATAAGACTTGATCAACCCTATTAATCGATCCTTTTTGAAAGACACGTGATTGATGATTTGTGTATTCAGAACTCTTTGTACCCCAAGTTTATTCTCTGTTCTTTTAGCTATAGGAAAACAAAATGCCATGATTACCCTATTTTCTGAGTTTTCCGTACCATAGAAAAATGACCCAAAAATAAAAAGTCTCAAAATGTTGCATAGTTTTAACATGATTTTTTTGGAATAAATTAGAATTTCTAGCGTAAAAATAACAGCAGGGAGACGCACCTCTCAACCACAAGCCAACAGGGGCGCGCCCCTCGAGGTCGCGCCATGATGGCTTGTGGGGTCCATAGCCCCACGCCTTATCTCTTGAGCTGACATCATCCTCTACCTCCTGAAAAAATTCCCCAACTCTCTCTTTCCCGTTCTTCCTTTAGATACTGATTTTTTTGATCTCTTTGCTCGGAACTCCATCTTGGAAACTATTTTGAGGAAATTGTTCCTTCGTATGTGTCTCCTCCATCCCTCCAATTTGTTTTTTTGCTTTATGTGTTTTATATTTTGCATAAATTGATTCACTTGGTGCTACAGAAAATGAGCTTGTATTTTAAATTCTTTGAGTTCCAAGTAGTATGAATGCTTGATATAGCCTCTAAGTATCCATACGAGGAGTTGCTATCATTCTCAGAAAGTTTTATTGGCATCAATTTGCGGCTCAATTTTTTTTAGAAATTTGTGCTTACGGAGATGAGTTCCTTTAGGAGGAGCTCCTCGAGAAAGCGTACTTCGGGTGAATCATTGAGTGAGGGCTCGATACGAAAAGCTTACATTGAGCCTCAGGCCAATCAGGTGGTCATGGATAATGCCAAATCATGTTGATGGCCAAGCTATGAGTTCATGAAGAATGCAGGTACCAAGGAGGATATTGATCATTTCATTCATAACACCGGCCTTTACGATTTCCTTGCAGATAAGTGTGTTCAACATTACGACCGCACCCATACATTCATGCATGGATTTCGTTATCATTCTAGTACTTCTAGAGTGTCATTTAATATCTATGATAAAGCCTTTAGCATGAGTTTAGAAGAATTTTTTGTCGCATGCAAGCTCCCACTTTCGGGTTCACTTGAGAAATCATCAAAAACTGATTATAATTTGTTCCTCAAAAGCCTGTGTGTTAGAAAAGATGGAGAAGTGATGCAGGATGGAATTAACAACATTCATTTTCCTTCTATTCGTTACTTTGCACTATTTAATGGGAAATGTGAAGTAGGGAAACAAGATTTCACTGCATTATGTGCCCCTGATTTGAGCCTTATTCACACTGTTGTGACTGGTGAACAACGCTATAACCTCAGTGTAATTGTTGCCTGAAGGTTGTATTCCACCTCTAGCAACGAAGAGTTGTATGGAGGAATTTATACCTCGTGCATAGCTGCACAATTGGGAGTGTCACCCCAACCTAATGATCCTATTTTCCTCGATAGATATTTAGATTATGAAGTTATGCGTTATCATGAGTTTATTATAAATCGTTCTAGAGGATATGAGTATAACTTAATATTTGAGAAATATACACCTGTGCGTGTCACTTTTCCTGCACTTGCCCTCCTTAATTTTCAGGCGCGCTAGATATACTACGTTCTTGAGAACGAAGTGCGTGAGTACAATGCTGCAGTAGAGGTTGCTCGCTTGGCAGAAGAGGCAGCTAGGAATGCCCCAACAAGCTACCATCTCAACCACTTCGCAGACTATGAGTGGTTATTACCAAGCTAGGAAAAAGCCTAAGCATGAGGGAGTATGTATCGTCACCGACATTACTTTCATGTTCATACACTTCATACAAATTGTCGGTGTTCACCCTCTTTCATTGTACATCCATGTTAGCTTTACTTTTCCGCTTTCTTGTTTGTTTGAAAAACTTTAGAAAATCCAAAAATATTTCTCGCTTCTTTTTGTTTTTTCTTTCCCATTAATTAGTTGTACTATTAAAAGAAAACCCCAAAAGAATTCCTCTTGCTTGTCGGGAGCTTTCCCGTGTAAATAGTTTTTCTTGTTCTTGTTTTGCCTTAGTTTATTTTGCTTGCTTAAGAAAAACAAAAACTCCAAAAATAATTTAGTGTGTTTCTCTGAATTTGTTTTCCTTTTTGTTGAGTCGTGAAAGGAGAAGACAATAATGAAAATGATGAGTGGCTCTCATATGCTTTGTTGTTTATCTAACGAAGAGCCAATATTACCATGTCTTCTCCTTTGTTTAAAACATCCCTACAGATTCTAGCTTAGTCCACGGCACCCTTGCACTTTTATTATTATCACATCATTCGGTCATGCAAGTGGAAAGCAATAATGGCAATATTTGATGAAGTGATCGTGGCAAAGGAAATGGTCATGAACTCTTCTTGTTTTTCATTTTTGTAAATATGTTGTCTCGTTCGGTCTTGATTCTGTATATCATGAGTGAACATGTTTATGATGACAATTAGAGATCATAGTTTTTCATGCCATGCTTAAATATCTAGGAGTTGATAATGCTTTACCTTGTGTATCAACACACATTAAAATAGTTATGATGTGATATGGTAGTATGGTAGTTCCCTTTGAGTAATTCAAGTGGTTTGACTTGGCCTATGTGCAAACATGTAGTTGATTCAAAACCAATGCAGCCATCATGATATTTAAATTCACAATGCTTATATCTTACCCATGCTTTGTTCAAAGTTAATTATTTTGAATGCATGCTCATGGCTGTTGTTGCCCTCTAGTTGGTCGCTTCCCAATCTTTTGCTAGCCTCCACCTATACTAAGTACAAATGCTGCTTGTGCATCTAATACCCTTAAAACCAAGTTATTCCACATGAGTCCAGCATAACTACCTATATGCGGTATTACTATGCCGTTCAAAGTAAATTTGCATGTGCCACATCTAAATATTCGAACAAACATTTGTTTTGTGCACGTGTACCGCTCATGGAGCGATGGGGCAATCTGTATCTTCCATGCTAAGTAAGTTACTCTCAGGGCATGCGTTTATTCGCCGTCATTGCATGAGAGAGGTTCGTAACAAGGGTGCCCAGTTCTGCATAATAAAAAATGAAAACAGAACTCCTTGGGAAAGTTGATATGTTGGGGGGAACTCGTGAATTTGGCTAGCCATGGTTGTCTATGGATACCACCACTAATGGGATTAGCATGGCAGATACTGAAAACCTTTGTCATTACGTTGAAAATAAAGAACACCACTCAAAAACTATATTTTTAATCCTGATTTTAAAACTTGAGCTCTAGCACCTCTACAAATAAATGCTTCCCCCTCCGAAGGGCCTATCTATTTACTTTTATGTTGAGTCATCACCCTCTTACCTATAGCACCATACTCGAGAGCACCATTTTCATTTTCTATGCATTGAGTCTAGTCAACGTTGGATAAGAGTATGAGTATGATCTTTTCTATTCTCAATTATAATATTTAGTAATTGCTTGAATTCATAGGTGCTCTCCATTTATGCTTTGCCGTCTCTGAAAGGGCTAGCGAGATACCATGTCACCATATTATATTGCGAGTGTTTTGACAAATTATTGGCATGTGAGATATCTTATTATTGCTTGCTAGTTGGTTATGTATTGACATGATTTAATATGATGCTTAATTGTTATCGTGGATGTGGTTACTTATGATTTATGCTGAAAACTTGAACAACTAGCTAAGCATGTGTATAACAACAAGAACAAAAGAGTTTGTAAAAGTTTTCTATATCATTTTCAGTTTATCAACTGAATTGCTTGAGGACACTGATACGTTTCCAATGTATCTATAATTTTTGATTGTTCCATGTTGTTATGTTATCATTCTTAGATGTCTTATAGTCATTTTATAGAAATTTTATATCATTTTTTGGGACTAACCTATTGACATAGTGCCTAGTGCAAGTTGCTATTTTTTTTCCTTCGCAGATAATCCATACCAGATGAGGTCCAACTGCCATGAAACTTTACAGGGATTTTTTGGACGAGAAGGAAATTGGGAACCAAGAATGACCAGCAGACAAGGCCCAAGGGGCCAACTAGACATTAGGGCGCAGAGGCCCGTGGCACAGCTTGTTGTCTAGTGGGGACCTCGGGAATCTTCTCCACCGCCTTCAAGCTCTATAAATACCCCAATATCTAGGAAACCCTAGAGGAGTCGACGAAAATCTTTTCAGCCGCTGCAAATTCCAAAGCCACGAAGTCCAATCTAGAGCCCATTCCGGAGAGGAACACGATCACGGAGGGGTTCACCATCCTCATTGGTGCTCCTCTCATGATGCGGGAGTAGTTCATATCTAACCTACTAGTCCGTAGGTAGTAGCTAGATGGCTTTATCTCTTGTTTTGTTTCTCAATACAATGGTCTCTTGGAGATCCATATGAAATAAATCTTTCTTTTACTATGTGTTTGTTGGGATCCAATGAATATTGAGTTTATGATGAGATCTATGAAAACATATTCATGCTTGATTATTGTAGCCTCATATTTCTTCTCCGGTATTTGGTTTTTGTCTAGCCAAATTGATATTCTATCTTGCAACGAGAAGAAGTGCTTTGTGATGGTTTCGATCTTGAGGTGCTAAAACTCAGTGATAGAAAGAGACATGATACACATGTATCATTGCTATCAAGGATAAAATTATGGGGTATATTCCTACATGAATAGACCTTGTCTACATCATGTCATCATTCTTAAGGCATTACTCTGTTTTCCATTAATTCAATACACTAGATGCATGTTGGATAGCGGTCAATGTGTGGAGTAAAAGAAGTAGATGCATGCATAAGTCAGTCCACTTATCTTTGACGTGATGCCTATATACATGATCATTGTCTTGAGTATTTTCATATTTATTTGCTCTTCTATCAATTGCCAACAGTAATTTTTCTACCCACCGCTTGCTATTTTCTCGAGAGAATCCACTAGTGAAACCAACGGCCCCCGGGTCTACTTCACATCATATATTTGCAATCTCTACTTTGCTATTTTTGTTTGTACTTTATTTGCTCTTTTGTTTTCAGATTTATATTATAAAAAAATCCAAAAATACCTTGTTGTGTTCTATTTGCTATCACTCTTATTTGCATCTATCAATCTATCGTTACTTTATCCATGAGGGATTAACAACCCCTCTATGTGTTGGGTTGCGATGATTTGCTATTTGTGTGTAGGTGCTGCTTACATAGTCTTTTGGATCTTCCTACTGGATTAATACCTTGGTTTCTTAACTGAGGGAAATACTTGTTGTCGTTGTGCTACATCACCCTTTAAGCTTGGAGGGAGAACCAACGCACCTACGAGGAGTCAAGATTTCTGGCGCCGTTGCCGGGGAAGATCAAGTCAAGATCTATCAGGTTCCTACACACAAATCTCATCTCCTTTCAATTAAATTATTTTCCATTTGCCTCTCGTTTTCCTCTCCCCCCACTTCACATTTTCCCCCTTATATTTGCCTTATTTTTGTTTGTCTTTTTCTTGCTTGCTTGCTTCTATTGTCTTCATGATAACACTCGAAAACATAAAAATAAACATAAAAAGTAAATACATATGGATCCTCATCCACTTGCTAATATTTTCAAAATATCTAATTATCTTGAACCAATGGCTAGTGAGTTGAGTGCTCATGCTTATTTTTGTGAAGTTTTGCTTGAAGTTGAATCTAAATATTGTGATAAAGTGTTAAAAGAAGAAATTTATAAAGTGATTCATGATATCTCCTTTAATGAAAAGCATGATTGCAATGATGTTATTATAAATTCTATTACTGTCAACTGTTCTAATAATATGCAAAACTACAAGATTGGGGATGGCAATTTTGTCATGTACACTACTCGTTGTAATGATCATGATTGGGGTGATGCTTCTTATTATCTTGAAAATTTATTTAATCCTCATGATGAATATGGTATTGATAATAATGTTTGCAATGATGTTGATAGTGGTTTTGGAAGAGTGTCGACTTTAGGTAATAATGATCCCAATATTTCGGAGAATTATCTATCTCCTGAATTTTTTGATAAAAGTGGGTTTGGAGAGGTCATGAATTTAGTTAATTTTAATCCCACAACCTTGGAAGATTATAAGCTTTTATGCATGTGCATCATGAAGAGAATATTTTATGTGATAGCTATATTGTTGAATTTCTATATGATCCTACATGGAATTATCATGAGAGAGGGGAATATGGTTATAGAAATATTCATGTTACTAAATTATCTCTCTTCATGTTGAAATTGCTATTGTTTCTTTCTTATTCCATGCATATGTTAGATATTTTTTGTCTTGATAATTTGTTTGCTTATGAGATGCCTATGCAAGTATGTTAGACTTAAATGTGTTTGTCTTATGCTACATAATGCTCTTTTGTGTTTCAACTACTATATTTCATGTGAGCATCAACAAAATCTCAAGCCTATCTTAATGGCTATAAAGAAAGAGCTTGTTGGGAGGGAACCCAATAAATAAAATTTATATTTACTTTTTATTTCTATTCTTGACTGTTTGCACAATTATGCTACTGTTATAATTCTGTTTTATGTTTTATTTTGTGTTTATGCCAAGCAAAGCCATTGGGATCATGTGGGGTATTAGTTGCTTTAATCGTGTTGAAAAACAGAAACTTTTATGTCCAGTTGAAAAAATCTGGAAAATCACAGAAACTTCAAAAGTGTGTGAATGTTTTACACAAGATTAATTTACAAATTTCATACGTTGTCCTAATTGTTCAGATTTTTTGGATTTAGCGAAATATAAGTAAATTTCGAATCTTTACGCACTGTTTTGTTTTAACAGATTCTGTTTTCTTTATGTTATGTACTTATTTTAATGATTCTATGGTTTATATCGGGGGCATAAGGCATGGTAAAGTTAGAATACGGTAGGTATAATGCAAAAAGAAAATTGGAATAGGTTTTCAACAGTACCTATAGTAAAGTTTGGTTTTCTTATACTAACGGATATCACAAAATCTTTGTTGAGTTCTATGTGAATTAAGTTTTCAAGTTTTGAGTGATCTCACGATGGATGATGGAATAAGGAGTGATAAAATCCTAAGCTTGGGGAGGCCCCATGGCACCCCAAGGCTATAAGGAGTACCAAGTAGCTAAGCTTGGGGATGCCCCGGAAGGCATCTCCTCTTTCTTTTGGAAACCATTGGTAATTTTACTTGGATCTATAATTTTATTCGTCACTTAAATTGAGTTCTTCTTGGAGCATCTTGTATCATTTGTGTCTTTACTTTATTTTCTGGTTAGTTTGTCATAATAAACCTTGCTGGACACATGTCACATCCCTAACCCTTAAGCAAGATAGCATTGTGCTCATGTCTTCTTTGCATTTGCATCTAAGAAGTTTCAACAAAAGCAACAAAGTGGCAAAGGAAAAACTCAAAACCCTAGCCACCATTTCAATTAAAGGAAATCTCAAACTAGTTCAAAATCAATGAACCCAAAATGGCCTCAAGAAATGTTCAAACTTTCTGATAAATCATGAAAGTAAATGAGCATTGGAGAAAACTATTTTCTTGACACCTTAAGCTTTTTGAATAAATGAAAAAGGCTACTGGTTTCAAATTTTAAATTTGAAATCAGGAACTATAAATTTCCAAAAATGTTGAAAAGCTTGGAAATGGTTGGGGATATTATAACAAATATTTCAGGAGGCCTAAAATAGTTTTTACTTTTTGTTTTGGACCAAAATTAATTAGCAAAACAATAATTAGCAAAACAGAAAAACAAAAACAGAAAAAAATGGAAAAATCTTACCTGTCGCCTAAGCCTGGCCCGGCCCATCCCTGGCTCGTCCCCTCCCTCGCGCCAGTAGGCAGCAGGAGGTGGCCGCCGCCCCCTCCGGCGCGGCCACGCACCTGCGTGCCTGCCTGGCCGCCGCCTCGCGCTGGCGACGATGGGGATAAGCTCCCCAGAGCCTCCCCTATCCATTCCCCGCCTCGGTTCTCTTCCTCCTCCCAGATCTCCTTCTCCTCCTTGCTGCCGCCATTAGAGCCGAGCTCGAGCTCGAGCTGGCCGTGCCCCTGGCCATAGGATTCCCTCCCAGAGCACGCCATTAGCTCTACCTCGTCGCCCTGGTCATCTCTGCAGAAGCCGAAGCTTCCTCGAGCCCTGCAACGCCCGCAACGCCGTCGTCTTCCACCTCCGACAGTCGGACCTCTCCCGTCGATTCGCTTCCTCCGGCGCATCCCCGAGCCCCTCTTCAGCGCCATCGGAACTGCCGTGAGCTCGTCGTCGTTTTCCCTCTCGCCCCACGCTCTCCCGTGCATCGTATCCTAGTTCCCCACCAAGGCCGAGAGCTTCTCGCCGCCGGCCATGTCGTTGCCGTCGCTGTGATGACCGATCCACGCGCCCGAGCTAGGATTCGAGCTCCTGGAGCCTCCAAGAGCATGTCGAGCCCTCCAGCTGCCCTCCCCGTGCCCTAGAACCGCCCCTCTTAGAAGGCCGAGCTTCGGCCGCCGCTCCGGCTCGTCGCCGACGCCTCTTCCGGCGACCCTAGCCTCCCCAGATGGTCCTGCCAGATCGGCCACTTCGCGAGCATGCTGTAGCTGCAAACCGCGTGCGTTTTGGTGCTGTGCAGCACCGTCTAGGTCGCCTCCGGCGAGCCCTCCGCCGCGGGCCTGGTCGCCGGCGACCACCCTCCGGTGGGGGTCGACGTGGCAAGCTAACCCAGCAGCTTAGTGACCTAATCACTCGCTGACAAGTGGGCCCAAGGCCAAGTCAAACCTCAGTTAGGGCTGGTCAGCGCGGGATTAGTCCCAGAGAGGCTGACCAGTGGGGCCCCCCTGTCAGGTTTGACCTGAACAGGTCGGCTGACCTGCTGACGTCAGTCTGATGCAATAATTAGAATTTCCAGTATAAAACTAATTCAGGAAATTTCTAAAAATTGTAAAAAATCATAGAAATTAATCTGTAACTCCAATGAAAATAGTTTATATATGAAAAAGTATCAGAAAAATTCAAGGATTCTGATTATGCTATTTTCAACTATGTTTGAAAAAGTTACAGAACCCTAAATTGTGGAATAAGGAAAAATTCAATTTTTATAATTACTTTTTAAATGGAATTTGGAAAATTATTCAAATTTCATTATGGATACAATGATTACACACTGTCCTACTTACAAATCAGTACCATAACATGACATTTCATGCATGCTAACATCAAGTTGATCTGAGCATCAGGTCGAATCAATTAAAACGGTATCCGAGAATACCCCGTTTGAATTGCTATTCGAATGTGATTCAAATGAACTCTAAACCTAATAGATGTTGAAAATAATAACTTATCACCTTGCATTCTCATGCCATGCTCATGCATCATTTTGAGTGCATATGATTGTTATTGAATGTTGCCATTCATTTCGGTAGGCTCCGCACCCCCGGATTCCACCGAATATCCGTCTGCGGATATCGTTCCTCCTCTGAGCAACAAGGCAAGCAACCCGTTTGATCATCCCGATAAATCCCATGTTCTCGCTCCTGCACCTATTTATTGCATTTAAGATCAAATTCTTCAACTGCTTTTGCCACGATAGTTGAACCCACTTCCTTTGCATGACTTGACCTTGTCACAGTAAATAGCCGAACCTTGCAACCTAGCATACCTGGTAGTTGCTTGAGCTATGATGTGCCTTATCCTGCTATGCATGCTATGCTTAGAGTTGTGTATGGTCTGTCATCTGGGAGATGAACAGAAATGTGGAATGTGTTCGGTGAGCAAAGGTTGTGTGTTGAACTTGATTTGGTAAAGGTACCGGTGAAAGGCTGTGTAGGAGTACATGGCGGGTTGTTTCATTGGAACCGTCCTTAGGAACTGAGTTCCGTGTATGTATTCCAAGACTAGATACTACCACATGCTGGGCCCTGAAATATGACCCCGCTCGGCCTATTAATCGCACAGTACCCGGTCCAGGAGTTGCAAGTAGTTTCTGGTGTTTATAGTAATGCTGGAGGCCGTGCATGGTGCTGACCTGAGAGGTGGGCCGTGATGCGGTAGGCAGTGGCACGGTGTACCAAGTGGCACCCGAATGGTGGGCTTGGGAACCCTGAGCACATCGTTTGAGGCCGTGGCGGAAACCTCGGTCGGACTTCCGTACGGGTTACTCTCAGATAGGCGATAAACCTGGACTAGGTACTAGTGTGGTTAACGGTCGTGGCCGACTCCCTCGCTGGGCTTCCGCTTGAAGGTTGCCGAGGTGCATGACGTGCACATAGCGATAAGTGGCGAGAGCGTGTGTGACGAAGTACACCCCTGCAGGGTTATGATCTATTCGAATAGCTGCGTCCGCGGATATGGACTACTTGGAGACATATGTTGTTCATAGATAACTTCAATGGCTACTCATAACATTGTCAAGATAAGCGTGAGTGTCGTGGACGGCATTTCCGTACGGAGACGGAATGATCCCACGATAGTGTATTGCTGTGGTGTTAGTGGACTCGTGTGCGAGAAATCAAGTTGTCAAAATTATTTTAAAATGCAAGTTGTCTAGCCACGAGTCAAATGCTGGCTTTCCGCACGAAACCCCACAATACCTTTTGATACCTTGCATGAGTAGTTAGTTCTCCTAAAGTCTTGCTGAGTACCTTCGTACTCATGTTTGCTTAATAAATATTGCAGAGGTTGCTAATGACCCTAATGGAGGGTTCTTCGTAGACATCGACGACGACGAGTAGCTGGTGTCCCAGCTACGATCTGGCCCTACGTCGGCTCTGTAGTATAGTCAGGCCATGTGCCTTCTAGTTGCACTGTCTGTACCCAGACAGTTTATAACTCTTCCGCTGGCTTGTATTTGTATGACTGCTATTATGGGTCGAGAGACCTTGATGTGTAATATTATGTGTGTGGCTCTTCCGAGCCTCTTAAATAAAGTTTGTATGTTTATGGTTATGTTGTGATGCCATCGATGTATCTATACATATCGGTATGCCATGCGTACCTGTGTCGTACTTGATATGTATGGGGTTCGATTACCTAGTCGTGAACTTTAGTAGCACTCCCTACAAGGAAATGCCCCTTTGTGATCCAACGAGCCTTGGTAGTTCGCTACTGCTCCGGACACATTGGTTGACCGGCATGTGTCCTTCTTACCTGCTATGTCTGTCCCCTTTGGGGAAATGTCACGCGATGTAATGGAGTCCTTGTAGCTTGCTACGATTCGTCTACATTCGCTGATGACCGACACCTGCTTTGTTGGGTCATGTATGCCTGTCCTTGTGCGGTACTGCCAGTTTGGTTTATGACTAGACATGTCGATCCGGGTTCTTTGACATTGGATTGCTAGCGACACTATCGCATACGTGAGTCAAAAGACGCAAACGGTCCCGGCTAAGGTAAGGCTGCAGCCGTGGAGTTAACCGTGCGTGAGACCACAAAGCGATGCGATGTGTTACAGGCTGGATTCCTATGGCTTAGGATCGGGGTCCCGACAACACACCCATTTGAGAGAGTCATGTTATGCTAAGATTTGTTAGAATCGCTCCTTATGCTTCACTTAAATCTTTTGAGAATTGGAATTGCTCAAGTACTCCACTTATATCTTTTTGAGCACGTGGTGTTGCTATTTTGAATAAATTTACTCTCATGTTTCACTTAAATTATTTTTTGATTTGCTGAAATTTTGAAGAAATCCTCTATGGCTTCACTTATGTAATTTTGAGAGTTGAAATGTTGTAAGAAACTTGTGCTCTCGTGGTTCACTTATACTTGTTTGTGAGCTTGTTAATTGCATTGACATTTTTCTTTCAATGAATATCAGTTCCAAAGTGATGAATGTACAGGAAAGGTATAACAAAAACTTTCATGAAGATCATAGGATATTTAGCTTGATTCTTTGCGATAGTTTTGCAGTATAAAGATAGTAATATGTGAGTTATATTGACAACTAATTATGCTCTAGTAAGAATATTGGTGTTAAGGTTTGTGATTCCTTATGCATGCACATTAAGTCAACAATTATACTATGAAATTATATCCTACTTGTGTTGCATTATTCAGTGTTACTTATGTTTAATGCTCACTTATGATGATTTTTGTTCCTTGGTTGGGCGCTTCCCAGTCTATTGCTAGCCTTCACTTGTACTAAGCGGGAATACTTCTTGTGCATCCAAATCATAAACTCGCAGTTATGCTAAATGAGTCCACCATACCTACCTATATGCGGTATTTCAACGTCGTTCCAAGTAAATTTGCAAGTGCCAACTCTAATGTTAAAAATAAAATTCTTTTTTGTGTGCCCGTGCCGCTCATGAAGTGGCGAGGGGTGGCCCATATCTTCGATGTAAAAAAGGTTATTCTCAAGATGAATGTTTATTCACTTGTCATTGCACAAGAGTATGGCTGTAATAGAGATGCCCAGTCCCAAAAAGAAAAAAATATATATTTTATGTTATCAAGTAATAAATTCCTTGGAAAGTGTTGGTATGGACGACACCCGTGGATATGGCTAGACGTGGAATGTGAATGACTGGTGGAAAAGGAATAAACTTTATTTTCAGTTTGGGAACCGCCTATAATTTGTTTAGCATGGAGGAAATTGGAAACTCTTAGTTTTTTTCGTTGACAGGAAAAGCATGCCACCCTAATTTTATTTATCTCGAAGTGTTTCACTTTGAGGTATGGCGCCTCTACAAATATGTGCTTCCCTCTGCAAAGGGCCTATCTATTTAATTATTCAAATTTTATTTTTAATTTGATTGTCACACCCTATGTTTGTACCACCTTTTCCACATGTTGTCTCTATGAAATTTTGGAACCAACACGAATAATGTGAACTTGCTCGTGTGCCTCCTAAATCATATCCGGACCAAAGAGTTGCCTCTCTTCGGTTTCTGACCAGTTAAGAGGGGTTCGACACCATCGTCCATAGAGAACTTCAAAATGAGCTTTGCCCAAGCTTGATTGATAACTATTGTTATAAGCAAATTCGGCGAACGGAAGACATTTCTCCCAATTCATGCCGAAAGATATAACACAAGATCTAAGCATATCTTCCAAGATTTGATTGACTCGTTCTACTTGACCACTTGATTGAGGATTGAAAGGAGTGCTAAAGCAGAGATGAGTCCCCATCACATTTTGGAAGCTTTCCCAGAAACGAGAAGTAAAAATACTTCCACAGTCTAAGTTAATCTCCAAAGGAACAGCATGAAGAGACACTATTTAGGAAATATATAACTCCTTTAGCTGACTAGCTGTTATACTCTCTAGAACCGGAAGAAAATGAGTAACTTTGGAAAGACGGTCAATGACCACAAAGATAGCATTATTCCCTTTCTTGGTTCTAGGAAATCTGGTGATGAAATCCATACTGACTTTATCCCATTTCCACTTAGGAATAGCTAAACGTTGAAGGGTCCAAGCAGGCCTTTGATGTTCTTCTTTAACTTGACAACAAACATCATAGTTTGCAACAAACTGAGCAATTTGTCTCTTCATCCTAGTCCGCGAGAACCTATGGCGTAGGTCTTGATACATGTTGGTACTACCAGGATGAATCGTGAAGGAGATTCATGAACCTCCTTAAGGATCCGACGTCCCAAGTTTTGTACCTTGGGAACCACAAGACGAACCCCAAAGAACACAACACATTGGTCATTAATTGTGAAACATCCTGCACCCCCCTTCTGGATGTTTTTCTTGATGCGGGAAACCCTCGGATCAACTTTTTGAGCCTCGATGACTTGATCCCTAAGAGTAGGTTTCGCCACCAAGGTAGAAAGGAATCTCTGAGGAACGATGTGAAGGTTTAGCTTCCGAAATTCCTCATGGAGAAGTGGTTGACTTTGTTGTAACATCTGATTGTTACAATAAGACTTACGACATAGTGCATCAGCCATGACATTGGCTTTCCCCGGGGTGTAAGTTATCCCTATGTCATAATCTTTGATCAACTCGACCAACCGTCTTTGCCTGAGATTCAAATCCGGTTGGGTGAAGATGTATTTCAGACTTTGGTGATCAGTGTCAATTTCGCAACAATTACCGAGAAGGTAATGTCGCGAGGTTCTTAGTGCATGGATTACAGCTGCAAGCTCAAGATCATGTGTGGGATAGGTATCCTCATGTGGACGCAACTGTCGAGATGCCTATGCAATCACATGACGATCCTGCATGAGAATGCAACCTAATCCTTGTCGCGAGGCGTCACAATAGATAATAAAGTCCTTGAAAAAATCTAGTGGTACCAACACGAGTGCAGAAGTCACGTGTCTTTTCAGTTCCTAAAAACTGTTCTTGCATTGTGGGGTCCACTGGAACTTCTTATCTTTCTTGAGGAGTTCAGTTAGAGGCTTTGCAACCTTGGAGAAGTTCTCGACAAAGCGGCGACAATAGCTCGCTAGACCAAGAAAACTCCTAACTTGCTTAACCGATTCAGGTTGAGTCCAATCAAGGACAACTTGAACTCTCTCGGAATTGACATCAATACCCTTATCGGAGATTACATGGCCTAAATAGGTCACTTCTGGGAACCAGTATTAACATTTAGAGAACTTGACATAAAGGCGATGCTCTCGAAGTTTCATCAGTACCAACCTTAGATGCTCGACATGTTCTTGTTTGTTCGACGAGTAAATGAGTATATCATCGAGGTAAACCACGACAAATTTGTCCAAGTAATCCATGAAGATTGAATTCATCAAGCGAGAGAAGGTGGCAGTGGGGACCCCGACTTACGCGTCGAGATCTTCGAATGCACGTGCACAGTGATCCCAGAGATCAATGCTCACTGAACACACATATATTGAATAACAAGAGTCTACATACGAATTTAACTCTGATACAATAATGGGACCATCAAGGTCAAGTCGTACATAGATAGGGCCTAAAAGGCCAATCACACCAGCTTAACTACTTGCGGAATACTTGGTAGAAAATGGGAACCCATGCCATCACGCTTAACCAACAGGCATTCTGACTGGGAAGCGTCCTAGTTCGTGTGTCTGTCTCCGACGATGAATTCCTCTCCATACTCTGGTTCCTCCATGCCTGGTCAATAAAATAACTAGTGGCAAGCCAATGAACTATGAATGTACTCGCAAACAGCCCATGATATGGATGATGTAGTTGGTACGGTAATAAAGTAATATGAAGCCTTTGCGGAAAGCAAGTTGTACTTAAAAATAGCATGGTCAATTACTTGTATGGATATGCATCATAAACTAGATGGTAATCATAGGGACACGTTGCATATATCAACATATCTGCTGAGGGTTGAACACCTCAGGTTCACCCTATATGCCAAGTCACCAAACTTGCCATATCGTCTTTCTCAGATAGCATATTAACAGACACGAACTCACTTGGTTTATGTGGAAACGACTGGACATAGTTTAAGCAGCACCACCCAACTGTCCGTGACCGTGGACACGGCTACTCGAATAGTTTTACACTCTGCAGAGGTTGTATGTTGTACCCACGAGATCCAGGAAACTTGGGTGTCATCCACGACTCGCGGTATATAACATACCCGAGGTAAGTACCTGATCATTGCCTTTCCCCTGACGACACTAGACAAAGAGTCCACTCGATTGGTACCCAACCCACATGATGTACGTCTTACGAGAACCAACTTTGGACTGTATCATCCATGCGGGGACCAATGGTGTGCTTGGAACACGTAAAAACGGCATAGTCGACCTACCTGGTGCGACCCCGTCACGAGAGTGACAACATATCACTCCCGCCACTAGTAATGCGGCTCTTTGCTAGCACCGACCAAAGTAATCAACAAACCCCATCCCATAAAGGGGTATCATGGTCGCACATGTAAGGTTGGGACGGTCGACATCATAAATCTAATCCCATTTCTGAAACCACCCACACAAAACCTTTCCGGTACACCACTTCTTTCTCAAGTGGTCATCCAGCTCAACACCATCACCCTCGGGCATTAGTGGCACCCGACGGGGTTGTCGTAAAACCTTTGATATCAACTCTATGTGACCATCATCATGCATATGCTCATCCTATGCGTAGCACTACTACTACTTGTCAACTTTTTACCAGCGGGACCCTCATAGATGATAGGGTCATGCTCAATGCAAGTGCTCTAGAGGAGCTATTGGGAACACCATGCTGGGGTGCACCGATTAAACTTAACTATATGCATCGGAATAAAATATCTACATGTCATGCATAAAACATTTTCTCAGACATGGTCAAAGGGCTGCTTGCCTTGATCAACTAAGTATCCGGGGTCTTCAGTGTCTTCGGGTCCAAGTCCTCCCTCAAACGCGTGATCTATCACCGTAATTAATAATAAGGATAATAAGAAGCACACTAAAAAATAGAGCACAAACTCACTTTAAAAATGTTAACCTATTCCGAAAAATCTTATCTTTATTTTCTAAAATGTTTATCTCTGGTTTCATGTAAAAAGATATTTTTCAAATCTATTTAACAAGAGCTAAAATATTTAAACTAGACATTTTAATTAAAGCTATGTATAAAAGTCTTTGCAAAGATTTGCATAACAACACTAATAAATTCTACACATTTTTAGAAGAATTGTGGTGGAAAAATATTTATATTTGATGAAATATTTAATCTTGCAAAAATCATTTAAAATCTGATTTAAAAGAAAAAGAAAAAGGGGCTCAATCCCTTGCCTGGCTCGGCGAGTGGCTGGGCCGGCCTAACTAGCGAACCGGCCAGTTAGCCAGCTAACTAGCCGAGGTGCGCGCACGCTGTCAGGTTTAAACCTGATGCTCGGGCCCTTGCAGCAGCGGTAGAGAGAGGAGAGAGGGGGAGAGGATGGCCACCGACAGGTGGGGCTAGCCTGTCGGGGTCGTCTTCCTCCTCTGGACAAAGGGGAGGGGAGGACGCCGGCAGCGGCTCCGACGCCCTTGTGGCCAAGAGATAGCAGGAATGGCACCGTGGAATTGTCGCCTACCTGCTGGGGGTGGAAGGATCGTCGGAGAGGTCTTGAGTCACCGGCGACGATGTGGCCGCGGCGGAGGTGATTCGGGTGGTGGTGGAGATGGGTGCTACAGGCAAGGAAAAGCTCGAGGAAGAGGTGCAGAAGATTCCTAAGCTCACTACGGTCAGGGAGGAGGTTAGAGGAGTGCGAGAGCTGGCCTATAGCCCGAGATCGACGGAGCTCCGAAGTGGCGGGGCCTCGGTCGATCTCGAGCACTAGATCTCTTCCTGCTCGAGTTGAGTCGCTAGGGGCTCGATTGAGGGTCTGCAAGAGAGGGGTGAGGTGCTGGAGTGAAGGGGGAGGGCCTATTTATAGGCCAGCAGCGGTGCACTGAGCGGGGAGCATCGGTGGTTTCACCATGGCTGCAGGGAAGGGAGAGAGAACTTGGGGTCGAAACCACGGTTTCGTGGACGTGGTATGACTCCATAGACTCAACGGGAGGGAGCGGGCCCCTGCGCGCGTGTGCTGTGGTGTCGCGTCCTACTGACCGAATTGGGCGCGCGCGGGCATGGTCGCTTGAGTCAGTAGACAGTGGGAGAAGGGGGCCCTTAGACTGCCCTGAGTCGGATGCTTGTCGGGGACATGGAGAGACACCAAGAGTAGGTGAGAACTGGCCGGGGCTGGCCTCCTTTGCCTCGGGTGCGCCCTGTAGCATGCCCAGAGCGTAGGTTTTCCATGCCATGACATGCTGGTGCGCTCCAATGTGCTTTGGCCCTGTCTGTCTTGTGTGAGGGGTGGCTTAGATGCCCCTTGGTTACTAGGAACCGAGAAGAGCAAGGATGGTCAAAGGGAGAGGCCTAAAGACATGTTGTCAGCTTTGAACCAGAAAATAAATTGGTGATTTTGGCTTACTCACATCTGTAACAGCCCAAGTGCTTTTCTTTTCCCTTTTGTAATCCTTTCCCTGTTTGACACTATGTTGAGGCAATGTTATGGAGTTGATGCTTGTGGCATTATCATTTCATGTGCATCTCATGCATCATCTATATCTTGCTTCTTTTTCCTTTTGGCTTGATGGTTTGATCTTGTGTGTTGTTCCACCTTGATGATCATGTGGTTGTGGTCTTGTGCATGTGAGTGGGTGCATCAAAGCCATTCAAAACCTTTGAAGCACCATGGTTCAAACCCTCCCTATTCAAATAATTGGTTACTTGTGTTTTCCAATTTGTGTTAAAAATCCTATAAAAATGTTCCATCTTTACTCTCAATTCTTATGAGTGGAGAAGTGGAGCCCTTTTATTTTTCTCCAAGCACTCGCATTTGTTTTATTGCAAAACATCCTAAGTTTTAAAATAAAGCAGATATTTTGCTTTTCCTAAAAATAGCCAAACCTATTTTATTAAATAGGTTATATCATTTTGTTTAGCCTAGTATTTTTAATTTTATTTAAAAACTCCTTCTTATTTTCTATGGGAATTGTGTGCTTGTCTGGTTTTTAAATAAAGTCAGGGGTTTTTGTTTCTGTTTAAAGTTAGATAGGGCCAGGCAGCCTGTTTAGGACTAGTAGCTTCGGTCCAGCCTGTAGGCGCGTCCCTCGTCTCATTCCTCTCGACGCTAGCAGTACGACGCCATGGCAGCCCCAGATCTTCTCCTCCCTCCCAAAAGACAGCCACAAGAGAGCCTCTCCCCCTATTTAGTCCATGCTGGCGCCCTAGGGTTCTTCCTAGCCCCCCAGTTCTTCCTCGTCCTCTTCCCTCGCCCCGTCCGGAGAGACCTTCGTCGCTAGCGCCATGAGAGGGCTCGTGTGAGCTCAGCAGCCCGCAGAGATCAGCCCGTCTTCTTCCTCTCCGTCAGCACCAGGAGCAAGAGGACCCATGCGGGGTTCCATTTTCGCAGAGATCGGCAGTGGAGTCTTCCTCCACAACGAGCCCGACGTCCGGCATCTTCTTCTTCCTCTCCGGCAACTCTCTTGCACCGTCTCGACGTCAGGCTTCTCTCCTTCGCGTTGGTTCTTCCCTCTGCATCCCTTGGTGAGCAGCGCCTCGCCTCCCGCCGTCTTCTTCCCTCTATAGCCGAGGCTCACGTCGAGTAGAGGCACGGTCGTCGGTGTTCCTCTGTTCCTCAACACAGCACAACAGTTGCAGTAGCTGCAGTAGATGCAGCGGCCACAGTAGTGCATGCGTAGAGGTAGCCCAGCGAGCAGCAGTAGCGTAGCGCGTCAGGCAGCAGCTTCGCAGCGCGGGGTTTTCTCTTTAGTCGCCGACGTGCCGTGTCGCGCGAACGGTAGCAGGCAGCAGTGGCAACAACGAGTAGTTGCAGCAATTGGTCGCGTTGTGGCGAGTTCCCTCCCGGCGTGTTTGCCACGGGAATGGAAACCCGAGGGGCTCCGCTTCATCCGCCGGAGTTCTTCCCTGCCGATGGTAGCCTGTGTGTTCGCCGGAGTTCACCTCCGCTTCTGTCGCCTAGGGTCCTGCTCAAAAGGAGCAAGAACCGCTCTGTGTCAGTATCGTGAGCGTAGCATTGAGGCCTGTGTCTTGTCTCTGTAATCGTCGCGACCTGGGTTAGAGTCCGGCATAGCGCAACCCCCCTTTTTTATTGCTTTTTCTGTTCCTGTTGCGCATTAGTGGATAGTATAGGAAGATTAGTTTTTCTCTCTGATCAGTAACGGTGCAGTACCGCAGTGGCAGAGGTGTGGCGATGTGGATTTGAGGTTCACGCATCGAAACCCCCCCCCACCCCCTCTGCCTATTTTCTTTTTCTAAATATGTAGCTGTGTGTGGATCTAGTGTGGTTGTGGTGTGTGTGTGTGTGGGTGGATCCAGTGTGGCTGTGGTGCAGCCGTGTGGGTGGATCTGTGGGTATGACAGTGGGACCTCTGGACCCACATGTCATCCAGTGAGGGGCCACTGCCAGGTGGGCACCCTCCTAATTATTGCTTGTGATTTGTCCTTGCGCTAAATTGGCATATTTCCATTTCTGGAAATGTCCAGATCCGGACTTGCCAATTAGGGCTGGCTCAAGAACAGTCCCTGTTCTTGAATTAGTGTTGTAGTTTGATTATGTGGTTTTATTATTTTACTATTTGTAGAGTTTTTCTGTATGAAAAGGTGTCAGTATGACATATGGATTTGGGGTAGAAAATCCCAATGAATCTAATGGTGTTGTTGGTTTTTGTTTTTAAGCATCTCTATAGAAAATCCCTTTGTAGTAAGGTGGCAATAGTTTTATCGATGTAGGGTTATTTTATGTGCTTGTTTGGAGCAGTGCCTGCATGCACCATATTGTCTGTTGCATCATTTGTTGCTGGTGTTTATTAGATGTTGTTTCTTTTGGGTAGTTACCGGGGCCGGAAACAAGTTCGAGGTGTCCGGACAGTTCGTGCAGGAAGAACAAGAGCACTTTCAGTCTAAAGAAATCATAGGCAAGATGATCGTGACCTTAACACTGATTCTAGCTTTTTTATGCTTAGTGTTACGTCTCCTTCGTTACATCTCCGCTGCCTACCACATAATATATAGGCCATCAAAACATTGCCATGAAACCTCAAACACCTCCCCTCCTAGCAAATGTCGTTTGGCTAAGTTAGGCTTGCTCAACCACTAATTGATAGCGTTGCTAGTTGCAGGTGCCATCTGGTCCCTGTGATAACATGGGCAATTTGATATCATCTTATATAATTGCTATTTAATTAATGCACCTATATACTTGGTGAATAACGGAAGGCCTACTCTTTTGCCGGGTGATTTTTTCCGTTGTTGTCGCCTTAGTTTCGGCTACCGGTGTTCTATTCCATAGTTGAGCGCTCCTAACACGTTCGGGTTTGTTATGGGGACCCCCTCAATAAATCGTATAGTGTTAAGACTTGTCTGGCAAGACCTGACTTTGGTGTTAATCTGGTAACAACTTAATAATTAAATGCATAGGGAATAGCTACCCCGAGGAACTTAATCAACCCCGAGCCAGAGCTCCTCATGAGTGTTGGTCCAACCCAGAGCCGTTTGCGGGGCCAACCCAGGGCAACCCGGGAGATATCTATTAGGCCACCATATGCTAGGCTTATCCGACGTGTCCTGAGACTGAGATACACGGCTCTTATCAGGGTCGTCGACACGTCGGGCGGTCTTGCTGGATTTGTCTTACCTTAGCGATATATCTTGCGCATTGGGATTCCGGTGAGACTTTGGGTCTTCTCAGAGTTGCGGTTTTCCTCTAAGGAATCTGACGAGATCATGAGTTTCGTGGTAGAGGATTACTGTGCGGCCTGTGGTAATTTGTGATGGACTAGTTGGAGCACCCCTGCAGGGTTTAATCTTTCGGAAAGCCGTGCCCGCGGTTATGTGGCAAACATGGATATTTTGTTAACATCCGGTTCTAGACAACTTAAACTAATTCTAATAAAACTTGCCAACTGAGTGCGTAACCATGACTATCTCTTTCAGAGCTCCTTCTCTGATCGTGAACACGGTGGGGTTATGAATGACGTAAGTAGGTGTTCAGGATCACTTAGTGATCATTCTACTCTTCGACCGTCTTACATAGACCACCACATATTATTTCTGTTCATCGTAGGATAGCCACCACATATGCTTAGGTTGCTGCAAACTCAAACACTAAACCTACCTCACCCATTTAACTTAGTTAGACTCGATACCAAGGTCATGAGATTGCTGAGTCCTCGTGGCTCACGTTTTACTACAAACACCAACAGGTATAGGTACCCCTGATGCAGGAGTTTCCGATGACAGCCAGCTAAAGTGGGAGTTCGATGAGGACAACGGTAGGCTGTACATGACTTATGCGGAGGACTAGAGGCTGTGGTCATCATCGTGGGTCTAGCATGCGGGATATCATAGCTTTTCCTAGTTATCTTGTCCGTAGTCGGACCATTCTATGTTCTGAATAATGTATGATTGTATGACTATGTACCTTATCAGATGGCAAGTGTATGCCCTAATTGTCACTCTTTAGTTATTTAAATTAATATGATTATCTTGCTTGCGAAACGAGTAGATGTGGCTCTTTCCCCTTTTGAGGCCCCTCGCCCCCAAATAAGGAAAGGGCCGCATATTAGTCGTTACAAGTTGGTATCAGAGCCTTACGACCATAGGAGCCTTATGTGATCCAATTTGGCCGAGTCAAGTCTAGCAAAACTATTTTGAGTCTTAGTTATATCTAAGAGTAGGTTTCTTTTTTCTCCTCTTCTATGCTCTGGTGAGGTTCACGGCTTAGGAAATTTTAATTCTACTCCTCTTCTGGCACAATTTTTTTTAGGATCACGCGGATATTTTTGGAATCTATATGATGTCGATGTGATGGAGTTCTGTCTTCACTATTAGAAAAACATAATTTGCCGACAGCTTTCAGCTTTGCCATCAGCAATTTCACGGGGCTGACGGCAAAGAGACTTTGCCCTCAGCCAAAATAAATGCTGACGGCATAGGAGAGGCTGGCGGCATAGATAATCTATGTCGTCCGCTTTATCTAAGCCGTCAGCCAGCTGACGGCAAAGGAGAAAGACAGTGATGGCATAGGGAGGTTGACGGCATAGGGAGCTCCCCGGTCCCACGTCCGACCAGGGCTTAACGGGGCACCGCTTTGCCGACAGCCAGCTGACGGCAAAGCCGAACGGCTGTCTTTGCCGACATCTAGATGACGGCATAGCCCGGTGTTTTCCCCCGTGCACACGACCTAACTGCATGCCCTATCCTCTTCTCTTTCCCTGCTTTCCCTACTCTCCTGACCAACCGCCGTCGTCGACCCACGCCCGCCCCGCGCCAGCCCCGCCCCAACCACCCGCCGTCGCCCCGCACCGCCCCGCCCCGCCTCTGCCCCGTGCCGCCATCCCTCACCCGCCCCGCCTCTGCCCCGCGCCCACTCCGCCTCGCGCCGCCCCGTGCCAGCCCCGCCCCGCGCCACCCCCCGCCGCGCCGCCCCGCGCCAGCCCAGCCCAGCCCCGCACGCGCCTGCCCCACACCAGCCCCGCCCCGCGCCAGCCCAGCCCCACCCCGCGCCAGCCCCGCCCCGTCGCCGCCCCGCCCGACTCGCTGGTGAGCTCCTCCTCCCCTTTTTTTCTTTTTTAGTTTATTTTTCTATGTTAGTTAGATCTGTTAGTAGTAGATTTTTAGTTAAATTTAGTTAGCAATTACTTAATGGTAGATTTTTAGTGGTAGATTTTTAGTTTAATTTAGTTAGCAATTATTTAGTTAGCAATTAGAAGGAGATTAAGAGAAGAAGAAGAAGAAGAAGAAAAGGAAAAAGAGAAAGAAGAAGGGGGAGAATTATTTAGTTAGCAATTATTTAATTACCGTGAGTAGAAAAAGAGAAAGAAGAAGAAGAAAAGGAACAAGAGAAAGAAGAAGGGGGAGAAAAGTTAAATTTAGTTAGCAATTATTTCGTTAGCAATTATTTAATTACCGCGAGGGCGTATTTGTGTTGATTGAGTTCATTTAAATGTGCAGTAGCTTCTCCGCGAGAGTTTGATTTTTGACGAACTCCCCTGCATTCGAAAGTGAGCACATTTGTTAACTCCTCCTCCACCCCCTTTATTTTTCTCTATTCCGGCCTTCGTGCTGATGACACTATCTAGCTAGGTATTTTTAGTATTAAAATGCAAAGTTGTTGCGTAACCAATATGTGTCTCCCGTTCTAAAGGATTCCTGTTATAAATATGCATACATTTGCATATTTATAACGGTGATTCTTTCGAATTGTCCAACGTTATCCATGGACAGCCCGGGTATGTGTAGATTGGGTCGTTTCCCATGCTTTGCTCCAGATCCCATGCAGAGTTTCAACAGCTCCTCCTTGTTGTTCTCCGGGTACACATCCTCTCGGTTAGTTGTCGAGACGTGTATCAGGAGAACAGCGGGGAGTTGATGCCGAAATTTTACATTGGAGGGGGAGCAGAGCAAGGGGAAATGACCCAATCTACACATACTCGAGTGGTATTAGGATCCATCTTTACCTAGTAGCTGGTAGTTGTGCATGCCGTGCATCCCAATGTATTAACCATGATTAAAAAATGGCCATAATTAATTTAACATACTTGATGAACTGATAATTTATATTGTTTATATGTGGATACTATATAGCTAGCTTGCTAGAATGAATGATCGTGAATGGATGTACACCGGTCACCATAGTCAGAGAGATATGACCGATGAATGGTTGAGCAAAACCTATGAATTCGTGGAAACATCATTTTCTAAAGGCCAGCCAAAAACATGGTACCCCTGCACTAAGTGCAAGAATTATTTGCGACAGACAAAGGATGTAATGGGTAAACACCTGTAGATGCGTGGTTTTACTCCCACCTATACCTTGTGGACATTTCATGGTGAGTCGGCCCAACGTAACAGAGACGAGGTGTTGCGTCAGCGCACTGATGATTATGGTACAGGGATTGAAGACATGGTGAATGACTTTGATGATGCTCGGAACAAGGACGACGAGATGGAGGAATCCGCGAAAGCCTTCTATACCACGCTGGAGTCTTCAAAACGTCCTCTTCACGAGCACACTAAGATTTCTTAGCAAGATGCCATCGCACAAGTAATGGCTCGGAAAGCCCAATTCAACATTGGAAGAGACCTGTTTGACTTAGTGATGACCCTATTTGGGCGCTTTCTAGCCGAAGGTCATATTATGCCTTCAAACCTATATGAGTCAGACAAAATCCTTAGTGCACTCAAGATGCCATATGAGCAGATACATGCTTGTGAGAAAGGATGTGCCTTATTTAGGAAAGAGTATGCGGACGAAACATATTGTCCATTTTGCAAGTCCTCCAGATATGTTGAGGTAGAAAACGGTGAAGGTGAGAAGAAGCAGAGCAAAATCCCCGTGAGTGTCCTACGGTATCTGCCGATCCTACCAAGACTTCAACGATTTTACATGCTCGAAGAAACAGCAAAACAGATGACATGGCACAAACATGGAATTTGGAAAGAATTAGATGAACACGGAGTTCCGATGTTGGTACACCCTTCAGATGGTGACGCATGGAAGGCATTTGATAGTATACATAAGGAAAATGCAAAAGAACCAAGGAATTGTCAAATCGCCATCAGCCTCAATGGGTTCAATCCTTTTGGTATGACAGCTACCCAATATAGTTGCTGGCCTATATTTGTCATTCCCCTCAATCTTCCGCCATCATCCATTATGCAAAGAAAGCACATATTTCTGACGTTGATAGTTCTAGGGACAAACTACCCAGGGAAGAATATGAGTGTGTACATGCAACCGTTGATGGATGACTTGAAAGAAGCTTGGGTGAATGGTCAACACATACGACGCAACTAAGAAAGGGAACTTTCAAATGTATGTTTGGTACCAATACTCGTTGCATGATCTGTCGGCATTTGCGCTTTTCGTTGCCTGGTGTGTGCATGGAAGGTTCCCATGCCCACAATGCAAGGCAGCTCTTAAGTTTTATTGGTTGCCGGCAGGTGGGAAGTATTCCTGCTTTGACTTGCATAGACAGTTCTTGCATATGGACCATCCATTCAGAAAAGACAAGAATTTCATGAAAGGTAAAGTTGTCAAACACTCGGCACCACCTGCGTTGACGGGGGCACAAATTAATGAATAGTTAAAATCTATGGAGCCTGATCCAAACCATCCATGGTATTTCTTGGGTTATAATGAGGAACACGCCTGGACCCACAGGCCATGCATCTGGGATCTCCCCTACTTCGAAGACCTCTTACTTCCACACAACATTGACATGATGCACAATGAAAAGAATATCGCCGAGGCCCTTCTTGGCACATTTTTCGGCACTGATAAGGGCAAAGATAATACAAAGGCTAGAATTGACCAGGAGACTCTCTGTGATAGGCCATCACTAAACATGCGAGAACCGAAAGGAAGAAAAAATGTGTCCAAGCCACCTGCCTGGTACAATCTTGAGAAGGGAGCAATAAGGGAAATCCTCCTATGGGTGCAAAAAAAGTTGTTGTTCCCCGATGGGTATGCTGCGAATCTAGCGAGGGGAGCGAGAATTGAAAAAATGAAAATTTTTGGGCTCAAGAGTCATGATTGGCACATATGGCTTGAGCGGATAATGTCGGTGATGTTGCGCGGCTATATCCCCGAGGCTGAATGGCTAGTATTGGCCGAGTTGAGCTATTTCTTCTGTGTTCTTTGTGCTAAAGAGTTGTCGCGTGCCTTGATAGATGACATGGAAGAGTTGGCGCCTGAGTTGCTCTGCAAGTTAGAGAAGATTTTTCCACCGGGCTTCTTTAATCCGATGCAACACATGATTTTGCATCTCCCAAGCGAGGCAAGATTGGGTGGCCCTGTGCAAAATCGTTGGTGCTACGCAACTGAAAGAATGCAGAAGACACTTCGAGGAAAATGTAAAAATAAACGTAGAATCGAAGCATCGATGGCCGAGGCGTTCATTACCAAGGAGGCGGCAAACTTCATAACAGCACACTATGATGCCACTATGCACAGCTTGCATAACCCAAAGCCTCGGTACAATCTGGGTGACCCCAAACGACATAAATCCAATCTCAGCCTCTTCAAAGGGAAGCTCGCACCTTCTGGTGTGGGAAAACCAAAGTTGATGTGCGTCGAGGAGTGGTGCACACTAACGATGTATATATTGAACAATTTAACAGAAGTTCGGCCATACATCGAGTAAGTGCTTTGTACATTGTTTCGCAACTTTTAACATGTTTTGTGTCTAACAACTATTATTAATTGATACAGTCGATACATCGAACAATTCTCGAATGGTGTTGCAATTGAAAAAGAATCTATTCTTGAGTATGAACTTCTTGAAAAGACAGGAGGCGGCTATCCCGGTTTCATCTCTTGGTTCAAAAAAACGGTACCTCCCTTATATATAATAGGTGATTTCCTTTGTTGCTATTACTCATGAGTAACACACCAAATTCTATCTTTTCTTAACTTCTAGGCTAATTCAGATGGGCAAGTCGACGATGAATTGAGACAAATAGCTAATGGTTTTGACTTTAAGGTCCGTACATTTCAGAAGTACGACATCAACGGGTATGGCTTTCGTACTGCTAGCTTTCAATGCCCGGTCGAAAAACAAACAACTCCGGTATCTCTGCTATAGGCGAGGGAGGTGTCGAGTATTATGGAAGACTTGAAGAAGTCTACGAACTTCATTATTATGGTGAAAAATCCTCCGAACGTTGTTGTGTTCAAATGTCATTGGTTCGATCCTACTAAGACAAGACAGACTCATGAACATCTTGGGATTGTCGAAATTCGACAAGAGAGGCAGTTAAGCGGTGCCAATGTCTATATTGTGGCTCAACGGGCCACTCAACTTTTCTATCTGCCATACTGTCGTCAAAGTGTTAAGAACATGGAACCTTGGTATGTCGTGTTCAATGTGCCGCCACATCTTAGACCACCTCCCCCAAATGAAGACGATTATGAACCTCAAATTGACCCAATAACATATGATAGAGAATTCTTCCAAGAATCACGTGGAGTGAGACGTCGTACCCGAAACTGCTCTTCGTCCACGCTGAACACGGAGGAACAAGAATCACGTGATGATGAGGAAGAAGTGGAAGTAGAAGAGGTTACCAATGCACATGAGCTATCAATGCTTGATCGGTTACAAAAAAGACTTCCACATGATGTCCCTCAACCCTATGATGATATCAGTCATGACGACACGTGTGATACTGATGATGATTTTGCTTCAATTGACCATGGAGAAGAGACAGATGATCCCGACTATTAGTACTTTGCATGCATCCAAACATTGTTGTTTAATTATTGAAATATTAGTTGAATTATTCATGTATTTATTCTTGTTCGTTTAATTATTGTCCTTGAATTTGTACTAATTATTTAACTATTTATCATTACAGGTGGTGAGACATGGCAGGCGGGGATAAGTTGAGGATAGCACCTGGGCAGCTACGGAGAACTTTGTTGCACAGCTTTGCCGAGGAGCCCCGTGGGAGAGGCGGAGGAAAGAAGAGAGGCAGAGGACGTGGTCGTGGGAGAGGGAGGCTGCCTGATAGGAGCCAGTCGCCACCACCCTCGGCTACTTCTGTCTCAGCCACTTCACCCTTGCAGACGAGGGTGTCACCGGTGCGGGATCCTCCCGTCCAGGACCATACACCGATGCAGGGGGCTGAGGCGGAGGCTGAGGAGGAGGCTGAGGCGGAGGGGGCTGAGGCAGAGGTTGAGATGGCTGCCAGCAAGTCGGTCTACCAACGTGGTATGACACGAGTTCCAGACCGATTGGAGTTGCAGCACAGGGCGTTCATTAAGCCAGATGGCGAGAAGTAAGTTGATATATATTTTGTACCTTATATCATTATATTTCACCAAGTAGCTAATGTCTTTGCCTTATCATTGTGTAGGGGGTGGGATTACCCGAAGAATACCCGGAATCCAAACTGCCTCCTTGGTGCTTTACTAAGGGAGCACTTCCCCGGGATAGTGCAGTTGCTCAGTGAGGGTATGGTTCCCGAGCCAGGACTCAAGTGGGAGCACTACCTAGCCGCTCTGCTCCCGGGAAACACACATGTGAATGGTGTTGTTTGCATGAGCGTGGCCGACAAGGTGTTCGCTGATTTTTGGGTAACTATTATTTTACCCAATAAAAAGTATACAATGTTATATATTGTTATTTCCTTCCAAATCATTTCACTATTCATGTGTGCATCTATATGGCATAATTGCAGAGTTACTTTAGGGTCGAGGAGGGGACGGAGGAGGCGGCCAAGAAGAACCTCGTGAAAGAGTGCAAGAGTTTATTAAATAACACGAGGCACGAGCTGCGTGTTCAGGTTGTTCGAGATTGGTACGCCAAGCAAGGGGACCGAAGACAAAGACTGAATGTCAAAAGATTTACCTTGATAAGACCGAGTACATGGAGCTATGTACATTCCAAAGATCAATTCTTTAATAGTTTTGTTAGGGCTAGTTAGGTCTATTTAGTTATAATACTTAGTTTCATTCTTCATTAACTCACATTCATAGGTGCCCCCGAGATGGTTGGCTGATAAGATGGATTGTTGGGAGATGATAGTGGATAGGTGGTGCACAGAGGCTTGGTTGAGCACCCACACTATGGCCAAGGACCATCGAGCCGAATTGGTTGGTGTGCCACACCACCAAGCTGCCAACATCAAGCAATACACCAAAAAATGGGTATGTGTGCCTTGTTTTGTTTCATCAATAATTCATTCGTTCATGATTTTTGTTGTACTAATTCTTTGTCTTTTCGTGTAGGCCAAACACAATAACCAGCCCAAGCCTCAGGGATACGCCGCGTTTAGCATTGCCCATAAGGGCTCGTACAAGACGGCGAAGGCATATTCTGAGGGGGACGGGCCGTCGGCGTACACAAGCCTGTCCGCCTACAACAAGATGGCGTCTTATTCTGAGGTGCTCAAACAGCTGCGCGGGCCTGACTTTGACCCGAGCCAGAATCCTATCGATCCGGAGGCGTTGATGATCTCTGGTGGTGGTAAGAGTCATGGCACGCTGGCCATGTGTGATGGCTTCGTCCCTATCACTGAGACTCTATCTCAGATCAAGGCGAGGCAAACGAGCTCCGCTCCTGTAATACGGCAACGCGCGAGGCCAGTTGATCTTGCCATCGAGGTTAGTTTTCTTCATTATTTCTTTCGTTCATTTGTCCTTGGACGGATGATGAAAATTCCTTTTGAGGAGTGGTTGCAGACCGCACTTATGAAGGAGAGGGAGGCCACCAGGCTCTTGTTGGAGGAGAGGGATCGAAATACACAGAGGTTGCTTGAGGAGGAGAGGGCACACAATAATGCCCATGCAAAGGCCATGCATGACTTCATTGCGGTAAGTCAGTTGTGTGAGAAGCAAGGCTATGTGTGAGAAGCAACAAGGCTATTTCTTTGACTCCTGAAAACTAATTTGCAGGCTATGTGTGAGAAGCAAGGTTTGCCGCCCCCTCCGCCGATGCCTTCTCCGGTGGGAACGGTGAGTTCCCTTTCAATGACCAACCTTGCACGGTCTTATACCATTGTCTATCGCTGTGCTAACCACATATTTTAACTCTTGCCTTGTTGCAACATCATTCCAGAGTTGAATCCCACGATCCCTTTACTTCTCTTGGTGAGAGCCCTAGCAACCCAGCGACCAACGTAGATGGTGCTTCTCCTCCGTTTCTTGGCATTCGGTAAGTTATTCCTCTCCTTCTTATTCTTCTTATTGTTTAGATCAACTTAGATTATGCCATGCTTTAGTTAGCTTAGTAAATTCTAGTTGATATTAGCCATGCTTTAGTTAGCTTAGTAAATTCTAGTTGATAATAGCCATGCTTTAGTTAGCTTAGTAAATTCTAGTTGATAATTAGCATACTTACCTAAAAAATTACTTAATTAGCTTACTTACTTCAAGAATGACATAATTTCTTGATAACACAAAAAATAGCATAATTAGTTGATATTAGAGCTCAAAAATGACATAATTAGTTTAGAAAGTTATAAAAGAAACCAGAAGAGAAGAACAAAGAAGAGATGAAGAAATAAGAGAAGAAGAAAGAGGAGAAAAAGATAACTTCTCTTCTTTCTTTTTCTCCATCTTCTTCTTCTTCTTCTTGTTCTTCTTCTTGTTCTTGTTCTTCTTCTTCTTCCACATCTTCTTCTAATTGATTAGCTTAATTTAGATAACCTCTTTCTTATTGTATTCTTCTTCTAACTTCTTTCTCATTATGCACATTTTGATAAAGTAGCATGGCATATGGATAGATGCTCCAGGGACTCTAGTCATGTAGTCTTAGATGAACTTTGTAATGCACTTGTATTTGCGGATGCACTTGTGATGCTTTGTAATACTTTGTGATCTTGTTTGCACTTTAATTACAAATATTGGTGTTGTTTGCACTTTGTGATGCACTTGTGTGGTACTGTTTGCACTTTGTGATGCACTTGTGGTGCTATTTAGGGCCTGGGAAAATATATATATATTGCTGTTTGTATCTATGTTTTGCAAATGCAGGGAATTAACAAAAAACAAATATGAAAAAAAGCAGTGAGAGTCTTTGCCTACAGCTTACTGACGGCAAAGGATTTGCCGTCGGTGGACTGACGGCAAAGAGGGACACGTGGCGACAACCTGTGCAACGTGGCAACTCTGGGAATACCAAATTTTCCTAGATTTTCAGCTTTGCCGTCAGCTGTGCTTCGGCTGTCGGTAAAGAGGGGACCCAGGGGACCCAGGTTTTCGACTTTGCCGTCAGCTTTGCTCCAGCTGTGGGCAAAGAGGGGACCCAGGGGACCCAGGTTTTCGGCTTTGCCGTCAGCTTTGCTCCGGCTGTGGGCACAGCCTGTCGTTAACCCTCTAACGGGGCTCGTCCTATGCCGTTGCCACCATTGCTCTGTGCCGTCAGCCCGTACAACAAAGCTGATGTCAAAGTCTTTGCCGTCGGTCGATTTTCAGCTGACGGCAAAGAAGGTGATTGCCGATAAAATCGTGGCCGGCTCCTTTGTCGACCGCGCACTGACGACAAAGGCTTTGCCGTCCGTTAAACTGTCCGTTGCCGTCAACTCTGGTTGTCGGCAAACCAGCAGATTCCAGTAGTGCTTGGTGCCTCCTGTCTGACTTGATTTCTTCTGGGGAGTTGAGCTCCACGGGATTCTTGAGCACATCGCTATCATTCAGATTTCTTAGTATCTCAGGACGAAGGATGTTCGAAATTGCTTCAATACTAGTAGTGACGAGATGAGTCCGGCTTCCCCAGTACTGGTGCAGATAGTTCCGAATGTATCGCCACACTTAGTATCATTGTGATTACGAGGGTCTGAGATAGATGAAGTTCCGAGATTCTAGTTATGTGTTGACGGATGTGATAAACTGGACGGGTTAGTACAGGAGTTGAGTGATATATTACTCCTTTTATCCGTGGACCAGATTGCATGACCAGAAATTTCAGGAGTTCTTAGATGGGAACTCACATAGTTACTTATAGGACAACATTCCAACAGATGCATGATGTGAGGTTGGGATTCGACATTCAGTGGATCCGTTTGTTCACGGTCATCTTACAGCGGTTCTCATTGTGTCTTAAAGAGTCCTTGTAGCTTGCTACGACTCGGGGACGCTTCGTATGTCGTGTGCACTACCTTGTACATGATGGCTACTGTAGGATCGAGCCCGCGCGATCATATCCATGAAGATATCAGATGGAATCCGTGTCATACATTTGTACCGAGCAATCCTAGCTCATACTTGTATTGCAAGTGGCTTTTAATCAGATGTTGTCGGCAGTTACTTTGATGAAGCATTCTTACTAATTATTGTTCGAATGCAATGGCTAAGTATTCTTGTTCAGATATTTCTTTCTATTGATTCAGCTTAACTTTTGAATGTTAATCTCTGGCCCAACGTGTTGTACGTCTCCAGGATGGCTCCACTAACTCGCTAGAATCCGGGTCGTGAGGTTGTTGATCCTCCACCTCCTCCTCCAAAGGCATGGCAAGCGGTGATGGCTGCAACAAATGCTAACACTCAGATGTTACTTCAGTTGTTGCAAGAGAGGAACAATCAGCAACAGGGCAATTTCTACCTTGGTGGTCATCAGTTTGCAACTCTGAATCAATTCCTGGCGAACCACCCGAAGTCCTTCATGTCTTGTGACCAGCCATTCGACGCCGATGACTGGATTCGTGACATGAACAAGCACTTTGAATGCAGTAATGTGCGACCAGAGGACTTCGTCAAGTTTGCAACTTTTCAGCACAAGGGTCAAGCGACAGAATGGTGGCAACAGTTCAGGGACTCCAGAGGCGATTGAATGATCAGATGGGATGATTTCTGCAGGTATTTCAGGGCTCATTATATTCCGTCTAGCTTCGTGGAAGAGATGCGTGAGAAATTCATATGCTTGAAGCAAGGAGGTTCTTCTGTGTACAAGTACAATGTCGAGTTCCATGAGCTGGCTCGGTATGTTAAACAGGACATGCCAGATCAAAAGAGCAAGATTTATGAGTTTAGAGGTGGTTTGAAGGAAGACTTGGAGTTTGCCCTTGCCTTGCACGATCCCGATGAGTTCGCTAAGTTCTACAACTTGGCTCTCAGGGCTGAAGCAGCTTTGCTCAAAGTGGAGAATTCAAGGAAGCATTTCAGAGATTCCAGTTCCTCGTCCTCAACTCAGGTGGTCCAGAAGCAGCAAAAATATTGGGTGTCTCCTCCTCCTCGGCAGATTCAACAGTTCAAAAAGTCAGGTGGTCGTGGTTCTTCCCACCCACCCAACCCGGCTTTCCAGCAGAGGTTTCAGCAACAGAAGCAAGGGAATCCTCAAGTGCAATTCCGTCCGCTGTCAGAGGTGACTTGTCACAAGTGTGGGTAGAAGGGTCACTACTCCAATAAGTGCACCACTCAGCAGCGTCTTCCGCCCCCTCCTCCTGTGAAGCCTCCAGGCAATGCAATGGTGAAGTTCAATCCCTAGTCTGTGAGAGTCAATATGGTGAATGCAACAGAAGTAGAACACTCCTCAGATGTGATAATGTGTAATCTCTTAGTTAATGATATTCCTGCAAAGATTTTATTTGATTCTGGTGCATCGCATTGCTTCATGTCCCGCCCATTCTTTGCAAAGCATGATTTTGTTTGCGAAGATTTGCTTAAGCCTGTCTCGGTGGTTTCCCCTAGGATGTTGATGAATTCCAATTGTTTGGTTCGAGATGTCTCTGTCAAAATGGGCGACTATTCTTTCACAGCTTCTCCAATTGTCCTTGGCAAGTCTGATATTGATCTGATCCTTGGGATGGATTGGTTGGCTATGAACAAGGCATTTCTTGATTGTCAAGCTAAATAAGTCAAGTTAACTCATCCTTCGGAGGACGTGATTATCTTTGCTATGCGCGACGACACGATCCGTCTGTTTTCCTTGAATGAGAAGGGTGAGATCTCTCCAATTTCTCAAGTCTTAGTGGTGTGTGAGTATGAAGATGTATTTCTGGAAGAATTGCCAGGAATGCCTCCGCATCGGGCAGTTGAGTTTGTAATTGAGCTTGAACCGGGGACTGGACCAGTATGCAAGCGGCTGTATAAAATGGGTCCAAAAGAGCTGAAAGAGCTGAAGAAGCAGCTTGATGAGCAAGAGCGTCTGGGTCTGATCAGACCAAGCTCATCTCCTTGGGGTTGTGGAGTTATTTTTGTCAAGAAGAAGGATGGCACGGACCGACTCTGTGTCGATTACTGTCCATTGAATAAGAAGACGATCAAAAACAAGTATCCACTTCCAAACATCAATGCCTTGTTCGAGCAATTTAAAGGGGCTAAGATCTTCTCTAAGCCTGATCTCAGGATGGGCTATCATCAAATTCGCATTCGTGGAGAAGGCATTCCCAAGACTGCCTTCAGGACAAGCTTTGGCTTGTATTAGTACACAGTGATGTCTTTTGGTCTTGCCAATGCTTCACCGACCTTCTGTCGGATGATGAATTATATATTCTCCCCATTTAAGAATGAATTTGTCTTGTTGTATCTTGATGACATTCTGGTCTTTTCTGAAACCGAGGAAGAGCATGAAGAATATCTCTGGCTTGTGCTTGATAAGCTAAGAGAGCATAAGTTCTATGCTAAGTTTTCCAAATGCGAGTTCTGGTTGAAGGAAGTTGTGTACCTTGGGCACATCATCTCTGTTGAGGGCATCAAAGTTGATCCTTCAAAGGTTCAGGCCATTGTTGAGTGGGAACCTCCTCAAAATGTGAAACAACTTCGAAGATTTCTCGGGCTTGCAAGCCATTGCCGAAGATTCGTTGAGAATTTCTCCAAGATTGCTAAGCCTCTCTCAAGCCTTCTTCAGAAGAGTGTGAAGTTTGTCTGGTCTCCAGAGTGTCAGTTGTCCTTCGACACACTCAAAGAGGAGCTGACTTCTACTCCAGTCTTGACTCCTCCTGATGATTCCAAGTCTTATCAAGTGTTCTTTGATGCCTCTCTTCAAGGTCTTGGTGCAGTTCTGATGCAAGAGAAGAAAGTGGTAGCTTATAATTCGAGGTAGTTGAAGCCAAGTGAGAAGAATTAACCCACTCATGATCTTGAGTTGCAGGCAGTGGTACATGCTCTGATGACTTGGAGACATCTCTTGTTGGACTGACAGGTTGAGGTCTACACCGATCACAAGTCTCAAATACATCTTCACCCAGCCTAGTCCCAATCTTCGGCAAACTCGTTGGGTGAAAATGATCCAAGATTATAATCCAAGTGTTGACTACACTCCACGAAAAGCTAATGCCATTGCAGATGCTTTGAGCAGAAAGGCTTACTGCAACAGTCTCATTCTGAAGCCTCTCCAGCCTGATCTTTGTGAATCTTTTAGGAAGCTCAACCTTCAGTTAGTACCTCAGGGATTTCTTGCTAATCTCTAGATTTCTCCTACCTTGGACGACCGAGTCCGACAAGCTTAGCTTCTTGATGTGATGGTGAAGAAAGTTAAGATTGGCTTCGCAAATAGCATTCCCAAATATAAGTGCTTTCGTGTTCATGATAGAGATACCTTGTTCTTCGAGGATCGCCTTGTCGTTCCGAAAGGGGAGCTTAGGAAGGTTATCATGGATGAAGCCCATAATTCCCTTCTCTCGATACGTCCAAGAAGTTCCAAAATGTATCAGAATCTGAAGCAGACCTTCTGGTGGACTCATATGAAACGTGAAATTGCTCAGTTCATGAACGAGTGTGATGTGTGTTGCAGAGTGAAGGCGGAACATCAACATCGAGCAAGTCCTTTGCATCCCTTGCCTATACCTGAGTGGAATTTCGATCATGTTGAGATGGATTTTGTCACTGGGTTCCCGAAGTCCAAGAAAGGCAATTATGCCATCTTCGTCGTCATCGACAAGTTGACCAAGCTTGCTCATTTCCTTCCGGTCAAAGAGTCCATCTCGGCAGCTCAGCTGGTAGAGTTGTATACGTCAAGGATAGTCTCGTTTCACGGTGTTCCTCTGATCATTTCTTCAGATAGTGGAAGCATCTTTACTTCCAAGTTCTGAGATTCATTTCAGTCTGCGATGGGTACTAAGATTCGATTCAGTACAGCTTTCCATCCTCAGACAAGTGGGAAAGTTGAGAGAGTCAATCAGATCCTTGAGGATATGCTTAGAGCATGTGTGATTTATTTTGTGATGAAATGGGAATACTGCCTACCATTTACCGAGTTATCATACAACAACAACTTTCAGGCAAGCTCAGGCAAGAACTACAGGAATTAGCTTCTTTGCCGTCTGCCATCACAGACGACAAAGAGTATATCACGGACGGCAAAGACAATATCACAGACGGCAAAGAATCTCATGGTCGGCAAAATTTCCGCGTAAGCCTACGACGACATTACAGCTTCTTTGTCGTCTGTCTCAACGAAGCGGACGTCAAAGAGCTTTGCCATTAGCTTTTCATAAGAGCAGTCGGCAAAGTGGTCGAGACGGCAGCCGACAGGCGTTGCCTCCGTTAGGGCTAACGGAGGCTTTGTCGTCTGCCTCCCCTCTTCTGTGCCGTCTGCCTCCCCCTCTTCTTTGCCGTCTGCCTCCCCCTCCTCCTCCCCCCTCCTCTGTGTCGTCTGCCTCCCCCTCTTCTTTGCCGTCAGCCTCCACCTCCTCCCCCCTCCTCTGTGCCCTCTTCTTTGCCGTCTGCCCCCTGGAAGCAGACGACAACGATACTATATGGCCAGCTGCTACTGCCCAGGTTGCACAGCTGGGCGCCACATGGTACCTTTGCCGTCGGTCAGCTGATGGCAAAGGCCTTTGTCGTCAGCTGGCAGAAGGCAAAGAGCCTATATTGTCACATTTTTGTTTATTTTTTCTATTTCACAGCACATATACATATAATTCGTAGCACATATATGATAAATAGGTCACAACACATATATGATATACATATAAAGCTCATCAATGCCATTTGTTCATCAACGTACATCCCATATATCAAAAGAACCAACACATACAAAGTTTCATCCATATATACATACATATAGTTGCACATATATTGTTCATCCATATATACACATACATATAGTTCCACATTGTTCATCAACTCAAATAAAAACGGAAACTAAAGCACTCCAATGCCAGCTTCCATGCATGTAGTACATCCAATCTGCAAAATGGGAATAAGAAAGTCAGAAGAAGAAGAACAACAACATATATATGACAAATAAGCTAAATTTAAGATGAAAGAGAAGAATCAAGAAGAGAACAAGGAGAAGAAAAACAAGAAGGAGGAGGAGGAGGAGGTGGAGGGGAAGGAGAAGGAGAAGGAGGAGGAGAAGAAGAAAAAAGAAGAAGAGAAGAAGAAGGAGAAGAAGGAGGAGGAGAAGGAGGAGAGAAGAAGAAGGAGAAGAAGGAGGGCTCCTTCTCCTTCTTCTCCTTCTTCTTCTCTTCTTCTCCTCCTCCTTTTTCTTCTTCTCCTTCTCCGTCTCCTTCTCTTCTTCTTATCTTCTTCTTCTTCTTCTTCCTTCTTTTCATTTCTCCTCTTCTCCTCTTCTTGGAGCTAAATTAGCTAACTATGACTTTTTGGAGCTAAATGGGCTAATTATTTCATTATAGAGGAAAACAAGGTAAGTATATAATATTAATGAGCTAACCAAGGTTCTTATGCCATTTTGAGGTTATTATGGCATTTTGGAGCTAAATGGGCTAATTATGTCATTGTTGGGGAAATTCAGGCAAGGATAATATGAAAGAGGAGAAGAAAGAGGAGGAGGAGGAGAAGAATAAGAAATAAAGAAGAAGGAGGAGAAGGAGGAGGAGGAGGAGAAGGACTAGAAGGTCCTTGGCCTTCTCCTCCTTCTCCTCCTCCTCCTGCTCCTCCTTCTCCTTCTTCTCCTCCTCCTTCTTCTCCTTCTCCTTCTCTTGTCTTTCTCTTCTTCTATTTGTTCTTCCTTTTCATTTCTCCTCTTCTCCTCTTCTTGGAGCTAAATTAGCTAACTATGTCTTTGTGGAGCTAAATGGGTTAATTATCCCATTTTAGAGGAAAACAAGCTAAGTATATAATATTAATGAGCTAACCAAGGTTCTTATGCCATTTTGAGCTTATTATGGCATTTTGGAGCTAAATGGGCTAATTATGTCATTGTTGAGGAAATTAAGGCAAGGAGAATATGAAAGAGGAGAAGAATGAGGAGGAGGAGAAGAAGAAGAAGACATAAAGAAGAAGGAGGAGAAGGAGGAGGAGGAGGAGAAGGACTAGAAGGTCCTTGGCCTTCTCCTCCTCCTCCTCCTCCTCCTCCTCCTTCTTCTTCTCTTCTTCTTCTTCTTCTTCCTCTTCTTTCTTTTCATTTTTCCTATTTCTTCTCCTCTTCTCCTCTTCTTGGAGCTAAATTAGCTAACTATGTCTTTTTGGAGCTAAATGGGCTAATTATCCCATTTTAGCGGAAAACAAGCTAAATATATAATATTAATGAGCTAACCAAGGTTCTTATGCCATTTTGAGCTTATTATGGCATTTTGGAGCTAAATGGGCTAATTATGTCATTGTTGGGGAAATTAAGGCAAGGATAATATGAAAGAGGAGAAGAAATGGGAGGAGGAGGAGAAGAAGAAGAAATAAAGAAGAAGGAGGAGGAGGAGGATAAGGACTATAAGGTCCTTGGCCTTCTCCTCCTCCTCCTCCTCCTCCTCCTCTTCCTTCTCCTTCTTCTCTTCTTCTTCTTCTTTCTTTTCATTTTTCCTATTTCTACTCCTCTTCTCCTCTTCTTGGAGCTAAATTAGCTAACTATGTCTTTTTGGACCTAAATGGGCTAATTATGTCATTTTAGAGGAAAACAAGCTAAGTATATAATATTAATGAGCTAACCAAGGTTCTTATGCCATTTTGAGCTTATTATGGCATTTTGGAGCTAAATGGGCTAATTATGTCATTGTTGGGGAAATTAAGGCAAGGAGAATATGAAAGAGAAGAAGTAAGAGGAGGAGGAGGAGAAGAAGAAGAAATAAAGAAGAAGGAGGAGAAGGAGGAGGAGGAGGAGAAGGACTAGAAGGTCCTTGGCCTTCTCCTCCTTCTCCTCCTCCTCCTCCTCCACCTACTTCTCCTTCTTCTCTTCTTCTTCTTCTTTCTTTCTTTTCATTTTTCCTATTTCTTCTCCTCTTCTCCTCCTCTTGGAGCTAAATTAGCTAACTATGTCTTTTTGGAGCTAAATGGGCAAATTATGTCATTGTTGGGGAAATTAAGGCAAGGAGAATATGAAAGAGGAGAAGAGAAACTTACCGTAGTGGTCATCAAGGAGGAGAAACACGTGGAGAAGGGTCGTCCGATGCCGCTCGGGAGTTATTCTGCAGAATAGATATTTTGCAATGTCTCAGTTAGAATGATGACACTCAATTATTAATACTAGTTTATAATGAAACTCACCGTGCCAATCGAAGAGAAGACAGGCATCGGCGGAGGGACTTGACCGCTCTTCTCGCACAGACCCTGAAGAGTGGGTCGTATTAGTTAGTAATGAAACAGACATTACACACATGATTTGGCTAATGTGAAAAAAACTTACCACAAAAAGCTCGTACAGGGCCCGTTGACCCGCCTCATTCCGGGACCTCTCCTCCTCAATCAATCGTGTCGTGGTCTGGTCCCTCTCATCAAGAGCAGCCTGACTTACCAATCTCTCTTTCTCAAGAGCAGCCTGGCTTGCCAATCTCTCTTTCTCAAGAGCAGTCTGGTTTGCCAATCTCTCTTTCTGAAGAGCAACCTGAAACATCATTCCTCGTTACCACAGTAATGATCTATGGTGACACACATAATGTAATGGAAGTGTTCTTAGTTCGTACAACTAACCTCGATGGCAAGATCGACTCGCCGTGGACGACGCGTTATCTCAGGACAGCTGCTCGACTGGCGCGCCTTGATCTCCGGGTGAGTGAGTGGACAACGTATTATCCCATCGCCAATGGCTATCGAGCCATGGGGCCTCCCGCCACCAGATATCATCACCAACTCTGGATCCAAAGGTTCCTGGCTAGGGTTAAAGTCATCCCCTTTCGTAGCCTTCCCCGTGTCCCTGTATGCCATGAGCTTGTGGTGGGATGATATGTTGGTGAAGTTATTGGGATCATCCAGGTCAAACTCAGAGAATGCCTTCGCCTTCTTGTACGAGGCAGTATGGGCCATGCCATAAAGGTCTTACAGGTGTGGCATCTCCGTCTTATTGTGATGCGCCTAAAAGAGAGGAACAAAATATTAGCATGAAGAATGAATTGCATGAATCATGAAGCAAATCACATACCCAGTTTTGTCCGAACTGAAGTAAGTTGGCGCTGCCTTGATGGTGTGGCACACCAACCATTTGGCTATGCCGATCCTTCGCATTCTCGTGGACGGCTCGCCAGCTGCCTGTGCACCACTCATCAACCAACGCCTCCAAACAATCCATCTTATCCGCACACCATCTCGGGGGCACCTGTAAGTTATTAGAAAGAATTTTGAGCGCTACGCCTATGAATGAAATCAAGAAAAGTACGTAGAAGGGCTTAAGAATAGGTAATTACCTCCATGTATTGCTCCTTCTTCAGAAACTTTCCGCAACAATCCTTCTTCTGCTTCTTAATACCACGCGTGGCGTAGTAGTCTCGAATAGCCTGCGGCCGAGCCTCGTGGCGTAAGTTCTGTAGTAACCGCCTACACTCGGCCTCGAGAACCCTGGCCGCCTCCTCCTCATATCCATCCTCACACCTATAGAAGGTCTGCAATCAAACGTGAAAACACCGATTAGTACAATAATTAGCTATATTTTTAATTTTAGATTGTGTAAAAGGATAATTTACCCAAAAGCTCTTGATCACCATCCCGGCCCTCGTGTGGCACAACACACCATCTATAATCTCCTCCGGTGGGGCCTGCGCAGCCTGGTATTTCTCCCAGGAAAATCCTAGTGTAGGAACCTAACCCTCACCAGACAACGTGACAAACCCCGGGAAATTTGTCCGGCAAAGCACACCAAGGACGGTGTTTGGCTGCGGACTCCAAGAGGGTGTACCCATCCCCTGTAGTATGATAAGGTCAACGCATTAGATATTGGAACAAACTTGAAGGCAAAAGCTAAAAAAAGAGTAAATGTACTTACCTATCTCCTTCAGGTTTAATCACCGGCCTCTGCTCGCGGGTAGCCGACACGACCGGGAGACGTGTACTACAACGCTTGGACACGGTGGCCCCGTCCACCTGCACATCGCCCTCACTATCTGTAAGCTCATCCCCGCCATCCCCGCCCCCTGAGCAACCCGGACCCTCGGTCCAATCCGACAACTCGGTCCGATCCGGCCAAGTCTCCCATCCGGGCCTCTCCACGTCGGGTGAAGCCTCCGGAACCATAGTCTCGTGGGCCAAATGCACCTCGACCCAAGGCTGATCCTGGACTGGAGTCTCATGGGACGAATGCCCGTCAACACCAGGCTCCTGGACCGGAGTCCCCGTAGCCTCCTCTGCAAATGGGTCGACCATAGTAGTCCTATGCTCGGGTGAATGAGCTGGTGGTGGTGGCGAGGACGACTCAACAGTCCTGCTAGATCTTCCGCGGCCACCACCTCTCCCTGTACCCTTCCCCTTCTTCCCTACCCGACCAGCACCTCTCCCAGTGGGCAATGTCGCCGACGAAGAAGAACCCACGGGTGGTGTCGACAGACTGTCTGCCTACGGAGACATAGGGATGGAAGGGAAGTACCACCCCTCGTGCGGGGCGGCTGGGAAGAACCCGTCGAGCGCTCTGGACCAGCGCCCACCATCTTTCAACACCTGGTGACCTGCCATGATAAAGATTAAAAGAAATTAGTACAACATAAAAAAATTGAATAACTGACATGAATAATAATATGTACATGAATAATAAAGATTAATATATATATAATTTAAGTTGTGAATCTTACAAACTAATAATCATCATCAATAAATGCATCATCATCATCACTATCACGCATGTCTTCATGAATGACGTGCTCGTCGGGTTCAATGACGTGAAGTTCTGAAAGGCCTTTCTTTAATCGTTGAAGCATTGACAGGTCATCTGCATCAGTAACCTCTACGAGTTCCAGGTCTTCTGGTTCCGGCTCAGGGGTGGAGTCGGATTCATTGTCGCTGTCTACTTCCATGTTCTTGGGTGAAGCACGGCGGTTCTTGAAACGTTTCTTGGAAAGACGTGTTTCTTGGAAGAATTCTCCATCATATGTGTCTGGTTTAATGCGAGGTTCATAATCCTGTTCATTTGGGAGAGGTGGTCTGACATGTGGCGGCACTTCATAAACAACATACCAACCTTCCAGATTCTTATCCATTTGGCATGCCCACGGTAGATAGAAAACTTGGGTCGCCTGTTGAGCTGTAATATAGACATCGGGAACATCTAAATGGGTGTTTGGATTGATTTCGACTAGTCCTATATGTTCATGAGTCCTTCTAGTCTCCTTCGGCTGGAACCAATAACAATTGAAGACTACGATGTTCGGTGGGTTTTCACCATAGAATTGAAGTTCATAAATTGCTTCTACTCTTCCATAATACTAGATAACACCTTTGCCGATAGCAGAGACACCACAATTTGTAGATTTCTGGTCGGGCATAGATAGCTCTTTGCCAAAGGTACGAAATAGATACCCGTTGATGTTGTATTTCTCAAATAAACGGACCTTATAGTCAAAACCATTAGCGACTTGTCTCAATTCAGCGTCCATAGACTCTGAATTAGCCTACAAGTTTAATACGAAATGATTGTTGCATTAGCCGCAAGTTAGCCCAAGAAATGAAATGGTCCATTATTGATAATTACCGTTTGTTTGAACCAAGAGATGAAACCGGGATAGCCGCCTCCTATCTTTGACAGAAGCTCATACTATTCGACGGAATCATTTTCGATCACCGCTCCATCCGAGAATTTGGTGACGTAACGGCTGTTTGAAATATCCGGGAATAAGAGCAGTTCAAATGAATTAGAGGTTACGGGAAAATGTGCCGAGAACTCACTCGATGTACGGCCGCACTTCTGTTAGGTTGTTGAAGATATACAACGAAATGTTCCGCCATTCTTTGACATCCAACGTTATTGGTTTCGAAGCACCGGCTGGTGCGAGCTTCCCTTTGAATAGGTTGAGGTTGGACCCACCTTTTTTAGGGTCTGCATCATTGTGCCGAGCCTTCGGATTATGCATATGATGATTTTTGGCTTGCTAGTGTGCTGTCACGAAGTTTGCCACCTCCTCAGTAATGAATGCCTCAGCCATCGATGCTTCATTTCTATGCTTATTTTTACATTTAGCTCGAAGGGTCCTCTGCATCCTCTCAGTTGCATAGCAACAACGATCTTGCACGGGCCCACCCAATCTTGCCTCGCTCGGTAGATGTAAAATCAAATGCTGCATTGGATTAAAGAAGCCCGGTGGAAAGATCTTCTCTAGCTTGCACAACAACTCCGATGCAAACTCCTCCATGTCTTCTACCACGCCAGGCGATAATTCTTTCGCACAAAGAACATGGAAGAAATAGCTCAGCTCCGCCAGTACTAGCCATTCATTCTTAGGAATAAAGCCACATAACATCACCGGCATTACCCGCTCTAGCCATATGTGCCAATCATGACTCTTGAGACCAAAGATTTCTAATTTTTTAAGACTCGCTCCCCTCTTTAGATTAGTTGCAAACCCATCGGGGAACATCAAGTGCATTTTGACCCACAAGATAATTTCCCTCATAGCTGGCCTTCCAAGATTGAACCAGGCCTTTGGCTTCGACCACTTCTTCTTTCATTTGCCTTCTCGCATGTTTTGTAATGGTCTATGACATAGTGTCTCTTGATCGACTCTAGCCTTAGTATTATCCTTTGTCTTCCCATCTATGTCGAACAATGTACCAAAAATAGCCTCTCCGATATTCTTTTCAGTGTGCATCATGTCGATATTGTGTGTAAGAAGGAGGTCTTTGAAGTAAGGAAGATCCCAGAAGCATGGCTTGTGAGTCCAGGCGTGTTTTCAATTATACCCCTTGAAATACCCTGGACGCTATGGATCAGGCTCGAGGGTGTTTAACTGATCCAGGATCTGTTGGCCTGTCAACGCAGGTGGTGCCAAGTTTTTGACAACCTTACCTTTGGTAAAGTTCTTCTTGTCTTTTCTGAACTGATGGTCAGGATCCAGGAACTGTCTATGCAAGTCAAAGCAAGAATACTTCCGACCCTCGTGCAACCAATGAAACTGAAGAGCTACCTTGCATTGGGGGCACGGGAACCTTCCATGCACACACCATCTAGAGAATAGCGCATACGCTGGCAAGTCATGCATAGAGTACATGTACCACACATGCATTTTGAAGTTTTCTTTTCTAGCGGCATTGTATGTCTTGACCCCATTATCCGAAGCTTCTTCCAATTCATCCTTAAGCGTTTGCAGGTACACATTCATATTCTTCCCCGGATAATTGGGCCCTGGAATTATCAACGTCAGAAATATGTTCTTTCTTTGCATAATCTGCCCGGGGGGGGGGGGGGAGATTGAGTGGAATGACAAATACAGGCCAACAACTGTATTGGGTTGTCGTCATGAGGAAGGGATTAAAACCATCCGTGGCGGCGCAGACTCGAGGATTCCTTGGATCTGCCGCTTTATCCTGATGCAATCCATCGAAATCTTTCCACGCTTCCCCATCCGATGTGTGTACCACCATCTTATTCCCATCCGCATCTAGTTCGGTTCTTTTGCCCAATTTGTGCCATGTCATCTGTCTGGCTATCTCTTCGACCATGAAAAGACGTTGAAGTCTTGGTACGATTGGCATATACCGAAGAACACTAACTGTGATTTTGGTCTGCCTCTTCTCACCCATACCGTTGTCTACCACAAGATACCTGCAAGACTCGCAATTGGGACAATAGTCCAAGTGTGCATACTCCTTCCTAAATAAGACACATCCTTTCTCACATGCATCTATCTTCTCATAGGGCATCTTAAGCACACAAAGTATTTTGTCCGACTGGTACAGGTTTGCAGGCATGACATGGCCTTTGGGTAGGAAGCGCCCAAATAGTGTCATCATCGCGTCGTAGCATTCTCTTCCCAAGTTGAACTGAGCCTTCAAAGCCATTACTTGTGCAATTGCATCCACCTGACAGAGCTCAGTGTGCTCATGGAGAGGACGTTTTGAAGACTCCAACATTTCTTTAAAGGCCTTTGTAGATTCTTCCATCTCATCTTCCGAATCCCGAGCATCATCAAAGTCTTGCACCATGTCTTCGATCCCGGTACCATGCTCGTCCGTGCGACGACGAACCACCTCAGCTCTTGTGCGCTGTATAGACTCACCATGAAATGTCCACACCGTATAATTAGGCTTAAAACCCCTCATCTGCAGGTGTTTCATCATTACAGCCTCAGTCGTCTTTTTATAGTTGTCGCATCCAGGACAGGGGCAATAGTTTCTTTCATGGCCATTTGAGAATGCAGCTTTCACAAATTCCTTTGTTTTTACAGACCGTTCTTTCGTCATCTCTTTCTGACTAGGGTGACCGATATACATCCACGCACGATCACTCATCTTGCCTAGCTACTAAAGACAGAAGAAATATATTTATATATAATTTAGCATTTATATTCATCGGTTAATCAGGTTCGCCATTTTTATTACGTCCATGCAACCTACACGCTAATAGGTAAAGATAGGTCCTAATCCCACCCGAGTATGTGTAGATTGGGTTCGTTTTCCCATGCTCTGCTCCGGATCCAACGCAAAATTTCGGGAACACCTCCCCGCTGTTCTCCTGATACACGTCTCCGCAATAAACAGAGAGGATGTGCATCCGGAGAACAACAGGGAGGCACTGACGAAATTCCGCATCGGATCCAGAGCACAGTATACGGGAAAACGAACCCAATCTACACATACTCGGGCTGTCCATGGATAATGTTGGACAATTCGAAAGGATGGTGGTTATAAATATGCAAAGACATGCATATTTATAGATGTCGCCCTTTTGAATGGGAGACGCATACTTGTCACGCATACTGATAAATTAATTTAATTACCTAAATCTAGAAAGTTTCATCCGGAAACCGAGCCACAGTAAATGAAGGGGCGGGAAGGAGATGAAATTTGTACTGACCCACGAATGCAGGGGCGGAGCTCGTACAACGCACGGGGAGGTCTTCGCACAACAGACCTCACAGCGACGAGACAACTATCACATGTAAATCCACCCGATCAACACAAATATTCTAATTATGTCATTTTAGAGGAAAACAAGTTAAGAATATAATATTCATGAGCTAACCAAGGTTTTTATACCATTTTGTAGCTAAATGGGCTAATTATCTCATTATTGGGGAAAATAAGGTAAGGATAATAAGATAGAGGAGAAGAAAGAGGAGGAGGAGAAGAAGAAGAAGAAATCAAGAAGAAGGAGAAGGAGGAGGAGGAGAAGGTATTCTTTTTCTCTTCTTCTCTTCTTCTTCTCTTCTTCTTTTCTTCTTCTCCTTCTTATTTTTTTCTTCTCCTCCTCCTCCTCTTCTTCTTCTTCTTCTTCTTCTTCTTCTTCTTCTCCTCCTCCTCCTCTTCTCCTCTTCTCCTCCTCCTCTTCTTCTTCTTCTTCCTATTCTTTCTATTAAGCTAACTAACTAACTAACCTAACTAACCAAGCTAACTAAACCTATCGCTAAACCTAGATAGCACTAAACAGCAAAAAAAACAGAATCTACCACTAAGTAACTAAAAAAGAATCTATCTACCACTAAATACCAAACAATAAAAAATCAACTTCTTCTTCTTTTTTCTCTTTTTCTCCTTCTTATTTTTTTCTTATTCGCTTCTTCTCTTCTTATTTACTTCTTGTCCTTCTTATTTTTTCCTTCTCTTCTTTTTCTTCTTCTTCTTCTTCTTCTTCTTCTTCTTTTTCCTCTCCTCCTCCTCCTACTACTACTCCTCTTCTTCTTCTCCTCTTCTCATCCTCCTCCTCCTCTTCTCCTCTTCTCCTCCTCCACCTAACTAAGCAAGCTAACTAACTAACCTAACTAAAACTACTAACCTAACCTAAATCTACCACTAAAACTACTAACAATAACAACTACTAAAACTACTAAAAAATAATGCGGGTGCGGGGGTGGGGGGTGGGGGTGTGGGGGCTCACCGGGAGGGGCGGGTGTGGAGGGGCCGGGGTGTTGGGGTGGCGGGGCAGCGCCGGGGGCGCCAGTGGCGGAAGCGCAACGGTGGTGGGGCAGCAGCAGCGTTGGCAAGGTGGGGCAGCGGCGGGACGGTGGCGGCGGGGGTGACAGGGGCGGCGGCAGGCGCGACGGGGGTGGCGGCGTGACGAGGGCGGTGGCGGGACGGTGGTGGCTGCGGCCAGTGGGCGTCGGGGATTGGGAGAGAGAGGGGGGCGCACGGGGTGAGCCATTAGAGAGAGAGAGAGAGGGCGGGGTGGGGGGGGGAGGAGCCGTTAATGGAGTTAGCGCTTTGCCGTCTGCCGGTGGACGGCAAAGAGTCTAGACTCTTTGTCGTCTGCCTCCGGACTCTTTGCCGTCCGCTAGGAGACGGCAAAGAAGGGACTCCAGTTTGACCTAACCACCCCACGGTTAGGTGGGCCTATCTACATCTTTGCCGTCTGTTGTGCGACTCTTTGTCATCTGCTAGCTGACGACAAAGATGTGACTGATGGCAAAAACACTCTATGCCATCAACCAGTGCTTTGTCGTGTGCTTTGTTGAAGCTGACGGCAAAGACACTCTTTGCCATCAGCTAGCAGACGGCAAAGACTAGGCAGATGGCAAAAAAATGTTTTCTAGTAGTGAAGGCTCCATTCGAGATTCTTTATGGCTGGAAGTGCCGTACCCCGCTCAATTGGACAGAGACTGGTGAGCATCAGATTCTTGGGAATGACATGATTGCTGAAGCAGAAGAAATGTGCCGTGTCATCCGGGATAATCTCAAAGCAGCACAGTCCCGGCAGAAGAGCTACTACGATACCAAGCATCATGACACGACTTTTCAGCTCGATGATTTCGTGTATCTCAACGTGTCTCCCATGAAGGGTACTCAGTGCTTCGGCATCAAAGGGAAGCTTGCTCCTCGTTTTGTCGGTCCTTTCAGAATTGTTGGCAAGAGAGGCGATCTTGCGTATCAGTCAGAGCTTCCGTCCAACTTCTCAAATGTGCATGATGTGTTTCACGTCTCTCAGGTGCGGATATGCTTCAGGACTCCCGAGTGCACAGTTGACCTCCAGTATATCGACCTCCAGCTGGATATATCCTACCATGAGCATCCGATAGAAATACTTGAGGAGACTGAGCGCAAGACCCGCAATAAGTCAATCAAATCCTCAAAGTGCAATGGTCACATCACTTAGACAAAGAAGCCACTTGGGAGCGCGATGACCTCCTCCATTCCGAATTTCTAGAGTTCTTCAAGTCCTAGATCTCGGGTCGATATCCTCCTGTAGTGTGGGAGAGTTATAACAGCCCAAGTGCTTTTCTTTCCCTTTTGTAATCCTTTCCTTGTTTGGCACTATGTTGAAGCAATGTTATGGTGTTGAGGCTTGTTGCATTATCATTTCATCTGAATCTCATGCATCATGGATATCTTTCTTATTTTTCCTTTTGGCTCGATGGTTTGATCTTGTGTGTTGTGCCACCTTGATGATCGTGTGGTTGTGGTCTTGTGCATGTGAGTGGGTGCATCAAAGCCATTCAAAACCCTTGAAGCACCATGGTTCAAACCCTTCCTATTCAAATAACTAGTTACTTGTGTTAAAAATCCTATAAAAATGTTCCATCTTTACTCTCAATTCTTCTGAGTGGAGAAGTGGAGCCCTTTTATTTTTTTCTCCAAGCATTGTCATTTGTTTTATTGCAAAACAGCCTAAGTTTTAAAATAAAGCACATATTTTGCTTTGCCTAAAAATAGCCAAACCTATTTTATTAAATAGGTTATATTATTTTGTTTAGCCTAGTATTTTTATTTTTATTCAAAAAGCCCTTCTTATATTCTGTGGGAATTGTGTGCTTGTCTTATTTTTAAATAAAGTTAGGGGTTTTTGTTTCTGTTTTAAGTTAGATAGGGCCGGGCAGCCTGTTTCGGCCTAGTAGATTCGGTCCAGCCTGTAGGCGCGTCCCTCGTCTACTTCCTCTCGACGTTAGCAATACGACGCCATGGGATCCCCAGATCTTCTCCTCCCTCCCATCAGACGGCCACCGGAGAGCCTCTCGACCTATTTAGTCCATGCCGGCGCCCTAGGGTTCTCCCTAGCCCCCCAATTCTTCCTCCTCCTCTTCCCTCGCGCCGTCAGGAGATACCCTCGTGACCAGCACCATGAGAGGGCTTGGGTGAGCTCAGCCGCCCGCAGAGATCAGCCCGTCTTCTTCCTCTCTGTCAGCATCAGGAGCAAGACGACCCAGGCGGGGTTCCATTTTCGCACAGATCGGCAGTGGAGTCCTCCTCCACGACGCCCCCAATGTCCGGCGTCTTCTTCTTCCTCTCCGGCAACTCTTGTGCACCATCTCGACGTCGGGCTTCTCTCCTTTGTGTTGGTTCTTCCCTCTGCATCCCTCGGTGAGCAGTGCCTCCCCCGCCGTCTTATTCTCTCTCTAGCCGAGGCTCGCGTCAAGTAGAGGCACGGTCGCCGATGTTCCTCTGTTCTTTAACAGAGCGCAGTAGTTGCAGTAGCTGTAGTAGAAGCAGCGGCCTCAGTAGTTGGCAGGCAACATTCAACAGCAGCATGCGTAGAGGTAGCCCAGCGAGCAGTAGTAGCGTAGCGTGTCAGGCAGCAACTTCTCAGCGCGGGGTTTTCCCTTTAGTCACTGGCGTGCCGTGTCGTGCGAACAGTAGCAGGCAGCAGTGGCAATAGCTAGTAGTTGCAGATTGGACGATTCTAGGTGGGGACGAGGGGGGGCCTAGCCCCCCCCCCCCCTAAAAAATTGATTTTTCTACTATAATAGTGATTGTTGTAGCCAGATTTTTTTATTTCATAAAAACTTTGCCCCCTTCATGTACAACCCCCTATGCTTGCATGCTGGCTCCGTCCCTTTGCAGTAATTGGTCGCGTTGCGGCGAGTTCCCTCCCGGCGCGTTTGCCATAGGAATGGAACCCTGAGGGGCTCTGCTTCATTCGCTGGAGTTCTTCCCCGCCGATGGTAGCCTGTGTGTTCGCCGGCGTTCACCTCCGCTTCGGTTGCCAGTGCAGAGTGGAGCGTCGAGGGGCCTGCTCAAAATGAGCAAGAACTCCTCTCTCTCATTATCGTGAGCATAGCGCAGTGGCCTGTGTTTGTCTTTGTAATCGTGGCGACCTCGGTTCGAGTCCCGCATAGCGCAACCCCCCTTTTATTGCTTTTTCTGCTCCTGTTGCACATCAGTGGATAGTATAGGAAGATTAGTGCTTCTCTCTGATCAGTAGCGGTGCAGTAGCGCTATGGCAGAGGTGTGGCCATGTGGATTTGAGGTTCAAGGTTCGAAACCCCCCTCTGCCTATTTTCTTTTTCTAAATATGTAGCCGTGTGTGGATCTAGTGTGGTTGTGGTGTGTATGTGTGTGGATCCAGTGTCGTTGTGGTGCAGCCGTGTGCATGGATTTGTGAGTGTGTGTGTGTGTGGTTGTGTGTGTTGTGTGGTGTTTGGGTATGACAGTGGGCCCTCTGGACCCACATGTCAACCAGTGAGGGGCCACTACCAGGTGGAACCCCCTCCTAATATTTCTCCCTGTCATTTTTTTAATTATTTCTTGTGATTTGTCCTTGTGCTAAATTGGAATATTTCCATTTCTGGAAATGTCCAGATTTGGACTTGCCAATTTGGGTTGGCTCAAGAACAGTTCCTGTTCTTGAATTAGTGTTGTAGTTTGATTCTGTGCTTTTATTATTTTATTGTTTGTGGAGTTTTTCTGTATGCAGAGGTGGCAGTATGATATATGGATTTGGGGTATAAAATGCCAATGAATCCAAAAGTATTGTTGGTTTCTGTATTTGAGCATAGCTGTAGAAAATCCCCTTATGGTGAGGTGGCAATATATTTATCAATGTAGGGTTATTTTATGTGTTTGTTTGGAGCAGTGCATGCATGCATCATATTGTCTGTTGCATCATTTGTTGTTGGTGTTTATTAGATGTTGTTTATTTTGGTTAGTTACTGGGGCTAGAAACGAGTTCGAGGAGTCCGGAGAGTTCGTGCACGAAGAACAAGAGAAGTTCCAGTCCGAAGAAATCACACGCAAGATGATCGTGACCTTGACACCATTTCTAGCTTTGTTATGCTTAGTGTTACGTTTCCGTCGTTACATCTGCGCTGCCTACCACATGATATATAGACCATCAGAACATTGCCATGAAACCTCAAACACCTCCCCTCCTAGCAAATGTTGTTTGGCTAAGTTAGGCTTGCTCAACCACTAATTGATTGTGTTGCTAGTTGCAGGTGCGAGCTGGTCCATGTGATAACATGGGCAATTTGATATCATCTTATATAATTTCTATTTAATTATTGCACCTATATACTTGGTGAATAATGCAAGGCCTAGCCTTTTGTCGGGTGATTTGTTCTGTTGTTGCCGCCTCAGTTTCGGCTACTGGTGTTCTATTCCATAGCTGAGCGCTCCTAACACGTTCGGGGTTGTTATGGAGGCCCCCTCGATAAATCGTATAGTGTTAAGACTTGGCTGGCAAGTCCGACTTTGGTGTTAATCTCGTAACAACTTAATAGTTAAATGCATAGGGAATAGCTACCCCGAGGAACTTAATTAACCCCGGGCCAATGCTCCTCATGAGTGTTGGTCCACCCCAGAGCCGTTTGCGGCGCCAACCAGGGCAACCCGGGAGATGTCTATCAGGCCACCGTATGCTGTGCATATCCGACGTGTCCTGAGACTGAGATACGCGGCTCTTATCAGCGTCGTCGACACGTCGGGCGGTCTTGCTGGATTTGTCTTACCTTGGCGATATATCTTGCGCATTGGGATTCCGGTGAGACTTTGGGTCTTCTTGGAGTTGAGGTTTTCCTCTAAGGATTACGACGAGATCATGAGTTTCATGGTCGAGGATTACTATGCGCCCTATGGTAATTTGTGATGGACTAGTTGGATCACCCCTGTAGGGTTTTTTCTTTCGGAAAATCGTGCTCGCGGTTATGTGGCAAACATGTATATTTTATTAACATCTGGTTCTAGACAACTTAAAGTAATTCTAATAAAACTTGCCAACTGAGTACGTAACCCTGACTGTGTCTTTCATAGCTCCTTCTCTGATCGATAACACGGTGGGGTTATGAATGACGTAAGTAGGTGTTCAGGATCACTTAGTGATCATTCTAGTCTTCGACCGTCTTACGTAGACCACCACATATTATTTTTGTTCATCGTAGGATACCCACCACATATGCTTAGGTTGCTGCAAACTCAAACACTTAACCTACCTCACCCATTTAACTTAGTTAGACTCGATACCAAGGTCATGAGATTGCCGAGTCCTCGTGGCTCACGGTTTACTACAAACACCCACAGCTACAGGTACCCCTGATGCGGGAGTTCCCGATGACAGCCAACTGAAGTGGGAGTTCGATGAGGACAGCAGCAGGCTGTACGTGACTTATCCAGAGGACTAGAGGTCGTGGTCGTGATCGTGGGCCTAGCATGCGGGATATCATAGCTTTTCTTGTTTATCTTGTCCGTAACCAGACCATTCTATGTTCTGAATAATGTGTGATTTTATGACTATGTACCTTATCAGATGGCAAATGTATGCCCTACTTGTCACTCTTCAGTTATTTAAATTGCTATGATTATCTTGCTTGCGAAACGCCTAGATGCGCCTCTTTCGCCTTTTGAGGCCTCGCCTCCAAATAAGGAAAGGGCCGCATCTTAGTCGTTACAACATCAAACTAAGGAGAGTCCACTTGTCTGTAGTTGAGGAGTGGTGCTGGCAACCCGTGCTGGTAGTTTGGAGAAAAGGGTGTGGGTGGAGAGAGTGCTAGGTGTTGTTTTACCAATCTGGCTGAAGGTGTTTGATCTGGATTTTGGGTAGCTAGCCTTTACCAATGATACTGAAAATTAACACGATTGGGTTTTTGGCAAAAATAAGATGCTCTACCAACTTTGAGCTCCATTGGACAAGTTCGACAATGTAAACTTAAAAACACCCCCAAATGGAGAGTTCTTCCTTATTAAAGTAGAATGTGATTAAATAAATTCCCACAAATCTAATTCTTGGCAGGGTCTCCTCAATTGGGGTATTGAGCACTCCCGCAAAATTTCGGGCCATTTTGACAAACTTTGCTATCTTGAGTTGCTTCAAATTGATTCTCGACAGGAAGGGTTTTAGGACTATTTGGTGAACTAAACCACCTTGGAATGAGGTGAAACTTGGCATGACCACCAAATATAGCTTGGGAAGTATGCTGGAATTTTCTGGAAATTTATTGATAATATTTCCTTTGGAAATATTTCAAAAGGTCAAAATAGATAGAATAGATTTTCAAAGGTTTGCTCAAATATTTTGAACATCAATAGGGGTTGAAAATCCTATGTGTGGAAAATATATGTCCTATGAGTATCCCCAAATTTTTGCAAATTTTTCTAAGGCAGAAAAATATTTTTCCTATTAGAAATATCATTTCTGACCTCAGAAAAGTTCATGCAAATAAATAGAAAAATATCTTATAAAATAATCGTTTTATGATTTTGGAGAGTTACAATAGTGCTAAAATCAGAATACAATCTTTGGGAAGGCATCCCCTTGGAATCAGGGACTTGGAGTGCAAACCGCAAATCACTGTTTTTAATTAATCAAAGTGAGAAAAAGTATCTTTTCAGAAATATTATGTTGTAAAAATATTGTTTTTAGATCCATACACTCAAGCATACACACAAACAATGACATACATGACACTCATGTCATTTGGTTTAAAAAGTTTTTAATAAACTTCAATTTCAAAAAACTACAGTTGAAACTAAGTGAAAAGAGGGTGTGACACACCTATCCCCCTTACATGAATCTCGTCCCCGAGATTCCTAAGCAAGGTGCTAAAAAGGTACGGAAATTCAGATCGGAGATAGTCTTCACGCTCCCATGTCGCTTCTGCTTCGGTGTGGTTGCTCCACTGAACTTTGAAGTACTTGATGGTGCGGCTTCTAGTACAACGCTTGGCTTCGTACAAGATGCGGATATGTTGCTCATGATAAGTGAGGTCAGGTTCAAGGTCAATGGCTTGATGGTCGATGTCCTTATAAAGATCTGGACGGTTTGGCGTTTGAAGGCACTTCCAATGTTGTGACACGTGGAAGACGTTGTGCACACTCGAAAGTCCGGAGGTAGCTCCAACTGGTAAGCAACTTCTCCATGCCTTGCCATGATCTTAAAAGGTCCAATGAACCTTGGAGCAAGTTTCCCCTTGACATGGAAACACTTAATCCCCTTGATAGGTGTGACGCAGAGGTACACTTGGTCTCCGGGGTTGAACTCCACTTCTCTGCGGTGGGAATCTGCATAGCTCTTTTGGTGCGACTTGGCAGCCTTTAGGTGGTCCCTCACAAGTTGCACCTTGTCTTCAGCTTCACGGAGAACGTCTGGTCCGAAAATCAACCCTTCACCAGTTTCGGACTAGTTGAGCGCGGTGCGGTACTTACCTCCATATAGCACCTCGAATGGGGCCTTTTGGAGAATGGACTGATAGCTGTTGTTGTAAGTGAACTCAGCGAAACGTAGACAGTCTTCCCATTTGGATCCATGTGCCAACAGACAAGCGCGGAGCATATCTTCTAATATCTGATTTACTCGCTCCATCTGTCCGCTCGTCTGCGGTTGGAAGGCGGTGCTAAAGGAGAGCTTAGTTCCCAGAGCTTCTTGGAATTTATTCCAGAATCTTAAGGTGAACCGTGTGCCTCGTTCGGATACAATTTCCTTGGGAACTCAACGGAGGCTCACAATACGATGGATGTATAGGCTGGCCAGTTGGCTACAATCGTAAGTGGTGTTGACAGGAATAAAATGGGCCATCTTGGTCAGGTGGTCAACAATGACCCATATGGAGTCGTGCCCTTTGCCTAACTTGGGAAGACCGGTGATGAAGTCCATATCGACCTTGTCCCATTTCCATTCGGGCATCTGGAGAGGTTGTAGCAGTCCGACAGGTTGCTGGTGCTCAGCCTTGACACGTTGGCACGCATCGGACTTGGCGACATATGAAGCTATTTACCGCTCCATTCCATGCCACCAGAATCTTTCCTTGTGGTCTTGATACATCTTGGTTCCACCAGGGCGGATTGAGTAGGGTTTGTCGTGGGCTTCGTGCAAGATTAAGTCCTCGAGTTCAGCCTTGTTGGGTACGCATAAACATTTCCCAAACCACACAAATCATCGTTCATCCATTGAGAATCCTGGGGCCCTTCCTTCCTTGATCTTCGTCTTGATGCCCTCAATGCTCTTGTGTCCCTTCTGGTCCTTCATGATGTCGTGAGCCAGAGTGGGTTTGACTTTACGGTTAGCCAGGAATCCTTGTTCAACCAGATCTAACCCGAAGCTCTCTAGCCCTTCATATAGGGTGGGTAGCCTTTCCTTGATCATAGCATTCAAGGTGCAAGCCTTCCGGCTCAAGGCATCGGCCACCACGTTGGCCTTACGGGGGTGGTATTGAATGCTGAGGTCGTAGTCTTTGATCAGTTCCAACCATCTTCGCTGACTCATATTCAACTCCCTTTGGGTACAAATATACTTCAGACTCTTGTGGTCGGTCTATATTTTACATCGCTTCCGCATAAGGTAATGTTGCCATGTCTTCAAGGCATGCACTACGACTGCCAATGCGTGGTCATGAGTTGCGTAGTCTTCCTCTTGCGGGCGCAGTTGTCGTGACAGATAAGCCACGACCCTGCTGTCTTGCATTAGGACGCCTCCGAGCCCGATTCTTGAGGCATCCCAGTATATCACAAACTCCTTTTTGATATCTGGAGTGGCCAGTACCGGGGTGGTGGTCACTCTCTTCTTCAGTTCCTGGAAGCTTTCTTCGCACTCCGGCATCCACTCAAAATTTTTGCCCTTCGTCAAGAGCTGAGTCATTGGTCGGCTGATGCGGGATAACCCTTCCACGAACTTGCGATAGTATCCCACGAGTCCAAGGAAGCTTCTAACTTCCTTTACATTGATTGGTGACTCCCAGTTGGTTACAGTAGTAATCATGGTGGGATCGACTACCAATCTGTCTGCCGTCATGGTATGACCCAAGAATCCAACTTCGTGCAGCCAGAATTCACATTTACTAAATTTCGCATAAATTTGGCGCTCTCGAAGTTTTTCCAACACTAGCCTCAAGTGTTGCTCATGTTCTTCTTCGGATTTGGAGAATATTAGTATGTCATCGATGAAGACCACAACAAACTTATCCAAGTATTCCATGAAGACTTTGTTCATGAGGTACATGAAGTATGCTGGGGCATTGGTCAACCCAAACAACATGGTCGTGCACTCATACATACCGTACCTAGTCAAGAATGCCGTCTTAGGTATGTCCTTGGGCCAAATCTTTAGTTGGTAATACCCAGATGTGAGATCAATCTTGGAAAATACCTTGGCACCATTTAACTGGTCAAATAGGTCTTCAATCTTGGGGAGTGGGTACTTGTTATTTATCGTGACTTCATTGAGGGAACGGTAATCAACGCAGAGCCTGATAGTCCCATCCTTCTTGGACATGAATAGATTAGGTGATTCCCAAGGTGATGCACTCGGATGGATGAATCCCTTCCTGAGTTGCTCATCCAACTGCTTCTTCAACTCTGCGAGCTCTTCACATCCCATCTTATAGGGCTTCTTATAGATAGGCCTTGATCTGGGCATGAGCTCAATGATGAACTCGATGTCTCGGTCAGGAGGCATCCCATGCAGTTCATCAGGAAAGACGTCCGGGTATTCGCATACCACTCGTACTCGTTCCAACTCTTTTTCCGAAAGGCAATTAACTTAAGGGACTAGAGCGGAGGTAGGCTCAGGGACATATTTGACTTTGACCACTTGGTCACTTGTCATGGTAATAGTCCTCTTGGCGCAGTCCAGTATGCTTTGGTGCCTGGCCAACAAGTCCATACCAAGGATCACGTCCAAGCCTTGCGACTTAAGGACGATGAGATGTACTACGAAGCTTATCCCATTAATGCTAATCCCAACTCCTCTACATCCTAGGTTGGTTTTTAGTACTGACCCCGGGGTACGCACTGCCATTTGCCTATTAAGGTGGGTAGGTTTCGAACCACACTTTGTAGCAAACTTTGGGGTGACAAACGAATGCGAAGCACCACAATCAAACAATACTGTTGTTGGGGTGGAGTTGACGAGGAACGTACCCAGAATGCAGTCCGGGTCCTGCTGGGCTTCCTCTCCGGAGATGTGATTCACCCGTCCCTTGTTGTGGTACTTCTGGTTGCGGGGAGCTTGGTTCCTGCCTGGTGCTCCATGACCTTGATTTGGCGTATTGGGGCACGGTGCATCCGGCTTCTTGTTGGGACATTTCCTGGAGTAATGTCCGGTCTGTCTACATCCAAAGCAGGTGACCTCCGTGGAATGTTGGGCTTGACCCCACTGCTGTTGGGCGGAGTGATCGTTTGATTGGGGTTGGCATGCTGCTGAGGTTGATAGCTCGGACGGGAAGCATGCGTCTTGTACTACTACTGCTAATAACTGGGCCTTGCCAGGGCGGATTGCCACGGACGTGCCTTCTGGCTATTGGAACCTCCATTGCCCATCAGCTTACCGCTTGCGGGTGTCATGCATTGCATGACGCTTGTCCTCCATCATGAGGGCCTTGTTCACTAGATCACAGAAGGTCCGGCATTCACAGACAACAAGCTGGTATTGTAGCGACTGCTAAAGCCCTTTCATGAAGTGTTCCACCTCCACGGCTTCAGTGTTGATGTACTTTGGTGCATACCTTGACAGAAGGTTAAACTTCTGCAGGTATTCCTTGACGGTACCACTGCCTTGCTTGAGAGCATGAAACTCCCGCTTCTTGATAGTCATCATTCCATGGGGTATGTGAGCAGCGCGGAACCCGTCCTCGAAGACAGCCCAAGTGATAGCCTGCGCGTCTCGCATCATCTGGAACCCATCCCACCAAGCCCTGGTTGTGCCTCCGAGACAGTGAGAAGCATAAAGGACTTTCTCGCGATTGTCGCTACACTTAACCAGCGCGAGGAGGTCTTCAATGGTGCGGATCTAGTCATCCATGGGCTCGGTTGTCTTTGTGAATATGGGGGGCCTAGTCCTCATGAACTCAGACAAAGTGGAGCGACCATTGCCATTTCCGCCCTATGGCGGCTTGTTCACTAGGACTTGAGCCAACTGTTGGATGGCGGCGTTGTTGGCTTGGCGTTCATCTCGGAGAGCATGAGGAAATGAGCCACGGTCATGCTGGCTAGAGGTGCTAGTGTTGGTGTTGCCGAAGGTGCTAGTGCGAGTAGAAATCACCATACTATTTGGAGCAGATAGGTCAATACACCAAAGTGGTCAAGAGGAATGCATAAAGGGATGACGTTCCTATGTAAGGGGTCATTGGTATTGTCGGTGTTTACTCACAACATATGCCATGGGTAGGCTAAAGATGGTGGGAACCGAAGTGATACCGGTGGGCACTGGGGACGAGGTTCGTAGAAGCATGGAACGCATTATGTACCCAGGTTCAAGGCTCTCCGTAGAGATAACACCCCTAATCCTGCCGGAGTATATAATGCACCAAAGAGGCTACAATGTGCTCCTGGAGCTGTTCTACGGGGGAGGAAGAAGGAGCAGCCGGCTCGCGTCTACCTCTCCTATATGAGTGTGTGTATGAAGGATTGACCGACCCTTTGCATGGAGGGGGTCGGGGGGGGGGGGTTTATAGACGAACCCATCGACCTACAATAAGGATAAAAGTACATGAGTGGGGCCCGGCTGACAGCCTCGTCGGCTGGCGAGGGGGCCCACGGGGGTCTTGTCTTGTCGCTGGAGGGGCCCGCCGGCTGCGAGGTCCCATCTGGCTATGGGACCCATCGGCTAGCCAGTGAGGCTCTCGCGTAAGGCCGACGCAGGACACGTGTAGTACGTCCGGCGTTGTCTTGCGAGATTCGTCATGGGGTGCCAGTACGGCCGTCTCCACTGTTCCCACGCTGAGTGTGATAATGGAGTGGGAGTTTGACGGGCCGACACTGTGCACGATGATGGATCAGAGCCGGAGTAGGTCAGTGGCATGGCTGCTAACACTATACCTACCGTGTGCTCCAATTCTGTACCTTGGCTGACGCATAGCCACCTTTAACCTTAGGGTATCATCATGACCTACAGTCTGATGTGACTTGAGCTCCCTAGCCGGCTAGTCCCTTCACAAGCCGGCCTGGGAATGGCCGTCTCGCCTCTAGCCGGCCGGCGTGGCTTAAACGGCTAGACGGAGGTAGCCGTCTCGCCCCTAGCTGGCACGTCCTTCCTAGCCGGCCAGAGAGATTCGGCCGTCTCGCCCCCAGCCGGCAGGAGCTTCCTAGCCGGCCAGGGGGATTGAGCCTCATAGAATGAGTCGTACTGTTTCTTCATGGTAGAAGGCAAAGGAGTAGGCTCGACGAGCCTACACTGGGGTTATTCCCCCGTCAGGTATAGTGCAAGTGTCGAACAAGATGGGTCGAAGAACCCTACGCAATACATTAATTAAGATAGGCGATGCAGTCGCTCACATGTTGCCTAAGGCAAAAGCGCGGCTTGCATCGAGACACAACAAAAAGCACACATTCAACAGACATGTAAGGTTTCATATGAACCATTACACGGACTCGACTTTGCGTGGGGACTCCTAACTTGTCCTAAGGCATCCCTCTAAGCGGCGGATTGCTTGGTCTCGTATGCGGGTTCTTCAAGGTCTTCCTCTTCATCCTCATCGGTGCGGGTATCTTCTTCCTTTAGAGGTGTGGGGGAAGGAAGAGGTACACCACGATGATGTTTTGTCTGTGAAGCAGTGAGGAGTTTAGTCTATTCTTCTGCGGTGAGACGACGACTCTGTATAGGAGTGACCTTGAGTGGCGGTATTCCTCGTCGGAAGGCGATGGTAGATTGCCCTCCCGGTGCTCCTTTCTTCTTAACCTTCATGTCTTCATCTTCTCTAGGAGTAGTAAGTCCTTGCCTTGGTGAAGTTCTTGGCGGAGCATCACGAACTCCTTGATCAGAAGGTGAGCTAGGGTGTCGGCGGAGAGGATGTAGTAGGTCTGAAACCTGACTGGTGTTTCGTCCTCCGGGGATGGGTTGAGTGTCCAGCTCCCATCAAGTCCGTCCTTAACAAAAGGCATGTGACGAGTAGTGTCACACCCTCTTTTCACTACCACTTTTTCTATAATTCAAAAATCTGAGTTTATTAAAACTTTTTCAAAACTAATGTTGTGAGTGCCATGATTGTCATTGTAAGCTTGTATGCTTGATCATGTGATACTAAAAACCATATGTCTCATTACTTAATTATTTTCAAAACCCTTTTTATTATTTCTGGTTAAAGCAAAACCCTGCTTTGGGTTGCACTACAAGTCATTGATGGCAAGGAGTGTTCTTACCCAAAGTTGGTGAGCTGGTTCTAGCACCATTTTAGAGCACCAAAACCATATTATATTTTTTTATGAATTACTTTTCTAATTTAATTGCATGTCCATTTCTGAGGCCAGAAATGGTATTCCTATATGGAAAAAAATACTTCTCTACCTTAGAAAAATCTGAGAAAAATTGGAGATGATCAAAAGGACATATATTTTCCATACATAAGATTTTCAACCCCTATTTATATTATTATTATTGGAGTAAAACCCTGAAAACCCTTTGTGTCTGTTTTAACCTTTTGAAATATTTCCAAAGAAAATATTCTCAATAAATTCCTAGAAAATTCCAGTGGCATCCCTAAGCCATATTTGGTGTCCATATAAAATTTCACCATGATCCAAGATGATTAAGGGCACCAAATAGTTGTGAAAACCATTTTGTCCAGATTGAAGTTAGAGCAACTCTACATAGCAAAGTTTGTCCAATGGAGTTGCAACTTTGCATGAGAGCCTAATACCTCAAATGAGGGCTCCATGCCAAAAATGGGATTTGTGGGGCTAAATTTCCGCACACTCTCTTTCGAAGGAACATATCTGGTCATTTGGTGATGTTTTCAAGTTTACAAAGCTAAACTTTTCCATTGGAGCTCAAACTTGGTGAAGCCCCTTGTTTTAGTACCAAACCCAATCCTGTTCAGTTGCAGAGCCAGTTTAGGTGGCTAGCGTCAATGACAATCCCGAGTCAACTGGCCCCACTCTGGTTCAAAGCAGAAATTCCAAAAACCCCAATCTAAGCTTCAGCTCAAGGCTGACAACACATGTTTTCCTTGCCCCCCTTGACCAGCCGAAGCTCCCACGGGTCTCCAACGTCTAGGCATCTCCCAGCCAGTGCCCAGGACACGCTAGACACGTCCAAGGCACCCCAGAGCGCGCCAGCATGCCGTGGCATGCCAAAGCTCCGCTCTGGGCGCGCTACAGAGAGCCATTGAGGTGGGTGCGACGCTCTCGGCCAGTTCCATCCTCCCCGACGTGTCCATCCTCTCCCCCGACAACCCCTCTGCATCAGGAGACCATCTGGGCTCCTTCTTTCCCGTGGTAAGAACTGGTGCGATGCATGCCTGCGTGCACCAGAACCGACCAGAGATGCGTGGCCACGGTAGCTCGCCTCTCCTCTCACACCCTCCCTCGCAGTGAGTTCTGGAAGTCCAAAACAAAATGCTAAGACCGTGGTTTCGACCCCAGCTCATCGCTGCACCCCCATGTGCGCGACGGTGAATCACCGGCACTCCCGAGTCGGCTCACCGTCGCGGGCCTATTTATAGCCTCTCCCCTCGCTCCATCACCCCTCATTCGTCATAGCAACAACCTCAATCACCTCCCTAGCCTCCTCTTTGAGCAAGCAAAGCCCCGGTACTCGAGATCGACCGAGGCCCCTCCGCCTCGGAGCTCCGGCCGATCTCCGGCTACACGTCGGCTCTCGCGTCCCTCTGCCCACCAAACCACTCCCCGTGACCTCAGGGATCCCCCCCTCTTCCCCAAGAAAATCCGTGCCCGTAGATACCACCTCCACCTTCGCTCGAAACCCCTCCACCGCGGCTACCTCATCGCCGGTGAACCTGAGCCCCTCCACCGTCTTCCCGACCTTCATCAGGTAGGCGACGATGAGTCGGACCCATTCCCGTCGTCGTTAGGGCCCGAGGACGTCGGTAGCCACGCCGACGTGCTCCTCCTCCTCTCTGGCCAGAGGTAGGAGACGACCCCGACAGGTGTGCCCCACCTGTCGGTGACCCATCTCTCTCTCCCTCGCTGCCCACAACCACTGACTGCAAGGGCCCGCACGCCAGGTTCAAACCTAACGGCGCGCGCGCCTCGGCAAGCTGGTTGGCTGGCGATTGGGCCAGCCCAATCCCACGCCAAGCCAGGCCAGGGTCTGTAGCCTTTTTCTTTTTGATTTTAAACCCGAGTTTAAATGATTTTTTTTAAGATTTAACGAGTGTGAAAATATAATTTTTCCACTGTTATTCTTCTAAAAATGTGTAGTATTTAACGGAACCATTGGTTGAATTTTTGCAGCAACTATTATGTTTTATAATAATAAAAAGGATTAACTTGGAATAGTTTTGCTTCTGCTAATTTGATTTTAAAATTATTCTTTCTCTAAAACCAGAAGCAAATAATTTTAAAATAACAACCTGGATTTATTAGAAATAACCAACATTTTAAAATGACTTTGTGATCTGTTTTGGAGTAGCTACTTATTATTTTTTATCTTTATACGACGATAGAAAACCCGTGTGACGAAGGAGTCGGAGAGGAAGACCTCGAAGACCCTGGATACCTAGCTAACCAAGGAAAGCAACCCTTTGACCAGCGTACTACCTCTGCAGAGTGTAAAACTATTCGAATAGCCGTGTCCACGGTCAAGGACAGTTGGGTAATCCTGTTTAAACTACATCGAGTCGTTTCCGCATAAACCAAGTGTGTGTGAGTGTGTGGTAAATGGAGTTAATATGAAAGAGCGATATGACCAAGTTTGGTGACTTGGCGTATAGGGTGAACCCAGAGTGTTCAGCCCTTGACAAATATATTGATATCTGTAACCTGTTCTTCAAATAACATTTAGCTTATGTTGCACATCCATGATCATGTTTACTACAAACAAGTTGTTGTCTACCAAGATGCATATTATTGTTATCCTTCACTTGCATTGTCCATATCTTGGGTTGTTTGCGAGTACATTCAAAAGTACTCATCGCCTTGCCACTTGTTATATTATTGACCAGACATGGAAGGACCAGAGTTTCGAGAAGAGTACGTCTTCGGAGACGCCCCTACGAACTAGGACGCTTCCCAGTCAAAATGCTTGTTGGTGTAGGCTGATGGCATGGGCACCCGCTTAGCCCTAAGTTTTCCGCTACTAGTTGTATCCGTGTGACTGGCCTTATAGGCCCTACCTTGTGAACTTGACCATTCGGTCACGTGATGTAATAATTCAGTATTTGGATGTAAGACTCTTAATATTCAGTATATGTGTGTTTGGTGAGCATTGATCTCTGGGATCACTGAGTATGTTCATTCGGCGATCTCGACTCGTAAGTCGGGGTCCCCACGGAGCTGGTATCACAGCCATCCTGACTGTAGGAAGCCTTAGGTAGCATGGACGATAGCCGAGACGATTAGTGCACCTAGACCTTAACCTGAGATTCTGCACCACTAAAAACGTTTTTATCCTCTCTCTTACATCTTGTATTTGGCCGCCGTAGCTGAGATGCTTCTGGAGACGGGCTTTCCCCTACTTTTGGGTGATAGCCTCGAGAAGTGCCAAGTAGGCCGCATGCCCATCTTCCACTACCACGAGCATAGGGTCAATGCCGACACCAAGGAATATCACGTGGATGTGATAGTGAAGGCTAATGACTCCCGGACTAGTTGGTTCTTCGAAGGACCACAAATGAAGGATCTGATGCTGGCAGTGGAGACAGCTGCACGAGAGGCGCTCGTGCGTCTCCGCGACATCCTTCCCGAGATGGCTAACGAGCGAGCTACTCGTCACCTAGATTTCATTAAGGATGGCATAGACGGGAGTTGGACACTCAACCCATCTTTGGAGGACGGGACGCCACTAAGGTTTCAGACCTACTTCAGCCTCTCCTCCGACACTTTGACGTACCATTTGATCAAGGAGTCAACAAAGATTCGCCAAGAACTGCACCAAGTCAAGGATCTGCTCCGCATGAAAAAGATGAAGACCCGCAAGGTGAAGAAGGAAGGAGCACCCGAAGGACGATGATCCGTTGCTTTCCGAGGAGGAGTACCACCGCTGCAGGCCACTCCTATTCTGAGTCGCCGCCTGACCGCAGAAGTGTACACTGAAATGTTCGCTGCCTCGCCAACCAAGAGACGCTGTGATGGACCGCTTCCTTCTCCCACCCCTCTAAAGGAGGAAAGCACCAATGAAGACGAAGACGAAGACGCGGCAGAACCCGCCTACGAAACCGAGCAGTCAGCCGCATAGGATTAGAACTTAGGCAGTTAGGGGATTTCCCAAGCGTAGTACATTTATATATCGGTTCGTGCAAACCATGATGTTGTGAACATGTTGGATGCAAGTCGCATTCTGCCTTAGGCAGCTTGTAAGCGACTACATCGCTTGATTTAATCTAATGCATTAGTCTTTTCCAAAAATCTTTGGCTTAAAAATCGCACACCAGCACAGCACCAGACCCCCTTTACTAGAGCATCCTCCCTTATGAATCCGGCCAGTTCGGCAAATTGACCTGTCTACTCGCCTCACAGGATGGTGATTGCAACTCGCACCAGGACCTTCGGCAAACCTGGCTCTGCCTCCTCAGGTCAGCAGCAGTGAACCGAAGGGGACGCTCAAGCTGGAGGTCACCACGAGGAGGAGCAAGATGATGTTCCATCACCGCTGCCTCCTCCTGAAAGCTTGACTATGGCTCAGTTACTTCAAGCTCTTCGCAAGGAACATCAAGCCAATAATGCTGCTATTCAGCAGCTGGCTCAAGTCTTGGTGAACAACCTGCCGCAGAACAGGAATGGCAATGGTTGCTCTACTCTCTCTGAGTTCATGCGGACTAGCCACCCATATTCATGGAGATGACTAAACCATTGGATGCCGATGACTGGATCTGTACTATCGAATACCTCCTTGCGCTGGTCAAATGCACTGATGATCGTGAGAAAGTTCTCTATGCATCTCACTATCTCGGAGGCACGGCCAGAGCTTGGTGGGATGGATTTCAGATCATGCGAGCAGGACAAGTCATCACCTGGGCAATTTTCAAGGAAGGATTCCGCGCTGCTCACATTCCTCCCAGAATGATGACCATTAAGAAGCATCAATTCCGAGCTTTAAGGCAAGGCAGTGGATCCGTCAAGGAATATTTGCAGAAGTTCAACCTCCTGTCAAGATATGCACTAGAGGATGTCAACACTGAGGCCGCTAAAGTGGAACGCTTTATGGAAGGACTGCAGCAATCACTCCAGTATCAGCTGGTTGTTTGTGAATGCTGGACCTTCATCGATCTGGTTAATAAGGCCCTTATGTTGGAGGATAAGCGTCGTGCAATGGAAGACACCCGTAAGCGCAAGCTGATGGCTAGTGGAGGACCTACTAATCCGAAGCCACGCCCATGGCAGTCAGCTCCAGCAAGACCCACTTACTAGCAGCAGCAGTACAAGTCTCCAACATTTTGCCAGAACTACCAACCTCAGCAGAAAGTCAACACCAAGCTAGAATTCAACCCACCGAACAACAGTGGAGTCAAGACCAACCTTCCAGCACAAGTTACCTATTTTGGATGTGGACAGACATGCCACTATTCTAGGCAGTGTCCCAACAAGAAGCCCGACGCACCGCGCCCCAATGCGCCAAACCAAGGCCAAGGAGCACCAGGCAGGAACCAAGCTCCCCGCAACCAGCAGTATCACAGGAGGGGACGGAGCAATCATATCTCCACAGAAGAGGCACAGGAAGACCTGGACTGCATTCTGGGTACGTTCCTCGTCAACTCCACCCCAGCAACAATATTGTTTGATTGTGGTGCCACGCATTCTTTTGTCACACAAAGATTTGCGGAAAAATGTGGTTTAAAGTCTACCCTGCTTAACGGGAAAATGGAAATAAAAACCCCGGGAGCAGTATTAAGGACCAAACTAGGGTGTAGGAAAGTCGGGATTGTTATCAATGGGATAAGCTTCTCAGAAGATCTCATCATCATTAAGTCGCAAGGCCTAGAAGTAATTTTCGGCATGGATTGGTTGGCCAAACAACAGAGCATCTTGTACTGTGCGAACAACGCTATTACCATGACAAGCAACCAAAGGGTCAAAGTCAAGTATGTCTCTGAGCCAGTAACCACTCCTGTACCGCAGGTTAACAACCTGTCAGGAGAAGAACTGGACCGAGTGCTGATAGTTTGTGAGTACCCGGACATCTTTCCTGATGAACTACCAGGGATGCCTCCCGACCGAGACATCGAGTTCATCATTGAGCTCATGCCCGGAATTTGATTTGCACGTCGTTGACCGAAAGGGTGCTGATAACCCTGTAGCGGATAACTTGTCTAGGCTAGGGAATGTCCTTGATGACCCACTACCAATTGATGACAGCTTTCCTGATGAGCAACTAAATGTCATCCGCACTTCACATAGTGCATCGTGGTATGCCGATTATGCAAACTATATCGTAGCCAAATACATACCACCCAGTTTCACCTATGAGCAAAAGAAGAAATTCTTCTTTGATTTGAGACACTACTTTTGGGATGATACTCACCTTTATAAGGAAGGAGTAGATGGTGTTATTAGACGTTGTGTGCCTGAACATGAACAGGGACAGATCTTGCAGAAGTGTCATTCTGAAGCCTACGGAGGACACCATGCTGGAGATAGAACTGCTCATAAGGTATTGCAATCAGGTTTCTATTGGCCCACTCTCTTCAAGGTTGCCCATAAGTTTGTCTTGTCTTGTGACGAATGCCAAAGAATAGGGAATATCAGTAAGTGTTAGGAAATGACTATGAACTACTCACTTGTCATTGAACCATTTGATGTCTGGGGCTTTGATTATATGTGACCCTTCCCGAGTTCCAATGGGTACACTCACATCTTAGTTGCTGTGGATTACGTCACTAAGTGGGTAGAAGCTATCTCCACTAAAAATGCTGATCACCACAGCTCTATTAAGATGCTTAAAGAAGTCATTTTCCCAAGATTTGCAATCTCTCGATATCTGATGACTGATGGCGGTTCACACTTCATTCATGGTGTTTTCTGCAAGATGCTCGCTAAGTATGATGTCAACCATAGAGTTGCATCTCCTTATCATCCTCAGTCTAGTGGTCAAGTGGAGTTGAGTAATAGGGAGATGAAATTGATCCTACAAAAGACCGTCAATAGATCTCGAAAGAATTGGTCTAGCAAACTAGATGATGCACTATGGGCTTATAGGACCACTTATAAGAATCCCATGGGCATGTCACCGTATAAAATGGTTTACGGTAAGGCATGTCATTTGCCTCTTGAGCTGGAACACAAAGCTTATTGGGCAATCAAAGAGCTCAACTTCGATTTCAAACTTGCCGGTGAGAAGCGGTTGTTTGATATCAGTTCATTAGATGAATGGAGAGTCCAGGAATATGAGAATGCAAAGTTGTTCAAGGAAAAGGTTAAGAGATGGCACGACAAACAAATACAGAAATGAGAGTTCAATGTAGGTGATTATGTCTTGCTATACAATTCTTGTTTGAGATTCTTTGCACGCAAGCTTCTCTCTAAATGGGAAGGTCCCTATGTTATCTAGGAAGTATATCGTTCCGGTGCCATCAAAATCAATAACACGGAAGGAAATTTTCCTAGAGTGGTAAATGGGCAAAGAATCAAGCATTACATCTTTGGTACTCCCATAAATGTTGAGACCAATATCATCAATGTCATAACTCCAGAGGAGTACATAAGCGATGTTTATCAGCGTGTTTCAGACCCTGAAAACGAAGATGTATCTGTTTCAGTAAGAAATTGGACTCCGATGCTTTTCCAATAGGAAATTTCCTCCGTTTTGGAATTTTTGGAAAATTAGAAAAATAAAAAGCAGTCCGGAGAGCGCACGAGGCGGCCACAAGCTTGGACACTGCCCCCTACCCCCCTGGTGGCGGAGGGAGGGCTTGTGGGCACCTTGTGTGCCTCCCGGACTCCGTTTTCTTGCGGAGCACTCCTTCTGGTCTAGAAAAAATCAATATATACTTGCCCGAAGGTTTTGATGTCCGTATCGCAGGGTTTTCCTCTGTTTTCGTTTCGAGCCTGTTTTTGTGACAGATCTAGATCATCATGACTTCCCCAAACGCTCCTAAGGAGAAGGTCTTCGAGAAGGTCATCAATCCCTACCTCACGGAAGTGTTGAAACACCCTCAATCTATCAAGATGAGTGAGGGGATGTTGCACGTCCGTGATGTTGAGGGGCCTAAGAAGACCGGAAGCGTGGAGACGAGGCTCAAAGCAATGGAGCAATAAATCTTCAAGTGCCAAGGGATGGTGGAGCGTGGACTCAACGCCAACCACATGATGATCACGGAGTTCACTAGCAATCACAAGATGGATGCCATTGACATTGGGAAATACCTCTCCAGGCTCTATGACAGGGTTGATCAACTTCCGGGCCAGATCTATGACCTCCAGAACCAAAACTGTGAGTATGAGTACAGATTTAAATCAATAAGGTTGGCTGCAGATTTGAGGATTCCGGCAACTCGTTCATCCTGCCATGATGGAGCACCTATGCCTTGGAAGGCGGAGGATCAGACTACTTCAACACCTCCACCACCATCACCACCAAAGGAAGACAACTAAGCATTGGTATGGGCAATCCCCTTGGCTTCTGCCAAGCTTGGGGGAGTTGCCCTGGTACCGTATCACCTTTATATCTTTTGCTTTTACCTTTGTTTTAGTTCTTTCCTTTTCAGTTTTTATTTCTTCTCTTAGAGGAATAAGTCTTTAGTGTTTAGTTTGAGTCTTCTGCTTTTGCTCTACCCCGATGTATTCGACTTTACGAGCTATATAATAAAGAGTATCTTAGTCAAGGGCTTTGATTTATGCCATGATCAATAGTATGAAAAGAACGATAGCATGAAAGATCATGAGATGATCTTATGGAAAGTGATAACTTCACTTATGACATGTATGATGATTGAAACTTGTTGAGAATAAATCAACACAGACCTCAGTCATTGTTGCATTTAATAATAAGTAATAAGGAAAGAGAGGAAAGATGACATCTAAATATATCATCTTAGACACTTTTTACAATTGTGAGCACTCACCAAACTATTACATGCTTAGAAGTAGAAGTTGGACAAGGAAGACAACATAATGAATTGTGTTTGCTTGGTTCCAAACAATGTTATATGATTAGAGATCCCTTAGCATGTGACGATTGCTTCCACCTCATATTAGCCAAAACTCCAGCACCAAGTAGAGATACTACTTATGCATCCATAAACCTTCAACCTAGTTTTGCCATGAGAGTCCACCATACCTACCTATGGATTGAATAAGATCCTTCAAGTAAGTTGTCATCGGTGCAAGCAATAAAAATTGTTCTATAATATGTAACATCTATTAGTGTGTGTAAAATAAGCTTTGTATGAACATGTTATAAGGAAGACATAAAAGCGACAGACTGCATAATAAAGTTGTTTATCATAGGAGGCAATATAAAGTGACGTTCCTCCGCACTAAGAGGACACACATTCAAACCTCAAAAGCGAATGACAACCTCTACTTCCCTCTGCGAAGGGCCTATCTTGTACCTTTACTTTTTACCCTTGTAAGGGTCATGGTGATCTTCACCAATTCCCTATTTTGCCTTTGTCTTGGCTACCGTCACATGCTTGGGAAAGATCTATATTCATATATCAACTTGGAGTTGAGTACTCATGCTTTATTATTGTTGACTTTACCATTGAGGTAAATCATTGGGAGGCAAAACTATAAGCCCCTATCTTCCGCCGTGTCCAGCTGAAACTTTGACACCATGAGTACCACGTGAGTTGTAACAATTGTGGAAAACAAAAGAGATGATTGAGTATGTTGATTTGCCTTACAAGCTCTTATTTGACTCTTTCTGATGTTGTGATAAATTGCAATTGCTTCAATGACTATGGACTATTGTTGGTTACTTCTCGGTAAGGTTTTTGCTTCATGCTTTGCTTTGTGAAGGAATTGTTACTTTCCCATAAGAATCTTTATGTTGTATTGTTGTTCTATGTGTGATCATGATGCCCTCATGTCCGTATTATGTTTTATCAACACCTTCGTCCCTCAACATGGGGACATGTTTATGGAACTTGGTTTTCGCTTGAGGACAAGCGAGGTCTAAGCTTGGGGGAGTTGATACGTCCATTTTGCATCATGCTTTCATTTTGATATTTATTGCTTTATGGGCTTTTATATTACTTTGTGGTACCATATTTATGCCTTTTCTCTCTTATTTTGCAAAGTTTATTTGAAGAGGGAGAATTCAGGCAGCTGGAATTCTGGACTGGAAAAGGAGCAAATCTTAGTCCCCTATCCTTCACATCTCCAAATGCCCTGAAAAGTTACGTGATTTTTTGGGATTATATAAAAAATACTGGGTGAAACAAGTACCGGAGGGGGGCCGCCAGGGCTCCACAAGCCCTGCCACTGCCACCCCCCTGGTGGCGGAGGGGAAGCTTGTGGGCTGCCTGACGGCCCACTAGCCCCCCTCTTTTGCTATATGAAGGGTTTTGGTCCAGAAAAAATCAACCGGGAGCTTTTTAGTGGGTTCGCCGCCGCCACGAGGCGGAACTTGAGCAGATCCAATCTAGAGCTCCGGTAGGACGATCCTGCGAGGGAAACTTCCCTCTTGGAGGGGGAAATCGTCGCCATCGTCATCACCAATACTCCTCTCATCGGAGGGGAGGCATCTTCATCAACATCTTCATCAGCACCATCTCCTCTCCAATCCCTAGTTCATCTCTTGTAATCAATCTCCGTCTCACGACTCCGATTGGTACTTGTAAGCTTGCTAGTAGTGTCGATTACTCTTTGTAGTTGATGCTAGTTGGATTACTTGGTGGAAGAGTTTATGTTTAGATCCTTGATGCTATTCATTACACCTCTGATCATGATTATTATTATGCTTTGTGAGTAGTTACTTTTGTTCCTGAGGGCATGGGATAAGTCATGCTGATAATAGTCATGTGAATTTGATATTCGTTCGGTATGTTTGATATTTTGATATGTCGGTATTTGTCTTTTCCTCTAGTGGTGTTATGTGAACGTCGACTACATAACACTTCACCATATTTGGGCCTATAGGAAGGCATTGGGGAGTAGTAAGTAGATGATGGGTTGCTGGAGTGACAGAAGCTTAAACCCGAGTCTATGCGTTGCTTCGTAAGGGGCTGTTTTGGATCCACTAGTTTAATGCTATGGTTAGACATTGTCTTAATTCTTCTTTTGTAGTTGCGGATGCTTGCGAGAGAGGTTAATCCTAAATGGGATGCTTGTCCAAGTAAGGGCAGTACCCGAGCGCCAGTCCACCCACATATCAAACTATCAAAGTAACGAACGCGAATCATATGAACTTGATGAAACTAGCATGACAGAAATTCCCGTGTGTCCTCGGGAGCGTTGATCCTCCTATAAGACTTTGTTCAGGCTTGTCCCTTGCTACAAAAGGGATCGGGCCACTTGCTGCACCATTGCTACTACTTGTTACTTGTTACTTTTTGCTTGCTATGTTTCACCTCGCTACACAATCACTTGTTACCGCTACTTTCAGTGCTTGTAGTTATTACCTTGCTGAAATCCGTTTATCAGAGCCTTGTGCTCCTCGTTGGGTTCGACACTCTTACTTATCGAAAGGACTAAGATTGATCCCTATACTTGTGGGTCATCAAGACTCTTTTCTGGCGCCGTTTCCGGGGAGTGAAGCGCCTTTGGTAAGTGGAAATTGGTAAGGAAACATTTATAGACTGTGCTGAAATTTATTGTCACTTGCCACTATGGAAACTGTTCCTTTGAGGAGTTTGTTCGGGGTATCTTCACCACGAATGGAAGCACGAGGAGTTGTTCCTCAACCTGAGGTACCTACTGAAAATATCTTTTATGAAATTCCTTCGGGTATGCTTGAGAAACTGTTGGCTAATCCTTTCACAGGAGATGGATCTTCACATCCAGACTTGCATCTAATCTATGTAGATGAAGTTTGTGGTTTATTTAAGCTTGCAAGTTTGCCCGAGCATGAGGTAAAGAAGAAAGTCTTTCCTTTATCTTTGAAGGATAAGGCGTTGACATGGTATAGGCTATGTGATGATACTGGATCATGGGACTACAATCGGTTGAAATTGGAATTTCATCAAAAGTTTTATCCTATGCATTTAGTACATCGTGATCGGAACTTTATTTATAACTTTTGGCCTCGTGAGAGGGAAAGCATAGCTCAAGCTTGAGGGAGGCTTAAATAAATGCTATATTCATGCCCCAATCATGAGCTCTCGAGAGAAGTCATCACTCAAAACTTTTATGCTCGACTTTCTCATGAAGATCGTACCATGCTTGACACTTCTTGTACCGGTTCTTTTATGCCCCTGTAGCATTCCCAGAGTGTAGGTTTTGCATGCTACGACATGCTGGCACGCTCTAGTGTGCTTTGGCCCTATTTGCCTTGTTTGAGGTGTGGCTTATATGCCCCTTGGTTACTAGGAACAGAGAACAACAACGCTGGTCAAAGGGAGAGGTCTAAAGAGATGCTGTCAGCTTTGAACTAGAAATTAAATTGGTGATTTTGGCTTACTCACATCAAACTAAAGAGGGGGCACTCGTCATCAGTTGTGGAGTGGTGTTGGCAACCCGTGCTGGGAGTTTGGAGAGAAGGGTGTGGGTGCACAGAGTGCTAGGTGTTATTTTACCAATCTGGCTAAAGGTGTTTGATCTGGGTTTGGGGGTAGCTAGCCTTTACCAATGCTGCTAAAAATTAACAGGATGGGGTTTTAGGCAAAATAGGATGCTCTACCAAATTTGAGCTCCATTGGACGAGTTTGACAATGTAAACTTGAAAACACCACCAAATGGACAGTTCTGCCTTATTAAAGGAGAATGTGAGCAAATAAATCCCCAGAAATCGAATTCTTTGCACGGCCTCCTCATTTGGGGTATTGAGCACTCCTGCAAAATTTCGGGCCATTTGGACAAACTTTGCTATGTTGAGTTGCTTCAACTTGATTCTGGACAAGAAGTGTTTTAGGACTATTTAGTGAACCAAACCACGTTGGAATGAGGTGAAACTTGGCATGACCACCAAATATACCTTGGGAAGCATGCTGTAATTTTCTAGAAATTTATTGAGAATATTTCCTTTGGAAATATTTCAAAAGGTCAAAACAGACAGAATAGGTTTTCAAAGGTTTGCTCATATATTTTGAACATAAATAGGGGTTAAAAATCTTGTGTATGGAAAATATATGTCCTGTGAGTATCCCCAAATTTTCTCAGATTTTTGTAAGGCAGAAAAATAATTTTCCTATCACAAATATCATTTCTGACCTCTGAAAAGGACATGCAAATAAAATAGAAATATATTTTATAAAATAATCATTTTATGATTTTGGAGAGTTACAATAAAGCTAAAATCAGAATACAATCTTTGTGTGAAGGTACCCCCTTGGAATCAGGGACTTGTAGTACAAACCCCAAAGCAAGGTTTTGAATTAATCAAAGTAAGAAAAGGGATATTTTTGGAAGTATTATGTTATAAGAATATTGTTTTTAGATCCACACACTCAATAATACACATGAACAATGACAATCATGGCACTTGTGGCATTTGTTTAAAAAGTTTTTAATGAAGTTCAATTCGAAAAAACTATATTTGAAACCAAGTGAAAATAGGGTGTGACACTGGGTGGAGCATTGGTTAAACCGAAGGACATGACGGTGTACTCGTATTGGCCATAATGAGTGACAAAGGCCGTTTCTAGAATGTCCCCGTTCTTGATTTTGATTTGATGGTATCCCAACCTCACATCCAATTTGGAGAAGACTGAGGATCCACAGAGCAGATCATACGGATCTTTGATCCTAGGGAGTGGATACTTGTTCTTTATAGTAACCAGATTAACTGGTCGATAATCTACAACCATCCGATCCGTTCAATCCTTCTTCTTGACGACGAGGACATGACAAGCCCAAGGAGAAGAGCTAGGACGAATGAAACCTTTATTCAAGACCACATCTAGTTGTTTCTTAATTTCGGTTAGCTCTAAGGGTGCCAGCTTATAGGGTCTTCTGGCTATTGGAAAAGTCCCTCGAATAAGATCTATCACAAACTCTAGATCTCTATCAGGTGGAATGCCTGGTAGTTCCTCTAGAAAAAACATCCGAGAAGTCATGGACTACCAGAATATCTTCTAGCTCTGGAAGAGGGCTAGCATTGAGAAAATAGAGTTGGCATTTGGCATTAACTATCTCATCCGATGGATGTGTAACCCGAACATTCCTAGTATGAGTATCAATCTTGAATGAGTTAACATCCAGTCCATACCCAAGATAATATTGTCCTCTGCAGACTTAAGAGCTATCAAGGATGCTAGGAAGACTAGCCTGTCCACAAGAATTTCATTGTCATGGCTTACTCTAGAAGTCTGCCATTTACTACCAGGAGTCTGAACCACTAATGGAATGGGCATATCACAAAATTACATGTTATGCAACTGTGCATAACTTTAGGAAATGAAAGAATGAGATGACCCAGTATCAAAACGAACAGATGCTGGATGACGATTGAAAAGGAGCGTACCCAAAATGACGTCGAGGTCCTATGAAGCTTCTTCTCGAATAGTTCACACGTCCACGCGCAGGGTTTGGCTTCACATAGAATGCTTTGCTTGGCTTGCCACGGCCAACAGACTTTCCAGGTTGATTTGCAACACTATTCAGAGGACACTCGCATGAATAGTGACTTGGTTCTTCAAACTTATAGGAGACCACTTGATTGGTGCGTGGGGCAGCATTGGCAGCTGGACCACCGTAACTTTTGGATGGAGGGTTGGCCTGATTAGCATGAGGCGCCACATAGGATGGACTCGCGGTGTATCTTGGATGTAGAGAACTATTCGGGACCAACACCCAGCGCTTCTGAAATGTTGAGCCGGATGAGGAGTCAGAATCACGGGAGTGCTTCTTTGTTGCCTCATAAACAGTATGTCCAGTTTCGGCACTGATAGCCTTGTTTACCAGAGCTTGGAAGCTCATACATTTATGAAGGCGCAGATCACGATGAATCGCAGTGTATCTTGCTTGCTTTTTGGCGTCAGTCGACATAGTCGCATATCAAGCGAGATTTCCAAACTCTCGACTATATGCATCCACACTCAGCTTCCCTTGTGTAAAGGCGCAAAACTCCTCTCTTTTGTGATCCATTAGCCCTTCTAGAATGTGGAGCACTCAGCTTCCCAAGTGGCTGCTCGTCCTGCAGGGCAAATAGCTTCATAATTTTGCCACCACAAGTTGGCGGGGCCTTCCAGAAAGTAGGCAGCAAACGTCACCTTATCAACCTCAGCAACGTTGGCAGCATGTATCTTGCGTGTCATACTCGTAAGCCAATCATCAACGTCGAGGGGGTCGACGGAATGATCGAACTTAGATGGATTGAGCTTCATGAAATCATTGAGGGTCAGTGAGTCATTTCGTTGTTGGCGAGCCGCATTCTGCTCAATACGCTCCAACAGTCGATTGGTTTCTCTCTTGTTCCTTTCTGCGTCCAGCATAACCTCCGCCAAGGATGGCGGGTGAAGCAGGTTTTCCTAAGATGCTTGACTGCTTTTTCCCTACTCTTGGGCAGGAGCACAGTTGAGCCTGGTGAACACAGTCCTGACAAAAAAACTCACACCTTAGACAAGAACGACATCAACTCTAGCAAAAGAGTTAAGGAATGAACTAAACAATATGGAATGCGGAAATGAACATTGGAACATCATGGAAACAAGCAAACTGCCATATATACAACATGGTTCATACACACCATAACGTAGTTCAGTACAAACTCAAGCTGAAGAGAAAACTACTGAAAAGATGATACTACTCATCACTGGATTTTCAAGCTTCCTATACATTATTTATCTAAGCCTCCAGAACTCAAGTCACACCGCAGTCTTATTCCACAAGACACGTAGGACTGTGGAAAATACAACTGCTACAATACGGATGCACCGCTCATGAACTCAAGCATCCGCGTAGAACATCTCATATAGATTTCCCCCGTGACTTGGGAGCTGAACCTGAGGGTCAGGAAACACCCTAGACTGAGACCCCTGGGAATCATACGGACACGGATGTGGCCTCGGTCCCCTCGCTGGCGGCAACAGAGGTCCACGAAGAGGGGTGACACCTCCAATAGCATGCCAATCTACGTGAGCTAGCAAATGAGTCTGTACTAGGTTCAACATGTCCATGTCTCCATAGCCTGTCTGAATGACACGTGCCAGCTGTGTCAAACTTGTCCACAGACGGGCACGGGTAGCATAAAGATCCATGCGAAGAGCACGGGCATCTCGGTCTCTATTCTCTAACATCTGGTTGGTAACCTGCAACATCGGATCGTCCAAAGAAGAATCATAGTATACTCCGCTGAAATAACCTTCTTCTCCTGGCTGTGAGGCTAGAATATAGCAAAACTCTGTATTCTACAGCAGTGCATGATTAGCTCTCATGATGGTCAACATTGAATAGGCGTCATCCTGGACTTCCACGTTAATGGTAACTATTAATACATAAGACCAATAGATTGGCTACTTAGCTCCAGGGTAATCTGGATATACCCTAACAGTACACATATACTGGCTCTTGTTAAAGACCCGGTACTCCTCCTCCACTGTATACTCTGGGTACCAGCGGTAACCGACTAGACACATCACTCTGACCAACATGGCCATGTGACCCGATACATCAATGCACCTAGTCAAATGAGCCACCTGATGCGAAGGACGAGGAGGCACTTGAAATAGAGGATAATGCAAAGGCATTATAGCTCTAGAAAAAATCAAGCAGCATAATGGCTGAAAATGCTCAAAAACAATATTGACACATCCTGCAAAGATTGGATAGCATAACCATTCAACTTTCAAGTTCAAGGTTCCATGGTCAACAATTTACTCACAAGGAAACTTGAGAACTGAAGTTGACTCTCAAACCATTTTCCCTACAAGTCTACAGAGTAATAACACGTGATCCTGAGATAGATAAGAAGCCTAGTTCTTAATCCCCGTAGAAAACATGAGGGTGACTCAGAATAGATTGACTTGAGAAGAGAAGCAAAACATTCTTAGGTTCCCTTCCACGATCAATTTTCTTATATAACTAAAGCAGTTCTAGACTCGACTTCGACCAGTTTGGCTTGGTAATCCTATAGTCAGCCAGGCTCTGATAGTTGTATGGACCCCTATCCTAAGACATAGGAATCCATCTTGTAACACATCACATCATTTTGCGGTCTCACGCACGGTTAACCCCATGGCTGCCACCTTACCTTGGCCGGGACCGTTTGCGTCTTTTGACTCACGTATGCAAATGTGTCGCTAGCATTCCAATGTCAAAGAACCCGGGTTGACATAACTAGTTATAAACCCAAGTGGCACATCCGTACACAGGCACGCATACATAACCCAGTAAGGTAGGTGTTGGTCATCAGCGTGTGTAGATGTGTCGTAGAAAGCTACAAGGACTCCAATACACCGCGAAACATTTCCCTGAAGGGAGAGCCACAATAGCAAAGAAGGATACATGTTGGTCAACCAATGTGTCCGGAGGAGTAGCAAGCTACTAGGGCTCAGTGGAATCACAAAGGGGCATTTCTTTGTAGTTCCCTTCTGAAGGCATAAAGCTTTCTGCGTACAGACAGATGAAAGGTAAAAGGCATAAAGCCTAACTATCTATAGTTCCCTTCCGAAGGGGCCACGTAGTAGTTGGGACAGCAGCTACTCGTCATCGTCAACATCTAGGTAGAACCCGCCAAACAGTTTGTGGGTATCTTATACAACAGTTATTAAGCAAACATGAGTACGAAAGTACTCAACAACACTTTAAATCAAATATATCTACTCACGATCATGTATCAACAAGGGGGTTGTGGGGTTTCATGCAGCAAGCCACCTTTGACTCTTGGCTAACCTGTACTACAACTACAATTATTTTTGAACAAGTTTTGAGAAGTCGTACAAGAGTCCACTATCTCCATAACAATACACCACCATGGATCCTTTCTTGTCTCCCTACGAGAATGCCATCCATGGTACTGACACTTGTCTTGATACTTTTATGAGTAGTAGCCATTAAAGTTATCTATGAACAACATATGTTTCCAAGTAGTCCATATCTGAGGACGTGGCTATTCGAATAGATCATAACCTTGCAGGGGTGTACTTCTTCACACACGCTCTCGCCACTTATCGTCATGTGCACTTCACGCACCTCGGCAACCTTCAAGCGGAAGCCCATTGAGGGAGTCGGCCACGACCGTTAACCATACTAACACCTAGTCCAGGTTTATCGCCTTTTTGAGACTGAACCCGTATGGAAGTCCGACAGAAGTTTACACTATGGCCTCAAACAATGTGCGCAGGATTCCCAAGCCCACCATCAGGGTGCCACTTGGTACACCGTGCCACTGCCTACCGTGTCACATCCCACCTCTAAGGTCAGCACTATGCATGGCCCCCAGCATTACTACAAACACCAGAAACTACTTGCGACTCCTGGACTTAGTACTAGGCGATTAATATGTCGAGAGGGTCTATTGGTTTTGGGCCCAATGTATGGTAGCAGCTAGTCTTGGATCAGATACATGGAACTTAGTTCCTAAGAGCGGTTCCAATGAGACAACCCGCCATGTACTCCTACATAACCTCTCATTGGTACCTTTACCAAATCAGGTTTAGTACTTAACTCTGAACACCAGAACACATTCATTCACTCCACTTCATCATCCAGATGAAATAGACCTGACACAACTCTAAGCATAGCAAGCATTGCAGGGTAAAGCACATCATGGCTCAAGCATCTACCAAGTATGCTAGGCTGCATGGTTTAGCTATTTACTGTGACAATGACAAGTCATGCAGAGGAATGTGTTCAACTACTGAAGCAAAAGCATTTGAAATTATGTGTCCTAATGCAATAAATGAGAGCAGGAGCAAGAACATGGGATTTTGTCGGAATTCTTAAAAGGGGTGCTTGCCTTGTGGATCAATGGAGGGATACACTCCTTCAGTTGCATACTCCTTAGTATCCTATGGAGCGGAGCCTACCGGAAACAAATGGATAACAATCAATACACAACATGTGCAACAATATGATGCATGATCAAGGCATGAAAACAATATGTTGGATGAGCTAATGTATCTATTAATAAATTGGTTGAAGCTGGTTTGAACCAAAGATTAAAATACCACTTCAAATAAGGTATTCCTTGGATGCTCATGTATAACTTGTTCTATCATGCATGATAATAGCACCAATGGATTCCTTGGATTTTTATGATAAATTTTCATATACAAATTATTTCAATATGAGTTACAGATTATTTTCTATAAATTTTAGAAGTTTTTAACTATTTTTGGAATTTTATCTAAACCAGAAAAGGAATTATTGCATTAGCATTGCATCAGCTGGTTAATCTAGCCGTTGCAGGTCAAACCAGACCAGTGGGGTCCAATGGTCAGTGACCCAAGGCTGGCCACAGTCTATGGTAGGTGGGACCCTGCTGTCATTCACATAGGGTCAAACCCACGTTGACCCTGGCTTTGACCCCAGCCAGGGCCCGCTGTCAGTGGTTTTTAGCCATACTAATCACTAATAGTAACCCCTAACTAATGACCAGATCATCACCCGCCGAAGGGTCACCGGCGGCAACCAAAGTGGCGGCGGCGCGTTGCCGGAATCACGCTCTAGGCAGCTTCTGGACACACGAAGACCACCAGAATGATGCCCGCACTCGACTTCATCTAGCTATGCGGTCAGCTGGCAGCAGGGGCGCCAAAATCATCGTCGGCGTCGAGATTTGTGGCTTCTAGAGCTCGGGAGAGCTCGGGGTCGATGCCACACCAAGCGTGCGAGCTGCATCTAGGCACCTACGACATTGGTGTCCTCGGTTGGACTTCAGGATCACCGGAACCTCACACGTGATGAGCCCGCACGGTGGAAGTCTTTGACCTTCTCTGCAATAAGTGACTGCGGCTAGTAATCGACATAGGAGAGGAGGGGAATGGATCCAGCAGCTCACGGCGAGTCTGTAGTCGTCCAAACTGGGCTCGGGGACGATCTATAAGCGAAGAACGGCGATGGTGATCTCCGGCGGCTCAAGGAGGAAGATGACGGCGTCCTGGCGATGGAGAGCTCCTGGCATCGTGTGGCTTGCTGGGGAGGACGAGGCCGTCTAGATGGAGCTCCTGAGCTGCTCAGAGGCGAGAGGGAGGCACTAGGGTGACGTGGCTATGGCGGCGAGCTCTCGGTGACGGCAACCATGGTAGCAGGGGGAGAGGAGAGAGAGGAGGGGCTTATGGGGTGAGGAATGGGTCGCCACATCATTGGGGATGCTTATCATACTCGCTAGCACGATGTGCATGCAGCTAGGTTGTGCCAAGGGCAGGACAGGTGGCGGCCAGCTCCTCCTCTGCCAGTCGGCAGGAGGAAGAAGACGCCCGTGCCCGTGTGAGTTGGGCCGGCTATAGGGAGCGGTAGGTAAGGTTTTCACTCTTTTTCCTAATTTTCTTCTATTCTATTATTTTTAACATTTTTTATTTTATTTGGCCAGAATAGTTGGCCCAAAAATAGCTGAAACATTTTCTAAAACGTAGTTTGAATGTTTCCAAACTCCCGTAAAAGTTTCAGAAATTTTTGCAGCAAATAAATATTTATAGGGTAATTAGATTTATGTCCCTAGTTGTGTCCCACTCAGCTCTTTGACCCCTAATTTCCAAAAGTCACCGGTTTTGTCCATGTCACTCCACTCCTCTTACACTTTTGACCTTTGACCGTTTGACCATCAGTTTAAAAACTTCATAACTAGTTCATACTAAATCAGAAAAATGCAAATAAGATACCTAAATGTTCGAAAAAACATCATCTATATGTTAGTGTAGTTTGCATTCATGACAAAGGTGTTGTAAAGTGCCCATTCGAGTTTTAGCTCTTATAATACCACCATGAATAGTAAAATATAAAAAAATTCGAAAAAATCGAAAAAAAAATTGGTGGCAAAGAATGACAAATGTTTTAAGTGCTTGCCAAGTTTCATAAGGGAACGACATTCGTGGAAGTCGTGGCAAAAGAAAGAATCAGCACTCCAAAATAGATTTTTTGCCATGACTTTCACGAATGTCGTTCATTGATGAAACTTGGCGCGCACTTTAAACATTTGTCTTTCTTTGCCACCAAATATTTTTTAGAATATTTTTAATTTTTTTTATATTTTACTATTCATGATGGTATCGTAAGAGCTAAAACTTGGATGGACACTTTCCAACACCTTTGTCATGAATACAAATGACACTGACATATAGGTGATGTTTTTCTGAAAATTTTGGTATCTTATTTGCATTTTTATGATTTAGTATGAATTCGTTATGATGTTTTCAAACTGACGGTCAAACGGTCAAAGGGCAAAAACATAAGAAGAGCGAAGTGACTTGGACAGAATCGGTGACTTTTGGAAATTAGGGGTAACACAGCCGAGTGGGACACTACTAGGGGCATAAATATAATCATCCCATATTTATAACGCATTGTTTGTTATTTTCAGTAGCTTTGTTGGATTAATTTAAATGCCAAAAGGTGGTTGTAAAATATAATTCATCCCTGAAATATTGTTGCCAATATTTATCGGAAAGGATTAACATTTTTAAGGCCATTTTGGGTTCATTGAAAATCACACCTTTTTGAATTGGTTTAATTAGATGAGGTTCTAGGGCTTCCTTATTCCCCATTTCACATTTGAAAATTTAAACATGATGCACACTCTATCTGGGCACAAAGCAAAAGAAAACCAAGGATGTGACACGCACTAACCCGAAGGTGATCAATGTACAAATAATAAAGCACTACATCTGAGGTACACCAATTAATGTTGAAACAAATATTATCCAAACCATGACATCGGAGGAGCACATTAGGGAGACCTTCCAGAACACTCCAGAACCCTTAAAAGGAAGAGGTATGTGATACGGTAAGTAAACTTTCTCAGTAAAATCCACAAAATTATTTTTTGTCACTTTTGGAATTTTAGAAAATTTAGGAAACTAAGAAACACAAGGGAAGGCAACCCAGGTGTCTACTAGACACCAGGGCATGCCAGGCCTCCCTCGCACAGCCTCATGTCTAGTGGCCACTCGGGTACTTTCTCGACTCTGTTTTCTTGTGGATCACATATTCCCTTGTAAAAAATTCTCTATATATATTTCTCGATGTTTTGACCCCAGTACCACACAGAAATCATGTGTTCTTGTTTTGTGCTGTTTTTCTGTCCGATCTATCAAGCTGGGCATCATGTCTTCTCCCTCCTCCAACCACATAAAAGGAGATGCTTGGCTGATGAAGATGGAACTCAAGGAAGAGGAACCAGTGGGAGCTACCAAGGAGAACAAGGGCAAGGAAGCCTAGAGGGTTGAATCTCCGGAAAAAGGGCAGGCCATGCCACCAAAAGAAGAGGAGGAAGAAGATTACGTTCAACCCTACTACGAGCTTCTCACCCCTCTTAAAATTGAAACCTTCAGAGCCTTCGAAATGGTTCGTGTTCAGAACAAATATCTCACTTGTGGAAATATTTTGTTAAAGGATCAAGTCACCAATATCCGGAGCATTGTTCAACATCTGGAGAACCTCTTGAGGCTACACTGTGATGCTACCTCAACATCTACACTACCACTAACACCATCCTCATCACCAAAGAAGGAGACTTGAGTTCACGGGTATGGGCACTCCCCTTGGCTTGTGCCAAGCTTAGGGGAGGCACCCCGGTATCGTATCACCATCACCCTTCTTTTTGTTTAGCCATCCTAGTTTGGTCCTTAGTTATTCTGAATTATAGTAAAATAAAAGTTTAGTTCAAACTTTTTTCCTCTGAGTGCTAGTTTCGTGATTTATCTATATATCTATGTAATCGAGTGGGAGTTATATAATAAACTTTAGTTTGAGTTTTGCTTCTCTACTTTGTTGCTGCAATCAAAACAAAGAAAATAGTGAGAAAGATCATATGCTAATCTTATAGTAAGTAGTGACATCGCATAAGGAAAAGTATAAGTGGTAAGCTTGCCTGAACCTTCCTCTGTCATGTTCCTCGTCACTGGCGAACAACTGCTCCTCCCCATCCAACTACACCTCCCCCCGACTAGCGACTCGCCCCTGAGTCCATCCCCGCAACTCCTAGACCTTGCCATGCCCTCCTCTGCCACCGGTGAGCACCTCCTCCTCCCTGTCGTGAGGAAGGAGATGACAGGTGGGCTCCACCTGTCACCCTCTCCCCTATCTTCCACTCCTCTCTCTCACTCACTGGCCTGGCCCACCGGTCACGCTTAAAACAGTCGGGTGCCATGCGTGCCCGTTCGTCGTGGGCCGATTCCTCTCTGGGCCAACTCGGTTCTCCTGGTTCTGGCCTAGTGAAATAGTGGACTTTCTCTTTTTCTTTTTCTTGTTCAAAATATTCCAAAAATTCCCCAAGACAAAATACTTGTCCCAATTTAATTATTCTAATTCCTAAATTCTTATAAATACCCAAGCCATGTAATGGTGGCACTTGTGCAACTTTTGTAGAAATCTCTATGCACGTTTTGCATTTAAACACCTAGTTTGAATTATTTTAACCATTTTTTAAAATGATTTCTATTACTTTTAACACTTCAAACCCAAAACTTTTTATTTTTTACAAAGCTCAACTGTTGGGGGTGAAAACCCTCATTTCAACCCCTGGACATCAAGGTTTTACATTGCTCTCCATTGTCCTCTTATTCTAATGAAACACTAGGGCATCCTATGCCTTTTACCTATTATTTATCTCCCACTAGACCCCCTAGTCAAAAGTGGCCACGAACATGGCACAAGGGACATGCCAAGGCATGCAAAAATAGCGCTCTAGAGTGCACTATATTGCGCTTCCGCACTATAGCCGTTGCTCAATGGCCAATTCTGACCCCCTAGGGTCTCTCCCTCGTGTGCCCCGAGGTGCCCTCGGCGTCCGTGAGATGGCACGCAGTTGGCCCCCTCGTCTCCCCCCTCCTTCTATCCCCTCATGTGTGTGTCTAGCGCTGCCGGTTCGGCCATTCCGCATCACCACACGTGTGACCTCCCTACCTATTCTCTTGCTCCCTCCTATCGTGGACCAGTTCCACGAACATCGTGGACTCACCCCTGCTTACCCGTGTGCCCTCCAGCGTGTGTTATGTCCTTGCTGGTGCACAAGTGTGCGATGGACCATGGGCCGCCTATATAAGGCCTCCCCGAGCCCGTCTCTCCTATCTGGATCCCCATTCTTCCTCCCAATTGAACAACCCGAGCCCCTTCTACCCCTCGAAGCTCCCGAGGACGGAATCGAGCCCAGCGCCACCGTCTCTCCTCGCCGGAGTATGCACGGTAGGCTCTCCCTTTGCCCATGTTCTCCTCCGATCTGGTACCCCTGCATGGCACTCACTCCGTGCCCTCTCCATTTGGCATCGAGTGCAGGCCAGGGCGAGCAGTGCAACCTCGTCCGAAGCTTCCTTCGATGTGTTCCTCATCGTCGGCGAACAGCTTCTCCTCCCCGTCCAACTCCACCTCCCCCCTACCAGGGACTCGCCCCTGAGTCGATCCCCGCAATTCCTAGGCCTTGTCGTGCCCTCCTCCACCGATGGTGAGAACCTCCTCGTCTCTATCGCACGGAAGGAGATTATAGGTGGGGTCCACCTGTCATCCTCTCCCTTGTCTTCTGCCCCTCTCTCTCTCACTAGCATGCATGGCCTATCTGTCAGTTTTAAAACAGTCATGCGCCATGCATACCCTTTGCCCTAGTCCGGTTCCTCTCCGGGCCGATTTGGGTGCGCTGGTTCTGGCCCACTGCCATAGTAGACTTCCTATTTTTCTATTTTTGAAAATCTTCCAAAAATTCCCCAAGACAAAAAACTTGTCCAAATTATTGAAATTCCAAAATTCTTCTAAAAACCCAAGCTATTTAATGGTGGCACTTGTGCAATTTTTGTAGAAAGTTGTATACACTATTTTATTTAAAAGCCTATTTTGAATTATTTTATCCATCTACTAAAATGCTTTCTGTTACTTTTAAAACTTTAAACCCAATACCTTATAATTTTTACGTAGCTTATATTCACCCTAGTATTTTACAAAAATGGTTTGACATTTTTAGGATGACTTTATTTTCCCTGTTTTTGTTATGCTCTTATTATTTGCCGTTAAATTTGTGATGATAGATTGTGTTGTTGACGAAGGAGTTGGACCGGAAGACTTTGAAGACCTCAGAGACTTTGTTGAGCCAGGTAAACAGCCCCTTGACCATGACTTGAAACCCTTTTTGCCTGACATATTGCACCTACTTTGTTGCATTGAATCGCGATGACTATGGTGGCCACGTTTATAGGTTGCCTTCATTACTTCCCCGTTGATACTTGCATGACATGACTCTTCTTGTGCTTAGAGTTATGCGTGTGGGAAGTAGTGAGGATGGTATGTAGTGGCTACACAAATGGGATGGGATTATGCATGGTGTTGGAAACAATGGTGTTTTCAAAGACATTTTGAAAACCCAGTTGGGTGCCACTAACGAGTGGACTCTTTGTTAGTATCATCATGGGAAATGCATTGTTTGGGTACTTACCTCGGGTATGGAAAATTCTTGGAGTCGTGCATTGACGCAGAAGTTTTTCGAGTCTTGTGGGTAAAGCGTGCAACCTCTACAGAGTGTAAAACAATTCGATAGCCGTGTCCACGGTCAAGGAAAATTTTATGACAGCTCATGGGCTACGTCCATCGTTACAAAAACCGTGTGTGGTGTGATAAAGATGATATTTGAGCTATGTCGAATGACTTGGTGTGATGACTGAATAGGAGATGTTCCACCCCTATTTATATTGACATATGTAACTTGTTCATATAGATATCGGTTACCTCATGATGCATGCCTTCATAAGATGTTGATCATGTCTTTTCACTTTAAAATTAGCTTTCTGCAACTTACCTATTAGTGCTATATCATGCATTGTTATTTCCATTGTTCCAAAACATGGGTTGCTTGCGAGTACATTCAAAGTACTCATTGGCTTGCCATTGTTTCTTTAATGGGCCAGGAATGGAAGAACAGGAGTATGATGAAGAGTTCGTTGGAGACGAACATGTGAACTACGACACTTCCTAGTTAGAATGCATGTAGTGTTAAGCCATATGGCATGGGTTCACGCTTTCGTTCAAGATTTCCGCTGCTAGTTTGTGTTTGATATTTGGCCTTCATGGCCCTATCGATGTAACACCTGACCTTGATGGTCTTTATTTGTATCAGACGGTATGTCTGCAGTGATCATCGATCTGTGGGATCACTGTACAAGTGCATTCGGTGACCGCGAGTTATGAAGTGGGGTCCCCACACCATGTGCACATATATGATTTTCAACCCATTTTCTTGCACCGGACCTCATGATTTTAATTCAAATTTTAATTATGCACAATAAATTCCCATAGAACTCAATTAATGTATAAAAAAGGCCAAACAAACCATGTATAATTCTATATATTAGCATGACATTCTAGTTGGTCTATGTTGCCTCTAGAAATAGTTCAAGGTGAGAAAAGGCATCACATGTCGTCTCGCCCGCGTAAGATGACACGTCCCATACCAGAACCACAAAGCTTCACATGAGAAGCTCCGATTTGTAAGGGGCTTGTGCCAAAACTTGTCCCAAGTGGGACATTTTTTACCACACCATATATGATGAATGTCATGAAACCATGCCAATTTTCATAAATTTCTCATATATGTTTCATAGACGTTGCATATACGTTCAATGTCATGACACCATACTAAGTTTCATAGATGCTTAAAATTTATTCTCATTTCTTAAATGGGATCCATGTATAGTTATATGAATTTTCACCCCATTTGATGCATCAGACCTTGTGATTGTAGTTCACATTTCTATTATGCACATTAAATGACTATAAAATTCAACTAGTATATAAGAAAGGACAAATGAACCATATATAACTCCATATTTTATCATGACACTCTTCTTGGTCTATGTTGCCTCTAGAAATAGTTCAAGGCGGGAAGAGGCAGCAGATGTCATCTCGCCCACGTAAGGTGACACGTTCCATACTGGAACCACAAAGCTTCCCATGAGAAGCTCCGTTTTGAATGGGGCTTGTGCCAAAACTTGTCCCAAATTGGACACTTTTTTCATGACATCACATACGGGCCATGTCATGACAGCATGCCAAGTTTCATGAAATTTTGACAAGTTTTTGATTTACATGAATTTAAAACCCAAGTTTCTGAATGTTTGTGGCTGAGCCAAGACCCCGAGATGTTTGAAATTCATTCCCAGATCTTGCATGGGACCTAATGATGCAGCCTTGTACACTTATATGATTTTTTTCAACGCATTTTTATGCATCTAACCTTGTAATTATAGTTAAAATTTGAATTATGCACACTAAATGTATGTGAAACACAATTAACATATAAAAAGCGCAAAACAAACACTAGATAATTCCATGTTTTAGCACGACACTCGTATTGGTCTATGTTAGCTCATGGAAAAGTTCAAGCGGAGAAGAGGTAGGGGATTTTGTTTGTAAGGTGATGCCTTCGATATCAGAACCACAAACCTTCCCATGAGATGCTCTCGTTTGTAAGGCGCTTGTGCCAAATCTTGTCCCAAATTGGTGATTATTCACCATAGCACGTATGACCCATGTCATGATACCGTGCCACGTTTGATGGTATTTTTGACAAGTTTTTAATTTACATGAATTTAAAAATCAAGTTTCTCAATGTTTGTATGATTTTTTGATGAGTTTTTAATTTACATGAATTTAAAAACCGAGTTTCTCAATGTCATGATACGGTACACTTATATGATTTTTCAACCCATTTTGACGCACGAAACCTTGTGATTTTACTTCAAATTCTAATTTTGCACGTTAAATGCCTATAAAACTCAATTAATGTATAAAAAGGCCAAACGAACCATGCCTAACTCCATATTTTAGCACGCCACTCCTGTTGCTCTATGTTGCCACTAAAAGTAGTTCAAGGCGAGAAAAGGCAGCGGATGTCATCTCGCCCGAGTAAGGTGACACGTTCTATCGAAACCACAAAGCTTCCCAAGAGAAGCTCCGATTTGTAAGGGGCTTGTGCCAAAACTTGTCCCAAGTTGGACACTTTTTTACCACGGCACGTATCACCCACGTCATGACACCATGCCAAGTATCATGAATTTCTGATGAATTTTTCATTTACATGAATTTAAAATCCAAGTTTCTGAATGTTTTTGGCCAAACCAAGACAATGAGATATTTGAAATTCATTACCATTTCTTGCATGGGATATAAGAGATGCAACCATGTACACTTATATGATTTGTCAAGCCATTTGGATGCACTGGACCTTGTGATTATACATCAAATTTGAATTATTCACATTAAATACCTATAAAAGTCAATTAATGTATAATAAAGTCCAAATGAGCCATGTATAATTCCATATTTTACCAAGACACTACTAGTCTATGTTGCCTGAATAAATAGATCAAGGTGGGAAGAGGCACATGATGTCAACTCACCCACGTAAGGTGACGCATTCCATATCGGAACCACAAAGCTTCCCAAGAGAATCTCTATTTTGTAATGGGCTTGTGCCAAAACGTTTCTAAGAAGGACAATTTTTTACCAAGGCATATATGACACATGCCATGACACCATGCCAAGTTTTATAATTTCTGAAGAGTTTTTGATTTACAAGAATTTAAGACCCTAGTTTCTGAATGTTTGTGGCAGAACCAAGACCCAAAGATGTTTGAAACTTATTCCCGTCTCTTGCATGGGACCTAAAGATGCCGCCATATACACTTATACGATTTTCAACCCATTTTGATGCACCGAACCTTGTGATTGTAGTTCAAATTTTAATAATGCACATTAAATTCCTATAAAACTCAATTAATGTATCAGAAAGGCCAAACAAACCACGTATAATTCCATATTTCAGCACAACACTCTTGTTGGTCTATGTTGCCTCTAGAAATAGTTGAAGCCGGGAAGAGGCAGCGGATGTCATGTTGCCCGTGTATGGTGACGTGTTCCATATCACATCCACAAAGCTTACCATGAGAATCTCCGGTTTGTAAGGGGCTTGTTCGAAAACTTTTCCCAAATTTGCCTTTTTTACCATGGCACATACAGGTCATGTCATGACACCATGCCAAGTTTCATTAATTTCTAATGATTTTTTTATTTACATGAACTTGAAAGCAAAGTTTCTCGATGTTTGTGGCCGAGCCAAGACTACGAGATGTTTGAAATTCATTACCTCTTCTTGCATGGGACATAAAGTCGGAGCCCTTTAAACTTATACAATTTTTTTCAACCCAGTTGATGCACTGGACATTGTGATTCTAGTTCAAATTTGAAGTATGCAGATTAATGATTATACAAGTAAATTAATATATAAGAAAGGCCAAATGAACCATGTATAACTCCATATTTTAGCACGACACTCCTCTTGGTCTATGTTGCCTCTAGAAATAGTTCAAGGCGGGAAGAGGTAGCGGATGTCATCTCGCCCGCGTAAGGCGACACGTTCCATACTGGAACCACAATGCTTCCCATGAGAAGCTCCGGTTTGTATGGGGCTTGTGCCAAAACTTATCCCAAATTGGATAATTGTTTTACAACAACACATATGGGCCATGTCATTACACCATGCCAAGTTTCATGAATTTGTGATGAGTTTTTAATTTACATGAATTTAAAACCAAAGTTTCTGAATGTTTGTGGCCGATCAAAGACCCCGAGATGTTTGAAATTCATTACCAGATCTTGCATGGGACCTAATGATGGAGCCATGTATACTTATATGATTTTTTAACCCATTTTGATGCACCGAACATTGTGATTGTAGTTAAAATTTGATATATTCACATTAAATGACTATGAAACACACTTGAGTATAAAAAGAGCCAAACCACCACTCGATAATTCCAGGTTTTAGCACCACACTCCTATTGGTCTATGTTATCTCCTGGAATAGTTCATGCCTAGAAGAGGCAGGGTATGTTGTTTGTCGCACATAAGGTGATGCGTTCCATATCAGAACCACAAAGCTTCCCAGGAGAAGTTGTCATTTGTAAGGGGCTTGTTCCAAAGCTTGTCCCAAATTGTTCCTTTTTACCATGGCATGTATGACCCAAGTCATAATACTGTCCCATGTTTCATGAATTTTTGACAGGTTTTAATTTACATGAATTTCAAACCCGAGTTTCTCAATGTTTGGGTGGCCGAGCCAAGACACTGAGATGCTTGAAATGCATTACAATTTCTTGCATGGGACCTAAAGAGACAACCATGTATACATATAGTCCCTCCGTTCCTAAATATAAGTCTTTTAAAGATATCACTAGAGGATTACATACGAAGAAAATCGAGTGAATATACACTTTAGAGTATGTTTGTATACATCCGTATATAGTCGTCTAGTGGAACCTCTAAAATTACATATATTTAGGAATAGATGGAGTATGATTATTCAACCCATTTTGATGCATCGGACCTGGTGATTTTACTTTAAATTTTAACTGTGCACATTAAATGCCTATAAAACTCAATTAACGTATAAACAATTCCAAACGAACCACGTATAATTCCATACTTTAGCAAGACGCTCATGTTGCTCTATGTTGCCTCCAAAAGAAGTTCAAGGCGAGAAAAGGCAGTGGATGTCGTCTCGCCCAAGTAAGGTTACACGTTCTATCGGAACCACAAAGCTTCCCACGAGAAGATCCGATTTGTACGGGGCTTGTGCCAAAACTTGTCCCAAGTTGGCCACTTTTTTTTACCACGACACGTATGACCCACGTCATGACACCATGCCAAGTATCATGAGTTTCTGACGTGTTTTTTATTTACATCAGTTTGAAATCCAGGTTTCTGAATGTTTGTGGCCAAACCAAGACATCGAGATATTTGAAATTCATTACCATTTCTTGCATGGGATAGAAATATGCACCGATGCACACTTATATGATTTGTCAAGTCATTTTGAGGCACTCGACCTTATGATTGTACATCAAATTTGAATTATGTATATTAAATGCCTATAAAACTCAATTTATGTATAAGATACTCCAAACAAGCCATGCATAATTCCACATTTTAGCAACACACTCCTATTGATCTATGTTGCCTCAAGAAATAGTTCAAGGCGGGAAGAGGCGGAAGATGTCATCTCGCCCACGGAAGGTGCGTGAACCATTTCAGAACCAAAAAACTTCCCATGAGAAGCTCCGTTTTGTAAGGGGCATGAGACAAAACTTTTCCCAAGAAGGACAATTTTTAACCAAAGCATATATGACCCATGCCATGACACAGTGCCAAGATTTACGAATTTCTGTCGAGTTCTCGATTTACAAGAATTTAAAACCCTAATTTTTGAATGTTTGTCGCGGAACCAACACCCAGATATGTTTGAAATTTATTCCCATTTCTTGCACGGGACCTAAACATGCTTCCATGTATACTTATATGATTTTCAAACCATTTTGATGGATCGAACTTTTGATTGTAGTTCAAAATTGAATTATGCACATTAAATGCCTATAAATCTCAATTAGTGTATAAGGAAGGCCAAAGAAACCACGTATAATTCCATGTTTTAGCACAACACTCTTGTTGGTCTATGTTGCCTCTAGAAATATTTGAAGGTAGGAAGAGGCAGCAGATGGCATGTCGCCCGTGTATGGTTACTCGTTCCATACCAGAACCACAAAGCTTACCATTAGAAGCTCCGGTTTGAAGGGGCTTGTCCCAAAACTTGTCCCAAACTAGTCATTTTTTACCATGGCACATATAGGTCATGTCATGACACCATGCCAAGTTTCATGAATTTTTAACGATTTTTTGATTTATATGTTTATGAAAACTAAGTTTCTCGATGTTTTTGGCCAAGCCAACACCTCGAGATGTTTGACATTCATTCCCATTTCTTGCATGGGACATAAAGTTGCAGTCGTGTACACTTATATGACTTTTCAACCAATTCTATGTAATGGATATTGTGATTGTAGTTCAAATTTGAATTATGCACATTAAATGACTATAGAAGCAATTAATGTATAAGAAAGGCCAAACCAACCATGTATAGCTCCATATTTTAGCATGACACTCCTGTTGGTCTATGTTGCCTCTAGAAATAGTTCAAGGCGGGAAGAGGTAGCGGATGTCATCTCACCCACGTAAGTGGACACTTTCCATACTGGAACCACAAAGCTTCCCATGAGAAGCTCCGGTTTGTAAGGGGCTTGTGCCAAAACGTGTCCCACGTTGGACAATTTTTTACGGCAACACATATGGGCCATGTCTTGACACAATGCCAGGTTTTATGAATTTCTAACAAGTCTTTGATTTACATGAATTTAAAACCCATGTTTTGAATGTTTCTGGCTGAGCCAAGACCCCGAGATGTTTGACATTCATTTTGAGATCTTCCATGGGACCTAATATGCCGCCATATACATATATATGAATTTTTAACCCATTTTGATGCACCGAACCTTGTGATTGTAGTTAAAATTTGAATTATACACATTAAGTGACTACGAAACACCATTAACATATAAAAAGAGCCTAACCAACACTGGATAATTCCATGTTTTAGCACGACACTCCTATTAGTCTATGTTAGCTCTTGGAAAAGTTCAAGCCGAGAAGAGGCAGGGGATGTCATTTGTCCCACATAAGGTGATGCATTCCATATCGGAACCACAAAGCTTCTGTCACGCCCAAGATGCTACCCTATCCTCAATTTGGCACGAGGGCCTCGTCAGGGATAGAAGCGCATCTCGTCGTGCCGCAAGAATGGATATCGTTACAAGTACATGTACTGAAAAGAAGAGATATCTATAGAGTCGGCTTACACTCGCCACAAGCTACATCAGAGTCACATCAGTACATTACATAATCATCAAGAGTAAGAGCAAGGTCTGACTACGGACGGAAAACAAACGACAAAAGAAGAACGACATCCATCCTTGCTATCCCAGGCTACCGGCCTGGAACCCATCCTAGATCGATGAAGAAGAACAAGAAGAAGCAACTCCAAATGAACAATCAATGCGCTCGCGTGAAGTGACCTTTACCTGTACCTGCAACTGGTGTTGTAGTAATCTGTGAGCCACAGGGGACTCAGCAATCTCATTTCCAAAGGTATCAAGACTAGCAAAGCTTAATGGGTGAGGTATGGTTAAGTGGTGAGGTTGCAGCAGCGGCTACGCATATATATGGTGGCTAACTTACGAGTAAAATAGATAAGAGGGGGAAAATCTACGCATAACGTACGTGAACTACTGATGACCAAATAAATGATCCTGAACACCTACCTACGTCAGGCATAACCCCACCGTGTCCTCGATCGGAGAAGGAACTCACAAAAGAGACAGTCACGGTTACGCACACAGTTGGCATATTTTAATTAAGTTAACTTCAAGTTATCTAGAACCAGTGTTAAACAAAGTTTCCACGTTGCCACATAACCGCGGGCATGGCTTTCCGAAAAGATTTGACCCTGCAGGGGTGCTCCAACTAGTCCATCACAAATAACCACAAGCCGCATAGAAATCCTCAATCACGAAGCTCGCAATATCGTCGGATTCCCTAGTGGAAAACCTCAACTCTGAGATTACCCAAAGCATCACCGGAATCCCGATGCACAAGATATCTCGTCAAAGGTAAAACTAATCCAGCAAGGCCGCCCGACGTGTCGACGATCCCGATAGGAGTCAGGTACCTCGTTCTCAGGACACGACGGATGAGCGATGGTTACCACGCCAAACGCTGAGTTGCCCCGGGTAGCGTTAATAAGCTGCTCTGTTTTGGACCAACACTCATGAGGAGCACTGGCCCGGGGGTTGATTAAATTATCCTCGGGGCCCGGGAAGTCCCTATGCAATTTTATTAGGTGATTAGGCAAATGTAGTACCAATGTTGGGCCTTGCCAGACCAACTTTAATCTAAAACGAATTATCAAGGGGGTCCCCATAACAACCCCGATCGTGTTAGGAGCGCTCGTTTATGGAACATAACACCAGTAGCCGGAAACTAAGGGGGCAAAGGTGGAACAAAACACCAGGCTAGAAAGGCCGAGCCTTCCACCTTTTACCAAGTATATAGGTCCATTAAATTAAATAACATTAATATGGTGATATAACAAGGAACCCAGGTTGTCACCTGGAAGCAATGCACCTGCAACTAGCAACGCTATCAACCGGATTAAGCAAGCAGTATCATAGCCAATCAGTGGTTTGCTAGGTTGAACAGGTTGAAGGTTTCATGGCATTGTTGAGAGGCTGATATTTAACATGTGGTAGGCAACGAGACATAATGATAGAAACGGTAACTAGCATGGCAATGATAGTAATTGTATCAGGGGAAATGATCATCTTGCCTGAGATCCCGCTGAGAAGAAGAATGACTCCGTGAAGTAGACGAACCGACGTAGTCGAACGGGTCCTCACTTTCCGACACGCTTGCGGAACTCTAACGAGAAGAAGGAAACCAGAAACAAGAATCAACACAAGATATTCACCACACGATGCACAACACAAATGATGCATGAGCAGCTGAACGCATGCAAGATACGGCATGACAATTCACGCAATCAAACACTACACATTAAGTGAAGTTCAATAGGCAAAGAGTTGCATATTGACGATACTCCACGTCTATTTATTTAGTTCTATCCCGATTAGATACATGGCAATATTAAATGTGGTTAAACATGGCAAGAGGTGAAGCGTAATTAATCTACCTATCTAGGCATTTTAAATGAGGTCGGAAATGACATATAGCACCTCCGAAACGACCTCACATGTTAATTTACAATTCTGTCCAGATCTGAATTAACACCTTTAATTAGTTGTTAAACAGCAAAACAAATAGGTTCACGTGATTCTACGCGTCAAGGCAAGCAATCTACACGTAGAGAACATCTCCAACGGAGCTACGGATCAAAAGATACAAGCACCGCAAGATATGATGGCATGAATGCAATATGTGTGCAACGGCGGTCACAAGCACTTCTACACATACAAACAGCAAGAGAAAATGAAACTACACGAGATTCTAAGCAACTTTCGTGTAGGACACGATCAAATCGGAGCTACGGTTCAAAAACTACGAGCAAAACAAGAACTCACTACAATCTGCCAAAATCAGCCACGTAGCATTTTCTACGCCCCACAACTACGGCTACACAACTCCGATATGCCCAAGCAAGGCATGGAACGGAAGAGGTCAAGAAGCACTACTACAAACAACTAACAACAACTAGCATGGCAGCAAGGATCACTAGAGAAAGAAGACACAAAATGGCATCTCACACACTATTTCAGACTTTGTGAAAATTACACCTCATGAAGGTGCAGTTTTCGATCTGTAGCAATATTGACAGAAGCAAAATCTATCGCTACAGGACTCCAAATGGCATGAAAATTTACAGCATGCTATAGAAACACAAGGGGTACAACTAACTCCATTGGACCAACCTCAAAAGAGCTACAGATCACAAGATGCAAGCAAGACAAGACAGCAACAAAATAATAACAGACTCCAGACTTAGAAATATTTCAGCACGTCCAAAACAGCACTATTTCTAGCAACTTGAGGGCAATCAAAACACACCTAAACATGCATTTCTATTGCAACCAAACATACCAGGGGCTAAACAAAACATCCAAGATCAACTCTCTAGTTGACAACTCCGTCAAACGACGCACGGAATAAATCCTACGAATTAAACAAAAGGGCATCACGGCAAAATATCTCGCGAACTAACTTCCTCCAAAGCTAAAACTAATTGCACAGAAAAATCCATGGGATTTTTCTACCCCAGAAACATATAAAATATGTGGGGTTGCAACACAACATAAAGCCACACTAAAATGCGAGATAATAACCTATACATGGGAAAATAAACTACCGGCAATTCCTACGCGCAAAAATATGAGTGACCGCTCTAACATACACGGAAAAATAGTTCCTAAAACATAGGCATTTCTAATACGGCATTCGAGCAATCCGGACTTGCACGAAAATTAACTACGGGGCGTATCCTATTGAAACAACACGTTACTCTAGGCAAACAGTGGGTCAAACCTCATCAAACATTTATGCAAGTTGCAAAAATGGATGCTACGCGAAATTCAGCACCAAATCCATATATAGATCACCTCGATCCGACTTACGGAATAAAATCTACGGGCAATCTAAAATCGTCTATAATCTGGAATTTATATTATTCCGAAAAAAAACCCTAAAAAAATATATACTACCGAGCCTAACTGTGGTCGTAAAATAGCAAGCATGCATCTAAGTGTAGAATACAGAGTCTGGGGGGGGCTGGTCACCTTATTGGCCTGGCCCATGTCGCGGGGAGGAGGTCGAGGCCTCGAGAGGGGAATGGGCCTCGGGACGTTGGTGCTGGGCCGCTGGGGAGGGAACCGGCCCAAGCGAGGCGCTCGGGAGCGAGCGCTGGGTGGTCGCGGGAGCAGGGCGACGCTCCCTGTCGCTCCCGACCAGGGGCTGCTGGGGGCGGCTCTTGCCGGCGACGGGCAGCTACGGGAGCGGCCGTGGGACTTGGGGACCGACCGGATCTGGAGGGGGGGAGCGGCCGGTGCTCCGGCGAGCGCTCGAGGCGGCGGCCGGCGAGGAGCTGCGGGGAACGGCGCGAGGCGGCCGGGGCTGGGCGCCGGCGGCTGCTGGCGGTGCTGCAGGTCTCCGGCGGCTGCTGGTGCCATGGTCCGCGGCTGCTGGCCGGAGTTAGGGGCGAACTCCGGCGGGCTCCGGCCAGTGGGAGGCTCCGGCGAGGGCACGGGGAGGCTGACATGGGAGGAGCTCGGGAGGAGGAGAGTCACGGGCATGGGAAGATTTGGTCCGTCGGATCTTGGATCTGACGGTCCAGATCGCCCAGATCGGATCTGGAGGAGGAGGAGATAGTGGTGGGAGGAGAAAATGGCTCGGTTAGGGTTTCGGGAATTGCACGCTTTCCAAGGCAGGGTTAGGGGAGACCTAAAATGGAAGGGGAGGTGTGTTTAAATAGGAAAGGGGGGCTAGGTTAACCGGAATCGCGTTTCGGATCCAACCGCGGGGTCGGATTCGGACGATTCCGAACGCGGGTATGGGTGCGCGGTCGTGTAGAGGGGATATCCGGAGACGAGAGGGAGAACGGGCGGCGCGGCACAAATTTTTAGAACACCGACAAACGTCCGACGGTAGACCGAATACGGTGCCGCTAGGGACGACCGTTCTGGTACCAGACGAACTCCGATCGCGACGAATTTCGACAGGCGGCCTAGCTATAACTAATCGCGACTGCATGCCAAGTTTCACCCCGATCAGAGAAAGTTTTACGCACACTTTTTAAAAGAGGGTTACGACGGTGCCGCGAGTGCGTCTGTGTGTGGTCGGACTCAGGACGAACAACGACGTTGACCGGCAACTAACAACGGGTGCAAGTTTTGAAAACGGGCGGCAACGGGGACGCCGATGCAATGCAGATGATGTGAATGATGCGATGATGATGCGACAAATGAAAATACCCACACGACGAAAACAGAAAGAGAGGGGAATCTTCTGGAACGTCGGCATCGGGCTGTCACAGCTTCCCATGCGAAGGTCTGGTTTGTAAGGGGCTTGTGCCAAAGCTTGTCCCAAATTGGCCATTTTTGACCATGGCAGTGCCATGTCATGACACCATGCGAAGTTATATGATTTTTTGACATGTTGTTAATTTACATGAATTTAAAACCAGAGTTTCTCAATGTTTGTGTGTCCGAGCCAAGACACCGAGATGCCTGATATGCATTCCAATTTCTCATATGGGACCTAAAGATGCAACCATGTACACATATACGATTTTTAACCCATTTTGATGCACCAGACCTCGTGGTTTTAGTTCAAATTTTAATTATGCAGATTAAACTCCTATAAAACTCAATTAGTGTATAAAAAGGCCAATCAAAACATGTATAAGTCCATATTTTAGCACGACACTCTTGTTGCTCTATGTTGCCTCTAGAAATAGTTCAAGGCGAGAAAAGGCATCAGATGTCGTCTCGCGTGCATAAGGTTGTGTGTTCCATAACGGAACTAGAAAGCTTCCCATGAGAAGCTCCGGTTTATCAGGAGCTTGTGCAAAACTTGTCCCAAGTTGGACAATTTTTTTACGACAGCACATATGGGCCATGTCATGACAGCATGCCAAGTTTAATGCATTTGTGACGAGTTTTTGATTTACATGAATTTAAAACCCAAGTTTCCGAATGTTTGGGGCCGATCCAAGATCCCGAGTTGTTTGAAATTCATTCTCAGATCTTGCATGGGACCTATTGATGAAACTATGTACACTTATGTAATGCTCAAGATGCAATCCTATCCTTATTTCGGCTCGAGGGCTTGGATAGGGATAGAAGCGCATTTCGTTGTTTTGCAAGAATGGATATCGTTACAAGTACATGTACAAAAGAGATGAGTATATGGACACTCGCCACAAGCTACATCAAGGTTACAACAATACAATAACATATTCAATCACTATGTAGAAGAGCAGGGTCCGACTACGGACGAAAACTATCGATAAAAGAAGCACGTCCATCCTTGCTATCCCAGGTTGCCATCCTGAAATCCATCCTAGATCGATGGAGAAGAAGAAGAAGAAGAAGAAACTCCAAATAGCACAATCATCGCGCTCACGTCAAAGTAATGCTTTACGTGCACCTGTGACTGTTGTTGTAGTAATATGTGAGCCACACGGACTTAGCAATCTCATTTCCAAAGGTATCAAGACTAGCGAAGCTTAACGGGTGAGGTATGGTTAATTGGTGAGGCTGCGACAAGTGACTAAGCATTTATTTGAGGTGGCTATCTTACGAGTACACGAAATAAGAGGGGGTATGATCTACGCATAACTGCCATGACTAATGATGATCAAATAAATGATCCTGAACACCTACTTACATATAGCATAACCCCATCGTGTCTTCTTTCGGATACAAAACTGACGAGAAGAGACAATCATGGTTACACACACAGTTGGCAAATTTTAATTAAGTTTACCTCAAGCTTTCTAGAACCGGATGTTAAACAATGTTTCCAAGTTTGCCACATGGCCGCGAGCACGGCTTTCCGAAAGATTTAACCCTGCACGGGTGCTCCAACTAGTCGACCACAAACTACCATACGCTGCGCCGGAATGACCTCAACCACAGAAAACCCATGATTTCCTCGGGTTCCTACTGGAATACCTCAACCTCGAGATAGCCCAAAGTATCCTCGAAATCCCATGCACAAGACGTTCGAAAAGAGTAAAAAAAAGTCCAGCAAGGCCACCCAGTGAGCCAGATCCGCGTGCTCTCTATCCACGAGCATCATCCGTCTATGCAAAGTGGATGATAGCCTGAACATGCGTCGAGTTGCCCCGAGGTAGCACCGCCGACTACTAGGTGGGTGGACCAACACTCATGAGGAGCACTGACCCCGGGGGTTGATTAATTATCCACGACGTGATCATAGCCTATGCATATTTTAGTTGTTATTAAGCAAATAGTACCATGTTGGGCCTTGTGAGACGAGTTTTATCCCAGAACAAAAATCTAAGCGGTCCCCATAACAACCCCCAACTTGTTAGGAGCGCTTAATTATGAAACATAACACCGGTAGCCGAAACTAAGGCGACAAAGGTGGAACAAAACACCAAGATAGAAGGGCAAGCCTTCCACCTTCTACCAAGTATATATGTGCATTAAATTAAATAGTAATAATATGGTGATACAACAAGGAACCCATGTTTTCACATGGAAGCAACTGCTCCTGCAACTAGCAATGCTATTAGAAGGTTGAGCAAGCGGTAACATAGCCAAACAAATCAGTGAAGAAGAACGAATCAGTGAAGAAGACGAGCCAACGTAGTCGAACGAATCCTCACATTCCGACACGCTTGCGGAACGCTGTCGAGAAGAAGCAATTAGGAAACAAGAATCAAAACACGATATTCACCATAACATATGCATGACACGATGCACAAACATATATGACGAATGTACGGTTTAATTATGCAAGGTATGGCACATCACAACAATCGAATACTACACATTAAAAGAAGCTCAATATGCAACGAGTTGCATATTGATGAAACTCCACATTTGAATTATTTAGTTCACTCCCGTTTAGGTACACGACAATATTAAATGTTGTTAAGCATGGCAAGAGGTGAAGTATAAATAAAATACCTATCTAGGCATTTTAATTGAGGTCGGAAACATCATATAGCATTTCCGAAATGACCCCATATGTTAATTTCGAAATTGGTCCAGATCTGAACTAACATATTTTAATAGTTGTTAAACAGGGAAATAAACTGGAGCATGTGATTTACATATATAAATTAGTTGAAACGGAGCTACCTTCTAAAAGATATGATCATCATGAGATGACACGGTACGAATGCAACATGTATCCAAATGACAGCCACAAGCATGATAAATCATAGATGCACAAGACATTATGAAACTACATGGAATTCTAGTAAGTTTAAATGAGGGTGGAACAACAAACAACAATTCCGGAAAGTCCTCATATGTAATTTTGAATTTGCTACAGATCTTCTTAAAACACAATTTTAGAGTGGTTAGATAGCAAAATAAATGCCACCATGTTATTCTATGCATCTTTCTAGCCAAGTTACATACGTGAATCATTTTAATGAGAGCTACGATTAATTAGTTATGAATTAAACTGTTATTAGCATGACATCTATGCAAAATCAATTAAACAACAAGTTTAAACATTTTAAATAGGTTTGATAGTTGGAAAATATTAATCTACGCGAAATTCTGGACATTTCACATATACGTGACATTTAATTTTGATGCGTGGATATTTAAGTTATTAGCAAATGAAATTGATGGCATTTTATTACTATGCATGTCCTGAATATAAACTAAAATTGCAGCACATAAAAGAAAAAACAATACGGGACGGATTGCACAAACCTGCAGAGGCCGAGGAGGATCTGGCCCAATTGCGGCCTAGGTAGCAGGCCGCAACCACAGTAAAAATGCATGCAAAAAATATGGGGATTCCTGGGACTCGAACCCAGGATCTCAGCAAGATGGAATCGGCTATGCTGGCGAACTCAGCTAGCGTTAAATTCGTGGTTAATACCAGTGCCAACGCTAAATAACCTAAATGAACGGATCTAGGAAAAATTATGCTTCAGTTACGGGGCTCACATGGGGGGATATAGAGGGCTCCGGCGTTGGGACTGCAGCGTGGCGACGGGAGACCACACGGTTGGGGTCGAAGAGGGGCACGAGGGCTGGATCCGGGGCGGCCGTCCCGTTCCCAACGGCAGCAAGGTCCGATGGCGACCTCCGGGCAGACGAGGTGGCCGGCGTGCATGGCCCGGCTATAGAAGCTGGGCCCATGGAGCTCGGCGAGGCGCAGAGGAGAGGGGTCGTGGTTGCCAGTCGGGAGGTGCAGCATTGGCCGCCATGCGAGGCTCGGGAACGAGCTCAGGTTCCCGGGGCTTGAAGACAAGATTGGCTCCAACCATGGCAGCAGTGGAGAGCTTCACGGGGACTCACGGGTGCTCCTATTGACAGACATAAAGGGAGGAAAAGGCATGAGAGAGGGAGGACTAGAAGGAAGGGAAGGAAGAAGGGGGCAGCAAGGCACGACCCGGTCCGGCGGCGGCGATCGCCGGCGTAGCCACCAGATGCGGCGCTGCAAGCAGCGGGGCGAAGAGCTCGGGCGAGCGCTTGCATCTGCGGGGAGCTGGACACGTCTAGCGATCTTGTAGCCGGGGACGAGGTGACTCGCTGTTAGGCATTGGCGGACAAGGGGCTCCACGGGATTGGGCTGGAGGGAAAAAAGAGGAGGAGACTAGGTGGGTGGATCGGGAGGGATCCCGGGGTGGAAGAAGTGGAGTGCGGCGGTGCGAGGGAGGACGGGACAAGGTCCATGGAATATAGCGTTGCCCATCTACTATATAAACTCCCGAAATATGTGACAATAACTCCAATTACGATCAAATATGGCAGGAAGCCTAACTAACTTAAATTAAGACCGCACACGAAGTTTCAACCCAATCCGAGAAAGTTCTATACACACTTTTATAAACAAATATTTTAATGGTGTCGCCCACACATGCGTGTGTGGCTGGCCTTGAAATGGTCAACAACGGAAGTGGTGATGAACGACAACTAATAACGGATACAATTTTGAGAACTCATGTCGACAGAATGTCGATGCTATGCACATGATGCAAATGATGCGATGATGAATGCGACCACTGAATAAATCACACCGCGACAATGGAATAAAAGGGGAATCTTCTGGAGCGTCGGTTCCGGACTGTTATAACTCTCCTACACTAACAAGAGATCTTGACCCGAGATGTCAGAATAAAAGGGGAAGAGGATGAGAAAGAGCAATAGGAAAAACTTAGTCTCTTCTTTGAAAAACGAGTGAAACCAATGAAACTTAGAGGTTGCAAAGAGACGAAGAATGACGCGGGAATCAAGACATAATTCACAAAAAATTTCGGCAACACTTCGGTAGGAAAGAGGTCAAAATTTGATAAGATGGAAATATCTTAAAAAGATTCACAACAAGCCAACTAAATTGATAAGCAAGGAAAGAACAAGATCTTGACAAACAAAAAATATGGGATGAAGACAGCAACACCACAAGGCCTCTAAAACAAAAACAATAGAACTAGATCTTTGAAAAGAAAAGAACAGAGAATAAAATGACAATTCCTACCACAATTGAATTGAAGAGCATCCTGATAAGAAGAATTGAATGGAGTTGTTGAAAAATCAACAACGAGAAGACCAAGCCTGTAGTGGAATTACGAAAACCATCTCTAAATTATAAGGTGAGAACCAGCCACTAACGAAAACAAAGATTGCTTAAGAACAACAAGATATGCAGAACTTCTTTCACCAATAGGATACATTGATAACTTGGACCAACGATAATCACCATAATAGCAATAATCCTTAGGAAATGCTTTAGGTGAAATTTAGTAGAAGATAGCTCAATGGAAGAATATATGGGTTGAAGATATCTCATGATCCAAGAATTTGGTGGGTTTAATTATCTCATTCTTGAAATAAAGTCTCTTTGAGACTCCCATGAGTCAAGAATGCTATAACACCACCTCAAAGGAAGAAAGGAGGAAGAATTGCACTTTGAATTGCAAGAGAAAGAGCACTTGAGGTTCTCCAACAAGAATCTTGGAGAACTCATTAAGAATAATGAAATCTTGAATAACCACTGTGAAGATCCTCTTGGAGAACACCGGAATAAAACAATAGAAAAGAATTGAAGGTTGAAACCAATAAGATTATGACCTTGCAAAGATTTAGAAGGGACTTCGCGAAGTGATACTTGATAAAACTTGGAACTCCGAAAAAGAAAAGATGAAGCACTCAGGATAAAGAATTTGATAACATGAACAACTCTGGAACAAAGAATTGGAATCGACTAAAAAAACAAGAATAAGAATTATGTTATGCTTCTCCTTCACCAAGTTAAATTGATGACACGCAACGGATTTAGCATGCCTCTTATTCTTCTTGTAAAAATTGAGGAGATATAGTTAGAGCACAAACTTGAACAAGTCTTGAAAGAGACACCGGTAAGAATTCGGAATGAAAGAGGTTAACACAAATGAACTCAGCCACATGGGGAGAAAAAGAGCATGATTCAATTAGAGAATGATTGAACAGGCCACCGGTATGAATCCACAAATGAATGAGGATACTAAGAGTGAATGGAGACACAAGGGAGCAAACATATCATGATCCACCGGAGAGAAAACTTGAACAAGGCACCGGAATAATTGAGATAATAATGAAGGAACAACAGTTGAGAAGAACTTGAGATTGAAAGCTGAAAGATGAGAACGAGGAAATCTTCTGAAATGATGGCCTTCGGAGGATCGAGAAATCAAAACAACTCTACAATGCACCTGATAGATATGGATGGATTTACTCGTGAATGAAAACAATTTAAAAGAATAGTAACAAACTGAAACAACTAATCTTCAAAAGAATGGATCAAGATTTAAGAAAAAACACTCCTTCGGTCTTCCAAGCTCAGGATGATGGAACGAAGCACCGCCACGAATTACTGAGACACTTCGGAATGACGAATAAGGACAAGATTGAGCCAACGAATAAGATGACCCGAAACGATCTTGGAGATGGAATATGACTGACGAAATCCATACTTACGTCACACTTGAAAATATTTAGCGATCTCCGGAAAAGATTAGAAGAACTAGGTTAGATCCTGGGAGAACCTATGGGTTATGGGCCCACTAGAAGAGAACACTGTTGAATGGATTGCAAAGAAAGATAGATATTGCACTCATATAACTGAAGAACTTGATGAGGTGAGAACCTCGAAATAATTGAAAGGATTTTGAATAAAAACAAGAAACTTCTGAGATATCTTCTTCACTCTAGGTAGAATAGAGAGATGAATAAATAAGAGTGGCTTGGATAAGAATTCCCAACACAGGAATCATTGAATGAATGAAAATGATATGATGAACACCGAAAGCTTGAATTGAATCCACTAGAGACGAAAAACAAGAATCAAGAATGAGGAACTTAGAACCTGATCATCTTCATGGTGAATCACCGGATACGATACAGAAGAGAAGATAGCGGAAGCATAACTGAAAAAAGGCATTTGGATGATAATTGAATCATTGAAGAAAAATGAAGGGGGGAAGGGGAAAAACAAAGACAACTTGGGACAGATGAGATGAACTCCAGAAAGAAATAAGAGGATTGATCTTGTAGATATTGAAAATGATTGAATTGACTTGATGAGAAGCACACCAGTTGGAAAACAATTGACATGACGACTCCGGTTTGAAAATAATTGATAAGAAAATTTGATTGAGCCAAAGGATTAGCACTCCCATAGAAATATGAGAACATCACTTGGGAAGATATGAAGTCACCACTTGACATTGAATCAACTCGAATTACAATACTCCAACAAAAGAAAGGATCAGGCTTACTAAACAAGCCAGAAACAATTACATAACAGAAATTTTGCTCGATATTTTCTTTGTAAGGTTTGCACGGGCGCGATCATACATTGGATTGTCATATTGAAATGACGGTCCAATATCATTCCTAGGCATAGCGAACTACAAGGCTTTACGAAGCCTATCTGATGAAACATATCAAGTCTGTCCTCTATAAAAAAACGACCGCGAACAAATGAATCGAGTAGATGTCGAACCCCAACCTCACATCATGCATCTGTTGGAAGATAATCCTCGATAACTACCTTAATTCCCACCTAAGAACTCTAGAAATTTTATGGTTATGCAATCGGGTCCACGGATACAAATAGTAAAATCCATCATTCAACTCCTATGAATAACACTACCCGTCTAGTGTATCACATCCGTCAACACATAACCAAAGATCTCGGAAACTCATCTACTTCAGACCCTCATAATCACAACGATACCAAGTATGGTAGTACATCTGGACGCTCTCCACTAATACTGGGATGTCAGACTCCTCTTGCCACTACTAGTATTGAAGCAATTTCGAACAACCTCCATCCTGAGACACTAAGGAAACTAAATGATGGGAAGAGTGATAAGAATCCTGTGGAGCTCAACTCCTCGATAACAGGAAGCACCAAGAACAATATCTCGATCACAATGACATCGTACAGGTTCCAAAATACCCGCATGATCCTAAAAAGTTTGAGTGAGAAACGGAGTAGAATCAAAATTTCTGAGTCGTAAGCCTCACTGGAGCATAGAAGTTGAGTAAAAATAGTCCTACTCTTTGATATATAACTAGACTCAAAGTAATTTTTTGCTAGACTCAACTCGGCCAAGTTTGATCAATCAAGGGGGATTCTAGGTCCGTACTGCTCTGATACCAACTTATAACACCCAAGACGCGATACTATCCTTATTTTGGCTCGAGGGCCTCGATAGGGATAGAAGCACATCTCATTGTTTTCCAAGAATGGATATCGTTACAAGTACATGTACAAAAGAGATGAGTATATGGAATTGGCTTACACTCGCCACAAGCTACATCAAGGTCACATCAATACAATAACATATTGAATCACCATGTAGACGAGCACGGTCCGACTACGGACGAAAAGAAATGATAAAAGAACGACGTCCATCCTTACTATCCTAGGTTTCTAGCCTGGAACCTAGCCTAGATCGATGATGAAGAAGAACAACAAGTGATGGGGTTATAGTCCTAGGGTAGGGTCATAGGCCTGCCCTGTAGGTCCTACCCAAGGACTACCCCTCACAAAGGACAAGGCCCTTAGTCAGCTCCGACTGAATTAAGGAGTCCCCATCATCCAGTCGGTAACAGGTCCTCGGTCATCCAGTCTGAGACTAGCATTCCGAGGATATCAAGCTAACCGACTGGATACCACTCGGTACATCGTAACCCCCATGGAGGGAAACGGTCGTACGTTTCCAGGTGCATTTATTAGCATTTAGGGCGTACGTTACCTGTAACGTACGCATTCAATCGCCACTACTCCACCCCTGTACCAGAACCGTTGTGGAGGGCAACACACTCTATATAAGCCACCCTCCCCCGCTGGTAGAGGGGTTAGCAACTCATTTGTATTCCATATTCCACTCGATAACAAGCTCCCAGAGCACTGAGACGTAGGGCTATTACCTCCACCGTGGAGGGGCCTGAACTCATACAACCTCGCCGTAGCTGGGACTCTGCCCATCCTTTTCGTACCCTACACATCTACTGTCAGGCTTATACCCACGACATTTGGCGCCCACCTTGGGGCAGGCGTCTAAGCGACTTCCGGCGAGTTTGTGACTACTTCCTTTCGTCATGTCGTCTGGTGGAGATTCGAGCATGGATCACCAGATCTTCTTCGGCGCTCTCTCCTTCATCGTCGACGATTCGGCGTGACTTCGGGATGCACCCCTCGACATTGAGGCGCTTCCCCGTCGTGGGGCTACGCACTTCCGTGCTGGCGCCTGCAGCATTCTTCTTCTCCAACAGTCGGCTCCGGTGTCGCCCTGCACTGCCGTCACGTGCCGCAGCAAGCGGTCTCGCCGTCCGCGGCTCCAGCGTTGGGTGCAACATGCCCAGGCGCGCTAGAACGCATCTTCGCAAGTGGCGGTTCTAGAGTCTGTTGTGGTTGCCCCGCAGTCCCAGCACTCGGGCTCGGTTCCGACTGAGTTTCCTTCCGAGTATGCGGGTCGAGGGCCTGCAGCAGAAGTACACATGGCCAACTCCCATGGAGATCCCCGTCAAGCTGGCCGGAACAAGCACGAGTTTGGCGAAACATCCGGCGTGCGTCGTCCGCCTCGTCGTTCTGCCAGTTGACACACTCGATGGAGCAACGTGGAGTTGTTCCGCACACCCCTCCTCAACTTGGCTGCAGTTGCCAAGATAGCCGATTCCCTCCAGCCGACTAATTCAGAGGCTGGTAGGGGAATCGAGCAGATCCGAGCCCTGTTGCACACGGCGCAGCAGCAGAATTCGGCAGTCTCCGAGTCGCATAACAGGATCCACAATAGTTCCGTTCATGCGAATACGCATCGGTCGGTTCACAGCCCAGGTTCCCATCAGCGGCATAGGGGAGGCAGTCATTCCATAAATCACGAAGGTCGCCGTCGTTCACGCACTCCTTCGCGGGGTGGGCCCTATGGGCCTCGACATCATGATGATCGGCGTTCAGTCGGTGACACTTACGACCCAAGGCCCGACACAAGAGGTCATATCGCCCAGCGGAGGGTCGAGAGGGGCCGGGCCCACCGCGATGGTCGCGATATTGACCGTCCGAGTGGAAGCAGGGCCATCGTTTCTGGTCCCGAGTGTTTCAGTTGAGCCATCCGTTCGGCTGACATCCCTCCCAACTTCCGATTGGCGACGGGAATTAGCAAGTTTACAGGAGAGTCCAAGCGAGAAACGTGGCTGGATGACTACCGAGAGGCAGTCCAGATCGGAGGAGGGGACGACCATGTCGCCATGAAGCACCTCCCTCTGATGCTCGACGGCTCGGCTCGAGCGTGGTTGAACCAGTTGGCCCCCTCAAGCATCTACAGCTGGGCAGATCTGGCCCGGGTGTTCATCAGGACCTTCGAAGGGACATGAAAGCGCCCTGCTGGCCTCGTGGAGCTCCACCACTGCGTCCAGAAGGAGAATGAGCCCCTGCGCGACTTCATCCAGCCTTGGAGAACTCTCTACCACATGGTGGAGAACGTCACCGAGCATCAAGTAGTCTGCGCCTTCAAGGCAGGCGTGCGGTACAGGGATCTGTACCTTAAGTTTGGCCGAACAGGTGACATCTCCATGAGCAAGATGATGGAGATAGCGACAGACTATGCAAATGGCGAAGAAGAGGACCGCATCCGAAGCGGCAAGCACAAAATAGTCGTTGAAGGAGATGGGGGCAACACTCGGAAGCAGAAGCAGAAAGCTCCGACTCCTCCGCAAGCGGAAGCTGCAGCCGTAACGAATGCCAAGTTCAAGGGCAAAGGGAAGGCTCAGTTCACCCCCAAGAAGAAGCAGTTCAATAACCCCATCCTGGACCAGCCATGTCCGGTTCATACGAAGATGGACGAAGAGGGCAACCCCATATATGCGAAGCATACCACTCGACAGTGTCGCCTCCTGATCCAGGGGTTCAACGAAGGGCAACCGAGTGAGAAGGACCATGAACAGGAAGAGGAGGATAAGGAGGATCCGTTCCCCCAAGTCCATGCAACCCTGATGATTTTTGCTGCTGTCGAGAGCAAGAGTCGACTCAAGCTGGTGAACAGAGAGGTGAACATGGCCACCCCTGCCAGCCCCAAGTTCCTCAAATGGTCTCAGACTGCGATCACCTTTGACCAGTCGGATCATCCAACACATGTACCCATCCTGGGGAGACAGGCTTTGGTCGTCGACCCGGTGGTCGAAGGAGTCCGACTGCGCAAAGTCCTCATGGATGGCGGCAGCGGCTTGAACATCATGTACGCCGACACACTCAAGGGGATGGGCATCCCGATGTCCAAACTCAGCGAGAGCACCATGCAGTTCCGTGGAGTCGTCCCTGGACGGAAGGCTAAGTCACTCAGCCAGATCGCGTTGGACGTCGTTTACGGCTTCGACAAGAACTTCCGCAAGGAAAAGCTGACACTCGAAATGGTCGACTTCCAAAGCGCTTATCACGCAATTCTGGGCCGCCCAGCGTATGCACGTTTCAGGGCCCGTCCATGTTACGTATACCTGAAGCTGAAGATGCCAGGTCCGAAGGGTGTGATCACCATCACAGGCAATCGGCAGCGGGCCGAATTGTGTCTCCAGCAGGGATCAAGAATTGCCGACCAGCAGATGGCCGTCCTCGAGCTTGACGAGTACAAGAAAAAAGTCGACCCCGCCGACCTGATGCACTCGAAGAAGCCCGCTTCAGAGTCTGCATTTCAGTCGGCAGGAGAAACGAAGAAAGTCAGCATCCACCCGACGGACGCCACCGCTGCCCCGACGAACATCTCCACCACCCTCGATCCTATATAGGAAGCCGAGCTCACCCAATTCCTCCGTGAGAACTGGGACATCTTCGCATGGAAGCCCTCTGACATGCCAGGTGTACCCAGGGAGTTGGCTGAGCACCGACTGCACGTGGATTCCACTGCTCGGCCTGTCCGAGAACGCATGCGCCGGTCCGCCGCGCACAAGAGGAAGGCAATCGGGGAAGAGGTGGCCAAGCTATTGGCGGCCAACTTCATTCGCGAGGTTCACCACTCTGAGTGGCTCGCCAATGTTGTCATGGTGCCCAAGAAGGACAAGTCGCTCCGAATGTGCATCGACTTCAAGCATCTCAATAAGGTCTGCCCGAAAGACCATTTTCCGCTCCCCCGCATAGATCAAATTGTCGATTCGACTGCGGGTTGCGAGCGTCTGTCATTTCTTGATACCTACTCGGGTTATCATCAGATCCATCTGTATGGTCCCGATGAGTTAAAAACAGCCTTGATCACCCCATTCGGGTGCTTCTGCTACATCACTATGCCATTCGGTTCGAAGAATGGAGGAGCTACCTTTATGCGCATGATCCAAAAATGTCTCCTCGACCAGATCGGTCGGAATGTGGAGGCGTATATGGATGATATCGTAGTCAAGTCACGCAAAGGTTCCGACCTGCTGGCTGACTTGGCAGAAACATTTGCCAACCTTCGTAGGTACGATATCAAGCTGAACCCCGCCAAATGTTCATTCGGCGTTCCCAGCGGAAAGTTACTCGGTTTCTTCGTTTCCGAATGAGGGATCGATGTCAACCCCGAAAAGATCGGGACCATCGTCCGAATGGTGAGGCCGGACAGAATACACGACGTTCAACGGCTCACAGGTTCATCAGTCGACTCGGCGATAAAGCACTTCCTCTGTACCGACTCATGAAGAAATCAGTTACCTTCGAGTGGACAGACGAAGCCCAAGTCGCATTCGACGACCTCAAAGTCCTACTTTCCACCCAGCCGGTTCTTACTGCTCCGCTCAGTAAAGAGCACCTTCTTCTGTATATCGCGGCTACAAATCAAGTCGTTAGTACTGTTCTTATAGTCGAACGAGAAGAAGAAGGCAAAGCATACAAAGTTCAGCGGCCAGTGTACTACGTCTCCGAGGTCCTGACTCCTTCCAAGCAGAGGTATCCCCACTATCAAAAACTTATCTACGGGATTTACATGACTGCGAAGAAGGTGGCCCATTATTTCCAAGACCACTCGGTGTCTGTCATTTCTGATGCTCCATTGTCGGAAATTCTCCACAATCGAGACGCGTCAGGCCGAGTGCCGAAGTGGGCGATGGAGATGCTGTACTGTGATATCAAGTTCGAGGCCAAGAAAGCTATTAAGTCTCAAGCTCTGGCTGACTTCATAGCAGAATGGGCAGAACAACGACAACCGATCCACATCTACTCGGCCCATTGGACAATGTTCTTCGATGGGTCCAAGATGTTGAATGGCTCCGGCGCTGGCGTTGTGATCATATCGCCAAAGGGTGACAAGCTCAAGTACGTGCTACAGATACACTTCGATTCCTCCAACAACGAGGCAGAGTATGAAGCTCTCCTCTACGGGTTGCGTATGGCCATCTCACTCGGCGTCCGTCGCCTGATGGTCTACGGCGATTCGGATTTGGTGGTCAATCAAGTGATGAAAGAGTGGGACGTCAGGAACCCCACCATGACTACATACTGCAATGCAGTGAGGAAGCTTGAGAAGAAGTTTGAAGGTCTAGAACTTCACCATGTTCTGAGACTGAAGAACCAAGCAGAGGATGAGTTGGCAAAACTCGGATCCACTCGGAGACCAGTCCCGAGTGACGTCTGCCTCGAGCACCTTCACCTCCCTTCAGTCAAAGATGATCCATTTACAGAAGAACCAGTACAACCAAAGAGTTCAACAGATCCGACTGAAGTCGATGTACCTGCTGTGGTTGATCTGGTCATGGAGATTCTTACTGTCATCCCCGATTGGACTGTGCCGATCATTGCATATATCCTGAGACAGGAACTACCAGAAGATGAAGTCCAGGCCAGGCAGATAGTCCGCAGGTCGAAGTCATTCACTGTCATTGATGGCCAATTGTACAAGGAGAGCGTTTCAGGCGTTCTCCAACGATGCATTTCCGCAGAGGAGGGGCAACTGATCCTAGAAGATATTCACTCGGGGACCTGCGGTCATCACGCCTCTTCAAGAGAAATCGTCGCCAAGGCATTCAGGGCTGGTTTTTTCTGGCTGCAGGCAAACAAGATGGCTAAAGATATGGTCGACCGATGTGAGGGCTGTCAGTTCTACTCCAACAAGTCCCACAAGCCGACATCTGCGTTGAAGACAATCCCTCTTGTGTGGCCGTTTGCAGTTTGGGGATTAGATACAGTCGGACCATTCAAGACAGGTCAAGGGGGATACACACATCTGTTGGTGGCAGTCGACAAGTTCACGAAATGGATCGAAGCCAAGCCCATCGAGAAACTCGACACTTCAACAGCCGTGAAGTTTATCAGGGACATCATCTCCAGATTCGGCGTACCTCACAGCATAATCATGGACAACGGGACAAACTTTGACTCGGAGAGATTTAAGGGTTTCTGTGCAAGCCAAGGTATCCGAGTGGATTTTGCTTCCGTAGCACATCCCCAATCCAATGGACAAGCAGAGCGAGCGAATGGGCTTATTCTTCAAGGTTTGAAGCCCCGAATCCTGCGAGAGGTGGGACACGCCGCTGGCGCATGGGTCACCGAGTTACCTTCAGTACTTTGGGGTCTTCGCACAACCCCGAACAGATCTACAGGGCGATCACCGTTCTTCCTCGTCTACGGAGCAGAAGCAGTCCTTCCGAGTGACTTACTTCACAATGCTCCACGAGTCGAACTCTTCTCCGAAGCTGAAGCAGAACAAGCAAGGCAAGACGGAGTGGACCTTCTAGAGGAGGAGTTCGAGATGGCACTGACTCGCGCGACACGTCAGGAGTCGTACGTTCCAAGCAGGCGACCTGGTGCTCCGAGTGGATCAGCAAAGACCTCACAACTTGACTCCTGCCTGGGAAGGACCCTTCATCATCTCAAAGGTGCTGAACAATGGAGCATACAGACTACAATGTCAACAGGGAGACAAACGAGCCGCGAGCATGGAACGGAGATCTCCTGAAGCGCTTCTACACGTGACCGTCGACTGAAGCAATGTAAAGAACAAGTATCGGTGAAATAATATAAAGCAGACTGAGTTTTTGCAGGTTCAAAGTTCTTCTGCGGTCGCAGACTCCGGTCTCAAAAGAAAATCACCTGAGTGTGCACTAAACATCGCACTCGGGGACTTAGCTGTGATCAAGAATCACCTAAGTAATACATTACTCCGAGTGTGCACTAAACGTCACACTTGGGGACTTAGCTGCGATCCAGAATCGCCTAAGTTCTAACTTCCTCCGAGTGTGCACTAAACGTCGCACTCGGGGACTTAGCTGTGATCAAGAATCACCTAAGTAATACATTACTCCGAGTGTGCACTAAACGTCACACTTGGGGACTTAGCTGCGATCCAGAATCGCCTAAGTTCTAACTTCCTCCGAGTGTGCACTAAACGTCGCACTCGGGGACTTAGCTGTGATCAAGAATCACCTAAGTAATACATTTCTCCGAGTGTGCACTAAACGTCACACTCGGGGGGCTTAGCTGCGGTCCAGAATCGCCTAAGTATTAACTTTCTCCGAGTGTGCACTTAACGTCGCACTCGGAGGCTTAGATGCGATCCAGAATCGCCTAAGTATTAACTTTCTCCGAGTGTGCACTTAACGTCGCACTCGGAGGCTTAGATGCGATCCAGAATCGGCTAAGTATTAACTTTCTCCGAGTGTGCGCTTACCGTCATACTCGGGGACTTAGCCGCGATCACGAATTGCCTAAGTATTAACTTTCTTCGGGTGTGCACTTAACACCACACTCGGGGACTTAGATGCGATGCAGAATCGCCTAAGCACCCACATGCCTTCAACTGTATCCTACAGGTACACTCGGGTAATCAAATGACAACTTCATGAGTTGAAGACACTCATTGAGACTCATGCAGATGTCAAGACAACTGACATGTTCCGAATGCTTGCCTTTGGCTTCACCAAGAAATGCCAAACAAAAACTCGAGTCAAAATTGCAACAGAAGAGCAAAAGATTCGATTCAGAGTTCAACCAAAGATAGTGCCTCGGTGTGGATCAAGCTTACCCACACCGAAACGAGAATGTAACGGCCAACAGCAGTGGCCAAAGTTTCTTACACAGCGACACTCGGCATACCGAGGATAATGTTTTTTACGTGTCGTTTGGATTGCCGCCAGGACTGGAGGGCTCTACGAACGTGTCCAGGTCAACACCGTCGGCGATGCGGGTGGTACTTTCAAGGAAGGTTCCCATGAAGTCTTCAAATCGAAGTTTCTTTGTGTTGGCCACCTTCAATGTCTTCAGCTTTTCCCCGCGCACCTCCTTGCAATGGACTCGGACCAGGGACAGAGCAACATCTGCACCACAACGAGCTGCAGATTTCTTCCACGACTGCACTCGGTTCGGAATCTCCTCCAGTCGAGCCATCAGGTTCTCCATCTCCTGCCGCGACTCATCTTCTGGCCAAAGCTCCTTGTCGATTCGGCTGACGACTTCTCTCAGTCGACCGATGAAAGGACCAACTCTGCCCACGCGGATGTGCGCACGGAGCAGTACCGATTGGCGTCCTCGCCGAGTGGAACGTTCTCGAGAATCGACCGCTCCACATCAGCTGCTTCAGCTTCAGCGTCAAAGCAAAAATCTAAGACAACAGGACAAGCAAACAATAAGCGCCGAGTGTGACGCGCATAACACAACCACTCGGAAAAAGCAGGACTTACCAGCCAGACGCGTCATCATCTGCCGAGCCCAGTCGCTGACGTATTTCTCCTGTGCTCTGCACCGTTTGTTCAGCACGTCCATTTGTCCCATCAGAGCAGTCCTTTGTTTCCCCATCATTTCAACTTCCTCAGTCAACACCTTGTTCGCTTCACGATCCTGCTCCAATGACTTCTCTCGGCCCACCAGAGCATCCTTCATGCCAGCCATTGCAAGCAGCGCCGCATCAAGCTCACCAGCTAACTGATTCTTCTCCGCCCTGAGAGTCTCATAGGCTGTTCCCATTTCACAAGTTTTCTGCCAGCCAGCACCAAGAGACAATCAGATAATTCAGCAATAAAAGTCTAAGTTCTTCAAACCCCTGCCGACGCAAGCAGTCGACAGCGGTCTCGGGGACTACACCCAGTGGGTTCACTAAGAGTGACCCCACTGGCATGCAACTCAAGCAGGCCCGCCCTATTGAGATGCATGTTACCACCTACGCCTACGAGGCCAATACTACCCGACCTAAGTCCAAATTACTCAAATTACTCTCGGGGAGCCGGTCAAAAAAAAAATTTTACTCTCGGGGACTCTTACAGTAAATGCACTCCGAGTGCCACAACTGCTCGCAGTCGGTCATTTTATTTACAGACTTGACCAAAGCAAAGACAATATGTATAAAGACAACTGCCGGTGCAAGCACTCGACAGACGTCTCGGGGACTACACCCACTGGGTTCACTCAGAGTGAAGCCATTGCAAACAACAGATGCTATCCAAAAACACCCAGTGGGTTACAAGAGAAAAGTAAATACTTACTAGCCCACTTACTCGGATATCATCCCGCAGCTCCAAGCTCCGCTGGTACAACGATGCGACGGAGTCGTAGGCCTTCTTGGCTTCTCCAGCCATTAGCTCCGCCTGCACCATGGCTCCTTTGGCCGCTCCCACCTGCTCCTCCGGGAGACGCTGGATGTTGAACTCGACATTCGACGAGCTTGGCATCGTCAGAAGCTCCTGAGGCATCCCAAGGTCCGCTCCAGTCGGCTCTTCAACCACCAGCGCCGGTTCAGTCGGTGGCAGCGCCTCAGTCGGCAGCACGTCGGCGGCGAGAGCAGCAACTGGCAGGACGGCCTCAAGGATAGGCTCTGCGGCTGGCTCAGGCCCCTCCTGGTCACCCTCGCCCACATAAATCGCCCCTGCCAGACCGAATCTCGCGAAACCTCAGAAAAAGAGAAGGACAAGACCGAAGATAGAATTCGAGACGTGATAGGATAAAACACTCGAAGTCACTACAACGCACCTGGCTGGGACGAGACGACGTTGTCCGTGTCCATGGGGTCATCCTCCTGGCACGCCGGAGAGGTGGCAGAAGTAGAGACTCTGTCGAGTGAAATCCATTCGACCAATGAACAGGAATTCACTCGGATATCAGAAGAAATTAGAAGATCGATACACTTACGTGGAGGTGACGGGGACAACAACCCTCATCCGCGGCAGAGCCTTCCGAGGTTTGGACCCACTCGGTTTGGCCGCCTTGGAAGACTGACCTGCAGGCTCAGCGGCAGCATCCCTGACCCTCTTGGTGCTCCGAGCATTCGGGACCACCCGGGCAGTGGGCGGAGCACTCGAAGATGCTGGAGGGACCGAGGGAACGGCAGGCTCGTGTCGGCGCTTGGTCCGATGCTCTGATTGCAGAGGCGGCGAGTCCTGCTCTTCGTCTTCCTCCTCTTCCCCGCTAGGCTCTTCCTCCGACTCCCCGCTGTCGGAGACATACTCAGCGCTCTCCACGCTGCCTTCTTGGCTGCCTTCCTCCTCCTCGGCCGGGTTCCCGTTCGAGACGGGAGAAAACCAGTTGGTCCACTCCTGCATAAAATTCAGTCGGCGACATCAGACGTCACACAGAGATTCAAGCAAACGATAAGATTAAGACAATTAGGAGCACTCGACAAGTACCACTCACCTGATTCGGAGGAGGATTATCCGCGCAGAAAGGCTTCACTCGCCGAGATCCTTTGGGATTCTCGCAGGGGCCTGTGATCTGGAGCACCCACGAGGTCACCTTCTCCTCAGTCACGCCCACAACGTTGGTCCGAGTGGAATCCTCGGGCCCCGTATAATGCGACATGGCGTGGTCGCGAGCCTGCAGAGGTTGGATACGCCGACCGAGGAAGACCTCCAGCAAGTCTATGCCAGTGACCCCCCTCCTGACAACATCTACGAGTGCTTCGACCAGAGGCTGGATGTCGTTCTTCTCCGCCCTCGTGAGCGCGAGCTGCTTAGGTGGGGCGGGCCGATCTAAGCTAAAGGGAGGCAGCCCTGTCGAAGCATTCGGACAGGCGATATCCTGGCAGTAGAACCACGTCGACTGCCAGTTCCTGACCGACTCACTTAGCTGGAGGGTAGGATAACTGCTCCGACTCTTTTTCTAGAAACCTAAGCCCCCGCAGAGCTGGAGAAGATGTGTTTTATCATCCGACTGGCTGAGTCGTTTGATGGTTTGGGATCTAGCAGAAAATATGTGCTTGAACAACCCCCAATGGGGAGGACAGCCAATGAAACACTCACACAGAACTATAAAAGCAGAGAGATGAGCAATGGCGTTCGGGGGAAAGTGGTGAAGTTGTGCCCCGAAGTGATTCATGATGCCCTTGAAGAAAGGATGCGGGGGCAAGGAGAAACCTCGATAGACGTGGCAGAGCAGCAAGACGCACTCCCCCTCCCGGGGCGCCGGCTCGACCTCGTTCTCCGTCGGCAACCTCCAAGACTTGTGCACGATCATCCCGAGCTCAACCAGCTGCAGCAGATCCCCCTCCATCACTGTGGAGGGGAGGAAGTCGCCTTGCATCCACCCCGCCGGCAGCGGCCGCTGCCGCCGCTGAGCAGGAGCCTCCGCCTTCCCCTTCTTCTTCCTCGCCTCCATCTTGCTGGTCTGACCCTTGGTTATGGCGGAAACTGCGAACCCGCGGGAGGAAGGAGGAGGGAGGAGTGTAGAGGCGCTGCAGGTGGCGACAGAGACGGAGCAGGCGAAGGCAAGAGATTCGGCGAGCGTAACAAAGAACCCTCGCCGCCGAGATTTAAGTAGGGTTCCGACTGGGTCGCTGGTAGGTGGGCCCGAAACCTTATCCCCCGACCCACCGCGGCGATATTAGTGGAGAGGTTGAAGATGCGAGAATCGAGGCGTCAGGCGCTACTCGAGCGCGATGGCGTCATCCCCACTGAGCGCGCGGAACCCGAAATTTGAGATCCCGGAAAATCCGCCGCTGTCACTTGACCGGTCGCGTCAAAAGATGCCGCAGAAGCACTCGGCTTCCGACAGTCGATTTCGCGAGTACTTCCACTTGGATCGTTGGTCAGAAAAGATAAAATGGATTGAGGCAAGCAACGCCCAAGCCAAGCCCGCTCCAGTCGGATGCAAACTTCAAACACCGCTTCGTCGTTCCAACCCCAATCCATTTGGGGACTAATGATGGGGTTATAGTCCTAGGGTAGGGTCATAGGTCTGCCGTGTAGGTCCAACCCAAGGACTACCCCTCACAAAGGACAAGGCCCTTAGTCAGCTCCGACTGAATTAAGGAGTCCCCATCATCCAGTCGGTAACAGTTCCTCGGTCATCCAGTCGGAGACTAGCATTCGGAGGATATCAAGCTAACCGACTGGATACCACTCGGTACATCGTAACCCCCCTGGAGGGAAATGGTCGTACGTTTCCAGCTGCATTTATTAGCATTTAGGGCGTACGTTACCTGTAACGTACGCATTCACTCGCCACTACTCCACCCCTGTACCAGAACCATTGTGGAGGGCAGCGCACTCTATATAAGCCACCCTCCCCCGCTGGTAGAGGGGTTAGCAACTCATTTGTATTCCATATTCCACTCGACAACAAGCTCCCAGAGCACTGAGACATAGTGCTATTACCTCCACCGTAGAGGGGCCTGAACTCATACAACCTCGCCGTAGCTGGGACTCTGCCCATCCTTTTCGTACCCTACACATCTACTGCCAGGCTTATACCCACGACAACAAGTAACTCCAAATAGCACAATCATCGCTCCCACGTCAAAGTAATGCTTTACCTGCACCTGCAACTGTTGTTGTAGTAATTTGTGAGCCACAGGGACTCAGCAACCTAATTTACAAAGGTATCAATACTAGCAAAGCTTAATGGGTGAGGTATGGTTAAGTGGTGAGGTTGCAGCAAACGACTAAGCATTTATTTGAGTTTGCTAACTTCCGAGTACAAGAAAATAAGAGGGGGTATGCTCTATGAATAATGGACGTGACTAATGATGATCAAATAAATAATCCTGAACACCTACTTACGTTAGACATAACCCCACGTGCCCTCTTCCGGATACATAACTCAGGAGAAGAGACACTCACGGTTACGCACATAGTTGACAAGTTTTAATTAAGTTTACTTCAAGTTTTCTAGAACCGGATACTAAACAAAGTTTCCAAGTTTGCCACATAACCACGGGAATGACTTTCCAAAAGATTTAACCCTGCAAGGGAGCTCCAACTAGTCCATCAGAAACTACCACACGCAGCGTCGATATGACCTCAACCACGGAAAACCCATGATCTCCTCGGGTTCCTATTGGAAAACGTCAACACCAGGAAAGCACGCACAAGACGTTTGAGAAGAGTAAAACAAGTCCAGCAAGGCCACCCGGTGAGCCAGATCCGCATCTAGAGTCACGCGCTCTCTATCCACGTGGGTCATCCGTCTATGCAAAGTGGATGATAGCCTGAAAATGCCTTGAGTTGCCCCAAGGTGGAACCGCCAACTGCTAGGTGGGTAGATCAACACTCTTGAGGAGCACTGGCACGGGGTTGATTTATTTTGCATGGGTTGACTAAACCCTATGCATATTTTAGTTTTTATTAAGTAAATAGTACCAATGTTGGGCCTTGCCAGACGAGTTTTATCCCAAAACGAAAATCTAAGGGGTCCCCATAACAACCCCAAGCATGTTAGGAGCGCTCAATTATCGAACATAAGACCGGTAGCCGAAACTAAGGCGGCAAAGGTGGAACGAAACACCAGGCTAGAAGGCCAAGTGTTCCACCTTTTAACAAGTATATAGGTGCATTAAATTAAATAGTAATAATATCGTGATACAACAAGGAATCCATGTTTTCACATGGAAGCAACTGCTCCTGCAACTAGCAATGATATAAGAAGGTAGAGGAAGCGGTAACATAGCCAAACAATGGTTTGCTGGGTTGTGGAAAGGTTAGAGGCTTTCATGGTAATGTTGGGAGGTTGACATTAACAGGTGGTAGACAGCGAGACATCGCGTAAGAAACAGAACAACTAAAATGGCAATTGTAGTAATGATATCTAGGGAAATTCTCATCTTGCCTGTGATCTCACTTGGAAGAAGAAATCCATGAAGAAAACGAGCCAACGTAGTCGAACGAATCCTCACATTCTGACACGCTTGCAAAACTCTATCGATAAGGAGCAAACCGGAAACAAGAATCAAGACACGATATTCACCACAGCATATGCATGACATGATGCACAAACATATATGATGAATGTCGGGTTTAATTATGCAAGGTATGGCACATCACAACAATCGAATACTACACATTAAATGAAGCTCAATATGCAACGAGTTGCATATTAACGAAACTCCACATTTGAATTAATTAGTTCACTCCCGTTTAGGTACACGACAATATTAAATGTTGTTAAGCATGGCAAGAGGTGCAACATCAATAAATACCTATCTAGGCATTTTAAATGAGGTCGGGAACATCATATAGCTTTTCCAAAATGACCCCATACATTAATTTCAAAATTGGTCCAGATCTGAACTAACATATTGTTATACTTGTTAAACAGTGAAATAAAGTGGTGCATGTGAATCTACACGTCATTCTAATCGATTTACATATATTGATGAGTTGAAACGGAGCTACCGTCTAAAAGATATGATCATCACGAGATGACACGGTATGAATGCAACATGTACGCAAATGACATCCACAAGCATGATAAAGCATGGATGCACAAGACATTATGAAACTACATGGAATTCTAGCAAGTTTAAATGAGGCTGGAACAACGAACAACAATTCCGGAAAGTCCCCATATGTAATTTCAAATTTGCTCCAGCTCTGTCTAAGACACAATTTTAGAGTTGTTAAATAGTAAAATAAATTCCACCATATTGTTCTACACATTTTTTAGCCAAGTTACATATGTGGATCATTTTAATCGGAGCTAGGGTTAATTAGTTATGAATTAAACCGTTTTTAACATGGCATCTACGCACAATCAATAAAACAGCAAGTTTAAACATTTTAAACAGGTTTAAAAGCTGGAAAATATTAATCGATGCGAAATTCTGAACACTTTACATATATGTGACATTTAATTTTGATGCATGGAGATTTAAGGTATTACCAATTGAAATTGATAGCATTTTATTACTATGCATGCCTTGTACATAAACTAAAATCACAACAGAGAAAAGAAAAAACAATACGGGCCGGATTGTAGCAACCTGCAGTGGCCCAGGTGGATCTGACCCAATTGCGACCTAGATGGCAGGCCGCAAACATAGTAAAAATGCGTGCTAATATGGGGATTCACGGGACTTGAACCCAGGATCGCAACGAGATGGGATCGTCTGCGCTGGCCAACTCAGCTAGCGTTAAACTCGTGGTTAATACCAGTACCAACACTAAATAACCTAAATGCCAGAATGGATCTAGGGAAAAAATGAAGCTTCACTTACGCGGTTCACATGGGGGGAAATGGAGGGCGCTAGCGTTGACACTGCAACGTGGAGACGGGAGATCACAGGGTCAGGGTCGGAGACGGGAGCTAGGGCTGGATCAGGAGCAACCATCCCGTTCCCGATGGCAGCAAGGTCTGATGACGAGATCAAGGCACACTAGGTGGCCGGTGCGGAGGGCGCGACTGCAGGAGCTCGGCGCACGGAGCTCGGTGAGGCGTAGAGGAGAGGGGTCGCGGTCGCCGATCGGGAGGCGCGGCATTGGCCGCCATGCGAGGCTCGGAAACGAGATCGGGCTCTCATGGCTTGAAGACGGGATTCGATCCAACCATGGCATCAGAAGATAACTTCACGTGGACTCATGGCTGCTCGTGTTTACACAGGGGAAGGGGGAAGATGCATGAGAGAGGGAGGCCGAGAAGGAAGGGAATAAAGCAGGGGGCGACAAGGCATGACCTGGTCCAGCGGCGGCACTTGTCGGTGTAGCCACCGGATGCGGAGCTGCAAGCAGCGATGCGAAGAGCTCGGGCGAGCGCTTGCATCTACGGGGAGCTGGACACGTGCAGCCATCTGGTTCCCGGGGACAAGCTGACTGGGTGTCGGGAACTGGCAGGCGAGGGGGCTCCACGGGTTTGGGAAGGAGGGGAAAACGAGGAGGAGATCAGGTGGGTGGATCGGGAGGGATCCCGAGGTCGAATAAGTGGAGTGCGGCGGTGCGAGCAAAGACGCGTTAAGGTCCCTAGAATTTAGTGTTTCCCAACTATATATAGCAAAAGGGGCTAGGTTTAGGTGATTTGCTCCGTTTTCGAACCGTTTGATCTCCATCAGAGGGTCCGAAAGCGGAGAGGGGCTAGCTAGATTAGTGGGTTGTGTAGAGGGGGTTGGGACAAGAAGAGAGGGAGATGGTGGCCCATGACATGAGTTTGAAAATGCAAAAACATCTCACAAATAAATCGATGACGGTGACGCTACGGCCGACCGTTCGGGTATCAAATAAACTTTGATTGGATGAAATTTGGCACGCGGCCTACCTACATTAAATTAAGATAACACGTGAAGTTTTAACCCAATCCGAGAAAGTTGTATACACACTTTTATAAACAAATATTTTAATAATGTCACACACATGCGCGTGTGTGGCTAGCCTCAAAACGGTCAAAAATGAAAGTGGAGATGACCGACAACTAATAACAGATGCAATTTTGAAAAGTCATGTTAATAGAATGTTGATGCTATGTAGATGACGCGAATGATGCGATGATGAATGCGGCAACAGGATAAATCACACGGTGACAATGGAATAAAAGGGGAGTCTTCTGGAGCGTCGCCGAGCTCTGACAACTTATATGATTTTTTAAACCCATTTTGATGCACTGAACCTTGTGATTGTACTTCAAATACAAATTATGCACATTAAGTGCATATGAAACAAAATTACTGTATAAATGGGCCAAACGAACACTGCATAATTCCATTTTTTAGTACGACAATCCTACTGGTCTTTATTACCTCTAAAAAAATTTCAAGCTGAGAAGAGGCACGAGATGTCTTTTCTCACACGTAAGGTTATGCATTACATATCGGAACCACAAAGCTTCCCACGAAAAGCCGTGGTTTGTAGGGGTCTTGTGCCAAAGCTTTTCGCGAATTGGTCATTTTCTTACCATGGCACATATGACCCATGCCATGACACCATGCCAAGTTTCATGAATTTTTGACGATTTTTTAATTTACATGAATTTAAAACACGAGTTTCTCAATGTTTGTTTGGCTGAGCCAAGACACCGAGTTGTTTGAAATGCATTCGAATTTCTTGCATGGGATCTAAAGACGTAGCCATGTACACATATAAAGACGTAGCCATGTACACATATATGTACACATTAAATGCCTAAAAACCCAATTAATGTATAAAAAAGGCCAAACCAACCATGTATAATACCATATTTTAGCACGATACACCAGTTGCTCTATGTTTCCTCTAGAAATAGTTGAAGGCAAGAAAAGGCAATGGATGTCGTCTCGCCCATGTAAGGTGACGCTTTGCATATGGGAACCACAAAGCTTCCCATGGGAATCTTTGGTTTGTAAGGGCTTGTGCCAAAACATGTCCCAAGTTGAACAATTTTCTTAGCATAGCATGTATGACCCGTGTCATGACACCACGCCAAGTTCCATGAATTTCTAACGAGTTTACCATTTACATGAATTTAAAATCCAAGAACGTTTGTGGCCAAAGCAAGACCCGCGGGATATTTGAAATATATTACCATTTCTTCCATGGGGGTATAAAGATGCATCCATGTAGACATACATGGTTGTCAACCCATTTTGATGCACCCGACCTTGTGAATTTATACCAAATTTTAATTATGCACATTAAATGCATATAAAACTCAATTAATATATAATAAAGGCTAAACAAACCATGTATAATTCCGTATTTTAGCACAACACTCAAGTTGGTCTATATTGCCTCGGGAAATTATTCAAGGCGAGAAGATGGAATAGATATCATCTCGCCCGCTCAAGGTGATGCGTTCCAAATCGGAACCACAAATTTTCTCATGAGAAGCTACGGTTTTTTAGGGGCTTGTGCCAAAACTTGTCCCAAATTGGACATTTTTTACGATAGCACATGTGGTCCACGTCATGACACCATGCCAAGTTTCATAAATTTGTGATGAGTTTTTTATTTACATGAATTTAAAACCCAAGTTTTTGAATGTTTGTGGCCAGGCCAAGACCCCGAGATGTTTGAAATTCATTCCCGGATCTTAGATGGGACCTACTGACGAAGCCTTGTACAATTATATGACTTTTAATCCCATTTTTATGCAAAGAAGCTTGTGATTGTAGTTCAAATTTGAATTATGCACATTAAGTGCCTATGAAGCAGAATTAATGCATGGGACCTAATGAAGTAGCAATGTACACTCATGTTGGTCTATGTTATGTAACAACCCGTAACAGACGCTGCAGAAGATTCCCAATTTATTCTGTTTTTGTAGTGTGATTTATTTGGTTGTGGCTTTCATAATGCGCATCATACGCATTGCATTGGCACTCGGTTGCCGTCATTTTCCAAAACCTGCATCCGTTATTAGTTGTTCGTGCTCCCCGCTCTTGGCGTTGACCCTTTCGGGACCAACGACACACGCAGGCGCCTGCGTGATACGTCCCAAACGTATCTATAATTTCTGCTTGTTCCATGATCGTTTGGGTGACATTGTTATATGTTTTGCAACACTTTTATATTATTTTACACATATTTGGACTAACCTACTAACTCAGTGCACCCAATGCCAAATTCTGTCTGCTGATGTCTATTTTGCACGGGATTTTACTCAACTTTCCGAAGCCCGAAAAAATCCGGAAAAAATATATTAAAAATCAACGAAACACAAGCTTACGGATCACCGAACGAGGGCCAGAGGGGGGGCCATGGGCCTCCCAGGCGACTTGCTGGCGCGGCCAGGCCCTAGGCCGCGCCAGGAGGTCGCCTGGGTGGGTCCCACCTCCTCCGGTGCCCTCCTTTGGCCTATATTTAGAGTCCCGAGATGAAACCCTCGCAGACTTTCTGGAATCGCGAATTTCTCCATCGTTCTGCCACCGCTGCGCTTCCGAGATCGGGAGCGTCACGAGACCTCTTCTTGACACCCTGCCGGAGGGAGGATTGACCTCCGGGAGCTTCTCCACCGCCATGGACGCTTCCCGGACGTGACGTGAGTAGTCCTCCTTGGACCATGAGTCCATGACCAGTAGCTATGCGATGTCTTCTCTCCAATATTGTGCTTCAATGGTTAGTCCTTGTGAGCAACCCTACATGATCAAGGCATCTATGTAATTCCCTTGCTATTGCTATGCTCGGTTTGTTGGGATCCGTTGGATTATGAGATTATGTTTAGATTGTTATGAGTTATATATTTGATTAAACTTTTATATTATGTTCCTTAGTGATTCATGCATGTTCTCCGTTGTTATTCATTGCTTTGTCCAAGTAGTAGATTGTAACTCCAAGAGGGAACGTTATGCATGCTTGTGGGTTCGTGCCCATCGATGTGTAGCTTGAATGACAGAAACATGAGACTAGGGGATGTGCTTGTTGCCACGAGGGAGAAAACAATGGTGCTTGTGACCACGGTTGCAAGGATTGTTTACCTTACGCATAGTTCATTAATGCAGTTGTCCGTTGCTTTGAGTTTACACTTTGGGTGGGGCTCACAACTTAATACCGAAGAGATGTTCCAGATAGGTTTCTCAAGGTGGATGATTAGTAAGTAGATGTTGATGAATAAACGATCTACTTGACTTGGTGCTCTGCCCATTACTATTGAACCTCTAACTATCAAGTAGCATAATTAGCATTGTGGTGCGATCATAATTCTGACAATTGCCCAACTGTGATTTGTTTACCCTAGCATAGTTGTTTATCGTCTTTTGGGAGAGAGATATCACTAGTAAACGTCATGTGACTCCGGTCCATATCACCATCATTGCTTACACCTCCATCATTTACTGCTTTCATTTACTTTTCCATTGCAATCACTATTACCTTCCCGCTTGTGTTTTGATCCTTTGCAAACTACAAGGCCGGAGAGATTGACAACCTCTGTGTACTCGTTGGGAGCAAAGTTATTTGTTGTGTGTGTAGGTCCACACCTTCTGCTGACCAGGACATGAGACACCGACTTGTTGATCCTAGGAGCCCTCCTGGTTCGATACACCTTACAGTCTTCGTGTAAGGGAAATTTGCTGCTTACTACATCTCCACCTTCCACTTGGGGTAACCAACAAGGGGTGAGAAGTATATCTATCAACTCGTCATCAAGGGAATTTCTGGCGCCGTTGTCGGGGACTCAAGTCTTCAATATAGGGGAGTTGCACACTATCTTTTACCTTTTCTTTTTAGTATTGTTAATTTGATTTTCAGTTTTTGCTTTAGAGTCTTATACCAAAAACCACAAAAAAATTAGTTGCTTTGTTCTTGCTTGTTGCCACTGCTATGGGTTCCTCTAAAAACACCAAGTTTTTTATCCTTTTTGTGTGTTCTTCATCTTTTCTTAGCTACTGTCATGCTTAGCTCTTAGTTTTCATGCTTATCTTTTTAAAGAGCTATTATTTAGGTTGATTTTGGAACTCTCTTGAGTTATGATGCTTATCTTGTTTAGAGAGTTGGCTCGTTGCACTGAGTTGTGTGTCTTGCATGAGTAGGTAATTGAGGTTGCTATTTAAGTATAGTAGTAACTTGCAATAGTTTTGAGGTATTTATTTGAGTAATGTTTGGACTATTGGTGCCAAGAGCTTGATCCTATTAGTGATAGGTGTCGTATTTTGGGAAATCCGTGTGTTTTTTAAAACCTAAAAATTAGTTGAGAACTCTAGCTACTAAATTGATCGCTTACCTCTGGAGGGGGTGGAATATATAGAGTACCATCACGTTACCATCAGTCGAGGATGTGCAAGGATAACCAAACCCCCAAACACTCCTCTTCGGGGAACTTGTCTCTTTGTGAGTTTCCCAACTAGATGGAGAGTTACTGATAATAAGTGTATGAGTTCTTCGGACTAATGTGAGTATTTGATTGTTGGCACTTCCACCATCCATATTTTGCTACCCTCTTCGGTACCGTGCATTGCCCTTTCTCATATCGAGAGTTGGTGCAGACTTCGCCGGTGCATCCAAACCCATGACATGATATGCTATGTCATACATAAGCATCATTATATCTTTCCTCAAAACAGCCACCATACCTACCTACTAAGACATTTCCGTAGCCTTTCTGGGATATATTGCCATGCAACATCCACCATCTCATGACTTGATCTTCATGTCATACATGTTTTTCTTGATCATAGAGTCGCATGCTAGTTGGGCCTTGCCCTTATTACTGCTACATGACGAGCTAGTATCATTGCATATCCCGCTACACTGGTAGAGGCATACATTTGCATACATCATGATAGTTTTCACTTGTCTTTATGTTGAGTACTTCTTATAAAGTGTGATGATTTTTCTTTTATTCATGTAAAACATAGAGTGTTGCCCTTAAGTGAGGAAAAGATCCCAAAGTGGACAAAATAAAAGATCCCAAAGAGGACAAATGAGAGATAAAAAGAAAGAGCCAAAGAGCCACAAAAAAATAAAAAAAGAGAAAAAAAGAAATAAAAATAGAGAAGGGGGAACACAACTATTCCTTTTGAAAGATCCACACTCGTACTCCATTGCTATATTGGTAATACATAGAGATTATCATTCATGCATAACTATGTGGGGACCCTTATACTATAGAACTTGGTTTGCATATTCCAATGATGAACCTCCTCAAATGAGCTCTAGGTCTTGATGAGCAAACAAGTTGGATGCACCCCCACTAGTTCCATTGGATAGCTTACCTTAGCTCATATGTGCATCTGTTACATGGAAATCCCTACTCACATCATATCTATCATTTGGCTTTCTCTCGCCTATGGTTGTCCTCATTGATGTGAGCCTTGCACACCTTTTTGTCTTCCTTCCCCATCATTATTATATTTGCCATCCTAAGTGCCAACATATCTTGCTTACGCTCATCCATTGCATGAGTGGTCAAAGTCAAAAGGGAGAGGATTATTTTGACTTGTGCCTGACTAGTGGTGTGGGGATGAGTCAAAATAAGATTCCGAAGGAGACTAAGTGTGAAGGTTAGTAGATTGAGTTCTCAATTAAAAAATATATTTTGTGATCTCAACCCATCTCCCATTTCTTGCACGCAAACACCATTTGGAGACATTCAAGTCACGGACAGCGGTAGCGCTTGCACCTTTATGTTCTTACTTTGCTAGATTTAATACTAGATATAGACTCTTGCTTGTTATTGTCTTGACTTGAATTGCATATCTCCCTTGCTTTACTTTGAAGTTCTTATATGTGTGTTAGCATTTCACCATAGAAATTATTTTGTTATCATTTATCTACTCGAGGACGAGCAGAAATTAAGCTTGGGGATGTTCATACGTCCCAGACGTATCTGTAGTTTCTGCTTGTTCCATGATCTTTTGGTTCACATTGTTATAAGTTTTGCTACACTTTTATATCATTTTACACATATTTGGACTAACCTACTAAGTCAGTGCACCCAGTGCCAGTTTCTGTCTGCTGATGTCTATTTGTAGGGGATTTTACCCAATTTTCCGAAGCCCGAAAAAATCCAGAAAAAATATATAAAAAATCTGCGAAATAGAAGCTTCCGGATCACCGAAAGAGGGCCAGAGGGGGGCCAGGGGCCTCCCAAGCGGCCTGCTTGCACGGAGGTCGCCTGGGTGGGTCCCACCTCCTCCGGTGCCCTCCTTTGGCCTATATTTAGAGTCCCGAGAGGAAACCCTCCTAGACTTTCTGGAATCGCGAATTTCTCCATCGTTTCGCCACCGCAGCGCTTCCGAGATCGGGAGCGTCATTAGACCTCTTCCCGGCACCCTGTCGGAGGGAGGACTGATCTCCGGGAGCTTCTCCATCGCCATGGATGCTTCCCGGGCGTATCGTGAGTAGTCCTCCTTGGACCATGAGTCCATGACCAGTAGCTATGTGATGTCTTGTATCCAATCTTGTGCTTCAATGGTTAGTCCTTGTGAGCTGCCCTACATGATCAAGGCATCTATGTAATTCCCTTGCTATTGCTATCCTCGATTTGTTGGGATCCAATGGATTATGAGATTATGTTCAGATTGTTATGAGTTGTATATTTGATTATCCTTTTATATTATGTTCCTTAGTGATTCATGCATGTTCTCTGTTGCTATTTATTGCTTTGGCCGAGTAGTAGATTGTAACTCCAAGAGGGAGCGTCATGCATGATTGTGGGTTCATGTTGTTGGGTAACGTAGCATAAATTCAAAAAAATTCTACGCATGTTCGGATCTTCCTATGGAGAGACCAGCAACGAGAGAGGGGTAAGAGCATCTTCGTACCTTTGAAGATCGCTAAGCGGAAGCGTTGCTAGAACGCGGTTGATGGAGTCGTACTCGCAGCCCGGTGACGTCTCCCGCACCTTGATCCAGCAAGGAGGAGGGAGAGGTTGGGGAAGAAGTCCAGCAACACGACGGCATGGTGTCGGTGGAGAGACGAGGTCTCCCGGCAGGGCTTCGTGAAGCGCCGGCAGAGAGGAGGAGGGAGAGGAGCAGGGCTGCGCCGAGAGAGAGATGAAACCGTGTGTCAAACAGCCCCGAACCCTCATCTATATATAGGGGGAGAGGGAGGGGGCGCAGCCCTTAGGGTTCCCACCCCGAAGGGGTGCGGCAGCCCCAGATGGGAGAGGGGGTTGCGGCTAGGGCAAGGAGGAGGGGTGGCGCACCCCTCTGGTGGGCCTTAGGCCCACCTATGCCAGGGTTCCCCTTCCCACCTTTCTCTGGTGCGCATGGGCTGGGTGGGGGCGCACCAGCCCACCTAGGGGCTGGTTCCCTTCCCCACATAGCCCATCTAGCCTCCCGGGGTCGTTGCCCCCCTTCGGTGGTCCCCCGGGACCACCTCGTGTGGTCCCGGTGGTCCCGGTACGTTACCGGTGACGCCAGAAACACTTCCGGTGTCCAAAACCATCCGTCCTATATACCAATCTTTTCCTCCGGACCATTCCGGAGCTCCTCGTGACATCCGGGATCTCATCCGGGACTCCGAACAACTTTCGGTAACCTCGTACAACAATTCCCTATAACCCTAGCGTCATCGAACCTTAAGTGTGTAGACCCTACGGGTTCGGGAGACAGGCAGACATGACCGAGACACCTCTCTGCCAATAACCATCAGCGGGGTCTGGATACCCATGGTGGCTCCCAATAGCTCCACGATGATCTCATCGGATGAACCACGATGTCAAGGATTCAATCAATCCCGTATACGATTCCCTTTGTCTGTCGGTATAGAACTTGCCCGAGATTCGATCGTCGGTATACCTATACCTTGTTCAATCTCGTTACCGGTAAGTCTCTTTACTCCTTCCGTAGCACGTCAGCGTGTGACTAACTCCTTAATCACATTGAGCTCATGATGATGTTCTACCGAGTGGGCCCAGAGATACCTCTCCGTCACACGGAGTGACAAATCCCGATCTCGATTCGTGCCAACCCAACAGACACTTTCGGAGGTACCCGTAGTGCACCTTTATAGTCACCCAGTTACGTTGTGACGTTTGATACACCCAAAGCACTCCTACGGTATCCGGGAGTTGCACAATCTCACGGTCGAAGGAAAAGATACTTGACATTAGAAAAGCATTAGCATACGAACAATACGATCTAGTGCTAGGCTTAGGATTGGGTCTTGTCCATCACATCATTCTCCCAATGATGTGATCCCGTTATCAATGACATCTAATGCCCATGATCAGGAAACCATGATCATCTATTGACTAACGAGCTAGCCAACTAGAGGCTTGCTAGGGACACATTGTGATCTATTCATTCACACATGTATTACTGTTTCCTGTTAATACAATTATAGCATGAACGATAGACGATTATCATGAACAAGGAAATATGATAATAACCATTTTATTGTTGCCTCTAGGGCATATTTCCAACACATGCCCCTCGATGTCTAGCTTGAGTGAAAGAAACATGAGACCAGGGGATGTGATTGTTGCCACCAGGGAGAAAACAACGGTGCTTGTGACCACGGTTCCGAGGATTGTTTACCTTACGCATAGTTCGTTAATGAAGTTGTCCGTTGCTTTGAGTTTACACGTTGGGTGGGGCTCGCAACTTAATATCGGAGAGATCTTCTGGATAGATATCTCAATATGGATGATTAGTAAGTAGATGTTGATGAATAAAAGGCCTACTTGACTTAGCGTACTGCCCATTACTATTGAACCTCTAACTATCAAGTGGCATAATTAGCATTGCGGTGCGATCATAATTTTGTCAATTGCCCAACTGTGATTTGTTTACCCTAGCATAGTTGTTTATCGTCTATTAGGAGAGAGACATCACTAGTGAACATCATGTGACTCCGGTCCATATCACCATCATTGCTTACACCTCCATCATTTACCGCTTTCATTTACTTTTCCGTTGCAATCACTATTACCTTCCCGATTTTGTTTTGATCCTTTGCAAACTACAAGGCCGGAGAGATTCACAACCTCTCTGTACTCGTTGGGAGCAAAGTTATTTGTTGTGTGTTCAGGTCCACCCCTTCTGCTGACCAGGATAGGAGACACCTACTTGTTGATACTAGGAGTCCTCCTGGTTCGATAAACCTTACAGTCTCCGTGCAAGGGAAAAAATTTGCTGACTACATCTCCACCTTCCACTTGGGGTAACCAACGAGGGGCGAGAAGTATATCTATCAACTCGTCATCACTTCAGCACTGTTATAATATTGTTTTAGAAGTGCATATAGAATATTCTTTGAAAGGGTCGAAAGTTTGTGTGTGGTCTTATTTTTATGTAGGTAGGCCGCCTGCTAAATTCCATCGCATTCGGAGTCTATTTAATACGTGATTCGTTAAACCAATAACCACAATATAGCCGGTATAGATCGAAGATGTTTCTGTATTTTAAACTCTACCACCGGGCTTCCCGCGCTTTCCCTCTTCTATGCCTAGCGTCAGTACACAGTGCACACACCCCTCGCGCGCGTCAGGTAGCTTCCCCAAACCAGAAATATACCATCATGACCATTGCGTCCGGATTAACCCTGTAATACCCCAAACCATCATCGGTTTTTCAATTGGACTCCCTAGACTATTTTTTCTCGACCACCCAATTGCAATCGGAGGGTGTTGATAGCCCTACCTAAAACCGACCTACTATATATATGTCCATTTCTATCCAAGCCCTAGCCTGTCCAATCCCTCATCCCACCGCCACCTGATCACCTTGGGATCCCCAGTGACCCAATCACCCTCTTCTCCCAGATTCATTCCTTCAGATCCAATCCAGCCCCATCCGGCCATCCTATCCATTCGTGACAGGATCCGATGGCGCAGGAGGCGCCCCTGTCAAGCGACTGAAACCCCGAGGAGAGCTCCTGCGCCCCTGTCAAGCGACTGAAACCCCGAGGAGAGCTGCATTGCTTGTTTCTCCTCTGCTCGACCCAACCCGATGCTCGATCAACCTCGTCCAGCGCCGCCGGCCTCCACCTCGTCGGTGACCCAACGCTGCCGTGGGAGGCAAGGACCCTGCCGCGCTTCTCCATCTCTTCTTTTTTCCTCCATTTCCCTTGATCAATATAATCACGTCTCTCTCTCTCTCTCGCTCTTTGCCATGGAGCTCCGGGACAAGCCCCGCCGACCAACGCTGCCTAGAGGAGCACCACCTCGTGGGAATATCGTGATGCACCCAAACTCGCCGGATCCAACCTCTGCCCATGTCGTGTGTCGTCATAGGATTGCCATGGATGCCCGCACCGCATGGAGCCACCGGCTTGCCCAACCTGCAAGCCAAAAGTGGCCTGCTCCATCCAGCGTCATCGGGCGGGCCTTCTATATGATCCTTATAATGAGATGCCCATGAGTGGTATTTGCTATCGAGCGCTCACATGTGAGGATGGCCTCTAGCCCGTAGGGCATTTGGACTACGTTGTGGTCCTGAGCGCTAGATAGTTATTTTCTGCCCCGGGCTCTTTTCACATTTGGCCCGTGATAACCCACAAGTATAGGGGATCGCAATAGTTTTCGAGGGTAGAGTATTCCACCCAAATTTGTTGATTCACACAAGGGGAAACCAAAGAATATTCTTGAGTATTAGCAGTTGAGTTGTCAATTCAACCACACCTGAAAGACTTAGTATCTGCACCAAAGTTTCAGTAGCAAAGTAGTGATAGTAATGGTAGCAACGGTAACAGTAGCAGCAGTGACAGCTCTAGCGATAACAGTAGCAGCAGTGACAGTAGTAGCGGTAAAGTAACGTAGCAAGGACCAGTAGGAAAAGACTCGTAGGCATTAAATCGGTGATGGATAATTATGTCAGATGACATTCATCATGTAACAGTTATAACATGGGGAGATATGTAACTAGCTCCAGTTCGTCAATGTAATATAGGCATGTATTCCGTATATAGTCATACGTGCTTATGGAAAAGAACTTGCATGACATCTATTGTCCATCCCTCCCGTGGCAGCGGGGTCCTAATGGAAACTAAGGGTTATTAAAGTCTCCTTTTAATAGAGAAGCGGAACAAAGCATTAGCACTTAGTGAATACATGAACTCCTTATACTATGGTCATCTCCGGGAGTGGTTCCGGCTATTGTCACTCCGGGGTTGCCGGGTCATAACACATAGTAGGTGACTACTACTTGCAAGATAGGATCAAGAACACACATATATTGATGAAAACATAATAGGTTCAGATCTGAAATCATGGCACTCGGGCCTAGTGACAAGCATTAAGCATAGCAAAGTAGTAGCAACATCAATCTTAGAACATAGTGGATACTAGGGATCTTAGAACATGGCGGCTCCCTGTCGTAAAACGCGATGAACTCTTTTCTCTTAATTTTTTCTGGGCTGGAGAGACTATATAGAGCTAGAGTTGGAGGCGGCGGAGCCACGAGGGCCTCACAAGCCTGCCAGGCGCGGCCGGGGGGGGCGCCTCCTGGGCTTGTGGGCTCGTGGCTCCGTCCATCTAGGTAATTCTTGCGCCAGTACTTTTTGTATATTCCACAAAAAATCCTCGTAAATTTCCAGGTCATTCCGAGAACTTTTATTTCTACGCGAAAACAACACCATGGCAATTTTGCTGAAAACAGCGTTAGTCCGGGTTAGTTCCATTCAAATCATGCAAACTAGAGTCCAAAACAAGGGCAAAAGAGTTTGGAAAAGTAGATACGATGGAGACTTATCAGCCCGTCGTTGTTTTTTAGTGTTTGTGAATTTCTCTAGTTAACGTGGCATTTTTAATTACAAAAAATGTCATGTTTTTAAAATATTAATAACGAATTAACCATGCATGAGATTAAAACACTCTATATATGAAAGTTCACTATAATTTTGTGTAGATTAACAATGTCCACCTTTCATCCATGGTTAAAATGTTTAACTTGTTGTTTTCATTTAATTTGGATAAGTACCATATTTAAACGGGTTATTTCACATTTAGTTAACTGTAGCTCTGAATTAAATGATCCACATATGTACCTTGACCAGAAAAATGCGTAGAATGACATGGTGGCATTTATTTTTCTGTTTAATAACTCTAAAATTCTGTTATAGGCAGAATAGTACCTATTTCATGTAGCTTCATAAACTTCATATGGGGATTTTCCTGAATCGTTATTCGTTGTTCTAGTCTGATTTAAACTTGTTTAGAATTTCATGTAGCTTCATAATATCTTGTTGTATTCATGATTTAACATACTTGTGTGTGTCACTTGCATACATTTTGCATTAATGGCATATAATCTTGTGATGGACATATCTTTTAGACTGTAACTTCGTTTTAGATTATCTATATATGTAAATCGATTAGAATGACATGTAGAATCGCATGATCCATTTTATTTTGCTGTTTAATAAATACAAAATGTGTTTAGCTCAGATCTAGACCAATTTCCAAATTTACATGTGGGGTCATTTTGGAAACGTTATATGTTGTTTCCGACCTCATTTAAAATGCCTAGATAGTGTAGTTTATGTATGCTTCACCTCTTGCCATGTTAAACAACATTTAAAATTATTGTGTACCTCAAAGGGAGTGCACTAAGTAATTTCAATATGGAGTTTCATCAATATGCAACTCGTTGTGTATTCAACTTCATTTAATGTGTAGGAGTTGACTGTTGTGCTTTATCATACCAAGCATAATTAAATGGACATGCATCATATTTGTTTGTGCATCATATCATGAATATCATTTGGTGTTTAACGTGTGTTGATTGGTTGTTTCCGGATTAGTTCTTCCCGATAAAGTTCCAAAACCGCTTCAGAGTGTGAGGATTCGTTCGACTACGTTGGTTCGTCTACTTCACGGAGTCGTTCTTCTTCCTAGTGGGAATCAGCCAAGATGATCATTTACCTAGATACCACTACTATCATTGCTATGCTAGTTGTCTCGCTTCTATCGTTATGTGTCATTACCTACCACCTAAATGTCAGCCTCCCAACATTGCCATGACAAGCCTCTAACCCCCCACACATCAGAGCAAACCTTTTTTCGGCTATGTTACCACTTGCTCAGCCCTTCTTCTAGCGTTGCTAGTTGGAGGTGCAAGCTGCTTCCATATGAAAACATGGGTTCCTTGTTATACCACCATATTATCGCTATTCAATTTAATGCACCTATATACTTGGTAAAAGGTGGAAGGCTTGGCCTTCTAGCTTGGTGTTTTGTTCCATCTTTGCCACCCTAGTTACTTGTGTACCGGTGTTATGTTCCTTATTGAGCGCTACTAACATGCTTAGGTTTGTTATGGGGACCCCCTTGATTTTCATTTTGGGATGGAACTCTTCTCGCAAGGCCCAACATTGGTACTACATTTGCCTAATAACTAATAAAAACATAGGGACCCGCCGGCACCCTGGGATCATTAATCAAACCCCGGGCCAGTGCTCCTCATGAGTGTTGGTCCATCCCAGAGCATTGTGTGGGGCCAACCTGGTGTAACTTGGGTGATTTCTATCACGCCACCGTACACGTAGATTATCTAGTAGTGCCCCGAGAAACAAATATGCGCGACTCCTGGCTGTTGGGCGGAATTACTAGATTTGTTTTACTCTTCTCGAACGTCTTGTGCACGTGATTCCGAGTATACTTTGGGCTATCTCAAGTTTGAGGTTTTCCATCAGAATTGTCGAGGAGACTACGAGTTTTCTGTGGTTGAGGTTATTCCACGTAGCTTGTGATAGTTTATGATGGACTAGTTGGAGGACCCCAGCAGGGTTACGTATTTATGAGAGCCGAGCCCGCGGTTATGTGGCAACTTGGAAACTTTGTTTAACACCCGATCATAGCAAACTTGAAGTAAACTTAATTAAAATATGCCAACTCTGTGTAATCATGATTGTCTCCTCTCGTGAGCTTTGTATCCGAGAGAGGACGTGGTGGGGTTATCTATGACTCGTAAGTAGGTGTTCATCATCAATGTTTTATCATCGTTAAGTCATGTACGATTATGCATAGATCACCCCCCTCTTATTCTTGTACTCCTAAATTAGCCACTCAACTAAATGCTTAGTTGATTGTTGCAGCCTTACCACTTAACCATACCTCACCCATTAAGATTTGCTAGTCTTTATACCTTTGGAACTAAGATTGTCGAGTCCTTTTGGCTCACAAATTACTATAACAACAATTGCAGGTACAAGTAAAGCAATACTTTGACATGAGATCACTGCTTGTTTGATTTGGAATTCTTCTTCTTCTCCTTCATTGATCTAGGATGGGTTCCGGGCCGGCAACCTGGGATAGCAAGGATAGACATCGTTTTATCGTTTGATTTCGTCCGTAGTCGGACCCTGCTCTTCTACATGGTGACTGAATGTATTGTTGTATTGTGATGTTCATGATCAGCTTGTGGCGAGCGTAAACCAATTCCATATAATCATACCTTCTCTACATGTACTTGTAATGATATCCATTCATGTGAAACAACGAGATGCACTCCTATCCCTCTCGAGGCCCTTGTGCTAAAATAAAGATATGGTGGCATCTTGGGCGATACAAGTTGGTATCAGAGAACTACTGACCTAGGAGCCCCCTTTGTTAATCGAACTTTGCCGAGTCGAGTCTAATTACAACTAATTTGAGTCTAGTTACGTATTGAAGAGTAGGATTATTTTTAATCCTCTTCCCTGCTCTGGGGAGGAGTTACAACTTAGGAATTTTAATTCTAAAGCTCTTCTAGCTACAAAAAATTAGGATCATGTGGGTATTTTGGAACCTCTATGGTGTGAATGTGATGGAATTCTAACTTTGTGCCTCCTGTTATCCAGGAGTAGAGCTCCAAGGGGGTTTTGACACATTGCTATCATTCAGCTTCCTGAGTATCTTTGCATAGTGGCATATAGTGTCGTGACTTTTCCCCAGTACTGGTGGAGATAACTCGGATGATCTACTTGGTATAGTATCATTGTTTTTTTGAAGGTCTGAGGTAGATTAGTTTGCGGAACTTCTCGGATATGTGTTGACAATTGTGGGAAATGTCATGTAGCTGATTACATTGAGTACATTCCTGGACCCGCAACCTGATAGCATAACCATGAACAATTTCAGAAATTCTCAAGTGGGAATTCAATTAATTACCTAGTATTATCTTCCAACAGATGCATGATGTGAGGTTGGGGTTCGACATCTAGTGGTTTGTTTGTTCACAGTCTTTCTTACAAAGGACAGTCTTGATATGTGTTGTCAGATATGCTCCGTCAAGGCTTGTATTTCGCTACGCCTAGGGAGCATATTTGCACTTTATTTCCATATGACAACCCAATGTACGATCGAGCCTTGCGATCCTTAGCATGAAAGTACTGGATGGAATCTTTGTCATGAATTTGTTTCTGGCTTAATATGCAAGCCTCATCCTTTGTTTTGTTGGAATATGGTAATTCAACTTGCTTCGATGTCAACTGGTGATTACATATCTTCTCTAAGCGGTGTTCTTATATTCTTATGGGAATGTTGTCCTTTTGTTCAACCGGAGTTTTCATGAATTGTTTATCATCTGGTGTGCTTCTCTTCAAGTCAATTCAATCTTCTACAATATTTTTAACATCATTCCACACATTTCTTTCCGGTGTTCGTCTCATCTGTCCCAAGTTGTCTTTGTTTTTTTCTCAACCCTCCCGCCCTTTTCTCAGAAGATAAAATTATCATCCTAGTGCATTTCTTTTCATTTATGCTTCCTCTATCTTTTATTTTGTTTGGTATCCGGTGATTCACTATGAAGATGCACCGGTGTTTAGTTCATGATTTTTCATTCTTGTTTTCTTCTCCGATGGATTCAATTCAAGCTTTCAGTGTCCATTATATCCTTCTCTTCCTTTAAATGCTTCAATGTGGAAATTCTTTTTCAAGCCTCTCTTGTTTGTCACATCTCTCTATTCTATCCAGAGTGCTGAAGATATCTCATCAGATTCGTGTTTCCGTTCAAAATCCTATCGAGTATTTGGAGGGTCTCACCTCATCAAGTTTTCATTTATGTCGGTGCAATCTCTCTTAGCAATCTTTTCAATGATGTTTTCTTCGAGTGGGCCCATAAGTCACATGTTTTTCCAAGATCTTACCTGGCTTTTCTAATGTTTGCCGAAGATCTCTAACTCTTTCAAGTGTGAAATAAGTATGGTTTCCATTAGTCATATTCCTTCTCCAAGATTGATCTGAATTATTTCCATCGTTGGCTCAACCGTTCTTTATTAGTTGTTCTGGAGTATCTCAATTTTTTGCTCGTGTTCCTACTCATCATTCTTTGCAATGAAGACCGGAGAAGTGTTTCTCTTAAATCATTGTCCATTCTTTTGAAGAGTGTCATCTCAGCTTCGTTCTATCTCTTAAATTGTTTCCAGTCATGAGTATTCCCTCCATTTCTATCCAGTGCATTTCAGAGTTGTTTTTGTTTCTCTATCTCCGAAGGCCATAATTTTAGAATATTTCTTCGTTCTCAGCTTTGAGCTTTCAATTTGAAATTCTTCTCAATTGTTGTCTCTTCGTTCAACTCTCTATTATTCTGGTGCCTCATTCAAGCTTTCTCTTAGGCGTATCATGATATCTTCGTTCTCCTACATCTCCATTCATTCATAGTATCCCCATTCATTTCAATTTTCACTGGTGTTTCGTTCACGACGTCTTCAAGTTTGTTTCATATCTGTTCAATCTTGTTTAAGAGGTATAAGTGGTATGCCAAATCCGTTGTTCGTCATCAATTTAACTTGAAGAAGGATAGGCATAACAATATTCCTATTCTTGATTCGTCAAAGTGATTTTAATTCTTCTTGTGGAGTGGCTCATGATATCAATTCTCGATTCAAAGTCTTCATATTTTCTTTCAAGAGTTCCATGTTTTTCTCAAGCATCTCGTCATGAAGCTTCATCTAAATCTTTACAAGGTCATAATCGAATTCTTTTATTCTAGCATTTCTTTTCATCATTCTTTTGTATACAGAGGTTCTTCAGGGTGGTTCTCCAATGATTTCATTCATTCTCATGGTGTTCTTTGAGATTCTTGTTGGAGAACCTCAAGTGTTCTTTCTCTTGCATTTGAACGTGCAATTCATTCTCTTTTATCCTTCGAGGTGGTGCTATAGAATTCTTGACTCACGAGGAGTCTTGAAGAGATTTTTTTTCTAGAATCAGATATTTAAACCCACAGGTTTCTTCGATCATGAGATATTTTCAAGTCTCGATTTCTTCATTGAAGCTATCTTGGATTGGATTTCACCAAAATATTTTCCTAAGGATTGTTTCTATTATGGTGATTATCATTGATCCAAGTTATCAGTGTATCCTCTTCGTGAAAGCGGTTTGCATATCTTATGGCTACCAAGCAATCCTTGATTCTCTTAGTGGCAGATTGTCACCTCATAATTTTGAGATGTTTTCAGTAAGCCCACAACAAGATTTTTCTTTTTGTTGTTGGTGTGCCACCAACTCCTTGCAATTCTTCTTCTGAGGATGCTCTTCAATTCAATTGTGGTGGAAGTTTTCATTTTCTCCTCCGTCGAATGATCTAGTTTCTATTCTTTGTTTAGGAGGCGTTGTGATGTTTCTCTCATTGATTATCATCTCGGTTTGTCAAGAGCATGTTATTCCCTTTCATATTCGTTCAACTAGAGTGGTCCGCCCCTTCTTCAAGATCTTTCCATCTTATCAAGTTTTGCCTCTCTTTACTATTGAAGTCCTACCCAAATTTCTTTTGGGCTCTTACTTGTTCCTCATGTCATTCTTCATATCTTTGCAACCTTCAATGATTGTTTGTTTCACTCGTTTGTCAAAGAAGCAACTAAGTTTTACTTCTTCTCTTCCTCTTCCTTTTCTTTTCCTCTTCCACTTCTCATTCTAACATCTCGGGTCGAGATCTCTTGTTAGTGGACGAGAGTTGTAACATCCCGGAACCAAAGCTCTAGAAGATTCCCGTTTTATTCCATTTTCATAGTGTGATTTATTTGGTTGTCGCATTCATCGTCGCATCATGCGCATCACCCGCATTGCATCGGCACTCCGTTGTCATCAGTTTTCAAAACACGCATCCATTATGAGTTGTCTATGCTCCCCGTTCTAGTCATTGACCGTTTTCGGACAAACCACACACACATGTGCCCGCGGAATCATTAAAATAATGTTCTAATAGTGCATATAAAATATTCTCGAAATGGGTCAAAAGTTGGCGTGCGGCCTTACTTTCCTGTCAAATTTTGTCGCATTTGGAGTTTGTTTGATACCCGAACCGTTAAACCTATAGGGGCACTATAGCCAGTCTAAATTGCACAGGTTTCGGTATTTTAATCTCTGCTGCTGGGCTGCCCGTGCTTTCCCTCTCTTCTATGCCTAGCCCGTCTACACAGTGCACATACCCCTCACGTGCGTTGGATAGCTTCCCCAAACCCGAAACATACGGTCGTAACCATTGCGTTCGGATCAACCCTGTAATACCCCGATGTGGCACCATGGAACCGACGCTCCATAAGATTCCCCTTTTATTCCGTTGTTATCATGTGATTATTTTGGTTGTTGAATACATCATCGCCTCATTTGCATCATCCACATTGCATCGGCACTCCATTGTCGTCATTTTTCATAACTTGCATCCGTTATTAGTTGCCGGTTCTCTCCGTTTTCGTCGTTGACCGTTTCGAGACCAACCACGCACGCACGCGCGTGCGACACCATTATAATATTGTTATTGTATATAAAACTTTCTCAGAATGGGTCGAAAGTTGGCGTGTGGTCTTGTTTTATTTTAGGTAGTCCGCCTAGCAAATTTTGTCACAATCGGAGGTCGTTTGATACCCCAACGGATAAAGCTATAGCGGCACTATAGCCAATCAAACGTCACATGTTTTGGTGTTTTAAACCTTATATCGGGTTGCTTGTCTTACCTCTCTTCTATCCCTAACCCCTTTGCACATTGCACCGACCTGCGTGCAACCTAGTCCAAAAACTCCCCACGAACCCGAGACATACGGTCTTAACCGTTGGGTCCATATCAGTCACGTAATACTTCAAACCGTCATCGGTTTTCCAATTGGGCTCCCTAACCTAATGTTCTCAAACCGTTAGATCATAACAAAGGGTCCAGATCTACCCCTAAATCCTCCCTAACCTATTTAAACCTAGACTAACTCCCTAGTTTCTATGGATCCTCCTAGACGCCACCACTCACTTGTCCATTCCCACCTCGGGATCCATCCCAGTCCTCCGACCACCCACCTCCTTTTCCGCGTTTCCGAACCATATCTCCACGAGCACAGCAACGTTGTTCCCAAGCCCTTGAGCCTCCTTCCTTTAGCCATCACCAGCGTCCATCGGAGCATCTACCGAGCCGCTCCCGCAACATCTCCAGTGCTGGAGCTCCCCGCAGGAGCAGCCCCCATGTGCACGCGCGCCCACCTTCTCCCGCATGGGTGCGTTCACCACAGCCATGAATGGAAGCTCGCAGCTGCTTGTAGCCGGACCTCCTCGCCGTCAGCAGCAGAACCACCACAGCTCGCTCTGTCTTCTAGCTCCACCACCAGCTATGTTCGTGTTCCTCCTCTTCCTCATACCTCCTATATTTCTCCCTCTCCCTCTGATTTTCTCTGCCTCTCTCTCGCCTTTCCCTGAGCAGGAAGTTTTCCATGACCGACGACCTACCTTCGAGATCTGGCCACCACGGATTCTGTAGCTCCGGCCTGAACCAGAACCTCGACGTCGAAACTGCCACCATGCTTCGCCAGCGTGAGGGAGGCATCCATGGCCGTGGCACCCGAAGCTTCGAAAGCCGCCACCGCGCTGCAAGGTCCAGGCGATTTGCACTTTCAAGTTGTTGCCCCATTGCCTTCGCCTCACCATTCTTTGCTTCCACCTCCAGGCTGGCCCTCGCCGACGTAGGTCGACGCGCCCGACCTTCTATGCCTCCACCTTCTTTGCATCGAGAAGGTGTTGAAATTTGGAGGTGGGCCTTAGGCCCATTAGAGAATTTCAGAAAATCTACAAGGGCCCATGTAGGTGGTGGCATGGCAAGGTGGTGGGAGTTTAGTCCCACCCCGCTAGTGGAGGAGAGTTTGGACCCCTTTATAAGGGTCTCTCTTCCACATGCTATTGGAGAGTGAGAAGAGAAGGTGCCCTCGCGCACTCCTCCTCCGCCGCCCGCCTCGCCACGCCTCGTCACGACGCGCCGCGGGTTGCGGGAATGAGCCGAGCTCATACCTACGCGCTTATTTTTGCCGGTCAGGAACGGAGAATACGTAACGGACAAGGAACGATCCGAGACGTCGAATCGTGGCTGTTACCGACTCGGACGTGGGCTTGGCCCACGTCTCTCCACCCAGCCGCCTTTATAAGCACGCGATCGCCTACCCTAGCCGTCACGAGAATCAGATCTCATCTGCCTCACGCCTCCGAAACCTCGCCTCTCCGGTTCCTGTACGGGAGAGGGGCGATTAGGTTTTTGGGGAGCGATCACGCGACTGCTCGCCTCCGTCCGTCTGCTTCGTCTACGTCCGCATCGCCCTCGTCATCGCCATGTCTTCACCGAGCGAAGCTGATCGTCTCCGCAAGGAAGCCGAGAAGAAGACGGCAGAGGATACTGCCGCCGCTGCTGCTGCTACGGCCAACTGGCCGATTGGAGGGTATGACTCGTTTATCCTCATGTTCGTATTTATCCTAGCAGTACTACTTGTTTGCATAGATGTATCCACTATATGCGTAGTATGTGCTAGGTTAGCTCAAGATCAGTATGTCATTAGTCTAGTCAATGCCATGCTAGTTATTATTGTGTGGATTAATGTACTCGGAAAATTGCCTATTTACTCAACAATCCAAAAACCTAATGTCTATAGGAATTTTTCGAGTAATGGTTTTGCTGCTGCACTGAAACCGGATAAGTTTACCGGTACCTTTTTCAAGCGTTGGCAAACGAGAACCACCTTATGGCTCACGGCTATGAACGTGTTCTGGGTAGCCGGTGTCACTCCTACGGAAACTATCACTCCTGAATAGGAGACGATGTTTAAGGAGGCCACCGTCCTATTCCTTGGAGCAGTCATTAGCATGATCAGAGATAAGCTGGTTGATGCATATTTACATATGCATGTTGCCAAGGACTTGTGGGAGGCGCTCGAATCTAAATTCGGGGCCACCGATGCTGGGAGTGAGATGTATGTTATGGAGCAGTTCCACGATTACAAGATGGTTGACAACCGTTCTGTATTGGAACAAGCTCATGAGATAATATGCATAGCTAAGGAACTTGAGGTTCTTAAGTGCAATTTGCCGGGCAAGTTTGTCGCGGGCTGTATAATTGCTACGCTCCCTAATTCCTGGAGGAACTTTGCTACTACTCTGAAACATCAAAGGCGTGAGTTCTCAGTAGAGGACATCATCGGCCATCTGAGTGTTGAGCAGAACTCGAGAGCAAAGGACTCCAATGGAAAAGCGGTGGAAAGCTCTTCTGCTGCCAATATGGTACATCAGAGGAACTTCAATTCTCACAAGCCCAAGGGAAAGAACTCTGTCCAACAGAATACCGACTTCAAGAAGAAGGGGAAGAAGCCCTTCAAGAAGAATAAGAAGGGAGATGGCTGCTATACCTATGGTTCAGAGGAACATTGGGCGAACAAATGCCCAAACAAGTACAAGAAGCCGGCGCAGGACTCCAAGTCTGCAAACATGATTGTGGGCAACAATGAAAGTGGTGCATCTGGGTACGGTAATTTACTTACTGTATTTACAGTTTGTCAGTCCACCGATTGGTGGGTGGACACGGGTGCAAATATTCATGTGTGTGCTGACTTGTCATTGTTCTCTTCTTATCAGGCCACCGGTCGCGGGTCCGTATTGATGGGGAATGGCGCGAGTGCTTCTGTTCTTGGTGTTGGCACGGTCGATCTGAAGTTTACTTCGGGAAGGATCGTGCAGCTGAAGAACGTGCAGCATGTCCCCGCCATCAAGAAGAATCTCGTTAGTGGCTCCCTTCTATGTAGAGAAGGGTTTAAGTTGGTGTTCGAGTCTAATAAAGTAGTAGTTACGAAATATGGACTTTTCGTTGGAAAAGGTTATGAATGCGGAGGTCTGTTCCGCCTTTCTCTAGCAGATTTTTGTAATAAAGTCGTGAACAATATTCATTCGAGTGTTAATGAATCTGAAGTTTGGCATTCACGTCTTTGTCACATAAGTTTCGGTGTTATGTCGCGGCTAGCAAAACTGAATTTAATCCCAACTTTCACTTTAGCCAAAGGTTCTAAGTGCCACTCGTGTGTGCAAGCAAAGCAACCTCGCAAGCCTCACAAGGCTGCAGAGGAGAGACACTTGGCACCATTAGAACTCATACATTCTGATCTTTGTGAGATGAATGGTGTGTTGACTAAAGGTGGAAAGAAATAATTCATGACATTGATAGATGATTCCACTAGATTTTGCTATGTGTATCTGTTAAATACTAAAGATGAGGCTCAACACTACTTTAAAATCTATAAGGCAGAAGTTGAGAATCAACTTGAAAATAAAATTAAACGAGTCCGGTCTGATCGTGGTGGAGAGTACTTCTCAAACGAATTTGATTCATTTTGTGCGGAACACGGTATTATTCATGAGAGGACGCCTCCCTATTCACCCCAGTCAAACGGGGTTGCCGAGCGGAAAAACCGTACTCTAACTGATTTGGTTAACGCCATGTTAGATACATCGGGTTTATCCAAGGCATGGTGGGGGGAGGCTATATTGACCGCGTGTCATGTCCTGAATAAAGTTCCTACAAAAGATAATGAGGTCACTCCCTACGAGGAGTGGTCGAAGAGAAGGACGACACTCTCGTACTTACGTACTTGGGGCTGCTTGGCGAAAGTCAATGTACCGATCCCCAAGAAGCGTAAGCTTGGACCAAAGACTGTGGATTGCGTTAATTTGGGATACGCTAAGAATAGCGTAGGCTATAGATTTCTAGTGGTGAAATCTGAGGTACCTGACGTGAAGGTCGGTACAATAATGGAGTCGAGGGATGCTACATTCTTTGAGGATATATTTCCCATGAGAGATATGCAAAGCACTTCTAGACAGGAATCTGAGATAACTCCTGAGCCTGCCATTCCTATGGAATATTATGAACAAACACATGATGAAAATCCTGAGGAGGATGACGAGGAAGCCCGTGGTAGGGGCAAGAGACAAAGGACTGCAAAGACCTTTGGTGATGATTTCTTCGTATACCTCGTGGATGATAATCCCACTTCTATTTTAGAAGCGTATGCTTCTCCAGATGCTGATTACTGGAAAGCTGCGGTCCGTAGCGAGATGGATTCCATCATGGCTAACGGGACATGGGAAATCACTGATCGTCCCTATGGTTGCAAACCATTGGGATGCAAGTGGGTGTTCAAAAAGAAGCTTAGGCCCGACGGTACGATTGAAAAGTACAAGGCTAGGCTTGTGGCCAAGGGCTATGCCCAGAAAGAAGAGGAAGATTTCTTCGATACTTATTCACCTGTGGCTAGACTGACCACCATTAGAGTACTACTCTCATTGGCGGCCTCTCATGGTCTTCTCGTTCATCAAATGGACGTTAAGACGGCTTCCCTGAATGGAGAGCTGAATGAGGAAATCTATATGCAACAGGCAGATGGCTTTGTGATAGAAGGTCAGGAAGGAAAGGTGTGTAAGTTGCTGAAATCTTTATATGGTCTGAGACAAGCACCTAAGCAATGGCATGAGAAGTTTAATACAACTCTGACATCTGTTGGCTTCGTTGTTAATCAAGCTGACAAATGTGTATACTATCGCCATGGTGGGGGCGAAGGAGTTATATTGTGTTTGTATGTTGATGACATACTGATATTTGGAACCAACCTCAAAGTAATTGAGGAGGTTAAGTCTTTTCTGTCTCAAAACTTTGAGATGAAGGACCTTGGGGTGGCTGATGTTATCTTGAACATCAAGCTGTTGAGAGATGATGAGGGTGGGATTACACTTCTGCAATCCCACTATGTTGATAAGATTTTGAGTCGCTTTGGATATTCAGACTGCAAAATTTGTCAAACACCATATGATCCTAGTGTGCTTATTCGAAAGTTTAAAGGCACAGCTATAGATCAATTGAGATTCTCTCAAATTATCGGTTCACTTATGTACCTAGCTAGCGCAACGAGGCCTGACATCACGTTTGCTGTGAGCAAACTTAGCCGGTTTGTTGCAAACCCGGGCGATGTTCATTGGCGTGCTGTTGAAAGAATTATGCGCTACTTGAAAGGTACTGTCAACCACGGGCTTCACTATACGGGATTCCCATCGGTACTTGAAGGGTATAGTGATGCGAATTGGATCTCTGATGCTGATGAGATGAAGGCCACTACTGGGTATATGTTTACTCTTGGGGGTGGTGCTGTTTCCTGGAAGTCTTGCAATCAAACGATCTTAACAAGATCGACAATGGAAGCAGAATTAACAGCATTAGACACATCTGGTGTCGAAGCAGAATTTCTTCGAGATCTTTTGATGGACTTACCTGTGGTTGAGAAGCCGGTTCCGGCTATCCTTATGAACTGCGATAATCAGACGGTTATTGTTAAAGTGAAGAGTTCAAAGGACAATATGAAGTCCAACAAACATATAAGAATGAGATTGAAGTCTGTCAGACGTTTGAGAAACTCAGGAGTGATAGCGTTGGATTATATCCAAACGGCTAAGAATCTGGCAGATCCCTTTACTAAAGGGCTATCACGTGTTGTGATAGATAGTGCATCGAGGGAGATGGGTATGAGACCCACATGAGTTGCCATGGTAGTAACCTAACCTATATGATCGGAGATCCCGTGAAGTAGGACCTGGGAAAACAAGCCAGTGGTGAACTGAGGAGAGTCACTTTACTAACCCACTCCGTTGGAGATGCAATACTCTCGGATACTGTACGGTAGGATGACTACTGTCTTAATGTGTTCAAAAGCTTACATGTAAGCAAGATGCTGTCCTACAGAGCGATCTTTGGAGGAACACACCTATATGAGCTTGACTGCTGGTCACAGTCTATGAGGTTTGGGTGATCTCTAGTAAACTCATGAATAGGCCAGGAGTGTGACTAATATGCTCCACCCAAGGGGTCACCTTCCGCAGTCTAGTACTAGTAAGACTTGTGGTGAAGCTCTTTTACGCCAAGCTGACAATTCAAGGCATAGTCCATTGTTCAGTTGTAAAGGAGTGTAGCTACTTGTTCTAGGTGAAGCTCAACCTTAATAGGTCTTCACTGAAATGCTGGTATATTAAAACAGTGATTGGAACGAGGGAACACGATGTGCCCTTGAGATCTGGTGGGGGATTGTTGAAATTTGGAGGTGGGCCTTAGGCCCATTAGAGAATTTCAGAAAATCTACAAGGGCCCATGTAGGTGGTGGCATGGCAAGGTGGTGGGAGTTTAGTCCCACACCGCTAGTGGAGGAGAGTTTGGACCCATTTATAAGGGTCTCTCTTCCACATGCTATTGGAGAGTGAGAAGGGAAGGTGCCCTCGCGCACTCCTCCTCCGCCGCCCGCCTCGCCACGCCACGCCTCGTCACGATGCGCCGCGGGTTGCGGGAATGAGCCGAGCCGAGCTCATACCTACGCGCTTATTTTTGCCGGTCAGGAACGGAGAATACGTAACGGACAAGGAACGATCCGAGACGTCGGATCGTGGCTGTTACCGACTCGGACGTGGGCTTGGCCCATGTCTCTCCACCCAGCCGCCTTTATAAGCACGCGATCGCCTACCCTAGCCGTCACGAGAATCAGATCTCATCTGCCTCACGCCTCCGAAACCTCGCCTCTCCGGTTCCTGTACGGGAGAGGGGCGATTAGGTTTTTGGGGAGCGATCACGCGACTGCTCGCCTCCGTCCGTCTGCTTCGTCTACGTCCGCGTCGCCCTCGTCATCGCCATGTCTTCACCAAGCGAAGCTGATCGTCTCCACGAGGAAGCCGAGAAGAAGACGGCAGAGGATACTGCCGCCACCGCCGCTGCTGCTGCTATGGCCAACTGGCCGATTGGAGGGTATGACTCGTTTATCCTCATGTTCGTATTTATCCTAGCAGTACTACTTGTTTGCATAGATGTATCCACTATATGCGTAGTATGTGCTAGGTTAGCTCAAGATCAGTATGTCATTAGTCTAGTCAATGCCATGCTAGTTATTATTCTGTGGATTAATGTACTCGGAAAATTGTCTATTTACTCAACAGAAGGCACCAGGGAAATGAGGCGCATCGCGTTGACCAGCTCGCCCCCCTACGTCCTCTACACATGGACCAATGCATTCAGTGGACAAGTTCGACCCACCTCCCGCTCGACCTGCGTCGCCCCAGCCGCGGCCTCCTCCACCGACCTGGGTCGAGCCCACACATGGTGAGCGTGCCCCACTGCCATCCTTCGCCCAAGGCGACTCTTTGTTTATTCAGCGCTATATAGGTTCGATCTCTATTGCAGATCGCCGTAGTTGATTTTTTAGTCTCTCCATTTGTCCAATTCTCACGGAATTTCATATTTACACAAAAATGTAATATTTTAAAATGTCAATAACTTAATAACTGTGCATCGTATTAAAATGTTTTATATATGAAAAGTGTCTAGAATTTCATGTAGGTTAATAATATACCACTTTCACACGTGTTCAGAATAATTAAACTTGATGTTTGCACTATTATGCTTGTTGCCATATTAAAATGATTTAATTCATAGCAAATTAACCGTGCATCGGATTTCAAAACTTCATACATGAAAGATGCTTAGAATTTTTTTTAGTTTCACGATATCCAACTTTCAACCATGATAAAAATATTTAACCTGTTGTTTTCATCTAATTCCCATAAACGCCATGTTAAAATGATTTAATTGATAACTAATTAACCGTAGCTCCGTTTAAAATGTTTTATATATGTAACTTGGCTAGAAAAACTTGTAGAATAACATAGAGGCATTTATTTTCCTATTTACCAACTCTAAATTTTGAATAGGCATAACAATAGCGAATCTTAATTTGCATATGGGGATTTTCTGAAATTGTTGTTCGTTGTTCCGGCCTCCTTTAAACTTGCTTAGAATTTTAGGTAGTTTCATAATACCTTGTTTGTGTCCATGATTAGCATGTTGTGGCTATCATTTCCATTCATCGCACAGTATCTTGTGATGACCATATATTCTAGACCGTAGCTTCGTTTTAAATGATCTTTATATGTAAATCAACTTGAATGACGTGTAAAACCACACGAAACACTTTATTTTTCTGTTCAATAAATATTGTAATATGTTAGTTCAGATCTGGACCAATTTCAAAATTCACATATGGGGTCGTTTCGGAAATGCTATATGTTGTTTCCGACCTCATTTAAATGCCTAGATAGTGTAGTTTCTTTATGCTTCACCTCTTGTCATGTTTACCAACATTTAACATTGTCGTGTAACTAAACAGGGGTGAACTAAAAAAATTCAAATATGGAGTTTCATCAATATGAAGTGAGTTGCATATTGAGCTTCATTTAATGTGTAGTATTAATTTTTGTGCTTTGCCATGCCTTGCATAATTGAGATGGACATGCATCATATTTAATTATGCATCTTGTCATGAATATGTTGTGGTGTTTATCATGTATTGATTGTTTGTTTCCGGATTGTTTCCTCTCGATAGAGTTCTCAAAGTGTTTCAGAGTGAGGATTCGTTCGACTACGTTGGTTCGTCTGCTGCACAATTTCGTTCTTCATCCAATCGGGATCCCAGACAAGATGATCATTTGCTTAGATACCTTTACTATCATTGCCATGATAGTTGTCTCAATTCTTTGCTAGGTCTCGTTGCCTACCACTTAAATGTCAGTCTCCCAACATTTCCATGAAAAGCCTCTAACCCTTTTACAACCGAGAAAACCCTTGTTTGGCTATGTTACCGCTTGCTCAACCTTCTTATAACATTGATAGTTGCAGGTGCAGTTGCTTCCATGGGCCAACATGGTTTCCTTGTTATATCACCATATTATTGCTATTTAATTCAATGCACCTATATACTTGCTAAAAGGTGGAAGCCTTGTCCTTCTAGCCTTGTGTTTTGTTCCACCTTTGTCACCTTTGTTACTTGTGCACCGGTGTTATGTTCCATAATTGAGTGCTCCTAACATGCTTGGGGTTGTTATGGGGACCCCCTAGATTTTTGTTTTGGGATAAAACTCTTTTGGCAAGGCCCAACATTGGTAATATAATTTCCCAACATAATAATACTTAATATCGTTATTAAAACATAGGGCATCATGAACCCGAGGATTAATTCAACATAATACATGGGGGAAGTGTAGATGGTATTGGTCCCAAACATGCTGCGTGCATGGCCACCACGAGGGAACTCAAGGATTGCTTTTACTCGTAGCTAATCACATCTGATTGTGCCCTCAAAACAAGATACGCGACTCCTATCGGGATCGTCGGCACGTCGGGCGGCCTTACTGGATTTGTTGTACCTTTCTCGAACGTATTGTGCGAGGGATTCTGAGGATACTTTGGGCTATCTCAAGGTTGAGGTGTTCTACCAGGAATCCGAGAAGATCACGGGTTTTTCATGGTCGAGGCTTCCGATGTAGCCCAGGGTAGTTTGTGATGGACTAGTTGTAACACCCTTGCAAGGCTAAATCTTTATGAGAGTTGTGCCCGCAGTTATGTGGCAACGTGGAAACTTTGTTTAACGCCCAGTCATAGCAAACTTGAAGTAAACTCAACTAAAATATGCCAACTGTGTGCGTAACCGTGATTGTCTCTTCTCGTGAGTTCTGCATCGGAAAGAGGACACGATGGCGTTATGTTTGACGTAGGTAGGTCTTCAGGATCACTTCGGGATCATTATTAGTTCACACCGGTTATGCGTAGATCACCCCCTTTTATTCTTGTACTAGTAAGTTATCCACCCAAGTAAATGCTTAGTTGCTCGCTGCAGCGTCATCACTTAACCATACCTCACCCATTAAGCTTTGCTAGTCTAAATACCTTTGGAAATGAGATTGTTGAGTCCCTGTGGCTCACAGATTACTACAATAACAGTTGCAGGTATAGGTAAAGCGATACTTTAACGTGAGCACAATGATTGTTCAGTTTGGAGTTTCTTCTTCTTCTCTTCATCGATCTAGGATGGGTTCCATGCTGTCAGCCTGGGATAGCAAGGATGGACGTCATTCTTCTATCATTTTTTCGTCCATAGTCGGACCCTGCTGTTCTATATGGTGATTGTAGCTTGAGGCGAGCGTTAGCAATTCCATATAATCATCTCTTCTATACATGTACTTGTAACGATATCCATTCTTGCAAAACGATGAGACTCACTTCTATCCCTATCGAGGCCCTCGAGCCAAAATAAGGTTCCAACCTAGGAGCCCCCTTGATTGGTCAAACTTCGTCGAGTCGAGTCTAGTGAAAAACTATTTTGAGTCCAGTTATATCAGAGAGTAGGACTCTTTTTTCTATTATTCTATGCTATTGTGAGGTTTACGACTTAGGATTTTTTATTCTACTCCTCTTCTCACTCAATTTTTTTTAGGATCAAGCGGGTATTTTGTAACCTCTATATATGATGTTGATGTGAGCTCTAGGGGATTATTGACACATCACTATCGTTGAGTTTCCTTAGTATCTTAGGATGGAGGATGTATGAAATTGCTTCAATACTAGTAGTGACGAGAGGAGTCTGGCCTTCCCAGTACTGGTGGAGAGATTATGGATGTACTTCCATACTTGGTATCATTGTGATTACGAGGGTGTGAGGTAGATGAGTTTCTGAGATCGCTAGTTTTGTGTTGACGGATGTGATACACTGGATGGGTAGTGTTATTGCTAGGAGTTGAGTGATCGATTCATTCCTTGTATCTGTGGATCCAATTGCATAATCGGAAAAAGTTTGACAGTTCTTAGGTGGCAATTGAAGTAGTTACCTAGTATTATCTTCCAACAAATGCATGATGTGAGGTTGGGGTTCGACATCTAGTGGACACATTTGTTCACGGTCTTCTTACACATGTTCTCATTGTGTCTTAAATGGGAGGAAGTGTTATACCCCATGCCATGTTTAACATCATTTAAAATTGTTGTGTACCTAAACGGGAGTGAACTAAGTAATTGAAATTTGGAGTTTCGTCAATATTAAACTCGTTGCATATTGAGCTTCATTTAATGTGTAGGAGTTGATTGTTGTGCTTTGCCATACCATGCATAATTAAATGGACATGCATCATATTTGTTTGTGCATCATATCATGAATATGTTGTGGTGTTTATCGTGTGTTCATTGGTTGTTTCCATATTGTTTCTTCCGATAGAGCTCCGGAACCGCTTCAAAGTGTGAGGATTCGTTTGACTACATTGGTTCGTCTACTTCACAGATTCGTTCTTCTTCCAAGCGGGATCACAGGCAAGATGATCATTTCCCAAGATACCATTGCTATCATTTCTATGCTAGTTGTCTTGCTTCTATTGTTATGACACATTACCTACCACTTAAATGTCACCCTCCCAACATTGCCATGAAAATAGTCTAACCCCCTCGACATCCGAGAAAACCTTTGTATGGCTATGTTACCACTTGCTCGACCCTTCTTATTGCATTGCTAGTTGCAGGTGCAAGCTGCTTCCATGTGAAAACATGGGTTCCTTGTTATATAACCATATTATTGCTATTGAATTTAATGCACCAATATACTTGGTTAAATGTGGAAGGCTCCTTCTAGCTAGGTGTTTTATTCCATCTTTGTCGCCCTTGTTACTTGTGTACGGTTGTTATGTTCTGTATTAAGTGTGCCTAACATGCTTGGGGTTGTTACGGGGACCACCTTGATTTTCTTTTTGGGATAAAAATCTTATGGAAAGGCCCAACATTGGTACTGCATTTGCCTAAAAACTAATAAAAACATAGGGACCCACCGGCACCTGTGGGTAATTAGTCAACCCCCGGGGCCAGTGCTCCTCATGAGTGTTGGTCCAACCTAGAGCACGGTGCAGGGCCGATCCAGGGCAACTTGGGTGATTTCTACCAGGCTACCATATGCGTCGTTTATCCGGTACTACCCCAATAAAGAGATATGCTATGCCCCTATTGGGGTCTGGACTGTCGGGCGATCTAGCTAGATTTGTTTTACTCTTCTCGAACGTCTGGTGCGTGGGATTCTGAGGATACTTTGGGCTATCTCGAGGTTGAGGTTTTCCGTTGGAATTGTCGAGGAGACTACGAGTTGTCAATGGTTGAGGTTATTCCACGCACCTTGTCGAAGTTTGTGATGGACTAGTTGGAGCACCCATTTAGTGTTAAATCTTTCGGAGAGTCATGCCCGCGGTTATGTGGCAACTTGGCTACTTTATTTAACACCCGATCATAGCAAACTTGAAGTAAACTTAATTAAAATATGCCAACTATGTGCGTAACTATGTTTGTCTCTTCTTGTGAGCTCTATATCCGAGAGAGGAGACAGTGGGGTTATGTATGACTCATAAGTAGGTGTTCAGGATCATTTTTTAATCATCATTAGTTCTCGTCTGATTATGCATAGATCACCCCCTCTTATTCTTGTACTCGTAAGTTAGCCACTCAAATAAATGCTTAGTTGCTTGTTGCGGTCTCATCACTTAACCATACCTCACCCATTAAGTTTTGCTAGTCTTGATACCTCTGAAATGAGATTGTTGAGTCACTGTGGCTCACAGATTACTATAACAATAGTTGCAGGTACAAGTAAAGTGATAATTTGATGTGAGAGCGGTGCTTGTTTGATTTGGAATTCTTCTTCTTCATCATCGATCTAGGATGGGTTATAGGCTGACAGCCCGTGATAGGAAGGTTGGACGTTGTTTTATCGTTTTATTTCATCCGTAGTCGAACCCTTCTCTTCTCCATGGTGAGTGAATGTATTGTTGTATTGTGATATTCTTGATTAGCTTGTGGCGAGTGTAAGCCAATTTCATATACTCATCGCTTCTATACATGTACTTGTAACCATATCCATTCTTACGAAACAACAAGATGTGCTAATATCCCTGTCGAGGCCCTTGTGCCAGAATAAGGATAGGATCACATCTTGGGCGTTACAAGTTGGTATCAGAGCGGTACTGACCTAGGAGCCCCCTTGATTAATCAAACTTTGCCGAGTTAAGTCTAGTGAAAAACTACTTTGAGTCTGGTTATATATCAAAGAGTAGGATTCTTTTTACTCATCTTCTCTACTCTCGTGAGGAATTCCAACTTAGGAATCTTAATTCTACACCTCTTCTGTCTCAAAAATAATTGGAGGATCACACGGGTATTTTAGAACCTCTATGATGTCGATGTGACGGAATTCTGACTTGGTGCCTCCTGTTATCGAGAGTAGACCTCCACGGGGTTTACGACACATTGCTATTGTCCAACTTCCTTAGTATCTCAGGACACGGACATCGAAATGGTTCAATACTTTGCTTGGTGGCAAATAGTGAAGTGACTTTTCCCCAGTACTCGTGGAGATCACTCGGATGATCTACCAGGTCTAGTATCATTGTTTTTTGAAGGTATGAGGTAGATGAGTTTGTGGAACTTCTCACATATGTGTTGATAGTTGCGGGAAAGGTCATGCAACTGATTACATTGAGTAAGTTCCTAGACCCGCAACCTGATATTATAACCAAGAAAGATATCGGAAATTCACACGTGGGAATTCCAGTAGTTACCTAGGACTATCTTTCAACAGATGCATGATGTGAGTTTGGGGTTCAATATCTAGTTTTTTGTTTGTTCAAGGTCTTTCTTATAGAGGACAGTCCCGATATGGGTCGTTGTATATATTCCGTCAAGCCTTGTAGTTGCTACGCTTAGGGAGCATATTCGAGCGTCATTTCAACATGAAAATCCAATGTATGATCAAGCCCGTGTGAGCCTTACCTCAAAAATATCGAATGGAATCTCTATCATGAACTTGTTTCTGGCTTAATCTGCAAGCCTCATCCTTTGTTTTGTTGGAATATCGTAATTAAAGTTGCTTCAAGGTCAAGTAGTTATTTCATACCTGCCCTAAGAGGTGTTCTTATATTTTCATGGGAATGCTAATCCTTCTGTTCAACCTGAGTTGTCATGAAATTATTTTCAGCAGGTGTGCTTCTTTTCAAGTCAATTAAATCATCTGTAATATTTGTAAGGTCATTCCTCATATTTCTTTCCGGAGTTTGTCTCATCTGTCCCAAGTTATCGTTGATTTTCTCGATCGTCCCATTGTTTTATCCGAAGATTAAATTATCATCCAAGTGCATTTGCTTTCATTTTTGCCTCCTCTATCTTTTCATCCGTTTGATATCCGACGATTCATTGTGAAGATTCTGTGGTGTTAAGTTCGGCATTCTTCATTCTTGTTTTCTTCTCCGGTGGATTCAATTCAAGCTTTCGGTGTCCATCATATCATTTTCTTTGTTTAACTGCTTCTATGTGGAAATCATTATTCAAGCCTCTTTTGTTTGTCACCTCTTTATATTCTATGCGGAGTGTTGAGGATATCTTATCAAATATGTGTTTCAATTCAAAATCCTTTCAATTATTTTATGGGTCTCACCTCATCAAGTTTTCATTTATGCCGGTGTAATCTCTCTTCCTTAGCAATCTTTTCAATGGTTTTTTCTTTAAGTGGGCCCATAACCCATAGGTTTTTCGAGGATCTTACTTGCCTTTTCTAATCTTTTTGAAGATCTCTAATTCTTTTCAAGTGTAACATAAGTATGGTTTCCATCAGTCATATTCCTTCTCCAAGATTGATATGAATTACTTCCATCATTGGCTCAACCATTCTTTATTCAGTGTTCCGAAGTATCTCAAAAAGTTTGGTGGTATTCCTTCTCATCATTCTCTGCAATGAAGACCGAAGAAGTGTTTCTCTTAAATCCTTTTCCATTCTTCTGAAGAGTGTCATCTCATCTTCGTGCTATCTCTTAAAATGTTTCCAATCATAAGAATTCCCTCCATATCTACTCGGTGCATTTCAGAGTTATTTTTATTTCTTGATCCTCCGAAGGCCATCATTTCAGAATATTTCTTTGTTCTCAGCTTTGAGCTTTCAATCTTATATTTTTCTAAATTGTTCTCTCTTTGTTCGTCTCTCAATTATTCTGGTGCTTCATTCGAGCTTTTTCTGAGGCAGGTTATGATCTCTTTGTTCACCTGCGTGTCCATTCATTCATAGTATCCCCATTCATTTCAATTTCTACGGGTGTTTTGTTCAAGACGTCTCCAAGTTTGTTTCATCTCTATTCAATACTTCTCAAGAAGAATAAGTGGTATGCCAAGTCCGTTGTTTGTCATCTATTTAACTCGATGAAGTATAGGCATAACATAATTCTTATTCTTGCTTCGTCAAAGTGATTTCAATTCCTCTTCCGGAGTGGCTAAATATCAATTCTCGATTCAAAATTCTTCATCTTTTCTTTCCGGAGTTCCAAGTTTTTCTCAAGCATGTCGTCGTATAGCTTGATCTAAATCTTTGCAAGGTCATAATCTTATTCTTTTATTCATTCATTTCTTTTCATCATTCTTTTGTATATGTAGGTTCTTTAGGGTGGTTCTCCAAGGATTTAATTCATTCTCAAGGTGTTCTTTTCTCTTGCATTTCAAAGTGCAATTCATTATCCTTTATCCTTTAAGGTGGTGCTATAGCATTCTTGACTCACGAGGAGTATCGAAGAGAATTTGTTTCAAGAATGAGATGTTTAAACCCAAGGATTGTTGCTATTGTGGTGATTATGATTGATCCAATTTCTCAATGTATCCTTTTGGTGAATGAAGTTTGCATATCCTATGGCTCCCAAGCAATCCTTGTTTCTGTTAGTGGTGGATTGTCACCTCATAATTTTGAGATGTTTTCCATAAGCCCACAACAAGCGTTTTCTTTTCCTTGTTGGTGTGCCAACAAGAACTTTCAATTATTCTTGTAAGGATGCTCTTAAATTCAATTGTGGTGGAAGTTGTCATTTCCTTCTCCCTCAAATGATCTAGTTTCTACTCTTTGTTTAGGAGGCGTTGTGATGTTGGTCTTGTCGATTATCATCTCATTTAGTCAAGATCATGTTATTCCCTTGCTTATTCGTTCAACCAGAGTGTTGTGTCACTCTTCTAGGTCTTTCCATCCTATCAATTTTTGCCACTCTTTCCTACCGAAGTGCTGCCCAAATTTCTTTTGAATTCTTTCGTATTCATGATTTCATTCTTCATCTCTTTGCAACCTTGAAGTATCATTGGTTTCACTCGTTTGTCAAACAAGCAACTAAGTTTTACCTCTTTTCTTCCTCTTCCTTTCCTTTTCCTCTTCCTCTTCTCATTCTAAGATCTTGGGTCGAGATCTCTTGTTAGTGGAGGAGAGTTGTAACAGCCCGTGACCGGATCAGATGGCAGAGGAGCCGCCCCTCTCCAGCGATCGAAGACCCGAGGGGATGTGCATCCCTTGCTCCTCATGTGCTTGATCCAACGTGGTGCTCTATCAGCCTCGCTCGGCACCGACCGCCTCCACCTCGCCAGCGACCAAGCGTTGCCGCTGGATGCAAGGACGCCGTCGCCCTGCTCCATCTCTTTCTTTTTCCTCCATCTCCCTTGCTCTCTCTTCTCATGTACTTATGTCTATATGCGCGGTTGAGCTCCATGAGAAGCCCCGCCGACCACCGCCGCCTGTTGGAGCGCCACCTCGCGGAAACGTCATGCTGCATCCAGACTCGCCGGATCAGACCTTCTCTTGTGTCGTGTGTCGTCGTAGGGTCACCATGGATGACCACACACCAAGCAGCGCCGGCTCACGCAAATCCCGTCGAGAATGGAGCTGCCATCGCTAGATTAGCCCGGGTCAGGCGGGGCCTCGTTGTCTTCATCACCGGAGCATCATGAGGTCGGGAAGTCCTAGTCGGTGCCTTCTGCGCCGACTAGCGTTTCTGGCACCTGCAGGAATCAGTCTTGGGCTGATTTCCTGAAGGCACATTTAGGTTAGATCGTTCACTGCTTCGTTCGCTCGTTCACTGGTTCGCTGCTTCCTTCGCTCGTTCGCTGGTTCGTTCGCTTGCTTCGTTCGGTCACTGGTTCGCTGGGTTTTTTCCCTGTTTTTTTCGTCTGACTTTTTCAGATTTGAAAAAGTTCATTAGTTCAAGAAGAAGGTACATTAAATTACAAGAAGCATAAAACTGAGTATGTTTCTTTCAAATTTCTTTCTTATTTGTCGTGAAAAAAAGACAACTTCATGCTTTCATTTATTCGATTGTTTTTTCTTTTCACTTTTATTTCCATCAAACGGATAGAAATTTGAAAATAGTTCATGATTTTGGGAAAAATATACATGAAAGAACAATTGGCAGATAACAAACTATGTTACTTTCAAAGTTTCTATTTATTTTGAAGTGTAGCTACATGGAAATATAGTGACTATTTCTTCGTAGATGTTAAACAATGTAATTTCTTGTAATTTTTGGTGAACCAAATTATTATTAATTCAAATTACTTGCAAATTTTGGTGACTCGAACGAATTTTGGTGCAGAAGGAAAATAATTTTTTCGTTCTAACTAATACAACTGAATAAAAACATTGCACAAAATAGAAATTTAGTTGGTGAAGCTCTCCCTGCCGAATCCTTTTTCAGAATTTATATCTTCCTTTAGTAATGAAGCAATCTATTTGTTGTGGAAGTAGAAGCAAGCTATTTGCGAGAGACGCCCTAGGAATTGAGAACAACATACTATGAGAACAACATACATTCAGAAATAAGGGCTGGAAATTTGAAAAAGCAATGCTGGAAAGATTTTTAGTGAATTATACCTTGTAGCAGTAGAATGTGCTTGCTTGCAACGCCTTATTACTTGAATGATCGAAAACCCTGTTAAACAGAATGAGAATTTCTTAAGTATATGGTAGGTAAAAATAAGGAATTACGATATTATGAAAATTTGGAAAAAGCATTGCAAATAATAAAACATTTTGTGTACTCACATGATTTTGTAGGAATGTCATCACTGTTGGCAATTGAACCTCACTATTGTTGTATTTTGCAATCTCATATAAGAATATTTCACTGAGAGCTTGTAAATCAACCTGTTGGAGAATTGCGATAGCAATATAAATTTTTTATTTGTTATATTACAGGAAGATCAGACTAAATCATATGATAATTTATAGAAAAGAAGAAAGACTTACAGTTGTGAATCCTAGCACTCCCATTCCCCGATAGGTTTTAAGTATTTGCAATATGAGAACACATGTGTCTGTTGGAATTATGCCCTAGAGGCAATAATAAATATAGTTATTATTATAATTCCTGTATCAAGATAATAGTTTATTATCCATGCTATAATTGTATTGAATGAAGACTCATTTACATGTGTGGATACATAGACAAAACACCATCCCTAGCAAGCCTCTAGTTGGCTAGCCAGTTGATCAAAGATAGTCAGTGTCTTCTGATTATGAACAAGGTGTTGTTGCTTGATAACTGGATCACGTCATTAGGACAATCACGTGATGGACTAGACCCAAACTAATAGACGTAGCATGTTGATCGTGTCATTTTGTTGCTACTGTTTTCTGCGTGTCAAGTATTTATTCCTATGACCATGAGATCATATAACTCACTGACACCGGAGGAATGCTTTGTGTGTATCAAACGTCGCAACGTAACTGGGTGACTATAAAGATGCTCTACAGGTATCTCCGAAGGTGTTAGTTGATTTAGTATGGATCAAGACTGGGATTTGTCACTCCGTGTGATGGAGAGGTATCTCGGGGCCCACTCGGTAATACAACATCACACACAAGCCTTGCAAGCAATGTAACTTAGTGTAAGTTGCCGGATCTTGTATTACAGAACGAGTAAAGAGACTTGCCGGTAAACGAGATTGAAATAGGTATGCGGATACTGACGATCGAATCTCGGGCAAGTAACATACCGAAGGACAAAGGGAATGACATACGGGATTATACGAATCCTTGGCACTGAGGTTCAAACGATAAGATCTTCGTAGAATATGTAGGATCCAATATGGGCATCCAGGTCCCGCTATTGGATATTGACCGAGGAGTCTCTCGGGTCATGTCTACATAATTCTCGAACCCGCAGGGTCTGCACACTTAAGGTTCGACGTTGTTTTATGCGTATTTGAGTTATATGGTTGGTTACCGAATGTTGTTCGGAGTCCCGGATGAGATCACGGACGTCACGAGGGTTTCCAGAATGGTCCGGAAACGAAGATTGATATATAGGATGACCTCATTTGATTACCGGAAGGTTTTCGGAGTTACCGGGAATGTACCGGGAATGACGAATGGGTTCCGGGAGTTCACCGGGGGGGCAACCCACCCCGGGGAAGCCCATAGGCCTTGGGGGAGACACACCAGCCCTTAGTGGGCTGGTGGGACAGCCCACAAGTGCCCTATGCGCCAAGGAGAAGAAAATCAAGAGAGAAAGAAAAAAAAGGAGGAGGTGGGAAGGAAGGGGGACTCCCTCCCACCAAACCTAGTCCAACTCGGTTTGGGGGGGAGAGTCCTCCCACTTGGCTCGGCCGACCCCCTTGAGGGTCCTTGGACCCCAAGGCAAGGCCCCCTCCCTCCCAGCTATATATACGGAGGTTTTAGGGCTGATTTGAGACGACCTTTCCACGGCAGCCCGACCACATACCTCCACGGTTTTTCCTCTAGATCGCGTTTCTGCGGAGCTCGGGCGGAGCCCTTCTGAGACAAGGTCATCACCAACCTCCGGAGCGCCGTCACGCTGCCGGAGAACTCTTCTACCTCTCCGTCTCTCTTGCTGGATCAAGAAGGCCGAGATCATCGTCGAGCTGTACGTGTGCTGAACGCGGAGGTGTCGTCCGTTCGGTACTAGATCGTGGGACTGATCGCGGGATTGTTCGCGGGGCGGATCGAGGGACGTGAGGACGTTCCACTACATCAACCGCGTTCTCTAACGCTTCTTCTGTACGGTCTACAAGGGTACGTAGATCACTCATCCCCTCTCGTAGATGGACATCACCATGATAGGTCTTCGTGCGCGTAGGAAATTTTTTGTTTCCCATGCGACGTTCCCCAACAGTGGTATCAGAGCTAGGTTCATGTGTAGATGTCTTCTCAAGTAGAACACAAAAGTTTTTGTGGGCGGTGATGTGCGTTTTGCTGCCCTCCTTAGTCTTTTCTTGATTCCGCGGTATTGTTGGATTGAAGCGGCTTGGACCGACATTACTCGTACGCTTACGAGAGACTGGTTTCATCGTTACGAGTACCCCCCCCCCTTTGCTCAAAGATGACTGGCAAGTGTCGGTTTCTCCAACTTTAGTTGAATCGGATTTGACCGAGGAGGTCCTTGGATGAGGTTAAAATAGGAACTCATATATCTCCGTTGTGGTGTTTGCGTAAGTAAGATGCGATCCTACTAGATACCCTTGGTCACCACGTAAAACATGCAACAACAAAATTAGAGGACGTCTAACTTGTTTTTGCAGGATATGATTGTGATGTGATATGGACAACGATGTGATGTGATATATTGGATGTATGAGATGATCATGTTGTAATAGAAATATCGACTTGCACGTCGATGGTACGGCAACCGGCAGGAGCCATAGGGTTGTCTTTATACTAACGTTTGTGCTTGCAGATGCGTTTACTATTTTGCTAGGATGTAGCTTTAGTAGTAATAGCATAAGTAGCACGACAACCCCGATGGCGACACGTTGATGGATGATCATGGTGTGGCGCCGGTGACAAGAAGATCGTGCCGGTGCTTTGGTGATGGAGATCAAGAAGCACGTGATGATGGCCATATCATGTCACTTATGAATTGCATGTGATGTTAATCCTTTTATGCACCTTATTTTGCTTAGAACGACGGTAGCATTGTGAGGTGATCTCTCACTAAAATTTCAAGACGAAATTGTGTTTTCCCCGACTGTGCACCGTTGCTACAGTTCGTCGTTTCGAGACACCACGTGATGATCGGGTGTGATAGACTTAACGTTCACATACAACGCGTGCAAAACAGTTGCGCACGCGGAACACTCGGGTTAAGCTTGACGAGCCTAGCATGTGCAGACATGGCCTCGGAACACATGAGACCGAAAGGTCGATCATGAATCATATAGTTGATATGATTAGCATAGGGATGCTTACCACTGAAACTATACTCAACTCACGTGATGATCGGACTTGGGATAGTGTAAGTGGATCATGAACCACTCAAATGACTAGAGAGATGTACTTTTTGAGTGGGAGTTTAGCAAATAATTTGATTAAGTTGAACTCTAATTATCTTGAACATAGTCTAAGTCCACTTTGAATATATTTGTGTTGTAGATCATGGCTCACGCGACAGTCATCCTGAATTTTAATACGTTCCTAGAGAAAGCTAAGTTGAAAGATGATGGAAGCAACTTTGTAGACCGGGCTCGTAATCTTAAGCTAATCTTACAAGCTGGGAAGAAGGATTATGTCCTTAATGCTGCGCTAGGAGATGAACCACCCGCTACGGCTAATCAGGATGCTAAGAACGCTTGGTTAGCACGTAAGGAGGACTACTCAATAGTTCAATGTGCAGTCTTGTATGGCTTAGAACCGGGACTTCAACGTCGCTTTGAGCGTCATGGAGCATTTGAGATGTTCCAGGAGTTGGAGTTTATCTTTCAGAAGAACGCCCGGATCGAGAGGTATGAGACCTCCGATAAATTCTATGCTTGCAAGATGGAGGAAAACTCGTCTTTCAGTGAACATGTGCTCAAAATGTCTGGGTACTCAAACCGTCTAGCTGAACTGGGGATTGAACTCCCGCAAGAATCTATCACTGACAGAATCCTTCAATCACTGCCGCCAAGCTACAAAGGCTTTGTGTTGAACTACAACATGCAAGGGATGAACAAGTCTCCCGGCGAGTTGTTTGCGATGTTGAAAGTCGCAGAGTCTGAACTCCGTAAACAGCATCAAGTGTTGATGGTGAATAAGACCACTAGTTTCAAGAGAAACGGCAAAGGCAAGAAGGGCAATTCAAAGAAGAGCAGCAAGCCTGTTGCCAATCCGCTGAAGAAACCCAAAGCTGGACCTAAGCCTGAAATGGAGTGTTTCTATTGCAAGGGTATGGGTCACTGGAAGCGCAATTGCCCCAAGTATCTGGCAGATAAGAAGGCGGGCAAAGAAAAATCAGGTATATTTGATGTACATGTTATTGATGTGTACTTAACCGGCTCTCGTAGTAGTGCCTGGGTATTCGATACCGGTTCTGTTGCTCATATTTGCAACTCGAAGCAGGAACTGCGGAATAGACGAAGGCTGGCGAAAGACGAAGTGACGATGCGCGTAGGAAATGGTTCCAAGGTTGATGCAATCGCCGTCGGCACAGTGTCACTTCAGCTACCATCGGGATTAGTGATGAACTTAAATCATTGTTATTTAGTGCCTGGGTTGAGCATGAACATTATATCTGGATCTTGTTTATTGCGAGACGGTTACTCTTTTAAGTCTGAGAATAATGGTTTTTCTATTTCTATGAGTAACATCTTTTATGGTCATGCACCTAACGTGAGAGGATTGTTCATATTGAATCTTGATAGCAATACGCATATACATAACATTGAGACCAAAAGAGTTAGAGTAAACAATGATAGCGCCATATTTTTGTGGCACTGCCGCTTGGGTCATATTGGTGTAAAGCGCATGAAGAAACTCCATGCTGATGGACTTTTGGAGTCACTTGACTTTGATTCACTTGACACGTGCGAACCATGCCTCATGGGCAAGATGACTAAGACTCCGTTCTCCGGAACAATGGAGCGTGCAAGTGACTTATTGGAAATCATACATACCGACGTGTGTGGTCCAATGAGCGTGGAGGCACGCGGCGGATATCGTTATTTTCTCACCTTCACTGACGATTTAAGTAGATATGGTTATGTCTACTTGATGAAGCACAAGTCTGAAACATTTGAGAAGTTCAAGCAATTTCAGAGTGAAGTGGAAAATCATCGTAACAAGAAGATCAAGTTCCTACGGTCTGATCGTGGGGGTGAATATCTGAGTTTCAAGTTTGGTGCTCACTTAAGACAATGTGGAATTGTTTCACAGTTAACACCGCCTGGAACACCACAGCGTAATGGTGTGTCCGAACGTCGTAATCGTACTTTGTTAGAGATGGTACGATCTATGATGTCTCTTACTGATTTGCCGTTATCATTTTGGGGTTATGCATTAGAAACAGCTGCATTCACTTTAAATAGGGCACCATCAAAATCTGTTGAGACGACACCATACGAACTGTGGTATGGCAAGAGGCCAAAGTTGTCGTTTCTTAAAGTTTGGGGATGTGATGCTTATGTCAAAAAGCTTTAGCCTGAAAAGCTGGAACCCAAAGCGGAAAAGTGCGTCTTCATAGGTTACCCAAAAGAGACAGTTGGGTACACCTTCTATCTCAAATCCGAGGGCAAAGTGTTTGTTGCTAAGAAAGGAGCTTTTCTCGAGAAGGAGTTTCTCTCGAGAGAATTGAGTGGGAGGAAGATAGAACTTGATGAGGTTGTCGAACCTCTCATCCCTCTGGATGGTGGCGCAGGGCAAGGGAAAACCTCTGTCATTGCGACGCCGGTTGAGGAGGAAGTTAATGATGATGATCATGAAACTCCAGTTCAAGTTTCTGTTAAACCACGCAGGTCGACGAGATCACGTGCTGCTCCAGAGTGGTACGGTAATCCCGTCTTATCAATCATGTTGTTAGACAACAATGAACCTGCAAGTTATGAAGAAGCAATGGTGGGCCCAGATTCCAACAAATGGCTAGAAGCCATGAAATCCGAGATAGGATCCATGTATGAGAACAAAGTGTGGACTTTGGAGATACTACCTGACGGCCGCAAGGCTATTCAGAACAAATGGATCTTTAAAAAGAAGACGGACGCTGACGGTAATGTGACCGTTTATAAAGCTCGACTTGTGGCAAAGGGTTTTTCACAAGTTCCAGGAATTGACTACGATGAGACTTTCTCACCCGTGGCGATGCTTAAGTCCGTCAGAATCATGTTAGCAATAGCCGCGTTTTTCGATTATGAAATCTGGCAGATGGATGTCAAAACGGCGTTCCTTAACGGTTTCCTTAAGGAAGAGTTGTATATGATGCAACCCGAAGGTTTTGTCGATCCTAAGAATGCTAACAAGGTGTGCAAGCTCCAGCGATCCATTTATGGACTGGTGCAAGCATCTCGGAGTTGGAACAAACGCTTTGATGAGGTGATCAAGGCATTTGGGTTTATACAAGTGGTTGGAGAATCTTGTATTTACAAGAAAGTGAGTGCGAGCTCTGTGGCGTTTCTAATATTATATGTGGATGACATATTACTGATTGGAAACAACGTAGAGTTTTTGGAGAGCATAAAAGGTTACTTGAATAAAAGTTTCTCTATGAAGGACCTAGGAGAGGCTGCTTACATTCTAGGCATTAAGATCTATAGGGATAGATCAAAACGCCTGATAGGACTTTCACAAAGCACATACCTTGATAAAGTTTTGAAGAGGTTCAAAATGGAACGGTCCAAGAAAGGGTTCTTGCCAGTTTTACAAGGTACGAGATTGAGTAAGACTCAGTGCCCAGCAACTGATGAAGATAGAGAGCATATGCGCTCCGTCCCCTATGCTTCAGCCATAGGTTCTATCATGTATGCGATGTTGTGCACTAGACCGGATGTTAGCCTCGCCATAAGTATGGCAGGTAGGTTCCAGAGTAATCCAGGAGTGGATCACTGGACAGCGGTCAAGAATATCCTGAAGTACCTGAAAAGGACTAAGGAGATGTTTCTCGTATATGGAGGTGACGAAGAGCTCGCCGTAAAAGGTTACGTCGATGCAAGCTTTGACACAGATCCGGACGACTCTAAGTCGCAAACCGGATACGTATTTATTCTTAATGGGGTGCAGTAAGCTGGTGCAGTTCCAAGCAAAGCGTCGTAGCAGATTCTACATGTGAAGCGGAGTACATGGCTGCCTCGGAGGCGGCTAAGGAGGGTGTCTGGATGAAGCAGTTCATGACGGATCTTGGAGTGGTGCCAAGTGCACTGGATCCAATAACCTTGTTCTGTGACAACACGGGTGCCATTGCCTTAGCAAAGGAACCACGGTTTCACAAGAAGACCAGACACATCAAATGACGCTTCAACCTCATCCGCGACTACGTCGAGGAAGAGGACGTAAATATTTGCAAAGTGCACACGGATCTGAATGTAGCAGACCCGCTGACTAAACCTCTTCCACGGCCAAAACATGATCGACACCAGAACTATATGGGTGTTAGATTTGTTACAATGTAATTCACATGGTGATGTGAGGGCTAGATTATTGACTCTAGTGCAAGTGGGAGACTGTTGGAATTATGCCCTAGAGGCAATAATAAATATAGTTATTATTATAATTCCTGTATCAAGATAATAGTGTATTATCCATGCTATAATTGTATTGAATGAAGACTCATTTACATGTGTGGATACATAGACAAAACACCATCCCTAGCAAGCCTCTAGTTGGCTAGCCAGTTGATCAAAGATAGTCAGTGTCTTCTGATTATGAACAAGGTGTTGTTGCTTGATAACTGGATCACGTCATTAGGACAATCACGTGATGGACTAGACCCAAACTAATAGACGTAGCATGTTGATCGTGTCATTTTGTTGCTACTGTTTTCTGCGTGTCAAGTATTTATTCCTATGACCATGAGATCATATAACTCACTGACACCGGAGGAATGCTTTGTGTGTATCAAACGTTGCAACGTAACTGGGTGACTATAAATATGCTCTACAGGTATCCCCGAAGGTGTTAGTTGAGTTAGTATGGATCAAGACTGGGATTTGTCACTCCCTGTGACGGAGAGGTATCTCGGGGCCCACTCGGTAATACAACATCACACACAATCCTTGCAAGCAATGTAACTTAGTGTAAGTTGCGGGATCTTGTATTACGGAACGAGTAAAGAGACTTGCCGGTAAACGAGATTGAAATAGGTATGCGGATACTGACGATCGAATCTTGGGCAAGTAACATACCGAAGGACAAAGGGAATGACATACGGGATTATACGAATCCTTGGCACTGAGGTTCAAACGATAAGATCTTCGTAGAATATGTAGGATCCAATATGGGCATCCAGGTCCCGCTATTGGATATTGACCGAGGAGTCTCTCGGGTCATGTCTACATAATTCTCGAACCCGCAGGGTCTGCACACTTAAGGTTCGACCTTGTTTTATGCGTATTTGAGTTATATTGTTGGTTACCGAATGTTGTTCGGAGTCCCGGATGAGATCACGGACGTCACGAGGGTTTCCGGAATGGTCCGGAAACGAAGATTGATATATAGGAGGACCTCATTTGATTACCGGAAGGTTTTTGGAGTTACCGGGAATGTACCGGGAATGACGAATGGGTTCCGGGAGTTCACCGGGGGGGCAACCCACCCCATGGAAGCCCATAGGCCTTGGGGGAGACACACCAGCCCTTAGTGGGCTGGTGGGACAGCCCACAAGTGCCCTATGCGCCAAGGAGAAGAAAATCAAGAGAGAAAGAAAAAAAAAAGGAGGAGGTGGGAAGGAAGGGGGACTCCCTCGCACCAAACCTAGTCCAACTCGGTTTGGGGGGGGAGAGTCCTCCCCCTTGGCTCGGCCGACCCCCTTGAGGGTCCTTGGACCCCAAGGCAAGGCCCCCTCCCTCCCACCTATATATACTGAGGTTTTAGGGCTGATTTGAGACGACTTTTCCACGGCAGCCCGACCACATACCTCCACGGTTTTTCCTCTAGATCGCGGAGCCCTGCTAAGACAAGGTCATCACCAACCTCCGGAGCGCCGTCACGCTGCCGGAGAACTCTTCTACCTCTCTGTCTCTCTTGCTGGATCAAGAAGGCCGAGATCATCTTCGAGCTGTACGTGTGCTAAACGCGGAGGTGCCGTCCGTTCGGTACTAGATCGTGGGACTGATCGCGGGATTGTTCGCGGGGCGGATCGAGGGACGTGAGGACGTTCCACTACATCAACTGCGTTCTCTAACGCTTCTGTTGTACGGTCTACAAGGGTACGTAGATCACTCATCCCCTCTCGTTGATGGACATCACCATGATAGGTCTTCGTGCGCGTAGGAAAATTTTTGTTTCCCATGCGACGTTCCCCAACAGTGTCGTACCTAGTATTAAAAAAAAGTTGACTACCTTGTTAATTCAATACTATTATAAAATCTTGAATAGGAATACTGCTATACCATGACAATAAATATTTTCATATTGGAACATATTGTTGTAGTATGAAAAAAGTTTTAGTATACAAGAATAAAAAAGTCAAACAAAACAATTTTAAAAATAATTTTATATATGCTGACTAGCATATGAGTTGTGGGAATTGGAAATTTTAGCTGAGTTTAATGAGAATGTAGCATTGTATAATTTGAAAGAGCATAACCTAAAATGGATTCTGGGCACTACAATAAAATTGTAGTAAAAGTCTTTGATGGAAAATGCAGTACAGTTTGGATAAATTGGAGCAAACAATGACTTAAAATTATAGCAAACAATGCTTATGATACTTGTGAATTTGTCTTTTCTAGATGCATCGGGGTTCATAATATTAAAAAAACCTTATACTTCCTAGGTTTGTTGTTATAACATTCCATTGCTTATCAACAAAGCAAGGCAAATGGACCTGGAATAAAAAGAGAAGAATTGATGTTCAGTTCACTTATGTTTAAGTATTGAAAAATAGTAGAGTAGTGTTTATAGTAAATAGCATGGATTTTTCAAACTTAAAAAATTAGCTATTAGTAAGCTAAATCCAACTCTTGCTTCAGTTAACATATCTCTGCAAATTGGGTCTGAATGTTTCAATAGCGGCCTCATTAGAAGTTCCTAAAATTCCATTGGTTTAATAGAGGTCTAAAAGTGAAAAATAGAGTGCATAAAAGTGTAATCATTTGAAATTAGAGAAGAGTACCATGTCTTCTCTTTGGTCAATGTGCTTAATAACATCACTGTTTGGTATTAGGCCTTGTCTACCACAGATTATTTGGTTCATATTAAGAATTTTTTAGTAACAATCAAGTGACTGCGGATTCATCCAGCACCCAAGCCTGAAGGAAATGGTTAGAGTTTTCTGGTCAACCCAAACTTCGTTGACTTGGAATATCCTTTGGTTGTTGAGAAGGACATAATAGCAGTGTCAAGGAAAATAGTAATGATTCAATTGTTCTGTCAGAAATGTTAAAAAGATGTTCGTAGAATTTTTTTTTGCTTATGAAAAGAATGAAGAAAATAATGAATGAAATTTGACATTGTTGAAAACATGTCATGACATAAATAGTTTAGAGAATTGACACTACGAAAGAAATACCTTGAGTCCAGAACTGTAAGAGCTGAAGTCATTGTCTTGTAGAACTCGGCATGCACTGGTGATGAGAAAACTAATTGTTGGAATTGAATATAGCTGGACTATTGTACAAATTTTGCAGGACAAAAGTGTTCATATTTCTTCTTATTTTCTACTTGTAATTCATTCCTTCTGCATTCAGCTTCAAAGTCTTCCATGAGTTTTAGCAACCCGGGATCGTTTAATGGACTTGCAACTCTGATTTCTGGTTCAACATAGTTGATTTTGAAAGGCTTAAGAGGGCTGTTGCTATACAGAAAATAAGAACTAGGATTAAATAGTCTTATATTTGATGCACTGTCAGGTTTAAGCATTGACGAAAAACCCACATCGGAATAGTTTCTTGATTCGTAAACGGTCATTTTGGGTTGAGCTGGTTCTTCTATTGCATTAGTCTTAGCTTTGAAATTGGGGGAAAGAGTCGCACAGTTTTTTGGTATGTAATCCTGGCTGAGATTCATGACTTGCAGCTGTTTGTTGGGATAGTTGAGAACAAATCGTAGAACGATTTTGTTGTAATGGGATCATTTCAGCTTCGTGTGGTGCACAATACAGAGAATTGCCTATCATGAAGCCAAAATTTAGAATTAAACTTGTGTTTGAATGTTTGTTTGATGGAAACTAAGAACAAAATATAAATAATTGTATAGTAAATAACTAGCATTTACCTGAAACCGATGTTTTAGATGTCACAAATTTCGTGTGAGTAGAGCTGAATTTCTCTTGCCTCCAACTTTTGTATTTAGTTGCCATCAAGTCATTCCAGCTTGGTTTGTTTCTTATCGAATCGATACACACTAGTATTATTTGGTACAAACAACAAAACTACATTAAGAACAACAAAAATGAAGAATGTGATCACGATTGTAGAGAAATAGTTTGTTCCTGTCAGAGATTATATTACCTTCAGAAGGAGAAATGATAGTATAACAGCTCATTTCACTAACTGGATCCTTGCTGAAGTTTCTACAACATTTAAACCTGAAGTACTTGTTGATTCAAAAGTCATGAGAGAGTCAAACTTTATTGAGTCATCAATGAGAACAAATTTGGAGAAATTTTCAATGATTGAATCAGTTGTTGCTTGACTGCATTCTGGATAAAAGCTTGGTGGATCGATATGAGGCCCAGGAAAATATAAGAATTGAAAAGAATTTAGAATTCGTTGGAAGTCTGGTTGATTTCCCAACGTAATATTTTCTTGTATTGAACTTGTTTCAACAGGTTTATTTGCAATAGTATCTAACTAAATCGGGGTAAGAACTGGATTTGCGAGAGGTGCAAATATTTTGGTAACTACTGAAGTAATACTTGAATCGAAAAGGCTCATTGCATCATCAACATAAGATTCCATTGTTGGAATAGAGTTTGTAATAATTTTCCCCAGAATTTGTGACAGATGGACTCTAGTTTAATCTTCTCCTGCTTTGTAGAGAATAAGATTAAATATTGTTTAGGGAAATTAGAGAACATAGGTGCATCTTTTTTTGGAAGAAAATCAGTGTCGTTCTTCTTCTTTGTAAATCATTACTTACTTGAATGTTGTGAATACAAGGCAGCTTAGTGTTGATGTACTCCATAATTGACTCATGTAATTGGATAGCGGACTCAGTTAGTGAATCTCTAAATGGAGTAGTTGATATGTGCTTAAAAAAATGGGAATGATTAATCTAATTAAAGAAATAAAAACAGGAAAGATTAGCGGAATCACAAGAATAAGTAAAATATAGGTAATTACTAATTGCATCCGTACTTCAAGCCTTCCAAAGTTAGGACTCATTCCAGGCATTGTATCTAGAGCAATAAATGATCTAAGCATTGTTGTTGACCACAAAGGAAGTCTTGGGAAGATATTTGTTGGTATCTTGTACTCGGAAGTGATCAAGAATTCAAAGTGTGCAACCTGGAGAAAAACGTTTTAGAAAAAAATATGTCAAGACCAAAGACAGATATGAAATTGATGTTGACTAGAATAAACAATACACAAGATCCAGTTTTTGATTTTTCTTACCACTAGTAATAGTTTACAACCTCCTCGCACAATGGCCATCTTGTTTGCTATAGTTGACTGCATTTTTTATCTTGTGTACCAAGAATGACAATGTGAATAGGCACTAATTGTATTGTGGAACAGAAGAAACATCTACCAAGGCACTGAAGTATTTTTTGCTGAGAACTCTTTTTGAAGTTGGTGAAATATAAGTTGAAAGCACAAGAAGCAAGAAAATTCTAGAGAAAAATTCTTCGGTCATGTTATCAGATATCATTGTCAGCAAAATTTCAGGGCTGAGACTTGTTGTTTTGAGAATTGAATTCAGCAAATCGATAGTTTGTCTATAGGGATTTGTGTGTATTGGAATTCCTCCACATTGAATCCCTAGGATATTATGAACTACCCTTTCATTGAAAGAAAATTTGAATCCATTATTTAGTTCAATTCTGCATGTTGACGTGTTGAACTGCAGTGCTAGCCATCAAAATAAATCATAAAATTGCAGCCACATGTTATGTTGAGCAAAGAACCAAACCCAAGTTTTTGAACTATCAACTTTTGTTCCTCAGTTAGATCGGATAGAAACCTGATGAAAAGAGATATATGTTCAATGTGAGTAACCTGGTACAAAATGTTGAAGATATATCAGTTGAGATATATAAAATTAAAAAACTTAAAAAACAGTTGAAATAACAATGAAAAAAGGATTGTGCTTAGCAACAATGCTTAGGTCGATGAAATAAGAAGTGTTTCAAAAGCATATAAGAAGAAATTAGAATGTTAGGGATATTAAATATTTCATTACCTTCAACCTCTTAGAGACACTTAATTCTGTTAAACCAATGGAACTAGCTTTCTGGTTGTTCCTCTTTTTAAGGAAAATGTCATCTACATATTTTATTTGTTTGAAAAACATAAAAGCATGATAAGAATGAGAATACTTTGTGGTGATTTTCAATTTTTGAAAACATAACAAAAAAGCTATGAGACAGTAAAATTATTTGAGCTTATATTCAAAAACTTTGGAGCATCTTTCAAAGTTAAGTGTTAGCTTCCATTTCCTCGTTCCTACTCTGGTTGGGCAAACTTGGATTAGTAAAATTCATCTGCATAAAACATTTGTAATAAGCTAAGTGTTGATAGGAATAAGCTTATAGTAATATAAAGAGGAACTTACTTCGTTTGCTAAAAAGTTTAAGAACAGAGAATAATGTTAAGTGCACTGCATTTTGCTTATTAAGTTTAGAATAGGTTTTGAAGCTATTTCTTTGTGTAATAACTACTTGCTTTTGAACTAAGTATTTACTTGAAATACCTCAATGATTTTCTAAAGATCTTAATTATGCTTTTCTGTTAGTAATAAAGAAAATAAACGCACTAGATCTGCTTGATTGTTCGTCAACTCAAATAAAGTTGTTGTGAAAACTTGCTTGATCGTTAGTCAACTTAACCAACTGTATGTCAATTTTTAGCTACTAGTTGAAAAAAGGAACAATCAAGTTTTTTGTGACTTGAAACTAAAGTAGTTTAATTTTGAAATTACTTTTCAAGACTTCGATATGGACGTAGATTAGCAACTATATAGAACAAACTTTTACCATTAGTGCACTCTCTACAGAACCAGCTACATTATTACTGCATAAAGACTTCTCCATTACTGCACCAACTACAACAGTGACTCAAATGTGGCAACCAAATTTGCAAAAGCATTTCCTCGTAGAAATACAAGACAAAAAGTATTTCTGCGTGCAATTTTTTCTGCGTGACCTGTTTCCCAAAGAGGCATGGTTGTGTAGCTAGGTTATTTGGGTCCCATATCTAAGATTTTGGGGCAACTTAGGGTTCTTGAACAGTTGGAAGAACGAACAAGGAGAAGAGAATGATTGAGAAGCGAGTTTTCTTCCAACTAACTTGTAGATCTTCGGGCATCTTCGAATTTGGGTGCACGTTGAATACTCGGGGGAGCATCGCGTGAGGCTACTGAAATGGATTTGATGAACAGAGAAGTGAAGTGGAGGAGAAAGGGAAAGCGTATTTTACCTTGTCGAGTTGGTTCTTTTCCAAAAAAGTCCCTCTATTTTTACATATGGCAAGGTTTTTTTCATCTTTCCCCTTGGTTGATTTGGGAAAAAAATCAATGTTACTTCGAACCAAAGAGGGCCCAACAGTAAATAAAAGTAGCGGAAATTAAAAGGATTATTTATCCTGGAAAAGAATAAACAAGGGGGATCCAGATTTTTTCCTCACTGATGGCGGCCACGGCCGCGACGGTGGACATGGAGGACACGGTGCCGCCGGCGGCGGCTACGCAAATCTTAGATGTAGCTAACACTCGTATTTCTCCAACCAAGAGCTCGGCACGCCTAGCACTCCCAATTCCTAATGCCCGGAAGCCCAGATCAGAGGTACTTTATTCTCTTCATTAGGGTTCTTTAACTCTCTATTTTTTATCATATTCCTAGTGTGCCAATTGTAAGGAACAATAATTCTAGCTAAAGTGAAATCCTAAACCTCATGGATTGTGTAGGATTGAAATTCTGTAGTAAAGGTTTTTGTTAGTAGATTTTTACTGTTTGTATGTTCTTTGGTTAGTACATGCCTATACCTCATATAATAATTATTTTTCTGTTTATATGTTTTTATTGTAGTACATTTGTACTTTGAGTTAGGGAATAGAATTAGTAATAAAAAGAATACGAAAGAATCATTCTACTACAATTCTATCAAAAAAGGAAGTTCTATTTGCGTATGGATACATTCTTTTGCTCAAAAAAGAAGTTTCATTATTTTCATTTTACAAAAGAACTGTAGTTAGTAAAAAAGGAGAGAGTTCTAAACTAAAATGTATCACAGTATTAATAATTCTATTACAAAATATATTTCCTAAGTCAATATCTGCTTTAATTAGATGTAGTACTATTTAGTTGAAAGGGATTGGGCAGGCTTAATCCAACTTTTTTCTAGGATATGTGCTTTTAATTTTGTAATAATTTAATGCAGTACTGGAAGTTTAAAGAATTAGAATCAGACTTAACTTTAAACCTTTCTTTCATATTAGATTTATAATATTTAACTATTAATGCCCTAGGTGTGTGGAACCCAAAAGCCTACAACAGTACGGAGGAAAGAAACTTGTGAAAATCAAAGAAGTCGGAAAGAAGGGAGCAGTTATATGTCCAGATGACAAAATTTTGGAAGGAACTAGTGTTGTAAGATTCGTTAACATTGCTCGAAACAGAATTAGTTTCCAAGTAATGAACCTAATTTCAGTATTTGTTTTTGTAAAGAATAAATGGATATCTACATGTTAAAAATTGTCTATCAAAATTATGAAGTATTGTTTTCAACATTGTTTTAGGTTGATGATGTGATGCTTGAATTTGACCAGTATGTATCATACCATGCAATGAAGAAGCAATCAGAAGTAAGTTGCAGTATCTAATGTAGAGTTTGGAAAAATTTATCCAACTTTCTCTTCATATTAAAATTATTGTTAATTAATGCATTTAAATGATAATTCTTTCAGGAAGTATTGAGAAGTCAAGAACAAACGTTTAGCCAAGAAAAAAGCAGTAGTCCGAATAAATTGCAAACATATTGCAAAATAGTTATCAGTCCAGTATGTGTTACAAATTGCGTAACTGAAGGAGTTGAAATTACACAAGTTTGTGAAATATCAAACTATCAAGATATTGAAGAGCTAATTTAGTGTAGTTTGAATAAGCTTATCCTGTATAAACTATTGAGCTACTTAACTTCTATTTACATGGTGTTAATACAATTTTTTTCCTGTCAAAATTGTAGATACATATAGAATTACAACAAAAGAGTGTTAGAAGTTATTCAGCTAACTCTTCTACAGTATTGAGTGGAAATCAAGATTCTAAAATAGGTGGAGATGCTTTGTCTTGTGTACAAGATAATTATCAGTTAGCGCTTGTGCTTGAAAAAGAGAAGGTACACTGTATGTAAAAAAATTGTTATTGCTAGTAAACTTTATTGATAATTATTTTGAACAGAAGACTAAAATGACTGTGATTGCTCATAATGTACTTTCATTTTTCTAGAATGTACTTTGTACTGAGAACGCTGTTGATATTAGAATGGAAGATTTTGACAGTAGTAGTGGTGATTCCGCTAATGAAGAAACTGATTGTAAATCCAAAGATGAAGAATATTTGTTTCAGACACCAGATGAAATGGAGAAATCAAATGAACCTCCAGTTGGAAAGGTGTTCACTACTCTCGATGAGGCAAAATGATTTGTTAATATGTATGCTCTCATTACTAGATTTGGAATAAAAAAAGGAAGAAATCACAAGAACAGGAAGATTTCTTTTGTTTGCAACAAGAGCGGGAAAACTGTAACAACATATAAAGGCGCCAGAAAGAGGAGGAGAAATGTTCTTGAAAGAACAAATTGCCAAATGCATGTGACACTTAGTCTGGAAGATGGGAAATGGCATATTCAATCCCAAGATTTGAACCATACCATCCTTTGGTTTCATCACCATCTCGGACAAAAAAAATCTTAGCCGCAGAAGCATGAATGAAGCTTGAAATTGTTGTTGAAACTGCTGCTGGAACACAGAGTAAAGCCTCGGAAAATAATTAGCATATTTAAGAAGTTGTGTGGGGGCAAGTTTGGGAATATTAATTTTGATGAAAAGAAACTAGACAACTTGAAGCAAAATGAGCGTGAAAAAGGAGGAATACAAACATAGAGCACACTCTGGAATACATTGAGAAGTTGCAGGTTGAGAAACCAAGTTTCATTTACAAGGCATGGAGCGATTTTTGTAATTCAATACTCAGTTTGTTCTGGACAGATTCAAGGTCAAGACTTGATTACCTGTTGTTTGGAGATATTATTTCTTTTGATACAACATTCACCACGAACAAATACAACATGCCTTTTGCGCGCATTATAGGTGTAAATCGACATTCTAGAACAATTTTCTTTGGATGGGCTCTTTTGTAGGATGAGAAGGCAGGTACTTTCAAGTGGCTGTTTGAAACATTTGTAGAAGTAATGGGAGGAAAGAAACCACTTGTTGTGCTGACAGAAAAAAGATGCGGCTATGAAAGTAGCTGTTCCAAAAGTGTCCCAAGAAGATTTTCACAGATTTTGCATTTGGCATGTGTGGAGAAAAGCAAGATAGAATCTGAAAAATTATTTTCATTTGAAGAAAGGAATGGAGAAAGACTTAGAAGAATGCATAATGCAATCAATAACAGTTGAGTAATTTGAAAGAAAGGGGTAAGAAATGTTGGATAAGAACAGCTATGGAAAACATGCTCACATTAGGAGAGGAGAGAAAGATATAGGTTTGTAAATACTTTTGAAAAGTCTGGAAAGCAGTTTTATCCTAATTAACGTCCGTGCTAACTAAGGGCTTCCTACAGTCAGGATGGCTCTGCTTCGAGCTCCATGGGGACCCCGACTTACGAGTCGAGATCGCCAAATGATCGTGCTCAGTGATCCCAGAGATCAATGCTCACCGAACACACAAAAACTGAATAATAAGAGTCTTACATCCATACATACCGTTTGATACAATAAATGACCATTTCGGACCAGTCTTACATATATAGGGCCTTATAGGCCAACACACCAACTGGACCACTAGCGGAATATTTGGTTGAAAGCGTGAACCCATGCCATCAGCCTTAACCTACACGCATTCTGACTGGGAAGCGTTCTAGCTCGCAAGAACATCACCGAGTTAATCTTCACCATATCCTGTTCTTTCATACCTGGTCAATGACATAACCAGTGGCAAGCCAATGAGTACTTTTGATTGTACTCGCAAACAGCCCATGACATGAACAATGAAAGTGAAGGATAACAATAACATGCATCTTGTGGATGTCTGTCACATCCCTGACACCTTAAGCAAATTAGTCTTGTGCTCATGTCTTCTTTGCATTTGCATCTAAGAATTTTCAACAAGAAGAAGAAAGTGGCAAAGGAAAAACTCAAAACCCTAGCCACTACTTTAAATAAAGGAAATCTCAAACTAGTTAAAATCAATGAACCCAAAATGGCCTCAAGAAATGTTCAAACATTCTGATAAATCATGAAAGTAAATGAGCATTGGAGAAAACTATTTCTTGACACTTTAAGCATTTTAAATTAATGCAAAAAGCCACTGGTTTCAAATTTTAAATTTGAAATCAGAAACTTTAAACTTTCAAAAATGTTGAGAACTTTAGGAATGGTTGGAAATATTCCAACAAATATTCTAGGGTGCTTAACATAGTTTTTACATTTTGTTTGGGAGTTGAAATAAATAGAAAATCAGTGATACAGCAAAACATGAACAAAAACTGAAGAAAAGGGAAAAAAGTTATCTGCCACTCACCTGGCCCGGCCCATCTAAGCCCCTGTCGTCTTCCTCCCCGCCAATGGGCAGCAGGAGGTGGCCGCCGTGTTCTCCGGCGCGGCCACGCACCTGTGCGCCTGCCTGGCCACCGTCTCGCGCTGGCAAGGCCGGGGATAAGCTCCCCGAGGCCGACCCTATCCATTCCCAGCGCCAGATCCTCCCCCTCCTCTCGGATCTCTCCTCCCCCTTCTGCCGCCATTGGAGCCGAGCAAAGCTCGAGCTACCCGTTCCCCTAGCCATAGGATCCCCTCTCAGAGCACGCCGTTAGCTCCGCCTCGTCGGTCTGGTCCTCCCTGCAGAAGCCGAAGCCACCCCGAGCCCTGCAACACCCACGGCACCGTCGTCTTCAACCTTCGGCCGCCGGCGAGCTCTGCTCGATTCGTCGCCCCCAGGCCTTCTCCGAGCCGTCTAAGCCCTCCTCTGCACTCCCCGTGAGCATGCGGTCATTTCCCCTAACTTTTCCCCGTCGATCCCCTCCTCTAGCCCTAGTTTCACCGGAGCCCGACGAGGACCGCCGCTGCAGCTCGTCGCCGGTAAACCTCTGGTGAAGTGTTGGTCCGTCTGAGGCTACCAACAGCCTCAGGACGTTGTGTAGATGCGATAGGTGCCCAACCCCGAGCGTTTTGACCCCGTATCCGATGGCCTCGACGATGACCGAACTTGGTCGCCGCCAAGCTCGTCACCGGCGTTGATTCCGGCCACCCCAGCCCCTGGGGCTTGTCCCATCGTGCGCGCCATCGAATGGTCGTTCCTTCCATGGTCTCAGCCGTGTGTTTGGCCCTCTGTGCGCCATTTCCGAGCCCCCCGAGGTTCTGGTGCTCGCCGAAGGCTCCCCGCCGGCGAGGACGACCTCGCCGCCGGTGGATCTCGGCTGGCCTGAGCCACTGACTGGTGGGGCCAGCCTCTGGCAAGTTTAAAGATAATAGAAATAAATCAAATAAGTTAATCAGTCACTGACATGTGGGTCCAGTAAGGTTAATCAGTTAATTAAGTTTAAACTTAATCTAAAATTGACCAGAGAGACTGACCAGTGGGTCCCACTGGTCAGGTTTGACTTTCAACGGCCAGATGGACCTGCTGATGTCATGCTGATGCAATAAAAGTATTTTCCAGTATAAAAATAATTCCAGAAATGTTTAAAACTTCAAAAGTTCATAGAAATTAATCTATAACTCCAATGAAAATAATTTATATATGAAAAAGTATCAGAAAAATTCAAGGAATTTGAATATGCTATTTTCATTCATGTTTGAAAAAGTTACAGAACCCAAACAAGTAGATTAAGGAATAAGTCAATTCTTATAATTTCTTATAAATGGAATATGAAAAGTAATTAAATTTCTCTTTGTTTGACTTGATCACACACTATCCTAATTACAAATCAGTACCCTAACATGACATCTCATGCATGTTAACATCAAGTTGATCTGAGCATCAGGTCGAATCAATTAAATCGGTATTCGAGAATACCTCGTTTGAATTGATTTTGAATGTGATTCAAATCAACTTCAAACCTAACACATGTTGATTATAATTTTATCACCTTGCATTCTCATGCCATGCTCATGCATCATCTTGTTTGCATATGATTGTTATTGATTGTTGCCATTCATTTCGGTAGGCTCCGCACCCTCGGATTCCACCGAATATCCGTCTGACGGATATTGTCCCTCCTCTGAGCAACAAGGCAAGCAACCATTTTTGATCATCCCGATAAATTCCATGTTCTCGCTCCTGCACCTATTTATTGCATTAGGATCAAATGCTTCAACTGCTTTTGCCACAATTAGTTGAACCCACTTCCTTTGCATGACCTAACCTTGTCACAGTAAATAGCCAAACCTTGCAACCTAGCATACCTGGTAGTTGCTTGAGCTGTGATGTGCCTTATCCTGCTATGCATGCTATGCTTAGAGTTGTGTATGGTCTGTCATCTCGGAGATGAACAGAATTGTGAGAATGTGTTCAGTAAGCAAAGATTGTGTGTTGAACCTGATTTGGTAAAGGTACCGGTGAAAGGCTGTGTAGGAGTACATGGCGGGTTGTTTCATTGGAACCGTCCTTAGGAACTGAGTTCCGTGTATGTAATCCAAGACTAGATACTACCACACGTTGGGATACTTAAATGACCCTCTCGACTTATTAATCGCTTAGTACTCGGTCCAGGAGTTGCAAGTAGTTTCTGGTGTTTATAGTAATGCTGGAGGCCGTGCATGGTGCTGACCTGAGAGGTGGGCCGTGATGCGGTAGGCAGTGCACGGTGTACCAAGTGGCACCCGGATGGTGGGCTTGGGAACCCTGCGCACATCGTTTGAGGCCGTGGCGGAAACCTCGGCCGGACTTCCGTACGGGTTACTCTCAGATAGGCGATAAACCTGGACTAGGTACTAGTGTGGTTAACGGTCGTGGCCGACTCCCTCGCTGGGCCTCCGCTTGAAGGTTGCCGAGGTGCATGACGTGCACATGGCGATAAGTGGCGAGAGCGTGTGTGACGAAGTACACCCCTGCAGGGTTATGATCTATTCGAATAGCCGCGTCCGCGGATATGGACTACTTGGAGACATATGTTGTTCATACATAACTTCAATGGCTACTCATTAAATTGCCAAGATAAGCGTGAGTGTCGTGGACGGCATTTCCGTTTGGAGACGGAATGATTCCAAGATAGTGTATTGTTGTGGTGTTAGTGGACTCGTGTGCGAGAAATCAAGTTGTAAAAATTATTTAAAAATGCAAGTTGTCTAGCCACGAGTCAAATGCTGGCTTTCCGCATGAAACCCCACAATACCTTTTGATACCTTGCATGAGTAGTTAGTTATCCTAATGTCTTGCTGAGTACCTTCGTACTCATGTTTGCTTAATAAATGTTGCAGAGGTTGCTAATGACCCTAATGGAGGGTTCTTCGTAGACATAGACGACGACGAGTAGCTGGTGTCCCAGCTATGATCCGGCCCTACGTTGGGTCTGTAGTATAGTGAGGCCATGTGCCTTCTAGCTGCCCTGTCTGTACTCAGACAGTTTAAACTCTTCCGCTGGCTTGTAACAGAATGACTGCTATTATGGGTCGTGAGACCCTTAATGTGTAACATTATGTGTGTGGCTCTTCCGAGCCTCTTAAATAAAGGTTGTATGTTTATGGTTATGTTGTGATGCCATCGATGTATCTATACATATCGGTATGCCATGCGTACGTGTGTCGTACTTGATATGTATGGGGTTCGATTACTTAGTCGTGAACTTTAGTAGCACTCCTTACAAGGAAATTCCCCTTTGTGATCTAATGAGCCTTGGTAGTTCGCTACTGCTCCGGACACATTGGTTGACCGGCATGTGTCCTTCTTAGCTGATGTGTCTGTCCTCTCTGGGAAATGTCACGCGATGTAATGGAGTCCTTGTAGCTTGCTACAACTCGTCTACACTCGCTGGTGACCGACACCTGCTTTGTTGGGTCATGTATGCCTGTCCTTGTGCGGTACTGCCACTTTGGTTTATGACTAAACATGTCGATCCGGGTTCTTTGACATTGGAATGCTAGCGACACTATTGCATACGTGAGTCAAAAGACGCAAACGGTCCCGGCTAAGGTAAGGCTGCAGCCGTGGAGTTAACCGTGCGTGAGACCGCAAAGGGATGCGAGGTGTTACAGCCTGGATTCCTATGGCTTAGGATCGGGGTCCCGACAGCGTTGGTATCAGAGCCTGGCTGACTGTAGGATTACTAAGCCAAACTGGTCGAAGTTGAGTCTAGAATTGCTTTAGTTATATATAAGGGAATTGTTTGTGGAAGGGGACGTAAGACTCTTGTTCTCCTCTCAAGATTATTCTATTCTGGTCATCCTCGTCTTTTCTGCGGGAATTAAGGACTAGGTTACTCATCTTCTCCTAGGCTCGTGTTTCTGATCGGTAGATTATAGTACTACGGGTCAAGAGATATTGGGTTTCTGTCATTCCTAGGAAAAAGGAAGTAAGTTTAATGATCAAAGAGTTGAACTTGATAGTTGAGTGGTTACGCTATTCCATTTTGGGTTGTCTCAAAATTTGTTTTTGAGCATTTACAGCCGTTATGCTGCCCAATTTTTCATTCAGAGCTCTAATGCTTTTGCATTACTCTCTGTTTACAGATGCCTGGCCGTCCTTCTCGTCAGGTGGTACGTCTCACCAAGTGCATTGATGTACCGGGTCATACGGCCATGCTGGTCAGGGTGATGTCGGTGTGCGGTTACCGCTGGTACCCCGAGTACACAGTGGAGGAACAGTACCGAGACTTCAACCAGAGCCAGTACATCTGCACTGTTAGGGTATTTCCAGACTACCCTGGAGCTGAGAAGCCAATCCATTGGTCCTATGGGTTGGGGGTCACCGTTGACATGGCAGTACAGGATGCTGCCTATTCAATGCTGACCATAATGAGAGCGAGACATGCACTGCTGCAGAATTCAGAGTTCTGCTATGTTCCGGCCTCTCAGCCTGGTGAAGAGGGATACCTCGGTGGGGTCTATTTTGATTCTTCTATGGAGGATCCACTACTGCAGTCCACTGTTGAGATGCTAGAGAACAGAGACAAGGATGCTCGTGCTCTCCGCATGGAGCTTTATGCTACCCGTGCCCGTCTGTGGACGGCATTGACGCAGCTGGCACCGGTAGTCCAGACAGGGTATGGAGAGATGGAGATGTTGAACCCTGTTAGGACCCATCTTCCGGCTCACGTTGACTGGCCAGCTATAGGAGGAGTCACACCTCTTCGGGGACCCCTCTTACCACCAGTCAGAGGACCAAGGCCACATGTTGAGGCATAGTTTATGCCTAAGTAATTTTGGTGATTGATGACAGTACCGTACAGGACTAATCATGTGTGTCAAGGTTTCAGGTAACACTCGTCAACGGCACAAGACGACTCATCTCCTCTCTTCTGGAACGGAAGCACGGCGCTCTCTACGATTCTCTTTATTTAAGTCATAGGAAAGCCGTACTATTAAGAGGGGATCCGTAGTGGAAAGGTTTGGGTGGAATCTATCTTTACACACGCACACTTTGCATTCTCCCTTTCCTTATCTTTTGGAGCGGCCCTCGCATATTCATCTTGAGCATCTCTGCAAAATGGTCACCAGCGGTAGTACCGCTGGACTGCCAGCGGTAGTACCGCTGTCTGGCGGTAGTACCGCCCATTGTCAGCGGTAGTACCGCTAGCCAGCGGTAGTACCGCCCCCTGGTCAGCGGTAGTACCGCTCCAGGTGCCTTGTTCCACCTACCTAGCAGTAGTTCGTGGACGGACCCTTTTGCGAAGACTTTCCCGGCGGTAGTAGTGCTTATGCACTACCAAGGGGCCAGCGGTAGCACCGCTGGTGCCAGCGGTAGCACCGCTGGAAGCCCCAGCGGTAGTACCGCTGCATCCAGCGGTAGTACCGCCAGGCAGCGGTAGTACCGCTCCTTCCCAGCGGTAGTACCGCTGGATCTCGGGCAGAGAGTGGGAAAACGGTCTGAATTTTCCCCCCTCTATATAAAGGGTTCTTCTAGCTGAGGAACCCTATCTCTTACCTCTCTAAGCTCCATTGTTGCTCCACAAGCTTAAAAGTGCCCAATCTCTCTCCCTAGCCAATCAAACTTGTTGATTCTTTAGGGATTGGTTGAGAAGGCCTAGATCCACACTTCCACCAAGAGAAAAGTTGATTCCCCCACCTATCCCTTGCGGATCTTGTTACTCTTGGGTGTTTGAGCATCCTAGACGGTTGAGGTCACCTCGAAGCCATATTCCATTGTGGTGAAGCTTCGTGGTCTTGTTGGGAGCCTCCAAGCTTTGTGTGGAGTTGCCCCGACCTTGTTTGTAAAGGTTCGGTCGCCGCCTTCAAGGGCACCTATAGTGGAATCACGGTACCTTGCATCGTGCGAGGGCGTGAGGAGAATACGGTGGCCTTAGTGGCTTTTTGGGGAGCATTGTGCCTCCACACTGATAGAGCCCTCGCAAAGGACAGACTGCAGTCACTGTATCTGAGGAAGGGGGTGCTTCCCAAGCACCTGGACATCATGCATCGCATCTTTCGCAACACCCTCTTCCCTCGGAGTGGTAACTTCGATGAGGTCCATGGCTACTTGGCTGAGATGTTGTTACTGTGTGAGGAAGCTATGTCTCAGGAGTCTGCTCCACTGGATATTGCAGATGTGATGTTCACAGAGCTCTGGAACTGCATCATCAACCGTAAGGTTCCTATCTACGGGCCTTATCTGTTCGCATACATCAGCCATAAGTGGCAACAGGCGTTTCCGGATGAGGTGCTCTACGCACAGTCTGATTACATTATGCATGACCCAATCAAGCTGCGCGTCAAGGACAAGTGGGCCAACCCATCTTCATCTTCTCAGCACATGGACACTGATACAGAGACCGCTGCTGGCAGAGGACCTGCCTCTCAGCCCCGCTCGTCTGCCATGCCATCTTGGGCTATCAAACTGCAGGACAAGATGAAGACACTTTTCTGTATGCAGGCCAAGGGTCAGTATCAGACACACGTGGCTCAGAAGCAGAGCCGCCAGAGGCATAAGCGTGTTCTCAGGACCTTGGATGTGGACATCTCCAGCGGCTCCGAGGATGACATCACTCCGGAGGCCACTTGGATGCAGGCTCAGGGGTACCAGTGGTCTGGCGATGAGGCAGCAGAGGAGGAGCAGACCGACCAGGAGGGGACAGACGAGTCTGGTGATCCTGAAGACGAGGAGTAGTTACCTGTGGCATTAGGTGTGCCCCCTTTTTGGTGTCTTGTGCCAAAGGGGGAGAGAGTCTAGGATTTGCTTTCATTTCGAACTTTGCATTGCTTTGCTTTATCTCGTATGGTTTGCTTTGAACTTGGTTTGATTCGTTTGCTATCTTGTGTGAGACATGATCTTTCTTATGTGAGATTAGATTTATTTCCATCATATGCTGTGAGTCATATGTCATATATCTCTATCTTTTTATTCTCATATTATCATCTGTGCAAATCCGGTATTGTCATCAATCCACCAAAAAGGGGGAGATTGTTGAGGCATAGTTTATGCCTAAGTAATTTTGGTGATTGATGACAGTACCGTACAGGACTAATCGTGTGTGTCAAGGTTTCAGGTAACACTCGTCAACGGCACAAGACGACTCGTCTCCTCTCTTCTGGAACGGAAGCACGGCGCTCTCTACGATTCTCTTTATTTGAGTCATAGGAAAGCCGTACTATTAAGAGGGGATCCGTAGTGGAAAGGTTTGGGTGGAATCTATCTTTACACACGCACACTTTGCATTCTCCCTTTCCTTATCTTTTGGAGCGGCCCTCGCCTATTCATCTTGAGCATCTCTGCAAATGGTCCCCAGCGGTAGTACCGCTGGTGCCAGCGGTAGTACCGCTGGACTGCGAGCGGTAGTACCGCTGCAGCCAGCGGTAGTACCGCTGTCTGGCGGTAGTACCGGCCATTGTCAGCGGTAGTACCGCCCCCTGGTCAGCGGTAGTACCGCTCCAGGTGCCTTGTTCCACCTACCTAGCGGTAGTTCGTGGACGGACCCTTTTGCGAAGACTTTCCCGGCGGTAGTAGTGCTTATGCACTACCAAGGGGCTAGCGGTAGTACCGCTGGTGCTAGCGGTAGTACCGCTGGAAGCCCCAGCGGTAGTACCGCTGCATCCAGCGGTAGTACCGCCAGGCAGCGGTAGTACCGCTCCTTCCCAGCGGTAGTACCGCTGGATCTCGGGCAGAGAGTGGGAAAACGGTCTGAATTTTCCCCCCTCTATATAAAGGGTTCTTCTAGCTGAGGAACCCTATCTCTTACCTCTCTAAGCTCCATTGTTGCTCCACAAGCTTAAAAGTGCCCAATCTCTCTCCCTAGCCAATCAAACTTGTTGATTCTTTAGGGATTGGTTGAGAAGGCCTAGATCCACACTTCCACCAAGAGAAAAGTTGATTCCCCCACCTATCCCTTGCGGATCTTGTTACTCTTGGGTGTTTGAGCATCCTAGACGGTTGAGGTCACCTCGAAGCCATATTCCATTGTGGTGAAGCTTCGTGGTCTTGTTGGGAGCCTCCAAGCTTTGTGTGGAGTTGCCCCGACCTTGTTTGTAAAGGTTCGGTCGCCGCCTTCAAGGGCACCTATAGTGGAATCACGGTACCTTGCATCGTGCGAGGGCGTGAGGAGAATACGGTGGCCTTAGTGGCTTTTTGGGGAGCATTGTGCCTCCACACCGCTCCAACGGAGACGTACTTCCTGTCAAAGGGAAGGAACTTCGGTAACACATCCTCGTCTCCATCGGTTCCACTTGTGGTTATCTCTAACCTTTACTTTGTATTTTCTTTTACTTGTGACTATATCTTACTTGTCTTAATAGGTCTTGTTGGTAGCTTCTATAGGGGTCACCTCTTTGTCATATTATTTGTGAACCCGTATAGTGTTTACCTTAACTTGTTAAGATTAATTAAAAAGTGGACGTTGTCTATTCACCCCCCCCCCCCCTCTAGCCAACCATATCGATCCTTTCAATTGGTATCAGAGCCAGGTTTCTTTATTAAGGGTTTAACCACCCGAAGAGTATGGAAGGCGGAGAGGAAGTTAACCGTGGGCAAACCGAGGACATGGACTTGACTTCGGTCACAAGGGACGACTTGAATACGGCTATGGCCGCCCTCAAGACATCCTTGACGAGCGAAGTCAAAACCATGCTTAAAGAATTAATTGATGGTCTTAAAAGTTCACCCGAACCGGCTTTAGTGGTTAAACCCACCATTTCCGATTCGGAGGCCAACTCCACTAAGGAAGCGGCTAAAGGTATGCAACCTGCTTCACCTCACGAAAAAGATGGGACTGGAACGTATGCTTCGGTTCCACCTCCCATGACATATGGAGGACCCGTTCTCGCACCTCGTCTTAATCCTGTTGGACCTCCTCCTAAACTTGTAAAAGGTGACTTTGCTAACTGGGTATTTTCTATTAAGTCTCATTTGAATCACACCTCAACAAACTTGTGGAGAATTATCGAGCAAGGATATTACCCCAATGACCCAAGCAACCTCACTCCAAGAGAAGATGCAGACGATCAATATAATCACTTTGCGCTGTTTATTCTCCAGTCTGCTGTGCCACCTGAAGATCTTCCCCACTTACGTCCCTTCACATTGGCCAAGGATTGTTGGGAGCATATTATGGTGTTGTATAAGGGAAGCTCAAGTATTCAACGATCCAACTATGAAGTGATACTTGATCAGGCCGATGAGTTTGTGATGAAGGAAGAAGAGGACCCTCGTGATCTCTATCGGAGGGTGACTGCTATTGCTGTGGCACTAAAGGACCATGGGAGTAAGGATGTGGATGACACTTGGGTCAAGCGCAAGTTTCTCAAAGCCATCATGCCTTTCAACAAAGCCATGTCATCTGTCATTCGTCAGCGGCCAGACTTCCACTCCTTGTCTTCCAGTGAAGTGTTGGATGAGTTCATTGCTATGTCAATCATGAACGAAATAGCCGACAATGCACTTGCTCGTGTCCGATCAAAAACCACTTCACCCAAACTTGCGTTAAAAGCAAGAGCAATGCTTGAAGAAGAAGAGGAAGATGAGGAAGAGGAGAGCTGCCAGGAAGACACAAAGTATGCCTATCATGAGCACATGGCTCTTGCATCAAGGCAATTCTGGGGAAATAAAAGGAACTCAAGACCAACCTTCAACAAGAACAACTCAAGTGGATTCCAACCCAAACAACGAGTAAGGACATGTTATAACTGTGGCAACGTGAGTCACTTCGTGGCAGAATGCCCCTATGAGAAGAGAGAAGACAACGGAGGCAAGCTCATTCGCAAAGACAAAACCAAATCATTTCCAATCAAGAACAACTTTGTGAAGAAACCTCACCCAAAAGGAATGGTGGCCCTGGAGGAGTATCCTTCTGATGATGATGATGATGATGACACAGTGGCAACGGCAACTGTTGCTATAGCCACTACCCCTTCCCAAAAGGTGTCTCTCTTCAACGCCCCCAACGAGAACCACATCACCAAGTGCCTCATGGCAAAAGGTACCAATCAGGTAACTCCTATCATTAAGACCAACATTGCTTCTGCTCCTTCATTGTTAAATTGTGTAGAAGATAGTGATGTTGGAGAACTTAATGAGCATGATCTTGATAAGTTTCTATGCACTATTAAGGGAGAAACCAAGAAGCATTTTGTTGCTCTCTTGGAACAACTGGGTGAGGACACTGACCTCATTGAGTCTCATGAGGAGACCATCTCCGAGCTTCATGGACATAGCCGTGACTATGCCGATGAAATTGCCGAATTATCTAGTACTCTAGAAGAAGAGCGCACTCTTCGTTTGGCTCTTGAGGAGTCATATAACGATGACTGCACTAAAATGCGAAAGAAACTAGATCATGATGTTGTTCTTACTCGCATGCTTAAATCTGAAAAGTATGCTCTTGAGGTTGGCCATGACAAACTCAAAGAAGAGTTTGACATACTTGACAGGGCCCACAAAGCCTTGAAAGGTGCTCATTTCGCTCTGAAAGAGTCTCATGATCAACTCCAAGCAAAGCTTACCAAGGAGATCTCTACTTGTCCTCCCTTTGTGTTAATTGATAATACTTGTGCAACTAACCCCTGTTGTGAGCATGTTCATCTTGTGGAGGAAAATGCCAAGTTAAAGGAGAAACTTGAGAAGGGCCTTGTGTCATGCAGACAAGGTGAGAAGAGTCTGAACGATCTCTTGAGCACTCAAAAGGGTGTTGTAGGAAAGGAAGGACTTGGACTTACCTCCAAGTCAAAAGGTAAAAGGGAGAACAAGAACAAACGATCTCTCACCCTCATGGACATCTTTGTCAAGGAGGGTAAGGCGACTCAGAAGGTGAACAGGAACAAGGTGGACTATGGGAACCCCAAGAAGGGCAAAACCGCTCCTACTAACACAGCCGGCAAACTCAATTCCTCTTATGTGTTACATTGTGCTAGTGATGGGCATGTTTATGCCAGATTTGTAGGTTCTTATGATGAAGATATTGAATGGGCTATCTGGGTTCCTAAGACCCTTGTCTCTAACATGAAAGGACCCATTAAAAAATGGGTACCTAAAACCAAGCCTTGATATATTGCAGGAGTTTGCTTCCGGTGGGGTGTCATGGTTGCTCGATAGTGGAGCAACAAATCATATGACCGGAAGCAAGGACTTAGTGGTGGATGTGCATCCTTCTCCATCTATGCCCACCCATGTCCAATTCGCCGATGCATCCTCGTCAAAGGTATTGGGATTTGGTAAGGTGATCGTCTCTCAAGATTTGTCTATTGAGAAGGTCATGCTTGTTGAGTCTCTTGCCTACAATTTACTTTCTGTTCATCAACTTGCAATCATGGGTTTTTCCACATTCTTTAATATTGACTCTGTGGTCCTCCTAAGGAGCAAGACTCTTAAAGTAGCCTATGTTGGACATGTCGAAAATGGTCTCTATGTGGTAAACTTTTCAAAGGGACCCACTAAGACTGCGACATGTTTAATGGCTAAAGTTGACGTGGGCTGGCTTTGGCATCGCCGTTTAGCTCATGTCAATATGAGATCTTTGCAAAGTCTTCTGACAGGGGACCATGTTCGTGGACTAACAAATGTGAGCTTTGCTAAAGATCGTGTTTGCAGTGCTTGCATTGAAGGAAAGATTCATGAAACTGCTCATCGTCCAATGACTCTTATCTACACTAAGAGACCATTGGAACTTCTCCACATGGATCTGTTTGGTCCTCCTACATTTGATAGTCTTGGAGGCAGAAAGTATTGCTTAGTCATTGTTGATGATTACTCAAGATATACCTGGGTATATTTCTTCAAAAGGAAGAGTGAAACTCAACAAACGGTCATCAACTTTGCTAATGAAGCGCAACGTCAACATGAAGCGAAGATCTTGATGATTAGGAGTGACAACGGCACCGAGTTCAAGAACTACACCCTAGATGAGTTTCTAGGTGATGAGGGAATAAAGCACCAACATTCTGCACCATATACCCCTCAGCAAAACGGCGTGGCAGAAAGGAAGAACCGGACCTTGATAGACGCTGCAAGAACAATGATGGCAGAATTCAAATCTCCATACAATTTCTGGGCAGAGGCCATCAACACAGCATGTCATGCGTCCAATCGGCTCTACATCCGCAAAGGCTTGAACAAGACTCCGTATGAGATTCTAACTGGAAACAAACCCAATCTCAAGTACTTCCGGGTATTCGGTTGTAAGTGTTTCATTCTTAAAAAGGGAGCTCGATTAGCTAAATTTGATTCTAGAGTACATGAGGATATCTTTGTTGGTTATGCTACAAACTCTCATGCTTACCGTGTCCTCAACAAGTCCACCGGACTAATTGAGGAGATGTGTAACGTAGAGTTTGACGAAAATAATGGCTCCCAAGTGGAGCAAAGTGGTCTTTGTGATATAGGTGATGAAATTCCTCCCGAAGCCATAAGAAGAATGGGGATTGGTCAAATACTCCCCATTGAGGAACCCCTTGTGGCCGAAGGAGAAGGACAATGCTCTACTCAAGTGGAGCCATCACCCCCACAAGCCCCACACGCTTCCGATGAACAAAGAGAAGACTCACAACAAGTTGATCAAGCTCTCGGTCAAGATCAATTGCCTAACAATGGTGATATGCCCACTCAAGCTTTACCAGACTCTGAACCAGCACGAGATCAAGATCAAGAGCAACCACTAATACAAGATCAAACCAGTGAACCTGCTCAAGTCGAAGGACAAAGTGATCAGGAGATTGTCTCACAATTCCCGTCTGGAGCCCCAACAACCGGCTCAAGACGCAAGGGCAAACAAAAGATACAAGTCAATGCTCCCCCGTTATCTAATGAAGAACTCTTGGAGAGTCGAGCAGCCAAGAATGCGAACAAGCTGAAAGCCAAGTCACATCTTATGAAGAATGTTCTTGGTAGTTTAAAAAGGGGAGTATCTACTCGTCAACAGCTTTGGAATTATTGTGAGCATCACGCGTTTGTTTCGTATTGTGAACCTCAACAGGTAGAGGAAGCGCTCGATGATGAGGATTGGCTTATGGCCATGCACGAAGAACTTAACAACTTCGAGCGCAACCAAGTCTGGGATTTAGTGCCACGACCAACGAAGGAACATAATGTCATTGGAACCAAATGGATATTTAAGAACAAGCAAGATGCAAATGGAATTGTGATTCGAAACAAGGCAAGATTGGTGGCTCAAGGCTACTCCCAAGTCGAGGGTATCGACTACGGTGAAACCTTTGCCCCTGTTGCTCGTCTAGAATCTATTCGCATGCTACTTGCTTTTGCTTCCCATCATAACTTCAAATTACAGAAATGGATGTGAAAAGTGCATTTCTTAATGGTCCTTTAAATGAGTTGGTATATGTCAAACAACCCCCGGGATTCGAACATCCCAAGCTCCCCAATCATGTGTACAAACTCAATAAGGCACTCTATGGCCTTAAACAAGCCCCACGCGCGTGGTATGAGTACCTTACTGAGTTGTTACAAGATCGTGGGTTTGAAATTGGGAAGATTGATCCCACTCTTTTTACTAAGAGGGTTAAAGGGGATTTGTTCATATGCCAACTATATGTTGATGATATTATCTTTGGCTCTCCTAACATTTCATTCAATCAAGAATTTGTTGCGCTAATGACTGAGAAGTTTGAGATGTCCATGATGGGAGAGTTGAAGTTTTTCCTCGGATTCGAGATTAAACAAGGTCTAGAAGGGACATTCATCAAACAAGCCAAGTACACTCAAGACATGCTCAAACGGTTCGAGCTCGAAGATGTCAAACCAGTCAAGTTCCCCATGCCAACCAGATGCAAGCTTGACAGTGATCCCAATGGTAAAGCAGTGGATCAAAAGGTATACCGCTCCATGATTGGATCCCTCCTTTACCTTTGTGCATCTAGACCGGATATTATGTTGAGTGTAGGGATATGTGCACGGTTTCAATCCGCACCAAAAGAAAGTCATTACATGGCTGTCAAACGAATCTTTCGATATTTGGCTCATACCCCAAACTTTGGCCTCTGGTATCCCAAAGGAGCAAACTTCAATCTAGTTGGCTATTCTGACTCAGATTGGGCTGGAGATTGTGTGGAGAGGAAGTCAACATCTGGAGGGTGCCAATTCCTTGGTCGCTCTTTGGTAAGTTGGTCTTCAAAGAAGCAGAACTGTCTCTCCTTATCATCCACCGAAGCTGAGTATGTGGCAGCTGCAAGTTGTTGTGCACAATTGCTATGGATGAGGCAAACTTTAAAGGATTATGGTGTCACTTGTGACAAAGTGCCTCTTCTATGTGACAATCAAAGCGCCATCAAGATTTCCCTCAACCCAGTGCAACATAGCAAAACCAAACATATTGATATTCGTCATCACTTCATCCGTGAACATATCAAGCTAGGTGATATTGAGGTTCACTTCATTCACACTGAAGAGCAACTTGCAGATATTTTCACCAAGCCACTAGATGAAGCAAGGTTCCGGGAGTTAAGGCATGAGCTAAATATCATTGATTCAAGTAATGTGGATTGAAACTAGGCATATTGCACCTCACTTCACATTCCATCTTGGTCTAGATGTAGGCATGGACATAGGGGGAGTGTTGTTCTCTCAATGAACTCTCCCTCCCCCCATTATGCGTAAATCAATCTAGTCTTTCACTTTAGCCATTGTCAAATGGTACTTGTGCTTCAAAGACGAGCATTGGTCATGAACCCAAGGATAATTCTTCGCGGTGTCATACCATTATCTCAAACATAGGTGGCCACGGCCACCGCCCCTCCATCCTCTCGTGCGTATAAAGGAGAGGATATACAATGACAAGTCAGTACATTTTCTTGGAAGTCATCCCTTTTTACTCACTTTTCATGTGCCCAAGTTTCCCGTTTTCCTAGCCGTGTTGAAACATGTACAGCGGTACTACCGCCAGGGGGAGCGGTACTACCGCCAGGGGTAGCGGTACTACCGCCAGGACCCCAGCGGTACTACCGCCAATGGTAGCGGTACTACCGCCAGGATTCAAAATCTAACACGACCGGCTGGGATATTTCTAGGGTTTCGAGGGGGAGCGGTACTACCGCCAGGATCCCAGCGGTACTACCGCTACACCCCAGCGGTACAACCGCTGCCCGTACCCCTTGGGCTATATAAAGGGAGGGGGAGCCCGTTTTTTCATCTGTTTCTTCTTCCTCGCGGCTCCTCCCTCCCCTAGCCCGAAAACCCCCCGATTGGATCTCTCTGCGTGGAGCTTCTTCTCCCCGTTGGTGTGGAAGGGCTGCTTCACTTCTTCTTCCTCCTCCAAAGCCATGAATCCCGGTAAAAAAAAGGCTCCTCCCTTCTTCTCTTTGATTACTCGTGTTCTAGGGTTAGGAGCATTGGGGATTGGACTCATATTTTTGATCCTATGGCTAGTTCTTGGATGGCATGGAGGAAATATTTGAGGGGGGTATAGGTCCGATGATTTTTTGTTGTGTTTGCTGCCATGTCCTAGGATTCATTCGTCTTAGATCGATCACTTGAATTTTTGGATTAGATCTAAAACGTGCTCTCTCTTTCCTAGGCATGTTTGTATCTCTTAATGCTATGTGTTCCTCATGACAGTAGGGCTGGGTTGTACGTCTTAGTGTTTATATTCAGCCCATGCCCTCGAAAACAAGTATTATTTGTCAGATCTGAAAGTCAAACCCCCAGCGGTACTACCGCCAGGGGGGTAGCGGTACTACCGCTAGGACCCCAGCGGTACTACCGCCAGGGGTAGAGGTACTACCGCTATGACCCCCAGCGGTACTACCGCCAGGTCTAGCGGTACTACCGCTGGGCCCCAGCGGTACTACCGCCAGGGGTGGCGGTACTACCGCCACAGCATTCACAGTGTATTTTCTGCTTGTTTTTGCTTAGCAATGCGTGTTTACTTGTTTCGCGTTTTCAAGATTCATTGCCTTGACTCTTCTTGTCGCCTCTTTTTTTGCTTTGCGGTATGTGTCACAGGTGGCTCTGCTCGCCGTTCGAACCCCCCACGGGAAACGCAATCCAAACAGTTTCGCAACCCAGAGGCGCCCGAGGGGTCTGCCACGTCTGGCCTGCCTCCCAAGAAGAAGTCCTTCAAGAAGGTCGCTCATAAGAGGGTGAATGTCCGTACAATGTCCCCCAAGGACTTTCTGCAATTTCGCACCAAGAACCACTATCTCCAGGAGAGGGATGAGATTGATGGTGTTGACCATGTCTGGGTAAAGGACCATTGCAGGATCTATCGGGATGTTATTGCCAACTTCAAGAAGAACTTTGTCTCTGTCCAGTGGATTGATCTGGCACATCTTCAGCGGAACATGGAGTACTTTGGTGATGCCCTCGCTTTGATTGACAAGTTGGGCATCAAAAACATCATCTCCTTCAAGACGGATTTTGATGCCACGGAAGTTGCTCAGTTTTATGTCACAGTCCATTTCTCCCATGATGAACAACGCTCCATGATATGGATGACTGGGTCAAAGAAGATGACCGGTTCTTGGGCAGAGTTCATGCAGTTCCTTCACATTGACTTTCACGGTGCTGACACTCCTCTTGGGCTGCGTCCTCACGCTCCAGCCCCCACTGATAGGGCCCTCGCAAAGGACAGACTGCAGTCACTGTATCTGAGGAAGGGGGTGCTTCCCAAGCACCTGGACATCATGCATCGCATCTTTCGCAACACCCTCTTCCCTCGGAGTGGTAACTTCGATGAGGTCCATGGCTACTTGGCTGAGATGTTGTTACTGTGTGAGGAAGCTATGTCTCAGGAGTCTGCTCCACTGGATATTGCAGATGTGATGTTCACAGAGCTCTGGAACTGCATCATCAACCGTAAGGTTCCTATCTACGGGCCTTATCTGTTCGCATACATCAGCCATAAGTGGCAACAGGCGTTTCCGGATGAGGTGCTCTACGCACAGTCTGATTACATTATGCATGACCCAATCAAGCTGCGCGTCAAGGACAAGTGGGCCAACCCATCTTCATCTTCTCAGCACATGGACACTGATACAGAGACCGCTGCTGGCAGAGGACCTGCCTCTCAGCCCCGCTCGTCTGCCATGCCATCTTGGGCTATCAAACTGCAGGACAAGATGAAGACACTTTTCTGTATGCAGGCCAAGGGTCAGTATCAGACACACGTGGCTCAGAAGCAGAGCCGCCAGAGGCATAAGCGTGTTCTCAGGACCTTGGATGTGGACATCTCCAGCGGCTCCGAGGATGACATCACTCCGGAGGCCACTTGGATGCAGGCTCAGGGGTACCAGTGGTCTGGCGATGAGGCAGCAGAGGAGGAGCAGACCGACCAGGAGGGGACAGACGAGTCTGGTGATCCTGAAGACGAGGAGTAGTTACCTGTGGCATTAGGTGTGCCCCCTTTTTGGTGTCTTGTGCCAAAGGGGGAGAGAGTCTAGGATTTGCTTTCATTTCGAACTTTGCATTGCTTTGCTTTATCTCGTATGGTTTGCTTTGAACTTGGTTTGATTCGTTTGCTATCTTGTGTGAGACATGATCTTTCTTATGTGAGATTAGATTTATTTCCATCATATGCTGTGAGTCATATGTCATATATCTCTATCTTTTTATTCTCATATTATCATCTGTGCAAATCCGGTATTGTCATCAATCCACCAAAAAGGGGGAGATTGTTGAGGCATAGTTTATGCCTAAGTAATTTTGGTGATTGATGACAGTACCGTACAGGACTAATCGTGTGTGTCAAGGTTTCAGGTAACACTCGTCAACGGCACAAGACGACTCGTCTCCTCTCTTCTGGAACGGAAGCACGGCGCTCTCTACGATTCTCTTTATTTGAGTCATAGGAAAGCCGTACTATTAAGAGGGGATCCGTAGTGGAAAGGTTTGGGTGGAATCTATCTTTACACACGCACACTTTGCATTCTCCCTTTCCTTATCTTTTGGAGCGGCCCTCGCCTATTCATCTTGAGCATCTCTGCAAATGGTCCCCAGCGGTAGTACCGCTGGACTGCGAGCGGTAGTACCGCTGCAGCCAGCGGTAGTACCGCTGTCTGGCGGTAGTACCGGCCATTGTCAGCGGTAGTACCGCTAGCCAGCGGTAGTACCGCCCCCTGGTCAGCGGTAGTACCGCTCCAGGTGCCTTGTTCCACCTACCTAGCGGTAGTTCGTGGACGGACCCTTTTGCGAAGACTTTCCCGGCGGTAGTAGTGCTTATGCACTACCAAGGGGCCAGCGGTAGTATCGCTGGTGCTAGCGGTAGTACCGCTGGAAGCCCCAGCGGTAGTACCGCTGCATCCAGCGGTAGTACCGCCAGGCAGCGGTAGTACCGCTCCTTCCTAGCGGTAGTACCGCTGGATCTCGGGCAGAGAGTGGGAAAACGGTCTGAATTTTCCCCCCTCTATATAAAGGGTTCTTCTAGCTGAGGAACCCTATATCTTACCTCTCTAAGCTCCATTGTTGCTCCACAAGCTTAAAAGTGCCCAATCTCTCTCCCTAGCCAATCAAACTTGTTGATTCTTTAGGGATTGGTTGAGAAGGCCTAGATCCACACTTCCACCAAGAGAAAAGTTGATTCCCCCACCTATCCCTTGCGGATCTTGTTACTCTTGGGTGTTTGAGCATCCTAGACGGTTGAGGTCACCTCGAAGCCATATTCCATTGTGGTGAAGCTTCGTGGTCTTGTTGGGAGCCTCCAAGCTTTGTGTGGAGTTGCCCCAACCTTGTTTGTAAAGGTTCGGTCGCCGCCTTCAAGGGCACCTATAGTGGAATCACGGTACCTTGCATCGTGCGAGGGCGTGAGGAGAATACGGTGGCCTTAGTGGCTTTTTGGGGAGCATTGTGCCTCCACACCGCTCCAACGGAGACGTACTTCCTGTCAAAGGGAAGGAACTTCGGTAACACATCCTCGTCTCCATCGGTTCCACTTGTGGTTATCTCTAACCTTTACTTTGTATTTGCTTTTACTTGTGACTATATCTTACTTGTCTTAATAGGTCTTGTTGGTAGCTTCTATAGGGGTCACCTCTTTGTCATATTATTTGTGAACCCGTATAGTGTTTACCTTAACTTGTTAAGATTAATTAAAAAGTGGACGTTGTCTATTCACCCCCCCCCCCCCTCTAGCCAACCATATCGATCCTTTCACCACATTCGTGTCCTTATGGATCCCAGGGATCTCGGGCTAGAGTGTTTCCTGATCCACAGGTTGAGCTTCCAGGTCATGGAGGTAATCTCTATGAGATGTTCTATGCGGATGCCTGAGCTGTGAGCGGAAGGATAGCATGGTAGTAGCCGTACGTTCATAGTCCTGCGTGACTTGTTAAGTATGTCTGTAATGTGAAATGAATTCCGGAGGCCTAGATAAATAATGTATAGGAAGCTTGTAAGCCTCTGATGAGTAGTTTCATAATTTCAGTAGTTTGCTCTTCGGTTAAGGTTGTACTGAACTATGTAAGGGTGTGTATGAACCATGGTGTATATATAGCAGTTGCTTGTTACCATGCTGTTTGGATATTCATTTCCGCATTCCGTGTGTTCAGTACATTCTTAATCCATAGCTAGTATTGATATGATATTGGTCTAAGCTATGAGTTTGTTTGTCAGGATGGTGTTCACCAGGTTGAACCGTGCCCCTGCTCATGAGCAAGGCGAGGGTAGTCAAGCGTCGCAGGAAGACCTGCCTCACCCGCCTTCTCTGGTGGAAGTGATGCTTGAGGCAGAGAGAAATAAAAGGGTGACCAACCGACTGCTAGAGCGTATTGAGAAGAATACGGCTCGTCAGCCTAGGAATGCTGCAGTGTCCCTTAATGACTTTGTGAAGTTGAATCCTCCAAAGTTTCATCATTCCGTCGATCCCCTCGACGCTGATGACTGGTTGTGCAGCATCTCACGCAAGATTCGCTCTGCGAATTTGTCTGAGGCCGACAAGGTGACCTTTGCGGCATATTTCCTGGAGGGACCCGCCAATCTATGGTGGGAGAACTTTGAAGCTATGCGTCCCGCTGAACCAGTAGCCACATGGGCAGACTTCAGTGCAGCTTTTCCTCTACACCATATTCCAGAGGGCCTGATGGACAGAAAGAGAGAGGAGTTATGTGCCTTCACTCAGGGCAAGTTGTATGTGGATGCCTATAGCCACGAGTTCGGTAACCTCGCCCGCTATGCAACAGAGGAGGTGTCTACTGACGCCAAGAAGCAAGCAAGATTCCGTAAGGGCCTGAGCCCTGAGCTCCGTCGTGATCTGCGCCTCCATGAGTGTGCAAGCTTTCAAGCCCTAGTCAACAAAGCGGTCAGTGCCAAGACTGGTCATACTGACTTCGAAGCCACAAGGAAGCATTCCCATGACTTTGGCTCGTCTTCTGGTTCCGCGTTCCCAAAACGCAGGCTGTGGGTTCCAAACAGTTCTCTGCCGCCAAGATACACTCCGAGGCCATCCTACGTGGCGCCTCAGACGAATCAGGCCAACCCTCCAGCAAAAGCTTATGGTGGTCCAGCTAGCAATGCTGCACCACGTGCCAACCAAGTGATATGCTACAAGTGTGGAGAGCCAGGGCACTATTCCCGTGAGTGTCCTCGGAATGTGGGTGCCAAGCAACCCGGAAAGTCCGTCGGGCAAGCCAAGTCGGGCAAAGCTTATTATGTGAAGCCAACTCCTGCACGTGGCTGTGTGAACTATGTGGCAGCAGAAGAAGCTGCAGAGGATCCCGACGTCATGCTGGGTACGCTTCTTGTTAATCATCACCCAGCGTCCGTTCTCTTTGACACTGGGTCTTCTCATTCCTTCATTTCAGAAAGTTATGCACAGTTGCATAACATGTCTTTTTGTGATATGCCAATTCCATTGGTTGTCCAAACCCCTCGTAGTAAATGGCAAACCTCTAGGATAACCTATGACAATGAAATTCTAGTAGACAGGCTAGTTTTTCTAGCCTCGTTGATAGCCTTGAAATCTTCGGATATTAATATCATCTTGGGCATGGACTGGATGTCAGCTCACTATGCCAAGATTGATACTCATTCTAGAAATGTCCAGCTTACCCATCCCTCGGGTGAGATAGTAAATGTCTCCACTCGAGTTGCCAAATTCCAGCTCTACTCCCTAAATGCCAACCCTCTTCCGGAACTTGAAGACATTCCGGTAGTGCGTGACTTTCCGAATGTTTTTCCAGAGGAACTGCCAGGAATTCCACCTGACAGAGATGTAGAGTTTGTCATAGATCTTGTTCCGGGAACTGTCCCAATAGCCAGAAGACCATATAAGATGGCACCCCTGGAGCTAGCCGAACTTAAAAAGCAACTAGATGAGGCCTTGAACAAAGGTTTCATTCATCCTAGCTCTTCTCCCTGGGCTTGCCCCGTTCTCTTCGTCAAGAAGAAAGACGGAACGGATCGGATGGTTGTAGATTACCGACCAGTTAATCTGGTCACCATAAAGAACAAGTATCCGCTCCCCAGGATCAACGACCTGTACGATCAGCTCGCTGGATCCTCAATCTTCTCCAAAATGGATTTGAGGTTGGGATACCATCAAATCAAGATCAAGAACGGGGACATTCCAAAAACGGCTTTCGTTACTCGTTATGGCCAATACGAGTACACCGTCATGTCCTTCGGTTTGACCAATGCCCCACCCACCTTCTCTCGACTAATGAATTCAATCTTCATGGAGTATTTGGATAAATTTGTCATGGTATACCTCGATGATATTCTCATCTACTCGAAGAATGAACAAGAACATGCCGAGCATCTAAGGCTGGTATTGATGAAACTTCGAGAGCATCGCCTTTATGCCAAGTTTTCAAAATGTGAATTCTGGTTACCATAAGTGACCTATCTAGGACACGTAATCTCTCGTAAGGGTATTGCTGTCAATCCCGAGAGAGTTCCAGCTGTCCTTGATTGGACTCAACCTGAATCGGTTAAGCAAGTTAGGAGTTTTCTTGGTCTAGCGAGCTATTGTCGCCGCTTTGTCGAGAATTTCTCCAAGGTTGCAAGGCCTCTAACTGAACTCCTCAAGAAAGATAAAAAGTTCGAGTGGACACCACAGTGTGAGCATAGTTTTCAGGAACTGAAAAGACGCCTGACTTCCGCACCTGTGTTGCTACCACCAGATTTTTCTAAGGACTTTGTTATCTACTGCGACGCCTCGCGACAAGGATTAGGTTGCATTCTCATGCAAGATCGTCATGTGATCGCATACGCATCTCGACAGTTGCGTCCACATGAGGATAATTATCCCACACATGACCTTGAGCTTGCAGCTGTGGTCCATGCACTAAAAACTTGGCAACATTACCTTCTGGGTAATCGTTGCGAAATATTCACTGATCACCAAAGTCTGAAATATATCTTCACCCAGCCGGATTTGAATCTCAGGCAAAGACGGTGGGTTGAGTTGATCTCGGATTACGACTTAGGGATAACTTACACCCCGGGGAAGGCCAATGTTATGGCCGATGCGCTAAGTCGTAAATCTTATTGTAACAATTTGATGCTACAACAAGGTCAACCACATCTCTATAAGGACTTTCGGAAGTTGAATCTTCATATTGTTCCTCAAGGATTCCTTTCTACCCTGGTGGCGAAGCCTACTCTTAGGGATCAAATCATAGCCATGCAGGCATATGATAAGGGTATATCCCGGATCAAGGAGAATATTGCTAGCGGCAACGCTAGGGATTTCTCCATCAATGAGAAAGGTGTTGTGTTCTTTCATAACTGTTTAGTGGTTTCCAAGAGCAAACGTCTGCGGCAATTGATCCTTAAGGAGGCTCATGATTCTCCTCTCACCGTTCATCCCGGTGGTACTAAGATGTATCAGGACCTACGCCAGAGGTTCTGGTGGACTAGGATGAAGAGAGAAATTGCTGAGTTAGTTGCTAACTGCGACGTCTGTCGTCGAGTTAAGGCAGAACATCAAAGGCCTGCTGGCACCCTTCAGCCTCTAGCTATTCCTGAATGGAAATGGGATAAAGTTAGCATGGATTTAAATACCGGATTTCCCAAGACCAAGAAAGGGAATAATGCTATCTTTGTGGTCATTGACCGTCTTTCCAAAGTGGCTCATTTTCTTCCTATTCGTGAGAGTATAACAGCTAGCCAGCTAGCAGAGTTATATATCTCTCGAATAGTGTCTCTTCATGGTGTTCCCCTGGAGATTAACTCGGACCGTGGAAGTATCTTTACTTCTCGCTTCTGGGAAAGTTTTCAGAATGCCATGGGGACTCACCTATCTTTTAGCAGTGCTTTCCATCCCCAATCAAGTGGTCAAGTAGAAAGAGTGAATCAAATTCAAGAAGATATGCTCCGAGCTTGTGTTATATCGTTCGGTATGAATTAGGAGAAGTGTCTTCCATTCTCCGAATTCGCTTATAACAATAGTTATCAATCGAGCTTGGGCAAAGCCCCTTTTGAAGTTCTCTATGGACGAAGATGTCGAACACCTCTTAATTGGTCAGAAACCGGAGAGAGGCAACTCTTTGGCCCGGACATGAGCCAGGATGCAGAAGAGCAAGTTCGCATCATTCATGAAAAGTTGAAAACAGCCCAGTCTCGTCAAAAGAGCCAATATGATCGTCATCATAAGGTTGTGACCTTTGAAGTTGACGAGAAGGCTTACCTTCGGGTTACACCTTTGAAGGGTACCCATCGATTCGGTATCAAGGGCAAATTGGCTCCTCGTTACATTGGTCCTTTTCGCATTCTTGCCAAACGAGGAGAAGTTGCCTACCAGTTGGAACTTCCTCCACATATTTCCAAGGTTCATGATGTTTTCCACGTCTCGCAACTCACGCGCTGCTTTTCGGATCCTATCCGTGAAGTGGACCACGAAACGCTTGATCTCCAAGATAACCTTTCATACCGAGAATACCCCGTGCGTATTCTTGATCAAGCTGAGCGTACCACTCGACGTCGAGACCTCAAGTTTCTTAAAGTTCAATGGTCAAATCATTCTGAAAAGGAGGCAACTTGGGAAAGAGAGGATCGTCTCCGACTTGAGTATCCTGCGTTATTCCCGACGACTTCTAAATCTCGGGACGAGATTCTTTTGAGTGGGGGTGAGTTGTCACATCCCTGACACCTTAAGCAAGTTAGTCTTGTGCTCATGTCTTCTTTGCATTTGTATCTAAGAATTTTCAACAAGAACAAGAAAGTGGCAAAGGAAAAACTCAAAACCCTAGCCACTACTTTAAATAAAGGAAATCTCAAACTAGTTAAAATCAATGAACCCAAAATGGCCTCAAGAAATGTTCAAACATTCTGATAAATCATGAAAGTAAATGAGCATTGGAGAAAACTATTTCTTGACACTTTAAGCATTTTAAATTAATGCAAAAAGCCACTCATTTCAAATTTTAAATTTGAAATCAGAAACTTTAAACTTTCAAAAATGTTGAAAACTTTAGGAATGGTTGGAAATATTCCAACAAATATTCTAGGGTGCTTAACATAGTTTTTACATTTTGTTTGGGAGTTGAAATAAATAGAAAATCAGTGATATAGCAAAACAGAAACAAAAACTGAAAAAAAAAGGGAAAAGAGTTATGTGCCCCTCACCTGGCCCGGCCCATCTAGTGGGCAGCAGGAGGTGGCCGCCGCGTTCTCCGGCGCGGCCACGCACCTGTGCGCCTGCCTGGCCACCGTCTCGCACTGGCAAGGCCGGGGATAAGCTCCCCGAGGCCGACCCTATCCATTCCCAGCGCCAGATCCTCCCCCTCCTCTCGGATCTCTCCTCCGCCTTCTGCCACCATTGGAGCCGAGCAAAGCTCGAGCTGCCCGTGCCCCTAGCCATAGGATCCCCTCTCAGACCACGTCGTTAGCTCCGCCTCGTCGGTCTGGTCCTCCCTGCAGAAGCCGAAGCCACCCCGAGCCCTGCAACGCCCACGGCACCGTCATCTTCAACCTTCGGCCGCCGGCGAGCTCTGCTCGATTCGTCGCTCCCAGGCCTTCCCCGAGCCGTCTAAGCCCTGCTCTGCACTCCGCGTGAGCATGCGGTCATTTCCCCTAAGTTTTCCCCGTCGATCCCCTCCTCTAGCCCTAGTTTCACCGGAGCCCGACGAGGACCGCCGCTGCAGCTCGTCGCCGGTAAACCTCCGGTGAAGTGTTGGTCCGTCTGATACCAACAGCCTCAGGACGTTGTGTAGATGCGATAGGTGCCCAACCCCGAGCGTTTTGACCCCGTATCCGATGGCCTCGACGATGACCGAACTTGGTCGCCGCCAAGCTCGTCGCCGGCGTTGATTTCAGCCACCCCAGCCCCTGGGGCTTGTCCCATCATGCGCGCCATCGAGTGGCCGTTCCTTCCATGGTCTCAGCCGTGCGTTTGGCCCTCTGTGCGCGATTTCCGAGCCCCCCCCCCCCCCCCCCCGAGGTTTTGGTGCTCGCCGGAGGCTCCCCGCCGGCGAGGACGACCTCGCCGCCGGTGGATCTCGGCTGTCCTGAGCCACTGCCTGGTGGGGCCAACCTCTGGCAAGTTTAAAGATAATAGAAATAAATCAAATAAGTTAATCAGTCACTGACATGTGGGTCCAGTAAGGTTAATCAGTTAATTACATTTAAACTTAATCTAAAATTGACCAGAGAGACTGACCAGTGGGTCCCACTGGTCAGGTTTGACTTTCAACGGCCAGATGGACCTGCTGATGTCATGCTGATGCAATAAAAGTATTTTCCAGTACAAAAATAATTCCAGAAATGTTTAAAACTTCAAAAATTCATAGAAATTAATCTATAACTCCAATGAAAATAATTTATATATGAAAAAGTATCAGAAAAATTCAAGGAATCTGAATATGCGATTTTCATTCATGTTTGAAAAAGTTACAGAACCCAAACAAGTAGATTAAGGAATAAGTCAATTCTTATAATTACTTATAAATGGAATATGAAAAGTAATTAAATTTCTCTTTGTTTGACTTGATCACACACTATCCTAATTACAAATCAGTACCCTAACATGACATCTCATGCATGTTAACATCAAGTTGATCTGAGCATCAGGTCGAATCAATTAAATCGGTATTCGAGAATACCTCGTTTGAATTGATTTTGAATGTGATTCAAATCAACTTCAAACCTAACACATCTTGATTATAATTTTATCACCTTGCATTCTCATGCCATGCTCATGCATCATCTAGTTTGCATATGATTGTTATTGATTGTTGCCATTCATTTCGGTAGGCTCCGCACCCTCGGATTCCACCGAATATCCGTCTGACAGATATTGTCCCTCCTCTGAGCAACAAGGCAAGCAACCATTTTTGATCATCCCGATAAATTCCATGTTCTCGCTCCTGCACCTATTTATTGCATTCGGATCAAATGCTTCAACTGCTTTTGCCACGATTAGTTGAACCCACTTCCTTTGCATGACCTAACCTTGTCACAGTAAATAGCCGAACCTTGCAACCTATCATACCGTGTAGTTGCTTGAGCTGTGATGTGCCTTATCCTGCTATGCATGCTATGCTTAGAGTTGTGTATGGTCTGTCATCTGGGAGATGAAAAAAATTGTGAGAATGTGTTCGGTAAGCAAAGATTGTGTGTTGAACCTGATTTGGTAAAGGTACCGGTGAAAGGCTGTGTAGGAGTACATGGCGGGTTGTTTCATTGGAACCGTCCTTAGGAACTGAGTTCCGTGTATGTAATCCAAGACTAGATACTACCACACGTTGGGATACTTAATTGACCCTCTCGACTTATTAATCGCTTAGTACTCGGTCCAGGAGTTGCAAGTAGTTTCTGGTGTTTATAGTAATGCTGGAGGCCGTGCATGGTGCTGACCTGAGAGGTGGGCCGTGATGCGGTAGGCAGTGGCACGGTGTACCAAGTGGCACCCGGATGGTGGGCTTGGGAACCCTGCGCACATCGTTTGAGGCCGTGGAGGAAACCTCGGCCGGACTTCCGTACGGGTTACTCTCAGATAGGCGATAAACCTGGACTAGGTACTAGTGTGGTTAACGGTCGTGGCCGACTCCCTCGCTGGGCCTCCGCTTGAAGGTTGCCGAGGTGCATAACGTGCACATGGCGATAAGTGGCGAGAGCGTGTGTGACGAAGTACACCCCTGCAGGGTTATGATCTATTCGAATAGCCGCGTCCGCGGATATGGGCTACTTGGAGACATATGTTGTTCATAGATAACTTCAATGGCTACTCATAAAATTGCCAAGATAAGCGTGAGTGTCGTGGACGGCATTTCCGTTTGGAGATGGAATGATTCCTCGATAGTGTATTGTTGTGGTGTTAGTGGACTCATGTGCGAGAAATCAAGTTGTAAAAATTATTTTAAAATGCAAGTTGTCTAGCCACGAGTCAGATGCTGGCTTTCCGCATGAAACCCCACAATACCTTTTGATACCTTGCATGAGTAGTTAGTTATCCTAAAGTCTTGTTGAGTACCTTCGTACTCATGTTTGCTTAATAAATGTTGCAGAGGTTGCTAATGACCCTAATGGAGGGTTCTTCGTAGACATCGACGACGACGAGTAGCTGGTGTCCCAGCTACGATCCGGCCCTACGTTGGGTCTGTAGTATAGTCAGGCCATGTGCCTTCTAGCTGCTCTGTCTGTACTCAGACAGTTTAAACTCTTCCGCTGGCTTGTAACTGAATGACTGCTATTATGGTTCGTGAGACCCTTAATGTGTAACATTATGTGTGTGGCTCTTCCGAGCCTCTTAAATAAAGGTTGTATGTTTATGGTTATGTTGTGATGCCATTGATGTATCTATACATATCGGTATGCCATGCGTACGTGTGTCGTACTTGATATGTATGGGGTTCGATTACTTAGTCGTGAACTTTAGTAGCACTCCTTACAAGGAAATGCCCCTTTGTGATCCAATGAGCCTTGGTAGTTCGCTACTGCTCCGGACACATTGGTTGACCGGCATGTGTCCTTCTTAGCTGCTATGTCTGTCCTCTCTGGGGAAATGTCACGCGATGTAATGGAGTCCTTGTAGCTTGCTACGACTCGTCTATACTCGCTGGTGACTGACACCTACTTTGTTGGGTCATGTATGCCTGTCCTTGTGCGGTACTGCCACTTTGGTTTATGACTAAACATGTCGATCCGGGTTCTTTGACATTGGAATGCTAGCGACACTATTGCATACGTGAGTCAAAAGACGCAAACGGTCCCGGCTAAGGTAAGGCTGCAGCCGTGGAGTTAACCGTGCGTGAGACCGTAAAGGGATGCGAGGTGTTACAGGCTGGATTCCTATGGCTTAGGATCGGGGTCCCGACAATGTCTCTTGGCGGTAAATAAACATGATCACAGGTATGCATCAAGTTTAAGAATTTCTTTTGCAGAACGGGTTACAGATATCTATATATTTGTCGAGGGTTGAACCATCTGGGTTCACCCTATATGCCAAGTCACCAAACTTGGTCATATCATTACTTGCGTAATAACTCCTTTTTATCACCACTCACACACACGTGTTTATGCGGAAACGACTGGACATAGTTTAAGCAGGACTACCCAACTGTCCTTGACCGTGGGCACGGCTATTCGAATAGTTTTACACTCTGCAGAGGTAGTACGCTGGACCCATGAGATCTGGGAAACTTCCGTGTCATCCACGACTCGTGGTATATAACATACCCGAGGTAAGTACCTGATCAATTCCTTTCCCCTGACGATACTAGACAAACATGTCCACTCGATTGGTACCCAGCCCACATGTTGTACGTCTTACGAGCACCGACTCTGGACAGTATCACTCATGTGAGGAACAACGGTGTGCCTGGAACTCATAAAAATGGGACGTCCTACTTGGCACTACCCCATCACGAGAGTGACCACACATCACTCCCGCCACTAGTAATGTGGCTCTTTGCTAGCACCGACCAGAGTAATCAACATAGCCCCGTCCCATAAAGGGTAACGTGCTCATACTGGTAAGGTTCGGACGGTCGACACATCATAAATCTAATCCCATTTTCGAAGCCATACTAACACAAATGTACGATGCACCACTTCATCAAAAGTGGCCACCTAACTCAAAATCACCCTCAGGCATTAGTGGCACCCGACGGGGTTTTCAATAATCTTTGTTTGAACCAGCAACATGCTCATGCTATGTACTCTAGTATTACTTGTCAACGTGATAATAGCGTGATCCTCAAGGGGTAGGATCAGGGTCAATGCATGTGCTCCGGAGGAGCCATCGGTAACATCACCGTAGTGATTTACCGACACTTATGATCATATGCAACGGAAATACTTGTTATCTTAACATGCAATATAACATATGCTCAGTAATGGTCAAAGGGCTGCTTGCCTTTGCTCACATAAGTCCTCGGGTCTTCGAGGTCTTCCGCTCCAACTCCGAGTACTCCGTCTACCCGTCAATTATCGTTGGAAACAACCACGGTAAGTCACACAGCAGGCAGAAACAGAAGTGCTACAAAAATAGAAGTTATATTTTTCTTGGACCTCACTGGTCATAAGAAAAATACCTGAAGCTTGCCATAGGAGGTTTGGATCATCAGGGAGTTCTGAATGGAGGAAAGGAGGAGTAGGGGATTTTTATGAAGCCCACAGAAGATATTACGATAAAAATGGGTGGAGGCACTCATTTAACACAGAAAAATCTTAGAAATATATAGGAAGTTATTTCACTGGACTTGGAGTTGAAATGAATACTCTAGGAATTTCCTAATATGGAATAAATAGCAATAGAGAGCTATTTATTTAATGCAACAGAACAAGCGTGACAAAAATGTTAACCAATGTTCTAAAAATAGGGCATGATATTAGAAGGCTCTGGAATTTGGAATCACTCCATTTGGAGCTGATTTGAGTCCTCAATGAGTTTTACAAAGTGGGGCCAAATATAATCAGATTTGGATTTAAATAGATACTCCACAAGAAGTTGCTCTGGAAAAATGTGCCATGCACATATTTGGATAAGATTTAAATTTAGGAACCTGTAGAAATTTCAATCATTAGAATCGGAGCTAAAATGAATTTATAATGGATTTTTGAAGATAATCCAAAATAGGAAAAAGAGAAAAGGCTCAGCCTTGGGGTTATCTTACGCCCAGGGCGAGGGAGAAGGAGTGGGCCAGCCCATTGGCTCGGCCTGGAGGCAGCAGGAGGACACGCCGAAAATGGCTTTCGGGAGGGCGCCACTGCCGCAGGGAGGCGGTAGCCAACGGAGGGCGCGGCCACTCAAACAAGGGCCCCGCCGTCATGAGGCTGACGAGGGTGGCCCGCCTATCGGACCCTTCCCCTTCCTACCGCCCAAAAAAGAGGGGAAGAGAGAGGCGCTCGTCGCCGGTCTGCCCTACCGGCCTCCTCCGACGAGGGCCTGGCCACCGGCACGCTGAGGAGCGAGCGCCACATCTGCCTGGGGCACTGGCTCTTGCTAGGGACACCCGCGGACGATGGGCCCCGAAGGGGGCGGACCGCGATGCCGGCCATTGCTGGCTGGCATGGCACGACGATGGAGAGAGCGGTCGAAGTGCCGTGGAGGATGGGGAGTCTCTCGGGAACCCAATACAGGCGAGAGGGAGGCGAGAGGGGCTCGGGGGAGCCGAGATTTAGGTTAGGCCGAGGTGGCTCCCTCGCGGCCATGAGGGGCATGGGGAGCTCGAGAGCTCAATTGGCTCGATCCAGGGGCTCCCGGGAGGAGAGGAGAAGGACATGGGGTGAAGAAGGGCTCGGGACACGGTCAAAATGGAGGGGGCGACGAGAAGACCTCGAATGCTCCCTGGTGCTCTCTGAGCACGGTCGCCATGCGTGCCTGAGCCACCTTGGCTGCAGCCTAGCATCGGGGAGGGCTTGGACTGGTCAAGGGGAGCATCCTGGCGCGCTGGGACATGCTGCCATGGAGGGACCCGAGCTGTAGGATGAAGAATGGGTGCAGAGCACCATTTCTGCAGGCTGCCAGCGCTGTCACTATGGCCACTCGTGTCCACAGGGCCACTAGGACCAGTCAAACGTGTCCCATACCTAGGGCACACATGCAGGAAGGATACTCTGGAGTTTGGCAACTAGTGGAGGTGGTTTGAATAGGTTTGGATTCTGGTAAAGATGGCAGCAGCAAACTTGGGGCTGGCACAAGTGGTTTTCACAGGAAGGGATGGGAGGGGAAACCTTGTCTACCAGTCCTAATCATGGAAGGACTACAATAATGCCAAGTTTGAGATCAGATAGAGGTGTGTAGCTAGTACTTGCTGTACAAAACTACATTTCTGCCATAAATCAACTTGTAGAAGTGTTGCTCATTTTTCCTACATGAGCATGCCATCTATTGGTTTAAAACGATGCCTTGGGTTGCTATGGGTCCTTTGAAAAGAGATGGAAGCTTTGGCTTAAGTAGAAGTGCGGCAAGAGGGGTAAAGATGGTGATCCTGGGGTAAAAAATGAGAAGTAGTTACATGGAGCCTCTCTCCAATAATTGAACAGTGGCCATGGAAATGTTACTGGAGGTAAAATGTAACTATATAAAGTTGCGGTAGAAAGTTGAGCTCAAGGGTTAAAGTGGAAGAGGCCAAAGTAGCCAATAAAGTAAATGAACACAAGGTGTTTGATATGTGGCAGAGCAATCATATGGACTTAAATGGATATGAAACTTAACAAGATCAAATAATAGATGAAAATAAGCTTGGACACCAATTTTGGGATTTGGTGGAGAAGGTTTCCAATGTAGACTTGGAAAACCCATGAAATGGGCATAAATGGCTTTATGCTTACAAAACTATTCAAATCAATTCCCACAAATCCAATAATTGGTGTGGGGGCATTATTTGAGCATTAAGGCATGCACAAAAAGTTTGGGCTCAATTGGAGAAACTTTATAATGTAAAGCTTCTCAAAGTCAGAAATCAAAAGAGAGGGTTTTGAGGGGCTTGGGACAAGTTCTTCTTTTCTCCTTGATGCACCACTTCGTGTCTATGCATTATTGGAGTATTAAAACATGTCCACCAAATTTGAGCACAACTATAGACACTTCGCAATGTAGAGTAGCTCAAATTTGAATCTAGACAGATAGGGTTTTAGAATAATTAGGGGACTCAATTCAACTTGGATTGAGACGAAACTTGGCAAGACCATCCAACATATCATAGATGACATGCTGGAAATTTACTGGAATTTATTGAGAATATTTCTTATAGAAATATTTCAAAAGCTTCAAATAGGCAAGAAGGGTTTTGGAGGGGCTTGCCCAATATTTTGCACATGACCATGTGTTGAAACTCATATATATGGAATAAATATATCCACTTAGTTTCCCTAAATTTTCCTAAATATTTTTAAAGCAATAAAAATAACTATCCCTCTTAAGAGACCATTTCTGGCCTCACAGAAAGGCATTTGAATAAAACGATAAAATAATTTTTAAAAATAAAATAATGTGGTTTTTGGAAGACATTTTGATAATAGGTTTTAAATAAAATAATTGGTGCAAAATAAATTCCCTAATTGGAATACTTGTAGTATAATTTTTAAAAATAAAAATAATGTGGTTTTTGGAAGACATTTTGATAATAGGTTTTAAATAAAATAATTGGTGCAAAATAAATTCCCTAATTGGAGTACTTGTAGTACAAATCTCATCTGAGGGGTTTGAAAGTTTAATCCAAAGAAATTCTTTTCAGTAAAAATATTTTTTGGTACAAATAGATACTGGTCCTAAACACATGGCATGATCATTAAGGAGGAGAACATGGGCTAAGGAGGTGAGTTGGAGAATAGCACGAAATTATTGGGAAGCTACCACATGCATACAAGCAAGCAGGCAAAGAATAGTCACTTTAAACATCACAAGCATTCACAAAATTTTTAATTGGTCCTAATATTTGAAATAAGTTAATTAGTCAGGAAAGCTAAACACACGGTCTTACAATGAACTAGAATTTACTAAAAGTAAAATTTGATTCAAGTGAAGTCAATTTGAAGTTGCTGAACTATAATTTGAATGATGTGAACTAGTTTCAAATCTTGTTGAACTAATATTGAAGTGAAGATAACTCAATTTGAATTTGATGAACTAGAATTCAATAGAAGTAATATTCGATTCAAGTGGACTGAATTTGAAGTTGTTGAGATACAATATGAATGTAGGTGAACTATTTTCAAATCTTGTAGAACTAATTTTAAATTCAATTGAACTCAATTTCAACTAGTTGAACTAAAAATTAAATGTTGGTGAACTACTTTCCAATTTTGTTGAACTAATTTTGAATTCAAGGGAACTGTATTTGAATTTGTTGAACTAGAATTTATTAGAAGTAAAATTCGATTCAAGTGAACTGAATTTGAAGTTGTGGAATGACAATTTGAATGTAGGTGAACTAGTTTCAATTCTTGTTGAACTAATTTTGAATTCAATGGAATTGTATTAGAGTATGTTGAACTAGAATTTAATAGAAGTTACATACGATTCAAGTGAACTAAATTTGAAGGTGTTGAACTACAATTTGAATGTAGGTCAACTAGTTTCAAATATTTTCTGAACTAATTTTATATTCAAGGGAACTAAATTTGAACTGGTTTCAAATCTTGTTGCACTAATTTTGAATTCAAGGGGACTGTATTTGAAGTTGTCGAACTACAATATGAATGTATGTGAACTATTAGAAGTTGTTGAACTACAATATGAATTTATTAGAACTAAAATTCGATGCAACTTAACTAAATTTGAAGTTGTTGAACTACAATATGAATGTAAGTGAATTATTTTCAAATCTTGTTGAACTAATTTTGAATTCAAGCGAACAGAACTTGAACTCGTTGAACTAAAAAATAAATGTTAGTGAACTAGTTTCTGATTTTGTTGAACTAATTTTGAATTCAAGGAAACTAAATTTTAACTAGTTGAACAAGAATTTATTAGATGTGCAATTTGATTCAAGTGAACTGAATTTGAACTGGTCGAACTAAAAATTAAATGTTGGTGAACTAATTTCTAATTTTGTTGAAGTAATTTTGAATACAAGGGAACTGAATTTGAACTAGTAGAACAAGAATTTATTAGATGTAAAATTTGATTCAAGTGAACTGATTTTGAACTGGTTGAACTAAAAATTTAATGCTGGTGAACTAATTTCCAATTTTGTTGAACTAATTTTGAATTCAAAGGAACTGAAATTGAACTAGTTGAACAAGAATTTATTAGATATAAAATTCGATTCAAGTGAACTAAATTTGAACTGGTTGAACTAAAAAATTAAATGTTTGGTGAACTAATTTCGAATTTTGTTGAACTAATTTTGAATTCAAGGGAACTGAATTTGAACTAGTTGAATAAGAATTTATTAGATGTAAAATTCCATTCAAGTGAACTGAATTTGAACTGGTTGAACAAAAAAGTAAATGTTGGTGAAGTAATTTCCAATTTTGTTGAACTAATTTTGAATTCAAGGGAACTGAATTTGAACTAGTTGAACAAGAATTTATTAGATGTAAAATTCGATTGAAGAGAACTGAATTTGAACTGGTTGAACTAAAAATTAAATGTTGGTGAACTAATTTTGAATTCAAGGGAACTAAATTTGAACTAGTTAAACAAGAATTTATTAGATGTAAAATTCGATTCATGTGAACTGAATTTTAACTGGTTGAACTAAAAAGTTATTGTTGGTGAACTAGTTTCCAATCTTGTTGAACTAATTTTGAATTCAAGGGGAACTTTATTTGAATTTGATGAACTAGAATTTATGAGAAGTAAAATTCGATTCAAGTGAGCTGAATATGAAGTTGTTGAACTATAGTTTGAATGTATGTGAATGTCGGCAATGCTAGGTCAACACCTATGGGGATCAACGTGATACCCTTGAGATAGTAGGGCGGGGAAAGACAACGTCAAGAGCAGACCTAACGATCAACACCCGGCAAGCCTTTTTACCCAGGTTCGGGCCTCTTACGCGTAAAACCCTACGTCGTGCTCGTCTGATCGTATTAAGCGTTCTTTTGTCATTCGTTACAGTGATGATAACTGTCTTCTTGGCCAATCTTCAAATGGACTAACCCCTTGTGAATGAGCTAAGGGCCTCCTTTAATAGGTGAAGGGGTCACCAACAGTGCTCGATGGTAGGTTCACGAGATGTTACAGTGAACCTAGAGCGGTGCTTATCCATCTAATGCTGTTAGGTGCATTAAATGCACGTCTCGTCCTTGTCAGCGAAGTGTTGGTGAAGACATGTGTCCAGGTGTTTCGACACCTGGACGCCCCGCTGGCGCATGCGGAATGCGCTGGAACTCGGGGGGCGGTGGCACTATGGCAAGGGCGGTTGCCTTCTACTGCCTTGCCACGTCATCCCCGCAAGGGTGCTTGCCGAGGCCTTAGGTCTTCATCCTCGCAAGGAAGCTTGCACGGGGCTTCGGCTGTCTTCCCGGCGAGGGGGGCTCGCCGGGGCCTTTTGCTTGGTGCGCTCATCACGTCCATTAAACAGACGTCTTCCCGGCAAGGCAGGCTTGCCAGGGCCTTGGATATCTTGGGGGTGTGTCTTGCCTGGACTCTGCCACGCCCTGCCGTTAGGGGTTCTTCGTGCCCGTGCATAAGTCTGGGGCACTAAAGACCCCAGTTTTTAGTGCACCGACAGAGAACTAGTTTCAAATCTTGTTGAACTAATTTTGAATTCGAGGGAACTGTATTTGAGTTTGTTGAACTAGAATTTAATATAAGTTAAATCAGATTCAAGTGAACTAAATTTAAGGAATTGTATTTGAATTTGAGGAACTAGAATTTATTAAAAGTAAAATTTGATTTAAGTGAACTGAATATGAAGTTGTTGAACTACAATTTGAATGCAGGTGGACTAGTTTCAAATCATGTTGAACTAATTTTGAATATAAGGGAACTGAATTTGAACTGGTATCAAATCTTGTCGCACAAATTTTGAATTCAATTGAATTGTACTTGAATTTGATGAACTAGAATTTATTAGAAGTAAAATTCGATTCAAGTGAACTGAATTTGAAGTTGTTGAACTACAATAGGAATGTAGCTGAACTATTTTCAAATATTGTTGAACTAATTTTTAATTCAACTTAACTAAATTTGAACTGGTTGAACAAAAAATTAAATGTTGGTGAACTATTTTCCACTTTTGTTGAACTAATTTTGAATTTAAGGGAACTGACTTTGAACTAGTTGAACAAGAATTTATTAGATGTAAAATTTGATTCAAGTGAACTGAATTTCAAGTGGTTGAACTAAAATTTTAATGCTGGTGAACTAGTTTGTAATCTTGTTGAACTAATTTTGAATTCAAGGAATACTATTTGAATTTGATGAACTAGAATTTATTAAAAGTAAAATTTGACTCAAGTGATCTGAATTTGAAGTTGTTGAACTATAATCTGAATGATGTAAACTAGTTTCCAATCTTGTGGAACTAATTTTGAATTCAAGGGAACCGATTTTGAATTTGATAAACTAGAATTTATTAGAAGTAAAATTCGATTCAAGTGAACTGAATTTGACGTTGTTGAGCTACAATATGAATGTAGGTGAACTTTTTTCAAATCTTGTAGAACTAATTTTGAATTCAACCGAACTGAATTTGCACTAGTTGAACTAAAAATTAAATGTTGGTGAACTAGTTACCAATTTGGTTGAACTAATTTTGAATTCAAGGGAACTCTATTTGAATTTGATGAACTAGAATTTATTACAAGTAAAATTCCATTCAAGTGAACTAAATTTGAAGTTGTTGAAATACAATTTGAATGTAGGTGAACTAGTTTGAATTCTTGTTGAACTAATTTTGAATTCAATGGAATTTCATTTGAATATGTTGAACTAGAATTTAATAAAAGTTAAATTTGATTCAAGTGAACCAAATTTGAAGGTGTTGAACTACAATTTGAATGTAGGTGAACTAACTTCAAATCTTATTGAACTAATTTTGAATTGAAGGGAACTAAATTTGAACTAGTTTCAAATCTTGTTGAACTAATTTTGAATTTAAGGGGACTGTATTTGAATTTCATGAACTAGAATTTATTAGAAGTAAAATTCAATTCAAGTGAACTGAATTTGAAGTTGTTGAACTACAATCTAAATGTAAGTGAAATATTTTCGAATCTTGTTCAACTAATTTTGAATTCAATTGAACTGAACTTGAACTGGTTGAACTAAAAAATAAATGTTAGAGAACTAGTTTCCCATTTTTTTGAACTAATTTTGAATTCAAGTCAACTAAATTTGAACTAGTTGAACAAGAATTTATTAGATGTAAAATTCGATTCAAGTGAGTTGAATTTGAACTGGATGACCTAAAAATTAAATGTTGGTGAACTAAGTTCCAATCTTGTTGAAGTAAATTTGAATTCAAAGGAACAGTATTTGAATTTGATGAACTAGAATTTATGAGATGTAAAATTTGATTCAAGTGAGCTGAATTTGAAGTTGTTAAACTTCAATTTAAATGTAGGTGTACTAGTTTCAAATCTTGTTAAACTTATTTTGAATTCAAGGGAATTGTATTTGAGTTTGTTGAACTAGAATATAATAAAAGTTAAATTCGATTCAAGTGAAATGAATTCAAGGAATTGTATTTGAATTTGATGAACTAGAATTTATTAAAAGTAAAATTTGATTCAAGTGAACTTAATTTCAAGTTGTTGAACTACAATTTGAATGTAGGTCAACTAGTTTCAAATCTTGTGAACTAATTTTGAATTCAAGGGGACTGAATTTGAACTTATTTCAAATCCTGTTGAACAAATTTTTAATTCAAGGGAACTAGAATTTGATGAACTAGAATTTATTAGAAGTTGTAGCGACCCGACCTGAAACGGCCAAGTCTGTGGTGTTTCCGTACCATGCCAAGATCATGTTGTTAGACACACAGTACCTCAATGTATATATATCTAGAGTTCAATATCACAACTTTATTAATCGACATGTGTCCTTGTCAGCTAAGTGTTGGTGAAGACATGTGTCCAGGTGTTTCGACACCTGGACGCCCCGCTGGCGCATGCGGAATGCGGTGGAACTCGGGGGGCGGTGGCACTGTGGCAAGGGCGGTTGCCTTCTACTGCCTTCCACTTCATCCCCGCAAGGGTGCTTGCCGAGGCCTTAGGTCTTCATCCTCGCAAGGAAGCTTGCACGGGGCTTCAGATGTCTTCCCGGCGAGGGGGGCTCGCCGGGGCCTTGTGCTTGGTGCGCTCATCACGTCCATTAAACAGACGTCTTCCCGGCAAGGCAGGCTTGCCGGGGCCTTGGATATCTTGGGGGTGTGTCTTGCCTGGACTCTACCACGCCCTGACGTTAGGGGTTCTTCGCGCCCGTGCACAAGTCTGGAGCACTAAAGACACCAGTTTTTAGTGCACCGATAGTGAACTAGTTTCAAATCTTGTTGAACTAATTTTGAATTCGAGGGAACTGTATTTGAGTTTGTTGAACTAGAATTTAATATAAGTTAAATCAGATTCAAGTGAACTAAATTTAAGGAATTTTATTTGAATTTGATGAACTAGAATTTATTAAAAGTAAATTTTGATTTAAGTGAACTGAATATGAAGTTGTTGAACTACAATTTGAATGTAGGTGGACTAGTTTCAAATCATGTTGAACTAATTTTGAATATAAGGGAACTGAATTTGAACTGGTATCAAATCTTGTTGAACAAATTTTGAATTCAATTGAATTGTACTTGAATTTGATGAACTATAATTTATTAGAAGTAAAATTCGATTCAAGTGAACTGAATTTGAAGTTGTTGAACTACAATAATAATGTAGCTGAACTATTTTCAAATATTGTTGAACTAATTATTAATTCAACTTAACTAAATTTGAACTGGTTGAACTAAAAATTAAATGTTGGTGAACTATTTTCCAATTTTGTTGAACTAATTTTGAATTTAAGGGAACTGACTTTGAACTAGTTGAACAAGAATTTATTAGATGTAAAATTTGATTCAAGTGAACTGAATTTCAACTGGTTGAACTAAAAATTTAATGCTGGTGAACTAGTTTGTAATCTTGTTGAACTAATTTTGAATTCAAGGAATGTTATTTGAATTTGATGAACTAGAATTTATTAAAAGTAAAATTTGACTCAAGTGATCTGAATTTGAAGTTGTTGAACTATAATCTAAATGATGTGAACTAGTTTCAAATCTTGTTGAACTAATTTTGAATTCAAGGGAACCGATTTTGAATTTGATAAACTAGAATTTATTAGAAGTAAAATTCGATTCAAGTGAACTGAATTTGACGTTGTTGAGCTACAATATGAATGTAGGTGAACTTTTTTCAAATCTTGTAGAACTAATTTTGAATTCAACCGAACTGAATTTGCACTAGTTGAACTAAAAATTAAATGTTGGTGAACTAGTTACCAATTTTGTTGAACTAATTTTGAATTCAAGGGAACTCTATTTGAATTTGATGAACTAGAATTTATTACAAGTAAAATTCCATTCAAGTGAACTAAATTTGAAGTTGTTGAAATACAATTTGAATGTAGGTGAACTAGTTTGAATTCTTGTTGAACTAATTTTGAATTCAATGGAATTTCATTTGAATATGTTGAACTAGAATTTAATAAAAGTTAAATTTGATTCAAGTGAACCAAATTTGAAGGTGTTGAACTACAATTTGAATGTAGGTGAACTAACTTCAAATCTTATTGAACTAATTTTGAATTGAAGGGAACTAAATTTGAACTAGTTTCAAATCTTGTTGAACTAATTTCGAATTTAAGGGGACTGTATTTGAATTTCATGAATTAGAATTTATTAGAAGTAAAATTCAATTCAAGTGAACTGAATTTGAAGTTGTTGAACTACAATCTAAATGTAAGTGAAATATTTTCGAATCTTGTTCAACTAATTTTGAATTCAATTGAACTGAACTTGAACTGGTTGAACTAAAAAATAAATGTTAGCGAACTAGTTTCCCATTTTTTTGAACTAATTTTGAATTCAAGTCAACTAAATTTGAACTAGTTGAACAAGAATTTATTAGATGTAAAATTCGATTCAAGTGAGTTGAATTTGAACTGGATGACCTAAAAATTAAATGTTGGTGAACTAATTTCCAATCTTGTTGAAGTAAATTTGAATTCAAGGGAACAGTATTTGAATTTGATGAACTAGAATTTATGAGATGTAAAATTTGATTCAAGTGAGCTCAATTTGAAGTTGTTAAACTTCAATTTAAATGTAGGTGTACTAGTTTCAAATCTTGTTAAACTTATTTTGAATTCAAGGGAATTGTATTTGAGTTTGTTGAACTAGAATATAATAAAAGTTAAATTCGATTCAAGTGAAATGAATTCAAGGAATTGTATTTGAATTTGATGAACTAGAATTTATTAAAAGTAAAATTTGATTCAAGTGAACTTAATTTCAAGTTGTTGAACTACAATTTGAATGTAGGTCAACTAGTTTCAAATCTTGTGAACTAATTTTGAATTCAAGGGGACTGAATTTGAACTTATTTCAAATCCTGTTGAACAAATTTTTAATTCAAGGGAACTAGAATTTGATGAACTAGAATTTATTAGAAGTTGTAGCGACCCGACCTGAAACGGCCAAGTCTGTGGTGTTTCCGTACCATGCCAAGATCATGTTGTTAGACACACAGTACCTCAATGTATATATATCTAGAGTTCAATATCACAACTTTATTAATCGACATGTGTCCTTGTCAGCTAAGTGTTGGTGAAGACATGTGTCCAGGTGTTTCGACACCTGGACGCCCCGCTGGCGCATGCGGAATGCGGTGGAACTCGGGGGGCGGTGGCACTGTGGCAAGGGCGGTTGCCTTCTACTGCCTTCCACTTCATCCCCGCAAGGGTGCTTGCCGAGGCCTTAGGTCTTCATCCTCGCAAGGAAGCTTGCACGGGGCTTCGGATGTCTTCCCGGCGAGGGGGGCTCGCCGGGGCCTTGTGCTTGGTGCGCTCATCACGTCCATTAAACAGACGTCTTCCCGGCAAGGCAGGCTTGCCGGGGCCTTGGATATCTTGGGGGTGTGTCTTGCCTGGACTCTACCACGCCCTGACGTTAGGGGTTCTTCGCGCCCGTGCACAAGTGTGGAGCACTAAAGACACCAGTTTTTAGTGCACCGACAGTGAACTAGTTTCAAATCTTGTTGAACTAATTTTGAATTAGAGGGAACTGTATTTGAGTTTGTTGAACTAGAATTTAATATAAGTTAAATCAGATTCAAGTGAACTAAATTTAAGGAATTTTATTTGAATTTGATGAACTAGAATTTATTAAAAGTAAATTTTGATTTAAGTGAACTGAATATGAAGTTGTTGAACTACAATTTGAATGTAGGTGGACTAGTTTCAAATCATGTTGAACTAATTTTGAATATAAGGGAACTGAATTTGAACTGGTATCAAATCTTGTTGAACAAATTTTGAATTCAATTGAATTGTACTTGAATTTGATGAACTATAATTTATTAGAAGTAAAATTCGATTCAAGTGAACTGAATTTGAAGTTGTTGAACTACAATAATAATGTAGCTGAACTATTTTCAAATATTGTTGAACTAATTATTAATTCAACTTAACTAAATTTGAACTGGTTGAACTAAAAATTAAATGTTGGTGAACTATTTTCCAATTTTGTTGAACTAATTTTGAATTTAAGGGAACTGACTTTGAACTAGTTGAACAAGAATTTATTAGATGTAAAATTTGATTCAAGTGAACTGAATTTCAACTGGTTGAACTAAAAATTTAATGCTGGTGAACTAGTTTGTAATCTTGTTGAACTAATTTTGAATTCAAGGAATGTTATTTGAATTTGATGAACTAGAATTTATTAAAAGTAAAATTTGACTCAAGTGATCTGAATTTGAAGTTGTTGAACTATAATCTAAATGATGTGAACTAGTTTCAAATCTTGTTGAACTAATTTTGAATTCAAGGGAACCGAATTTGAATTTGATAAACTAGAATTTATTAGAAGTAAAATTCGATTGAAGTGAACTGAATTTGAAGTTGTTGAGCTACAATATGAATGTAGGTGAACTTTTTTCAAATCTTGTAGAACTAATTTTGAATTCAACTGAACTGAATTTGAACTAGTTGAACTAAAAATTAAATGTTGGTGAACTAGTTACCAATTTTGTTGAACTAATTTTGAATTCAAGGGAACTCTATTTGAATTTGATGAACTAGAATTTATTACAAGTAAAATTCCATTCAAGTGAACTAAATTTGAAGTTGTTGAAATACAATTTGAATGTAGGTGAACTAGTTTGAATTCTTGTTGAACTAATTTTGAATTCAATGGAATTTCATTTGAATATGTTGAACTAGAATTTAGTAAAAGTTAAATTTGATTCAAGTGAACCAAATTTGAAGGTGTTGAACTACAATTTGAATGTAGGTGAACTAGCTTCAAATCTTATTGAACTAATTTTGAATTGAAGGGAACTAAATTTGAACTAGTTTCAAATCTTGTTGAACTAATTTTGAATTTAAGGGAACTGTATTCGAATTTCATGAACTAGAATTTATTAGAAGTAAAATTCAATTCAAGTGAACTGCATTTGAAGTTGTTGAACTACAATCTGAATGTAAGTGAAATATTTTCGAATCTTGTTCAACTAATTTTGAATTCAACTCAACTGAACTTGAACTGGTTGAACTAAAAAATAAATGTTAGCGAACTAGTTTCCGATTTTGTTGAACTAATTTTGAATTCAAGTCAGCTAAATTTGAACTAGTTGAACAAGAATTTATTAGATGCAAAATTCGATTCAAGTGAACTGAATTTGAACTGGATGAACTAAAAATGAAATGTTGGTGAACTAATTTCCAATCTTGTTGAACTTAATTTGAATTCAAGGGAACTGTATTTGAATTTGATGAACTAGAATTTATGAGATGTAAAATTCGATTCAAGTGAGCTGAATTTGAAGTTGTTAAACTTCAATTTAAATGTAGTTGAACTAGTTTCAAATAATGTTAAACTTATTTTGAATTCAAGGGAATTGTATTTGTGTTTGTTGAACTAGAATATAATAAAAGTTAAATTCGATTCAAGTGAAATGAATTCAAGGAATTGTATTTGAATTTGATGAACTAGAATTTATTAAAAGTAAAATTTGATTCAAGTGAACTGAATTTGAAGTTGTTGAACTACAATTTGAATGTAGGTCAACTAGTTTCAAATCTTGTTGAACTAATTTTGAATTCAAGGGGACTGAATTTGAACTTGTTTCAAATCTTGTTGAACTAATTTTTAATTCAAGGGAACTATATTTGAATTTGATGAACTAGAATTTATGTCACATCCCTGACACCTTAAGCAAGTTAGTCTTGTGCTCATGTCTTCTTTGCATTTGCATCTAAGAATTTTCAACAAGATCAAAGAAAGAGGTGAAGAAAAACTCAAAACCCTAGCCACTACTTTAAATAAAGGAAATCTCAAACTAGTTAAAATCAATGAATCCAAAATGGCCTCAAGAAAAGTTCAAACTTGCTGATAAATCATGAAAGTAAATGAGCAATGAAGAAAACATTTTTCTTGACACTTCAAGATTTTAAATTAATGCAAAAAGCTACTAGTTTCAAATTTTAAATTTGAAATCAGAAACTTTAAACTTTCAAAAATGTTGAAAACTTTAGGAATGGTTGGAAATATTCCAACAAATATTCTAGGGTGCTTCAAATAAATTTTTCAAATTATTTGGGAGCTGAAATAAATAGCAAATTATTGAAGTAGCTAAAACAGAAACAAAAACATAAAAAAATGGAAAACTCTTACCTGTCGCCTAGCCTGGCCCAGCCCATCTCCCTCAGTCGTCTCCTCCCCCGCGCCAGTAGGAGCAGGAGGTGGCTGCCGCGTTCTCCGGCGGGGCCACGCACCTGTGCGCCTGCCTGGACGCCTCCTCGCGCTGGCAAGGCCGGGGATAAGCTCCCCGAGCCCGTGGCTATCCATTCCCAGCGCCAGTTCTCCCCCTCCTCTCGGATCTCTCCTCCCTCCTTCTGCCGCCATTGGAGCCCGAGCAGAGCTCGAGCTCGTCGTCGTTCTAGCCGACCTCCCTTCCCTCTGAGCCGCGCATTAGCTCCACCGCAACCCCCTGGAGCTTCCTAGCCACGAGCCCGACGCCCAGATGCAGTGAATCAACGAGCAGCTATCGTCTTCTTCCTTGGGTCACCGAAGATCGCCGCCGACGTTCTCCCTCTCCAGGCCGTCCCCGAGCAGACTAGCGCCACCACTGCACTCCCCGTGAGCATGCGGTAATTTCCCCTAAGTTCTCCCCGTCGATCCCCTCCTCTAGGCCTAGTTCCACCGGAGCCCGACAAGATCCGCCGCTGCAGCTCATCGTTGGTAGCCCTCCGGTGATCAGCTCGTCCTTCCGAGGGCACCAGCAGCTTCAGGCCGTCATGTAGATGCTGTAGGAGCTAAGAACCGTGCGTAGTTCTCTCTGTATCGATGACCTCGATGACGCCCGAACCTTGGCCGCCGCCAAGCTCGTCGCCGGCGTCATCTCCGGCCAGATCAGCCCCGGCTAAGTGCAGAAATGGAGCTGCGGGAGATGTGTCGTTCCTCTGGTGCTCTCCGCGTAGCGTTTGGACCCCTGTGCGCCGTTTCCGAGCCCCTCCGCCGTTCTGGTAGTCGCCGGAGGCTCCCCGCCGGCGAGCACGACCTCGCCGCCGGTGGATCTCGGCTGGCCTGAGCCACTGACTGGTGGGGCCAGCCTCTGGCAAGATTAGAAATAATAAAAATAAATCAGTAAAAATAATAAGACACTGACATGTGGGTCCAGTGGGTTTAATTAACTAAATAAGATTAATCCTAATCTAAAATTGACCAGAGAGACTGACCAGTGGGTCCCACTGGTCAGGTTTGACTTTCAACGGCCAGTTGGACCTGCTGATGTCATGCTGATGCAGTAAAAGTATTTTCCAGTATAAAAATAATTCTAGAAATGTTTAAAACTTAAAAAAATCATAGAAATTAATCTATAACTCCAATGAAAATAATTTATATATGAAAAAGTATTAGAAAAATTCAAGGAATCTGAATATGCTATTTCCAATCATGTTTGAAAAAGTTACAGAACCCAAACATGTAGATTAATGAATAAGTCAATTCTTATAATTACTTTATAAATGGAATTTGGAAAATATTCAAATTTCATTATGAATGACATGATCACACACTGTCCTAATTACCAATCAGTACCTTAACCTGACATCTCATGCATGTTAACATCAAGTTGATCTGAGCATCAGGTCGAATCAATTAAATCGGTATCCGAGAATACCTCGTTTGAATTGATATTTGAATGTGATTCAAATCAATTACAAACCTAATACATGTTGATTATATTAGTTAACACCTTGCATTCTCATGCCATGCCCATGCATCATCTTGTCTGCATATGATTGTTATTGATTGTTGCCATTCATTTCGGTAGGCTCCGCACCCCCGGATTCCACCGAATATCCGTCTGACGGATATTGTCCCTCCTCTGAGCAACAAGGCAAGCAACCATTTTGATCATCCCGATAAATCCTATATTCCTGCTCCTGCACTTATTTATTGCATTAGGATCAAATGCTTCAACTGCTTTTTCCACGTTAGTTGAACCCACTTCCTTTGCATGACCTATCCTTGTCACAGTAAATAGTCGAACCATGCAACCTAGCATACCTGGTAGTTGCTTGAGCCATGATGTGCCTTATCCTGCTATGCATGCTATGCTTAGAGTTGTGTATGGTCTGTCATCTGGAGATGAACAGAATTGTGAGAATGCGTTCGGTAAGCAAAGGTTGTGTGTTGAATCTGATTTGTAAAGGTACCGGTGAAAGGTTGTGTAGGAGTACATGGCGGGTTGTTTCATTGGAACCGTCCTTAGGAACTGAGTTTCGTGTATGTAATCCAATACTAGTTAATACCACATGTTGGGCCCTGAAATATGACCCCGCTCGGCCTATTAATCGCTTAGTACTCGGTCCAGGAGTTGCAAGTAGTTTCTGGTGTTTATAGTCATGCTGGAGGCCGTGCATGGTGCTGACCTGAGAGGTGGGCCGTGATGCGGTAGGTAGTGGCACGGTGTACCAAGTGGCACCCGGATGGTGGGCTTGGGAACCCTGCGCACATCGTTTGAGGCCGTGGTGGAAACCTCGGCCGGACTTCCGTACGGGTTACTCTCAGATAGGCGATAAACCTGGACTAGGTACTAGTGTGGTTAACGGTCGTGGCGGACTCCCCCGCTGGGCTTCCGCTTGAAGGTTGCCGAGGTGCATGACGTGCACATGGCGATAAGTGGCGAGAGCGTGTGTGACGAAGTACACCCCTGCAGGGTTATGATCTATTCGAATAGCCGCGTCCGCGGATATGGACTACTTGGAGACATGTGTTGTTCATAGATAACTTCAATGGCTACTCCTAAAATTATCAAGATAAGCGTGAGTGTCGTGGACGACATTTCCGTATGGAGACGGAATGATTCCACGATAGTGTATTGTTGTGGTGTTAGTGGACTCGTGTGCGAGAAATCAAGTTGTCAAAATTAATTAAAAATGCAAGTTGTCTAGCCACGAGTCAAATGCTGGCTTTCCGCATGAAACCCCACAATACCCTTTTGATACCTTGCATGTGTGCCCGTCTGTGGACGGCTTTGACGCAGCTGGCACCGGTAGTCCAGACAGGGTATGGAGAGATGGAGATGCTGAACCCTGTTAGGACCCATCTTCCGGCCCACGTTGACTGGCCAGCTATAGGAGGAGTCACACCTCTTCGGGGACCCCTCTTACCACCAGTCAGGGGACCAAGGCCACATCCGTGTCCTTATGGATCCCAGGGATCTCAGGCTAGAGTGTTTCCTGATCCGCAGGTTGAGCTTCCAGGCCATGGAGGTAATCTCTATGAGATGTTCTATGCGGATGCCTGAGCTGTGAGCGGAAGGATAGTATGGTAGTAGCCGTACGTTCACAGTTCTGCGTGACTTGTGAAGTATGTATGTACTGTGAAATGAATTCTGGAGGCCTAGATAAATAATGTATAGGCAGCTTGTAAGCCTCTGATGAGTAGTTTCACAATTTCAGTAGTTTGCTCTTCGGTTAAGGTTGTACTGAACTATGTAAGGGTGTGTATGAACCATGGTGTATATATAGCAGTTGCTTGTTACCATGTTGTTCGGATATTCATTTCCGCATTCCGTGTGTTCAGTACATTCTTAATCCATAGCTAGTATTGATATGATGTTGGTCTAAGCTATGAGTTTGTTTGTGAGGATGGTGTTCACCAGGTTGAACCGTGCCCCTGCTCATGAGCAAGGTGAGGGTAGTCAAGCGTCGCAGTAAGACTTGCCTCACCCACCTTCTCTGGTAGAAGTGATGCTTGAGGCAGAAAGAAACAAAAGGGAGACCAACCGACTGCTAGAGCATATTGAGCAGAATACGGCTCGACAGCCTAGGAATGCTGCAGTGTCCCTCAATGACTTTGTGAAGCTGAATCCTCCAAAGTTTCATCATTCCGTCGATCCCATCGACGCTGATGACTGGTTGTGCAGCATCTCACGCAAGATTCGCTCTGAGAATGTGTCTGAGGCCGACAAGGTGACCTTTGCGGCGTATTTCCTGGAAGAACCCGCCAATCTGTGGTGGGAGAATTTTGAAGCTATGCGTCCCGCTGAACCAGTGGCCACATGGGCAGACTTCAGTGCAGCTTTTCGTCTGCACCATATTCCAGAGGGCCTGATGGACAGAAAGAGAGAGGAGTTATGTGCCTTCACTCAGGGCAAGTTGTCTATCGATGCCTATAGCCGCGAGTTCGGTAACCTCGCCCGCTATGCAACAAAGGAGGTGTCTACTGACGCCAAGAAGCAAGCAAGGTTTCGTAAGGGTCTGAGCCTGAGCTCCGTCGTGATCTGCGCCTCCATGAGTGTGCAAGTTTTCAAGCCCTAGTCAACAAAGCGATCAGTGTCGAGACTGGTCATACTGACTTCGAAGCCACAAGGAAGCATTCCCGTGACTTTGGCTCGTCTTCTGCTTTCGCGTTCCCGAAACGCAGGCTGTGGGTTCCGAACAGTTCTCTGCCACCAAGATACACTCCGAGGCCATCCTACGTGGCGCCTCAGACGAATCAGGCCAACCCTCCAGCAAAAGCTTATGGTGGTCCAGCTAGCAATGCTGCACCACGTGCCAACCAGGTGATATGCTCCAAGTGTGGAGAACCAGTGCACTATTCCCGTGAGTGTCCTCAGAATGTGGGTGCCAAGCAACCCGGAAAGTCCGTCGGGCAGGCCAAGTCGGGCAAAGCTTTCTATGTGAAGCCAACTCCTGCACGTGGCCGTGTGAACTATGTGTCAGCAGAAGAAGCTGCAGAGGATCCCGACGTCATGCTGGGTACGCATCTTGTTAATCATCACCCAGCGTCCGTTCTCTTTGACACTGGGTCTTCTCATTCCTTCATTTCAGAAAGTTATGCACAGTTGCATAACATGTCTTTTTGTGATATGCCAATCCCATTGGTTGTCCAAACCCCTGGTAGTAAATGGCAAACCTCTAGGATAACCTATGACAATGAAATTCTAGTAGATAGGCTAGTTTTTCTGGCCTCATTGATAGCATTGAAATCTTCGGATATTAATATCATCTTGGGCATGGACTGGATGTCAGCTCACTATGCCAGGATTGATACTCATTCTAGAAATGTCCAGCTTACCATCCCTCGGGTGAGATAGTAAATGTCTCTACTCGAGTTGCCAAATGCCAACTTTATTCCCTAAATGCCAACCCTCTTCCGGAACTTGAAGACATTCCGGTAGTCCGTGACTTCCCGAATGTTTTTCCAGAGGAACTGACAGGAATTCCACTTGACAGAGATGTAGAGTTTGTGATAGATCTTGTTCCGGGAACTGTCCCAATAGCCAGAAGACCATATAAGATGGCACCCCTGGAGCTAGCCGAACTTAAGAAGCAATTAGATGAGGCCTTGAACAAGGGTTTCATTCGTCCTAGCTCTTCTCCTTGGGCTTGCCCCGTCCTCTTCGTCAAGAAGAAAGACGGAACGGATCGGATGGTTGTAGATTACCGACCAGTTAATCTGGTCACCATAAAGAACAAGTATCCGCTCCCCAGGATCAACGATCTGTACGATCAGCTCGCTGGATCCTCAGTCTTCTCCAAAATGGATTTGAGGTTGGGATACCATCAAATCAAGATTAAGAACGGGGACATTCCAAAAACGGCTTTTGTTACTCGTTATGGCCAATATGAGTACACCGTTATGTCCTTCGGTTTAACCAATGCCCCAGCCACCTTCTCTCGACTGATGAACTCAATCTTCATGGAGTATTTGGATAAATTCGTCGTGGTATACCTCGATGATATCCTCATCTACTCGAAGAATGAACAAGAACATGCCGAGCATCTAAGGCTGGTATTGATGAAACTTCGAGAGCATCGCCTTTATGCCAAATTTTCAAAATGTGAATTCTCGTTACCAGAAGTGACCTATCTAGGCCACGTAATCTCTGGTAAGGGTATTGTTGTCAATCCCGAGAGAGTTCAAGCTGTCCTTGATTGGACTCAACCTGAATCGGTTAAGCAAGTTAGGAGTTTTCTTGGTCTAGCGAGCTATTGTCGCCGCTTTGTCGAGAATTTCTCCAAGGTTCCAAAGCCCCTAACTGAACTCCTCAAGAAAGATGAAAAGTTCGAGTGGACACCACAGTGTGAGCATAGTTTTCACGAACTGAAAAGACGCCTGACTTCCGCACCTGTGTTGCTACCACCAAATTTTTCTAAGGACTTTATTATCTATTAGGACGCCTCGCGACAAGGATTAGGTTGCATTCTCATGCAAGATCGTCATGTGATCGCATACGCATCTCGACAGTTGTGTCCACATGAGGATAATTATCCCACACATGACCTTGAGCTTGCAGCTGTGGTCCATGCACTAAAAACCTGGCGACATTACCTTCTGGGTAATCGTTGCGAAATATTCACTGATCACCAAAGTCTGAAATATATTTTCACCCAGCCGGATTTGAATCTCAGGCAAAGACGGTGGGTTGAGTTGATCTCGGATTACAACTTAGGGATAACTTACACCCCGGGGAAGGCCAATGTTATGGCCGATGCGCTAAGTCGTAAATCTTATTGTAACAATTTGATGCTACAACAAGGTCAACCACATCTCCATGAGGACTTTCGGAAGTTGAATCTTCATATTGTTCCTCAAGGATTCCTTTCTACCCTGGTGGCGAAGCCTACTCTAAAGGATCAAATTATAGCTGGCCAAAAGCGTGACAAGGGTATATCACGGATCAAGGAGAATATGTTTAGCGGAAACGCTAAAGAATTTTCCATGAACGATCAAGGTGTTGTGTTCTTCCAGAATCGTTTAGTGGTTCCTAAGAACCCACATCTAAGAAGAGGCTCATGATTCTCCTCTCACCATTCATCCCGGTAGTACTAAGATGTATCAGGACCTACGCCAGAGGTTCTGGTGGACTAGGATGAAGAGAGAAATTGCTGAGTTCGTTGCTAACTGCGACGTCTGTCGTCGGGTTAAGGCAGAACATCAAAGGCCTGCTGGCACCCTCCAGCCTCTAGCTATTCCTGAATGGAAATGGGATAAAGTTAGCATGGATTTCATTACCGGATTTCCCAAGACCAAGAAAGGAAATAATGCTATCTTTGTGGTCATTGACCGTCTCTCCAAAGTGGCTCATTTTCTTCCCGTTCGTGAGACTATAACAGCTAGCCAGCTAGCAGAATTATATATCTCTCGAATAGTGTCTCTTTATGGTGTTCCCCTGGAGATTAACTCGGACCGTGGAAGTATCTTTACTTCTCGCTTCTGGGAAAGTTTTCAGAATGCCATGGGGACTCACCTATCTTTTAGCACTGCTTTCCATCCCCAATCAAGTGGTCAAGTAGAAAGAGTGAATCAAATCCTAGAAGATATGCTCTGAGCTTGTGTTATTTCGTTCGGTATGAATTGGGAGAAGTGCCTTCCATTCGCCGAATTCGCTTATAACAATAGTACCAATCAAGCTTGGGCAAAGCCCCTTTTGAAGTTCTCTATGGACGAAGATGTCGAACACCCCTAAATTGGTCAGAAACCGGAGAGAGGCAACTCTTTGGCCCGGATATGATCCAGGATGCAGAAGAGCAGGTTCGCATTATTCGTGAAAAGTTGAAAACAGCCCAGTCTCGTCAAAAGAGCCAATATGATCGTCATCATAAGGTTGTGACCTTTGAAGTTGACGAGAAGGCTTACCTTCGGGTTACACCTTTGAAGGGTACCCATCGATTCGGTATCAAGGGCAAATTGGCTCCTCGTTACATTGGTCCTTTTCGCATTCTTGCCAAACGAGGAGAAGTTGCCTACCAGTTGGAACTTCCTCCACATCTTTCCAAGGTTCATGATGTTTTCCACGTCTCGCAACTCAGGCGTTGCTTTTCGGATCCTATCCGTGAAGTGGACCACGAAACGCTTGATCTCCAAGATAACCTTTCATACCGAGAATACCCCGTGCGTATTCTTGATCAAGCTGAGCGTACCACTCGACGTCGAAACCCCAAGTTTCTTAAAGTACAATGGTCAAATCATTCTGAAAAGGAGGCACCTTGGGAAGGAGAGGATCATCTCCGACTTGAGTATCCTGCGTTATTCCCGACGACTTCTAAATCTCGGGACGAGATTCTTTTGAGTGGGGGTGAGTTGTCACATCCCTGACACCTTAAGCAAGTTAGTCTTGTGCTCATGTCTTCTTTGCATTTGCATCTAAGAATTTTCAACAAGAACAAGAAAGTGGCAAAGGAAAAAAACTCAAAACCCTAGCCACTACTTTAAATAAAGAAAATCTCAAACTAGTTAAAATCAATGAACCCAAAATGGCCTCAAGAAATGTTCAAACTTTCTGATAAATCAGGAAAGTAAATGAGCATTGGAGAAAACTATTTTCTTGACACTTTAAGCATTTTAAATTAATGCAAAAGCCACTCATTTCAAACTTTAAAATTTGAAATCAGAAACTATAAACTTTCAAAAATGTTGAAAACTTTGGAAATGGTTGGGAATATTATAACAAATATTCAGGTGTGTTTAAAATAATTTTTTACCACCATTTTGGAGCTGAAATAAATAGCAAATCAATGTTAGAAATTAACACAGAAATAAAACAGAAGGAAATGAAAAAAAAAAAGCTTACCTGTCGCCTAGCCTGGCCCGGCCCATCTCCCCGAGTCATCCCCTCCCTCGCGCCAGTAGGAGCACGAGGTGGCCGCCGCCTCCTCCGGCGCGGCCACGCACCTGTGCGCCTGCCTGGCCGCCGCCTCGCGCTGGCAAGGCCGGGGATAAGCTCCCCGAGGCCTCCTCTATCCATTCCTAGCGATACCTCTCTCCCTCCTCTCGGATCTTTTCCTCCTCCTGCTGCCGCCATTACCACGAGCTCGAGCTCGAGCCGCAGCGCTTCTAGCCACGGGAGCATTCCTCCGGCTAGTCCGTTAGCTCCGCCTCGTCGTTCTGGTCCTCTCTGCAGAAGCCGAAGCTTCCCCGAGCTCTGCATCGCCCCAACGCCATCGTCTTCCACCTCCGGCCGCCGGAACTCTCCCGTCGATTCGCTCCCTCCAGCGCACCCCCGAGCCCCTCAACAACACCATCGGAACCGCCGTGAGCTCGTCGTCGTTTCCCCTCTCGCCCCACGCTCTTACGTGCATCGTAGCCCCGTTCCCCACCAAGGCCGAGAGCTCCTCATCGTCGGTCATGTCGTCGCCGTCGCTGTGGTGTTTGATCCACGCGCTCGAGCTAGGGTTCGAGCTCCTGGAGCCTCCAGGAGCGTGATGAGCCCCTCAGCTGCCCTCCCCGTGCCCTAGAGCCATCGCTCGTAGAAGGCCGAGCTTCGGCCGCCGCTTCGGCTCGTCGCCGGCGCCTCTTCCGGCGACCCTAGCCACCCCTGATGCCCCTGCCAGATCGGCCACTTCGCCAGCGTTCCGTAGCTGCAAACCGCGTTCGATTTGGTGTTGTGCAGCGCCGTTTAGGTCGTCTCCGGCGAGCCCTCCGCCGCGGGCTTGGTCGCCGGCGACCACCCTCCGGTGGGCGTCGACGTGGCCGACCATTAGGGCGTAATTGCCCTCCCCTCAGTTGCTGCCAGAGGGCCCCACGCCTGGTCAAACCCCAATTAGGGGCTGGTCAGCGCGGGGTTAGCCCCTGGGTCACTGACCAGAGGGGCCCCCTATCAGGTTTGACCTGAACAGGTCGGCTGACCTGCTGACGTTAGTCTGATGCAATAAAAAGAATTTCCAGTATAGAAATAATTCCAGTAAATTGCTAAAACTTGTAAAAATCATAGATATTAATCTGTAACTCCAATGAAAAATAATTTATATATGAAAAAGTATCAGAAAAATTCAAGGATTCTGATTATGCTATTTTCAACCATGTTTGAAAAAGTTACAGAACCCTAAAATGTGGAATAAGGAATAATTCAATTCTTATAATTACTTTTTAAATGGAATTTGGAAAATTATTCAAATTTCATTATGAATGCAATGATCACACACTGTCCTAGTTACAAATCAGTACCCTAACATGACATCTCATGCATGCTAACTTCAAGTTGATCTGAGCCTCACGTCGAATCAATTAAAACGGTACCCGTGAATACCCCGTTTCAATTGATATTCGAATGTGATTCAAATCAACTCTAAACCTAATACATGTTGAAAATAATAACTTATCACTTTGCATTCTCATGCCATGCTCATGCATCATTTTGTTTGCATGTGATTGTTATTGAATGTTGCTATTCATTTCGGTAGGCTCCGCACCCTCGGATTCCACCGAATATCCCTCTGACGGATATCGTTCCTCCTCTGAGCAACAAGGCAAGCAACCCTTTTGATCATCCCGATAAATCCAATGTTCTTGCTCCTGCACCTATTTATTTCATTAAGATCAAATGCTTCAACTTCTTTTGCCACGATAGTTGAACCCACTTCCTTTGCAAGACCTAACCTTGTCATAGTAAATAGCCGAACCTTGCAACCTAGCATACATGATAGTTGCTTGAGCTATGATGTGCCTTATCCTGCTATGCATGCTATGCTTAGAGTTGTGTATGGTCTGTCATCTGGGAGATGAACAGATTGTGAGAACGTGTTCGGTAAGCAAAGGTTGTGTGTTGAACTTGATTTGGTAAAGGTACCGGTGAAAGGCTGTGTAGGAGTACATGGCGGGTTGTTTCATTGGAACCGTCCATAGGAACTGAGTTCCGTGTATGTCATCCAAGACTAGATACTACCACATGCTTGGCCGTGAAATACGACCCCGCTCGGCCTATTAATCGCGCAGTACTCGGTCCAGGAGTTGCAAGTAGTTTCTGGTGTTTATAGTAATGCTGGAGGCCGTGCATGGTGCTGACCTGAGAGGTGGGATGTGATGCGGTAGGCAGTGGCACGGTGTACCAAGTGGCACCCGGATGGTGGGCTTGGGAACCCTGCGCACATCGTTTGAGGCCGTGGCGGAAACCCCGGCCGGACTTCCGTACGGGTTACTCTCAGATAGGCGATAAACCTGGACTAGGTACTAGTGTGGTTAACGGTCGTGGCCGACTCCCTCGCTGGGCTTCCGCTTGAAGGTTGCCGAGGTGCATGACGTGCACATGGCGATAAGTGGCGAGAGCGTGTGTGACGAAGTACACCCCTGCAGGGTTATGATCTATTCGAATAGCCGCGTCCGCGGATATGGACTACTTGGAGACATATGTTGTTCATAGATAACTTCAATGGCTACTCATAAAATTGCCAAGATAAGCGTGAGTGTCGTGGACGGCATTTCCGTACGGAGACAGAATGATTCCACGATAGTGTATTGTTGTGGTGTTAGTGGACTCGTGTGCGAGAAATCAAGTTGTCAAAATTATTTAAAAATGCAAGTTGTCTAGCCACGAGTCAAATGCTGGCTTTCTGCATGAAACCCCACAATACCTTTTTGATACCTTGCATGAGTAGTTAGTTATCCTAAAGTCTTGCTGAGTACCTTCGTACTCATGTTTGCTTAATACATCTTGCAGAGGTTGCTAATGACCCTAATGGAGGGTTCTTCGTAGACATCGACGACGATGAGTAGCTGGTGTCCCAGCTACGATCTGGCCCTACGTTGGATCTGTAGTATAGTCAGGCCATGTGCCTTCTAGTTGCCCTGTCTGTACTCAGACAGTTTAAACTCTTCCGCTGGCTTGTAACTGAATGACTGCTATTATGGGTCGTGAGACCCTTAATGTGTAATATTATGTGTGTGGCTCTTCCGAGCCTCCTAAATAAAGCTTGTATGTTTGTGGTTATGTTGTGATGCCATCGATGTATCTATACATATCGGTATGCCATGCGTACGTGTGTCGTACTTGATATGTATGGGGATCGATTACCTAGTCGTAAACTTTAGTAGCACTCCTTACGAGGAAATGCTCCTTTGTGATCCAACGAGCCTTGGTAGTTCGCTACTGCTCCGGACACATTGGTTGACCGGCATGTGTCCTTCTTAGCTGTTGTGTCTGTCCCCTTTGGGGAAATGTCACGCGATGTAATGGAGTCCTTGTAGCTTGCTACGACTCGTCTACATTCGTTGTTGACCGACACCGGCTTTGTTGGGTCATGTATGCCTGTCCTTGTGCGGTACTACCACTTTGGTTTATGACTAGACATGTCGATCCGGGTTCTTTGACATTGGAATGCTAGCGACACTATTGCATACGTGAGTCAAAAGACGCAAACGGTCCCGGCTAAGGTAAGGCTGCAACCGTGGAGTTAACCGTGGAGTTAACCGTGCGTGAGACCGCAAAGGGATGCGATGTGTTACGGGCTGGATTCCTATGGCTTAGGATCGGGGTCCCGACAATTTATTAGAAGTTGTAGCGACCCGACCTGAAACGGCCAAGTCTGTGGTGTTTCCGTACCATGCCAAGATCATGTTGTTACACACACAGTACCTCAATGTATATATATCGAGAGTTCAATATCACAACTTTATTAATCAGTTCTCATATCGAGTACTTTATTACAATAATGATTACAATAAAGTGGCTGAAGGCCAACTCATGAGATAACTAAACGAAGACTAGAGGAAGCTTCAAAAGTAGTTGAGTCCATGTGACTCCAGGGCATATCACCGAGCGTAGACCATGACCTCACTCCTGGTCGGAAAAGTACTCTGCAACATGACACGTTGTAGCCGTCTAAGTCAGCATATTGAATATGCCGGCAAGTCACAAAAGAGAGGGGTGAAAAAGTATCATCTATACTATATGCATATATGGCAGCCGGGGTTGTAAGTTCTTAGCGGAAAGCAAAGTTTTCTGCTACAACACGAGAGGGATAAAAGCAAAATATTACTACAATGGTGGTTGTTAATGATATGGTTCCACCAACCAATTCTCATACCCAAGTTGTCAATAATACCCACATCATTAATATTATTTGTGTTGAGAATTCAAGATAGTTTCAGTTCCTTCGGCTCAAGTTGTCCATGACCGTGGACACAGCTAATCGATTAGGTTAGGGTACTCTACAGATTTTTGCACACGTTCCCCACAAGATTTGATCGCCTCCATTAGAGTCCTCGCACTTCAGGGTGTTTGAGAACCGGATGATCAAAACATGGTCTTTCAACGGGTTCCTCTGAGCCTCTGTCGGTGCCCATCCAATCCTACCATTCTTCTACATCTCGTAGCACCGCTCGTCCAGAGTCACCACGTTGTCCAACCAAGCCAGAGCCCATAATGACTTGTGGCTGTGCAGGTAAGCCTTGGGTCTTGAAGCATCCATCCATCTCTTCGTGCGTGGGTGAAGCTTTCTGCAAGATGTCATGGCGCTTCTCCATGCATCCCAGGTTCTCCGCTAGTTTATCCCAGGGAGCCCATCTGAACCGTCCTTCACCCAGAGGTATATTGCATCACGAAGTCTCGAAAGTCTTGGAATATCCGGTCTTGATTATTAAAATTCTCACAACACTCGTGATAAACACTCAACCATAAACCCGTCTACTAAGGCATAGCAAAATAAAATTGATCGTCCCGGGCCAAGTAACAAGGGTGATGGGTGCCTACCACATGATACTACATCAAGATCCAAATTTCCCAGTACCTACTTTACATGCAATTGGGTGAAGAAGGTAGAACTACAATGCATATAAAACATAGGTAAAGACATGATCAACGTGACTTGCTTTCTTGACGATTATCGAACTCGAGCGCGTCTAGATAACAAGCTTCGCACTCTGGATAATATAACGAAACAAATTTTCACACAATAAGCATCACAATAACAAGTAATCAAAATAAAACAACAAACGAAAAGTAACTATAACATGTGAGAGGAAAAAATTGTCTTTCAAGAACCAAAACAGAATCTGTTTTGTTAAAAACCCCAAGATAAAATATCCTAAAAATTCTGAAATTTAACCTACTGATAAATAAGATCACTAGTGATGAGTATTAAAAAAGAATCAATTCAAAATCTATTTTTAAACTCCAGATATTAACAAAACAAGTTTAACAGCAAATCTGTTTAAATTCAAAATTTACATTTTCAAACATGGACTAATTTGATATCTACAGAAACTAAATAAAATTTGTGACCCAATGCAAAAAGAATCATCTCAATTGAAGTTATAGATTAAAAGTTATAAGCAATCTAAAACAAGTTCAAATCTGTTTCAGAAATTAAAAACAGAAAAGAATAAAAATAAAGGGGTGACGTGGCAGGGTGTGATTGGCTGAAGATTGTGCGCATTTTAGGCTATCTAACGAATGGCCGCAATATAAGAAAAACCCTTCGGTTTTATAATCTAACTAACAAAGAACCGGTGGTTTATACTAACTAACCGAAGAGGTAAGCAGAACTAAGGGTGGGAAGAAACAAGAGAGAGAGGGAGAGCCTTACCGTTGACAGAGAAGCTCCGGCGATGGCCGGTCGTGGTGGAGGCGGCGAGGGGAGGGCGCTCCGGCAAGGAAACGACGGCGGGGGAGGGGGGTCCGAAGGAGAGAATGGCGGCGGGGACCCTGGTGGCGTCGGGGGTGGCCAAGCGACGAGGCGCTCCTGGAGCGAGGTCCTGGCAGGGAACCGACTAGGTGTGGGGCGAGGAGAGGGGGCTTTCTCTAGGGGAACATAACGAGGAGGGCGTGGGGGTTCTTATAGGGGCGATGGGAGGTGCAGGGAGGCAAGAAATGTCGCGAATCTGGAAGGGGATCGGCGCCCTGGTGATTGCCTGGAAGCTCTCGTGCCTCGGATGGAAGGCGCTGGAGGTGGAAGACGGTAGGAATCGGGCTAGATCATTTTTTTTCTTAATGGGCTCGGGATATTTTCCTAATAAAAGAGATTCGGTTTCCTATTTATTAAAAATAGGAAAGAAAACCCGAAAAGGAATTAAATCCTTTTTCAAAAAATAGGTATTATATATCAAAATTCTTAGAAAAATTCCCATGACGTGGGCATTTTATTTTTCACAAAATAAAAACTTCTATTTATTTTGGGGTGTCATGTTACCGCCTCTCCTTCTTGCTTGGCAAGAATATTGTGAGAAAGAATTTTGTGATTGAAATCTTGTGCCAAAATAATATTCAAATCCAAAACCAAAGGGAAATTCGAATGTCACATTCACTGAAATAAAATGCATAGATGATTAGCTACAATTGTAAAACATTCCAAATAGGAAATTTGCAATGTTACAAACCTACCCACCTTAAAATGAATCTCACCCTCGAGATTCGGGTTGGCTAGAAAATAGGTGCTGGTGGTCTTGACGAGGATCTTCTTCCCGTTCCCAGGTGGCTTCTTGCTCGGTGTGATGACTCCATAATACCTTGCAAAACTTGATGATCTTGCTGCGGGTAACTCTGTTGGCAGTCTCGAGAGTCCTAACGGGTTTCACCTCGTAAGTCAGATCGCTGTCAAGCTGTATGGCCTCTAGGTGCACTGTGTCTCTCAACAGAATATTAGCCATCTCAGCATGGCATTTCTTCAACTGGGAAACATGGAAAACATCATGAACTCCGGACAATCCTTCCGGAAATTCTAGCTTGTATGCAACTTCCCCCCTACGTTCAAGAATTTTGTAGGGGCCAATGAATCTGGGTGCTAACTTTCCTTTTAAACCAAATCTGGGTGCTAGCTTGTATGCTCGGTTCTCCCACTCCGTATGTTACTTCCTTGCGTTTGCTATCAGCATAACTCTTCTGTCTGGACTGAGCTATCTTGAGTCGGTCACAAATCAGCTTGACCTTCTCTTCAGAATCTCGAATAAGGTCGGGACCAAAAAGTTTTCGGTCTCCAACACCATCCCACATCAATGGAGTTCTGCACCTCCTTCCACATAAAGCTTCGAAAGGGGCCATCTTCAGACTGGTCTGATAGCTATTGTTGTATGAGAACTCGGCGTAAGGTAAATTGTCATCCCAGCTAGACCCATAGTCTAGCGCGCAAGCTCTCAACATGTCCTCCAGAATCTGATTGACTCTCTCGGTCTATCCATCGGTCTGTGGGTGAAAAGTTGTACTGAATTCCAATCTCATTCCCAAGGTTTCGTGTAGTTGGTGCCAAAACTTTGACGTTAATTGAGTTGCTCTATCTAACATGATACTATTCGGAACTCCATGCACACATACGATCCTGTTCATATATATCTTGGCCAGCTTAGCACTCGTGTAGGTAGTCTTCACGGGAATGAAGTGAGCTACCTTGGTCAAACGATCGACCACTACCCAGATAGAATCATAACCTGAACAGGTCCTGGGTAATCCTATGATGAAGTCCATACCAAGCTTCTCCCATTTCCACTCGGGTATCAGCAAAGGTTGAAGTAATCCTGATGGCTTCTGATGCTCGGCCTTTACTCGCTGACAAACATCGCAAATTGCTACAAACTCGACGATATCCTTCTTCATTCCTGTCCACCTGAAACCTTCCTTTAAGTCCAGATACATCTTGGTGTTTCCTGGATGTATCAAGTATGGGGAATCGTGGGCTTCGAGAAGTATCAACTTCATGAGTTCAGGATCATTGGGCACATAGATACGGTCCTCAAACCATATAGTTCCATGTTCATCCTCACGAAAACCTTTAGCCTTCCCGTCATTCTTTCTTTGCTTTATCTAAGCTATCTCCTTGTCTGACTTCTGTTCTTCACGAATTTTTCCGGTCAAGGTGGACTCAATCTCCAGCATGGCTACAAATCCTCTTGGAACTATCTCCAACTTGAGCTCTCTAAGATCGTCGGCTAACTCCTGGGATAATCCTCCTGCTATGAGCGTGTTCACATAACTCTCACGGCTCAAGCGATCTACTACAACATTTTCCTTCCCTACGTGATAATGTAATCTCATGTCATACTCCTTGATCAACTCTAGCCATCTCCTCTATATGAGGTTCAACTCCTTCTGCGTGAAAATATATTTCATGCTCTTGTGATCAATGTAGATATCACAGCTTTTTCCGATAAGGAAATGTCTCTAGGTCTTCAGAGCGTGCACTACGGCTGCTAACTCCAAATCATGTGTGGCATAATTCAACTCATGAGCTCTGAGCTGTCTGGATGCATAGGCTACAACTTTTCCTTCTTGCATGAGTACTCCTCCAAGTCCTTGACGTGATGCGTCACAATACACCTGGAAATCCTTCCGAATATTCGGCAATATGAGCACTGGGGCTGTAACCAAACGTTTCTTCAACTCTTGGAAACTGGCTTCACATTCCTCGGTCGAATTATACTTGGACTCCTTCTTCAACAACTCTGTCATGGGCTTGCAATCTTCGAGAAGTTCTTGATAAACCTCCGGTAATATCCGGCAAGTCCGAGAAAACTGCGGATCTCCTTAACTGAGGTGGGTTCTAACCATTCGGTGAGTGCTGCAACCTTGGCTGGATCCACTGCTATCCCGTCTCCGGAAATAATATGTCCGAGGAATCCGACTTCCTTCAACCAAAATTCACATTTAATGAACTTCGCATACAACTGATGCTCTCGAGGCTTCTCCAAAACTAACCGCAAGTGTTCCTTGTGTTTTTCCTCGTTCTTGGAGAATATCAGTGTGTCATCAATGAACACCACGACAAACTTGTCCAGATATTCCATAAATACCTTGTTCATCATACTCATAAAATATGCAGGAGCATTGGTCAATCCGAATGACATGACTGTGTACTCATATAGATCATACCTCGTGGTGAAGGTTGTCTTGGGTATATCCTCTTCATGGATTTTCAACTAATGATACCCTGATCGAAGATCGTTCTTGGAGAACATTCGGGCTCCAACTAACTGGTCAAACAAATCGTTGATCATCGGCAAGGGATACTTGTTCTTGATGGTCGCCTCGTTCAATGCACGATAATCGACTACCATTCTTAAGGATTTATCCTTCTTCTCAACCAAGATAACTGGGGCTCCCCAAGGTGACGAACTTGGGTGAGTATACCCTTTGTCAAGTAACTCCTTGATATGCTTCTTGATTTCTTCTAAATCATTTGCGGGCATCCGATAGGGTCTCTTGGATATTGTGGTTGTTCTTGGTAATAACTCAATCAGAAAATCAATCTCCCTATCTGGTCGCAGGACTGGCAATTCCTCAGGGAATACATCTGGAAAGTCTTGTCCGACCGGCACTTCCTCCTGAACAACTCCCATGAGAGATTTCACCCGCTTACTCTGTGATGGGCGTTGGGAAACGTACTTAATCCGTTTTTTCTCTGGGGTGGTGAGCAAAATAGACTTAAGGGCACAATCAATGTTTCCTTCATACTTGGTCAACCAATCCATGCCTAAGATTACATCCAATCCCTGCGACTCTAATATGATGAGGTCGGTCGGAAATTTATGATTTCCGATGTTGAGGCTCAAAGCATGGCATCCTATCCCGGCTGTCATCATGCCCCCTGGGGAACTGACTTTAATGGGCTGACTGAGGGTTCTAGTTGGTAAACTATACTTTTCGACAACTACCCTTGATATGAATGAATGTGTTGCACCAGAATCAAAAATTACCAGTACTGGACGTGAATTTAGCAAAAACTTACCAACCACCATATCAGGGTGATCATAGACCTCTTCAACATCAATGTGGTTCACCTGAGCTCGGGGAAAAGGATTGGGCTTCCTTGCTGCTGAGTAACCATTGCTGTTTCCATTTCCCTGCTTGTTCTGAGGACAGTCAGTGGCATAGTGTCCCGTCTTGTGGCACTTGAAGCAGGTGATATGGTTCAGATCCTTCTGAGCTATAGCAGGGTGGTGCTGAGTGCCATTACCTCCATTGCCATTCTTGAAGTTGTCGTCGTTGCGGTTATTCCCATTTCCTCCATGGTTGTGGCCTCCATGGTTGTGCACTGGATGGTTATGCTGGATGTGTCCTCCAAACTTATCGGAACCTGCTCCGGTATTCCCTGGATAGGGGGTGTAACGGGGCTTCTGCTGAACTCCAGAATTGAACTTCCCATGTCCATACTTCCGTTTGCGGTTCTCCATTTGCTGATGTTTCCCCTCCAAGATGAGGGCCTTATCTACCAGCTCCTGGTAGTTGTTGAAGTTGGCCACAGTGAGTTGAATGCTCAACTCATCACTGAGTCCTTCCATGAACTTATCCTGCTTGGCAACATCATCGGCCACATCTCCAGGTGCATATTGGGCGAGCATGCTGAATTCATCAACATACTGAGCCACCGAGCGATTTCCCTGGCGTAAGTTGTGAAACTCACGCTTCTTCAGACTCATGGCTCCAGCTGAGACATGAGCGGTGCGGAAGGCTTGCTTGAAATGCTCCCAAGTCACACCAGCAATGGGGTATGTGGTGGTGTAGTTCTCCCACCATGCAGCTGCGGGGCCTTCAAGTTGATGCGCGGCAAAGTGCACCTTCTCAGCTTCAGTACATCCAGCAGTGATTAGTTCCCTCTCCATCTTGCGGAGTCAATCATCTGCCACAATGGGCTCAACGCTGCTGGAGTAATTCGGAGGGTTCAACCTCAAAAAGCGGGTGAGATTGTCGGCCTCGGGTGGATGATGGTTGTTGTTATTGTTCTGGTTCTGAATGATCAATTGCATCAGGGCATTCTGTTGTTTGATCAACTGAGTGAGTTCCGGCGGGAAGTTGGAAGCAGGGTCACGTCTTGGAGGCATCTGGTGTTTGTAGAGGGATGGCATTAGCATAGAACATGGGTCTAAATAGAAAATACACTACCCATATGACATGCAATAAACAATTTTCACACCACACATTCATTCATTTATCACCTCAAAAGGTTCAAACACGGGTTTCTAAACATCGGCCTAAACGTTTAACGATAAGCTAAATTGGTGGACTTGTCTATGTGTCCTCCTCAGAAAAGCATGGTGGTGGGTCCGTCGATAGAGCTTGCTTCGTAGTCCTCCTCATTGCTAATCAAGGGGTCTACATCTTCTTCAGGGTGAAGGTTTTCACCCATGTCCAATTCTACTTCCAGATATGGGACACGAGCCTTGAGCTTATCGATCCTCTCCAGGAAGTCCTTCACGTCCAATTCGTGCTCGTAGTGGGCTTCTCGGGCTTCGTCTTCGAAGTTGAGTTCGCGGAGTGACAGATGCTTGATCTTCCTTGTGTCCTGGATTACACGAAGCTCCAGAGTCCCGATGTGTGTCTCCAAGGTCTGGGAATAGGACAGGAGAGCGTCTTTAGTCTTGGTCGTGATGATGTCTCCATCAGGTCCTCTTCGGGAGACCGTGAATAGGTCCGGTGAAATGGGGCAGCCTCTGTGCACAATGAACTGCCATGACCCTTCCGAGAATCGAGCTAGGTGCGATGAACTTGAAGTCCACAGGTTCGGTGTGCGGCTCAAAAGTTCTTCTGGGGATGTGCACCTCAATCCTGTAGCGTGCATGTGCCGGGTAAGACGAGGTAGGCTTTCCGGTGATGGTTTGCAGATAAATCCTTAAGTCCTTGGTGATCTGCATCAACTCCTTTCCGAAGGGCATTGTGGTGTCGGGCTGACAAAACTCCGTGACCTTAACTGGGATGAAGGTGGCCATCTAGAAAATATTGGAAGATTGGAGAGAAGTCAGAAATGAGCAGCAGAGAAATATAGAAGATATATAGATATAAGAAAATAGTTTTCTTCCTAAGGCCTTTCCGATCCTAGAGGTTACGTCCTACGGTCAGCGTGTGCTCTGATACCGTATATGTAGCGACCTGACCTGAAACGGCCAAGTCTCTGGTGTTTCCGTACCATCCCAAGATCATGTTGGTACACACACAGTACATCAATGTATATATCGAGAGTTCGATCACACAACTTTATGAATTGGATCTCATATCGAGTACTTTATTACAACAATGATTACAATAAAGTGGCTGAAGGCCAACTCATGAGATAACTAAACAAAGACTAGCGGAAGCTTCAAAAGTAGTTGAGTCCATGTGACTCTAGGGCATATCACCGAGCGTAGACCGTGATCTCACTCCTGGTCGGAAAAGTACTTTGCAACATGACACGTTGCAGCCGTGTAGGTAAGAATATTGAATATGCCGGCAAGTCACAAAAGAGAGGGGTGAAAAAGTATCATATATACTATATGCATATATGGCAGGTGGGGCTGTAAGTTTATAGCGGAAAGCAAAGTTTTCTCTTACAACAAGAGAGGGCTAAAAGCAAAACATTACTACAATGTTGGTTGTTAATGAGATGGTTCCACCAACCATTTCTCATACCCAAGTTGTCAATAATACCCACATCATTAATATTATTTGTGTTGAGAATTCGAGATAGTTTCAGTTCCTTCGGCTCAAGTTGTCCATGACCGTGGACACGGCTAATCGATTAGGCTAGGGTGCTCTGTAGAGTTTTGCAGACGTTCCCCACAAGATTTGATCGCCTCCGTTGGAGTCCTCGCATTTCAAGGTGTTTGAGAACTGAATGATCAAAACATGGTCTTTCAACGGGTTCCTCCGAGCCTCTGTCGGTGCCCATCCAATCCTACCGTTCTTCTACATCTCGAAGCACCGCCCGTCCAGAGTCACCACATTGTCCAACCAAGCCAGAGCCCATAATGACTTGTGACTGTGCAGGTAAGCCTTGGGTCTTGAAGCATCCATCCATCTCTTCGTGCCTGGGTGAAGCTTTCCGCAAGATGACATGGCGCTTCTCCATGCATCCCAGGTCCTCCGCCGGTTTATCCAGGGGAGCCCATCTGAACCGTCCTTCACCCAGAGGTATATTGCATCACGAAGTCTCGAAAGTCTTGGAATATTCGGTCTTGATTATTAAAATTCCCACAACGTGATAAACACTCAACCATAACCCCGTCTACTAAGGAATAGCAAAATAAATTTATCGTCCCGGGCCAAGTAACAAGGGTGAGGGGTGCGTACCACATGATACTACATCAATATCCAAATTTCCGACTACCTACTTTGCATGAAATTGGGTGAAGAAGGTAGAACTACAATGCATATAAAACATAGGTAAAAACATGATCAACGTGACTTGCCTTGTTGACGATTGTCGAACTCGAGCGCGTCTAGATAACAAGCTTCGCACTACGGATAATCTAACGAAACAAAATTTCACATAATAAGCATCACAATAACAAGTAATCAAAATAAAACAACAAACAAAAAGTAACTATAACATGTGAGAGGAAAAAATTGTCTTTGAAGAACCAAAACAGAATCTGTTTTGTTGAAAACGCCAAGATAAAAAATATCCTAAAAATTCTGAAATTTAACCTACTGATAAATAAGATCACTAGTGATCAGTAGCAAAAAGAATCAATTAAAATATATTTTTAAACTCCAGATATTAACAAAACAATATTTAAAGAAAATTTGTTTAAATTCAAATTTTACATTTTCAAACATCCACGAACTTTATATCTTCAGAAACTACATAAAATTTGTGATGCAATGCAAAAAGAATCACCTCAATTGGAGTTATAGATTAAAAGTTATAACCAATCTAAATACAGGTTCAAATCTGTTTCAGAAATTAAAAACGGAGAAGTATAAAAATAAAAAGGCGATGTGGCAGGCTATGATTGGCTGAAGATCGTGCGTGTTTTAGGCTATCTAACGGACGGCCGCAATATAAGAAAAACCCTTTGGTTTTATAATCTAACTAACAGAGAACCGGTGGTTTATTCTAACTAACCGAAGAGGTAAGGAGATCTAATCTCAGCCATATATTTAAGATCTAAGGGTGGGAAGAAATAAGGGAGAGAGGAAGAGCCTTACCGTTGACAGAGAAGCTCCGGCGATTGCCGGTCGTGGTGGAGGCGGCGAGGGGAGGGCGCTCCGGCGAGGAAACGGCGGCGGGGGAGGTGGATCCGGCGGAGAGAGTGGCGGCGGGGGCCCTGGTGGCGTCGGGCGAGGAGAGGGGGCGTTCTCTAGGGGAACAGAACAAGGAGGGCGTGCGGGTTCTTATAGGGGCGATGGGAGGTGCAGGGAGGCAAGAAATCTCGCGAATCCGGAAGGGGATCGACGTCCTGGTGGTTGCGTGGAAGCTCTTGTGCATGGGATGGAAGGCGCTAGACGTGGAAGATGGTAGGAATCGGGTCGGATCATTTTTTTTTCTTAATGGGCTCGGGATATTTTCCTAATAAAAGAGATCCAGTTTCCTATTTATTAACAACAAGAAAGAAACCCCGAAAAGGAATTAAATCCTTTTTCAAAAAATAGGTACTATACATCAAAATTCTCAAAAAACAATTTCCCACCATATGGGCATTTTACTTTTCACAAAATAAAAACATCATAATTTTTTTTTTTAAATCCAAATAAAATCCAAATTTTGCCTTTAAATTTTTTGGCACTATTTTCTTCTGACTTCTATTTATTTTGGGGTGTCATGTTACCTCCACTCCTTTTTGCTTGGCAAGAATATTGTCAGAAAGAATTTTGTGATTGAAATCTTGTGCCAAAATAATATTCAAATCCAAAACCAAAGGGAAATTCAAATGTCACATTCATTCAAATAAAATGCATAGATGCTTCGCTATAATTGTAAAACATTCCACATAGGAAATTTAGGATGTTACAGAAGTGAAATTCGAGTCAAGTGAATTGAATTTGAAGTTGTTGAACTACAAGATAAATGTAGGTGAACTATTTTCAAATCTTGTTGAAGTAATTTTGAACTCAATTTAACTGAATTTGAATTGGTTGAACTAAGTATTAAATATGGTGAACTAGTTTCCAATTTTGTTGAACTAATTTTGAATTCAAGGGAACTAAATTTGAACCAGTTGAACAAGAATTTATTAGATGTAAAATTCGATTCAAGTGAACTGAATTTGAACTGGTTGAACTAAAAAATTAATGGTGGTGAACTAGTTTCCAATCTTGTTCAACTAATTTTAAATTCAAGGGAACTCTATTTGAATTTGATGAACTAGAATTTATTAGAAGTAAAATTGGATTCAAGTGAACTTAATTTTAAGTTGTTGAACTACAATTTGAATGTAGGTACCTAGTTTCAAATCTTGTTGAGCTAATTTTGAATTCAAGGAACTGTATTTGAATTTGATGAACTAGAATTTATTAAAAGAAATTTTGATTCAAGTGAACTAAATTTGCACGTGTTGAATTACAATTTGAATGTAGGTGAACTAGTTTCAAGTCTTGTTGAACTAATTTTGAATTTAAGAGAATTGAGTTTGAATTGGTTCCAAATCTTGTTGAACTAATTTTGAATTCAAGGGAACTGTATTTGAATTTGATGAACTAGAATTTTTGACGAGTAAAATTCGATTCAAGTAAACTGAAATTGAAGTTGTTGAACTACCATATGAATGTAGGTGAACTATTTTGAGTTTTGTTGAAGTAATTATGAATTCAACTGAACTGAATTTGAACTGGTTGAACTAAAAATTAAATGTTGGTGAACTAGTTTCCAATTTTGTTGAACTAATTTTGAATTCAAGGGAACTGAATTTGAACTAGTTGAACAGGAATTTATTAGATGTAAAATTCGATTCAACTGAACTGAATTTGAACTGGTCGAACTAAAATTTTAATGTTGGTGAACTAGTTTCCGATCTTGATGAACTAGTTTTGAATTCAAAGGAAATTTATTTGAATTTGATGAACTAGAATTTAATAAAAATTTAATTCGATTCAAGTGAACTAAATTCAAGGAATTGTATTTGGTTTTGATGAACTAGAATTTATTAAAAGTAAATTTTGATTTAAGTGAACTAAATTTGAATTTGTTGAACTACAATTTGAATGTAGCTAGACTAGTTTCAAATCTTGTTGAACTAATTTTGAATTCAAAGGAACTGAATTTGAACTAGTATCAAATCTTGTTGAACTAATTTTGAGTTCAATTGAACTGTATTTGAATTTGATGAACTATAATTTATTAGAAGTAAAATTCGATTCAAATGAACTAAATTTGAAGTTGTTGAACTACAATAGGAATGTAGGTGAACTATTTTCAAATCTTGTTGAACTAATTTTGAATTCAACTAAACTGAATTTGAACTGGTTGAACTAAAAATTAAATGTTGGTGCACTATTTTCCAATTTTGTTGAACTAATTTTGAATTTAAGGGAACTGAATTTGAACTAGTTGAACAAGAATTTATTAGATGTAAAATTCGATTCGATTGAACTGAATTTGAAGAGGTTGAACTAAAAATTTAATGCTCGTGAACTAGTTTCCAATCTTGTTGAACCAATGTTGAATTCAAGGAATTGTATTTGAACTTGCTCAACTAGAATTTATTAAAAGTAAAATTTGATATAAGTGATGTGAATTTGAAGTTATTGAACTATAATTTGAATGATGTGAACTAGTTTCAAATCTAGTTGAACTAATTTTGAATTCAAAGGAACTGAATTTGAATTTGATGAACTAGAATTTATTAGAAGAAAAATTCGATTCAAGTGAACTGAATTCGAAGCTGATGAATATGAATGTAGGTGAACTTTTTTCAAATCATGTAGAACTAATTTTGAATTCAACTGAACTGAATTTGAACTAGTTGAACTAAAAATTAAATGTTGGTGAACTAGTTTCCAATTTTGTTGAAATAATTTTGAATTCAAGGGAACTTTATTTGAATTTGATGAACTAGAATTTATTACAAGTAAAATTCGATTCAAGTGAACTGAATTGGAAGTTGTGGAAATACAATTTGAATATAGGTGAACTAGCTTCAATTCTTGTTGAACTAGTTTTGAATTGAAGGGAACTAAATTTGTACTAGTTTCAAATCTTGTTGAACTAATATTTAATTCAAGGGAACTGTATTTGAATTTGATGAACTAGAATTTATTAGAAGTAATATACGATTCAAGGGAACTGAATTTGAACTAGTTGAACTAAAAATTAAATGTTGGTGAACTAATTTCCAATCTTGTTGAACTAAATTTGAATTCAAGGGAACTGTATTTGAATTTGATGAAATAGAATTTATGAGATATAAAATTTGATTCAAGTGAGCTGAATTTGAAGTTGTTAAACTACAATTTGAATGTAGGTGAACTAGTTTCAAATCTTGTTGAACTAATTTTGAATTCAAGGGAATTGTATTTGAGTTTGTTGAACTAGAATTTTATAAAAGTTAAATTCGATTCAAGTGAAATGAATTCAAGAAATTGTATTTGAATTTGATGAGCTAGAATTTACTAAAAGTAAAATTTGATTCAAGTGAACTGAATTTGAAGTTGTTGAACTACAATTTGAATGTAGGTGAACTAGTTTCAAATCTTGTTGAACTAATTTGAATTCAAGGGGACTGAATTTGAACTCGTTTCAAATCTTATCGAACTAATTTGTCACTCCCTCGATCCCTAACTAGGGTTTAGTATTTGTGCTCATGTCTTCTTCCATTGCATTCAAGAATTTGAAACAAACTCCAAAGAAGTGGTGCAACTTAAACCAAAAACCCTAGCCACTTCTAATTCAAGGAAATTAAAATCTTGCCAAAATCAATGAACCCAAAATGGCCTTCTTAAAAGTTCAATATTTCTGATAAATATTGAAAACAATTTATCAGGGGAGAAAACTACTTTCAAATCACTTTTGGCATTTTATTTAAAACTAGCAAGTCCCTGAATTCAAACTTATATTTGAATTCAAAAATATATAAGCTTTCAAAAATGCTGAAAACTTTATGGGTGATTGGAAATATTCCAACTAACACCCCAGCATTTTTCAAACTTTTTTTAGTTTTGATTTAATGCAAAAAAATAAATAGCAACAGGTATCAACAAATAAAACAGAAACAGAAAAATAGAAAAGTTCTATCCTACGCTCACCTTGGCCCGGCCCACCTCCACGCTTGTCTTCTTCCTCCTCGCCAGTGTGCAGCAGGAGGTGGCGCCGCGTTCTCCGGCGCGCCCGCGCAGCTGCACGCCTGCCTGCCTCGCCTGATGCGCTGGAGGGTGGAGATAAACCTCCCCGCAGACGTTCCCGAGCTCCCCCCCTCCTCATTCTTCCCCTGCTCTCTCTCCTCCCGGCCGCCATTGGAGCCCGAGCAGAGCTCGAGCTCGCCGTCGCTCTGGCCTGCCTCCTTCCCTCGTGAGCCGCGCACAAGAACCGCCAGGGTCCCCTGAAGCTTCCAATCCACGAGCTCGACGCCGAGACGCAGTGAAACACCGAGAAGCCGCCTTCTTCCTCCTCGGATCGCCGACGTTCATCGCCGCCATTCTTCCTCCTCAGGCCTCCCCCGAGCCTACTTTCAACGCCTCTGCACTCCTCGTGAGCTCAGGATCCTTTCCCCTCTATTTCCCCTCTCGATTCCGAGGCCTAGCCCATGATTCCACCGAAGCCCGACGATGACCGCCGCGGTAGCTCGTCGCCGGTGGCTCTCCGGTGATCGGCTCGTTGATCTGAGGCTTGCAAACGCTTTAGCACATCGCGTAGATGTCGTAGGAGCCTAGCCCCGCGCGTGATGCCCCTGTTTCGATGACCCCGATCACGCCCGATCTTCGTACGCCGCCAAGCTCGTCGCCGGTATCATCTCCGGGCAGATCAGCCCCGGTTCTATGCAGAAATGGAACGACGGGTGAACGCTGGTCAGTGTGATGCCTTCTGCCGTGTAAATGGTCGTCAGAATGGGATTTCCGAGCCCCTCTGCCGTTCTGGTGGTCGCCGGAGGCTCACCGCCGGCGAGGACGACCTCGCCGCCGGTGGATCTGACCCCCCTGAGCCTTTGACAGGTGGGGCCAGCCCCTGGTTAATTAAGTTTAGGATTAGTAAAAATAATTAATTAAATAAAAACATAAACAGTCACCAACATGTGGGTCCAGCCCTGATAATTAATCTATTAAGTGAAATTTAAACTAAAAACTGGCTAGAGTCACTGACCAGTGGGTCCCACTGGTCAGGTTTGACTTTCAACGGCCAGTTGGACCTCCTGATGTCATGCTGATGCAATAAAGCTTTTTCTGATTTAAAAGAATTCCAGAAAATGCCCAAAACTTCTAAAAATCATAGAAAATAATCTGTAACTCCAATGAAAATAATTTATACATGAAAAAGGATCAGAAAAATCCAAGGAATCTGATTTTGATATTTTCAAACATGTTTGAAAATGTTAACATCACCAAACAGATTAAATGATGAATAGGATAACCTTATTAGATAATTTGGAGTTGAAATTTGAAATCCATTTGAATTCCACTTCAAACATTATGACCAAACAATGATCAAGAACAATCAGCACCTCAAAATAACATCTTCATGCATGCTAAAACAAGATTAACTGAGCATCAGGTCGAATCAATTAAAAGGGTATTTGAAAATACCTTGTTTGAAGTGATATTTGAATCTTGATTCAAATCAACTTCAACTTAAGAAATGGTAGTCACATTAGCCTACCACCTTTCATTTTCATGCCATGCTCATGCATCATCTTGTTGCATCTGATTGTTATTGATTGATATTGTTTTTACCGGTAGGCCCCGCTCCTCTGGATTCCTCCGAATATCCGACTGACGGATATTGTCCCTCTCCTAAGCAACAAGGCAAGCAACCATTTTGATCATCCTGATAAATCCCATGTTCTCGCTCCTACTCTTACTTATTGCATTAGGATCAAATGCTTCAAATGATTTTGCCACGTTAGTTGAACCCACTTCCTTTGCATGACCTCTCCTTGTCACAGTAAATAGCTGAACCTTGCAACCTATCATACCTGGTAGATGCTTGAGCCATGATGTGCCTTATCCTGCTATGCATGCTATGCTTAGAGTTGTGTATGGTCTGTCATCTGGGTGATGAACAGAATTGTGAGAATGTGTTCAGTAAGTAAAGGTTGTGTGGTTGAAGCTGATTTGGTAAAGGTACCGGTGAAAGGCTATGTAGGAGTACATGGCGGGTTGTTTCATTGGAACCGTCCTTAGGAACTGAGTTCCGTGTATGTAATCCAAGACTAGATACTACCACACGTTGGGATACTTAATTGACCCTCTCGACTTATTAATAGCTTAGTACTCAGTCCAGGAGTTGCAAGTAGTTTCTGGTGTTTATAGTCATGCTGGCGGCCGTGCGTAGCGCTGACCTTAGAGGTGGGCTATGCTGCGGCCGGCAGTGGCACGGTGTACCAAGTGGCACCCGGATGGTGGGCTTGGGAACCCTGCGCACATCGTTTGGGGCCGTGGTGGAAACCTCGGCCGGACTTCCGTGCGGTTACTCTCAGATAGGCGATAGACCTGGACCAAGTATTAGCGTGGTTAACGGTCGTGGCCGACTCCCTCGCTGGGCTTCCGCTTGAAGGTTGCCGAGGTGTATGACGTGCACATGGCGATAAGTGGCGAGAGCATGTGTGAAGAAGTACACCCCTACAGGGTTATGATCTATTAGAATAGCCGCGTCCTCGGATATGGACTACTTGGAGACATATGTTGTTCATAGATAACTATAATGGCTACTCATAAAATTGTCAAGATAAACGCGAGTGTCGTGGACGGCATTTCCGTATGGAGACGGAATGATTCCACGATGGAGTATAGTTATGGTGTTAGTGGACTCATGTGCGAGAAATCAGAGTTGTCAAAACTATTTAAAAATGCAAGTTGTCTAGCCATGAGTCAAATGTTGGCTTTCCGCATGAAACCCCACAATTCCTTATTGATACATTGCATGAGTAGATAGTTTATCCTAAAGTCTTGTTGAGTACTTTTCTACTCACGTTTTCTTAATAAATTCTTGCAGAGGATGTTAATGACCCTAATGGAGGGTTCTACCTAGACATCGACGACGACGAGTAGCTGGTATCCCATCTACGATCTCGCCCTAGGATGGGTCTGTAGATAGTCAGGCCATGTGCCTTTATCTTTCCATATGTCTGTACTCAGACAACTTTACTCTTCCGCTGGTTTTTAAGAATTGTGTGTATGACTTGTGATGATGGGTCGTGAGACCCCTACCTTGTAATATTATGTGTGTGGCTCTTCCGAACCTTCTAAATAAAGTTTGTATGTTTATGGTTATGTTGTGATGTCATCGATGTATCTATACATATCGGTATGCCATGCGTACGTATGTTGTACCTGATATGTATGGGGTTCGAATACCTAGCCGTAGGCTTTAGTAGCACTCCTTACAGGGAAATGCCTCTTTGTGATTCCAACGAGCCATGGTAGTTCGCTACTGCTCCGGACACATTGGTTGACTGGCATGTGTCCTTCTTAGCTGCTATGTCTGTCCCTTTTGGGAAATGTCACGCGATGTAATGGAGTCCTTGTAGCTTGCTACGACTCGTCTACATTGGCTGATGACCGACACCTGCTTTGCTGGGTCATGTATGCCTATCCTTGTGCGGAACTGCCGCTTTGGTTTATGACTAGACATGTCGATCCGGGTTCTTTGTCATTGGATTGCTAGCGACACAACTGCATACACGAGTCAAAAGGCTCAAACGGTCCCGGCTAAGGTAAGGATGCAGCCGTGGGGATAACCGTGCGTGAGACCACAAAGAGATGCGATGTGTTAGATGCTAGATTCCTATGGCTTAGGATCGGTGTCCCGCCAGCGTTGGTAACAGAGCCTAACTGACTATAGGATTACTAAGCCAAACTGGTCGAAGTTGAGTATAGAATTGCTTTAGTTATATATAAGGGAATTGTTTGTGGAAGGGAACGTAAGACTCTTGCTTCTCTTCTCAAGTTATTCTATTCTGGTCATCCTCCTCTTTTCTGCGGGGATTAAGGACTAGGTTACTTACCTTCTCTTAGGCTCGTGTTTTTGATCGGCAGATTATAGGACAACGGGTCGAGAGTTATTTCGGGTTTCTTTTATCCCTAGGAAAAGGAAGTAAGTTTTGATGATCAGAGAATTGAACTTGATAGTTGAGTGGTTACGCTATCCTATTTTATGGGTTGTCTCAAAATTGTTTTTGAGCATTTACAGCCGCTATGCTGCCCAATTTTGTCTTCACAGCTCCAATGCTTTTGCATTACTCTCTATTTTCAGATGCCTGGCCGTCCTTCTCGTCAGGTGGTTCGTCTGACTAGGTGCATTGATGTGCCGGGTCATACGGCCATGCTTGTCAGGATGATGTCAGTGTCCGGTTACCGCTGGTACCCAGAGTACACAGTGGAGTAGCAGTACCGGGATTTTAATCAGAGCCAGTACCTCTGCACTGTTAGGGTATTCCCAGATTACCCTGGAGCTGAGGAGCCCATCCATTGATCTTATGGATTGGGGGTCACTGTTGACATGGTAGTACAAGATGCTGCCTATTCAATGCTGACCATCATGAGGGCTAGACATGCACTGCTGCAGAATTCAGAGTTATGTTATGTTCCTGCCTATCAGCCAGGTGAAGAAGGATACCTCGGTGGGGTCTACTTTGATTCCTCTATGGAGGATCCGCTGCTGCAGTCCACTGCTGAGATGCTAGAGAATAGAGACAAGGATGCTCGTGCCCTTCGTATGGAACTCTATGCTACACGTGCCCGTCTGTGGACGGCTCTGACGCAGCTGGCACCGGTAGTCCAGACAGGGTATGGAGATATGGAGATGCTGAACCCTATTAGGACCCATCTTCCAGCTCATGTTGACTGGCCTGCTATAGGAGGAGTCACCCCTCTTCGGGGACCTCTACTACCACCAGTCAGGGGACCAAGGCCACACCCGTGTCCTTATGGATCCCACGGGTCTCAGACTGGAGTATTTCCTGATCCGCAGGTTGAGCTTCCAGGCCGTGGAGGCAATCTTTATGAGATGTTCTATGCGGATGTCCGAACCGTGAGTGGAAGGATAGTATGGTAGTAGCTGTACTTTCACAGTCCTGTGTGAGTTGTGAAGTATGTTTGTGTCGTGAAATGAATTCCGGAGGCATAGATAAATAATGTATAGGAAGCTTGGAAGCCTCTGATGAGTAGTTTCATGTTTTCAGTAGTTTGCTCTTCGGTTAAGGTTGTACTGAACTATGTAATGGTGCGTATGAACCATGGTGTATATATAGCAGTTGCTTGTTACCATGATGTTCGGATATTCATTTCCGCATTCCATGTGTTCAGTGCATTCTTAATCCATAGTTAGTATTAATGTTGATATTGGTCTAAGCTGTGGGTTTGTTTGTCAGGATGGTGTTCACCAGGTTGAACCGTGCCCCTGCTGATGAGCAAGGCGAGGGTAGTCAAGCGTCGCAGGAGGAACTGTCTCACCTGCCCTCTCTGGCGGAAGTTATGCTTGAGGCAGAGAGAAACAAAAGGGAGACCAACCGTCTGTTAGAGCGTATTGAGAAAAATATGGCTCGTCAGCCTAGAAATGCTGCAGTGTCCCTCAATGACTTTGTGAAGCTGAATCCTCCAAAGTTCCATCACTCCGTCGATCCCCTCGACGTTGATGATTGGATGTGCAGTATATCACGCAAGATTTGCTCTGCGAATGTTTCTGAGGCCGACAAGGTGACCTTTGCGGCATACTTTCTGGAAGGACCCGCCAATCTGCGGTGGGAGAACTTTGAAGCTATGCTTCCTGCTGAACCAGCAGCCACATGGGCAGACTTTAGTGCAGCCTTCCGTCTGCACCATATTCCAGTGGGCCTGATGGACAGAAAGAGAGAGGAGTTTTGTGCATTCACCCAGCGAAAGTTGACCGTGGATGCCTATAGCCGCGAGTTCGGTAACCTCGCCCAATATGCAACAGAGGAGGTCTCTACTGATGCCAAGAAGCAAGCAAGATTCCGTAAGGGTCTGAGCCCTGAGCTTCATCGTGATTTGCGCCTCCACGAATGTACAAGCTTCCAAGCCCTGGTCAACAAGGCGATCAGTGCCGAGACTGGTCATACCGACTATGAAGCCACAAAGAAGCACTCCCATGACTTTGGCTCGTCATCTGGTTCCGCATTCCCAAAACGCAGTCTGTGGGTTCCAAATAGTTCTCTGCCGCCAAGATACACTCCGAGGCCATCCTACGTGGCGCCTCAGACGAATCAGACCAACCCTCCAACAAAAATATATGGTGGTCCAGCTAGCAATGCTGCACCACGTGCCAATCAAGTGATCTGTTACAAGTGTGGAGAACCAGTTTACTATTCCCGAGAGTGTCCTCAGAATGTGGGTGCCAAGCAACCCGGAAAGTCTGTTGGGCAAGGCAAGTCGGGCAAAGCTTATTATGTGAAGCCAACTCCTACACGTGGTCGTGTGAACTATGTTTCAGTAGAAGAAGCTGTAGAGGATCCCGACGTCATGCTGGGTACGCTCCTTCTTAATCATCACCCAGCGTTTGTTCTTTTTGACACTGGGTCTTCTCATTTCTTCATTTCAGAAAGTTATGCACAGTTGCATAACATGTCTTTCTGTGATATGCCAATCCCATTGGTTGTCCAAACTCCTGGTAGTAAGTGGCAAACCTCTAGGATAACCTATGACAATGAAATTCTAGTAGACACGCTAGTTTTTCTAGCATCATTGATAGCCCTGAAATCTTTGGATATCAATATCATCTTGGGTAAGGACTGGATGTCAGCTCACTATGCCAAGATTGATACTCATTCTATAAATGTTCAGCTTACCCATCCCTCGGGTGAGATAGTCAATGTCTCTACTCGAGTTGCCAAATGCCAACTCTATTCCCTCAATGCCCACCCTCTTCCGGTACTTGAAGACATTCCGGTAGTCCGTGACTTCCCGGATGTTTTTCCAGAGGAACTGCCAGGAATTCCACCTGACAGAGATGTAGAGTTTGTAATAGACCTTGTTCCGGGAACCGTTCCAATAGCCAGAAGACCATATAAGATGGCACCCCTGGAGCTAGCCGAACTTAAGAAGCAACTAGATGAGGCCTTGAATAAAGGTTTCATTCGTCCTAGCTCTTCTCCTTGGGCTTGTCCCGTCCTCTTCGTCAAGAAGAAAGATGGAATAGATCGGATGGTTGTAGATTACCGACTAGTTAATCTGGTCACCATAAAGAACAAGTATCCGCTCCCCAGGATCAACGATCTGTATGATCAGCTCGCTGGATCCTCTGTCTTCTCAAAAATGGATTTGAGGTTGGGATACCATCAAATCAAGATCAAGAACGGGGACATTCCAAAAACGGCTTTTGTCACTCGTTATGGCCAATACAAGTACACCGTCATGTCCTTCGGTTTAACCAATGCCCCAGCCACCTTCTCTCGCTTGATGAATTCAATCTTCATGGAGTACTTGGATAAATTCGTTGTAGTATACCTCGACGATATTCTCATCTACTCGAAGAACGAACAAGAACATGCCGAGCATCTAAGGCTCGTATTGATGAAACTTCGAGAGCATTGCCTTTATGCCAAGTTTTCCAAATGTAAATTTTGGTTACCAGAAGTGACCTACCTAGGTCACGTAATCTCCGGTAAGGGTATTGCTGTCAATCCCGAGTAAGTTCAAGATGTCCTTGATTGGACTCAACCTGAATCGGTTAAGCAAGTTAGGAGTTTTCTTGGTCTAGCGAGCTATTGTCGTCGCTTTGTTGAGAATTTCTCCAAGGTTGCAAAGCCTCTAACTGAACTCTTCAAGAAAGATAAAAAGTTCGAGTGGACTCCACAGTGTGAGCATAGTTTTCAGGAACTGAAAAGACGCCTGACTTCCGCACCTGTGTTGCTACCACCAGATTTCTCTAAGGACTTTGTTATCTATTGCGATGCCTCGCGACAAGGATTAGGTTGCATTCTCATGCAAGATCGTCATGTGATTGCATACACATCTCGACATTTGCGTCCACATGAGGATAATTATCCCACGCATGATCTTGAGCTTGCAGCTGTAGTCCATGCACTTAAAACCTGGCGACATTACCTTCTTGGTAATCGTTGCGAAATATTCACGGATCACCAAAGTCTGAAATATATCTTCACCCAGCCGGATTTGAATCTCAGGCAAAGACGGTGGGTTGAGTTGATCACAGATTACGACTTGGGAATAACTTACACCCCGGGGAAGGCCAATGTTATGGCTGATGCACTAAGTCGTAAGTCTTATTGTAACAATTTGATGCTACAACGAGGTCTCTATGAGGAATTTCGGAAGTTAAATCTTCATATTGTTCCTCAAGGATTCCTTTCTACCCTGGTGGCGAAGCCTACTCTTAGGGATCAAATCATAGCCGTGCAGGCATATTTTAAGGGTATATCCCAGATCAAGGAGAATATTGCTAGCGGAAACGCTAAGGATTTCTCGATCAATGAGAAAGGTATTGTGTTCTTTTGGAACTGTTTAGTGGTTCCTAAGTGCAAACGTCTGCGGCAATTGATCCTTAAGGAGGCTCATGATTCTCCTCTCACCATTCATCCTGGTAGTACTAAGATGTATCAGGACCTACGCCAGAGGTTTTGGTGCACTAGGATGAAGAGAGAAATTGCTGAGTTCGTTGCTAAGTGCGACGTTTGTCGTCGAGTTAAGGCAAAACATCAAAGGCCTGCTGGCACCCTTCAACCTTTAGCTATTCCTGAATGGAAATGGGATAAAGTCAGTATGGATTTCATCACCGGATTTCCCAAGACCAAGAAAGGAAATAATGCTATCTTTGTGGTCATTGACCGTCTCTCCAAAGTAGCTCATGTTCTTCCAGTTCGTGAGAGTATAACAGCTAGCCAGCTAGGAGAGTTATATATCTCCCGGATAGTGTCTCTTCATGGTGTTCCTCTGGAGATTAACTCAGACCGTGGAAGTATCTTTACTTCTCGCTTTTGGGAGAGTTTTCAGAATGCTATGGGGACTCACTTATCTTTTAGCACTGCTTTCCATCCTCAATCAAGTGGTCAAGTAGAAAGAGTGAATCAAGTCCTAGAAGATATGCTCTGAGCTTGTGTTATATCGTTTGGTATGAATTGGTAGAAGTGCCTTCCATTCGCTGAATTTGCTTATAACAGTAGTTATCAATCAAGCTTAGGCAAAGCTCCTTTTGAAGTTCTCTATGGACGAAGATGTCGAACACCTCTTAATTGGTCAGAAACCGGAGAGAGGCAACTCTTTGGCCCGGATATGATCCAGGATGCAGAAGAGCAGGTTCGCATTATTCGTGAAAAGTTGAAAACAGCCCAGTCTCGTCAAAAGAGCCAATATGATCGTCATCATAAGGCTGTGACCTTTGAAGTTGACGAGAAGGCTTACCTTTGGGTTACACCTTTGAAGGGTACCCATCGATTCGGTATCAAGGGCAAGTTGTCTCCTCGTTACATTGGTCCTTTTCGCATTCTTGCCAAACGAGGAGAAGTTACCTACCAGTTGGAACTTCCTCCGCATCTTTCCAAGGTTCATGATGTTTTCCACGTCTCGCAACTCAGGCGTTGCTTTTCAGATCCTATCTGTGAAGTGGACCACAAAACGCTTGATCTCCAAGATAACCTTTCATACCGAGAATACCCTGTGCGTATTCTTGATCAAGCTGAGCGTACCACTCGACGTCGAAAGCTCAATTTTCTTAAAGTTCAATGGTCAAATCATTCCGAAAAGGAGGCAACATGGGAAAGAGAGGATCGTCTCCAACTTGAGTATCCCGCGCTATTCCCGACGACTTCCAAATCTCGGGACGAGATTCTTTTGAGTGGGGGTGAGTTGTCACATCCCTGGATCCCTAACTAGGTTTTAGTATTTGTGCTCATGTCTTCTTCCATTGCATTCAAGAATTTGAAACAAACTCCAAAGAAGTGGTGCAACTCAAACCAAAAACCCTAGCCACTTCTAATTCAAGGAAATTAAAATCTTGCCAAAATCAATGAACCCAAAATGGCCTTCTTAAAAGTTCAATAGTTCTGATAAATATTGAAAACTATTTATCTGGGGAGAAAAATATTTTCAAATCACTTTTGGCATTTTGTTTAAAACCAGCAAGTCCTTGAATTCAAACTTATAGCTGAATTCAAAAATATATAAGCTTTCAAAAATGATGAAAACTTTATGGGTCATTGGAAATATTCCAACTAACACCCCAGCATTTTTCAAACTATTTTTAGTTTTGATTTAGTGCCAAAAACAAATAGCAACAAGTATCAGCAAATAAAACACAAACAGAAAAATAGAAAAGTTCTATCCTACGCTCACCTTGGCCCGGCCCACCTCCACGCTTGTCTTCTTCCTCCTCGCTAGTGTGCAGCAAGAGGTGGCGTCGCATTCTCCGGCGCGCCCACGCAGCTGCACGCCTGCCTGCCTCGCCTGACACGCTGGAGGGTGGAGATAAACTTCCCCGCAGACGTGCCCGAGCTCTCCCCCTCCTCATTCTTCCCCCTGCTCTCTCTCGTCTCGGCCGCCATTGGAGCCCGGGCAGAGCTCGAGCTCGCCGTCGCTCTGGCCTGCCTCCTTCCCCCCTGAGCCGCGCAGAAGAACCGCCAGGGTCCCCTGAAGCTTCCAAGCCACGAGCTCGATGTCAGACGCAGTGAATCACCGAGAAGCCGCCTTCTTCCTCCTCGGATCGCCGACGTTCATCGCCGCCGTTCTTCCTCCTCAGGCCTCCCCCGAGCCTACTTTCAATGCCTCTACAATCCTCGTGAGCTCAGGATCTTTTTCCATCTATTTCCCCTCTTGATTCCGAGCCCTAGCCCCTGATTCCACCGGAGCCCGACGATGACCGCCGCGGTAGCTCGTCGCCGGTGGCTCTCCGGTGATCGGCTCGTTGATCTGAGGCTTGCAAAAGCTTCAGCACATCACGTAGATGATGTAGGAGCCTAGCCCCGCGCGTGATGCCCCCTTTTTTTATGACCCCGATGATGCCCGAGCTTCGGCCGCTGCCAAGCTCGTCGCCGACGTCATCTCCGACCAGATCAGCCCCGGTTCTAAGCAGAAATGGAATGGCGGGTGAACGCTGGCCAGTCTCGTGCCTTCTGCCACACAAATGGTCGTCAGAATGGGATTTTCGAGCCCCTCCGCCGTTCTGGTGGTCGCTGGAGGCTCACCGCCGGCGAGCACGACCTCGCTGCCGGTGGATTTGACCCCTGTGAGCCTATGACACGCGGGGCCAGCCCTTGGCTAATTAAGTTTAGGATTAGTAAAAATAATTAATTAAATAAAAACATAAACAGTCACTGACATGTGGGTCCAGCCCTGATAATTAATCTATTAAGTGAAATTTAAACTAAAAACTGGCCAGAGTCGCTAACCAGAGGGTCCCACTGGTCAGGTTTGACTTTCAATGACCAGTTGGACCTGCTGATGTCATGCTGATGCAATAAAGCTTTTTCTGATTTAAAAGAATTCCAGAAAATGCCCAAAACTTCTAAAAATCATAGAAAATAATCTGTAACTCTAATGAAAATAATTTATATATCAAAAAGGATCAGAAAAATCCAAGGAATCGGATTTTGATATTTTCAAACATGTCTGAAAATGCTAACATCACCAAACAGATTAAATGATGAATAGTATAACCTTATTAAATAATTTGGAGTTGGAATTTGAAATCCATTTGAATTCCGCTTCAAACATTATGACCAAACAAAGATCAAGAACAATCAACACCTCAAAATACCATCTTCATGCATGCTAAAATAAGATTAATTGAGCATCGGGTTGAATCAATTAAAAGGGTATTTGAAAATACCTTGTTTGAAGTGATATTTGAATCTTGATTCAAATCAACTTCAACTTAATAAATGGTAGTCACATTAGCCTACCACCTTTCATTTTCATGCCATGCTCATGCATCATCTTGTTGCATATGATTGTTATTGATTGATATTGTTTTTACCGGTAGGCCCCGCTCCTCCGGATTCCAGTGAATATCCGACTGACGGATATTGTCCCTGTGCTGAGCAACAAGGCAAGCAACCATTTTGATCATCCCGATAAATCCCATGTTCTCGCTCCTACTCTTACTTATTGCATTAGGATCAAATGCTTCAAATGCTTTTGCCACGTTAGTTGAACCCACTTCCTTTGCATGACCTGTCCTTGTCACAGTAAATAGCTGAACCTTGCAACCTAGCATACCTGGTAGATGCTTGAGCCATGATGTGCCTTATCCTTCTATGCATGCTATGCTTAGAGTTGTGTATGGTCTGTCATCTGGGTGATGAACAGAATTGTTAGAATGTGTTCAGTAAGTAAAGGTTGTGTGGTTGAACCTGATTTGGTAAAGGTACCGGTGAAAGGCTATGTAGGAGTACATGGCGGGTTGTTTCATTGGAACCGTCCTTAGGAACTGAGTTCCGTGTATGTAATCCAAGACTAGATTCTACCACACGTTGGGATACTTAATTGACCCTCTCGACTTGTTAATCGCTTAGTACTCGGTCCAGGAGTTGCAAGTAGTTTCTGGTGTTTATAGTCATGCTGGAGGCCGTGCGTAGCGCCGACCTTAGAGGTGGGCTATGATGCGGTAGGCAGTGGCACGGTGTACCAAGTGGCACCCAGATGGTGGGCGGAAACCTCGGCCGGACTTCCGTGCGGGTTACCCTCAGATAGGTGATAGACCTGGACCAAGTATTAGCGTGGTTAACGGTCGTGGCCGACTCGCTCGCTGGGCTTCCGCTTGAAGGTTGTCGAGGTGTATGACATGCACATGGCGATAAGTGGCGAGAGCGTGTGTGAACAAGTACACCCCTGCAGGGTTAGGATCTATTCGAATAGCCGCGTCCGCGGATATGGACTACTTGGAGACATATGTTGTTCATAGATAACTATAATGGCTACTCATAAAATTGTCAAGATAAGCGTGAGTGTCGTGGACGGCATTTCCGTATGGAGACGGAATGATTCCACGATGGAGTATTGTTGTGGTGTTAGTGGACTCGTGTGAGAGAAATCGGAGTTGTCAAAACTATTTAAAAATGCAAGTTGTCCAGCCACTAGTCAAATGCTGGCTTTCCGCATGAAACCCCACAATTCCTTATTGATACATTGCATGAGTAGATAGTTTATCCTAAAGTCTTGGTGAGTACTTTTCTACTCACGTTTGCTTAATAAATTGTTGCAGAGGTTGTTAATGACCCTAATGGAGGGTTCTACCTAGACATCGATGATGACGAGTAGCTGGTATCCCAGCTACGATCTGGCCCTAGGATGGGTGTGTAGATAGTCAGGCCATGTGCCTTTATCTTTCCATCTGTCTGTACTCAGACAACTTTACTCTTCCGCTGGTTTGTAAGAATTGTGTGTATGACTTGTGATGATGGCTCGTGAGACCCCTACCTTGTAATATTATGTGTGTGGCTCTTCCGAGCCTTCTAAATAAAGTTTGTATGTTTATGGTTATGTTGTGATGCCATCGATGTATCTATACATATTGGTATGCCATGCGTACGTACGTTGTACTTGATATGTATGGGGTTCGAATACCTAGTCGTAGGCTTTAGTAGCACTCCTTACAGGGAAATGCCCCTTTGTGATTCCAACGAGCCATGGTAGTTCGCTACTGCTCCGGACACATTGGTTGACCGACATGTGTCCTTCTTAGCTGCTGTGTCTGTCCCTTTTGGGAAATGTCACGCGATGTAATGGAGTCCTTGTAGCTTGCTACAACTCGTCTACATTCGCTGATGACCGACACCTGCTTTGCTGGGTCATGTATGCATGTCCCTGTGCGGAACTACCGCTTTGGTTTATGACTAGACATGTCGATCCGGGTTTTTTGTCATTGGATTGCTAGCGACACAATTGCATACGCGAGTCAAAAGGCGCAAACGGTCTCGGCTAAGGTAAGGCTGCATCCGTGGGGATAACCGTGCGTGAGACCGCAAAGAGATGCGATGTGTTACACGCTGGATTCCTATGGCTTAGGATCGGGGTCCCGACATAATTTTGAATTCAAGGGCACTATATTTGAATTTGGTGAACTAGAATTTATCATAAGTAAAATTCGATTCAAGTGAATTGAATTGGAAGTTATCGAACTACAATATGAATGTAGGCGGACTATTTTCTAATCTTGTTTAATTAATTTGGAATTCAACTGAACTGAATTTGAATTGGTTGAACTGAATATTAAATATGGTGAACTAGTTTCCAATTTTGTTGAACTAATTTTGAATTCAAGGGAACTAAATTTGAACTAGTTGAACAAGAATTTATTAGATGTACAATTCGATTGAAGGGAACTGAATTTGAACTGGTTGAACTATAAAAATAATGTTCGTGAACTAGTTTCCAATCTTGTTCAACTAATTTTAAATTCAAGGGAACTGTATTTGAATTTGATGAACTAGAATTTATTAGAAGTAAAATTTCATTCAAGTGAACTAAATTTGAAGTTGTTGAACTACAATTTAAATGTAGGTAACTAGTTTCAAATCTTGTTGAGCTAATTTTGAATTCAAGGAACTGTATTTGAATTTGATAAACTAGAATTTATTAAAAGAAAATTTTGATTCAAGTGAACTGAATTTGCACGTGTTGAACTACAATTTGAATGTAGGTGAACTAGTTTCAAATCTTGTTGAACTCATTTTGAATTCAAGAGAATTGAGTTTGAATTGGTTTCAAATCTTGTTGAACTAATTTTAAATTCAAGGTAACTGTATTTGAATTTGATGAACTAGAATTTATTAGAAGTAAAATTCGATTCAAGTAAACTGAATTTGAAGTTGTTGAACTACCATATGAATGTAGGTGAACTATTTTCAAATCTTGTTGAAGTAATTTTGAGTTCAACTGAACTGAATTTGAAGTGGTTGAACTAAAAATTAAATGTTGGTGAACTGGTTTCCAATTTTGTTGAACTAATTTTGCATTCAAGGGAATTGAATTTGAACTAGTTGAACACGAATTTATTAGATGTAAAATTTGACCCAAGTGAACTAAATTTAAACTGGTTGAACTAAAACGTCAATGTTGATGAACTAGTTTCCGATCTTGTTGAACTAATTTTGAATTCAAGGGAATTGTATTTAAGTATGTTGAACTAGAATTTAATAAAAGTTTAATTTGATTCAAGTGAACTGAATTCAAGGAACTCTATTTTAATTTGATGAACTAGAATTTATTAAAAGAAATTTTTGATTCAACTGAACTGAATTTGAAGTTGTTGAACTACAATTTGAATGTAGGTGAACTAGTTTAAAATCTTGTTTTACTAATTTTAAATTCAAGGGAATTGAATTTGAATTGGTTTCAAATCTGGATGAACTAATTTTGAATTCAAGGGAACTGTATTTGAATTTGATGAACTAGAATTTATTAGAAATAAAATTCGATTCAAGTGAACTCAATTTAAAGTTGTTGAACTACAATATGAATGTAGGTGAACTATTTTCAAATATTGTTGAACTAATTTTGAATTCAAGGGAATTGTATTTGAATTTGATGAACTAGAATTAATTAAAAGTAAAATTCGATTCAAGTGAACTGAATTTGAAGTTGTTGAACTACAAATTGAATGCAGGTGAACTAGTTTCAAATCTTGAAGAACTAGTTTTGAACTAGTTTCAAATCTTGAAGAACTAGTTTTGAATTCTAGGTAACTGAATTAGAACTAGTTGAACTAAAATTTATTTTAATTTGTTGAACTAGAATTCAAGATGTTCGTTGAAAGTAATTTGTTGAAACTAGTTTAATTCGTTTCAAATGAATTCAAGAGAACTATATTTTAATTTGTTGAACTAGAATTTATTAGAAGCTAAATTAGTTTAAAGTAATTTTGAATTTGTATTTAAAGATATCAAACTAAAATATTAAACTAATAAGTTCCAAGAAAAATCATAATTTTGAATTATAAATGTTTTTTGAATTGGAACTAAAAACATCATGAGCATGAGGAATTTGTGCGTGCCCAGTTCCGAGAAAATGGCGTTGGTACATCGAAGCCAAATGTTGCACAACTATACTATTAGTTGAATGAAAAGCATGTAAAACTTTTGAGATACTAAAACTAGAAACTTGACTTTTGCTTCTTAAATATTTTTCAAAATTTTCTATTGTCATTCTAACAGAAATTCATTAGAAACTTTAGATGCTCAAAATTTTATTTTTAGTTTCTATATTTTGCTGCACACATTAATGTTTTACATTTTAAAGATATTGAGCTTGCTAATTAAAAACAGGGCAAAACTTGTGAGTAAAAAATATAAGATACATAAGGTCTACTCTGAAAAAATGCATAGTTGTGCCAAAACTTTCTGTTGATATCCAGTGGAGATGTTAGAAGGCACAAAAAACCAAAAAGTATGATAAACATCCACAATAAGAAAAGGAACATATTAATTTGGTCTCCTCCAAATATTTCACCTTGATAGTGTTCCAACAATAGTCACAAAAGAAAATTGTGCAGTAGTTGTACGAGTATGTGCTAACATAGTATTACATATGACAATAATAAAACTCAAAACTAGCCCACATTAAGAAAGGTTGTTCCTAGCAGAAATTGGCATTCTATTACACATTGACAATTGTAAGACAAGGAATCCTAAGATCAGTAGCTTTGTGGCAGATCTTCTTCTTTCAATTGATTCAAGGTACTTTTGAATAATTTGAATGCAGAGATCATTCTGTACATTGGTATGTTCTCCTACATACAAAACACAATGTATCAATAATATTAATATAGAGGGAAAAATCATTGAGAAGTAAAACAGAAGGTATACAAAAGTTGACAAACAGAAGATATACGGAAGTTTGCTATTAACTGTTGAAACTATTTTAAAAAAGAAGTGCAGAAAACTGCAGACACTTCCGAAACGAAAGAGGAGTAGTATACAGAAGTTGACAAAACGTAAGGTATACAATAGTTTGCTATGCTATTTTTAGTTAACTGCATAAACAACTTCAAGAAAGAAATGCAAAAACTACAGAAACTGCATCAAAAAAAGAGGAGTAGGAACTAAACATAAATACATGATATATATCTTCTTTTCAGTTTTGTCGGTCGTATATAACCAATTCAAATAGGGAGGAGTATGAGTCTTTCAAATTTGCATTTTGAAACATAAATTTATCTATTGTCACATCCTTTGAACCCCAACCAAGGTTTAGCATTTTGCTCAAATCTTCGTTGCATTGCATCCAAAAAAATTACAACAAGATCAAAGTAAGTGGTGAAGGAAAACTCAAAAACCCTAGGCACTTCTCAAATTCAAAGGAATTATAAACTTATTCAAATCAATGAATCCAAAATGGCCTCAAGAAAAGTTCAACTTTTCTGATAACTCTTGAAAACAAAAAAGCAATGAAGGAAACCATTTCCCTAATACTTTTGGCATTTTAAATAAATGCAAAAGACTACTGGTTTCAAGTTTTAATTTTGAATTCAAAATTTTATAGCTTTCAAAACCTTATGGGTGATTGGAAATATTCCAACTAACACCCAGCATTTTTCAAACTATTTATAGTTTGATTGTGAAGCCAAAATAAATGAAAAACAATGTCAATAAATAAAACAGAAACAAAATAGAAAGAAAAGGGGAAAAACCTACCTCTCGCGTGAGGACGCCCAGCCCACGAGGGGCTCCCTGGTCATCTTCCTCCTCCTGTGAGTAGGCAGAGGGGAAGATGAGCACGGCGGCCAGCCCCGACCACCTCCTGCCTGCCTGCTCGCCGCTGGAGGCCCCCAGGAGCGCCAGCGCGACGCCCCGTGCCTTCTTCTCCTCCTCCTCCCCTCTGCCTTATCTCCTCCTCTCTTCCTCTCGTTCCCCTCCCCTCTCGGATCTCTCTCTCCCAGGAGCTCTGGTCGCCGCCGATTCGTCGCCTCCCGGTCCTCGCCGACCCTGCCGTCAGCCTCAGAAGAACCGTCGTGAGCCCCTCTTCCCATTCCCCCTCTTCCCGATGCCATTCCCCTCCTCTAACCCCGTTAGACGCCGGAGCCCAAAGGTCCTCGTCGCCGGCCATGTCGTTGTCGTCGTTGTGGTACCCCGTTCGCGAGACCGAGCTAAGTAATGAGCTCCTGGAGCTCTGTAGATGCCGTAGAGCCCCTCTCCCATCTTGCTAGTGTCCCGCAACGCCACTCCCGACGATGCCCGATCCGCAGCCGCCGCTGACCTCGTCGCCGGCGTGGATTCCGGGGACCACCTGGTCCAGCTCCTTCCCCTCTGGATGCGATGCTTCGCTAGCTAGCCGTAGAACTAAACCACGCCCAAAACCGATGCCTGTAACGCGAGTTTGATCAACTCCGGCGAGAACTCGCCACTGTTTTGGTCGTCGCCGGCGAAATTCCGGTGAGGTTCGACGTCGTCAGCCTAATTAACCCACTAACACCCCCCAGCCGCTGACAGTGGGCCCAGGGTGGGTCAAACCCCAGTTAGGGGCTGGTCAACTCAGGGATTAGCCCCTGGTCACTGACCAGTGGACCCCACAGGTCAGGTTTGACCTGGCCCAGCCCCTGTTGACCAGAGATATCACTGTGACGCAATAAAGGATTTTATAATATAAAAATAATTCCAGAAATGTCTAAAACTTCTAAAAATCATAGCAAATAATCTGTAAGTCCAACGAAAAAAATTTATATATGAAAAAGTATCAGAAAAATTCAAAGAATCTGAATATGTCATTGTCAAACATGTTTGAAAATGTTACTGAACCCAAACATATAGATTAATGAATAAGTTAACTCTTATAAATACTTTGGAGATGAAATTTGGAAATTATTTAAATTCCACTTCAAATGATATGATCAAACATTGTCCAAATCACAAACCAGCAACCTAACATGTCATTTCCATGCAGGTTAAAAGCAAGTTGATCTGAGCATCAGGTCGAATCAATTAAAATGGTATCCGAGAATACCTCGTTTGAAGTGATATTTGAATTTGATTCAAATCAACTTCAAACCTAATAAATGTTAGCCATAATAGTATACCACTTTGCATCCTCATGCCAAGCTCATGCATCATTTTGTTGCATATGCTTGTCACTCTTTTCGGTAGGCTCCGCTCCTCCGGATTCCACCGAATATCCGACTGACGGAAATTGTTCCTCCTCTGAGCAACAAGGCAAGCAACCATTTTGATCATCCCGATAAATCCCATGTTCTCGCTCCTACTCTTACTTATTGCATTAGGATCAAATGCTTCAAATGCTTTTGCCACGTTAGTTGAACCCACTTCCTTTGCATGACCTGTCCTTGTCACAGTAAATAGCTGAACCTTGCAACCTAGCATACCTGGTAGATGCTTGAGCCATGATGTGCCTTATCCTTCTGTGCATGCTATGCTTAGAGTTGTGTATGGTCTGTCATCTGGGTGATGAACAGAATTGTTAGAATGTGTTCAGTAAGTAAAGGTTGTGTGGTTGAACCTGATTTGGTAAAGGTACCGGTGAAAGGCTATGTAGGAGTACATGGCGGGTTGTTTCATTGGAACCGTCCTTAGGAACTGAGTTCCGTGTATGTAATCCAAGACTAGATTCTACCACACGTTGGGATACTTAATTGACCCTCTCGACTTGTTAATCGCTTAGTACTCGGTCCAGGAGTTGGAAGTAGTTTCTGGTGTTTATAATCATCCTGGCGGCCGTGCGTAGCGCTGACCTTAGAGGTGGGCTATACTGCGGCAGGCAGTGGCACGGTGTACCAAGTGACACCCGGATGATGGGCTTGGTAACCTTGCGCACATCGTTTGAGGCCGTGGCGGAAACCTCGGCCGGACTTCCGTGCGGTTACTCTCAGATAGACGATAGACCTGGACCAAGTATTAGCGTGGTTAACGGTCGTGACCGACTCCCTCGTTGGGCTTCCACTTGAAGATTGCCGAGGTGCATGACCTGCACATGGCGATAAGTGGCGAGAGCGTGTGTGACGAAGTACACCCCTGCTGGGTTATGATCTATTCGAATAGCCGTGTCCGCGGATATGGACTTCTTGGAGACATATGTTGTTCATAGATAACTTCAATGGCTACTCATAAAATTGTCAAGATAAATGTGAGTGTCGTGGACGGCATTTTCGTATGGAGACGGAATGAATCCACGATAGAGTATTGTTGTGGTGATAGTGGACTCGTGTACGAGAAATCAAGTTGTCAAAATTTATTTTAAAATACAAGTTGTTTATCCACGAGTCAAATGCTAGCTTTCCGCATGAAACCCCACAATTTCTTATTGATACATTGCATTAGTAGATAGTTATCCTAAAGTCTTGCTGAGTACCTCCGTACTCATGTTTGTTTAATAATTATTAATGACCCTAATGAAGGGTTCTTTCTAGACATCGACGATGATGAGTAGCTGGTGTCCCAGCTACGATCTGGCCCTAGATTGGGTCTGTAGTATAGTCAGGCCATGTGCCTTCTAGTCTCACCTGTCTGTACTCAGACAGTTTAATCACTTCCGCTGGCTTGTAACTGAATGACTGCTATGATGGGTCATGAGACCCTTAGTGTGTAATATTATGTGTGTGGCTCTTCCGAGCCTCTTAAATAAAGCTTCTATGTTTATGGTTATGTTGTGATGCCATCGATGTATCTATACATATCGGTATGCCATGCGTACGTGTGTCGTACTTGATATGTATGGGGTTCGATTACCTAGCCGTAAACTTTAGTAGCACTCCTTACAGAAAAATGCCCTTTATGATCCAACGAGCCATGGTAGCTCGCTAATGCTCCGGACACATTGGTTGAACGGTGTGTGTCCTTCTTAGCTGTTGTGTTTGTTCCCTCTAGGAAAATGTCACGCGATGTAATGAAGTCCTTGTAGCTTCCTACGACTCGTGTACATTCGCTGGTGACGGACAACTGCTTTGCTGGGTCATGTATGCCTGTCCCTGTGCGGAATTGTCACTTTGGTTTATGACTAGACATGTCGATCCGGGTTCTTTGTCATTGAATTACTAGCGACACAATTGCATACGTGAGTCAAAAGACGCAAACGGTCCCGACTAAGATAAGGCTACAGCCGTAGGGTTAACCGTGCGTGAGACCGCAAATGGATGCGATATGTTACAGGCTGAATTCCTATGACTTAGGATCGGGGTCCCGACATCTATATTCTATTGATATATAGTGTTATATTTGATATGAGAAAATACAATATATATGTGGCACAAAATAGAATTCATACATTTGTTAAGAAAATACCATACTAAAAAACTTCATTGATTTGCCTTCAAAGTTTTCCATGTATACTGGCAAATAGTGGCCTGAATCATGCCTGCATATAGAAAAAGAAAACATGAAGAAGAGGAAGACCTAGACAAAAAGTTGTATGCTAAAAGAGCAAACTGTCATCCTAGACAATGTTTTTAACAAATAGACATAAACAATAGAATTATTAGTTCATTGCTACTAGAGCCTAAAAGCAAAATAAATATAGAAATAAAGCACTGCTTGCAAAAAATATAGCTCTCGGCACCTAGCGTGATCTCCACCATGTTCTATGGCGTGTACTTCATGTCATTAATAGCAAAAGGAAATAAGAACAACAGAGAAAAATTTAACTCGGAATGAAGAAAACAAAAAGTAAATAAGAAAAAAAACTTACATCAAGCATTTTGTTGGGTACGGACCAGTATCTTCAAGCTTGAAACTAAACACATTCTTGAAAGGTTTCTTACTAATCTTACAAAGCATGTTAAAGTTCGAAGCCTGTTTAAAAATATAAATAAAAATAATAGTTAGAAGGTTTCGACTGAGCTTGAGCATGATTTTAATTTGTTTCTGATGAATTCAATTGATATTCTGACTAAAAGAAGTTCTTCCCAAGTTGTGAACAAGTTCTCCTTCAACAGTTTGTGAAATAGTGCCACAAGGATAAAAAAAGTGAGTTCTCTCGAAAAGAAAACTAATGCAGAGTATAACCCAATGGATTGATTTTATAGTAGGAAAGAATAACTGTTGAAAGAAAAAGCAAAATCAGAACGAATAATAATAAAAACAGAAAGTTAATGCTAAAAACAATATAAGTTTTAACACATATTTACCAAGTCCTGTTTCCAAAGGGTTTCATCTGAATTAATTATGTAAAATAATCTTATGCAGCTAACTGGATCAAATGTTTCAGGAGTAACCAACAATTTATTATGTCGCCATTCAAATAAAAGATAAGAGAAATTGACTTAATTTACAACTAAAAAGAAGAAGTGACAAGAGTAGAAGAAAGGAAGTCGGAAGATACTCACAGTGAAATAGGAAGTGAAACAGTATTTCTTGATAAAAGGTTTTACGTTAGAGTTCATATTTGATTCAAATTTCGGAAGTTGAATAAACGAGTTCATAACTTCATCTACAGTTCCACCCCTTGCTTCAAAAGAATTGTAGTAGTTCTCATAGCTAACAGGAAGACCAGCAATGTCCACAAAAATAGTGCTGCAAAGAATAAAAAAGTGTAACTATAGAGACATAAAAAAGTTTTCCAAAAGAGAATTGCATTCCTACTTAAAATATATTTGATTCAAATTGAATACTTCTTTTAGGAAAAAGTTATAAAAATAATTGCAACCATCGAGTTAAGATTAAAACTATATGTGGTCTATAATTAAAAATGCAAGGACACTCAAATTGGTCTTGGATACCAATGCACGAATTGATTGAAATAACAAGTTTTAATGTTGATTCCATGCCTAATATTGAAAAATTAATTCAAATGTTCATTTCCAGATTCTCATTAAGTTGATATTTGGATAAGAAATGTTTCTTAGCTAATCAGTTATGTATGGAGAGTGCTGCGGTAACAGAACAAATATCAAAAATTTAAGAGTATTAAAAAAATAGTTACTAAATTAGAGAATTTACTATGTTTTCAAAAAAGGCTTCCTCAAGAATTTTGAAAAAAACTCATCAACATCACGAGATATTTTAAGTTCCTTTTGTTGATTAGGAGATTGAACTTTAGCTGCTCTCTTTTTCCTATTCTTCTTTTCAATTGTATTATGAGATGTTCTTGTTCCAACTTCTACATCAATGATTGTAGAAAAGTCTACACAAAAGTAATTGAAAAAGGATGAAAAGGAAATAATCAATTGAGTTTGAAAAAGAAAAGATATTAACCGCGAACTCTAACCTTGTTGCTCAGAAAATTCCAAGGGCATTTGAATTTGAACACTTGCATCACATTCAGATGTTGTTTTGTCTTTTTTGTAAAAAAAAATAGGAGTGTCTTGTTCCTTGGAAGCACTTGACTCTATCTTTTCTAGAAGAAGAGCTGATCATTATAAAACTCCTATTTTCATTCATTCCAGTTGAAAAATTCTCATGAGTACTTGGAGGTGATCGATTCTTTTCTTCCTGCTAGCAAAGGTAGAAGACTTGTTGTTCAAGCAACAAAAGTAAGAAGCAACGGAAAAAAGCAGAAAATTAAAACAAACCTTAGGTTGTGAACTAGTAGCTTGATCAAGAGAATATATGTTCAAAACTGAAGGACGAACATGAATGATTGGTGTCTTGTAAGCAGAATTCAGGCCAAAATTGTTCTGGATGGAAGGAAAAACATGTAAAAATTGTAGTGAATTGAACATTAGCTGAACATTGGTATATCTTTTGAGCTTTTCAAATTTTGGCTAAAGACAAAACAACTCACTGTACTAAGTTTTTTGTATGGATAAAATTGAAAATAAAATGAAAAAAGAAATAATTGAATAAACAATAGTTAATGAAAAAAATAAAAATATAGGGTACCTTAACATCAACAATGTTTTCAACTTTTGGTTCTGCTGGCTCTTCCTTAGTAGTTTCTTCCACACGAACCTGCAATTTTCATTTTACTTTGTAAATAACGAATCTTCTGAATTACTTGAGAACAAATTTTCTTTAAATGATGAACAATATTGTACGAGGGGTAAAATATTCAAATTTATTTGTTTCTTGGAATGAGCATCTCGCTTCACTTTTTCATCTAAGTCAACATTCATGTCATTAATGACCTAGAAATGACATTATCTATAAATGTTTAACTATAGTACAAAAAACAAGAGACTAGTTGAAAATCATTTATTCAATGAAATCTGAATGAAGAAAAAGACATACCTCCACATAAGGAACTGAAAGAAACTCGGAAGGATTAACAGGAGCATTGTTCACAGGCCCAACATTAGCATAGGGTGTTTGAGATTTGTCTCGAAGCTACAAATGAAAGAAGAATAAACAATGAAAAAATACTGGAGCTAAAAAACTATACGTAAAGACATGTAATAGAGTATACGATGCTTACTGTTAGAATTCCAAATGCTTTCTTAGACTCATAATTCCTATCAACCAATGCAAGATACTCGAAATCATCATTCTTAATATGAGTTATCCGAGGAATAGAATAATCCACAATTGATTGATGATTCTCAATAACATCAAAATCAACAAAATCCAGATAAATGATCTGTCACTCCAAAATAAAAACTCAATGAGTCAAAAAAAATATAGAAAAAATGAAAATTGAGATAAAAAACTAAAAATTGGAATATGGGAAAAACTTACTCCCTAAATAGGAAGGCATCCCCCAATATGTGAAGGCTTGTTCATTTCCTCAACACTTGGTCTGTTCATTATCATTTCAAAATGACGCTCTAATTCCTCACGCATAAAATCGAGTGCCAATTGTTGAAAGTCAAGTGTAGGAATGAGAGAAACATCTCTTAGAGAATATAGGAACTTCATGTTACCAAGATGTATGATGCGGGGCACATAATAGTTGATATGAAATAAAAAGTGAAGCTTCTGATTAAACCATCTTCAGTTTCGTCACCAAGCATAAACTCTTCTATTTTACTTATTGGCATCTTGTTACGGTGATCAATGTACTTGCTTCTTAACTCTGAAACTTCTGATTTCACTTGAGGATCATCACTACTAAAAAGAAAAGGCACAGTGCCACCAGGGAAATCGAATATTTTGTCCACCATATCTTTTGTGATCTTGATAACTTTGTTCTTGTGCTTGAAATAGGGCTCCACATTACCAAAAATGTGCTGATCTAACCACTCAAGTAAATTCATTGGGATGATAAGGTGGTATGTCATATGAAGAAGGGCTTCCATTTTATACTTGCTAATATGACCTAATTGAACACCACAAAACTGTTTGACAACTTTGTTGCAAGGCATGGTTGACAGGCGGGAAATATAAGTAGGATTGCATAACTTCCTAGGAAACACTCTTGCTAAAAAAACAAAGAACAACTAAATAAGATGCTAGAAAAAGAATAATTTCTACATCCGGTAAGAACAAGTAATAATTTCTAGAGTAATGTCACTTTCAAACGATTAAACCACCTCCAGTAAAGAATAAAGTAGACAGAAATTATGATATTTATCAGAATTGCTCTACAAACATGCTGAAAAAAATTCAAAATGCTACACGTGGTGTCTTACGGTAAGAATAAACATACCACCTTGGTCATTACGAAGACCTTGTGGGGGATATTCAAAAGGTTCATCCCCTCCTAAATCTTCTAGTTGCCCAATCCCACTACCTTCTTGAGCTGCAAATTCATTTGGCATTTGAAAAACATAAATTACAATCTTCTAAACAATAACTAATACGCAGAAATGAACAACAACTATTGAAACATTTCAAATAACATAGTAAGCAGGAATTCCTGTAAAAGAGATAGGCCGCAGTTAAAAAACAATAAAAAGAATATTTGAAACTACAAATGCTACACAAGAAATGGTAAAATACTAACTACAATTTCCTGCAAATTCAAGCTGTAGTAAAACGAAATAAATGACCATCTATTAAACAACAACAAGTATACAAAACAACAATAACTATTTAAATTGAAAGACACTGAAGACTGGAGAAAAGCCAGACCTGATCTTGCGATTACACTTAAGACTGGGGAAAAAGTAATTAAAAGCCAAGGACTTGAAAAATACATAGAAATACGCCAGCAATAACTTAAATTAAGAACAACAATTTAGCATGCATCAAAGGAATATGGCAAAATATTTTTTGAATAGCTAACAAAAGTAGTCTACTTGGATTATCAGCATAAGTGTGAGAGCTTATGGCTACAATTCAATTGGCAGTCAATTTTAGAGAAAAAAGGGATGTGGCCCTGTTTCATAGAAAGCAAACTATAATCTCGGCACAAAATGAGATGGGGTGACTGATTTACAGCCTGGTGCACTTGAAATTGAGTGTCAAAGCAAAACAAAAGATGCAAATGAAAAACAAATCAACCTTGCAAGAGAAAGTTTCCAACTCTAGTGCCTCTTTGTTTATCACTTCCGAAAGGAAGGATAGAATGATCATAATAATTACTGCAATATGAAGAGATACTGCAATGAGCCATGGACAAAATATGAGAAACTTGTAAACAGAAATTATGAGGAACAAAGAAAATGATGAAGCTGAAGAAAAAAGATGGGAAATAAAAAGGCTAAAAACACAATAAGAAAGAAAGGTTGAAGACAAAAAGAAATGCAAGTAGCCTCTCAAATACTCAGATGAATGGCCCTAACTACGAAAAAAGGCTATATGTAAAAATAGTAGACATAAGAAGCCATAGCCATGCAAGAGTTCACCGAATGAACACAGATACTAAAGACTGGGCAATGATGCTTAGAGAGTAAGGGACATAAACAATAGAGAGACTATAAGCAAAACATAGTTTCCAAAGCTTCTTCTAATTTCAGTACACACAGCTACCAAGATTGGCAAGCAAAGCAAAACCAAACCATGTAAATAGTGGGACTGTTCATTCATGCATCAAACACAAAATGACTGAAATATTACACGAAAAAAAACTAATCTCTTAACATATATACTACTAATACTAATCTCTCAACAATAATACTTAAGCATGCTATTTCCACATTCCATCCAGCAAACACTAAACAAACATACTTACATATTGAACAATGAACATTATAGCATGCTACTGAACATGCTAGAATAAGACAGATACAACTTAACACCAAATACTGATAGAATGAACAATGCTGCATTCTCACAGAAAAAGGAACATAGCAATCTCTGAACAATGACTGGAATTTAACATAACTTCCAAATCTTCTTGTGATCTCAATACACAAATTTCACATGATTGACAAGCAAAACAGTGTAAAAAACGTAGGTTCCAAAGTTTTTTTCATGCATCAAACACGAACTGAAATGACTAATGGAATAAAGTAATCTAAGAAGAAATACTAAGGTAATCTTTGAACAATCGTACTTAAGAAAGTTATTTCCACAATGAACCAAATGAATAATCCAGGCAGATCAAACAGTAACATTGAACAATGAACGATCTAGCCTTGTCAACCAGAGGAGCACGCCCTGAGATGGGCACACAGACCAACTTGAGAACTGACTCTACACGAGATGAAAAACAATTAGCAGTTTTTCTTTTGAAAAAATGAAAGCAATATGCGAGTTTAATCGAGAATAATAGTCAGACGGCATAACTCAACTTGCATAACTTGGTTCATTCCATCCAATACATAGAGATAGATCAGTCTGTCCACATCAGACAACACGACAAGATAACTTCGAACAAACAACACGCCACCAACAATACTTCTGGAACCAAGCTCGCATTGTTGATTCTTCTTCCTAGGGGAATCACGGGGAACACTATGACGATATATGTTAGGAACAAGAGACATAATATATCACTACAAACAGCTAGATCCACACAAACCAAAAGGAAAAACATGAAATCATGAAAAAACATGATTAGGGTTCGAAGGAGTACGAACCAGTCGAACCCATCAACGAGGAGGACGACGCGTGAGTCGGGGATGCGAGAGTTGCCAGATTCGCCAGGTTCAACGCCAGAAAGGGAGGGGAACGGAGGAACGGAGCGGAACGGATTCGCCGGCGGAAGGAAGAATCGCCGGAATCGCCGGATTTGACGCGATCGTCGCCTCTTCTGGATAAAGGAGGCAAGGGGAACGGGGGAAGGAAATGAGAAACAGTGACCGAGACGGAGGAAGGAAGCGGTGATATGGGCCCGCCCAATAATAGCAGCAGCACACGCCGGTTTGGAGAATAACGAAGGAATCAGCAACTGCAGCGCCAAATAGGAATGTACCATGAAGTTACCCCAGCCAGCATCAATGAGCGGGCCTTGGCCCATCATGAGAGCCCCCAAGACCATCTGATCCTTGTTATTAGACGCCCATGAGCGGTATTTGCTATCCAGCGCTCACGTGTGAAGATGGCACTCGCCCATAGGCTATTTGGACTATGTTGTGGTCCTGAGCGCTCGATAGTTATTTTACGCCCCGGGCTTTGTTCAGATTTGTCCCGTCATTGTTTTCATTGTCTCCATATTTCTTTAGTTAACTTGAAATTCTTAATTAAAGAAAATATCATGTTTTTATAATATTAATAACTTATTAACCATACATCAGATTAAAACACTTTATATATGAAACTTGACTAGAATTTTGTGTAGATTAACAATGTCTAACTTTCACCTATAGTTAAAATGTTTAACTTGCTGTTTCATTTAATTTGCATAAATACCATGTTAAAATGGTCTATTTCATATCTAAATAACCGTACCACCGAATTAAATGATCCACATATGTAACTTCAATAGAAAAATGTGTAGAATAACATGGTGGCATTTATTTTGCTGTTTAACAACTCTAAAATTGTGTTATAGAGAAAACAGTACCAAAATCATAAATTGCATATGGGGATTTTCTAGAATTGTTATTCGTTGTTCCGGCCTCATTTAGACTTGCTTAGAATTTTATATACCTCCATAATATCTTGTTGCATCCATGTTTTAAGATGCTTGTGGCTGTCATTTGCATACATTTTGTATTAATGGCATATAATCTTATGATGGTCATATCTTTTAGACCGTAACTCCGTTTTAGATGATCTATATATATAAATCGACTAGAATGACGTGTAGAATCACATGGTCCAGTTAAATTTGCTGCTTAATAATTATAAAATGTGTTTAGTTCAGATCTAGAAAAATATCGAAATTTACATATGGGGTCATTTCGAAAATGCTATTTGTTGTTTCCGACCTCATTTACAATGCATATATAGTGTTGTTTATGTATGCTTCACAACATTTAACACTGTCGTCTCCCTAAATGGGAGTGAACTAAGTAATGTAAATATGGAGTTTCGTCAGTATGCAACTCGTTGCATATTGAGCTTCATTTAATGTGTAGGAATTGATTGTTGTGCTTTGCCATACAATGCATAATTAAATGGACATGCATCATATTTGTTTGAGTGTCATATCATGAATATGTTGTGGTGTTTAACGTGTGTTGATTGGTTGTTTCTGGATTATTTCTTCCCGGTAGAGTTCCGGAACCGCTTCGGAGTATGAGGATTCATTCGACTATGTTGGTTCGCCTACTTCACGGATTCGTTCTTCTTCCAAATGGGATGTTAGGCAAGATGATCATTTCCCTAGATACCACTACTATGATTGCTATGCTAGCTGTCTCTATTCTATTGTAATGTCTCGTTACCTACCACTTAAATGTCAGCCTCCCAACACTGCCATGAATAGCCTCTAACCCCCTCCACATCCCAGCAAACCTTTGTTTGGCTATGTTACCGCTTGCCTAGCCCTTCTGATAGCGTTTCTAGTTGCAGGTGCAAGTTGCTTCCATGTGAAAACATGGGTTCCTTGTTATATCACCATATAATTGCTATTTAACTTAGTGAACCTGTATACTTGGTAAAAGTTGGAAGGCTTCACCTTCTAGCTCGGTGTTTTGTTCCATCTTTGCTGCCCTACTTACATATGACCGGTGATATGTTTCATATTCAGCTCCTAACATGCTTGAGATTCTTATGGGGACCACCTTGATATTCATTTTGGGATAAAACTTTTATGGCAAAGCCCAACATTGGTATTAGATTTGCCTAATAACTAATAGAAAACATATGGACCCGCTGGCACCCGCGGATAATTAATCAAGCCCTGGGCCAGTGCTCCTCATGAGTGTTGGTCCAACCCAGGGCAACTTGGGGGATTTCTAGCAGGCCACCATACACGTTGCTTATCCGGTAATGACCCAAGAAAGAGATAAGCGCTAGTCCTATTGGGGTCTGGCCTGCTGGGCGATCTTGCTGGATTTGTTTTACCCTTCTCGAATGTCTTGTGCACTTGATTCCCATGATAATTTGGGCTATATCGAGGTTGAGGTTTTCCATTGGAATTGTCGAGGAAAATACGGGTTGTTCGTGGTTGAAGTTATTCCACGCAGCTTGCGTAGTTTGTGATGGACTAGTTGGAGCACCCGTGTAGTGTTAAATCTTTTCGAGAGTCGTGCCCGTGGTTATGTGGCAACTTGGAAACTTTGTTTAACACATGGTCATAGCAAACTTGAAGTAAACTTTATTAAAATATGTCAACTGTGTGCGTAACCGTTACTGTTTCTTCTTGTGAGCTATGTATCCGAGAGAGGACACAGTGGGGTTATGTATGACTCGTAAGTAGGTGTTTAGGATCATTTTTTATCATCATGTGTTCATGTCTGATTATGCATAGATCATTCCCCCTCTTATTCTTGTACTCGTAAGTTAGACACTCAAATAAGTGCTTAATTGCTTGCTGTAGCCTCACCACTTAACCATACCCCACCCAGTAAGCTTTGCTAGTATTGATAGCTTTACTACAACAAAATTTGCAGGTACAAGTAAAGAGATACTTTGACGTGAGAGCGGTGCTTGTTTGATTTGGATGGGTTCGAGGTTGGCAGCCTGGGATAGCGGGGATGGGTGTCGTTTTATCATTTGATTTCATCCGTAGTCGGACACTGCTCTACTACATGGTGACTGAATGTATTGTTGTATTGTGATGTTCATGATTAGCTTGTGGAAAGTGTAAGAAAATTCCATATACTCATCCCTTGTGTACATGTACTTATAACGATATCCATTCTTGCAAAACAACGAGATGCGCTCCTATCCCTGCCGACACCCTCGTGCCAAAATAAGGATAGGATCACATCTTGAGCGGTACATGTTACCTGTAGAAAAAGTGCAAATTGAGAGGAGGTAGTGGATGTAGTTCTCCGGAGTAATGTGACGTGTTCCATATCGGAACCACAAAGCTTACCATGAGAAGCTACCGTTGGTAAGGGGTTGTTGCCAAAACTTGTCCCAAATTTAAATCCCAAGTTTCTAAATATTTGTGACCGAGCCAAGACACCGATAGGTTGAAATTCATTCCCCTTTATTGCATGGGACCTAAAGATGCATCCATGTACTCTTATATGATTTTCCAACCCATTTTGATGCATCGGACCTTGTGATTCTAGCTCAAATTTGAATTATACACAATAAATGCCTATAGAACTCAATTAATTTGAAAAAACAGCCAAACGAACCATCGATAATTCCTTATTTTAGCATGACACTCCTTTTAGTCTAAGTTGCCTCTAAAAATAGTTCAAGGAGAGAAGAGATAGAGGATATCATGTCACCCGCGTAAGGTGAAGCGTTCCATACCGGAATCACAATGCTTCCCATAAAATACTTGTAGGATCAAAGGTATGTCTAGAGGGGGGTGATTAGACTACTTGACAAGACAATTTTTTTTGCCTTTTCCTAATTTTACTTGAGAGGCAACTACGACAGTTATAACATGTAAAGTACACCATACACATGCAGTTCTAATATTAGAGCAGCGGAAAGTAAACATGCAAGTGTAAATATAGGAGTAAGGTAGGGAGATCAAACGCATGAGGTTGGCACGATGATTTCTGGAATGGTTCCGATAGGTGGCACTATCGTACGTCCATGTTAGTGGAGACTTCAACTCAGAGAGGGTAACAGTTGCGAGACTCCATGGAGGGTCCACAAAGAAGCGGCCTTGTCTATCTGTCGGGACCCCGATCCTAAGCCATAGGAATCCATCCTGTAACACATCGCATCCCTCTGTGGTCTCACGCACGGTTAACTCCACGGCTGCAGCCTTACCTTAGCCGGGACCGTTTGCGTCTTTTGACTCACGTATGCGATAGTGTCGCTAGCAATCCAATGTCGAAGAACCCGGATCGACATGTCTAGTCATAAACCAAAGTGGCAGTACCGCACAAGGACAGGCATACATGACCCAACAAAGCAGGTGTCCGTCATCAGCGAAGGTAGACGAGTCGTAGCAAGCTACAAGGACTCCATTACATCGCGTGACATTTCCCCAAAGGGGACAGACACAGCAGCTAAGAGGGACACATGCCGGTCAACCAATGTGTCCGGAGCAGTAGCGAACTACCAAGGCTCGTTGGATCACAAAGGGGCATTTCCTTGTAAGGAGTGCTACTAAAGTTCACGACTAGGTAATCGAACCCCATACATATGAAGTACGACACACGTACGCATGGCATACCGATATGTATAGATACATCGATGGCATCACAACATAACCATAAACATACAAGCTTTATTTAAGAGGCTCGGAAGAGCCACACACATAATATTACACATTAAGGGTCTCACGACCCATAATAGCAGTCATTCAGTTACAAGCCAGCGGAAGAGTTTAAATTGTCTGAGTACAGACAGGGCAACTAGAAGGCACATGGCCTGACTATACTACAGACACAACGTAGGGCCAGATCGTAGCTGGGACACCAGCTACTCGTCGTCGTCGATGTCTACGAAGAACCCTCCATTAGGGTCATTAGCAACCTCTGCAACATTTATTAAGCAAACATGAGTACGAAGGTACTCAACAAGACTTTAGGATAACTAACTACTCATGCAAGGTATCAAAACGGTATTGTGGGGTTTCATGCGGAAAGCCAGCATCTGACTCGTGGCTAGACAACTTGCATTTTTAAATAATTTTGACAACTTGATTTCTCGCACACGAGTCCACTAACACCACAACAATACACTATCGTGGAATCATTCCGTCTCCATACGGAAATGCCGTCCACGACACTCACGCTTATCTTGGCAATTTTATGAGTAGCCATTGAAGTTATCTATGAACAACATATGTCTCCAAGTAGTCCATATCCGCGGATGCGGCTATTCGAATAGATCATAACCCTGCAGGGGTGTACTTCGTCACACACGCTTTCGCCACTTATCGCCATGTGCACATCATGCACCTCGGCAACCTTCAAGCGGAGGCCCAGCGAGGGAGTCGGCCACGACCGTTAACCACACTAGTACCTAGTCCAGGTTTATCGCCTATCTGAGAGTAACCCGTACGGAAGTCCGGCCGAGGTTTCCGCCACGGCCTCAAACGATGTGCGCAGGGTTCCCAAGCCCACCATCCGGGTGCCACTTGGTACACCGTGCTACTGCCTACCGCATCACGGCCCACCTCTCAGGTCAGCACCATGCACGGCCTCCAGCATTACTATAAACACCAGAAATTACTTGCAACTCCTGGACCGAGTACTAAGCGATTAATAGGCCGAGCGGGGTCATATTTCAGGGCCCAGCATGTGGTAGTATCTAGTCTTGGATTACATACACAGAACTCAGTTCCTATGGACGGTTCCAATGAAACAACCCGCCATGTACTCCTACACAGCCTTTCACCGGTACCTTTACCAAATCAGGTTCAACACACAACCTTTGCTTACCGAACACGTTCTCACAATTCTGTTCATCTCCCAGATGACAGACCATACACAACTCTAAGCATAGCATGCATAGGAGGATAAGGCACATCACAGCTCAAGCAACTACCAGGTATGCTAGGTTGCAAGGTTCGGCTATTTACTGTGACAAGGTTAGGTCATGCAAAGGAAGTGGGTTCAACTAATCGTGGCAAAAGCAGTTGAAGCATTTGATCCTAATGCAATAAATAGGTGCAGGAGCAAGAACATGGGAATTATCGGGATGATCAAAAGGGTTGCTTGCCTTGTTGCTCAGAGGAGGTACAATATCCGTCAGACGGATATTCGGTGGAATCCGAGGGTGCGGAGCCTACCGAAATGAATGGCAACAATCAATAACAATCATATGCAAACAAGATGATGCATGAGCATGGCATGAGAATGCAAGGTGATATTATTATAATCAACATGTGTTAGGTTTGAAGTTGATTTGAATCACATTCAAAATCAATTCAAACGAGGTATTCTCGAATACCGATTTAATTGATTCGACCTGATGCTCAGATCAACTTGATGTTAACATGCATGAGATGTCATGTTAGGGTACTGATTTGTAATTAGGACACTGTGTGATCATGTCATTCATGATGAAATTTGAATATTTTTGAAATTCCTTTTGTAAAGTATTTATAAGAATTGGCTTATTCATTAATCTACATGTTTGGGTTCTGTAACTTTTTCAAACATGAATTAAAATAGCATATTTAGATTCCTTGAATTTTTTTGATACTTTTTCATATATAAATTATTTTCATTGGAGTTACAGATTAATTTCTATGAATTTTTGAAGTTTTAAACATTTCTGGAATTATTTTTATACTGGAAAATACTTTTATTGCATCAGCATGACATCAGCAGGTCCATCTGGCCGTTGAAAGTCAAACCTGACCAGTGGGACCCACTGGTCAGTCTCTCTGGTCAATTTTAGATTAAGTTTAAACTTAATTAACTGATTAACCTTACTGGACCCACATGTCAGTGACTGATTAACTTATTTGATTTATTTTTATTAACTTTAAACTTGCCAGAGGCTGGCCCCACCAGTCAGTGGCTCAGGCCAGCCGAGATCCACCGGCGGCGAGGTCGTCCTCGCCGGCGGGGAGCCTCCGGCGAGCACCAGAACCTCGGGGGGGGGGGGGGGGCTCGGAAATGGCGCACACAGGGCCAAACGCACGGCTGAGACCATGGAAGGAACGACCACTCGATGGCGCGCACGATGGGACAAGCCCCAGGGGCTGGGGTGGCCGGAATCAACGCCGGCGACGAGCTTGGCGGCGACCAAGTTCGGTCATCGTCGAGGCCATCGGATACGGGGTCAAAACGCTCGGGGTCGGGCACCTATCGCATCTACACAACGCCCTGAAGCTGTTGGTAGCCTCAGACGGACCAACACTTCACCGGAGGGTTACCGGCGACGAGCTGCAGTGGCGGTCCTCGTCGTGTTCCGGTGAAACTAGGGCTAGAGGAGGGGATCGACTGGAAAACTTAGGGGAAAATACCGCATGCTCACGGGGAGTGCAGAGCAGGGCTTAGACGGCTCGGGCAAGGCCTAGGGGCGACGAATCGAGCAGAGCTCGCCGGCGGCCGAAGGTTGAAGACGACGGTGCCGTGGGCGTTGCAGGGCTCGGGGTGGCTTCGGCTTCTGCAGGGAGGACCAGACCGACGAGGCAGAGCTAACGGTGTGCTCTGAGAGGGGATCCTATGGCTAGGGGCACGGGCAGCTCGAGCTTTGCTCGGCTCCAATGGCGGCAGAAGGGGGAGGAGAGATCCGAGAGGAGGGGGAAGAACTGACGCTAGGAATGGATAGGGGTGGCCTCGGGGAGCTTATCCCCGGCCTTGCCAGCGCGAGGCGACGGCCAGGCAGGCGCACAGGTGCGTGGCCGCGCCGGAGAAGGCGGCGGCCACCTCCTGCTCCTACTGGCGCGAGGGAGGAGACGACTCAGGGAGATGGGCCGGGCCAGGCTAGGCGACGGGTAAGAGTTTCCCATTTTTTTTTTCTGTTTTTGTTTCTGTTTTAGCTACTTCAATATTTTGCTCTTTATTTCAGCTCCAAAACAAATTGTAAAAACTATGTTAAGCACCCTAGAATATTTGTTGGAATATTTCCAACCATTCCTATAGTTTTCAATATTTTTGAAAGTTTAAAGTTTAAAATTTGAGACCAGTGGCTTTTTGCATTAATTTAAAATGCTTAAAGTGTCAAGAAAATAGTTTTCTCCAGTGCTCATTTACTTTCATGATTTATCAGAAAGTTTGAACATTTCTTAAGGCCATTTTGGGTTCATTGATTTTAACTAGTTTGAGATTTCCTTTATTTAAAGTAGTGGCTAGGGTTTTGAGTTTTATTTTTCCACTTTCTTGTTCTTGTTGAAAATTCTTAGATGCAAATGCAAAGAAGACATGAGCACAAGACTAGCTTGCTTAAGGGGTCACGGATGTGACAACTCACCCCCACTCAAAAGAATCTCGTCCCGAGATTTAGAAGTCGTCGGGAATAACCCAGGATATTCAAGTCGGAGACGATCCTCTCTTTCCCAAGTTGCCTCCTTTTCAGAATGATTTGACCATTGAACTTTAAGAAACTTGAGGTTTCGACGTCGAGTGGTACGCTCAGCTTGATCAAGAATACGCACGGGGTATTCTCGGTATGAAAGGTTATCTTGGAGATCAAGCGTTTCGTGGTCCACTTCACGGATAGGATCTGAAAAGCAATGCCTGAGTTGCGAGACTTGGAAAACATCATGAACCTTGGAAAGATGCGGAGGAAGTTCCAACTGGTAGGCAACTTCTCCTCGTTTGGCAAGAATGCGAAAAGGACCAATGTAACGAGGAGCCAATTTGCCCTTGATACCGAATCGATGGGTACCCTTCAAAGGTGTAACCCGAAGGTAAGCCTTCTCGTCAACTTCAAAGGTCACAGCCTTATGATGACGATCATATTGGCTCTTTTGACGAGACTGGGCTGTTTTCAACTTTTCACGAATAATGCGAACCTGCTCTTCTGCATCCTGGATCATATCCGGGCCAAAGAGTTGCCTCTCTCCGGTTTCTGACCAATTTAGAGGTGTTCGACATCTTCGTCCATAGAGAACTTCAAAAGGGGCTTTGCCCAAGCTTGATTGGTAACTATTGTTATAAGCGAATTCAGCGAATGGAAGGCACTTTTCCCAATTCATACCGAACGATATAACACAAGCTCAGAGCATATCTTCTAGGATTTGATTCACTCTTTCTACTTGACCACTTGATTGGGGATGGAAAGCAGTGCTAAAAGATAAGTGAGTCCCCATGGCATTTTCAAATCTTTCCCCGAAGCGAGAAGTAAAGGTACTTCCACGGTCCGAGTTAATCTCCAGGGGAACACCATGAAGAGACACTATTCGGGAAATATATAACTCTGCTAGCTGGCTAGCTGTTATACTCTCACGAACGGGAAGAAAATGAGCCACTTTGGAAAGACGGTCAATGACCACAAAGATAGCATTATTTCCTTTCTTGGTCTTGGGAAATCCGGTAATGAAATCCATGCTAACTTTATCCCATTTCCATTCAGGAATAGCTAGAGGCTGAAGGGTGCCAGCAGGCCTTTGATGTTTTGCCTTAACTCAATGACAAACATCGCAATTAGCAACGAACTCAACAATTTCTCTCTTCATCCTAGTCCACGAGAACCTCTGGCGTAGGTCCTGATACATCTTAGTACTACCGGGATGAATGGTGAGAGGAGAATCATGAGCCTCCTTAAGGATTAACTGCCTTAGATGTGGGTTCTTAGGAACCACTAGACGATTCTGGAAGAACACAACACCTTGATCGTTCATGGAAAATTCTTTAGCGTTTCCGCTAAAAATATTCTCCTTGATCCGCGATATACCCTTGTCACGCTTTTGGCCAGCTATAATTTGATCCTTAAGAGTAGGCTTCGCCACCAGGGTAGAAAGGAATCCTTGAGGAACAATATGAAGATTTAACTTCCGAAAGTCCTCATGGAGATGTGGTTGACCTTGTTGTAGCATCAAATTGTTACAATAAGATTTACGACTTAGTGCATGGGCCATAACATTGGCCTTCCCCGGGGTGTAAGTTATCCCTAAGTCATAATCCGAGATCAACTCAACCCACAGTCTTTGCCTGAGATTCAAATCCGGCTGGGTGAAGATATATTTCAGACTTTGGTGATCAATGAATATTTCGCAACGATTACCCAGAAGGTAATGTCGCCGGGTTTTTAGTGTATGGACCACAGCTGCAAGCTCAAGGTCATGTGTGGGATAATTATCCTCATGTGGACGCAACTGACGAGATGCGTATGCGATCACATGACGATCTTACATGAGAATGCAACCTAATCCTTGTCGCGAGGCGTCGCAATAGATAACAAAGTCCTTAGAAAAATCTGGTGGTAGCAACACAGGTGCGGAAGTCAGGCGTCTTTTCAGTTCCTGAAAACTATGCTCACACTGTGGTGTCCACTCGAACTTTTTATCCTTCTTGAGGAGTTCAGTCAGAGGCTTTGCAACCTTGGAGAAATTCTCGACAAAGCGGAGACAATAGCTCGCTAGACCAAGAAAACTCCTAACTTTCTTAACCGATTCAGGTTGAGTCCAATCAAGGACAGCTTGAACTCTCTCGGGATTGACAGCAATACCCTTACCAGAGATTACGTGTCCTAGATAGGTCACTTCTGGTAACCAAAATTCACATTTTGAAAACTTGGCATAAAGGCGATGCTCTCGAAGTTTCATCAATACCAGCCTTAGATGCTCGGCATGTTCTTGTTCATTCTTCGAGTAGATGAGAATATCATCGAGGTATACTACGACGAATTTATCCAAATACTCCATGAAGATTGAATTCATCAGTCGAGAGAAGGTGGCTGGGGCATTGGTTAAACCGAAGGACATGACGGTGTACTCATATTGGCCATAACGAGTAACAAAAGCCGTTTTTGGAATGTCCCCGTTCTTGATCTTGATTTGATGGTATCCCAACCTCAAATCCATTTTGGAGAAGACCGAGGATCCAGCGAGCTGATCGTACAGATCGTTGATCCTGGGGAGCGGATACTTGTTCTTTATGGTGACCAGATTAACTGGTCGGTAATCTACAACCATCCGATCCGTTCCGTCTTTCTTCTTGACGAAGAGGACGGGACAAGCCCAAGGAGAAGAGCTAGGACGAATGAAACCTTTGTTCAAGGCCTCATCTAGTTGCTTTTTAAGTTCGGCTAGCTCCAGGGGTGCCATCTTATATGGTCTTCTGGCTATTGGGACAGTTCCCGGAGCAAGATCTATCACAAACTCCACATCTCTGTCAGGTGGAATTCCTGGCAGTTCCTCTGGAAAGACATCCGGGAAGTCACGGACTACCGGAATGTCTTCAAGTTCCGGAAGAGGGTTGGCATTCAGGGAATAGAGTTGGCATTTGGCAACTCGAGTAGAGACATTTACTATCTCACCCGAGGGATGGGTAAGCTGGACATTTCTAGAATGAGTATCAATCTTGGCATAGTGAGCTGACATCCAGTCCATGCCCAAGATGATATTAATATCCGAAGATTTCAAAGCTATCAATGAGGCTAGAAAAACTAGCCTGTCTACTAGAATTTCATTGTCATAGGTTATCCTAGAGGTTTGCCATTTACTACCCGGAGTTTGGACAACCAATGGAATTGGCATATCACAAAAAGACATGTTATGCAACTGTGCATAACTTTCTGAAATGAAGGAATGAGAAGATCCAGTGTCAAAGAGAACAGACGCTGGGTGATGATTAACAAGAAGCGTACCCAGCATGACGTCGGGATCCTCTACAGCTTCTTTTGCTGACACATAGTTCACACGGCCACGTGCAGGAGTTGGCTTCACATAGTAAGCTTTGCCCGACTTGGCCTGCCCGACGGACTTTCCGGGTTGCTTGGCACCCACATTCTGAGGACACTCACGGGAATAGTGTCCTGGTTCTCCACACTTATAGCATATCACTTGGTTGGCACGTGGTGCAGCATTGCTAGCTGGACCACCATAAGCTTTTGCTGGAGGGTTGGCCTGATTCGTCTGAGGCGCCATGTGGGATGGCCTCGGAGTGTATCTTGGCGGTAGAGAACTGTTTGGAACCCACAGCCTGCGTTTTGGAAACGCGGAACCAGAAGACAAGCCAAAGTCACGGAAGTGCTTCCTTGTGGCTTCGAAGTCGGTATGACCAGTCTCGGCACTGATCGCTTTGTTGACCAGGGCTTGAAAGCTTGCACACTCATGGAGGCGCAGATCACGACGAAGCTCCGGGCTCAGACCCTTACGGAATCTTGCTTGCTTCTTGGCGTCAATAGACACCTCCTCTGTTGCATAGCGGGCGAGGTTACCGAACTCGCGACTATAGGCATCCACATACAACTTGCCCTGAGTGAAGGCACATAACTCCTCTCTCTTTCTGTCCATCAGGCCCTCTGGAATATGGTGCAGACGAAAAGCTGCACTGAAGTCTGCCCATGTTGCCACTGGTTCAGCGGGACGCATAGCTTCAAAGTTCTCCCACCACAGATTGGCGGGTCCTTCCAGGAAATACGCCGCAAAGGTCACCTTGTTGGCCTCAGACACATTCGCAAAGCGAATCTTGCATGAGATGCTGCACAGCCAGTCATCAGCGTCGAGGGGATCGACGGAATGATGAAACTTTGGAGGATTCAGCTTCACAAAGTCATTGAGGGACACTGCGGCATTCCTAGGCTGTCGAGCCGTATTCTGCTCAATACGCTCTAACAGTCGGTTGGTCTCTCTTTTATTTCTCTCTGCCTCAAGCATCACTTCCACCAGAGAAGGCGGGTGAGGCAGGTCTTCCTGCGACGCTTGACTACCCTCGCCTTGCTCATGAGTAGGGGCACGGTTCAACCTGGTGAACACCATCCTGACAAACAAACTCACAGCTTAGACCAATATCATATCAATACTAGCTATGGATTAAGAATGTACTGAACACACGGAATGCGGAAATGAATATCCGAACAACATGGTAACAAGCAACTGCTATATATACACCATGGTTCATACACACCCTTACATAGTTCAGTACAACCTTAACCGAAGAGCAAACTACTGAAATTATGAAACTACTCATCAGAGGCTTACAAGCTTCCTATACATTATTTATCTAGGCCTCCGGAATTCATTTCACATCACCGACATACTTCACAAGTCACGCAGGACTGTGAACGTACGGCTACTACCATCCTATCCTTCCGCTCATAGCTCAGGCATCCGCATAGAACATCTCATAGAGATTACCTCCATGACCTGGTAGCTCAACTTGCGGATCAGGAAACACTCTAGCCTGAGATCCGTGGGATCCATAAGGACACGGATGTGGCCTTGGTCCCCTGACTGGTGGTAAGAGGGGTCCCCGAAGAGGTGTGACTCCTCCTATAGCTGGCCAGTCAACGTGAGCCGGAAGATGGGTCCTAACAGGGTTCAGCATCTCCATCTCTCCATACCCTGTCTGGACTACGAGTGCCAGCTGCGTCAAAGCCGTCCACAGACGGGCACGGGTAGCATAAAGCTCCATATGGAGAGCACGAGCATCCCTGTCTCTGTTCTCTAGCATCTCAACAGTGGACTGCAGTAGTGGTTCCTCCATAGAAGAATCAAAATAGACTCCACTGAGGTATCCCTCTTCACCAGGCTGAGAGGCCGGAACATAGCAGAACTCTGAATTCTGCAACAGTGCATGTCTCGCTCTCATAATGGTCAACATTGAATAGGCAGCATCTTGTACTGCCATGTCAACAGTGACTCCCAACCCGTAGGACCAATGGATTGGCTCCTCAGCTCCAGGGTAGTCTGGAAATACCCTAAGAGTTCACATGTACTGGCTCTGGTTGAAGTCTCGGTACTGTTCCTCCACTGTGTACTCGGGGTACCAGCGGTAACCGCACACCGGCATCACCCTGACCAGCATGGCCGTATGACCCGGCACATCAATGCACCTGGTCAGACGTACCACCTGACGAGAAGGACGGCCAAGCATCTGTAATTAGAGACTAATGCAAAAGCATTAAAGCTCTGAATGAAAAATTGGGCAGCATAACGGCTGTAAATGCTCAAAAACAAATTTTGAGACAACCCAAAATGGAATAGCGTAACCACTCAACCATCAAGTTCAACTCTCTGATCATCAAACTTACTTCCTTTTTCCTAGGAATAAAAGAAACCCAATATCTCTTGACCCGTAGTCCTATAATCTACCGATCAGAAACACGAGCCTAGGAGAAGATGAGTAACCTAGTCCATAATTCCCGCAGAAAAGACGAGGATGACCAGAATAGAATAACTTGAGAAGAGAACAAGAGTCTTACGTTCCCTTCCACAAACAATTCCCTTATATATAACTAAAGCAATTCTAGACTCAACTTCGACCAGTTTGGCTTAGTAATCCTACAGCCAGTCAGGCTCTGATACCAACGCTGTCGGGACCTCGATCCTAAGCCATAGGAATCCAGCCTATAACACATCGCATCCCTTTATGGTCTCACGCACGGTTAACTCCACGGCTGCAGCCTTACCTTAGCCGGGACCGTTTGCGTCTTTTGACTCACGTATGCGATAGTGTCGCTAGCAATCCAATGTCAAAGAACCCGGATCGACATGTCTAGTCATAAACCAAAGTGGCAGTACCGCACAAGGACAGGCATACATGACCCAACAAAGCAGGTGTCGGTCATCAGCGAAGGTAGACGAGTCGTAGCAAGCTACAAGGACTCCATTACATCGCGTGACATTTCCTCAAAGGGGACAGACACAACAGCTAAGAAGGACACATGCCGGTCAACCAATGTGTCCGGAGCAGTAGCGAACTACCAAGGCTCGTTGGATCACAAAGGGGCATTTCCTTGTAAGGAGTGCTACTAAAGTTCACGACTAGGTAATCGAACCCCATACATATCAAGTACGACACACGTACGCATGGCATACCGATATGTATAGATACATCAATGGCATCACAATATAACCATAAACATACAAGCTTTATTTAAGAGGCTGGAAGAGCCACACACATAATATTACACATTAAGGGTCTCACGACCCATAATAGCAGTCATTCAGTTACAAGCCAGCGGAAGAGTTTAATCTGTCTGAGTACAGACAGGGCAACTAGAAGGCACATGGCCTGACTATACTACAGACCCAACGTAGGGCCAGATCGTAGCTGGGACACCAGCTACTCGTCGTCGTCGATGTCTACGAAGAACCCTCCATTAGGGTCATTAGCAACCTCTGCAACATTTATTAAGCAAATATGAGTACGAAGGTACTCAGCAAGACTTTAGGATAACTAACTACTCATGCAAGGTATCAAAACGGTATTGTGGGGTTTCATGCGGAAAGCCAGCATCTGACTCGTGGCTAGACAACTTGCATTTTTAAATAATTTTGACAACTTGATTTCTCGCACACGAGTCCACTAACACCACACTAGTACCTAGTCCATATCCGCGGATGCGGCTATTCGAATAGATCATAACCCTGCAGGGGTGTACTTCGTCACACACGCTTTCGCCACTTATCGCCATGTGCACATCATGCACCTCGGCAACCTTCAAGCGGAGGTCCAGCGAGGGAGTCGGCCACGACCGTTAACCACACTAGTACCTAGTCCAGGTTTATCGCCTATCTGAGAGTAACCCGTACGGAAGTCCGGCCGAGGTTTCCGCCACGGCCTCAAACGATGTGCGCAGGGTTCCCAAGACCACCATCCGGGTGCCACTTGGTACACCGTGCCACTGCCTACCGCATCACGGCCCACCTCTCAGATCAGCACTATGCACGGCCTCCAGCATTACTATAAACACCAGAAACTACTTGCAACTCCTGGACCGAGTACTAAGCGATTAATAGACCGAGCGGGGTCATATTTCAGGGCCCAGCATGTGGTAGTATCTAGTCTTGGATTACATACACAGAACTCAGTTCCTATGGACGGTTCCAATGAAACAACCCGCCATGTACTCCTACACAGCCTTTCACCGGTACCTTTACCAAATCAGGTTCAACACACAACCTTTGCTTACCGAACACGTTCTCACAATTCTGTTCATCTCCCAGATGACAGACCATACACAACTCTAAGCATAGCATGCATAGCAGGATAAGGCACATCAAGGCTCAAGCAACTACCAGGTATGCTAGGTTGCAAGGTTCGGCTATTTACTGTGACAAGGTTAGGTCATGCAAAGGAAGTGGGTTCAACTAATCGTGGCAAAAGCGATTGAAGCATTTGATCCTAGTGCAATAAATAAGTGCAGGAGCAAGAACATGGGAATTATCGGGATGATCAAAAGGGTTGCTTGCCTTGTTGCTCAGAGGAGGGACAATATCCGTCAGACGGATATTCGGTGGAATCCGAGGGTGCGGAGCCTACCGAAATGAATGGCAACAATCAATAACAATCATATGCAAACAAGATGATGCATGAGCATGGCATGAGATGCAAGGTGACAAACTATTATAATCAACATGTGTTAGGTTTGAAGTTGATTTGAATCACATTCAAATATCAATTCAAATGAGGTATTCTCGAATACCGATTTAATTGATTCGACCTGATGCTCAGATCAACTTGATGTTAACATGCATGAGATGTCATGTTAGGGTACTGATTTGTAATTAGGACAGTGTGTGATCATGTCATTCATGATGAAATTTGAATGTTTTCCAAATTCCTTTTATAAAGTATTTATATGAATTGGCTTATTCATTAATCTACATGTTTGGGTTCTGTAACTTTTTCAAACATGAATTTTTCTGATACTTTTTCATATATAAATTATTTTCATTGGAGTTACAGATTAATTTCTATGAATTTTTGAAGTTTTAAACATTTCTGGAATTATTTTTATACTGGAAAATACTTTTATTGCATCAGCATGACATCAGCAGGTCCATCTGGCCGTTGAAAGTCAAACCTGACCAGTGGGACCCATTGGTCAGTCTCTCTGGTCAATTTTAGATTAAGTTTAAACTTAATTAACTGATTAACCTTACTGGACCCACATGTCAGTGACTGATTAACTTATTTGATTTATTTTTATTAACTTTAAACTTGCCAGAGGCTGGCCCCACCAGTCAGTGGCTCAGGCCAGCCGAGATCCACCGGCGGCGAGGTCGTCCTCGCCGGCGGGGAGCCTCCGGCGAGCACCAGAACCTCGGGGGGGGGGCTCGGAAATGGCGCACAGAGGGCCAAACGCACGACTGAGACCATGGAAGGAACGACCACTCGATGGCGCGCACGATGGGACAAGCCCCAGGGGCTGGGGTGGCCGGAATCAACGCCGGCGACGAGCTTGGCGGCGACCAAGTTCGGTCATCGTCGAGGCCATCGGATACGGGGTCAAAACGCTCGGGGTTGGGCACCTATCGCATCTACACAACACCGTGAAGCTGTTGGTAGCCTCAGACGGACCAACACTTCACCGGAGGGTTACCGGCGACGAGCTGCAGCGGCGGTCCTCGTCGTGTTCCGGTGAAACTAGGGCTAGAGGAGGGCATCGACTGGAAAACTTAGGGGAAAAGACCGCATGCTCACGGGGAGTGCAGAGCAGGGCTTAGACGGCTCGGGGAAGGCCTGGGGGCGACGAATCGAGCAGAGCTCGCCGGCGGCCGAAGGTTGAAGACGACGGTGCCGTGGGCGTTGCAGGGCTCGGGGTGGCTTCGGCTTCTGCAGGGAGGACCAGACCGACGAGGCGGAGCTAACGGCGTGCTCTGAGAGGGGATCCTATGGCTAGGGGCACGGGCAGCTCGAGCTTTGCTCGGCTCCAATGGCGGCAGAAGGGGGAGGAGAGATCTGAGAGGAGGGGGAAGAACTGACGCTGGGAATGGATAGGGGTGGCCTCGGGGAGCTTATCCCCGGCCTTGCCAGCGCGAGGCGACGGCCAGGCAGGCGCACAGGTGCGTGGCCGCGTCGGAGAAGGCGGCGGCCACCTCCTGCTCCTACTGGCGCGAGGGAGGAGACGACTCAGGGAGATGGGCCAGGCTAGGCTAGGCGACGGTAAGAGTTTCCCATTTTTTTTGTGTTTTTGTTTCTGTTTTAGCTACTTCAATATTTTGCTTTTTATTTCAGCTCCAAATAAAGAGAAAAATATTGAAGTAGCTAAAACAAAAACAAAAACAGAAAAAAATGGGAAACTCTTACCTGTCGCCTAGCATGGCCCGGCCCATCTCCCTGAGTCGTCTCCTCCCTCGCGCCAGTAGGAGCTGGAGGTGGCCGCCGCCTTCTCCGGCGTGGCCACGCACCTGTGCGCCTGCCTGGCCGTCGCCTCGTGCTGGCAAGGCCGGGGATAAGCTCCCCGAGGCCACCCCTATCCATTCCCAGCGTCAGTTCTTCCCCCTCCTCTCGGATCTCTCCTCCCCCTTCCGCCGCCATTGGAGCCGAGAAAAGCTCGAGCTGCCCGTGCCCCTAGCCATAGGATCCCCTCTCAAAGCATGCCGTTAGCTCCGCCTCGTCGGTCTGGTCCTCCCTGCAGAATCCGAAGCCACCCCGAGCCCTGCAACGCCCACGGCACCGGCGTCTTCAACCTTCGGCCGCCGGCGAGCTCTGCTCGATTCGTCGCCCCCAGGCCTTCCCCGAGCCGTCTAAGCCCTGTTCTGCACTCCCCGTGAGCATGCGGTCTTTTCCCCTAAGCTTTCCCCGTTGATCCCCTCCTCTAGCCCTAGTTTCACCGGGGCCCGACGAGGACCGCCGCTGCAGCTCGTCGCCGGTTACCCTCCGGTGAAGTGTTGGTCCCTCTGAGGCTACCAATAGCTTCAGGGCGTTGTGTAGATGCGATAGGTGCCCAACCCCGAGCGTTTTGACCCCGTATCCGATGGCCTCGACGATGACCGAACTTGGTCGCCGCCAAGCTTGTCGCCGGCGTTGATTCCGGCCACCCCAGCCCCTGGGGCTTGTCCCATCGTGCGCGCCATCGAGTGGCCGTTGCTTCCATGGTCTCACCGTGCGTTTGGCCCTCTGTGCGCCATTTCCGAGCCCCCCCCCCGAGGTTCTCGTGCTCGCCGGAGGCTCCCCGCTGGCGAGGACGACCTCGCCGTCGGTGGATCTCGGCTGGCCTGAGCCACTGACTGGTGGGGCCAGCCTCTGGCAAGTTTAAAGTTAATAAAAATAAATCAAATAAGTTAATCAGTCACTGACATGTGGGTCCAGTAAGGTTAATCAGTTAACTAAGTTTAAACTTAATCTAAAATTGACTAGAGAGACTGACCAGTGGGTCCCACTGGTCAGGTTTGACTTTCAACGGCCAGATGGACCTCCTGATGTCATGCTGATGCAATAAAAGTATTTTCCAGTATAAAAATAATTCCAGAAATGATTAAAACTTCAAAAATTCATAGAAATTAATCTGTAACTCCAATGAAAATAATTTATATATGAAAAAGTATCAAAAAAATTCAAGGAATCTGAATATGCTATTTTCATTCATGTTTGAAAAAGTTACAGAACCCAACCAAGTAGATTAAGGAATAAGTCCATTCTTATAATTACTTTATAAATGGAATATGAAAAGTAATTAAATTTCTCTTTGTTTGACATGATCACACACTGTCCTAATTACAAATCGGTACCCTAACATGACATCTCATGCATGTTAACATCAAGTTGATCTGAGCATCAGGTCGAATCAATTAAATCGGTATTCGAGAATACCTCGTTTGAATTGATTTTGAATGTGATTCAAATCAACTTCAAACCTAACACATGTTGATTATAATAATATCACCTTGCATTCTCATGCCATGCTCATGCATCATCTTGTTTGCATATGATTGTTATTGATTGTTGCCATTCATTTCGGTAGGCTCCGCACCCTCGGATTCCACCGAATATCCGTCTGACGGATATTGTCCCTCCTCTGAGCAACAAGGCAAGCAACCCTTTTGATCATCCCGATAAATCCCATGTTCTTGCTCCTGCACCTATTTATTGCATTAGGATCAAATGCTTCAACTGCTTTTGCCACGATTAGTTGAACCCACTTCCTTTGCATGACCTAACCTTGTCACAGTAAATAGCCGAACCTTGCAACCTAGCATATCTGGTAGTTGCTTGAGCTGTGATGTGCCTTATCCTGCTATGCATGCTATGCTTAGAGTTGTGTATGGTCTGTCATCTGGGAGATGAACAGAATTGTGAGAATGTGTTTGGTAAGCAAAGATTGTGTGTTGAACCTGATTTGGTAAAGGTACCGGTGAAAGGCTGTGTAGGAGTACATGGCGGGTTGTTTCATTGGAACCGTCCTTAGGAACTGAGTTCCGTGTATGTAATCCAAGACTAGATACTACCACACGTTGGGATACTTAATTGACCCTCTCGACTTATTAATCGCTTAGTACTCGGTCCAGGAGTTGCAAGTAGTTTCTGGTGTTTATAGTAATGCTGGAGGCCGTGCATGGTGCTGACCTGAGAGGTGGGATGTGATGCGGTAGGCAGTGGCACGGTGTACCAAGTGGCACCCGGATGGTGGGCTTGGGAACCCTGCGCACATCGTTTGAGGCCGTGGCGGAAACCTCGGCCGGACTTCCGTACGGGTTACTCTCAGATAGGCGATAAACCTGGACTAGGTACTAGTGTGGTTAACGGTCGTGGCCGACTCCCTCGCTGGGCCTCCGCTTGAAGGTTGCCGAGGTGCATGACGTGCACATGGCGATAAGTGGCGAGAGCGTGTGTGACGAAGTACACCCCTGCAGGGTTATGATCTATTCGAATAGCCGCGTCCGCGGATATGGACTACTTGGAGACATATGTTGTTCATAGATAACTTCAATGGCTGCTCATAAAATTGCCAAGATAAGCGTGAGTGTCGTGGACGGCATTTCCGTACGGAGACGGAATGATTCCACGATAGTGTATTGTTGTGGTGTTAGTGGACTCGTGTGCGAGAAATCAAGTTGTCAAAATTATTTAAAAATGCAAGGTGTCTAGCCACGAGTCAAATGCTGGCTTTCCGCATGAAACCCCACAATACCTTTTGATACCTTGCATGAGTAGTTAGTTATCCTAAAGTCTTGCTGAGTACCTTCGTACTCATGTTTGCTTAATAAATGTTGCAGAGGTTGCTAATGACCCTAATGGAGGGTTCTTCGTAGACATCGACGACGACGAGTAGCTGGTGTCCCAGCTACGATCTGGCCCTACGTTGGTCTGTAGTATAGTCAGGCCATGTGCCTTCTAGTTGCCCTGTCTGTACTCAGACAGTTTATAACTCTTCCGCTGGCTTGTAACTGAATGACTGCTATTATGGGTCGTGAGACCCTTAATGTGTAATATTATGTGTGTGGCTCTTTCGAGCCTCTTAAATAAAGCTTGTATGTTTATGGTTATGTTGTGATGCCATCGATGTATCTATACATATCGGTATGCCATGCGTACGTGTGTTGTACTTGATATGTATGGGGTTCGATTACTTAGTCGTGAACTTTAGTAGCACTCCTCACAAGGAAATGCCCCTTTGTGATCCAACGAGCCTTGGTAGTTCGCTACTGCTCCGGACACATTAGTTGACCGGCATGTGTCCTTCTTAGCTGCTGTGTCTGTCCCCTTTGGGGAAATGTCACGCGATGTAATGGAGTCCTTGTAGCTTGCTACGACTCGTCTACCTTCGCTGATGACCGACACGTGCTTTGTTGGGTCATGTATGTCTGTCCTTGTGCGGTACTGCCACTTTGGTTTATGACTAGACATGTCGATCCGGGTTCTTTGACATTGGATTGCTAGCGACACTATCGCATACGTGAGTCAAAAGACGCGAACGGTCCCGGCTAAGGTAAGGCTGCAGCCGTGGAGTTAACCGTGCGTGAGACCACAAAGGGATGCGATGTGTTACAGGTTGGATTCCTATGGCTTAGGATCGGGGTCCCGACAGCGTTGGTATCAGAGCCTGACTGACTGTAGGATTACTAAGCCAAACTGGTCGAAGTTGAGTCTAGAATTGCTTTAGTTATATATAAGGGAATTGTTTGTGGAAGGGAACGTAAGACTCTTGTTCTCTTCTCAAGTTATTCTATTCTGGTCATCCTCGTCTTTTCTGCGGGAATTAAGGACTAGGTTACTCATCTTCTCCTAGGCTCGTGTTTCTGATCGGTAGATTATAGGACTACGGGTCAAGAGATATTGGGTTTCTTTTATTCCTAGGAAAAAGGAAGTAAGTTTGATGATCAGAGAGTTGAACTTGATAGTTGAGTGGTTACGCTATTCCATTTTGGGTTGTCTCAAAATTTGTTTTTGAGCATTTACAGCCGTTATGCTGCCCAATTTTTCATTCAGAGCTCTAATGCTTTTGCATTACTCTCTAATTACAGATGCCTGGCCGTCCTTCTCGTCAGGTGGTACGTTTGACCAGGTGCATTAATGTGCCGGGTCATACGGCCATGCTGGTCAGGGTGATGTCGGTGTGCGGTTACCGCTGGTACCCCGAGTACACAGTGGAGGAACAGTACCGAGACTTCAACCAGAGCTAGTACATCTGCACTGTTAGGGTATTTCCAGACTACCCTGGAGCTGAGGAGCCAATCCATTGGTCCTACGGGTTGGGAGTCACTGTTGACATGGCAGTACAAGATGCTGCCTATTCAATGCTGACCATTATGAGAGCGAGACATGCACTGCGGCAGAATTCAGAGTTCTGGTATGTTCCGGCCTCTCAGCCTGGTGAAGAGGGATACCTCAGTGGAGTCTATTTTGATTCTTCTATGGAGGAACCACTACTGCAGTCCACTGTTGAGATGCTAGAGAACAGAGACAGGGATGCTCGTGCTCTCCGTATGGAGCTTTATGCTACCCGTGCCCGTCTGTGGACGGCTTTGACGCAGCTGGCACCGGTAGTCCAGACAGGGTATGGAGAGATGGAGATGCTGAACCCTGTTAGGACCCATCTTCCGGCTCACGTTGACTGGCCAGCTATAGGAGGAGTCACACCTCTTCGGGGACCCCTCTTACCACCAGTCAGGGGACCAAGGCCACATCCGTGTCCTTATGGATCCCAGGGATCTCAGGCTAGAGTGTTTCCTGATCCGCAAGTTGAGCTACCAGGTCATGGAGGTAATCTCTATGAGATGTTCTATGCGGATGCCTGAGCTGTGAGCGGAAGGATAGGATGGTAGTAGCCGTACGTTCACAGTCCTGAGTGACTTGTGAAGTATGTCGGTGATGTGAAATGAATTCCGGAGGCCTAGATAAATAATGTATAGGAAGCTTGTAAGCCTCTGATGAGTAGTTTCATAATTTCAGTAGTTTGCTCTTCGGTTAAGGTTGTACTGAACTATGTAAGGGTGTGTATGAACCATGGTGTATATATAGCAGTTGCTTGTTACCATGCTGTTCGGATATTCATTTCCGCATTCCGTGTGTTCAGTACATTCTTAATCCATAGCTAGTATTGATATGATATTGGTCTAAGCTGTGAGTTTGTTTGTCACGATGGTGTTCACCAGGTTGAACCGTGCCCCTACTCATGATCAAGGCGAGGGTAGTCAAGCGTCGCAGGAAGACCTGCCTCACCCGCCTTCTCTGGTGGAAGTGATGCTTGAGGCAGAGAGAAATAAAAGAGAGACCAACCGACTGTTAGAGCATATTGAGCAGAATACGGCTCGACAGCCTAGGAATGCCGCAGTGTCCCTCAATGACTTTGTGAAGCTGAATCCTCCAAAGTTTCATCATTCCGTCGATCCCCTCGACGCTGATGACTGGCTGTGCAGCATCTCACGCAAGATTCGCTCTGCGAATGTGTCTGAGGCCGACAAGGTGACCTTTGCGGCGTATTTCCTGGAAGGACCCGCCAATTTGTGGTGGGAGAACTTTGAAGCTATGCGTCCCGTTGAACCAGTGGCCACATGGGCAGACTTTAGTGCAGCTTTTCGTCTGCACCATATTCCAGAGGGCCTGATGGACAGAAAGAGAGAGGAGTTCTGTGCCTTCACTCAGGGCAAGTTGTCTGTGGATGCCTATAGGCGCGAGTTCGGTAACCTCGCCCGCTATGCAACAGAGGAGGTGTCTACTGACGCCAAGAAGCAAGCAAGATTCCGTAAGGGTCTGAGCCGTGAGCTTCGTCGTGATCTGCGCCTCCATGAGTGTGCAAGCTTTCAAGCCCTGGTCAACAAAGCCATCAGTGCCGGGACTGGTCATACCGACTTCGAAGCCACAAGGAAGCACTTCCGTGACTTTGGCTCGTCTTCTGGTTCCGCGTTTCCAAAATGCAGGCTGTGGGTTCCAAACAGTTCTCTACCGCCAAGATACACTCCGAGGCCATCCCATGTGGCGCCTCAGACGAATCAGGCCAACCCTCCAGCAAAAGCTTATGGTGGTCCAGCTAGCAATGCTGCACCACGTGCCAACCAAGTGATATGCTATAAGTGTGGAGAACCAGGACACTATTCCCGTGAGTGTCCTCAGAATGTGGGTGCCAAGCAACCCGGAAAGTCCGTCGGGCAGGCCAAGTCGGGCAAAGCTTACTATGTGAAGCCAACTCCTGCACGTGGCCGTGTGAACTATGTGTCAGGAGAAAAATCTGTAGAGGATCCCGACGTCATGCTGGGTACGCTTCTTGTTAATCATCACCCAGCATCTGTTCTCTTTGACACTGGGTCTTCTCATTCCTTCATTTCAGAAAGTTATGCACAGTTTCATAACATGTCTTTTTGTGATATGCCAATTCCATTGGTTGTCCAAACTCCTGGTAGTAAAAAGCAAACCTCTAGGATAACCTATGACAATGAAATTCTAGTAGACAGGCTAGTTTTTCTAGCCTCATTGATAGCATTGAAATCTTCGGATATTAATATCATCTTGGGCATGGACTGGATGTCAGCTCACTATGCCAAGATTGATACTCATTCTAGAAATGTCCAGCTTACCCATCCCTCGGGTGAGATAGTAAATGTCTCTAGTCGAGTTGCCAAATGCCAACTCTATTCCCTAAATGCCAGCCCTCTTCCAGAACTTGAAGACATTTCGGTAGTCCGTGACTTCCCGGATGTTTTTCCAGAGGAACTGCCAGGAATTCCACCTTACAAAGATGTAGAGTTTGTGATAGATCTTGTTCCGGGAGCTGTCCCAATAGCCAGAAGACCATATAAGATGGCACCCCTGAAGCTAGCCGAACTTAAGAAGCAACTAGATGAGGCCTTGAACAAAGGTTTCATTCGTCCTAGCTCTTCTCCTTGGGCTTGTCCCATCCTCTTCGTCAAGAAGAAAGACGGAACGGATCGGATGGTTGTAGATTATCGACCAGTTAATCTGGTCACCATAAAGAACAAGTATCCGCTCCCCAGGATCAACGATCTGTACGATCAGCTCGCTGGATCCTCAGTCTTCTCCAAAATGGATTTGAGGTTGGGATACCATCAAATCAAGATCAAGAACGGGGACATTCCAAAAACGGCTTTTGTCACTCGTTATGGCCAATACGAGTACACCGTCATGTCCTTCGGTTTAACCAATGGCCCAGCCACCTTCTCTCGACTGATGAATTCAATCTTCATGGAGTATTTGGATAAATTCGTCATAGTATACCTCGATAATATTCTCATCTACTCGAAGAATGAACAAGAACATGCCGAACATCTAAGGCTGACATTGATGAAACTTCGAGAGCATCGCCTTTATGCCAAATTTTCAAAATGTGAATTCTGGTTACCAGAAGTGACCTATCTGGGTCACGTAATCTCTGGTAAGGGTATTGCTGTCAATCCCGAGAAGGTTCAAGATGTCCTTGATTGGACTCAACCTGAATCGGTTAAGCAAGTTAGGAGTTTTCTTGGTCTAGCGAGCTATTGTCGCCGCTTCGTCGAGTATTTCTCCAAGGTTGCAAAGCCTCTAACTGAACTCCTCAAGAAAGATAAAAAGTTCGAGTGGACACCACAGTGTGAGCATAGTTTTCAGGAACTGAAAAGACGCCTGACTTCGGCACCTGTGTTGCTACCACCAGATTTTTCTAAGGACTTTGTTATCTGTTGCGACGCCTCGCGACAAGGATTAGGTTGCATTCTCATGCAAGATCGTCATGTGATCGCATACGCATCTCGACAGTTGCGTCCACATGAGGATAATTATCCCACACATGACCTTGAGCTTGCAGCTGTGGTCCATGCACTAAAAACATGGCGACATTACCTTCTGGGTAATCGTTGCGAAATATTCAGTGATCACCAAAGTCTGAAATATATCTTCACCTAGCCGGATTTGAATCTCAGGCAAAGACGGTGGGTTGACTTGATCTCGGATTACGACTTAGGGATAACTTACACCCCGGGGAAGGCCAATGTTATGGCCGATGCACTAAGTCGTAAATCTTATTGTAACAATTTGATGCTACAACAAGGTCAACCACATCTCCATGAGGACTTTCGGAAGTTAAATCTTCATATTGTTCCTCAAGGATTCCTTTCTACCCTGGTGGCGAAGCCTACTCTTAAGGATCAAATTATAGCTGGCCAAAAGTGTGACAAGGGTATATCACGGATCAAGGAGAATATTTTTAGCGGAAACGCTAAAGAATTTTCCATGAACGATCAAGGTGTTGTGTTCTTCCAGAATCTTCTAGTGGTTCCTAAGAACCCACATCTAAGGCAGTTAATCCTTAAGGAGGCTCATGATTCTCCTCTCACCATTCATCCCGGTAGTACTATTTGTATCAGGACCTACGCCAGAGGTTCTGGTGGACTAGGATGAAGAGAGAAATTGCTGAGTTCGTTGCTAATTGCGACGTTTGTCGTCGAGTTAAGGCAGAACATCAAAGGCTTGCTGGCACCCTTCAGCCTCTAGCTATTCCTGAATGGAAATGGGATAAAGTTAGCATGGATTTCATTACCGGATTTCCCAAGACCAAGAAAGGAAATAATGCTATCTTTGTGGTCATTGACCGTCTTTTCAAAGTGGCTCATTTTCTTCCCGTTCGTGAGAGTATAACAGCTAGCCAGCTAGCAGAGTTATATATTTCCCGAATAGTGTCTCTTCATGGTGTTCCCCTGGAGATTAACTCGGACCGTGGAAGTATCTTTACTTCTCGCTTCTGGGAAAGCTTTCAAAATGCCATGGGGACTCACTTATCTTTTAGCACTTCTTTCCATCCCCAATCAAGTGGTCAAGTAGAAAGAGTGAATCAAATCCTAGAAGATATGCTCCGAGGTTGTGTTATATCGTTCGGTATGAATTGGGAAAAGTGCCTTCCATTCGCCGAATTCGCTTATAACAATAGTTACCAATCAAGATTGGGCAAAGCCCCTTTTGAAGTTCTCTATGGACGAAGATGTCAAACACCTCTAAATTGGTCAGAAACCGGAGAGAGGCAACTCTTTGGCCCGGATATGATCTAGGATGCAGAAGAGCAGGTTCGCATTATTCGTGAAAAGTTGAAAACAGCCCAGTCTCGTCAAAAGAGCCAATATGATCGTCATCATAAGGCTGTGACCTTTGAAGTTGACGAGAAGGCTTACCTTCGGGTTACACCTTTGAAGGGTACCCATCGATTCGGTATCAAGGGCAAATTGGCTCCTCGTTACATTGGTCCTTTTCGCATTCTCGCCAAACAAGGAGAAGTTGCCTACCAGTTGGAACTTCCTCTGCATCTTTCCAAGGTTCATGATGTTTTCCACGTCTCGCAACTCAGGCGTTGCTTTTCGGATCCTATCCGTGAAGTGGACCACGAAATGCTTGATCTCCAAGATAACCTTTTATACCGAGAATACCCCGTGCGTATTCTTGATCAAGTTGAGCGTACCACTCGACGTCGAAACCTCAAGTTTCTTAAAGTTCAATGGTCAAATCATTCTGAAAAGGAGGCAACTTGGGAAAGAGAGGATCGTCTCCGACTTGAATATCCTGCGTTATTCCCGACGACTTCTAAATCTCGGGACGAGATTCTTTTGAGTGGGGGTGAGTTGTCACATCCCTGCCCCCTTAAGCAAGCTAGTCTTGTGCTCATGTCTTCTTTGCATTTGCATCTAAGAATTTTCAACAAGAACAAGAAAGTGGCAAAGGAAAAAATCAAAACCCTAGCCACTACTTTAAATAAAGGAAATCTCAAACTAGTTAAAATCAATGAACCCAAAATGGCCTCAAGAAATGTTCAAACTTTCTGATAAATCATGAAAGTAAATGAGCATTGGAGAAAACTATTTTCTTGACACTTTAAGCATTTTAAATTAATGCAAAAAGCCACTGGTTTCAAATTTTAAATTTGAAATCAGAAACTTTAAACTTTCAAAAATGTTGAAAACTTTAGGAGTGGTTGGAAATATTCCAACAAATATTCTAGGGTGCTTAACATAGTTTTTACAATTTGTTTTGGAGCTGAAATAAAGAGCAAAATATTGAAGTAGCTAAAACAGAAACAAAAACAGAAAAAAAATGGGAAACTCTTACATGTCGCCTAGCCTGGCCCGGCCCATCTCCCTGAGTCGTCTCCTCCCTCGCGCTAGTAGGAGCAGGAGGTGGCCGCCGCCTTCTCCGGCGCGGCCACGCACCTGTGCGCCTGCCTGGCCTTCGCCTCGCGCTGGCAAGGCCGGGGATAAGCTCCCCGAGGCCACCCCTATCCATCCCAGCGTCAGTTCTTCCCGCTCCTCTCGGATCTCTCCTCCCCCTTCTGCCGCCATTGGAGCCGACCAAAGCTCGAGCTGCCCGTGCCCCTAGCCATAGGATCCCCTCTCAGAGCACGCCGTTAGCTCCGCCTCGTCGGTCTGGTCCTCCCTGCAGAATCCGAAGCCACCCCGAGCCCTGCAACGCCCACGGCACCGTCGTCTTCAACCTTCGGCCGCCGGCGAGCTCTGCTCGATTCGTCGCCCCCAGGCCTTCCCCGAGCCGTCTAAGCCCTGCTCTGCACTCCCCGTGAGCATGCGGTCTTTTCCCCTAAGCTTTCCCCGTCGATCCCCTCCTCTAGCCCTAGTTTCACCGGGGCCCGACGAGGACCGCCGCTGCAGCTCGTCGCCGGTAACCCTCCGGTGAAGTGTTGGTCCGTCTGAGGCTACCAACAGCTTCACGGCGTTGTGTAGATGCGATAGGTGCCCAACCCCGAGCGTTTTGACCCCATATCCGATGGCCTCGACGATGACCGAACTTGGTCGCCGCCAAGCTCGTCGCCGGCGTTGATTCCGGCCACCCCAGCCCCTGGGGCTAGTCCCATCGTGCGCGCCATCGAGTGGCTATTCCTTCCATGGTCTCAGCCGTGCGTTTGGCCCTCTGTGCGCCATTTCCGAGCCCCCCCGAGGTTCTGGTGCTCGCCGGAGGCTCCCCGCCGGCGAGGACGACCTCGCCGCCGGTGGATCTCGGCTGGCCTGAGCCACTGACTGGTGGGGCCAGCCTCTGGCAAGTTTAAAGTTAATAAACATAAATCAAATAAGTTAATCAGTCACTGACATGTGGGTCCAGTAAGGTTAATCAGTTAATTAAGTTCAAACTTAATCTAAAATTGACCAGAGAGACTGACCAGTGGGTCCCACTGGTCAGGTTTGACTTTCAACGGCCAAATGGACCTGCTGATGTCATGCTGATGCAATAAAAGTATTTTCCAGTATAAAAATAATTCCAGAAATGATTAAAACTTCAAAAATTCATAGAAATTAATCTGTAACTCCAATGAAAATAATTTACATATGAAAAAGTATCAGAAAAATTCAAGGAATCTCAATATGCTATTTGCATTCATGTTTGAAAAAGTTACACAACCCAAACAAGTAGATTAAGGAATAAGTCAATTCCTATAATTACTTTATAAATGGAATATGAAAAGTAATTAAATTTCTCTTTGTTTGACATGATCACACACTGTCCTAGTTACAAATTAGTACCCTAACATGACATCTCATGCATGTTAACATCAAGTTGATCTGAGCATCAGGTCGAATCAATTAAATCGGTATTCGAGAATACCTAGTTTGAATTGATTTTGAATGTGATTCAAATCAACTTCAAACCTAACACATGTTGATTATAATAATATCACCTTGCATTCTCATGCCATGCTCATGCATCATCTTGTTTGCATATGATTGTTATTGATTGTTGCCATTCATTTCGGTAGGCTCCGCACCTTCGGATTCCATCGAATATCCGTCTGACGGATATTGTCCCTCCTCTGAGCAACAAGGCAAGCAACCCTTTTGATCATCCCGATAAATCCCATGTTCTTGCTCCTGCACCTATTTATTGCATTAGGATCAAATGCTTCAACTACTTTTTCCACGATTAGTTGAACCCACTTGCTTTGCATGACCTAACCTTGTCACAGTAAATAGCCGAACCTTGCAACCTAGCATACCTGGTAGTTGCTTGAGCTGTGATGTGCCTTATCCTGCTATGCATGCTATGCTTAGAGTTGTGTATGGTCTGTCATCTAGGAGATGAACAGAATTGTGAGAATGTGTTCGGTAAGCAAAGATTGTGTGTTGAACCTGATTTGGTAAAGGTACCGGTGAAAGGCTGTGTAGGAGTACATGGCGGGTTGTTTCATTGGAACCGTCCTTAGGAATTGAGTTCCGTGTATGTAATCCAAGACTAGATACTACCACACGTTGGGATACTTAATTGACCCTCTCGACTTATTAATCGCTTAGTACTCGGTCCAGGAGTTGCAAGTAGTTTCTGGTGTTTATAGTAATGCTGGAGGCCGTGCATGGTGCTGACCTAAGAGGTGGGCCGTGATGCGGTAGGCAGTGGCACCCGGATGGTGGGCTTGGGAACCCTGCGCACATCGTTTGAGGCCGTGGCGGAAACCTCGGCCGGACTTCCGTACGGGTTACTCTCAGATAGGCGATAAACCTGGACTAGGTACTAGTGTGGTTAACGGTCGTGGCCGACTCCCTCGCTGGGCCTCCGCTTGAAGGTTGCCGAGGTGCATGACGTGCACATGGCGATAAGTGGCGAGAGCGTGTGTAACGAAGTACACCCCTGCAGGGTTATGATCTATTCGAATAGCCGCGTCCGCGGATATGGACTACTTGGAGACATATGTTGTTCATAGATAACTTCAATGGCTGCTCATAAAATTGCCAAGATAAGCGTGAGTGTCGTGGACGGCATTTCCGTACGGAGACGGAATGATTCCACGATAGTGTATTGTTGTGGTGTTAGTGGACTCGTGTGCGAGAAATCAAGTTGTCAAAATTATTTAAAAATGCAAGTTGTCTAGCCACGAGTCAAATGCTGGCTTTCCGCATGAAACCCCACAATACCTTTTGATACCTTGCATGAGTAGTTAGTTATCCTAAAGTCTTGCTGAGTACCTTCGTACTCATGTTTGCTTAATAAATGTTGCAGAGGTTGCTAATGACCCTAATGGAGGGTTCTTCGTAGACATCGACGACGACGAGTAGCTGGTGTCCCAGCTACGATCTGGCCCTACGTTGGTTTGTAGTATAGTCAGGCCATGTGCCTTCTAGTTGCCCTGTCTGTACTCAGACAGTTTATAACTCTTCCGCTGGCTTGTAACTGAATGACTGCTATTATGGGTCGTGAGACCCTTAATGTGTAATATTATGTGTGTGGCTCTTTCGAGCCTCTTAAATAAAGCTTGTATGTTTATGGTTATGTTGTGATGCCATCGATGTATCTATACATATCGATATGCCAGACGTACGTGTGTCGTACTTGATATGTATGGGGTTCGATTACCTAGTCGTGAACTTTAGTAGCACTCCTTACAAGGAAATGCCCCTTTGTGATCCAACAAGCCTTGGTAGTTCGCTACTGCTCCGGACACATTGGTTGACCGGCATGTGTCCTTCTTTGTTGTTGTGTCTGTCCCCTTTGGGGAAATGTCACGCGATGTAATGGAGTCCTTGTAGCTTGCTACGACTCGTCTACCTTCGCTGATGACCGACACCTGCTTTGTTGGGTCATGTATGCGTGTCCTTGTGCGGTACTGCCACTTTGGTTTATGACTAGACATGTCGATCCGGGTTCTTTGACATTGGATTGCTAGCGACACTATCGCATACGTGAGTCAAAAGACGCAAACGGTCCCGGCTAAGGTAAGGCTGCAGCCGTGGAGTTAACCGTGCGTGAGACCACAAAGGGATGCGATGTGTTACAGGTTGGATTCCTATGGCTTAGGATCGGGGTCCCGACACCAAGATGTTTGAAATTTATTCCCATTTCATGCATGGGACATAAATATGCAGACATGTACACTTATATGATTTGTCAACCTATTTTTGTGCACTCAAATTTGTGATTTTACATCAAAATTGAAGTATTGACATTAAATGCCTATAAAACTCAATTCATATATAAGAAAGGCTAAACGAACCATGTATAATTCCATATTTTAGCAAGACATTCATGTTGGTCTATGTTGCCTCAAGAAATAGTTGAAGACAGGAAGAGGTAGAGGATGTCATCTCTCCCACGTAAGGTGACACGTTCCATATCGGAACAACAAAGCTTCCCATGAGAAGCTCCGGTTTGTAAGGGGCTTCTACCAAAACTTATCCCAAGTTGGACAAATTCTTACCAAGGTATATATGGCCCATGTCATGACCCCATGCCAAATTTCATGAATGTTTGTCAAGTTTTTGATTTACATGAATTTAAAACCCAAGTTTCTGAACGTTTGTAGCCTAACCAAGAACAGAGATGTTTAAAACTTATTCCCATTTCTTGCATGGGACCTAAATATGCAACCATGTACATTTATATGATTCTTCAACCCATTTTGATACATCGAACAATTCATTATTAATTATGCACACTAAATGTCTCTAAATCTCTATTAATGTATAAGAAAGGCCAAACGAGCCACATATAATTTCATATTTTAGCACAACACTCTTGTTGGACTATGTTGCCTCTCGAAATGGTTCAAGGCGGGAAGAGGCAGCACATGTCATCTCGCTCTCATAAGGTGACGTGTTACATATCGGAACCAAAATGATTCCCATGATAAGCTCCAGTTTGTAAAGGGTTTGTGCCAAAACTTGTTCCAAATTGACCAATTTTTTTAACATGCCACATATAGGTCATGTCATGACACCATGCTAAGTTTCATGAACTTCTAAGGATTTTGTTGATTTACATGAACTTGAAACCCATGTTCCTCAATGTTTGTGACTGAGCCAAGACCCCGAGATGTTTCAACTTCATTCTGATTTATTGTATGGGACAAAAAGTTGAAGCCATGTACACTTATATGATTTTTCAACCCATTTTGATGCATCACACCTTGTGATTTTCGGTCAAATTTGAATTATGAACAGTAAATGCCTATAAAACTCAATTAATGTATAAAAGCCAAACGAACCATGTACAATTCCTTATTTTAGCTCAACACTCCTTTTGGTCTATGTTGCCTCTAGAAATAGTTCAAGGAAAGAAGGGATAGCACATGTAGTCTCGCCCTCGTAAGGTGACGCGTTCCATACCGGAACCACAATGATTCCCATGAGAAACTCAAGTTTATAAGGGGCTTGTTCCAAAACTTGTCCCAAGTTGGAATTGTTTTTACCATGGTACATATGACCCATGTCATAACACCATGCCAAGTTTCATGAATTTTTAAAGATTTTTTGATTTACACGAATTTAAAACCCATGTTTTTGAATGTTTGTATCCAAACCAAGACCCCAAGAAGTTTGAGATTTATTCCCATTTCTTGCATGGGACATAAAAATGCAGCCATGCACACTTATATAATTTGTCAACCCATTTTGATGCACTTGACCTTGTGATTGTACATCAAAATTGAATTATGCACATTGAATGCCTATAAAACTTAATAAATGTATAAGAAAGGCCAAACGAACCTTGTATAATTCCATATTTTAGCAAGACAATCTTGTTGGTCCATGTTGCCTCTAGAAATAGTTCAAGGAGGGAAGAGGCACATGATGTCATCTCGCCCGCGTAAGGTGATGCGTTCCATATTGGAACCACAAAGCTTCTCATGAGAAACTCGAGTTTGTAAGGGACTTTTTCCAAAACTTATGAAAAATTGTTTTTTACCACGACACATATGGGACATCTCATGACACCATGCCATGTATCATGAATTTCTGACGAGTTTTTTGATTTACATGAATTTAAAACCCATGTTTCTGAATGTTTGTGGCTCAGCCAAGACCCCGAGATGTTTGAAGTTCGTTCCCATTTCTTGCTTGGGACCTAAAGATGTATCGATGTACACTTATATGATTTTGCAACCCATTTTGATGCACCGGACCTAGTGATTGTAGTTCAAATTTGAATTATGCACAATAAATGCCTATAAAACTCATTTAGCACGACACTCCTTTTGGTCTATGTTGCCTCTAGAAATAGTGAAGGCGAGAAGAGACAACGGATGTCATCTCACCTGCGTAAGGTGACAGGTTCCATACCGGAACCAACAAGGCTTACCATGAGAAACTCCAATTTGTATGGGACTTTTTTCCAAAACTTTTCCCAAGTTGGACAATTTTTTTCACCATTACACCTATGACCCATGTCATGACACCATGCTGAGTTTCGTGAATTTCTGATGAGTTTTTGATTTACATGAATTTCAAACCCAGGTTCTTGAATGTTTGTGGCCAAAACAAGACCCCGAGATGTTTGAAATTTATTCCCATTTCTTGCATGAGACGTAAAGATGCAGCCATGTCAATTATATGATTTCTCAACTCATTTTGATACATCGGACAATGTGATTGTAGTTAAAATTTTAATTATGCACAATAAATGCCTATGAACTCAATTAATGTATAAAAAGGCGAAACAAACCATGTACAATTCTGTATTTTAGCACGACACTCCTTTTGGTCTATGTTGCCTCTAGAAATACTTCAAGGAGAGAAGAGATAATGGATATTGTCTCACCTGAGTAAGGTGACATGTTCCATACCGAAGCCATAGTGCTTCCCATGAATAACTCCAGTTTATAAGGGGCTTGTTCCAAAACTTGTCCCAAGTTGGATAATTTTTTTACCATGGCATATATGAGACCGTGCCAAGTTTTATGAATTTTTTATGAGTTTTTGATTTACGTGAATTTCGAACGCAAGTTTCTGAATGTTTATGGACAAACCAAGACCCCAAGATCTTTGAAATTTATTCCCATTTCTTGCATGGGACATAAAGATGCAGTCATGCGCAATTATATTATTTGTCAACCCATTTTGATGCACTCGAGCTTGTGATTGTACATCAAATTTGACTTATGCACATTAAATGCCCATAAAACTCAATTAATGTATAATAAAGGTCAAAAGAACCATCTATAGTTCCATATTTTAGCAAGACACTCATGTTGGTCTATGTTGCCTCAAGAAGAAGTTCAAGGTGGGAAGAGGGAGAGGATGTCATCTTGCCCATGTAAGGTCACGTGTTCCATATTGGAACCACAATGCTTCCGTCAGACCCTGTGTTTGTACCACTTTGCTATGTTGTGAGTTACAAAAATTTGGACAAACTAAAACTTTTTGTGTGCTTGTGATGTTTGGATTGATTGCTATTTGCTTGGGTGCTTGTTTGCGTTTTAATTCACAAAATTCTCCTGCTCTCAATACTCCCTTCCTTGATCCAAATCTTTGCCCAATCACCATACCATGTGTATAGGAAATAAAACTATTTTTACAAAGTATTATTTTGAGCAAAAAGCATTTATTTAATTTAAGCGTTCAAAACCCCATAAATTGAGCTCTGTAATACAAGTCCTCAAAATAGTGAAGATGTTTTGCCCCAAATATTTTATTTGGATCCTATTATCAAAATCACTTCCCAAAACCACAAAATTATTACTTTAGAAGTTATTTTATATTTTATTTAAATACAGTTTTTTGAGGCCAGAAATAGTATTCTATAAGGGAAAATTATTTGTTATCCTTCAAAAATATTTGAGAAAAGTTAGGGAAACTCAATGGACATATATTGTTTATATGTAAGAGTTTCAACACATTTTGGTGATCAAAATATTTTAACAAAACCCTTCAAAACCATTTCTGCCTATTTCAAGTTTTTGAAATATTTTTATCAGAAATATTCACAAATAATTCCAGGAAAATTCTCGCAAATCACACATAATATATTGATGATCTTGCCAAGTTTCATCTCAATCCTAATTGTTTTGATTCATCAAAATGTTCCAAAACCCTTTGTGTCCAGATCCAAATTTGAGCAACCCTACATTGCCAAGTTTTCCTAGTTGTGCATGCTCTAATTACCAAACAATGCGACCACACCAAGTGGTGCATTAAGGAGAATAGTTTTAAATGACTGGATCTAAAAAACCAAATTCCGCCAATTTCTATGGTTTACCAAGTTTGCATTGCGAACTTTCTTCAAATAGGCTCAAATCCTGCGATCACTCTCATTTATACACATCATTAGGATTTCATCTCACACGCGTAAGGTGAAGACAACCAGGAAAACCACTGAGCCAGCCTGGCCCTCTCAAGTGGCCTCCAGCGATGGTTGCAACCTTGCTCGCGCACGGGTCCACGATGCACCGTCGGCCCTCTATATAAAGCACTCCTCGAGCTCTCTCCCCTCTGGCCTCCCTCTCCCTATTCCATTCAGACACTAGAACCCCCCAAACCAGCTTCCCATGCCTCAACGTTTGAGATAGATAGAGCTCCGCCGCGTCAGGTCCGCCATTGTCTGCCCAGAGTAGGCCTCCTTCAACCCTCCTTTTGCTAAATCTGGAGTCACCGTCTCCTTCTGACCATTTCTCCTCCTTCTCCCACTCGATTTGCAGCACTTTACGGCCCCGTCGATCAGCTCCCAGAGTGCCTCCACCATGGGATCTCATTACCGGCAAACTAGACAGCCTGTCCGACCATCTCTTCCACCACCCGAATTGTGACATCAGCTGCTCCACCACCCAAACCAGCTCGCCCTGTCGTGCCGCCCTTCACCACCAGTGACCCCCGCCATCCCTTGAACAAAGCTTGTCGACGAACCTGTCAAGGGGACTCGCTCGTCGGCCTCTACCTCGCCTCGCTACTCTTTCCCTCTTGGTAACTATCGGGCCCCAACCGTCTAGTTTGAACGCGGGCGTGCGCGCGCACCAGTTCTTCTAGGTTGGCGTGGCTCTGGGTCGACCCAACATTGGGCCGATTTGGCCTAGCCATCTCTAGCTATTTTATTTTTTATTCCTTTTACAAGAATACTTACAAAAATTCCGCAAGTTATAATATTTAACCAACTCCAATAATTCCATTTTCTAAATTTTAGTAAAAATACCAACTATTTAATGATGCCACATGTGCATCACTTGGAAAATAATTTATGTACTGTTTTTATTCGAAACCTTGAAAAGCATTTTAAACTCTGTTAAAAATGCTTTACACCACTTTTTATACTCCAATACCAGAAACTAGTAATTTTAGTATTTTTTATTTTTATCCTAGTATTTTACGAAATTAGTTTGACATATTTAGGAGTGATTTATTTTCCTTGTTTTTGTTGTGGTCTTATTTATACCCCGTTACTTCGTGACGATAGATTGCGTTCTTGACGAGGGAGTTGGAGAGGAAGCACTTGAAGATTTGAACACTTTGTTGAGCCAGGCAGGCATCCCCTTGACCATGTCTAAGAAAACATTTTATGCATGACATATGGCGCTTTATTTCATTGCATTAAATCATGATGGATTGGTGACCACCTGGGTGGGTTTCCTTCAATAAATTCCTCGTTGTTACTTGCATTGGTATAACTCTAGTTTCTGCTTAGAGTTTTATGGGTGGGAATTATATATGCTTCTAGTAGATGCTACACAAGTGGCACCGGAATAAGCATGGTGTTGTAAATAAAAGAGTTTTCATGAATCTTTCAAAAACCTCGCTAGATGCCACTAATGCCTAAGGGAGATGGTGTTGATCTAGATAATCACTTGAGAAATAAGTGGTGTGCCGAGGCAAGGGAGTGTGTTGTTTTCAAAAATGGATTGGTTTAAGTTTCTACCATTACTCCAACTTTATATGTACAACCACGATACCCCTTATGGTACGAGGCTTTGTTGATTACTTTGGTCGGTACTAGTAGAGATCCCGCATTACTAGTGACGGGAGTGACAAGGTCTATCTCGATACGGAGTCGTGATGAAAAGGAGAACCATGGGATGTTTTACAGACACCGGGAAAACTGTTGGTCCCTCCGTGGATGGTAATTGTGATGCACATCATGCGGGCTGGGTGCGAACTAGTGGACTCCTTGTTAGTATCGTCGGTGGAAAGGCATTGTTTGGGTACTTACCTTGGGTATGCATAATACTATGAGTCGTGGCTTGACATGGAAGTTTCCCCAGTCTTGTGGGTAAACTCTGCAACCTCTGCAGAGTGTAAAACTATTCAAATAGTCATGTCCATGGTCAAGGATAGTTGGATGACCGCTTTTGCGATACGTCCATTGTTTACAAAATTGGTGTGTGTGGGGGGATGATACTTGAGCTAAGTCAAAGGACTTGGTATGATGATTGAACACGAGATGTTCAACCCGTGCTGATATTGTTCTTTGTAACTTATGCACATGGATGTTTGCAACTTCAGTATGCATGCTTTTACAAGATGATTGACCGTGTCATTACACTCAAAATTAGCTTTCTGCAACTTACATTCTTAGTGCTATATCATGCACTTTCATACCTTGCTCCAAAACATGGGTTGCTTGCGAGTACATTCAAAGTACTCATTGGTTTGCCAGTGGTTATTTAGTTGGCCAGGCATGGAAGAGCAGGAATATGGTGAAGAGTTTGTTGGTGATGAACATGCGAACTAGGACGCTTCCTAGTCAGACTACGTGTAGGGTTAAGGCAGATGGCATGGGTCTACTCTATCTTGCAAGATTTTTGCTGCGAGTTGTCGGCGATGCAAGGTCGACACCTATGGGGATCAACGTGATTGCCTTGTGATCGTAGGGCAGGGAAAGATAATGCCAAGAGCAGATCTAACGATCAACAGCCGGCAAGCCTTTTTAACCAGGTTCGGGTAGCTTACGTGTAAAACTCTACGTCCTGCTCGTCTGATCGTATTAAGCATTTTTGTTCTTTGTTACAATGATGATAACCGTCTTCTTGGCCAATCTCCAAAAAGTCTAACCCCTTGTGAATGAGCTAAGGGCCTCCTTTTATAGGCAAAGGGGTCACCTACAGTGCTTGGTGGTAGGTTCACGAAAAGCCACAGTGAACCTAGAGCGGTACTTATCTATCTACCGCTGTCAGGTGCATTAAATGCACGTCTTGTACTTGTCATCAAAGTGCTGGTGAAGACATGTGTCTAGGTGTTTCGACACCTGGATGCCCCGCTGGCGCATGGGGAATGCGCTGGAACTACGGCGGCGGTGGCACTACGACAAGGGCGGCCGCCCTCCAGTGCCTAGCCATGTCATCCCGGCAAGGGTGCTTCCCGGGGGCTTCGGTTGTCTTCCCGACGAGGGAAGCTCGCCGAGGTCTTGTGCCTCGTGAGTTCATCACGCCCATTAAGCGGGCCTGGCCTTGGGTATCTTCCCAGCAAGGCAGGCTTGTCGGAGCCTTGGTAATCTTGGGGGTGCATCTTGTCTGGACTCTGCCACGCACTGCCATCAGGGGATCTTTGCGCCCGTGCACAAGTCTGGGGCACTAGGGACCCCAGTCTTTAGTGCACCGACAGGAGCCCCCGGGCCGGGGCCACACCCGCGTGCGGAGCGCTGTTGGGCCAGGCCCAAAGAGGTGCACGGGCCTTCATGCCTGGATCTCCTGGCGGTTGCCTTTCCCTACGCCGCGCATGGCTGCGCAAAGTGGGGGCTCGTGCACGCAGTGGCCTCTCAGTCTCCTGAAACGCCTCTGCCACGCGCGTGGCATGCGCAGTCTTGGATGCACAGGTGGCAGACGAGGACTTGAAAGGCGTAGTAGTGGTTGGGCCCGCCCGTGCATGCATTGGCGCATCAGGGTGGTTCGCTGTTCGCCCGTGAGTTCGAGCGATTGGTCGTAGAGGGTTGTGGCTTCTGGAGTAAGGGAGGCTAGCCCCAGCGCCCCGTCCTATAAATTGGGAGGGTTTGCGAGGGGTTTTTCTCAACCAACTCCTCCTGGATCTACCAACTCCTCGATCTTGGCCTTCAGAATCTTCTTCTGTCTGCTCGGGGCACTTGCCCCTAACCATGGTTAGGGGACGGGGTCGGCCACCGTCGTCCATGAGGGCGGCGAGGGGATCCCGTTCGGATCATGCCACAACTTCTGGGGGTGCCACGACGGAAGACAACCCGAACGCCCGTGGTGGAGGAAGGGCGAGGGGTCGAGGTCGCCGCGGAGGTCGAGGCCGGGGGAAGCGGAGCGCTACTCCAACGCCTCTGTCCTCCCCAGGGCTTGCTCCTGTGGTGGCCCTCCATGTTGCTTTAGGGGGCCCCACGTGTGCTTCTCAACTGCTGCGAAGAGAGCCCGAGCGATGCCGATTGTCCTGCCTTGAGCAATAGCAACGAGGAGGATAGTGGTGGCGGCGAGGTCCGTGTTGGGTTAGGGACACGGGGTGTCAAACTAGATGTCGGCTACCCGGGCCCCAACTGGACGTAGACCGCACCACCGTGGCTAGCTCGCGGCTCGCCCCCTCCCGGCGGGGGCACCTTGCCGGAGCTGGCATCGGTGCCTCGTGTTTGAGGGGGAGGGAACTCCACCAGCTCTGACTTCTCCAGGTCCTCTGCTTGGGCCACCTCACCGTAGCAGGTATTGGTCCCCCGGCTCCAGGAGGAGGCGCGCCCGCCGGCTCCAGGAGGAGGCGCGCCCGCCGGCTCCGGATATTTCGCCCCTTCCTGTTCCCCGCCCTCCACACCTTTGCCCGAGGGGGGCCAGACGACGACCGTGTGGGGCGGTCTCATTCTCGCTGGCTTAGTGCCGGCCCTGGGGGGCCAGCCCTGAATGTGTCGCGGGCTCCGCCTTTTTGTCTTCTTGAACTTCACTCCTCCGCGCGGGTCGGTCCTCGTCAAAAGACAGGGTCTTTAGGTTAGGATAACCACACTTTTGTAAGTGAAGTCAAATGTATCCACTCATATGAATGAAAAGACTGTTTTTCCCTTCTTCGATCCCGCTCTTTGTATGATTTGTTTTTGCATAATCTGGTAGCTAGCCGGAAAGTAACGACAAGGCTCCTTGCCGCGTTCGGCGCAACCATGGAAATAGCCAAGCACGGATTGAGACGAAATCGGGTGCTACGTAGCCGCTTGTTTTGTTGATCTGGTTCGCAACTGTTTTAAGGCGCTCTGTGGCCATTCAGGTTCTTTGAACGAGTTCGAAACAAAGACAAGGTGCAACGAACTTTGGGAAGGTCCTAGTACACGCAAACTCCACACACAAATATTGTAAGTTTTCGAAGGGAAAAAGCAAAGGATCTATCTACTTCAGATCTGAATCTCAAACTTAAAAACTTATCTGTCCGCGTCGTGGTTGCGAGGCGCTTGAATCTTTTGCCGGGGCGTCGGAGCCCTTGGCAAGCAGGGGATCACTGCTCGTGGCAGTATTTTCTCCGGCAAGCCCTTCTTGTCGATGGTCCGCGACCGTCGCTTGGAGAAAGAGCCAGCCAGGGTGTAACCCCTTTGCTTCTCTCTTGCTAGGCTGTGCTTGCAGAGACCCCGAGCGCGTCCTTGGGCGATGATGTGACGCTCTCACGGGCGCAACACTCGCACTGGATCGCGCGCGTGGGCTTCGGGACCCTGTGGCGCATCCTCAACGACTATGCATCGCTCCGTGGAGGTGCGTCCGCCGGAGTATGCACCGGGGCCTCTGTGAAGCTCCCATGCATGCCCTCGACAGCTGCTCGTTGGCCCCCGAGCCACGCATCGGCCTGGAGACGCTGCTCTTGGATGCTCCGCCTCCCTGCCCCCCCCCCCCGCGCGCGTGTAGCAACGCGCTCACGCAGGCCTTGGGAAGCCGTAGCAGAACAGGGCGCTCGCTGCGGTACCACGTTTCTGGGGGAACGCGGCATAGCGCCCAAACTTTGATGGAGCCGGTGCTGACTTTGCTTCCATCCACGCGTCTCTCCCCCGCCCCCTAGCTGGCGCGCCAAAGATGTCGGCGATGCAAGGTCGACACCTATGGGGATCAACGTGATTCCCTTGTGATCGTAGGGCGGGGAAAGATAACGCCAAGAGCAGATCTAACGATCAACACCCGACACGCCTTTTTACCCAGGTTCGGGGCGCTTACGCGTAAAACCCTACGTCCTTCTCGTCTGATCGTATTAAGCGTTTTTGTTCTTTGTTACAGTAATGATAACCGTCTTTTTGGCCAATCTCCAAAGAGTCTAAACCCTTGTGAATGAGCTAAGTGCCTCCTTTTATAGGCAAAGGGGTCACCTATAGTGCTCGGTGGTAGGTTCACGAAAAGCTACAGTGAACCTAGAGCGGTGCTTATCTATCTACCGCTGTCAGGTGCGTTAAATGCACGTCTTGTCCTTGTCAGCAAAGTGCTGGTGAAGACATGTGTCCAGGTGTTTCGACACGTGGACGCCCCGCTGGCGCATGTGGAGTGCGCTAGAACTCAGGGGGCGGTGGCACTGTGGCAAGGGCGGACGCCTTCCAGTGCGTAGCCATGTCATCCCGGCAAGGGAGCTTGCCGGGGCCTTGGGTCTTCATCCCGGCAAGCTTCGGTTGTCTTACCGGCGAGGGAGGCTCGCCGAGGTCTTGTGCCTGGTGAGTTCATCACGCCCATTAAACAGGCGTGGCCTTCGGTATCTTCCCGGCAAGGGAGGCTTGGCGGAGCCTTGGTAATCTTGGGGGTGCATCTTGTCTGGACTCTGCCACGCCCTGTCGTCAACAGCTCTTTGCGCCCATGCACAAGTCTTGGGCACTAGGGAACCCAGTCTTTAGTGCACCGACACGAGTTTATGTTGTTGTTTGGACTTCATGGCCCTATCTATGTAAGACTTGCCCCTGATAGTCTTTATTTGTGTTAGACGGTATGTATGGATGTAAGCCTCTTGATTATCTCGCTTCTGTGTGTTCAGTGAGCATTCATCTCTGGATCACTTTACACATGCATACGATAATCATAACTTATGAGTCGGGGTCTACACAAAGCTGGTATTAGAGCCATCCTGAATGTAGGAAGCCTTAGTTAGCATGGACGTTAGATCAGATAAACTCCCTTTTCCAAAACCATATCTAATACTTATACTTAGGAGTTTCTATGTTTCTTACCTCTTTTACTCTACATTCAAAACTCTACGAACACCCTCCCCTTAAACCTTTGTAGATGGGCGTCGTACCCGAAGACCTCCTAGCATCCGGATTTCCCTACTCCTTGAGGATAGTCTGGAGGAGTGCCAGTTTCACCGACCACCCGTTTTCCTCTACTACGAGCATTAGGTCGATGCCACCACCCGTTTTCCGCCTCCCTGCCCCCCCCGTGCGCGCGTGTAGCAACGCGCTCACGCAGGCCTTGGGAAGCCGTAGCAGAACAGGGCGCTCGCTGCGGTACCCCGTTTCTGGGGGAGCCTGGCATAGCGCCCAAACTTCGATGGAGCCGGTGCTGACTTTGCTTCGATCCACGCGTCTCTCCCCGACCCCCTAGCTGGCGCGCCAAAGATGTCGGCGATGCAAGGCAGACACCTATGGGGATCAACGTGATTCCCTTGTGATCGTAGGGCGGGGAAAGATAACGCCAAGAGCAGATCTAACGATCAACACCCGACACGCCTTTTTACCCAGGTTCGGGGCGCTTACGCGTAAAACCCTACGTCCTTCTCGTCTGATCGTATTAAGCGTTTTTGTTCTTTGTTACAGTAATGATAACTGTCTTTTTGGCCAATCTCCAAAGAGTCTAACCCCTTGTGAATGAGCTAAGTGCCTCCTTTTATAGGCAAAGGGGTCACCTATAGTGCTCGGTGGTAGGTTCACGAAAAGCTACAGTGAACCTAGAGCGGTGCTTATCTATCTACCGCTGTCAGGTGCGTTAAATGCACGTCTTGTCCTTGTCAGCAAAGTGCTGGTGAAGACATGTGCCCAGGTGTTTCGACATGTGGACGCCCCGCTGGCGCATGTGGAGTGCGTTAGAACTCAGGGGGCGGTGGCACTGTGGCAAGGGCGGACGCCCTCCAGTGCCTAGCCATGTCATCCCGACAAGGGAGCTTGCCGGGGCCTTGGGTCTTCATCCCGGCAAGCTTCGGTTGTCTTACCGGCGAGGGAGGCTCGCCGAGGTCTTGTGCGTGGTGAGTTCATCACGCCCATTAAGCGGGCGTGGCCTTCGGTATCTTCCCGGCAAGGGAGGCTTGCCGGAGCCTTGGTAATCTTGGGGGTGCATCTTCTCTGGACTATGCCACGCCCTGTCGTCAACGGCTCTTTGCGCCCATGCACAAGTCTGGGGCACTAGGGACCCCAGTCTTTAGTGCACCGACACGAGTTTATGTTGTTGTTTGGACTTCATGGCCCTATCTATGTAAGACTTGCCCCTGATGGTCTTTATTTGTGTTAGACGGTATGTATGGATGTAAGCCTCTTGATTATCTCGCTTCTGTGTGTTCAGTGAGCATTCATCTCTGGGATCACTTTACACATGCATACGATAATCATAACTTATGAGTCGGGGTCTACACAAAGCTGGTATTAGAGCCATCCTGAATGTAGGAAGCCTTAGTTAGCATGGATGTTAGATCGGATAAACTCCCTTTTCCAAAACCATATCTAATACCTATACTTAGGAGTTTCTATGTTTCTTACCTCTTTTACTCTACATTCAAAATTCTACGAACACCCTCCCCTTAAACCTTTGTAGATGGGTGTCGTACCCGAAGACCTCCTAGCATCCGGATTTCCCCTACTCCTTGAGGATAGTCTGGAGGAGTGCCAGTTTCGCCGACCACCCGTTTTCCTCTACCACGAGCATTAGGTCGATGCCACCACGAAGGAGTACCACGTTGATGCGGTCATGAAGGCAAACAACTCCCCGATGAGTTGGTTCTTTGAAGGACCATAGAGGGAGACCTTGGTGACCGTAGTCAAGACGATTGCACGGAAGGCACTCATCCACCTTAGAGACATCATCCCAGAGATGGTTGACGAGCCAGTTACTCGCCACCTACCTTTTAGAAGGATGATTGGCGAGAATTGGACGTTTGTCCTATCCAAGGAGAATGGAACACCACTCAGATTCGAGACCTACTTCACCCTCTACGCCGACAGTTTGGCTCACAACCTAATTAAGGAGTCCATGAAGATCTCCAAGAAACTTAACCACACCTATCAACTACTTCAACTATCCAAGATGAAGCCAGACATTACCAAGAAGTATGGAGCCCCCAAGGACGACCAATTATCACTTACAGAGGTGGAGTACCCCCAGCTAGAGATGCCCTTGTGCCGGGAACATCTCAACAATGTCACATGAGTGCGAAGGAGTATCGTGCGCTCTTGACCCACCCACTGGCGAAGCATCACTCAGATATATCTCCTCATTCCCTGACCCCCTCGACTATGATAAGGAGGAAGATCCACAGGAGTGTGATTATGAGACCAAGCACTCCACCACTTGATTACGAGAACCACTAGGGTAGGATAAGTCATGTATCCCTCATGCAAAGTCGAGTGTGTGTAATGGTTCATATGAATCCGTGTGTGCTTGTTGTTTGTGTTTTGATGCAAATCACACTTTTGCCTTATGAAACATGTAAGCGACTACATCGCCCATCTTATATTAATGTTATGTATTTGATCTTTCGACCTTTGTTTTATCACACTTGCACTATACCAACCCCCTTAGGCGCATTTTCCTATTTTTTTCTTTTCCCTCTTGCCTTTCTAGTTGTTTAACTTGGATGCTCCAAACAGGATGGTAACGACAACCCGCACCAGCACTTTCCGCAATCCCAGTGCTGACAACTCTAGCCAGCAGCCGGGGGTTGGTGGGTTTGCCCTGGCTGGAGATCACCAGGTGCAGCCACAAGGTCACATTCCCCCGCTACCACCTCCACCGAAGAACATGACCGTAACTCAGTTTCTCCAAGTTCTCCAAGAGGAATGCCAAGCCAACTCTGTAGCTCTACAACATATGTCTTAGGTGCTTGTGAACAACCAGCGAGGAAGGAACGACAATGGCCGCTCCACTCTATCGGAGTTCATGAGGAATTTACCCCCAACATTTACCAAGACTATTGAACCACTGGATGCCGATGAGTAGATCCACACCATCGAGGACCTCCTTGGTTTGGTCAACTGCAATGAGGACCATGAGAAGGTTCTTTATTCCTCTCATTGCCTCGGAGGTACCGCCAGATCTTGGTGGGATGGATTCAAGGTGATGCAAGGCGACCGCGTGATCTCCCAAGCTAATTTCAAGGAAGGATTGCACATGGTCCACATTCCTTCAGGAATCATGGCTATCAAAAAGATGGAATTTCTAGCGCTGAAGCAAGGAAGTGTGTGTGTCAAGGAATACATGCAGAAGTTCAACCTGTTGTCGAGGTATGCCCCTAAAGATGTTAGCACTAAGGCCGCCAAGATAAAACGCTTCATGGAAGGACTCCAGCAAGCTGTGCAATATCAGCTCGTCATTTGCGCCGGACCTTCTTCGACCCAGTGAACAAGGAACTCATGCTCGAAGACAAGCGTCATGCCATGGAAGACACTCACAAGCACAAGATTATCAGCAAGGGTAGTTCCAGCAACCAGAAGCCTCGCCCCTGGCAGCCAACTCCAGCTAGGCCAACCTATCAGCCTCAGCGCCATGACTCATGCACCTCATGTGAGCTAGCAGCCTGAGCAGTATGCCAACCCCAGGCCAATTTACAACAACCCCAATAACAACACTGGTGGCAAGATCAACAACCCTATCTAGGTTACTTGCTTTGGATGTGGTCAGCCTCGGCATTTCTCTAGGAAGTGCCCTAACAAGAAGCCCGATGCACTGCGCCCCAATGCGCCAAACCAATTTCAAGGCCGTGAAGTGCCACCAAGGAACCAACTCCACGCAACCACCCGAACAATGGCAAAGGTCGTGTGAATCACTTCACCGCTGAGGAAGCCCACGAAGACCCGGATGTCAAAATGGGTACATTCCTTGTCAACTCAACCCATCAACTATTCTCTTTGATTGTGGTTCTTCGCGTTCTTTTATCACCCAAAAGTTTGCACTAGAAAGTGGTATGAAGTCTACACGCCTTGGTAGTTATATGTTGACACAAGCCCCAGGTTCAGTTTTATGGAACAAGATAGGATGTAACGGAGTTGGGATCAACATTAACGGGGTAGACTTCCTAGCAGACCTCATAGTTTTGGATTTGATGGGCTTTGACGTCATCCTTGACATGAATTGGTTAAACAAGCACCAAGGATTGCTAGACTATGCCAAGCGGACTGTTACCATGACCAATAGCCAAGGAGATGACGTCAAGTACGTTCCTAACCCAACCTTCGCTCAAGCCCCTCGCGTTAGTTGTGTGTCCGTGATTGAGTTGGATCAAGTGCATGTGGTATGTGAATACCGGAATGTTTTTCCTGATGATCTTCCCAAAATGCTTCCTAGTGACATTATGTTGATCATTGAGCTAATACTCAGAGCAGGACCCACTTATAAGAAGCCTATAGAATGGGATCCGAAGAGTTGGATGAACTGAAGAAGCAGCTAGCTAACCAGCCCAGAAAATGATTTATTTGTCCTAGTGCCTCTCCTTGGGGATCACGTGTTCTATTTGTGTGAAATAGGGACGGAACTATCCGACTTCGCATCAATTACCATTCTCTCAATGAGGTCACAATAAATAACAAGTACCCACTACCCAAGATTGAAGACATGTTCGATCAGCTAAATGGTGCCAAGGTGTTTTCCAAGATCGACCTCAGGTCTGGATACTACGAGTTGAAGATCAAACCCCAAGACATTCCAAAGACGGCGTTCGTAACCTGGTATGGCTTGTATGAGTACATAATCATGTAATTTGGGTTAACTAATGCCCCACCCTACTTCATGTACCTCATGAACAAAGTCTTCATGGAGTATTAGGACAAGTTTGTCGTTGTCTTCACTGATGGCATACTCGTCTTCTCCAATGCCGAAGGAAAGCATGAGAAACACTTGAGGATGGTCCTGGATAAGCTTTGAGAGCACCAGCTTTATACCAAGCTTAGTAAGTGCGAATTTTGGCTGCATGAAGTTGGACATTTGGGTCATGTATTGACGATAGAAGGATTATCGGTGGATCCTGCCAATATTAAAGCCATGATTGAATGTCAATCTCCAAGCAACGTGGAGGAAGTTAGAAGCTTCCTCGAACTCACAAGATATTACTACAAGTTCATTCAAGGGTTCTCAAGCATTGCACGACCTATGACTCAACTCTTAAAGAAGGACAAGAAGTTTGAGTGGACGCCAAAGTGCAAAGAAAGCTTCCAAGAGTTTAAGAAGAGATTGATAACAACCCAGTTTTCGCCACACCCAGATATACACAAGGATTTTGTGATATATTGAGATGCATCAAGAACAAGGCTTGGTGGTGTTCTGATGCAAGAATATAGAGTCGTAGCATATCTATACACATAGCTACATCCTCACAAAGAGAACTACGCCACTCATAATCTAGAGCTGGCTACAATGGTTCATGCCTTGAATACATGGCGACATTACCTTCTGGGAAAGAGATGTAAGATATACAAAGACCACAAGAGTTTGATGTATATTCTCACTCAAAAGGAATTGAACATTGAGGCAATGAAGATTGTTGGAGTTGATCAAAGACTACGACCTTAGTGTTCAATGCCACCCTGGAATGGACAATGTGGTAGCACATGCCTTGAGAAGAAAGGCTTGTCTCTTGAATGCTATGATTAAGGAAAGGCTACCCGCCTTGTATGAAGAGATTGAAATCTTTTGGTTGGAACTAGTTGCACTAGGATTTTTGGGCAGCCTCGAAGCAAAGCCTACCTTGATGGATGATATTAAGGAAGCTCAAAAGGGTCACGAGAGCATTGAAGGAATCTAGAAAGGCAAGGCCCCACGATTCTTAGTGGATGAACAAGGAGTCGTTTGGTTAGGAATCACATTTGCGTACCCAACAAAGTTAAGCTCAAGAACTTGATCTTGCAAGAAGCCCATGACACTCCGTATTCCATCCATCATGGAGGAACCAAGATGTACCAAGACCTCAGAGCAAGATTCTGGAGGCATTGCAAGAAGAGAGAAATACCCACATATGACGATAAGTGTGACATATGCGAGAGAGTCAAATGAGAGCATCAACGACCCGCTGGATTGTTGCAACTTCTCAAAGTGCCTGAATGGAAGTGGTACAAAGATGGGATGGACTTTATCACCGGATTGCCTAGGTCAAGCAAAGGATATGATTCCATTTGAGTCATCGTCGACCACCTAACCAAGGTAGCCCACTTCATCCCCGTCAAGACAAGTACAATGGGAATCAACTGGCCAACCTCTATATTATCCAGACCATGAGTCTCCATGGAGGTCCTAGGGAAATCAAGTCAGATCAAGGTACCCAGATTACCTCGAGGTTATGGAACAAATTCCAAGAAGCCTAGGGAATCAATCTATCCATCAACACTGCTTTTCACCCCTAGAGAGGCGGACAGATAGAACGAGTAAATCAGATACTCGAAGATATGCTCTGTGCTTGTGTTCTGGCATATGGAGCCAAATGGGAAGATTGCTTACCTTTTGCTGAGTTGTCCTACAACAACAGCTACCAGTCCAATCTTTAGATGGCACCACTTGAGGTGTTGCATGGACGCAAGTGTCACACTCCCTTCAACTGGTCACAACCCAGAGAAGGACTAGTCTTTTGGACCAGATATCCTTCTCAAAGTGCGTTATATCGACTTGATGGGGGTGAATAGGTGATTTTTATGAATTTGTCACTGAGGAAATTCCTTGTGAAGAAATTCCCCAGTCATGAACTACGCGAAGCGGAATAAGTACTCAGGCAAGCGTGCTAAACAACAATAGCATAGTCATGAGAGTGAAATGAAACATTCAGTTTGCACATGTTACATGTTCGGGATATGTAGGTGAAGAACAAGTAAAGTGAAGAATTTGGGGTGAGTAAATTGTGGAAGTCTTTAGTCAAATTCTTCCAACGGTAATGATCAAAGTCATCAACATACAACTGAGGAAATAAAAGGGTTGAGGAAATAGAATTAGGTGCTCGATGAAGACAATGGTTTGATGACCCAGTTTCAACTGTTGTGACAGTCGTACATCTTGTTTGGAGCGGCTTGGTATTTAAAACAAAGGACACACAATCCTAGGATACACAGTCCTTACCGTATTCTCCTTGAGCTAAGGACACGCAATCCTCGCCCAACACTCGTGGTAAGTCTTGATGGAAGACTTCCAAACCCTCACAAACTCGGTCACCAGGTGATCCACAATTTACAGTTGGATGCTCTACACCATGATTCCTAACCGTATGGAGGATGCACAATCCTCAAAGGTAACAAGCGTCAGTTACACATACGAACAATCTCTTCCATGATTCTCAATCACTTTGGGGTTTTTTGGTTTTGCTTTGGGTGTTTGTGGTTTTTCCTCACTAATGATTTTCTATCAAAGTCTTCGAGGAATGGGTTTCTCTCAAATGACAGGTGTCAGTTTCTCTCATGGAGCAACCAAGAAGCTAGTGGTTCTGGCGGGCAGCTATATATAGCTGGGAAGCAATCCTGACATGATTTGACATAAACGCCCCAATGATATGACTGATGTGTGGATAAGGTAGGGACAATTAGCATGCAGCGCCGCAACAGTTGGAATGTTTCAATTGTGAAAGTCCTCATATCGCACATGTTCCTCACTCGTAAGTAATTCACACCGGCGAAGACCTAACTACTCAATTAAAGCAAATTCCTCAAAGACTACATGATCTTCGTCTCTGTCACTAAAGAGTTTGACTAAACTATAAAATATTTCAAAAGGCTTCACTCGAAGGATTTGTATGTGTAGCCTTTGAGATGAGCATCACTTGGAAATGTTTCCTTAGTTTTACCTCAACCCCCTTTAACAGTACGGAGGTCCTATGACACAGAATACAGGAAATGAAACTATGAAAAATGTCTTCATGCTATAAACTCCTCGTGTCAATTTCTTCATGGACACATCAATTGCCTTACATTCAAAGTCTACGAGGAAATACCAAAGTCTTCAGTCAAAGACATAAATTTTTAGGGGTCGATATTCTTCGAATAACTCAAACTCCTCAACGACTTATAGAGCTTTTGTACATTCACAAACACATCAGTCTCTTAACCTATAAGTCTTCAATACACCAACATCACTAAGGGGCACTAGATAGATTTACAATCTCCCCCTTTTTGGTGATTGATCATAAATAGGCAACAGGGATAATGATATGAAGTGTAAGTACAGTTTTTGAGGAATTCGATTGCAAGATATAGAGTAACTCCCCGTGATGATGTGCATATTTGAGGAATTTGCTTTGGACTGCAAATGCACATTGAGGATTTATACCATGAAGATCTCCCCCTATATCTTGTAATCCATGCAAGCATTTGACATATATCATGAGGAAATTGAAATGCATGATGGAAAGTGGAGTCTAACGAATTCCAGCATACGTGCATTAATCAACGCGAGGAATAAGAATGCGAGGAAACAGTTCAAAAGTCTCAGATCAGCACCGGACATAAGTTTACAAATCATACAACCAAATACTTTAGAAGAACGAGAGTTGCAACTTAAATAAAATATAGTTATAAAGCCCATAAAGTAGACCCGCTTGAAGACTACCTCACATTTCTGCCCCTTTGTAATCAAGTGGCGAAAAGTGATGAAACTGAGGACTAACGCCCCTGAAGAATATCAACTTGTTGGTGGAGGAGGAGCGCCAGCATTGTTGGGGTCGTTCATCGTAGTTGTGTCATCAAGATCTTGCGCTTCATAAGTTGTGCGCGATGAAGAATATGAGCTGGCCACCAAGTAAGAAACTCGAGCTTTCTTGAACTTCTTCTTAGGCGTCCATGACCAATCAAAATCTTGCTAGGACTCCATTTCAGTGAGTTCATCTTATTTCTTGAGGTGAGACAAAATGTCCCATGTGCGGTAGAAGATTTCATGAAGATAATAGTGGTTTTTCTTCACAACATTTTGCATGACATTTGGATCATGCACAATGGCACCAAACAGACGCTTTACCCAGTTGTCATTGCGATCAACCTTTTGATGAAGACCAAGCAAGAGCTCACAGTTATTCATCCCATTCGGTGCAGACTTGCGAGGGGCTTTAGCTCTTGCGGCCGAGTCTTGAGATGGAGTGTCATCATTTGTGGAATAGGATGTAGCTTTGCGAAATAGGCCATCAAGGGGCCGAGATCCCTCATCAAGCACATATTTTCCTTTACCTTCACTCAGCTCAAATGATTTCTTGATGACTTCTAGTAAAGGAAAGTAGTTGAGGTGATTTTGAAAATCCGCCTTGTAAGGAATTGAGGATCTGGCCTCATGAATTTCATAATCCACGGTGCATAAGGCTTCAGATCAAAAGGTGCCAGAGCATTGTTGGCTAAAGTCCTCATGAAGAAATCGGGAAGATTTATTGGAATCCCATGGATGATATTGAATAGCAAATTCTTCATGATTCCCACAACAACTTCTGCTTCAGAGTTATGTCCCTTGATTCGAGTGAGGGTTTCGGTCAAAATGCGGTAAACTATCCTGGGCACATGGAGTTGTTCCTTGACGAGGAATGTGATCCTTGGTGGTTTTCCAGGAGCCAAAGGCTTCATGAGCACTTGCATCACGTGATTGGGCAGTTCAGTTTCATCATAGATGCATCTGGCTCCTTCACAGGGAATTGGAACTGGGACTGCACGAAGTAATTCCCTGAAAGGAGCTTTGTAATGAGTGTCTTCAGTCATCCAATCTAGAACCCAAGTGTTGACATATGATGCTTCATGTGACATATGCGAGCTAGCACAGAATTGAAGATTGATTTCCTCATTCCAGTCGCAAATGTCCATGCAGAATGGTAGTAGTCAAGCTTCAAACAGAATGCAAAGGACTAGATCAGAGCAAGGAATGTTCTCCATATCTGCATGAGGAATTTGCTGATGCTGAAAAATATTGTTCTTGTTAAAGACTACAACACCATAGTTGTTCAGCCGAGTAGTGGTCCAGAATCTCTTGCGCCTTATCCTTGGAGATTCAAATGGATTTGTGCTGATGAAATAGAGATGTTCATCAAAGAATCTCTCCACAAATTCTGGCCTTTTTGTGCCACTGTAAGACTGAAGAATCTTGGGTTGAAGATTTGGCTTGAAATGGCCCACAAGACATTGAAGATCTTCCACCCGAGGAATGTCAGCCACGACCATTGCAGACAGAGGATTATCAACATGAAGTTCATAGGCAGTGTCCTCACTTTGCGGAGGAGTATTTTCTTCAACCACACTTTTGTCAGTGTGAGGAATATGTTGTGCAGATTCTTCAATTTTTGGTGTAGCAGTTTCCTTAGTAGTTGTTTGATTCACAGTGTCTTCAGCTGATGCAGTTGATTCATTCTCTCGGATAGACTTCATCGCAGTGTTCTTGTCATCACACCGCGTATGAATTTATTCAGTGGCTGCAGGGGACCAAGGAACTTGAGGAGTGGAGTTGTCAATGGTGAGTTGGGATGAGCCTCTTCCCAGTATTCATCATTGATCACTAGTGTTGTCCTTCCAATGTCCACTTCTTCATATTTTTCTTCATCTCACACATCTGTTTTCTACTGTGGCTGAGGAGATGAGACTAGAGGAATTGAAGGATTTGTTTCTTCTTCAATTTCTTCATCGAGCTGCTGTGCGGAAGCAGTAGATTGAGTATCTTTCATTTCTTCATCCCCTTATGGGATGACATGTTCGACACCAAACGACACCACTTGGTAAGAGGGTACCATGTTGATAGGAGTGGCATCAATAGGAGCAGTTGAGGAACTTGTCAAAGTCCTGAAGCATTTCGCTTCCGAGGTCTCTGAACTTGTTGAAGCCTTTCTTTTCTTAGCTGCTTCCTTTTCAGCAGCCTTCGTTTTCTTCACTTCTGATGTAGAAGGAAGTTTCACTTTCTTCACTTTTGAAGACTTTGGTGTCGGAGCAGATTCTTCACGCACGGCTGATGCAGTCGGCCTTGCAGTAGCACTTTCCTCAGGCATAGCCATTTCGTCAACTGCCCTGGTGGGTTCGTCAGTTGCAGGAATTTCTTCATCCCTGTCCGAGTCGTGAGGCAGTTCAACAATGTAGCTAGACTAAGGAGTTTGAGGTAGCATTGAGGCTGCAACCCTTTTGTTGTGGTAAGTGATGGCTTTGTCTCCACGCTAATGAATATGGCCTTTGCCCCTTCTAGTCCGCATGAAAGCGACGGTATTCTACACTAAGGTTTTTGATCTCAGTTTTTGTGGTGACCAACTGATCAGGGGTCATAGTCATAAAGTTTTTCTTCAGAAAATTTTCTTTCCGAGTCTTTACTTTGAGGGCTTGTTTATCCTTCCGAGCCTTCCATTTTTCCTCATTGATGAAGGACGTCAGCATATGACTAGGTCCAGGTGGAAGCTTCAAGTCGTCAATAGGTTTTTGAGGATCTTCATACTAGAGATCAATGAAGTCTAACACCACCTTGGATCCATCATGAGGGGAACGGTGGTGCCTTTGGCCTATGCGACCATTTCTTGTTTGTTTCTGATAATTGTAGCAAGTAGTTCATCATTAGCTTCTTCTTCTTCTTCAGATCCAGAAGGAACATTGAGAACTATCTTCCTAGAGTTGGGCCTTTTTCCTCACCCAACGGTCATCTTCTTCTTCACATTTGCACTCGAAGACGTATGTGCATAGCCAGAAGTAGAGGGTCGTGAGGAAATTGAAGTCCCCATTGGATGCTGACTTGTAGCCAGTTTCAGTGGCAGTGAGGACTGTGTGGCACTAGCTGAGGACTTTGTTGCCACCTTAGGAGATGACTAAGGAATTTGCTATGAGGTATTTGCAGTTGAGGACTTTGGCTTGGCAACTGATTTCTTCAATAGAGCTCTCTTCAGAGTAGTTTCAGTACCAGAGGTCTCAGCAACAGAGGAGGAGGAGCAGCAGCTGCGGCAGCAGATTCCTCCTTGAATCTCTTCATGACATGTTTTACAACTTTGTGTAGTTTGGCCTGTTGCTTTTCCCATTCTTCAGGATAGTCTTCACCAGTGGCAAGGCTTCTGGGATTAGCGACTTGTTAATTGCCCAGAGGAGATCTTGGGCATGGAGGCTTCAAAGTGAATTTCTCCATTTATTTAGGAGTCACATACCTATACTCCTTCCATTCTCTGCCCATCTCCTCTCAATTTTCTACAAGCGCATTTTGTGCTTTTCTTTTGTCTCATTTCCATAGATTGCTTCATCAGGGGTGTAGTATTCATCATAGATGTTGTCAGGTATCTCAAAAGCATTGTTGGTATCAGTCTTCTTTCCACCAGTTTGTTTCTTCTCATCAACCATTTTCTTCACTTGAGGAATATGAAATTTTGAGGAATCTGATGAGGTATACATATTTACTTCAAGAAACGTTTCAAATGAGTTAAGTTGATGAGAACCTAGTGATTCGTCAGCAGACATTTTGTACCTGTGAACAGAGTATAGGTGCGAAGAATTTGAAGAGGTCATATGCCTTCTGAGAAGATTTTTCAAAAATGACTCTAGTTGAGGAAATTGACCAATACTGTTTTTGAGGAATTTCTCTAAGTGTTCTTGTCGTGGGTTCCAGAGTTGTGCACATCTGAAAATTCACACAATTGAGGAATCTCTTGAAGAATTGAGTAACATAGTGAAATTTATCAAGTGTTCTAGACACAGAAGTGTTCATCTGATGAATTTGCTAAGGAATAACACTTTTTGAAGATTTTATGGAAACACAAAGATTGACAAGGGTAGTAAAATTAGATTTGAATTGCCTGGTTGAAGAACACAAAGAACATGATGAAGTGTAGAGGGTGAAACAGAAGCTCGTCAGTTCAGATCTTCAGTGCCCTAACTCGGCGGCTGAAGATAACTACGGCAGCGGCGAAGGAAGGAGATCCACAACCGGTGTGAGTATGGCAACAACGAGGTCGAGGCAGTGGATCTCTTCCTCACCGGCGATGATAATTTCTAGCGGCAGCGCTAGGTCTGGCTTCGAGCGGTGAGAAGTGGAAACGAGAGGAAGAAGTGACTCAAGGGTGAGAGTGGGGTATTTATAGCCCACATTAAAACGGTCTGGCCCGAAGTTTTCGAACCAGATTGCCCCTGGCCCTTCCCCTCTGCTCAACATGTGGCACTAACGTATCAAGCGGTGGAGTTAGTGGAGATCGTGGAGATCGTACTTATCCAATCGTGTTTACTGGGTGCGGTTTGAGTGGTAACAACTGATTTTTTTTGAAATACATTTGGAGGACTTTGTTTGCAAATTCTTCAGCTGACAAGGATTCACTGAAGACTTTGAACGAGTTTCGAACAGAACGCATACTAATAATTTGAGAACACACTCGATTGAGCTTAGCATAGAGGGGGAACGTGTCCGATCACATTCACTTAGAAGAAAAACGCAACATGAAGACTTAACAATAATTGAATGTTGTTGACGACTTAGAAAGCCCACAACTAAGAATATAGTCAAATAAAAACAAATTTTGAATATTTTGAAGAATTTAAACTTCTGAGGAATTTACAAACTTGAGGAATTTGAAAATATGAAGAATTTGACAATTCGAAGAATTTGCAAAGAGCTCAACTTTGAAGAATTTCAAATTGGGTTGGCGGTGTGACCCACCGTATAAGAATGATGATTTCAGGCACCGCATACAATTGTCATAGGGTCGTGAGAATCAAATTCTTCATTTATTTCTTAATATTTAGAGTGTTATTCTTCATTGATTGAAGAAAAATGTTAACTCGTGTGTTGCACATCTAAGTCATCAATTTTGCATAAGTGTTAGGATGTGTGTCCTTTCATAGAACATTCGAAGATTCTAGGATATTTAACTCACATCACAACTTGCAAAATATCTTTTCATCCAGGGGCTTAGTGAAGATATCTGCCAGTTGTCCTTCAGTCTTCAAGTGATCGATGACGATGTTGCCCTTAAGTACATGATCACGAAGAAAATGATGACTCATTTGGATATGCTTGGTCTTTGAGTGTTGTACTGGATTGTATGCAATCTTGTTTGCACTCTCATTGTCGCAGTAGAGTGGCACATTCTTCATGTTGATGCCGTAGTCCTTGAGGGTTTGCTTCATCCGTAATAGTTGAGCACAACAGGAACCAGCAGCATTGTACTTAGCTTCAGTAGTGGAAAGTCACATGCAGGTGTGCTTCTTTGAGGACCAACAAACTAAAGATTATACGAGGAAATGGCAGGTGCCTCTTGTTAACTTGCGATCCACACGTTCACCAACGTAGTCAGAGTCATAGTATCTAACGAGATGAAGATTTGAGCCCTTGGGGTACTAAAATACAAGCGTTGATGTGTGAGCTAGTGTCAGTGCGCTAAAGAATGGATCTTTAGCACCCATGACTTGTGCATGGACAGTAGCAGCCGTCGGAGGGCCCCGCCAGGAACGACGGGAGGCAGAGGCGAAACCCACAAGAATCCTTTAAGTAGACAGCTAAGACATCAACCCCGACAAGCCCCTTTTCACCGGGGGAGACTAGCAACGACCAGAGCGGGGGGTAACAGAGCCCGAGGCAGGACAGCAGCCTTGACAAGGATGCTTTCTGAAGTGTCACGTCAAGACTATGAAAGCCCCCGAAGCCTCAAGACCAAAGACCAAGAGCAAGGCCCCGGCAAGCCCTTTCGCCCGGAGGAAGGCAGCAAGACCCCGACAAGCTCCTTGCTAGGAGAGCTGCCAACACTCCAGCATACCTCACCCCCGGCAGGGCCCCGAAGCACCTTCGTGCCAGCGCAACTGCCAGCTACCCACTAGCCACTTGATACGTGTCGTTCCGATCGACGCATGTCGAGCGGAACCTCGGGGCATAGTACCGATGGGACACACCCTTGTCCCATATCTAGGGCACCTTATGAAGCAATAAATGCGTCTGCTAAGCCGACAGAACCACTGGAACACACTATGCAACTTGTGGGTGCACTGTTTTACTGTGCACCCCTTGAGGACCCTGTGCTGCCACTATGGGAGACCCCTTCAACCTATAAAAGGATGCCCTAGGCATGCACTTGGGGAGGTTAGCCAGTTAAAGAGCCGACCCTCAGCAACTCATCACTTTTACACCATAAACATGAAGCAGGAGTAGGGTTTTACGCCTTCGAGCGACCCGAACCTGGGTAAAACGATCGTGCCTCGACCTCTCGGTCTGCTCTTCGCGCATCCGCCTCCCCCACAGAACTACTAGGGATCCTTAGGTCCCATAGGTGTTCGTGTCCCACGACATCTTTGGCGCGCCAGGTAGGGGGCGAGAAGGTGCGCTAATCTGAGGATCAGGGCATTGTCTCCGTCACCACCACCACCGCGGCACCCTCCGAAGGGAGTGCGGTCGTGGTGGTTCAATGATTTATGGCTGCATCCGTAGCCGCCCGAATCAACAACGGCTCGGGCGAAGACTAGGGGACCACGACCCTTGGGCCTCCACTCACTTCGGCGGATACACCTCCTCCAGGGTGCAGCGCTGCTGTCGAGCGTACGCACCGGTAGCTCTGGTAGGACTCCCGACACGTTCTCCGATGAGCGCACCCCTCCGGGGCGATGCGCCATTGTCAACGATGTGCCAGGGGCTCCAGCAAGACCCCATGCACTCTTCCAGCGAGCTCTCCCCTGGGGAGCGTGAACTGCTATCGAGGGCGCAATGGAGAGCACCTCCGGCAAGACAATACATCCTTGCCGGGGCGAGTCGCTTCCACGGAGGTCCGGCGCTGCCCTAACCACCTCCAAGCCGGCAACTTTCTTGTCGGCACCACATGAAGCTCGGATGCCGGGGCTCCCGGCAACCTTCCCTTTGCGCAAGTCTTGCCAACAGGACATATAAATCTTCGCGCAAAGACGAGCACAACCTTGTGCACATCATAAGTAAAAATGTTAAGCGTTTCGCAATTCTTACTGATCTTCATATATGTTGGTATGCATAGTTATGCGTTACGCTTACCTCCGGCAAGGATCGACGAACCACCTAGAGTCCGAGATTTGCCATGAGGGGAAGTTGGCGTAGCCGGGCGCGCCCTTGTTTTGCTTCGAGCACGCTCAGCAACCTAAGCGGCAACGTTGGGAGCACCGAGGAAACCTTGCCAGCAGCGGCACCTCCAGCAGGTTGCTGAGGATCCATTCCTCAAAGCAACCGCGGTAGGGCTAGCCTCGCTGGCAAGGGTCCCGATGAAGCATTTCTTTTCCCTGGAAGTTTTTGACCTTTTCGGTACTGGGAACGTGCACGCAGATGGGGCCTTGTCGCGATACCTTGCCGAAGTCTACGCCCTCGACGAGCTGTCAAGGACCCGCTCCTTCGAGCGCTTGTGGCAGGGCTGTACGCGTCGGCAAGGTCGGTCGCACCAAGGTGGCTTGCCGGCAGTGATACCCTCGACAGATTACATAGGACCCATCCTCTAAGCGTTCTTGGCAGGGGTTGTTCGCACCGGCAAGTGCCTAGTATAGCGTAGGATCTTCCTCTTACCATATAGGAAGAAAAGAACAGGGAAAATAGCATACATTTTCATTCATGATAATACGATATATTACATAGTTGTGGTTGCCATACTAACTTAAAATCATTTCTGTCTTATGCCACGAGGAGGCACCTACAAGAAGAAAAGAGTAGTAAGGCCAGCAGAAACAACCCAGGCTGACTCCTCCTGGACCAGTACTACGTAGAGGAGAACGAAACCGGAAGGGATGACGAGGCCGAGGACCATGAGCTGCCTGGAAAACAAGGCAGCGTCGGATCCACTGGCGAGTCAGTCCCAACCGGGGAGGACGAGAGGCGCGGGGTGACAGTGATGGTGCAGCCGTCAGCTAGTCCGAGGTTAGATCCTCGTACACAGGCTTGACCTGCTAAGGCTCTGACCTGTCGCTGTTGGGGTAGCCATCATTGGCCTCCTCGTCGCTTTTGCACGAGGAAGGACTTTCAGTCCCGCTTGAGCTCTCGTCGTAGTAGCTGAGGCGTATACCTGAGCTCCCGTATACCTTGACGGAGAGCAGGTTAGCCCCCACCATCTTGGAGTGAAGAATGAGCCCATCCCAGATATTATGTGCACGGGCGAAGCTCTTCCACGCACGCCCAAGGAGCAGGAGCCAAGGCTCCGGATACTCCACGACCACCTTCACGGCACCATTGCTATAGCCGTGCGCCTGCAGCCACAGCACCGGCGGCTTGTATTCCTCCATCACCCTGGCGAAGGCGCGAGGGAAGCACAGACGAGTCCTGATGCGGCCATGCAACTTGACGAGGAACTCCAGCACCGTCCCCTCCGCATGAGTCCCTGTAGGAGCCAGGTTTGGCGACGACGGAGGTGGTGGTGCAGCGTGCCGTCTCCCCCGTCCACGGCCACCGTGGCGATCACGGACCCTCGCCCCCTTCCGCCACGGGCGCTCAGGCCAGCCTGCGCATATGCGATTGAAGCAGTGGCATGATCCGAGCGAGACCCCCTGGCTATTGAGGCAGAGAGCGGGGGCCGCCCTCTTCCTCTGGCCATTACCAAGGGCCAGCACTACTCAAGACGAAGATGGAGGGCGGGAGTTGGGTGGAGATGTTCTTGGAAGATGGATGAGCGTAACCTCCTCATTCCCCTGGTTTTATAGGGAAGGACGCGGAGGCTGGCTCTCCCCCAATTCGAGGAGCCACCGCCCACTTCCACCAATCCGCTCACCCACGATAACGAGCGAGCAGACGACCGCCCCGCTCCTCCAATCTGGGGTGCGGCGTTCGTCGGGACTTTAAGTCCAGGGCCCCACGTGCTAGGCCACAGTTGTGCATGTACCACGCGTGGTGGAAACGACCAATCGTGGTAGCCCCCCCCCCCGCGCGTGGGTTACTCAGCCATCCCGCACACAACTCCCACGACGCGCATTCAAGAGCACTCAACAAAACAAATTGGCGGCTGAAGCGAAAGCCCAGCAATGCCTCGAGTCTAGGCCCTGCGTGTCCGCACACTGTTTGGGCCTAGCCCAACAACGCCTCGCACACATGTATGGCCCGGGCCCGGGGGCTTCTGTCGGTGCGCTAAAGAATGGGTCTTTAGCACCCATGACTTGTGCACCGACAGTAGAAGCCCTCGAAGGGCCCCGCCAGGAACGACGAGACGGAGAGGCAAAACCCACAAGAATCCTTTAAGCAGATAGATAATACGTCAACCCCGGCAAGCCCCTTATCGTCGGGGGAGACCAGCAAATACCAGAGCGATGGGTAGCAGAGCTCCCAGTAGGAAAGCAGCCCCGACAAGGACGCTTTCCGAAGTGTCAGTTCAAGAGTATGAAGGCCCCCGAAGTCTCAAGACCGAAGACCGAGAGCAAGGCCCCGGCAAGCCCCTTCGTCGGGAGGAAGGAAGCAAGACCCCAACAAGCTCGTTGCTGGGAGAGCTGCCAACGCTCAAGCATACCTCACCCCGGGAGGGCCCTGAAGCACCTTCGTGCCAGCGCAACGACCAGCTGCACCCTAGCCACTTGATACGTGTCGTTCTGATCGACGTGTGTCGAGCGGAACCTGGGAGCACAGTACCGATGGGACGCACTCTTGTCCCATCTCTGGGGCATCTGATGAAGCAAGAAATGCGTCTGCTAGGACGCCAGAACCACTGGAACACACCATGCAACTTGTGGGTGCACTATTTTACTGTGCACCCCGTGAGGACCCTGTGCTACCACTGTAGAAGACCCCTTCAACCTATAAATGAAGGGCCCACGCATGCACTCGGGGACGTTAGCCAGTTAGAGAGCCGACGCTCAGCAACTCATCACCTTTACACCATAAACATGAAGCAGGAGTAGGGTTCTACGCCTTCGAGCGGCCCGAACCTGGGTAAAACGATCGTGCCTCGACCTCTCAGTCTGCTCTTTGCGCATCCGCCTCCCCCACAGAACCACTAGGGATCCTCAGGTCCCATTGGTGTTCGTATGCCACGATAGCTAGATATCGAAGAATTTGCTTCATAGCCTTATGGTGTGATTCCTTCGGTGTTGCTGGGAAACGGTCACACATGCAAACACTAGCATAATATATGTTCAAGATGCACATAGGTACAATAAAGAGCCAATCATAGAGTGATATACCTGCTGATCAAAATCTTTACCATTTCCATTAGTGTAGAGGTGGACATTCATAGGCATGGCAATTTTCATGCCATTGCATTCATGCATGCCGAATTTGATCAGGACATCCTTGAGGTATTTCTCTTGAGAAATGAAGATGCCATTGCGTTGTTGACGAATTGGTACTCCTAGTAAGAATTTCAGCTCCCTCATCATGGAAATTTCATATTCTTCACCCATCATGTAGGCAAATTTGTCACTATAACATTTGTAAGTACAACCAAAGATGATATCGTCCACATATATTTGACACACAAATAGTTCATTGTCATAGGATTTTGTGAAAATAGTTGGGTCGAGTGAACCGGGTTTGAAGCCTTTCTTCATGAGGAATTCCTTCAGTGTGTCATACCACGCCCGAGGGGCATGCTTGAGGCCATAGAGAGCCTTGTTGAGTCTAAATACTTTGTCAGGATGCTTTGGATCTTGAAAACCTGGGGTCTGAGCAACATATACTTCTTCCTCAAGCTTACCATTGAGGAATGAACTTTTCACATCCATTTGATATAGTCTGATATTGTGATGGTTAGCATAAGAAAGCAATATATGAGTAGCTTCAAGTATAGCAACAAGTTCAAAAGTTTCATCAAAGTCAATTCCTTCAACCTGTGTGTAGCCTTGGGCTACAAGTCGTGCCTTGTTCCTTACTACCTGACCATCTTCGTCTTGCTTGTTTTGGTAGATCCACTTGGTACCGATGACATTGTGCTTGCGAGGATCAGGCTACTTGACAAGTTCCCACATATTGTTGAGCTTGAAATCATGAAGTTCTTCTTGCATAGTTTGAATCCACTGAGGTTCCATGAAGGCTTCATCAACTTTTGAAGGTTCTGTGATAGACACAAAGGAAGAATACCAACAGAAGTTAATCAAATGTGAAGCTTTTAGACGAGTGAGGGGACCTGTCGCATTGAAGTTATTGAGGATTTTGTCATTTTGCACTTCATTTGCAATCCTCGGATGCGTGGGTTGAAGACTTTGATCGGATTGACGAATTTGATCTGGAGAAATTTCCTCAGGTGCACCAATCTAAATTTCTTCATTGTTTGGGATGACTTCTTGAACAGGCATCTGTTCTTCAGTAGGAAAGATATCTCAGGAGGCATTTCATCTAGCACAGGAGGCAGGTGCTCTCTTTGTGAGCCGTTAGTTTCATCGAACTGCACATCTACAGTTTCAACAACCTTGTTGTGGTAGTTGTTGAAGACTCTGTAGGTGTGTGAGTCCTTTTTGTAACCAAGCATAAAACCATCATGTGCTTTCGGTGTAAATTTTTATTTGTGGTGAGGACCTCTGATACGACATCTTGCACTAAAGACTTTGAAATAACTTACATTGGGTTTATTGTCAGTGAGGAGTTTGTATGAAGCTTTCTCGAGGAATTTGTGAAGATATACCCTGTTGATGATGTGGCAGACAGTATTGATTGCCTCAGGCCAGAAGCGACGAGAGTCTGATATTCTTCAAGCATAGCCTGTGCCATCTCTACCAGAGTCCTGTTCTTGCGATCCACGACACCATTCTGTTGAGGAGTATAAGGGGCAAACAACTCATGAGTAATACCAACTTCATCAAGATAGTCATCAAGACTAGTGTTCTTGAACTTTGTCCCATTACCACTCCTGATGTGCTTGATCTTGATGCCGAAGTTCGTCGAGGCCCTTGAGGAAAATAATTTGAACACTTCCCGCACTTCAATTTTGTACAGAATAATGTGCACCCAAGTATCACGAGAATAGTCATCAATGATGACAAATCCATATAGTGATGTTGTATTAGTTAGAGTAGCATATTGAGTAGGTACAGAGAGCTCCATGTGAAGCAATTCAAACGGATGAGTGGTGGTCATGATAGTATTTGAGGGGTGCTTGGATCTAGCCATTTTCCAGACTTACAAGCTCCGCAAATATGATCCTTGAGGAATTTGACACCTTCAATGCCAAGGACATGCTTCTTGTTTGCTAGTGTGTGTTGATTCCTCATGCCTGCATGACCAAGTCGTCGATGCCATAGCCAGCCCTCTGAGGCTTTTGCAAGTAGACACGTGGCTGGTTGTGGGCCTTTAGAAAAATCAACAATGTACAAGTCTCCTCTCCTAAAGCCTTCGTAGACTTTGGATTTGTCAGATTCCATGATGACTATGCATTGATATTTGCCAAAGATGACAATAATATCAAGATGACAAAGAATTGAGACTGACAAGAAGTTAAACCCATGGGATTCGACGAGCATGACTTCTTCCATGGTTTGGTCCTTAGAAATAGCCACCTTAGCGAGGCCCAATACCTTGGTTTTACCTTTGTCTCGGTAGGTGATATGATTCAGTGGTGATGGAGTCAATGGGATATTCATCAGTAATCTCTTGTCACCAGTCATGTGATTTCTACACCCACTATCATGAACCCACTCTGTGGTTTTGGGGCTGTCATCCTACAGATGAATTAGTAATACTTACCAAATCATATGCTTCAGAGTGAAGAATATGATATCAAATTCATGATACTTGAATTTCATCATATAGATTAGAATTATGACATAATAAGGACATGTGAAATGATAAACATTTCATCATGATTAGCTTCCGTCGTTTCAAGCAATTCCTTGGGTCTCCAGGAAATTCTGCACATGATCATGTTCATCTGGAGACATGACCTAAAGAAGTGATTAGTTCAATTTCTTCACCACCCACATGTGAAGAGGTGGCAAAGAGTTCATCATCCTGCGAGCACCATAAGAGAATTGAGGCATTTAAGCTAATGCACTTCGTTTCATAGGAGGGGTTTTAGAGTACTCAAATGAATAAGGAGAGAAATTCTTCGAGGACTTATGTATATTGTGATTTAAGGAATAGTGCACATATTCATGTCCCTTGTAGTTTCCATGCATATCAGAAGCATTAGTGCGAGTATGAGCATAATTCTGACCATATGAGGAATTTGATCCTCGTGAAGACTTTGGTCCACTTGAGGAATTTGATGTGCGGTTCCTGTTCCTCACTAGTGGTGTCATGAGGACATTCGTGTGGAGATTTTCCAAGGTGCTTTTGGGAACCCAGATTTTCCTCAAGGGTGGTCCATTTGTGCAGTTAGTTCCAACATATCTAGTAAATACTTCACCATTCTGTTTTTTGAATAGTTTATAATTGGAGTCAATTGACTCATGAGAGGAATATGAAGTTTCACATGCAAAGCTTGATAGAGTAGATGGATCAACAAGAGGTCCTTTTGCAACAACCCATGAGGTTTTGGGATACTGCTTAGGTTTCTAGTATGATCCATCGACATTCAATTTCCTCTCAATTGTAATACCCTCTTTTCCTAAGGTTTCTGTTTAGAATCTTCTTTTTAAACACATCACAAAGGGTTTGATGCCCTTTGAGGCTTTTGTAAATGCATGTCACATACAATTCCTTCAACCCTGCATTTTCATCAGTGACATTTGTGGTTTCCTCAAGTGAGGAATTTGTAACCACATATATAGTTAAAGAATTTATACCAATAGAAGCATTTGAAGTTTCACGTGAAGAATTAGCATATTCGCATTCGATGCATTTCAAGCATGGTGGAATGAATTCTTCCTGAGCCGTACTGATCTGTTGAGCAAGCAAAGAATCATTTTTGTCGGGAACATAGTAATTTGAAGAAAAATCCTACGCTTCACAAAGATCTATCTAGGAGAAACCAGCAACGAGCAATGGGGTATAGCATCTTCATACCTTTGAAGATCGCTAAGCAGAAGCTTTACTACAACGCGGTTGATGGAGTCGTACTCGTAGCGATTCAGATCGCGGTGGATTCCAATCTAAGCACTGAACAACGACGCCTCCGCATTAAACACACGTGTAGCCCAGGACGTCTCCTATGCCTTGATCCAGCAAGGAGAGAGGAGAGGTTGAGGGAGAGCTCCGACAACACGATGGCGTGGTGACGGTGGAGCTGCGTGGTACTCTGGCAGGGCTTCATCAAGCGCTACGGAGGATGAGGAGGGGAGGAGGTAGGGCTGCGCCGTGGATAGGTGGATTTCTTTAGTATGCAGCCCGAAAAACCTCCACTATATATATGAGGGAGGAGGAGGAGGCGCCACCCCTAGGATTTCCACCCTAGGTGGTGCGGCAGCCCTTTAGATGGGAGAGGGGCGGCGGCCAGGAGGAGGGGCGGCGGCCTAGGGTGGGTTTGGCGCCCAAGGCAGTCCCCACGCCTAGGCTTAGCCCACCCTTCCCCTCTTGTCCGCCTTGTACTGAAGTGGGAGGTGCACCAGCCCATCTAGGGGCTAGCTCCCTTCCACTCTTTTCCCATATAACCCTATGGGTCTGGTGGCCCTTCCCGGTGGACCCCCGAAACCCTTCTGGTGGTCCCGGTACATTACCAGCGAATTCCGAAACACTTCCGGCGATCAAAACTCCACTTCCTATATATGAATCCTTACCTTCGGACCATTCCAGAACTCCTCGTGAAGTCCGGGATCTCATTCAGGACTCCAAACAACCATCGTAAACCACATACTATTGCCATTACTACCCTACTGTCATCGAACCTTAAGTGTGTAGAACCTACGGGTTCGGGAACCATGCAGACATGACCGAGACACCTCTCCGGTCAATAACCAACAACGGGGGTCTGGATATCCATGTTTGTTCCCACATGTTCCACGATGATCTCATCGGATGAACCACCATGTCGGGGATTCAATCAATCCCGTATGCAATTCCCTTTGTCTACCGGTATGATACTTGCCCGAGATTCGATTGTCGGTATCCCTATACCTTGTTCAATCTCGTTACCGGCAAGTCTCTTTACTCATTCCATAACACATCATCCCGTGCCTAACTCCTTAGTCAAATTATGCTCATTATGATGATGCATTACCGAGTGGGCCCAGAGATACCTCTCCGTTACACGGAGTGACGAATCCCAATCTCGATTCGTACCAACCCTACAGACACTTTCGGAGATACCTATAGTGCACCTTTATAATCACCCAGTTACATTGTGACGTTTGATACACCCAAAGAACTCCTACGGTATCCGGGAGTTGCACAATCTCATTGTCTAAAGAAATGATACTTGACATAAGAAAAGCTTTAGCAAACAAACAATACGATCTAGTGCTATGCTTAGGATTGGGTCTTGTCCATCATATCATTCCCCAATGATGTGATCCCGTTATCAATGACATCCAATGTCCATGATCAGGAAACCATGATCATCTACTGATCAACGAGCTAGCCAACTAGAGGCTCACTAGGGACACATTGTGATCTATATATTCACACATGTATTACGGTTTTCGGTTAATACAATTATAGCATGAATAATAGACAATATTCAAGAACTAGGAAATATAATAATAACCACTTTATTATTGCCTCTAGGTCATATTTCCAACAGTCTCCCACTTGCACTAGAGTCAATAATATAGTTACATTGTGATGAATCAAACACCCATAGAGTTCTGGTGCTGATCATGCTTCGCTTGTGGAGGAGGTTTAGTCAACGGATCTGCGACATTCAGATATGTATGTACTTTTTAAATATCTATATCTCCATCCTGGATGTATCTGTGAATGGAGTTTAAGCGACACTTGATGTGCTTGGTCTTCTTGTGAAACCTGGGCTCCTTGGCAATGGCAATAGCTCCAGTGTTGTCACAACACACAGTCATTGGACCCGACACACTGGGAATCGCTCCTAGGTCAGTGATGAACTCCTTGATCTAGACTCCTTCCTGTGCTGCTTCCGAAGCAACTATGTATTCCACTTTAAATGTAGGTGCAGCCACGATGCTTTGCTTGCAACTGCACCAGCTAACTGCCCCATTATTCAAAATGTACACATCTCCGGTTTGTGACTTGGAGTCATCCGGATCTGTGTCGAAGCTAGCATCGATGTAACCCTTTACGATGAGGTCTTCGGCACCTCCATAAACGAGAAACATATCTTTAGTCCTTTTCAGGTACTTTAGGAAATTCTTGACCGCTGTCCAGTGATCCACTCCTGGATCACTTTGGTACCTCCCTACCAAACTTATGGCAAGGTCCACATCAGGTATGGTACACAGCATGGCATACATAATAGAGCCTATGGTTGAAGCATAGGCGACGATACTCATATTTTCTCTATCTTCTGCCGTGGTCAGGCGTTGAGTCGTACTCAACCTCACACCTTGTAATACATGCAAGAACCCCTTCTTGGCCTTATCCATATTGAAATTCTTCAATATATTGTCAAGGTATGTGCTTTGTGAAAGACCTATGAGGCGTCTCGATCTATCTCTATAAATCTTGATGCCTAATATGTAAGCAGCTTCTCCAAGGTCCTTCATTGAAAAAGTCTTATTCAAATAGGCCTTTATGCTTTCCAATAGTTCTATATCATTCCCCATCAACAATATTTCATCCACATATAATATGAGAAATGCTACAGAGCTCCCACTCACTTTCTTGTAAATAAAGGCTTCTCCATAAGTCTGTACAAACCCAAACGCTTTGATCACCTCATCAAAGCGAATGTTCCAACTCTGAGATGCTTGCACCAGCCCATAGATGGAGCGCTGGAGCTTGCATACCTTGTCAACATTATTAGGATCTACAAAACCTTCCGGCTGTATCATATACAATTCTTCCTTAAGAAAGCCGTTCAGGAATGCCATTTTGACGTCCATTTGCTAGATTTCATAATCATAAAATGCAGCAATTGCTAACATGATTTGGACCGAATTTAGCATCGCTACGCGTGAGAAGGTATCATCTTAGTCAATCCCTTGAACTTGTCGATAACCCTTAGCAACAAGTCGAGCCTTATAGATGGTCATTACCATCTGCGTCAGTCTTCTTCTTAAAGATCCATTTATTTTCTATGGCTCGCCGATCATTAGGCAAGTCCAACAAAGTCCATACTTTGTTCTCATACATGGATGCTATCTCGGATTTCATGGCTTCAAGCCATTTGTTGGAATTCGGGCCTGCCATCGCTTCTTCATGGTTCGAAGGTTCACTGTTGTCCAACAACATGATTTCTATGACAGGGTTGACGTACTACTCTGGTGCGGAACGTGGCCTTGTGGACCTTCGAGGTTTAGTAGCTACTTGAATTGAAGTTTCATGATCATCATCATTAACTTCTTCTCTAGCCAGTGCAGGCACCTTAGAAACTTTTTCTTGTGCTGTGATAATCTCGATTTTGAGAGGAGGTACAATTACCTCATCAAATTCTATTTTCCTCCCACTTACTTCTTTCGAGAGAAAATCTTTCTCTATAAAGGATCCGTTCTTGGCAACAAAGATTTTGCCTTCGGATCTAAGATAGAAGGTATACCCAATAGTTTCCTTAGGGTATCCTATGAAGACACATTTTTCTGCTTTGTGTTCGAGCTTCTGAGGTTGAAGTTTCTTCACATAAGCATCACAGCCCCAAGCTTTCAGAAACGACAGCTTAGGTTTCTTGCCAAACCATAATTCATACGGTGTCGTCTCAATGGATTTAGATGGTGACCTATTTAAACTGAATGCAGAAGTTTCCAATGCATATCACGAAAATTATAGCGGTAAATCAGTAAGAGACATCATAGATCGCACCATATCCAATAGAGTGCGATTACAACATTGAGACACACCATTACGCTGCGGTGTGCCAGGCGGCATGAGTTGTGAAACAATTCCACATTTCCTTAGGTGCATGCCAAACTCGTGACTCAAATATTCCCCTCCATGATCGGATCGTAGGAACTTTATTTTCTTGTCACATTGATTCTCTACCTCACTCTGAAATTCCTTTAACCTTTCAAAGGTTTCAGAGTTGTGTTTCATTAAGTAGATATATCATCAGTGAGGGTGAGAACATAACGATAGCCACCGCGAGCCTCAACACTCATTGGACAAGTTGGTTGCTCGCTGCATTGTTCCGGGGAACAGAGTCTTGCTCATCTTGCCCATGAGGCACGGTTCGCATGTGTCAAATGATTCGAAATCAAGTGACTCCAAAAGTCCATCTGTATGGAGTTTCTTCATGCGTTTGACGCTGATATGACCAAGACGGAAGTGCCACAAGTATGTGGGACTATCATTATCAACTTTAAATCTTTTGGTACTCACACTACAAATATGTGGAACATCACGTTCGAGATTCATTAAGAATAAACCATTGACCAGCGGGGCATGACCATAAAACATACTACTCATATAAATAGGACAACCATTATTCTCAGATTCAAATGAGTAGCCATCTTGCATCAAGCGAGATCCCGATATAATGTTCATGCTCAAAGCTGGTACTAAATAACAATTATTAAGGTTTAAAACTAATCCCAAAGGTAGATGTAGAGGTAGCGTGCCGACGGCGATCACATCGTCCTTGGAACTATTCCCAACGCGCATCGTCACCTCGTCTTTTGCCAGCCTATGCTTGTTCCGTACTTCCTGTTTTGAGTTGCAAATGTGAGCAACAACACCGCTATCAAATACCCAGGAGCTACTACCAGCGCTGGTAAGGTACACATCAATAAGATGTATATCATATATACCTTTGACGTTGCCGGCCTTCTTATCCGCCAAGTATTTGGGGCAGTTCCGCTTCCAGTGACCGGTTCCCTTGAAGTAATATCACTCAGTCTCAGTCTTGGGTCCTTTCTTTGGCTTCTTCCCGGCAACTGGTTTACCGAGCGCGGCAACTGCCTTGCCGCCTTCCTTGAAGTTCTTTTTACCCTTGCCTTTCTTGAAACTGGTGGTCTTATTCACCATCAACACTTGATGTTCTTTCCTGATTTCCACCTCTATAGATTTCAGCATTGAATACAACTCAGGAATGGTCTGCTCCATCCCTTGCATGTTGTAGTTCATTACAAAGATCTAATAGCTAGGTGGAAGTGACTGGAGGATTCTGTCAATGAACGCATCATCCGGAAGTTCAACTCCCAGCTTAGTTAAGCGGTTGTGCAACCCAGACATTCTGAGTATGTGCTCACTAACACAACTATTCTCCTCCATCTTACAGCTAAAGAACTTGTCGGAGACCTCATATCTCTCGACCCGGGCATGAGCTTGAAAATTAAGTTTCAACTACTCGAACATCTCATATGCTCCATGTTGCTCAAAACGCCTTTGGAGCCCCGGTTCCGAACTTTATAGCATGCCCCACTGAACTAGAGAGTAGTCATCACTCCGCGACTGCCAGGCGTTCCTAACATCCTGGGTTTCAGCAGGAACGGGAGGGTCACCTAGAGGTGCATCAAGGACATATGCCTTCTTGGAAGCCATGAGTATGAGCTTGAATTACGAGCCCAGTCCGTATAGTTGCTCCCATCGTCTTTCAGCTTGGTTTTCTCTAGGAACGCGTTGAAGTTGAATGGAACATTTGCGTTGGCCATTGGATCTACAATATTTGTAAAAGACAATTTTTAGACTAAGTTCATGATAATTAAGTTAATCTAATCAAACTATATAATGAACTCCCACTTAGATCGACATACCTCTAGTCATCTAAGTGACACATGATCCACGTCGACTAGCCCGTGTCCGATCATCACGTGATGCGGACTAGTCATCAATGGTGAGCATCTCCAGGCTGATCGTATCATCCACACGACTCATGTTCGACCTTTCCGTATCCTTTATTCCGAGGCCATGTCTGTACATGCTAGGCTCGTCGAGTCAACCTAAGTGTTTTGCGTGTGTAAATCTGGCTTACACCCGTTGTATGCGAACGTTAGAATCTATCACACCCGATCATCACGTGGTGCTTTGATACAACGATCCTTCGCAATGGTGCACACTTAGGGGAATACTTATCTCGATATTTTAATGAGGGATCATCTTATCTTTGCTACCATCGTTGTAAGGAATAAGATGAAAAACATGATAAACATCACATGCAATCATATAGTGACATGATATGGCCAATATCATCTTGCTCCTTTAATATCCATCTTCGGGGCACCATGATCATCATTGTCACCGGCATGACACCATGATCTCCATCACCATGATCTCCATCATTGTGTCTTTGCGAAGTCGTCTCGCCAACTATTCGTTATGCTACTATAGCTATCAGTTTAGCAATAAAGTAAAGTAATCACATGGCGTTCCATCTCATACAATAAATTAAGACAACTCCTATGGCTCCTCATGATTGTCATACTCATCGAGATGCAAGTCGTGAATCCTATTACAAGAACATGATTAATCTCATACATCACATATGTAACATCACATCCTTTTGTCCATATCACATCACATAGCATACCTTGCAAAAACAAGTTGGACGTCCTCTAATTGTTGTTGCAAGTTTTACGTGGCTGATTTTGGTTTCTAGCACGAACGCTTCTTACCTATGTGACAACCACGACGTTGATTTGCGAATGTTATTTACCCTTCATAAGGACCCTCATCATCGAATCCGATCTGACTAAAGTGGGAGAGATAGACACCCGCTAGCCACCTTATGCAACAAGTGCATGTCGGTCAGTGGAACCAGTCTCACGTAAGAGTACGTGTAAAGTCGGTCCGGGCCGCTTCATCCCACGATGGTGCCGAATCAAGATAAGACTAGTAACAACAAGTAATTGACAAAATGATCGCTGATACGTCTCCAATGTATCTACAATTTTTTTTGGTTCCATGCTATTATCTTGTCAACTTTGGATGTTTTATATGCATGAATATGCTATTTTATATCTTTTTTGGGACTAACCTATTAACTCACAGCCAAGTGCCAGTTTCTGTTTTTTCCGTGTTTTTGGCCCATTTTCAGACGGAGTCCAAATGGAATGAAACTTTACGATGATTTTTTTGGACCAAAAGAGACCCTCGAAGCTTTGGGAGAAGGCCAGAAGAGCCAAGAGGGAGTCACAAGCCCTGACGCTGCCGCCACCCCCCTAGGTGGTGCATGGCAGGCTTGTGACCTCCTCGTGGGCCCAACCGACGTAATTCCACCGCCATAAATTCCTATAAATTCAGAAACCTCCAAAAAGAAACCTAGATCGGGAGTTCCGCCGCCGCAAGCCTCTGTAGCCACCAAAAACCAATCCAGAGCCCATTCCGACACCCTGCCGGAGGGGGAATCCATCTCCGGTGGCCATCTTCATCATCCCGGCGATCTCCATGACGAGGAGGGAGTAGTTCTCCCTCGGGGTTGAGGGTATGTACCGGTAGCTATGTGTTTGATCTCTCTCTCTCTTGTGTTCTTGAGATGTCTTGATCTTGATGTACCATGGGCTTTGCTACTATAGTTGGATCTTATGATGTTCTTCCCCCTCTCCTTCTTGTAAAGAATTGAGTTTCCCCTTTGGAGTTATCTTATCGGATTGAGTCTTTGAGAACACTTGATGTATGTCTAGCACGTGTCTATCTGATGTGATCAACTTGCGGGTTTGTGACAATTGGGAACCTATGCATATGGGTTGGCACACGTGGATTCATGTGACTACTTGATTTATGTTTTGGTGATCAACTTGCGGGTTCGTGACATTGGGAACCTATGCACAGGGTTGGCACACGTTTTGACTCTCTGGTAGAAACTTTGGGGCACTCTTTGAAGTTCTATGTGTTGGTTGAATAGATGATTCTGAGATCGTGTGATGCATATCGTATAATCATGCCCACGGATACTTGAGGTGACAATGGAGTATCTAGGTGACATTAGTGTCTTGGTTGATATGTATCTTAAGGTGTTATTCTAGTACGAACTCTATGATGGATCGAACGGAAAGAATAGCTTCGTGTTATTTTACTACGGACTCTTGAATAGATCGATCAGAAAGAATAACTTTGTGGTGGTTTCGTACCCGACAATAATCTCTTCGTTTGTTCTCCGCTATTAGTGACTCTGGAGTGACTCTTTGTTGCATGTTGAGGGCTAGTTATATGATCCAATTATGTTATCATTGTTGAGAGAACTTCACTAGTAAAAGTATGAACCCTAGGCCTTGTTTCCACGCATTGCAATACCGTTCGTGCTCACTTTTGTTACTAGTTACCTTGCTATTTTTTGTAATTTCAGATTACAAAAACCTATATCTACCATCCATATTGCACTTGTATCACCATCTCTTCGCCGAACTAGTGCACCTATACAACTTACCATTGTATTAGGTGTGTAGGGGACACAAGAGACTCTTTGTTATTTGGTTGCAGGGTTGCTTGAGGGATACCATCTTCATCCTACGCCTCCTGCGGATTGATAAACCTTAGGTCACCCACTTGAGGGAAAATTTCTATTGTCCTACAACCCTTTGCACTTGGAGGCCCAACAACGTCTACAAGGAGAAGGTTGCGTAGTAGACATCAATCGCCCACAACTTTTGTGTTATACTCGTGCATAGAATCTACGCATAGAACCTGGCTCAGATGCCACTTTCGAGAATGTAATAATTTCAAACTTTTCGTACGCTTCACAAAGATCTATCTAGGAGAAACCAGCAATGAGCAATGGGGTAGAGCATCTTCATACCTTTTAAGATTGCTACGCGGAAGTGTTACTAGAACGCGGTTGATGGAGTCGTACTCGTAGCAATTCAGATCGTGGTGGATTTCGATCTAAGTGCCAAACAACGGCGCTTCCGCGTTCAACACATGTGCAGCCCGGTGACGTCTCCTACGTCTTGATCCAGCAAGGAGAGAGGATAGGTTGAGGGAGAGCTTCGGTAGCACGACGGCGTGGTGACGGTGGAGCTGTGTGGTACATCGACAGGGCTTCGCCAAGCTCTACGGAGGACGAGGAGGAGAGGAGGTAGGGATGCACCGTGGAGAGGTGGAATTGTGTTGTTTGCAGCCCCAAAACCCTCCACTATATATACGAGGGAGGGGGAGGAGGTGCCACCCCTAGGGTTTCCACCCTAGGTGGTGCGTTAGCCCCTTAGATGGGAGATGGGCGGCGACCAGGAGGAGGGGCGGTGCCCTAGGGTGGGCTTGGCGCCCGAGGCAGCCCCCACGCCTAGGGTTAGCCCACCCTTCCCTCTTGTGTGCCTTGGGCTGAAGTGGGGCTGGTGGCCCTTCCCGGTGGACCCCCGGAACACTTCCAGTGGTCCCGGTACATTACCCACGAATCCCAAAACACTTTCGGCGATCAAAACTCCACTTCCTATATATGAATCTTTACCTATGGACCATTCCGGAACTCCTCGTGATGTCCGGGATCTCATCCGGGACTCGAAACAACCTTCGGTAACCACATACTATTCCCATTACAACCCTAGCGTCATCGAACCTTAAGTGTGTAGACCCTACGGGTTCGGGAACCATCCAGACATGATCCAGACACCTCTCCGGTCAATAACCAACAGCGCGGTCTGGATATCCATGTTGGTTCCCACATGTTCCACGATGATCTCATCGGATGAACCATGATGTCGGGGATTCAATCAATCCCTTATGCAATTCCCTTTGTCTACCTGTATGATACTTGCCCGAGATTCGATCGTTGGTAGCCCTATACCATGTTCAATATCGTTACCGGCAAGTGTCTTTACTCGTTCCGTAACACATCATACCGTGGCTAACTCCCTAGTCACATTGAGATTAGTATGATGATGCATTACCGAGTGGGCCCAGAGATACCTATCCATCACACGGAGTGACAAATCCCAGTCTCGATTCATACCAACCCAATAGACACTTTCGGAGATACCTGTAGTGCACCTTTATAATCACCTAGTTATGTTGTGACGTTTTATACACCCAAAGCACTCCTACTGTATCCGGGAGTTGCACAATCTCATGGAGTAAGGAAATGATACTTGACATTAGAAAAGCTTTAGAAGACGAACAATACGCTCTGGTGCTGTGCTTAAGATTGGGTCTTGTCCATCACATCATTCCCCAATGATGTCATTCTGTTATTAATGACATAAAATGTCCATGATTAGGAAACCATGATCATCTACTTATCAACGAGCTAGCCAACTAGAGGCTCACTAAGGACACATTGTGATCTATATATTCACACATGTATTACGGTTTCTGGTTAATACAATTATAGCATGAATAATAGACAATTATCATGAACTAGGTAATATAATAATAACCACTTTATTATTGCCTCTAGGGCATGTTTCCAACAATTTTCACTTCAAAGATCATCATCAGACGCCCTTAGTTTATCAAAATTCATAAGAAAGCTTCTCATGATTAGCCAACAGGGTGACATGACGATCATCAAGACTATCAAACCTAGAATGATGGCCTTTAACATCATCAGTCAAGATTTTGAGTTTGATTCATTTCATGTTTCAATAGGTCATCGCTTTTGTCTAGCAATTTACAAAGCTTTTCAAGAGCTATTTGTTGCTTAGTGGAAATATTAGCAAGTTTTTAGTAACTCGGTTTTTTTGTAATAATCAGGTTCACAATCACTAGAGTCAGAAGAGGAAGTGTGGTTGTGTACCTTGGAACCTTTTGCCATGAAGCAATAGGAGGGAGCAAAGTTGTTGTCACAGCCATCATTGTTGTTGACGTTGTCATTTTTTGAAAGTCGAAGATGGACTTGCTGACAAATGTGGTACCAAGGGCTAAGCTTGCCACTCCGGACTCTAACTCCTTTTCAGATCCTTCATCATCATCACATTCTTTAGATTCTTCCTTAGAATCCATTTCCTTGCTAATAAGAGCCCAAGCCTTTCTGAAGTTCTAGTTCTTGTGCGATGAGGACTTTGAAGATTTCTCCTTTATCTTCGAGTCATCAGAATTGTCGTCTTTGTAATTCTTCTTCTTTGATTCATTCACCCGACAAGGACGATCAACAATATAGTGACCCGATTTCTTGCATTTATGTCACGTTCTCTTCTTGTAGTGCTGAGATGAAGATTTTGATTTCCTCATATCTCTTCTTGAAGACTTTCCGAACTGGCCTTTTCTTGAGAAATTCTAGAATTTCCTCACAAGCATAGCAAGTTCCTGGCCAAGTTCTTCGGGATCACCAAGGCTACAATCAGAGTCTTCTTCTTCAGATTGGGAAACAAACTTTGCCTTCAGTGCATGAGGTCTTCCATAGCTTGATCCATAGAGGTCTCTTTTCTTAGCTTGTTGGAATTCGTGAGTATTGATTATCTCAAGAATATCAGTAGGATCTAGTGCCTTGTAGTCTCTTCATTCTTGAATCATTAAAACTAATGTATCGAATGAAGAATCAAGAGATCACAACAGTTTCTTCACCACCTCGTGGCCAATGATGTCTTTGACTCAAAGATCTTGTAGCTGATTGGAGATATCAGTGAGGCGATCGAAGGTTTGCTCGCAACTTTCATTATCAAGTCTTTTGAAGCGGTTGAAGAGATTGTGAAGAACATTAGCTCGAGAGTCACGTTGAGTATACACTCCTTCATTGACCTTGGACATCCTTTCCCAGATCTTCTTTTTAGAGCCCAAAGCACACACTCTGCCATACCGACCTTTGCTTAGATGGCCACAGATGATATTCTTCGCTTGCGAGTTGAGTTGTTTGAATATCTTCACATTAGCAACATTGGTAGTTTCATACACAGTGGGAACACCACTTTCCACAATATACGAGAGATCGTTGTCAATTTCTTCAAGGTGCATGCGCATCTTGTTCTTCCGGTAGGGGTATTCTATCCTTTCGAAGGTAGGACAACCCATAGTGACCTTGATAATACCTGCGGTCGACATAACTAAAACTCCAGGAGGTTAAACCGAAATCACTCGGAACAAGGGAGTACCTTGCTCTGATACCAATCAAAAGTGTGTTATATCGACTAGAGGGGTGAATAGGTGATTTTTATTAATTTGTCACTGAGGAAATTACTTGTGAATAAATTCCTCGGTCATGAAGTGAGCTAAACAAGAATAACATAGTCATCAGAGTGAAATGAAACATTCGGTTTGCACAAGTAACGTGTTCAGGATATGCAGGTGGTCAACAAGTAAAATAAAGAATTTCGGGTGAGGAAATTGTGAAAGTCTGCAGCCAAATTCATCAACAGTAATGATCAAACTCATCAACATACAACTGAGTAAATGAATGGGTTGAGGAAATAGAACCAGCTGCTCAATGAAGACAATGGTTTCATGACCCACTTCCAACTGTTGTGACACTCGTACATTTGGTTTGGATCGGCTTTGTATTTAAATCAAAGGACACACAGTCCCAGGACACACTGTCCCCACCGTATTCTCCTTGAGCGAAGGACACACATCGCTCGCCCAACACTCATGGTAAGTCTTGAGGGAAGACTTCTAAACCCTCACAAACTCGATCACACGGTGATCCAGAATTTACTGCTGGATGCTCTAGACCATGACTCCTAACCGTCTGGAGGAAGCACAGTTCTCAAAGCTAACAAGCATCGGTTCCACAACTTCAGTGATGCTCAATCACTTTGGGTTTTTGGGGTTTTGGTTTGGGTGTTTGGGGTTTTTCCTCAGTGATGATTTTCTCTCAAAGTCTTTGAGGAATGGGTTGCTCTCAAATGACAAGTGTCAGTTTCTCTCGCAGAGCAGCCAACCAGCTAGTGGTTATGGGGGGCAACTATTTAAATCCGAGGAGTAATCCCGACATGATTTGACATAAATGCCCCAATGATATGACTGTTGTGTGGATAAGGTTAGGGACAACTGGCGCGCAGCGCCGCAATGGTCGAAACATTTCAATGATAATTATTTTGCACTGGCGAACACCTAACTCCTCAGTTAAAGGAAATTCCTCATAGACCAGAAGATCTTCGTTTGTGTCACTTAAGAATTTTACTAAACTGTAAAAGATTTCCAAAGTCTTCACTCAAAGAATTTTTATGTGTAGTCTTTGAGATGAGCATCACTAGGAAACTTTTCCTTAGTTTACACCGACCCCCTTTAATTGTACGGTGGTCCTATGACAAGGAATACAGGAAATGAAACTACTAAAAAAAAGTCTTCATGCTTCAAAGTTCTCGCATGAATTTGTTCATGGACACACTAATTTCCTCACTTTGAAAGTCTCTGATGAAATACCAAAGTCTTCAGCCGAAGCCATACATTTTTAGGGGTCGATATTCTTTGAATAACTCAAACTCGTTGGCAACTTATGGAGCATGTGTACACTAACAAACACATCAGTCTCTTAACCTATAAGTCTTCAATACAAAAAATCACTATGGTTACTAGATGCACTTACTCCTCCCTGAAGCAGAAGACAAAGTTCAACATGTCAGAGAATGTTTGGAGACTGCCATGTCAAGAGAGAAGAACTACACCAAATCACACCACCCATACATGAGTTTCTGTGTTGGAGACTATGTGTATCTATGAGTCACACCTCTCAAGGGAACCAAGCAATTCTGAAAGCACAATTGCTTGCTAAGGTGGTTTTGGTAATTAATCAACATATGCATCATTGGACTAATGAGTTTATTCAAGTACATTTCAGAATAGTTCAAAGTTGCTTTGTCTATAGGATTGAGTGGAGATGCCACTTTGATGAAGGAAGGAATAGGATTGGCTAAAGCTTCAAGCAAGAAGACTTTTCATTTTACACTTTGTGAGAAATCACATTTGAGGTCATAGGAAATCCAATACTATTAAAAGGGAATAGGGTGTTATGATGAATTGGCTGCTTAAGTGCTTAGAGTTAGCCACCAAAAATACTTAGCCACTCTTCCACAAAATATATCTGTCCCAAGCCAAATATCCAAAATCGGTGCCACCAATATTTATCACTCGACCATACCGATTTTAGACTTAGACAGATCCCAGCCAAACCCTGCCTTTTTGATGCAACCGAATCTGCAACGGTGCTACCGAGTTCGGGTGACTAACCTTATGTGGCCTCAGTACACAAAATTGGAATTTCTGAGTTGGAGTATCGGTGTCACCGAGTTGAGCTATCTAATTATCAGTCACCTTTTCGGTTCTATTGAGTTGTGTATATCAGTTCCATCGAGATTCAAAGTTGCTACCTTTTGAGCAAATCGGTACCACCAAGTTTGTTACTTCGATGTCATTGAGTTGGTCAATTATGGTTTAACGTTTGGATTTTGGGTGTTGCCTATATACACCCCTCCACCTACCTCTCACTCGTTGAGGAAGCACTCAAAACACACACTTCATTGCCAGATCAATTTTTCTGAGAGAGAGCCACCTACTCATGTGTTGAGATCAAGAGATTCTATTCCAACCATTTGAACCTGGATTTCTAGCCTCCCCTAGTTGCATTCCACAAGATCAATCTCTCTTACCCCTGCCAAATCTGAGAGAGAGTGATTCAGTGTTGAGGAGGCTATCTATAGAAGCACAAGAGCAAGGAGTTCATTGTTCTACCAGATCTATTACCTTTTTGAGGGTGGCGCCTCCTAGATTGGTTAGGTGTTGCTTGGCAGTCTCCTACTTGGTGTTGTGGAGTTGAACCAAGATGTTTGTAAGGGCAAGGATATCACCTACTTCGTGATGATCTACTGTGAGTGAGGCTAGTCCTGTGTGTACGGAAGCCGTGGTGGAATAGACAAGGCCGCTTCTTTGTGGACCCCTTGTGGGTGGAGCCCTCCATGGACTCTCGCAGCCGTTACCCTTTGTGGGTTGAACTCTCCACCAACATGGACGTATGATAGAGCCACCTATTGGAACCATGCCGAAAATCACCATGTCAACCTCTTGTGTTTGATCTCCCTACCATACCTTACTTTACACTTCCATGTTTTACTTTCCGCTGCTATACTCTTAGATGTGCATGTGTAGGGTGTACTTGACTAGTCATAGTTGCTAAAACTGACCCACACTAAAAATTGGGAGAAGGCTAAATTTTTATCTTGTACATTAGTCTAATCACCCCTCCATAGACATACTTTCGATCCTACAAGTGGTATCAGAGCTATGGTCTCCATTGAATTGGTTTCAGAACCTAGGACATTATGGCATCTAGTGAGGGAAGTTATCACCGTAGAGGTCCATACTTCAATGGCACTAATTTTTCTAGTTGGAATAATAATATCAAAATGAATATTCTTTGTTATAATTCTATCATTTGGGGAATTATTCATGTTGGTGTGCAAGCTGATTTCTTCGGAGAAGGGAGAGAACCAGATCGTGATGCGACAGCAGAAGATTTGAAGATCTTGCAATTCAATGCACAAGCCTGTGACATCATATTCAACTGCCTATGCCCCGAAGAATTCAACAAAATCAGTCGCCTTGATAATGCAAACGAAATTTGGGATACTTTGATTGATATGCATGAAGGTACCGATTCTGTCAGAGAATTTAAGTTGGATGTGCTTCAAAGTCAGCTTGACAAGTTCAAGATGAAGGATGGTGAAGGAGTCACTCAAATGTACTCTAGGCTAGCTCCCATCAGAAATGAGATTGTCGGCTTAGGAAGCGAAGAGATGACTGACAAATTCATCATCAAGAAGATACTTAGAGCTTTGGATGGAAGATATGAAATCGATTGCACATTAATCCAAATGCTGCCCAACTACAAAGATCTCAAGTCTACTAAAGTCATTGGAAGGATTGTTGCTCATGAAATGTCTCTCAAAGACAAAGATGAGTTGCACATCAAGTCAAGTGGTGCTTACAAAGCTTCAGTCGATGCTCCCGCTACTTCAAGTGACAACCATGTTACCAATGAAGAGATAAGCCTCATTGTCAGAAAATTCAACAAGTTCTACAAGAGTAGAGGCAAAGAGAGAATCTCAAGCTCAAGACATGACGAGAAGCGTTCGTCCAGTCATGACCGACACTGCTACAAATGTTGGAATCCCAGACACTTTTCTAATGAGTTATCGTCTCCCTACAAAGGAAGAGTAGAGTCAATTCGAAGACGAAGATCCAGAGATGAGTCACCTCGCAGAGAGAGAATGAGTAGAGAAGATCATTATGAACGAAGACAATCCCGGTGAGGCAAGGAATGAGAGAAGAAGGACAAATACACCAAGAGCACCTATAGAAGAAGACATCAAGCTCATGTTGGTGAATGGGTTTCTGGTTTCGAGTCTGACAACCAATCCGAGAGAAGGTATCACTCCAACTCTGACTATAGTCAAGATGAAGGTGTTGCCGACATTGCACTTGTTTCCTCCAACTCCTACGACATATTTGATTCACCAAATGAAGGGATTCCAAACTTCTTCATGGCAAAAGGCTCCAAGGTATCAGACCTCGAGTATTTTAACTTTGATAGTGATGAGGATGAATTGTTAAGGAGAAGATGACTTGCTCCTTGATAAGACTAGTGATAATATTGAAAATGAACTTGCTAATTTTCATGCTAGTCAAGAAAAATCGAATGATGATGATAAGAGAGATATTGAACGACTAACTAAGGAATTAAACACTCTTAAGTTAGCTCATGAAACTACTCTAGTATATCATAGAGAGCTTGCTAGAACTCATGAGAAGCTACGCTTCGAGAAGCTAAATTCAGAGAAAAAACATGAGTTCCTAAAAGCAATCAATGATGATCTCGAAAGAAGAGTTCCTATTATGTAGCCAAATGATTACTCTTGTCTACTTTTATTCCACCAGTTAAACCTAAGAACACTAGTAAAAAAGGCAAGAAAGTTTCTTCATCTAGTAACAACAATGCTAAAGCTAAATCAAATGATATTGTTTCTAGTAGCTCTCTTGATTCCACTAATGATTCTCTTAGCCAAGTTACACTTGAGAAAGAAAATGATTTATTGAAAGGGATTATAGAGAGAGGTGTCTTCAATAGTCTTGCCGGAAGTAAGCAATATGAGGAAATTGTGCGCAACAAAGGAGGACATCAGAAGAAGCAAGGTGTTGCCTACTTCAAGGTCAACGAGGATGTTTGGTAGGAAGGTCCATATCCCATTGCCAAGTTTGTTCCTCAAGAGGAGAAGTATCATCCTACTCCTCCCAAGGGAACAAGATCACAAGATGTCCTTATTCCACAAGACCACAAGGGCAAGGGAATGCTTCAAGAGGACATTGAATCATTTGAAGAAGATCCCTAATCCAAGGTTGATTGGGTTCCTAAGGACACTTCTAGTACTACATCATCTAGTGCTACCACAACTTCAAGGATTCCCATAAAAGTGATGTGGGTCCCCAAGACGAAGATCAAGAAAGTTATTGAGGGGTGACTCCACCAATGAATTTCACTCCCATTCATTTTGGCAAGAACTATGTGCAATCAACTTCAACCATATGCATTAGTTCAAAGAGTCACACATCCCCTCAAAGGTGAGCAAGTGGCAAAGTAATTAAAGAATCTTTGGACATCACCTCCCATGTACTTCACTCCATGTCCATAGGTATCTTTGTGTTTGTTCCTTTTGCTTTGGGACTAACCCATGTAGGTGAGAAAAGTAAGAAACAACAAGGATTGTTCCCAACTCAAGATGATCTTCATCAACATTGAGCATCCACCACTACTTCACCTACTTGAAGTCTTCTACGACAAAACCTAAGGTTAGTTTTTCTCTCTTAGGGGGGATGTCATATCAAGGGGGAGCTTCACTCTAAATCTTGAGTATAAGCATCTCCTAAAGATATGAACACATTAATGCTTTATGTAAAGGTGGTAACCCCACTTGTGCTTAAGCGATGAGTATGACCTATGATCAAGTATTCTTACTTGACTCCTAAGTCAATATACTCATATATAGATGACTTCGTCATCGCCAAAGTGCTTGATTGTTTGTAGGATCTTTGTGTGTGTTCATCATGATTTCATTTGACATCTTATTGTGTGAGAACGTTGGTCTACATATCTTTCCTAATTCGAGGATATCCAATTGTTGCTATTGGCTTTTGATTTAACTTTTGCCAATTGGATAGACAAGAATGCTTATGACCCTTCTCTAGCTATCTAGGCTTTCTCGTCTCAAGTTCTATTCATGCTTCATCACAAAACTTGAACAAGCACTTCTAGATGCCTCTGTGTGAAGGAGCACTAGGAGTTCCGTATCGACAAAGGCTGCATTCCAAAACCTCTTTGGTAATCTCGGTGTAACCAACCACACAATATCGCTACCACCAAATTCCCAAAGCTGATCTAGGTTTTAAATCTCGGTACCACCAATACCACCATCTTGGCCTCACCAAGTTTCCATGTTAACTGACAACATCGGACCTTGGTGGCACCAAAACCTTAGTATCGGTGACACCGAGAGAGACGGGTATATATCCGGGTGGATCCAACGTTTCGGAATTTAATCCTCAAATATTCTGTCTCCAACCCTAAGTTGTCACACAAGGACCCTTGGCCATCGCCTTTGCAACCCTGAGCGCCACCACCGATGGAATCTTCGCCACCGTCGTCGCCTAGCGGGTTCATCACCGAATTAGGGTATGAATCCGAACCCTCATGCACTCCTTTATCTGATTCACGTGCATTAGGTCACCCCATCCATAATCCACAGTTTGCAAATCTTCCTATTCCACAAGTCTCCATATATTAGACAATGAAGGAATTTTGGATCTAATCTCCCGCGGCATGCATCTCGGTTAGACTGAGTTGGTAAAATTGGTTCCACCGTTTTTTAGGGTTTCTAAGAACCGCTTTGGTGAGACCGAGTACCGCTTTTTGGTTACACCAAAAAGACTGTCCAAGTTTCTATTATGCAAGTGGACAGTCCCGGTGACTCCGAAAAACCCAACCCGGTGCTACCGATATTCATTCTGTAGTAGATCATACCCAGAGTTTCGGAATTCAAATTTTGAAAAATTATGTGTTTTGTGATGCTCAACCCTTCCGCTCCTCTATATCTATTTCACGGGGTTGCTTGTCTACTGATTTGTTGGTGAGCTTGTCTGCTTTGTTTGAAAAATGAAAGGTTCTGAGGATAGCCAGAACAACTTCACCAAGGACAGTGTTGAGATTGATTCAAGCACTAGTCCTAAGAGGTCCCATTCTGATCCAGGCACCCCAACTCCCATGGCTTGCCCAAAGCTCCCACAAGGACCAGAAGGAAACGGAATTCTTATGAAGAAGATTCAGACTTTGTTCCTGTTGAGTCTGCTCTTCAAAAGAAAAAAGAGAAGCCTGTTGTTAAGAAAACTGTCGGGAAGGAGTACTCTAAACCTTCTGACATGAGAGCTTGAGAGTCTGGATGGAAAGGGATGATACTTACCCTTGAGAGACCTCCTAAGAAGACATATGTGAAGAGAGTCGAGAAAAGGACCATTCATGTCATTGGTAGACAAACTTCCATGTATGAAGACCTAGCGGAAACTATTGCTGCTCAGGAGGAGGAAGAGGAAGTACTTGCTAAGGCCCCTCCTGCAAAGAAGAAAAAGAAGCTTATGGAAGATGCTATGAAGCCTCCTGCTTCAAAGCCTTCAGCTCCAAAGCAACCTATAGTTCCCAAGAGGACTACAAAGGACATACCTGCAACTGCTAAAGAGAAAGGAACTGCTTCCAGATCCTTTGCTGCAGAGGAAGATGTTGAGAATGCACCTATTCTCATGAAGTTAAGGCCTCATTTGCCACTTAACAATGAGGCTCATCCAATAGGTGAAGACATCAAGAAGAGAAGAGATGGTGGGCTGAGGAAGTGGAGAGCTATTGGTCCTTATGTTGTGAGGAGAAGGGCTGCGGTTGATCCCAGGTTTCATACAATAGGACAACAAGACTTCTATGAGACAGTTCTGTATGAAAAATATCCAGCAGTTAGTGACATGAGATATGTCGACTGGAATTACATCAAAGCCAATGCAGATTTCTTTCCTCATGTGAGAGAAAACATCAATCTTGTTGGCATTGAAGAGTTTGCTAGCACAGAGATGACTGCATGAAATGATGAAATTATTATGCAATTTTATTCAACAGTTCATTTCTATTCAGATGGCACAATTGTCTGGATGACTGATGGTCATAGATATGAAGCCACAATTGAAGAATGGGCTACTATCATTGGTACTCCAAACTCACGAGCAGAGGACTTGGATGTGTATTCAGAACCTAAGAAGAATCACAACTCCATGGCCAATATGGACAAGCCAGTGCCAAATGAATTCCTTCCATCTCACAAGCTTGGGTCTGTCTATTTCTTGCAAGATGGGATAACCACTACCAACACCATCTTGAGGCATACCCTGATGCCCAAATCAGGTGATGACAAAATGATTAGAGGCTATTCCATCAATATGCTGCGTCATTTAGAAACGCCCACTCGCTTCAAAGTCATGGATTTGATTGTTGAGACTATGAGGAGAACTTCTGCAGATCAGAAGTGATCTGGCGGATATGCACCGTACATTCAGATGCTCCTCAATGCCAAGATTGGCAAGCATGCATATCAGCTTGATTGTCCTCATTTGGCACTTCTGCCAGAGTTCGAGGATAATGAAGTTGTGATGGATGACACTCATCCAAGCTCAGATACAACTAGAGAGGCTGTAGAGGCAGCTGCATCAGAGGTTTCTAAGAATGCTCTAGCTCCACCACCAAAGCTTAAAAACAGGCAGAAACTGATGCCGTTCTTGGTCAGCACCATCCGAGGGATGGAGAAGAATATTTCAGAGACCTTGTTGAACCAACAGAGCCTATAGAGGATCGTGGAAACAAAGCTCCATGACCTGGTTGTGAAGGTTACAGAGTTGACTACTACAGTCAAGCAGCTTCACGATCAAGTTGACTCAATGCAGATTCCACGCTTAGATGATGAAGAGGAAGATGATGATGACGATGATGATGATTCACCTCTTCGTACTACCACACATTTCTCGACCCAGACCAGTTCAGCAGTTGTGCCAGTACGAGAAGATAGACTGTCTTCATCACCACAAGCTTCAACTCCTCCTCCACCACCTCTAGTGTCTACACCTCCAGCTCCTTCTCCAGCGTCATCAACCGAAGCCTTCGTCGCTACTCTCTTGTTCACTCCAACATCCGCTACCGGAGGAGATCATGCCCAAAGAGACGCTTAGATTAGACCTTTGAACTTTTTGATACTTGTTGCCAAAGGGGGAGAAGTGTATAGATCAATAGGGCTTCGAGAGAGGGAGTGCTTGTGAATTTATTTGCTCTCATTTGGTTTTCAAAACTTTATTTGGTCTCTTGGATGCCATTATCTGCTTAGATGTGTGTTTGATCATACGCTTTGATTGTTTGATGCTACTATGTTATTACCTTTGAGCTATCTACATCATGATCATTCACTTGGTTTTGGTGCTATGTGCATTACTATTAATTCTTATCTTTTATGCGAACCACCAAGTTGTATGTGACATGAAAGAGTAACCCATGATCCTAATCGATTGTGCATTTGCGTTAAAACGCAAATTTAAATTAATGCACAAATTTAGGGGAAGCTCTTGTTTTACACATACCTCTCAAAGCATCAATGCTAATCATTGATTATAGCTTTTGTCGAAGGTTTCATCTATATGTTGTCATCAATTACCAAAAAGGGGGACGTTGAAAGCACAATTGCTCCCTAAGGTGGTTTTGGTAATTAATCACAAAATATGCATCACTTGACTAATGAGTTTATTCAAGTATATTTCATAAAAGTTCAAAGTTGCTTTGGCTGTAGGATTGAGTGGAGATGCCCATTTGATCAAGGAAGAAATGGGATTAGCTAAAACTTCAAGAAAGAAGACTCTTCATTTTACACTTTGTGAGAAATCACATTTGAGTCGATAGGAAAGTCAATACTATTAATAGGGGATGAGGTGTTATGATGAATTGGTTGTTCAAGTGCTTAGAGTTAGCCACCAAAAATACTCAGCCACTCTTCCACGAAATATATTTGTCCCAAGCCAAATAACCAAAATCGGTGCCACCAACATTTATCACTTGGCTATGCCGATTTTGGCTTATATATATCCCAACCAAACCCTACCTTTTCGGTGCAACCAAATCTGCATCGGTGCTATTCAGTTCGGGTGACCAACCATCTGTTGCCTCGGTACACAAAATCAGAATTTCCAAGTTTGAGTATCGGCGTTACCGAGTTGTGCCAGTTGACCGTTAGTAACCTTTTCGGTTCTACCGAGTTGTGTATATCATTTCCACCGAGATTCAAACTTGCTACCTTTTGAGCAAGTCAGTACCACACAGTTTGTTACTTTGGTGTCACCGAGTTGGTCAATAATGGTGTAACGGTTAGATTTTGGGTGTTACCTATTGATACGACTCCAACGTATCTATAATTTCTGATGGTTCCACGATATTATCTTGTCAAACTTTGGATGTTTTGTATGCCATTTATATCTTTTTTGAGACTAACTTATTAACTCAGTGCCAAGTGTCAGTTCCTATTTTTCTGTGTTTTTGACCCTTTTCAGAGGAGAATATTAAACGGAGTCCAAACGGAATAAAACTTCTGAAAAGATTTTTTCCGGAACATAAGATATGTAGGGGACGTGAGAACCAAGGCAGAGGCCACCAGGGGAGGCCACAAGCCCCCTAGGCGCGGCCAGGGGGCGCGCCTAGCAGGCTTGTGGGCCCCCTATGGCTCGTCTGCCCTACTTCGTTCGCTTATAAATTCCCGAAAAATCCAAAACTACGAGAGAGATCCACGAAAATACTTTTCCGCTGCCTCAAGCTTCTGTCTCCGCAAGATCCCATCTGGGGAACGTTCTGGTGCCCTGCCGGAGGGGGGATTCGGATACGGAGGGCTTCTTTATCAACACCATTGCCTCTCCGATGATGCGTGAGTAGTTCACCATAGTCCTTTGGGTCCATAGCTAGTAGCTGGATGGCTTCTTCTCTCTCTTGGATCTTCAATACAAAGTTCTCCATGATCTTCATGGAGATCTATCCGATGTAATCTTCTTTGCGGTGTGTTTGTCGAGATCCGATGAATTGTGGATTTATGATCAGATTATCTATGAATATTATTTGAGTTTCTTCTGATCTCTTTTATGCATGATTTCATATCCTTGTAATTCTCTTCGAGTTGTGGGTTTTGTTTGGCCAACTTGATCTATGATTCTTGCAATGGGAGAAGTGCTTGGTTTTGGGTTCATACCGTGCGGTCACCTCACCCAGTGACAGAAGGGGTAGCGACGCACGCATCGTGTTGTTGCCATCAAGGGTAAAAAGATGGGGTTTACATCATTGGTTTGAGTTTATCCCTCTACATCATGTCATCTTGCTTAAGGCGTTACTCTGTTCGTCATGAACTCAATACACTAGATGCATGCTGGATAGCGGTCGATGTGTCGAGTAATAGTAGTAGGTGCAGAAAGTATCGGTCTACTTGTCTGAGACGTGATGCGTATATGTATGATCATTGCCTTAGATATTGTCATGACTTTGCGCGGTTCTATCAATTGCTCGACAGTAATTTGTTCGCCCACCGTAATATTAGCTATTTTGAGAGAAGCCTCTAGTGAACACTATGGCCCTTGGGTCTACTTCACATCATATTTTCAGCCTTACACTTTTACTTCGTTGCACTTTCCGCCTTCAGATCTCACTTTGCAATCAATCTTTAAGGGATTGACAACCCCTTTATAGCGTTGTGTGCAAGCTCGTTTGTGTTTGCGCAGGTACTCTCGACACTTGGCTTGATTCTCCTACTGGATTGATACCTTGGTTCTCAAAACTGAGGGAAATACTTACTGCTACTGTGCTGCATCACGCTTTCCTCTTCAAGGTAAAAACCAACGCAAGCTCAAGAGATAGCAAGAAGGATTTCTGGCGCCGTTGCCGGGGAGGATCAAGTCAAGAATAGTCTCCCATCAACGTATCAATCTCTGGCACCGGGGATTATTCTACGTGAAGCTCATCCAAGTAAGTGTCGCAAAATCATCTCTTGCATTTACTTTTTTGCCTCTCGTTTTCCTCTCCCACACTTCTGAAAAACAAAAAATTACAAAAATATTTGCCTTTTTCGTTCGCACTTTTCTCTCGTTTGCTTTCTGTTCGCTTGTGTGCTTGTTTGCTTGCTGAAATCACCATGACAGAACACACCAAATTTTGTGACTTCTCGAATACTAATAATAATGATTTTATTAGTACTCCGACTGCTCCCGCCACTTGTGCGGAATCATACGAAATCAATGCTGCTTTGCTGAATCTTGTTATGAAAGAGCAATTCTCCGGCCTTCCTAGTGAAGATGCGGCATCCCATCTTAATACCTTCATTGAGCTCTGCGATATGCAAAATAATAAAGATGTGGATAATTATGTGATTAAATTTAAGCTTTTTCCGTTCTCGTTGCGAGATCGAGCAAAAAACTTGGTTTTCATCTTTGCCCAAAAATAGTATTGATACTTGGAACAAGTGCAAAGATGCTTATATATCCAAGTATTTTCCGCCGGCTAAGATTATCTCTCTCCATAATGATATCATAAATTTTAAGCAACTTGATCATGAACATGTTGCACAATATTGGGAGAGAATGAAATTGATGATTAGAAATTGTCCCGCTCATGGCCTAAACCTTTGGATGATTATATAAATCTTCTACGCTGGTTTGAATTTCGCTTCTAGAAATATCTTGGACTCCGCCTTAGGTGGAACGTTCATTGAAATCACATTAGGAGAAGCCATAAAACTCCTAGACAATATCATGACAAACTACTCTTAGTGGCATACTGAAAGGTCACCTACTAGTAAAAAGGTACACGCTATAGAAGAAATTAACTCGTTGAGTGCTAAGATGGATGAGTTAATGAAATTGGTTGCTAGTAAAGGTGCTCCTTTAGATCCTAATGATATGCCCTTGTCTTCCTTGATTGAGAGTAGAAACGCAAGCTTGGATGTTAATTTTGTTGGTAGGAATAATTTTGGCAACAACAATGCTTTTAGAGGAAACTATGTTCCTAGGCCTTTTCCTAGTAATCCCTCTAGTAACTTTGGAAACTCCTACAACAATACTCATGGAAATTACAATAAATTACCCTCTGATCTAGAGAGTAATATCAAAGAGTTTATCAACTCGCAAACGATTTTCAATGCATCCATAGAGGAAAAACTACTCAAAATTGATGATTTGGCTAGGAGCGTTGATAGAATGTCTATTGATATTGATGCTTTGAAAGTTAGATGTGCTCCTCCTAAGATCAATATGGATGAAACTTTGAAAGCTATGCGTGTTTCCATGAATGAGAGCAAAGAAAGAACCGCCCAAATTCATGCTAGACATGAATGGCTTAAAGTGCTTGGTGTTACTCCCATTGAATCCTTGTTTTCTTGTGTCAAACCTAATGATGATGGGGCTGGATATGCATCCACTTTGGTTGAAAAATGCCCCAATGATTCGGAGTCCATCTATCTTGATGCTAAAAGCATTGAAAGTGGAGTAGAAGATATCAAAACTTTGAGTAGTAATGAAACTACTACTTTGGATTTCAAGGAATTCAATTATGATAGTTGCTGTTTGATTGAATGTATTTCCTTGATGCAATCCATGCTAAACTCTCCACATGCTTATAGCCAAAACAAGGCCTTTATCGATCATATCGTCGATGCTATGATAAAATCTCTTGTAGAGAAAGTTGAGTTGGAAGTTTCTATTCCTAGAAAGCTTCATGATGAGTGGGAACCTACTATCAAAATCAAAATAAAAAACTATGAATGCAATGCTTTGTGTGATTTGGGTGCTAGTGTTTCTGCGATTCCAAAGTCTTTATGTGATGTTCGAGCCTTTAATGAGATTGAGGAGTGCTCTTAATTTGCATCTTGCGGATTCTACTATCAAGAAACCCATGGGAAGGATCAATGATGTTCTTATTATTGCAAATAGGAACTATGTACCCGTGGATTTCATTGTGCTTGATATTGACTGCAATCCTACATGCCATATCATTCTTGGTAGACCTTTCCTAAGGACTATTGGTGCTATCATCGATATGAAGGAAGGGAATATTAGATTTCAATTTCCTTTAAAGAAGGGCATGGAGCATTTTCCTAGAAAGAAAATAAGATTGCCTTATGAATCCATGATGAGGGCTACTTATGGTTTGAGTACCAAAGACGGCGATACGTGATTCCATCACCTTATGCCTAGCTAAGGGCGTTAAATGATAGCGCTTGTTGGGAGGCAACCCGATGAATTTATCTTTTGATTTATGTTTTGTTGCGTCCACACCATCATAATTCTGTTATGATTGTGTATTTTGTGTTTCTTTTTGTGTTTGAGCCAAGCAAAACCTTTATGACTAGTTTTGGTGATGGTTGTTCGATCCTGCTGGAAAACGACAGAAACTTTTCCCTCACGAAATTATTTTTAATTTTTATCCAGAAAGATATTTTGAGTTGATTCTTTTTTCTGCTGGTTGATATGCCATTTTCCCAGGCTGTCGTAAGTTTTCAGAATTGTTGAGGTACCAGAAGTATACGAAGTATACAGATTGCTACAGTCTAGTCTGTTTTTGACAGATTCTGTTTTTGTTGTATTGGTTGCTTGTTTTGATGAAACTATGGATAGTATCGGGGGGTACTAGCCATGGAAAAGTGAGAATACAGTAATGTAACACCAATATAAATAGAAATCAAGTTTTCTACAGTACCTCAAGAGGTGGTAGTTTGTTTTCTTGTGCTAATGATATCACGAGTTTCTGTTTAAGTTTTGTGTTGTGAAGTTTTCAAGTTTTGGGTGATGTTCTCATGGACACAGGGATAAAGTGTGGAAAGAGCTCAAGCTTGGGGATGCCCAAGGCATCTCAAGCCAAATTCAAGGACACCAAAAAGCCTAAGATTGGGGATGCCCCGGGAAGGCATCCCCTCTTTCGTCTACTATCCATCGGTAACATTACTTGGAGCTATATTTTTATTCACCACACGATATGTATTTTGCTTGGAGCGTCTTGTATCGTAGGAGTCTTTTCTTTTTGTTATGTCACAATCATCCTTGCTGCACACCTTTTGAGAGAGACATGCACTCATCGTGAATTTGCTAGAATACTCGTTGAGCTTCGCTTATATCTTTTGAGTTAGGCAATTTAGCTCACATGTGCTTCACTTATATATTTTGAGCTACATAATTTTTCTCTATGTGCTTCACTTAGATATTTTAGAGCATGGTGGTGCGTAACTTGGTAGTTGGCTTGTGCTATGAAAGTAGTACCAAAGGTGATAGGTACCCAAAGAGGATACAATAAAACTTCCATCTTCATGTGCATTGATTAGAAAGAGAAGTTTGATTCCTCTCAATTAGTTTTGAGACGTGGATTTGGTAATATTAAGAGTTATGTTAGTAGGGTGTTGTGAATCTAGAAATACTTGTGTTGAAGTTAGTGATTCCCGTAACATGCACGTATGGTGAACCGCTATGTTAGGAAGTCGGAGCATAATTGATCTATTGATTGTCATCCTTTGTGTTGCGGTCGGGATCGCACGATGGTTAACACCTACCAACCCTTCCCCTAGGAGTATGCGTTTAGCACTTTGTTTCGATTAATAATAAAAACTTTCGCAATAAGTATGTGAGTTCTTCATGACTAATGTGAGTCCATGGTATAGATGCACTTTCACCTTCCACCATTGCTAGCCTCTCTAGTGCCGCGCACTTTTCGCCGGTGCACAAACCCACCATATGCCTTCCTCAAAGCAGCCACCATACCTACCTACTATGGCATTTTCATAGCCATTCCGAGATATATTGCCATGCAACTCCCACCGTTCTGTCTCATGACTTGTGTCGTCACTCTCACATTGCCATTGCATGATCGTAAGATAGCTAGCGAGATGTTTCAACGTTATACGCCAAGCTAGATCGTTGCACATCCCGGTACACTGCCGCAGGCATTTCCTATAGAGTCATCATCGTTCTAAGCTTTGAGCTGTGAGTAAATAAAAGTGTGATGATCATCATTATTAGAGCATTGTCCCATGTGAGGAAATAAAAAAAGAGGCCAAAGTTGCCCACAAAAAAACAGATATGGAAAGAGGCCAAAGAGCCCAAATAAAAGAGAGAGAGAGAGAGAAAAAGTGAGAAGGGACAATACTACTATTTCTCTCAACACTTGTGCTTCATAATAGCACCTTGTTCTTCATGATTGAGAGCCTCTCGCTTTATCACCACCATATGTTAGTGGGAATCTACATTATATAACTTGGCTTGTACATTCCAATGATGGGCTTCCTCAAAATTGCGCTAGGTCTTCGTGAGCAAGCAAGTTGGATGCACACCCACTAGTTCTTCTTTTGAGCTTTCTTATACTTATAGCTCTAGTGCATCCGTTGTATGGCAATCCCTACTCATTCACCTTGATATCTATTAATGGGCATCTCCATAGCCCTTTGATACGACGAGTCGATGTGACCATCTCCTCCTTTTTGTCTCACAACCTCCACCACACTCTATTCCACCTATAGTGCTATATCCATGGCTCACGCTCATGTATTGTGTGAGAGTTGAAAAAGGTTTGAGAAAGTAAGAGTGCGAAAACAATTACTTGGCCAATACCGGTGTTGTGCATGATTTAAATTAGTTGTGTGGGGATGATGGAGCATAACCAGACTATATGATTTTGTATGGATAACTTTCTTTGGCCTTGTTATTTCGAAAGTTCATGATTACCTTGCTAATTTGCTTGAAGTATTATTGTTTTCATGTCAATAGCAAACTATTTTTTTGAATCTTACGGATCTGAACATTCATGTGACATGAAAGAAGTTACAAAGGACAACTATGCTAGGTAGCATTCCACATCAACAATTCTGTCTTTATCACTTCCCTACTCGAGGACGAGCAGGAGTTAAGCTTGGGGATGCTTGATACGTCTCCAACGTATCTATAATTTTTGATGGTTCCATGCTATTATCTTGTCAAACTTTGGATGTTTTGTATGCCTTTTATATCTTTTTTGAGACTAACTTATTAACTCAGTGCCAAGTGCCAGTTCCTGTTTTTCCGTGTTTTTGACCCTTTTCAGAGGAGAATATTAAACGGAGTCCAAACGGAATAAAACTTCCGAAAATATTTTTTCCAGAACATAAGATATGCAGGGGACGTGAGAACAAAGGCAGAGGCCACCAGGGGAGGCCACAAGCACACTAGGCGCAACTAGGGGGGCCGCGCCTAGCAGGCTTGTGGGCCCCCTATGGCTCGTCTGCCCTACTTCTTCCGACTATAAATTCCCGTAAAATCCAAAACTACGAGAGAGATCCACGAAAATACTTTTCCGCCGCCGCAAGCTTCTGTCTCCGCATGATCCCATCTGGGGCACGTTCTGGTGCCATGCCGGAGGGGGGATTCGGATACGGAGGGCTTCTTCATCAACACTTTTGCCTCTCCGATGATGAGTGAGTAGTTCACCATAGACCTTCGGGTCCATATCTAGTAGCTAGATGGCTTCTTCTCTCTCTTGGATCTTCAATACAAAGTTCTCCATGATCTTCATGGAAATCTATCCGATGTAATCTTCTTTGCGGTGTGTTTGTCGAGATCCGATGAATTGTGGATTTCTGATCAGATTATCTATGAATCTTATTTCAGTTTCTTCTGATCTCTTTTATGCATGATTTCATATCCTTGTAATTCTCTTCGAGTTGTGTGTTTTGTTTGGCCAACTTGATCTATGATTCTTGCAATGGGAGAAGTGCTTTGTTTTGGGTTCATACCGTGCGGTGACCTCACCCAGTGACAGAAGGGGTAGCGAGGCACGCATCATGTTGTTGCCATCAAGGGTAAAAAGATGGGGTTTACATCATTGGTTTGAGTTTATCCCTCTACATCATGTCATCTTGCTTAAGGCGTTACTCTGTTCGTCATGAACTCAATACACTAGATGCATCCTAGATAGCGGTCGATGTGTGGAGTAATAGTAGTAGATGCAGAAAGTATCGGTCTACTTGTCTCGGACGTGATGCCTATATGTATGATCATTGCCTTAGATATCGTCATGACTTTGCGCGCTTCTATCAATTGCTCGACAGTAATTTGTTCACCCATCGTAATATTTGCTATTTTGAGAGAAGCCTCTAGTGAACATTATGGCCCCCGGGTCTACTTCACATCATATTTTCAGCCTTACACTTTTACTTCGTTGCACTTTCCGCCTTCAGATCTCACTTTGCAATGAATCTTGAAGGGATTGACAACCCCTTTATAGTGTTGGGTGCAAGCTCGTTTGTGTTTGCGCAGGTACTCTGGACACTTGGTTTGATTCTCCTACTGGATTGATACCTTGGTTCTCAAAACTGAGGGAAATACTTACTGCTAATGTGCTACATCACCCTTTCCTCTTCAATGGAAAAACCAACGCAATCTCAAGAGGTAGAACCTATATATACCCCTCCACCTACCTCTCACTCGTAGAGGAAGCACTCAGAACACACACTTTATTGCCAGATCCATTTTTTTAGACGGAGCCAACTAATCAGGTGTTGAGATCAAGAGATCCCATTCCAACCATTTTAACCTTGATTTCTAGACTCCCCAAATTGCTTTCCACACGATCAATCTCTCCTACCCCTGCCAAATCTGAGAGAGAGTGATTGAGTGTTGAGGAGACTATCTTTAGAAGCACAAGAGCAAGGAGTTCATCGTTCTACCACATCTATTACCTTTTAGAGGGTGGTGCATCCTAGATTGGTTAGGTGTCGCTTGGGAGCCTCCTACTTCGTGTTGTGGAGTTGAACCAAGATGTTTGTAAGGGCAAGGTGATTGCCTACTTCGTGAAGATCTACCATGAGTGAGGCTAGTCCTGTGTGGATGGATGCCATGGTGCAATAGACAAGGCCGCTTCTTCATGGACCCCTTGTGGGTGGAGCCCTCTGTGGACTCTCGTAGCCGTTACCCTCCGTGAGTTGAAGTCTCCACTAACATGGACGTACGATAGCACCACCTATTGGAACCATGCAAAAAATCACTGTGTCGACCTCTTGCGTTTAATCTCCCCTACCCTACCTTACTTTACACTTGCATATTTTACTCTCCGCGGCTATACTCTTAGATGTGCATGTGTAGGGTGTACTTGACTAGTCATAGTTGCTAAAACTGGCCCACACTAAAAATTGGGAAAAGGCTAAGTTCTAATCTTGTCAACTAGTCAAATCACCCCCCCTCTAGACATACTTTTGATCCTACACCTTCCACGTCAAAGGAAATATCGCACCAAGATATATAAGCCCCTTCAAGATCACCAACACACGAGGCGAAGTTGCCTACCAGCTAGAGCTACCTTCAGGGCTTTCGTATATGCACAGTGTATTCCATGTGTCACAACTTCGGAAGTGCCTCCAAGTTCCCAACCACCCCAATCTCTACAAGGACATTGATCATCAAGCCATCGACCTTCAGCCACACCTCACTTATCGTGAGAGACTAGTTCTCATCTTCTATCAAGCCGAGCATTGCATCTGAAGCCACACCATCAAGTAATTCAATGTCCAGTGGAGCAACCACACCGAAGCATAAGCAAGCTCGGAGCGTTAAGACTACCTTAGATACAAGTTCCCTTATCATTTTAGCACCTAGTCTAGGAATCTCGGGGACGAGATTCTTGCAAGGGGGTAGGTCTGTCACACCCTGTGTTTGTAACACTTTGCTATGTTGCGATTTATAAAAATTTAGACGAATTAAAACTTTTTGTGTGCTTGAGATATTAGAATTGATTGCTATTTGCTTGGGTGCTTGTTTGTGTTCTATTTCACAAAAACTCTCCTACTCCCAAAACTCCCCCCCCTTGATCCAAATATTTACCCCCGAACATACCATGTGTATATGACCTATACTATTTTTACAAAGTATTATTTTTACCAAAAAAACATTTATTCAATTTAAGCTTTCAAAAACCCGTGAATTGAGGTTTGTCTACATGTCCTCAAAATAGGGAAGATGTTTTTCCCCAAATATTTTATTTGGATCCTATTATCAAAAAGACTTCCCGAAACCACGAAACTATTATTTTAAAAGTTATTTTTATATTTCATTTAAATACTCATTTTTGATGCTAGAAATGCTCTTTTGTAAGGGAAAATTATTTTTTATGAATCAAAAATATTTGAGAAAATTTAGGGAAACTCAGTGGACATATAGTTTCCATATATAAGAGTCTCAACACATGGTCATGTTTAAAATATTGGAGAAAACCATTGAAAATCTTTTCTATCCATTTCAAGTATTTGAAATATTACTATAAGAAATATTCTCAAATATTTCCAGGAAAATTCTGGAAAATCACATATGATATATTTGATTATCTTGCCAAGTTTCATCTCAATCCTAATTGTTTTGATTCACCAAAATATTCCAAAACCCTCTTTGTCCAAATCCAAATTTTAGAACCTCTACATTGCCAAGTTTCCCCAATTGATCCAAAACTTTGTAGACGTGCTCCAATCTCCAAATAATGTGACCACACAAAGTGGTGCGTTAAGGAGAATAGTTTTGCATGACTAGATCTAGAGAAACCCAATTCTGCCTATTTCTAGGGTTTACCAACTTTGCATTGCTAACTTTCTTCAATTAGGCTGAAATCTTATGATCACTCTCATTTCTACCCATCATTTGATCCTGTTAAACCTCACAGAAAGTTGGAAACGTTAAATTGCCCAAAACAACATCAAACACCTTCTAGTGATTTGGTAAAAACCATGTCTTGCCCCCTTCCACTATCCCCCTTCACCCCATCTTTTTACCACAACTACACCTAGTTACTATGTTACCTCAGTAACAATCTCAGGGTAGCAGATCAATCATAGGAGGGGTAAAACCTCATTTGCCCCCTCTGTTTTCACCAATCCGGCACATTTTCTACCCCATATTCCTTTACATCTACCTCCCATTTGCCCCTAAGCTACAAGAGCATCTCTAGTACCCCCACCCCAAGGAGAAAATGTACAAGGTGGGGCACCCCAGAGCGTGCAGGTAAATGGCTATGCCGGCCATTTGGACGGTCTAGAGCGCGCTACAGTGCACTCTCGCACTGTAGCCGCCCCCAATCCCAGGCCTTGACAGCCTCGACCCTCCCCAATGTGTCCTTGAAGGTCGCCTCAGCGTCCTGTACACGCTAGCCGGTCGGCCCCCTCCTCTCAACTCCTTCCTCTCTCCCCTCCTACGCGTGCCGAGCACCACCGGTTCGGCCAGCCCCCAGCCTCACACATGCGGTGACATCTAGCCCTCCTCTAAGCCTTCTCTCCCTCCCTGTGGTCGTCGACGATGCCCACAAGCACCCACGAGCCATCCTGGACCTCTCACGTTGCCTCCAACGATGTCTGCAACCTCACAAGCGCACGGGTCAATGGTGCACTACCGTCCCCTCTATATAAATACCTCCTCGAGCTCTCTCTCTCCCCTCTGGTCTCCCTCTCCCTATCACAAACGCAAACCAAAACCCCCTAAGAAGCTTCCCGTGCCGCAGCGTTTGAGATCAACAAAGCTGTGTCGCGCCAGGTTCGGCGTCGTTTGCCCAGAGTAGGCCTCCTCCAACCCTCCTCTTTCTCAGTCTGGAGCCGCCTCCTCCTCTTCACAATTTCCCATCCTTCTCCTACTCAATTTGCAACACTGGACAACCCCGTCGATAAGCTCCCGAAGTGCCTCCGCCGCGGAACCTCATCGCTGGCGAACTAGACGACCGCTTCGATGATATCCTACAAGACCCGAACGACGAGATCCTCCCGATTCCATTCCCATCGCCAGCTGTGTCACACCTTGTGTTTCTCCTTACCTTGCTAAGTTAACATAGCTAAAAATTAGGACCAATTAAATTTTTTTGTGTGCTTGTGGTGCTTGATCTGATTGTTGATTTCTTGTTTGCTTGCTTGTGTTTTAAATCACAAAAACGCCTCCTACTCTCCCAAGACTCATCTCCTTGCTCCAAATCTTTGCCCAATGACCATACTATGTGTATAGGGCCTAAAACATTTTTTTACCAAATATTAATTTTAGCTAGAAAGCATTTATTTAACTTAGCTTTTCACAAAAACTCTGAATTGAGGTTTGTACTACAAGTAGTCAAATTAGGGATAATGTTTTGCCTAAAACATTTTATTTGGGTCTTACTATCAAAAGGACTTCCCATGACAAAAAATATATTATTTTAAAACATATTTTCCTATTTCATTTAAATACCTTTTCTTGAGGCCGGAAATGGTCTTGTATAGGGGAACATTATTTTATTCTTTCCAGAATATTTGAGAAAACTTAGGGAAACTCAGTGGACATATAATTTCCATATATAAGAGTTTCAACACATGGTCGTGTTCAAAATATTCGGCAAAACACTTCAGAACCCTCTCTGTGTAATTCCAGTATTTGAAATATTTCTGTAAGAAATATTATTAAATAGTTCTAGGAAATTTCTAGCATGTCACTCATGCCTTATGTGATGATCTTGCCAAGTTTCATATTAATCCAAATTGGTTTAATTCAGTGAAATATTGCAAAATCATGTGTGCCCAGAACCAAACTTGGGCAACTTTACATTGCCAAGTCTCTCCATCTATTCTCAAAATTCATGGACATATTCTAACCCCCTAATAATGCATCCACACCAATTGGTGCATCAAGGAGATTGAATCCACTGGTCCAAATCCCCTCACAATCACTTCTGCCGATTTCTAGGATTGGGAATACTTGAATTTTCAAGTTTCTCCAATTGATCCCATACTTTTTTGACATGATCTAATCCAAAAATAATTCCACTGCACCAAGTGGTGCATTAGGGGGAATTAATTTGAATGTATAGATCTAGAGAAACCCATTTCTGCCCATTTCTAGGCTTTATGAAGTTTACACTCGAAACTTTCTTCAAATAATCTCAAAATTGGTAGTCAACATCATTTTCACCCAATATTTGATCGTGGTAAATCTCATGGAAAGTAGACTCCATTTACTAATTTACATCAAACACCTTCTGATGCCAATTGGAAGTTACTGTTTTGACCTCCTACACTATTCCCCTTTCCTTTGAATTTTTGCCACAACTTCCTAATGTACCTTGCAACCCTAATAACAATTTTGTGGCATCATCATAATGATTGGGGGTGAAAAGTTCATCTTGACCCTCTGGGTAGCATCCTTTCTCACCTTCCTTAGCTGCCTTCTCAACCAAGGCAACCAGGAGAGCGTCCCATGCATTCCCCCTTTGTTTAAACCTCTTTGGAGCTTCTGGGCAAACGTGGCCACGCCCAAAATGCCAATGGCATGCCATGGCATGCCATTTGGGAGCTCTGGAGCGTGCTTCGGTGCACCAGGGAAATGTAGCCGCCTCCTACCCGAGGCCTCGATCACCTCGACCTGAGCTAGCACGCCACCAGCCCCTCCTCAGCACGTGTGACATGGCTAGCTGTCACGCCCATCCTTCCTTGGCCTCCATCGCTCTGCCCCTGTGCCCAACACCACTCCGCCCGGCCAGTGGTTGGCCTTACACGCGTGAGATCCCGTCGACATCCCCGTTTCTCCACTTCCCATCCCCTACATATGCCGCATCACAAAGCACATAGGCACTCTCAGGAGAGCCCCTCGTGACCCCTAATGAAAGAAGTGCCATCACCATGGACGCTATCCATGGAGAGCTTGTGCACCGGCCATTGAAAGCCGTCCTCGAGCCCCCTATTGACGCGCTATCACTCTCTCTCCCTCCTAGGAAGCCCTCAGACCGAGCCATTGGAGCTTCCGAGCTCTACAACCCCCCATTGTCGAAGCAGCTCCGATGACATCGACTGAAACTCGCCCTATACTGCGCCTCTCCTCTCCCCCTATCCAATCCGGCGTCTCCCCTAGCCTAGTTGGAGCTCGCCCGTCACCTCTACCACCCCCAAGACGCTGGGCGACCAAGGCCAGCGACGCCCGATGGCCTACTCCGCGGTAACTCAAGGCGTCGTCACCTCAGCCCTCCTCAACGCGCGCTCGGCATTAGGATGGACGCGACTCCTCCTACTGAGCTCGCCGGTGGCTGGGGCATCACCGGAGATGGTATATGCCCCCAGAATGGGCACCAACACAGGCACGGTCAGCCTCCCCGCCCCTCCTCTCTTTTGAGCAGGAGGTAGGGCCTACCAGCGGGGCTGTCACGCCCAACATGCGACCCTATCCTCAATTTGGCACGAAGGCCTCGTCAGGGATAGAAGCGCATCTCGTCGTGTCGCAAGAATGGATATCGTTACAAGTACATGTACTGAAAAGAAGAGATATATAAATAGAGTTGGCTTACACTCGCCACAAGCTACATCAGAGTCACAGCAGTACAGTACATAATCATCATGAAGAAGAGAAGGGTCCGACTACGGACGAAAACAAACGAGAAAAGAAGAACGCCGTCCATCCTTGCTATCCAAGGCTGCCGGCCTAGAACCCATCCTAGATCGATGAATAAGAAGCAACTCCATATGAACAATCAACGCGCTCGCGTCAAGTAACCTTTACCTGTACCTACAACTGGTGTTGTAGTAATCTGTGAGCCACAGGGGACTGAGCAATCTCATTTCCAAAGGTATCAAGACTAGCAGAGCTTAATGGGTGAGGTAAGGTTAAGTGGTGAGGTTGCAGCAGCGACTAAGCATATATTTGGTGGCTAACTTACAAGTACAAGAGTAAGTGGGGGGAAGATATACGCATAGCGAACGTGACTACTGATGGTCAAATGAATGATCCTGAACACCTACCTACGTCAGACATAACCCCACCGTGTCCTGGATCGGAGAAGGATCTGACGAAAGAGACAGTCACGGTTACGCACACCGTTGGCATATTTTAATTAAGTTAACTTCAAGTTATCTAGAACCAGTGTTAAACAAAGTTTCCACATTGCCACATAACCGCAGGCACGGCTTTCTGAAAATATTTAACCCTATAGAAATCCTCCATCACGAAGCTCGCGATCTCGTCGGATTCCCTAGTGGAAAACCTCAACCCTGAGATTACCCAAAGCATCACCGGAATCCCAATGCACAAGATATTTCGTCAAAGGTAAAACTAATCCAGCAAGGCCGCCCGACGTGTCGACGATCCCGATAGGAGCCGCGTATCTCGTTCTCAGGACACGATAGATGAGCTAGACGTCGGGATCGCTAAACATCTGGGTGACCAGAGGGGCGCCGGACATCGCTCAGGTGGGACCAACACTCCTGAGGAGCACTGGCCCGGGGGTTGATTAAATTATCCTCGGGGTCCGGAAAGTCCCTATGCAATTTTATTAGGTGATTAGGCAAATGTAGTACCAAAGTTGGACCTTGCCAGACCAGCTTTCATCTAAAACAAATTATCAAGGGGGTCCCCATAACAACCCCGATCGTGTTAGAAGCGCTCAATTATGGAACATAACACCGGTAGCCGAATCTAAGGGGGCAAAGGTGGAACAAAACACCAGGCAAGAAAGGCCGAGCCTTCCACCTTTTACCAAGTATATAGGTGCATTAAGTTAAATAGCATTTAAATATGGTGATATGACAAGGGACACATGTTATCACATGGAAGCAACTGCACCTGCAACTAGCAACGCTAACACAGGGTTAAGCAAGAAGTAACATAGCCAATCAGTGGTTTGCTAGGTTGAACAGGTTGAAGGTTTTCATGGCATTGTTGAGAGGCTGATATTTAACAGGTGGTAGGCAACGAGACATAATCGATAGAAGCGATAAAACTAGCATGGCAATGATAGTAATGGTATCTAAGGAAATGGTCATCTTGCCTGAGATCCCGCTTAGAAGAAGAATGACTCCGTGAAGCAGACGATCCGACGTAGCTGAATACATGCAAGTCACGGCATGGCAAATCACACAAACAAACACTAGACATTAAGTGAAGTTCAATATGCAACGAGTTGCATATTGACGAAACTCCATGTTAAATTATTTAGTTCTATCCCGATTAGGTACACGGCAATATTAAATGTGGTTAAACATGAAAGAGGTGAAGTAGAAATTAAACTACCTATCTAGACATTTTAAATGAGGTCGGAGATGACACATAGCATCTCCGAGACGACCTCACATGTTAATTTACAATTCTGTCTAGATCTGAACATACACATTTAATTAGTTGTTTAACAGCAAAACAAAAAGGTTCACGTGATTCTACGCGTCATTTAAAGCAATCTACATATAAAGAACATCTCCAACGGAGCTACGGATCAAAAGTTACAAACACCGCAAGATATGATCACATGAATGCAATATGTGTGCAACGTCGGCTACGAGCACTTCAAAACATACAACCAGGAAAAGAATAAGAAACTACACAAGATTCTAAGCAAGTTTCATGTAGGACACGATCAAATCGGAGCTACGGTTCAACAACTACGAGCAAAACAAGAAATCACTACAAACTACCAAAAATCAGCCACATAGCATCTTCTACGCCCCACAACTACGGGCTACACAACTCCGATAAACTCAAGCAAGGCACGACACGAAAGAGGGCAAGAAGCACTACCACATACAACTAACAACAACTAGCATGGAAGCAAGGAACACTAGGAAAAGAAGACACAAAAGGGCATCTCACACACTATTTCAGACTTAGTGAAAATTACGCCTCATGAAAGTGCAGTTTTCGATCTGAAGCAATATTGACAGAAGCAAAACCTATAGCTACAAGACTTGAAATGACATGAAAATTTACAGCATGCTAGAGAAACACAAGGGCTACAACTAACTCCATTGGACCAACCTCGAAAAAGATACAGATTTAAAGATAGAAACAAAACAAAACAGCAACAAAATATAACAGATTTCAGACTTAGAAATATTTCAGCTCCTCCAAATCAGCACTATTTCTAGCAACTTGAGAGCGAGAAAACCACACCTACACATGCTTTTCTATTGCAACCAAAAAATACCAGGGGCTAGTCTAAACACCCAAGAACAACTCCCCAGTTGACAACTCCTTCAAACGAAGCACGAAATAAATCCTACGAAAATGCCAAGAGGGCAACATAGCAAAATATCGTGCGAACTAACTTACTCGAAAGCTAAAACTAATTGCACAGAAAAATCCCATTGATTTTTCTACCCTGAAAACATATATAATATGTGGGGTTGCGCAACAATAATATGACACACGTAAATGCGAGATAAAGGCCTAGACACGGAAAATAATCTAGCGGTTAATCCTTACACGCAAAAACACTAGAGGCCGCTCTAAAATACATGGAAAAATGGTTCCTAAAACATGGGCATTTCTAATACGGCATACGAACAACCCGGTCTTGCGCGAAAAATAATTAGGGGCACTATTCTAATGGGACAACACGTAAATCTAAGCATATGGAGGCTCAAACTATGTCAAACAAATATGCAAGTTGTGAAATCGTGTTCTACTTAAAAAACTACATGAAAAGCATATCTAAATCATCGCGATCCGACTAACGGTTTTAAAGATACGGGTATATTAATATCGTTTAATTCCTGAAATATAACTAATTTGGAAAACCCCTAAATCACTAATGGGCCTAACGAGTGGCGTAACAAAGCTAAAATGTACTCAGGCGGGGGAATCGCTCAACTTGGAAGGAGCCTCTTCTGGACCGGTTGGGGGGGCCGCGGCCGACTGGGCCGGCTGGGGGGATCGCCCTGGACTAGGTCGGCTCGGGGCCCAGCCGAGGCGGAAGGTGGCGCTGGCCACGGGGTTTCGTCCCCCTCGACCAGGTAGGTGCTCGCGGCGACTCCAGTCGGGCGACGGCGCATGGTGGCGCCGGCCTCGACAGGGACGGGCCGGGAGGCGGCGGCGCGTGTCCAGCGGGGTGAGGCGGCCGGATCCGGGCGGCCGGATCTGGGCGGCGGGGTCACGGGAGGCGAGCTCTGGCGCGGCGGCGGCGATGACGCAACGCGCGCGAGTGGTAGCGGTGCTGGAGGCGCTCGGGACTGGCGATGCACCCGCGGCGGGGCACAGGACGGCCGGCGGGGAAGGTGCGTGGTGGGGTAATCCGGCGACTGGGACTTGCGACGGCTGGAGGCTGGCACATGGGCGAGCTCGGGAGGAGGGCTCGAGGAGAAGGCGTGGTGGTTTCTTGGGCAGAGAGAGAGGCGGCGGCGCGATTGGCTCGGCCGGGCCCGATCTGGGCTCGGCGGGCCCGTGGCGGCTGGTGGGGGAGAGAGAGTGCTGCGTGGAGAGGAGGAGAGGTGGGGCGGCGCGGATCCCGAGGTGGGACTAGGGTTAGCTAGAGTAGGCAGGTTTTGGGGGTCTATTTATAGGAAATGGGGCTAGGTTTATCCGAATCGTGATCCGATTTCGACCACGGGTTCGTGAACGGATGGCCACAGACGTGGGAATGCATACGTGACCGTGTAGAGGGGATATCCGGGGACGAGAGGGAAACGGGCGGCGCGGCAACGTGTTTTGAAACACCGAGAGACGTCCGACGGTAGACCGAAGACGGTGCCGCTATGGTCGACCGTTCGGGTACCAAACGGTCTCCGATCGCGACGAAATCCGATAGGCGGCCTAGCTATAACTAATATCTACCGCATGCCAAGTTTCACCTCGATCAGAGAAAGTTTTACGCACACTTTTGAAAACAAGATTTAAACGATGCCGCGGGCGCGTGCGAGTGCTGTCGGGCTCAGAAAGGACAACGACGAGAACCGACAACTAACAACGGATGCAAGTTTTGAAAACTGGCGGCAACGAGGTGCCGATGCAATGCTGATGATGCGCATAATGCGATGATGATGCAACAAATAAAAATACCCACACGACGGAAACGGAAAGGAAAGGGGAATCTTCTGGAACGTCGGTCTCGGGCTGTCACAACTCTCCTACACTACAAGAGGATCTCGCCCCAAGATCCAAGAATGAAAGGGGGAGAGGATGAGAAAGAACAAGAGGTAAAAACTTAGTCGCTTCTTTGACAAACGAGTGAAACCAACGATCCTTGAAGGTTGCAAAGAGATAAGGAATGATATGAGAAAGAAGCAAGAATTCACGGAAAATTTCGGCACCACTTCAGTAGGAAAATGGGACAAAAAAATTTTATAAGAAGGAAGAAATAGACAATAATCATAATCAAACAACTAAATAGAACAAGGGAACACCATGATCTTGATAGAACAAGATGCTAGACCCAAAGAGCAATAACACAATGCCTCCGGAACAATAGAATAGGAACTAGCTCATACGGAAGAAGAGAATGAAGAAAAGAATGACAACTATTATCTCAAATGAACTTGACAAGCACCCTTGCGAGAAGAATTGAACGGAGCTGTTGTAAAAACAACAATGAAAAGAAAAAGACAGTAGTGGGCTTATGGAAACCTTTTCAAACTAATGAAGTGACAACCAGCCAATAACAGAAACAAGGATTGATTGAGAAAAACAAGATATGAACAATTACTACACCAAGAGGATACATTGAGAACTCGGAATAATGACAAGCACCATGATAGCAACAATCCATAGGGAAAGCTTTAGGTGAAATCCAAACCAAGATAGCTCAATGAAGAAATCATGAGTTGCAAATATCTCATGATCATAGAATTGGTGGGTTTAATTATCTCATTCTTGAAAGGAAATCTCTTCGAAACCCCTACACTAACAAGAATGCTATAATACCACCTCAAAGGATAAGGAAGAACAAATGCACTTAGAAATGCAAGAGAAAGGATACTTGAGGTACTCCAACAGGAATCTTGAAGAACACTTTGAGAAAAATCACATCCTTGAAGAACCACCAAGACGAGCCTCCGTATACAAATGAATGATGTAACGATATGAAGGTTGAAAAGAATAAGATTATGACCTTGCCATGATTTAGATGAAGCCTCACAAAGAGATACTTGAGAAAACTTGGAACTCCGGAAAAGAAAAGATAAGCACACTTGAGAAAAAGGAATTGATATCGTGAGCCACTCCGGAAGAAGAATTCAGATTACTATGAACAAGAATAAGAATTAAGTTAGGCTTATCCTTCATCAAGTTTAATTGATGACAAGCAACGGATTTAGCATATCACTTATTCTACTAGAAATGAATCTTGAAGAGGCAGAGAGATAAGCACCACTTGAGGCATGATTGAAGGACGCACCGGTGAGAATTGGAATAAATGAGGCAACCAAGATTCAACGGAGATGCAAGAGAATGAAGAGATCATGAACCACCTGAGAGAAAACTAGAACATGGCACCGGAATAACCGAGAGACGAACGAAGAGACAACAATTGAGAAGAATCGAGGATGAAAGCTGAAAGCTGAGAACGAAGAATCTTCTAAAATGATGGCCTTCGGAAGATCGAGAATGAAAACAACTCAGAAATGCACCTGATAGCAATAAAGGGATACTCATGATTGAAAACAAATTCAAAATGATAACACGAAGCTGAAATGACGAATCTTCAAGAGAATGAACCAAAATTCGAGAGAACCACTCCTTCAAACTGCAAGCTAAGAATGATGACGAGAACAACACCAAGGATACTGAGACACTCCATAATAATGAAGAATGAAAGGTTGAGCCAAATATGAGAATTAATTCAAATAGATCTTGGAGAAGGGATATAACTGATGAAATTCATACTTACGTCATAGTTGAAAAGATATAGAGATCTCCGGAAAAATTAGAAAACTATATAAGATCCTGGGAAAAACCTGTGGGCTATGGGCCCACTCGAAGAAACCACCGTTAGAAAAGATTGCTTAGAAGAGGGATATTGCACCGGTAAAATTGAAAACTAGGTGAGGTTGAGCACCTCGAAATAATAAAAGGATTGGAAACAAGAACCTCTGAGATAACTTCAGCACTCCGGATGGAATAGAGAGAAATGACAATAAGAAGACTGATGAGAATTTCCAACATGGGTAAAAAATTACAAGGATGAATAGGATACGATGAACACAGATAATTAAATTGAATTCACCGGGAAAGATGACAAGATTGAATAAAGATGAACACGAAGCTCCTGAGACTCTTCACAACGAATCACCGGGTAGGAGAGAAAAGAACACACAACGGAAGGACAATGAAAAGAAAACTCTTGGATGAAAATTGAATCACTGAAGAAAAGGGTGGGAGGGCGGGGAACAACAAAGACACTTTGGGACAGATGAGACAAACTCCGGTAAGAATTGAGAGATTGATCTTGCAAAATTGGAGAGGATGGAATCCACTTGGAGAGAAACCCACCAGTTGAAAAAGAATTTATACAACGACTCCGGTTGACAAGAATTGATAAGACAACTGATTGAGCAAAATAATTAGCATTCACATAAAAATATGAGAACACCTCTTAGGAAAGATCTCAAATCACCACTTGAGATCGAAGCAACTTGAATTACCATATTCAACAAAACAAAGGATGAGGCTTATGAAACAAGCCAGAACAAACTCATGAGAAAGATTTCGTCCGATATTTTCGTGGACAGGAATCCACTAGATGTCGAACCCCAACCTAACATCATGCATTTGTTGGAATAATTGTCCTATAAGAACCTACTTGAATTCCCACCTATGAATTCCCGGAATATCTGGTCATGCAATCTGGTACACGGATACAAGGAGTAATAACACACAACTCCTATACTAACTCGTCACCTGTATCACATCCATCAACACAAAACCAGAATCTCGGACCTTCATCTACAACAGACCCTCGTGATCACAACGATACAAAGTATGGCAGTACTCCCGAACAATCTGCACCAGTACTGGGGACATCGGGGTTATCTCGCCACTACTAGTATTGAAGCAATTACGAACATCCTTCGTCCTAAGATACTAAGAAATCTGAATGATAACGATGTGCTCGAGAATCCCCTGGAGCTCAACTCCCCTGAAACTCAAAGCAGATAGGAGGCACCAAGACAGAACTCCGTCATATCGGCATCATATAGATTTCAAAAACATCCGCGTGATCCTAAATAAATTTTCAGTGAGAAAAGGAGTAGAATTAAATTATTACGTCAAGATTCCTCACGAGAGCATAGAAGAGGAGAAAAAAGAATCCTACTCTCCGATATATAACTAAGACTCAAGTAGTTTTTCACTAGACTCGACTCGGCCAAGTTCGATCAATCAAGGGGCTCCTAGGTCGGTACTGCTCTGATACCAACTTGTCACGCCCAAGATGCGACCCAATCCTCAATTTGGCTTGAGGGCCTCGTCAGGGATAGAAGCGCATCTCGTCGTGTTGCAAGAATGGATATCAGTACAAGTACATCTACTGAAAAGAGGAGATATATAAATAGAGTTGGCTTACACTCGCCACAAGCTACATCAGAGTCACAGCAGTACATTACATAATCATCAAGGGTAAGAGCAGGGTCCGACTACGGACGAAAACAAACGAGAAAAGAAGAACGACGTTGTCACGCCCAAGATGCGACCCTATCCTCAATTTGGCACGAAGGCCTTGTCGCATCTCGTCGTGTCGCAAGAATGGATATCGTTACAAGTACATGTACTGAAAAGATGAGATATATAAAGAATTGGCTTACACTCGCCACAAGCTAAATCAGAGTCACATCAGTACATTACATAAACAACAAGAGTAAGAGCAGGGTCCGACTACAGACGAAAACAAACGACAAAAGAAGAACGACGTCCATCCTTGCTATGCCAGGCTGCCGGCCTGGAACCCATCCTAGATCAAAGAAGAAGAAGAAGAAGAAGAAGCAACTCCAGATGAACAATCAACGCGCTCGCGTCATGTAACCTTTACCTGTACCTGCAACTGGTGTTGTAGTAAACTGTGAGCCACAGGGGACTCAGCAATCTCATTTCCAAAGGTATCAAGACTAGCAAAGCTTAATGGGTGAGGCATGGTTAAGTGGTGAGGTTGCAGCGGTGGCTAAGCATATATTTGGTGGCTAACTTACGAGTACAAGAGTAAGAGGGGAAAGATCTACGCATAACGGACGTGAACTACTCATGATCAAAAGAATGATCCTGAACACCTACCTACGTCAGACATAACCCCACCGTGTCCTCGATCGGAGAAGGAACTCACGAAAGAGACAGTCACGGTTACGCACACGGTTGGCATATTTTAATTAAATTAACTTCAAGTTATCTAGAACCAGTGTTAAACAAAGCTTCCACGTTGCCACATAACCGCGGGCACGGCTTTCCGAAAGATTTAACCCTGCAGGGGTGCTCCAACTAGTCCATCACAAATTACCACAAGTCGCATAGAAATCCTCAATCACGAAACTCGCGATCTCGTCGGATTCCCTAGGGGAAAACCTCAACTCTGAGATTACCCAAAGCATCACCGGAATCCCGATGCACAAGATATCTCGTCAAAGGTAAAACTAATCCAGCAAGGCCGCCCGACGTGTCGACGATCCCGATAGGAGTCGCGTACCTCGTTCTCAGGACACGACGGATGAGCGATGGTTACCACGCCAAACGCCGAGTTGCCCCGGGTAGCGTTAATAAGCTGCTCTGTTTTGGACCAACACTCATGAGGAGCACTGGCCCGGGGGTTGATTAAAATAGTCCGCGGGTGCCGGCGGGTCCCTATGCAATTTTTATTAGGTGATTGGGCAAATGTAGTACCAATGTTGGGCCTTGCCAGACCAGCTTTAATCTGAAACGAATTATCAAGGGGGTCCCCATAACAACCCCGATCGTGTTAGGAGCGCTCATGTATGGAACATAACACCGGTAGCCGGTAACTAAAGGGGGCAAAGGTGGAACAAAACACCAGGCTAGAAAGGCCGAGCCTTCCACCTTTTACCAAGTATATAGGTGCATTAAATTAATAGCATTTAATATGGTGATATAACAAGGAACCCATGCTTTCGCACGGAAGCATCTGCACCTGCAACTAGCAACGCTAACACAGGATTAAGCAAGCAGTAACATAGCCAATCCGTGGTTTGCTAGGTCGAACAGGTTGAAGCTAATCATGGAATTGTTGAGAGACTGACTTTTTACAAGTGGTAGGCAACAAGACATAAACGATAGAAGCGATAAACTAGCATGGCAATGATAGTAATGGTATCTGGGGAAATGATCATCTTGCCTGAGATCCCGCTTGGAAGAAGAATGCCTCCGTGAAGCAGACGAACCGACGTAGTCGAACGGGTCCTCACATCTGACACGCTTGCGGAACTCTATCGAGACGGGGAAACCGGAAACAAGCATCAACACACGATATTCACCACACGATGCACAACACATATGATGCATGAGCTACTGAATACATGCAAGCCACGGCATGACAAGACACACAATCAAACACTACACATTAAGCGAAGTTCAATATGCACGAGTTGCATATTGACGTAACTCCACGTTAATTATTTAGTTCACTCCCGGTTATCTACAATTCTGTCCAGAACTGAATTAACACCTTTATTTAGTTGTTAAACAGCAAAACCAATAGGTTCACATGATTCTACGCGTCAAGGCAAGCAACCTACACGTAAAGAACATCTCCAACGGAGCTACGGTTCAAAAGATACAAGCACCGCAAGATATGATGGCATGAATGCAAAATGTGTGCAACAGCGGCTACGAGCACTTCAAGGCATACAAAAAGCACGAGAAAATGAAACTACACGAGATTCTAAGAAAGTTTCATGTAGGACACGATCAAAACGGAGCTACGGTTCGAAAACTACGAGCAAAACAAGAAATGACTACAAGCTGCCAAAATCAGCCACATAGCAATTTCTACGCCTCACAACTTCGGCTACACAACTCCGATATGCTCAAGCAAGGCATGGCACGGAAGAGGGCAAGAAGCACCACTACGAACAACAAACAACAACTAGCATGGCAGCAAGGAGCACTAGGAAAAGAAGACACAAAATGGCATCTCACGCACTATTTCAGACTTAGTGAAAATTACGCCTCGTGGAAGTGCAGTTTTCAGCCTGAAGGCATATTGACAGCAGCAAAACCTATAGCTACAGGAGTCCAAATGGCATGAAACTTAACAGCATGCTAGAGAAACATAAGGGGTACAACTAACTCCATTGGACCAACCTCAAAAGAGCTACAGATCACAAGATGCAAGCAAGACAAGACAGCAACAAAATAATAACAGATTCCAGACTTAGAAATATTTCAGCTCCTCTGAAACAGCACTATTCAAGCAACTCGAGGGCAGTCAAACAACACCTAAACATGCATTTCTATTGCAACCAAAAATACCAGAGGCTAAACAAAACATCCAAGATCAACTCTCTAGTTGACAACTAATTCGAACGGGGCTCGGAATAAACCCTACGAATTAAACAAAAGGGCATCACGGCAAAATATCTCGCGAGCTAACTTACTCGAAAGCTAAAACTAATTGCACAGAAAAATCCATGGGATTTTTCTACCCCGGAAACATATATAAAATGTGGGGTTTGCAACACAAAATCTTGCCACACAATAATGCGGGAGAATAACCTATATACGGGAAATAATCTAACGGGCAATCCCTACACGCAAAAATACGAGTGACCGCGCTAAAATACGTAGAGATATGGTCCCTAAAACAGGGACATTAAATCTATGACATACGGGCAATCCGGATACGCACGAAAATTAACTACGGAATGGATCCTAGCTAATCAGCACGTAAAACGAGGCATTAGGCACTCTAAACAGCGTTAAACAAATATGCATGTTGGATAATCGTGTTCTACTCGCGAAGCTACCCCAAAACGATATAAAGATCACCTCGATCCGACTAACGGAACAAAAGTTACTGGCGTTTAACTATATGTCTAAAACCTGAAAATATAATACCGAAAATCCTAAGATAAATAAATACTACCGGGCCTAATATTCTACCAGACCGGAAAAAAAAGGCTGGGCGTAACTTAGCTAACACGCGCACAGGGCGCTGGTGAGAGGGGCTCACCTTCGGGCCAAAGTAGGCCGGCCTGGGGCGGATGAGGAGCAGAAGGCCTCGATCTGGGCCGGCTTAGGGGGGCGAACTGGGCCAGCTGCTGGCCTGGCTCCTCGAGCAGGCCTGGGACCTGGGCCGGTCGGGCGCAACAGGCCCACGCGGCCAGGGCGAGCCTTGCCTCCGCGGTCAACGGGAGGAGGAGCGAGGGCTCCTGCCCGATCTCGATAGCGCAGCGACGGCTGGAGCTTGCCGGCTACAGGCGAGGCGGGCGAGGCGGCGCTGGCGGCAGCCGGAGGTGCACCGAGCAGCGGCGGCGGGGCGTGGATCCGGCGCACGCGGCGGCCGGCGGGGTGGAGCGGAGAGGCTGCGAACGGCGGCTTGGGGAGGCGGCCAGGGCCGACGAGCTCGCACGCGGGCGCTAGGAGTACTCCGGCGAGCAACCGGCAGGCGGGGCTCCGGCGAGGGGCTGGTGAGGGCGCGTGGGGAGGTCTCCGACGAGGGCGCGCGGCAGGGAGAGCCATGGGGAGGCGCTGGCGGGCGGCGTCGGGAACAGGCGGCGGCGCGATGCGGGCTCGTGCGGCGGCCGAATCCGGGCCTGGTGCGGGCCTGGTGCGGGCCTCGCGGGCCGGCGGCGGCTGCGGGACAGAGGGAGGCTGTGCGGGCGGCTAGGTTTAGGGTTAGGGCGCGGATCCCGAGGTGGGAGGAGAGAGGCTGTCCAAAAATTAAGGATGAGGGGGTATTTATAAGGAAAAAGGGGGCTCGGTTAACCGGAATCGCGATCCGGATCCAACCGCGGGGTCGGATTCGGACGATTCCGAACGCGGGGCGTGCTACGTGGCCGTGTTGTGTAGACATCCGGAGACGAGAGGGAGAGCGGGCGGCACGACACGAGTTTTAACAACACCGATAGACGTCCGACGAATAATCGAAGACGGTGCCGCTACGGGCGACCGTTCGGACCAGACAGTCTCCGATCGCGACGAAGTTCGACAGGCGGCCTAGATATAACTAATCGCGACCGCGTGCCAAGTTTCACCTTGATCAGAGAGAGTTTTAAACACACTTTAAAAACAGGGTTTCGACGGTGCCGCGGGCGCGTGCGTGTGCGGTCGGACTCAGAACGGACGACGACGAGAACCGGCAACTACTAACGAATGCAAGTTTTGAAAACTGGCGGCAACGGAGATGGCGATGCAATGCTGATGATGCGCATGATGCGATGATGACACGACAATACAATAGGCCACACGATGAAAACGGAAAGAGAGGGGAAGCTTCTAGAACGTCGGCCTCAGGCTGTCACAGACGGATGGAACTAGCTACGAGTGCCAAACCTCGAGTTTCCTCGCGGTGGCCCCGCTGGCAGACCGTTTGGGACCAACACCATCAGCACTGGCCCCTCCTGTTTATGTAAAATTACTCCTCGGGTAGCGCTAACTCCCTATGCATTTCAGTATTATCAAATTATTATGTTGGGAAAATGTAAAACCAATGATGGGCCTTGCCAGACCAGCTTTAATCTAAAACGAATTATCAAGGGGGTCCCCATAACAACCCCGATCGTGTTAGGATCGCTCATTTATGGAACATAACACCGGTAGCTGAAACTAAGGGGGCAAAGGTGGAACAAAACACCAGGCTAGAAAGGCCGAGCCTTCCACCTTTTACCAAGAATATAGGTGCATTAAATTAAATAGCATTAATATGGTGATATAACAAGGAACCCATGTAATCACATGGAAGCAACTGCACCTGCAACTAGCAACGCTAACAACATGGTTGAGCAAGCAGTAACATAGCCAATCAGTGGTTTGCTAGGTTGAACATGTTGATGGTTTTCATGGCATTGTTGAGATGCTGATATTTAACATGTGGTAGGCAACGAGACATAATAGATAGCATCGAAATAACTAGCATGGCAATGATAGTATTGGTATCTGGGGAAATGGTCATCTTGCCTGAGATCCCGCTTGGAAGAAGAATGCCTCCATGAAGCAGACGAACCGACGTAGTCGAACGGGTTCTCACAATCCGACACGCTGCGGAACTCTATCGAGACGAAGCAAACCGGAAACACAAATCAACACACGAAATTCACCACACGATGCAACAACACAAATGATGCATGCACAGCTGAATACATGCAAGTCACGGCATGGCAAATCACACAAACAAACACTACACATTAAGTGAAGTTCAATATGCAACGAGTTGCATATTGACGAAACTCCACGTTAAATTATTTAGTTCTATCCCGATTAGGTACACGGCAATATTAAATGTGGTTAAACATGCAAGAGGTGAAGCGGAAATTAAACTACCTATCTAGACATTTTAAATGAGGTCGGAAATGACATATAGCATCTCCGAGACGACCTCACATGTTAATTTACAAATCTGTCCAGATCTGAACGAACACATTTAATTAGTTGTTTAACAGCAAAACAAATAGGTTCACGTGATTCTACGCGTCATTTCAAGCAATCTACATATAAAGACCATCTCCAACGGAGCTACGGATCAAAAGTTACAAGCACCGCAAGATATGATGGCATGAATGCAATATGTGTGCAACGTCGGCTACGAGCACTTCAAAACATACAACCAGCAAAAGAATATGAAACTACACGAGATTCTAAGCAAGTTTCATGTAGGACACGATCAAATCGGAGCTACGGTTCAACAACAACGAGCAAAACAAGAAATCATTACAAACTGCCAAAAATCAGCAACATAGCATCTTCTACGCCCCACAACTACGGGCTACACAACTCCGATAAACTCAAGCAAGGCATGACACGAAAGAGGGCAGGAAGCACTACCACATACAACTAACAAAAACTAGCATGGCAGCAAGGAACACTAGGAAAAGAAGACACAAAAGGGCATCTCACACACTATTTCAGACTTCGTGAAAATTACGCCTCATGAAAGTGCAGTTTTCGATCGGAAGCAATATTGACAGCAGCAAAACCTATAGCTACAGGACTCCAAATGGCATGAAAATTTATATCATGCTAGATAAACACAAGGGCTACAACTAACTCCATTGGACCAACCTCAAAAGAGCTACAGATCTAAAGATACAAGCAAAACAAAGAGCAACAAAATATAACAGATTTCAGACTTAGAAATACTTTAGGTCCTCCAAATCAGCACTATTTCTTGCAACTTGAGAGCGAGCAAACCACACCTAAACATGCTTTTCTATTGCAACCAAAAAATACCAGGGGCTAGTCTAAACACCCAAGAACAACTCCCTAGTTGACAACTCCTTCAAACGAAGCACGAAATAAATCCTACGAAAATGCCAAGAGGGCAACATAACAAAATATCGCGCGAACTAACTTACTCGAAAGGTAAAACTAATTGCACAGAAAAATCTCATGGATTCTTCTACCCCGAAAACATATATAATATGTGGGGTTGCGCAACAATAATATGCCACACGTAAATGCGAGATGAAGGCCTAGACACGGAAAATAATCTAGCGGTAAATCCTTACACGCAAAAATACTAGAGACCGCTCTAAAATACATGGAAAAATGGTTCCTAAAACATGAGCATTTCTAATACGGCATACGAACAACCCGGTCTTGCGCGAAAAATAATTAGGGGCACTATTCTACTGGGACAACACGTAAATCTAAGCATATGGAGGCTCAAACTACGTCAAACAAATATGCAAGTTGTGAAATCGTGTCCTACTCACAAAACTACACGAAAAGCATATCTAAATCATCGCGATCCATCTAACGGTTTAAAGTTACGGGTATATTAATATCGTTTAATTCCTGAAATATAACTAATTGGGAAAATCCCTAAATAACTAATGGGCCTAACCAGTGGCGTAACAAACCTAAAATGTACTCACGCGGGGGAATCGCTCACCTTGGGGGGAGCCTCTTCTGGGCCGGTGGGGGGGGCGACTGGGCCGGCTAGGGGGGTCGCCATGGACTGGGCTGGCTCGGGGCCCAGCCGAGGCGGCAGGTGGCGCTGGCCACGGGGCTTCGTCCCCCTCGACCAGGTAGGTGCTGGCGGCGGCTCCAGGCGGGCGACGGCGCATGGCGGCGCCGGCCTCGGCCGGGAGGCGGCGGCGCGTGTCCAGCGGGGTGCAGCGGCCGGATTCGGGCGGCGGGGTCGCGGGAGGCGAGCTCTAGCGCAGCGGTGGCGGTGAGGCAACGCGCGCGAGCGGCGGCGATGCTGGAGGCGCTCGGGACCGCCGATGCACCGGCGGCGGGGCATGGGACGACCGGCGGGGTAGGTGCGTGGCGGTGTGCTCCGGAGACTGGGACTTACGGCGGCCGGAGGCTGGCGCACGGGCGAGCTCGGGAGGAGGGCTCGAGGAGAGGGCGTGGTGGTTGCTTGGGCAGAGAGAGAGGCGGCGGCGCGTTGGGCTCGGTCGGGCCCGATCTGGGCTCGGCGGGCCCGTGGCGGCTGGTGGGGGAGAGAGAGTGCTGCGTGGAGTAGAGGAGAGGTGGGGCGGCGCGGATCCCGAGGTGGGACTAGGGTTAGCTAGAGTAGGCAGGTTTTGGGGGTCTATTTATAGTAAATGGGGCTAGGTTTATCCGAATCGGGATCCGATTTTGACCACGGGTTCGTGAACGGATGGCCGCAGACGTGGGAATGGATACGTGACCGTGTAGAGGGGATATCCGGGGACGAGAGGGAGAACGGGCGGCGCGGCAACGAGTTTTGAAACATCGACACACGTCCGACGGTAGTCCGAAGACGGTGCCGCTACGGTCGACCGTTCGGGTACCACACGGTCTCCGATCGCGACGAAATCCGACAAGCGGCCTAGCTATAACTAATAACGACCGCATGCCAAGTTTCACCTCGATCAGAGAAAGTTTTATGCACAGTTTTGAAAACAAGATTTAAACGATGCCGCGGGCGCGTGCGAGTGCGGTCGGGCTCAGAACGGACAACGAAGAGAACCGACAAGTAACAACGGCTGCATGTTTTGAAAACTGGCGGCAACGGGGTGCCGATGCAATGCTGATGATGCGCATGATGCGATGATGATGCCACAAATAAAAATACCCACACGACGGAAACGGAAAGGAAAGGAGAATCTTCTGGAACGTCGGTCTCGGGCTGTCACACAGAGGTGGTTGACCTCCACCTGTTCTGCCTCCCAGGCGTCGTCGAGCTCCTGCTCGATGCTGGCCAGACGCCTGTACCGCAACGGAGCGTCGTCCGCTGCGTCATGCCGTCCCGCGTCGTGTGTTGGCGGCGTAGCCCACTCGTGAGCACGCGGGACTGGTGTGGGTGGAGTTGCCTGCGTTGGGCTGCTCTGGCCCGGTCCTACGGGCGTGGCGGGGTGTTGCGTCGCGCCCTGTTCATGGTTCCCGCCGGTTTGCAGGTCGCGGTACACCACCTTGAACGTGGCGCACGGCGTGGGCGTCGCATCAGCGCCGCCGCTCATGTCCCATCTCCGGTGTTCCTCGAACACCACATTGCGTGTGACATGCAGCTGCTTCGTCACCGGGTCATACACCCGGTAAGCCTTGGTGCCATCCTTGTAGCCGACGAAGACCATGGGCGTCGAGCGATCGGCCATCTTGTCGATGCAGGGGCCGAGGCGCTTCACATGCACCACGCAGCCGAACACCCGGAGGTGATGCACCTTGGGCTTCTTGTGGTGCCATGCCTCGTACGGAGTCTGTCCGTACAGGCTGCGTGTGGGCGCGCGGTTGAGAAGGTAGACCGCGGTGCGCACGGCCTCCCCGAGAAGATCGCCGGCACGCCCATGCTCTTCAGGTGACAGGGCGCCATCTCCACCACCGTCTGATTGCGACGCTCAACTACACCGTTTTGCTGTGGTGTGTAGGGGGCGGTGGTGCAGTGCTTGATGCCGTGCTCGTCGCAGCACTCTCGGAACGCGGCGGAGTTGAACTCCCCGCCGCGATCGGATCTGAACGCCAGGAGCTTCCTCCCCGGCGTCGCCTCCGCGAGCGCCTTGACCCGCTTGAAGCACTTGAACGCCTCATCCTTGGACTTGAGAACCTCTATCCACATAAAACGGCTGTGATCGTCAACCATTAACAAGAAGTACCTGTCCCCCCCCCCCCCCCCCCGCCGTGGCTGGCTTGATCGGCCCGCACATGTCGCTATACGGACCAGTTCGAACTCGCGTTCGATGCGGTACTTGGACGCCTGCGGGAACGGTATGCGGCTCTGCTTCCCGAGAGCGCACCCGTCGCAGAACTCCTCGACGCGCTCGATCGACGGCACGCCTTCCGCCATGCCCTTCTCTGCAAGTGCATGCAGTGAGCGGAAATTAAGATGGTCGTAGCGCCCATGCCATAGCCATGCCTCATCCTGCATGACTGATAGGAGGCACACGGGCGCCCCCATCTTCAGCTTGATTGTGTACAACCTGTTCTTGGAGCGTGTCACCCGCGCCAGCAGTGCGCAGTTACGGTCGAACAGCTCCATCACGCCGTCTTCGACCACCGTCTTGCAGCCGAGCTCGTCCAGCTGTCCGAGGCTCACGATGTTGTTGCGCATCCACGGGATCAGGTACACGTCGGTCAGTGCCCGGTGACCCTTCTGGCGGCACTCGAAGACGATCATGCCGCGCCCGCAGATGTTGACGAGTGATCCGTCCCCGAACTTGACCGTGCCCTTGATTGATTCGTCGAGCGTGGCGAACAACTCCTTGTAGAAATACCACACCCCGGCACCTGCGTCCACCGGCACGACGCGCTCCTCGTTAAGGTTCACCACCTATGCTTTGCACGGTCTGTCACCGCGGCTGCCGCTTTGCTGCAGCGCCGTGTCAGTCGGGGTGTCTCCACGGCCGCCGTTTGGCTCCGGCGTCGCGTCCTGCACCACCTCATCGCACACCTGAGCGAGCAGAATTGTCGGCTGGTCGTCATCTCCTTGGGCGAGGTGGGCCTCCTCGCCTCCTCCCCGCGGCTGATGTGGGCTTCGGCACTCACGGGCGAAGTGCCCCCACTTACCGCAGTTGTGGCACTTGTCGTTCCGTTGCGGTGTCTTGTCTCGTTCACCTCCGTTGCGCCCGCCCCCGCGGCCACGGCCACGGCCACGACCGTTGCCACCGGAGGAGCCGCCATCCTGCTCCTTGTTCTTCAGGCGAGCGTACCACTCCTCTTCAGTAAGGAGAAGGCGGCCACCCAAGCCGCCGTCGTTGCTGTCCTCCTCCAAGCGCTCCTCGATGACGCGTAGCCGGCCGGTGAGCTCATCCACCGCCATGGTGGTGATGTTGAGCATGGATTCGATGGCGATGGCCACCTGAGCATACTTGGTAGAAATAATGAGCAAAAACTTACGGACCACTTTTACCTCTTCAAGTGTATCCCCGAGCGAGCGGAGAGTGCCGGCTAGCCCTGAGATGCGCATGGAGAACTCATCCACCATCTCCCATCCCGGAACGAGATGGCCTCGAACTCCTTGCGGAGCTTCCGCGCGTTCGCCTCTCGAACGCGCTCAATGCCAACGCGCTGAACCTTGATGGTGTCCCACGCCATCTTCGTCGTCTCCTTGGTGGCGAGTGATGCGTGCATCTCCTCCGGTGTGGAGCGCAGTATCGCCGCGAGTGCACTGCGATCTTCGCGGACCGGGGCATCCCCCGTCTCGACCGCGTCCGAGAGCATCTTCGCCTGCAGGTTCACCATCATGACTACGGACCACTGGGCATAGTTGGTCAGCGTCAGCATGGGCCAGACGACGTCGCCACCGCTGGCCTCCCTGGCGCCTTCTCAGATGATCACGGCGCGGCCTCCATGCCGTGTTGAACTCCTCCCACGGCTCTATGCGCGGGAGCGCTGATCTGCCCCTGGTGTCCCTACCGGCGCCTGCGAACCTCGTCCGACGGCCATGGCTCCCAGCCCTTGATCGGAGGCTCTGATGCCACTTTTTGGAGTCGCGCTAAGCCGGAACTCCGACGAGGAAGAAACGCACACACACTCACAGGCGAGAGAGAGAGGCTTTTGCGCTGGAACAACTGCCTCAGCTTTTCTGTTTCGAGTTTATTTAACAGCTCAAGGAAATAACAAACGATCCTATTCTTGCGCCATGACCAAGCTTCTCGGACGCGCCATCCCACGCCCCTTGACCATGCCCAAGGCTCCGCCGTGATCGCCAGGGCTTGTGCCATCCCACGAGCTAGACGCTGCGACATGCTAACTATCCTAGCTACTGACCAGGTCGTGAACAGCCTCACGCCGGTTTATTTGCAAAAAGCAAAACTATGAATGAAGGAGGAAGAAGAAGGGTGCGACAGGATTATAATTCCCTAACAATTAGCGCTAAATGGCGCAAGTGATGTAATCACAACTACTATTTCATGTGCCATTACGAAGGAAGAAAAACATGCGCTTTCTGCTAGTTCCACTTTGACAAACTGATGAGAGAAGAAGTGCCACTTATCGTTTTTGGAGAAGTGTCTGTCGAACTTGTTGCTGCACAAAAAGTCAAGCCAAACTTCAGGACTCCTCCAAGATGGTAGTCTAGAGCGTGCCAAGAAATATCTTATTTATCTTGTGATTAGATACTACGTGATCAACGTTGCCGGAATATTTAATTAGTTTCCTTATGATTAGAGAGTCCTAGCAGTATAGTTTTTGGAGGGTGTTAGCTTTAAAATCGGTAAAAGAAGTACGAGTCGGTTGTTAGCTTCTGGCAGGTTTCTTTTGTTTTGTACGAGTCCGGATAGAATATTTAGTCGGGTGCCTGCGTGCAATATAAAAGGGATCAAGAGTCGATCGTGTAAGGGGCAGATTGTTTTTGGCTTGAGTTAAATAAAATTACAGAAAACGTCCCATGTCGGGGGACACCAAATATCGCTGCCGTTGCTGATCCATGCGGATTTGCTGCTGCTACGCGTGAGGAATAATTCGATCGATTCCATACGCAAGTTTCTACGCTTTGGTCTTTTTGCAATTTGCTTGATCCGAAGAGCTAGCATATTACTTCTTGATCTATCTCTGCTATTATGATAATTATTAATGGTGATTCATCGTTGATTTCCTTGTTCCGTGAAAGATTGGGCTAACAAACGACTCGTCGACTAGTGGGGTCTCACCAAGTGGTATTCAGAGCAAGGTTTATCATGGTATAATTTTTCTCTCTGGTTTTTTAAGTTGATCTATTTGAGTTGCAACCATGGTCAATTCTTAGAACTCCAATTCAAGTGTGCACGCTGCACATGAAGGTGATGTAGAGGATGAGATGCCCTTGCCCACCTATGATTCAAGTGTTGCGCCGGTTATCATGCTAGGATTGGAGGCAACTCGTGATTATGTGCTGAATCGAGTGGGGAGGCGCATAGACAAGGTCGAGGAAAGTCTTGGAAAAATATAGCTGATCTAACTGAGGCCGTTCATCGACTAAGACCACGATCACCGCCTAGTGTGGGTCCATTGCGCCGAGACGTCCTCGGCAATTACCTGGACAGTGGGTACAAGAACAGGTTCGAAACCATGGTGAGCATCAAGATCATCAGTCCGAGGGGGCTGGTAGCTATTATGAGCATGTACGCCGTCCTTATAATCATCGTGGAGGTGGCGTGCGTCATGTGGGAGGACATGAACGTGCACATCGTGCTTATGAGGATGACGGTATTGGCAGGATAAAAATATCTATACCGCCATTCAGTGGAAAACATAACCCGGATGATTATTTGGAGTGGGAGATGCGGGGATCAGATATTTGATGGGAAGCGGTACACCGAGGAGAAAAAGGTTCGTGTTGCATCTATTAAGTTCACGGTTTATGCTTTAATATGGTGGAACCAACTATGTCGCGCGGGAGGGCGCCCGGAGTCTTGGAATCAGATGAAGAATATCATGAAGAGACGCTTTGTTTCGGAGCACTTCACTAGGACCTTGTACACACGCTTGCAACAACTTCGGCAAAGTAACTCTAGTGTTGAAGAGTATTATAAGGAGATGGAAATATTGTTGATTCGGACAGGGGTAGAGGAGCAAGAGGAGGCTACAATGGCACGGTTCATGCATGGTCTGAAATCAGAGATACGAGATCGTGTCGATATGGTAGAATATAGTGGATTAGAAGGTTTATTACACCATGCCATTCGAGCGGAGCAGCAAGTAAATCGTCGTGGTAGTCATGATAATTTATTAAACTCCATGCGATGTAATTTTCAGCAAGAATGTGGTGGTAATAGTAGTTCCAAATCTGATTCTAAGCCAGCTACCAAGGAAGTATCTCAATCCAAGGTTGAATCGTCTTGTGCTTCTAACTCTCGTATTAGTGATATTGTGTGCTTCAAGTGTGGTGGCAGGGGACATAAAAAGTTTGAGTGTCCTAATGAGAGAAGATTGCTCCTCACAGAAGAAGGATACATGTCTGCAAGTGATGAGGAAAAAAATGCTAACACTTCTAGTGAGAAATCTGAAGATGAAGAAAAAGGGATTTTGATGAGTTTTGAAGCGGCAGAAGCATACCCATCATTAGTGGTGCAACGAGTGCAAGAGGATCCTATTGAGGATAAGGGCCAGCGATGAAATATTTTTCAGTCTGATTGTAAAATCATCAACACCAATTGCAAGCTGATAATAGATGGCGAAAGCTACACCAATGTAGTCGGCAAAGGGTTGGTTGATGCTTTGGGGTTGCCTGCATGGAGGCACCCGCAGGCCCATCGTGTCTAGTGGATGTACCATACTGGAAAGCTTAAGGTCACTCATAAAGTGTGCGTCAAATTCTCTGTTGGTGATTATACTGATATGGTGATATGTGATGTCATACCAATGGATACCTGTCACTTGTTATTGGGAAGGCCGTGGCAATACGACCATAATGCGACACATGAAGGTCGAACCAACACTTACTCATTTTGGGATGTTGGCAAGCGGCGTGTGTTGCGGCCGATATTTGATAACGCAATTAAGTTGGATGGACATGTTGCATTACAGAAGAAGGTTGCAAGGACACCTCCGAAACCGAGGACAGTTTCATTTAAAGGGGGAGGGGATGATGTGATCACAATTACTATTTCATGTGCCATTACGAAGGAAGAAAAACATGTGCTTTCTTCTAGTTCCACTTTGACAAACATAAGAGAAGAAGTGCAACTTATCGTTATTGGAGAAGTTTCTGTCGAACTTGTTGCTGCACAAAAAGTCAAGCCAAACTTCAGGACTCCTCCAAGATGGTAGTCTAAAGCGTGCCAAGAAATATCTTATTTATCTTGTGATTAGATACTACGTGATCAACGTTGCCGGAATATTTAATTAGTTTCCTTATGATTATAGAGTCCTAGTACGATAGTTTTTGGAGTCTGTTAGCTTTAAAATCGGTAAAAGAAGCAAGAGTCGGTTGTTAGCTTTTGGCAGGTTTCTTTTGTTTTGTACGAGTCCAGATAGAATATTTAGTCGGGTGCGTGCGTGCACTATAAAATGGATAAAGAGTCGATCGTGTAAGGTGCATATTGTTTTTGTCTTGAGTTAAATAAGGGTGTGTTTGGTTGAAGAACGAGGGTGAAACGTAATGGAATGATTCCATGACATTTCATTCCACCAAGTTGCATTTCTATGTTTGGTTGAAACAATAGATGAAACGGGCCTGCCACCGCCGCCGCACCTGCTCGGTCCGTCGCCGCCGCCACACCTACTCGGTCCGTCGCCGTCGCCGCACCTGCTCCTCGAGCCGCCGCCGCACCTGCTCTCGAGCCGCCGCAGAGGGAGAGGGAGAGGGCGGCGTCGGAGAGGGAGAGGGAGAGGGCGGCGTCGGAGAGGGAGAGGGAGAGGGCGGCGCCGGAGAGGTGGCGCTGGAGACGGAAAGGGAGAGGGCGGCGCACCTGCTCGGGCCATCGCCGCACCTGCTCGGGCCGCCGCGCACCTGCTCCTCGAGCCGCCGCAAATGGAGAGGGAGAGGGCGGCGCCGGAGAGGGAGAGGGAGAGGGCGGCGCCGGAGAGGTGGCGCCGGAGATGGAAAGGGAGAGGGTGGCGCCAGAGAGGGAGAGGGAGCCGCACCTGCTCGGTTCCGCGTGGTTCCTCCGATTTGGAGGTACCAGCGCATTCCGGATCTTGGGGGAATATGCCGTTCCGGAGAATCAGTTGGTTCCGATTCCTCTACCCAACTAAACACGAGAACGACCCTCGGGAACGAATGGACCCGTTACATTCCACTTGATGACAGTAACCAAACACACCCTAAAATTACAAAATATGTCCCATATCGGGGGACATCAAATATCGCCGTCGTTGCTGATCCATGGGGATTTGCTACTGCTACACGTGAGGAGTAATTCGATCGATTCCATACACAAGTTTATACGCTTTGATCTTCTTGCAATTTGCTTGATCCGAAGAGCTAGTATATTACTTCTTGATCTATTTCTGCTATTACAAGAATTATTAATCGTGATTCGTCGTTGATTTCCTTCTTTCATGAAAGATTGGGCGAACAAACGGCTCGTCAACTAGTCGGGTCTCATCAACAATTAATTAACCCCCTAGAGCCACTGACAGCGTGCCCAACCCGGCTAATAGTTTTAGTTATGCTTAATTTAATCCTTCTTAGCACGAGTGTCACTGCCGTGCGGGTCCCAGCCGCAAGGTTTGACTTGGACGGTTAGTTACGTGCTAAGGCCATGCCGACGTAGTGCTGACACAATTAATCTTTTCTGAAATTAAAATAAATAATAAATGGTTTACTATATTTCATAAAATGATATAAAACTTTCAAAATCATATAAAATAAAGTGTAACTAGAATGAAAATAAATTATATATGAAAGAAAAATCCTATGAATCTATTCATGGAATATTCATGCATGTTAGAACAACTTATCTTCTGTGTTTAGGACAATTCATTTAAAAGACATTTAAATAACCACATATGGAGTCTGATTTGAACCTTTGGTTCAAGCCAACTTTATTTAATCCTGTTTCTAGATGGATTAGCTCAAATAACATCATATTGCCATGTCATGCTCATGCATCATAGTGTTGCATTTCTATGATTTCAATGTTGTTCCCTTTTTTGTTTGTCGGTGTTTGTTCCGTCTTGGTCGATGTTACTCTGACATTGTGATCTTTGACATTGATGAAGAGAAGTGCTATCTTCAGAACTATCAGGCAAGCAACTCCCCTTGAGCATACTGATATAAACCCACTCCCGCGCACCTGCTCTCTTTTACTTCATTAGGACAATCACTATTCAATTCTTACATGTTCTCGGTAGTTGAACCCATTCCTATACATGACCTGCCTTTGTCACAGCAAATATTGGAACCACTTAGCATGAGTAGCAACTTCCTGAGCCTTGATGTACCTACTCATCCATGCTTGCTTACTGTGCCTACTACGCTTAGAGTCGTGTCGGGTCTGATCCATCTGGCTGATTGTAACGACCAAGATGCGGTCCTTTCCAATCTGGGGACCGAGGCCCCAAATTGGAAAGGAGCGCATCTAAGCATCTCGCAAACAAGGTATCACATCACATACATAATAGTAACATATAGACAATCAGGGGTTCAATTGCCTTCTCATAAATATATCAGAGTACATCACGCATACAATCAAAGTAGTTCCGCTACGGACTACATAACAAGGAAATGGCTATGCTACCCTGCCTACTGGCCCACGATCACGACCACGCCTCAATCTTCGGGATAGTTCACGTACAGGCGGTCGGTCTCCTCGTCGTACTGCCACGCCAGCTGTGTGCCGTCGGGATCACCTGTCTCTGGGGTACCTGAACCTGTTAGTGTTGTGAAGGAATTTGTGAACCACGGGGACTTAGCAATCTATGACCTCGGTGCCAGAACTAGTCAAGTTATTAGGTTGGATAGGGTAGAGTGTTTAAGGTTGCAGCATCGTAAGCTTGATATGGTGGCTATCTTACGTAGAACATTTATGAAGGTGGTCTATACTAGCTGTCGAGAATACTTGATCACTAAGTGATCCTGAACACCTACCTACGTCAATCATAACCCCACCGTGTTCCCGTTCGAAGAGAGATCTTCGAGGGGACAGTCACGGTTACGCACACAGTTGGCAATTTTATTAGATTATGTTTAAGTTATCTATTACCGGATGTTAACAAATATTCCAAGTTGCCACATAACCGCGTGCACGGCTTTCCGAAAGATTAAACCCTGTAGGGGTGCTCCAACTAGTCCATCACAAACGTACACAGGCCGCAAAGTAATCCTCTATCACGAATCTCGTGATCTCATAGGATTCCTTAGAGGAAAACCTCAAATCTGGGGAGAACCAAAGCTTCACTGGGATTCCTATACGCAAGATATATCGCTAAGGTAAGACAAGACTAGCAGGACCTCCCGACGTGTCGACGACCCTGATAAGAGCCGCGTATCTCAGTCTCAGGACACGCCGGATGAGCTACACGCACGATGGCCTGCTAGAAATCACTCAAGTTGCCCTGAGTTGGCCCCGAGCAGTGCCCAGTTTGGACCAACGCTCATGAGGAGCACTGGCCCGGGTTGTTGATTAAATTCCTCGGGGTAGCTATTCCCTATGCAGATTATTATTAAGTGGTTAGCAAATTAAAACCAATGTTGGGTCATGCCAGACAAGTCTTAACACTACGCGATTTATCGAGGGGGTCCCCATAACAACCCCGAACGTGTTAGGAGCGATCAATATGGAATCAAACACCGGTAGCCGGTAACTATGGCGGCAATAACGGAACAAAGCACCCGGCAAAAGTCTAGGCCTCCCGTTATTTACCAAGTATATAGGTGCATTAATTAAATAACAGAATTAAGATAATGATATCAAACTCATGTTGTCACATGAGGCAAAGCACCTGCGTCTAGCAACACTAACATTAGTAGCTGAGCAAAGCCTACTTAGCCATTCAAGTTTGCTAGGAAGGGGTAAGTGTTTGGTTTCATGGCATATCAAGAGGCAAATATTTTAGTGGTAGGCAGCGAGCATATGACAACGGAAACGTAATCTAGCATAACAAGTCTAGAGATGGAATCAAGGTCATATCATCTTGCATGTGATATCCTCAGCTTGGAATGGTTCTTGTTCGTCCTGCACGTACTCTCCTGACTCCACGTATTCGTTCTCCGGTCCCGGTGCTACCCAACATAATAATAACATCCAATGAACAACAACACCTCAAGATGCAACAAGCACATGATGCATGAGATGAGTATGAGCATGCATCACTATTTCTATCACTAACACAAGCATAAGGAGTAAATACATGTTCCTGGACAGAACTGCATGCTAACCTATTTTGATATGCATGAGAATGACATGATCAGATGCGTCTCATGAAAACGATGCAAAAACATGTAAAGAGCATTACAATCGGAGCTACGGATCAACGGGAATCAACGAAACAAGATATGAAGCCCTACGTAACAAAATCATCACCACACACTCAAATAGCACAAATCTGGTATTCCCAGGTTGCCAAGACATAAAACAAACCATCATGGATGGGGGGAGCAAAGAAGAACACCACATCATCAACTAAGCACTCACAAACATCAAAATGACAAAACTACACAATCTGCCATAAACTGCATCAGAGCACTTTGTGAGCTACATGCAAAGCACCTACAGCCACCCAACTATGACAAATAATATATGTGGCTATAGCTAGCCAAGAATACTACAAGCGCAAGCAAGAAACACACAAAAAAGAATTAAACACAGAAAGTTATAAGGCTGCAAACTTGCCCAAAAACATCAGTTCTCAGGGACTTAGTGAAAATTCCAGATTCTCACTTTCTGTCTATGCTCTGAAGCATTTTGACAATAGCCAAAACAATACCTACAGGACTACAAATGAAATGAAGTTTTACAGGGATCTAGACAAACATATCGGGTCCAACTTTCTAGTTGAAAGCTAAGGCTAGATCACAACACATTGACCTGCACAACCTCATCAACAGGAGAAGAAAATATAAACAGATTCTCAGACTTAGTGAAAATCTCAGATTTTCACTAATCTGGAATTTCAGCCACATGCCTACTTTGAGTGGGCATAACTTGCACATATGGAATACTAATCATGGGATGAAACTAACATGAGGTAGAGGGGGTCACCCTCTACTACCACAACCAAGAAACAATCACAAAGACTCACCACACCTCATGGAACCAAGCTCTAAACATAGAAGAAAATGAAAACATGTCATCTCCAGAAAATGTTCCAATGGCAAAACCGAGTTCACCAATTGGTTCCTTGGGATATTCTACCCCAAAACATATATAATATGTGGGCACTTACTTGGAACAAGTGACCACAAATTAAGAAGGAAGAAGCTAATCTAAATCATGTATAGAGAATAGTGCGACATTCCATGTGACTATCACTAGAACAACTAATACATAGTTATGCTCATGTGCACAAAGACAATAGTGACATGAGGGTTTGAAACCCATGTTTGTGTCATGCACATTAGCATCTCATACACTTATCTCACTAGATCACCCACACACACACACACACACATCATGCCCTCACTCATATGAACATGAGGAGGTGCACAAGTTGCAAGTGGGGCTGTTTTGTCCACACACATACAACACCACACAACCACATCACTACACTTGATCCAAGGAACAACATGAAGGAAAAACTACTATGCAAGTAAACATGGAGCACCACATACATACACTCCTACTAGGTGCCACATGAGCCAAGCCCCTGTGTGTGGTTCACACATGCACACACCACAACTCATGCAACTAAAACTAATAGCACAAGACACCCAACATAGATATGAACACCATCTAGCAATTACAACAAGCACCACATGCTCCCTTAGGGTTTGTGCCTACACACACACTTGTGCTAGCTTCACCACACACTCACATACATACTACCATGCACACACACATATGAACACACATACACATTGTTACCTACTCCACTACCTATACAAGATAGGAAAGGGGGGAAAATAAGGTCACACCTTCATGCCTCTTATTTAGGCACAAGGTGTAGCAAGCAATTGCAAAGGGAAAAATAAAGAAAGGAAGGGAAATAAAATAAAAGGATAGGCCTGGGATCGAACCCGAGTGCCCCTGGTTCAACCACAGAGCCCGATCCACCACGCTACTGCCACTGTGTTCGACAGAGAGAGTGGATCTCACAGGATAACTTGTCCCTGGTGGCTACTATGTCGAAGCAACAAGAAAAATAAAAGGTGCCGAGGGGGATCGAACCCGCGCCCTCTCAGCAGGCACACATCGAACGTTACCACTACGCTACGGTCAAGGAGTTTACAGAGAAGGGCACTATCTCTTTTGAGCATCCCCCTTTGAGATACACAGAAGAGCCACGGCGGCCGGAACAAGGGAACTGTCCCGCCGGCGACACAGGGGGGGGGCTACCAGGCTTGTGGCCCCCCTAGCGCTCCCCTGCCATAGCTCTTTGGCCTATATATTCCCTAAAATCTAGAAAAAAATGAGGGCATCCACAAAAACACTCTTCCACCGCCGCAAGCTTCCGTTTCCGCGAGATGTCATCTAGAGACCCTTCCCGGTGCCCTGCTGGAGGGGACTTTGGAGTTGGAGGGCTTCTACATCAACATCATCGCCTCTCCAATGACTCGTGAGTAGTTCACTTCAGACCTACGGGTCCGTAGTTAGTAGCTAGATGACTTCTTCTCTCTGTTGGATCTTCAATACAAAGTTCTCCATGATCTTTATGGAGATCTATCCGATGTAATTCTCTTTGGCGTGTGTTTGTCGAGATCCGATGAATTTTGGATTTGTGATCAGATTATCTATGAATAATATTTGAGTCTTTGCTAATTTCTTATATGCATGATTTGATATCCTTGTAAGTCTCTCCGAGTCTTGGGTTTTGTTTGGCCAACTAGATCTATGATTCTTGCAATGGGAGAAGTGCTTGGTTTTGGGTTCATACCGTGTGGTGACCTTTCCTAGTAACAGAAGGGGCAGCAAGGCACGCATCATGTTGTTGCCATCAAGGGTAACAAGTTGGGCTTTTATTGTAGATATGTTATTGTCCATCTACATCATGTCATCTTGATTAAGGCGTTACTCTGTTCTCATGAACTTAATACACTAGATGCATGCTGGATAGCGATCGACGTGTGGAGTAATAGTAGTAGATGCAGAAAGTATCGGTCTACTTGTTTTGGACGTGATGCCTATAGATATAATCATTGCCTTAGATAATGTCACGACTTTGCGCGGTTCTATCAATTGCTCGACAGTAATTCGTTCACCCACCGTCTACTTGCTTTCATGAGAGAAGCCACTAGTGAACACTACGGCCCCCGGGTCTATTCACAACTATCGTTTCCACTTTCGCTTTTACTTTGCTTTGTTTAACTTTTTGCTTTCAGTTCTCACTTTGCAAACAATCTATAAGGGATTGACAACCCCTTCATAGAGTTGGGTGCAAGCTCTTTGTGTTTGTGCAGGTACTTGTGACTTGACGCAATCCGTCACTGGATCGATACCTTGGTTCTCGAAACTGAGGGAAATACTTATCGCCGCTATGCTACATCACCCTTTGCGCTTCGAGGGAACACCAACGCAAGGCTCCAAGGCCACGGGGGAATCCTTTGCATATTTTCCAAGGAAGTCCCTAAAGGTGTAGCCGTAGTAGAAGGATTCCTGGTGCCGTTGCTGAGGAGTATCAAGACAAGAATAGTCTCCCGTCAACACGCTTATTTCTAGCGCCATTGGAAGGTCTTTTGTTGCAGTAGCACCCCCCTTGAGCATACTGATATAGACCCACTCTCTCGCTCCTGATCTCTTTTACTGCATTAGGACAATCTTACATGGGACCTAAAGATGCAGCCATGTACACTTATAGGATTTTTCAACCCATTTTGATGCATCAAACATGTCGATTGTAGTTCAAATTTGAATTATGCACATTAAATGCCTATAAAACCCACTTAATATATAAGAAAGGCCAAACGAACCATGTATAATTATATATTTTAGTACAACACTTTTGTTGGTCTATGTTGCCTCTACAAATAGTTCAAGGAAGGAAGATGCAGTGGATGTAATGTCGCCCACGTAAGGTTACACGCTCCATATTGGTACCACAACTCTTCCCATGATAAGTTCCGGTTTCTAAGGTGCTTTTGCGAGAACTTGTCCCAAGTTGGAATTTTTTTACCATGGCATATATGACCCATGTCATGACAACGCCAAGTTTCATGATTTCTGACGAGTTTTCATTTACATGAATTTAAAACCCAAGTTTTTGAATGTTTGTGGCCAAACCAAGACCCTGAGAAGTTTGAAATTCATTCTGAGTTCTTGCGTGGGACATAAAATTGTAGCCATGTACACTTCAATGATTTTTGAACCCATTGGGATCCATCGGGCCTTGTGATTCTAGTTCAAATTTGATTTATACACATTAAATGCCTATAAAACTCAATTAATGTATAAGAAAGGCCAAACGAACCATGTGTAGGTCCATATTTTAGCAGAACACTCCAGTTGGTCCATGTTGCCTCTATAAATAGTTCAAGGTGGAAAGAGGCACGGATGTCATCTTGCCCGCACAAGGTGAGGTCTTTCATATGGGTACCACAAAGCTTCCCATGAGGAACTCCAGTTTGTAAGGGGCTTGTGCCAAAACTCGTCCCAAGTTGAACAAGTTTTTTTACCATGGCACATATAACCCATGTCATGACTCCATGCAAGTTTCTTGAATTTTTGAGCAGTTTTTGATTTACATTAATTTAAACCCAAGTTTCTGAATGTTCGTGGCCAAACCAAGACCCCGAGATGTTTGAAGTTCATTCTGATTTCTTGCATGGGACATAAAGATGCAGCCATGTACACTTAAATAATTTATCAACCCATTCTAATGCACTGGACCTTCTGATTGTACATCAAATGTCAATTATGGAGATTAAGTGCCTATAAAACTCAATTAACATATAAGAAAGGCCAAACTAACCATGTATAATTCCATATTTTAGCAAGACACTCATGTTGGTCTATGTTGGCTCAAGAAATAGTTCAAGGCAGGAAGAGGCACAGGATGTCATCTCGCCTTTGTAAGGTGACGCGTTCCATATCAGAAGCACAAAGCTTCCCATGAAAAGCTCCGATTTTAAGGGACTTGTGCCCAAAGTTGTCCCAGGTTGGAGAATTTCTTACCACGGCATATATGACCCATGTCATGACACCATGCCAAGTTTCATGAATTTATCACGAGATGTTGATTTACATGAATTTAAAAACCAAGTTTCTCAATGTGTGTGGATGAACCAAGACCAAGAGATGTTCGGAATTTATTCCCGTTTCTTCATGGGACCTAAAGATGCAGCCATGTAGACGCATATGATTTTTCAACCAATTTTGTGCATCGAACCTTGTGATTGTAGTTCAAATTTGAATTATGCACATTTAATGCTTAGAAAACGCAATTAATGTATAAGAGAGGCCAAACAAACCATGTATGATTCCATATTTTAGCACAACACTCCTATTGGTTTATCTCGCTCGCATGAGGTGACGCATTCCATATGGGTACGACAAAGCTTCCATGAGAAGGTCCGGTTTGTAAGGGGCTTGTGCCAAAACTTGCCCCAAATTGGCCAATATTTTTACCGTCGCACATATCGCTCATGTCATGACACATTCCAAGTTTCATGTATTTCAAACATTTTTTTGATTTACATGAACTTGAAATCCAAATTCCTCAATGTTCGTTGCCGAGCCACGACCCCGGGATTGTTGAAATTCATTCAAATTTCTTGCATCCCAAATGAAGATGCAGCCATTTTGATGCACTCGACCTTGTGATTGTTGATCAAGTTTTAGTTATGCACTTTATATGCCTATAAAACTCAACTAATATATAAGAAAGGCCAAACGAACCATGTGTAATTCCATATTTTAGCAAGACACTCTTGTTGGTCTATGTTGCCTGTAGAAATAGTACAAGGCGGGAGAAAAATGAAGGATGTCAACTCGCGAGCGTAAGGTGACGCGTTCCATATCATAACCACAAAGCTTCCCATGAAAAGATCTCATTTGTAAGGGGCTTGTATCAAAACTTGTCCCAAATTGGACAATTTTTTTACCACTGCACATATGGGCCATGTCATGACACCATGCCAAGTTTCATGAATTTCTCATGAGTTTTTGTTTTACATGAATTTAAAACCCAAGTTTCTGAATGTTTGTGGCCGAGCCAAAACCCCGGTATGCTTGAAATTCATTCACATTTCTTGCATGGGACCTAAAGATGCAGCCATGTACACTTATATGATTTTTTCAAGCCATTTTGATGCATCGGACCTTGTGATTGTAGTTACAATTGGAATTATGAAAAATAAATGCCTAGAAAACTTAATTGATGTATAAAAAGTGCAAACAAACCATGTATAATTCCATATTTTAGCACAATACTCATGTTGGTCTATGTTGCCTCTATAAATAGGTCAAGGCGACAAGAGAGAGCGGATGTCGTCTCACCCACGTAAGGTGATGCGTTCCATACCGAAACCAAAATTCTTCCCCTTAGAAACTCCGGCTTGTAAGGGCCTGGTGCCAAAACTTGTCCCAAGCTGGACAATTTTTTTACCATGTCACATATGACCCATGTCATGACACCATGCCAAGTTTCATGAATTTTTGATGAATTTTTGGTTTACCTGCATTTAAAACCCAAGTTTTTGAATGTTTGTGGCCAAACCAAGACCCCGAGATGTTTGAAATTCATTCCAATTTCTTGCATGGGACATAAAGATGCAGCCATGTACACTTATATGATTTATCAACCCATTTTGATGCACTCGACCTTGTGATTGTACATGAAATCTGAATTATGCACATCAAATGGCTATGAAACTCAATTAACATATAAGAAAAGCCAAATGAACCTTTTATAATTCCATATTTTACCAAGATACTCCTGCTGGTCTTTGTTGCCTCAAGAAATAGTTCAAGGCACGAAGAAGCAAAGGATATCATTTCTCCATCTTATGGTGACGCATTCCATATCGAAACCACAAAGCTTCCCATGAGTAGCTCAGGTTTGTAAGGGACTTGCACTAAAACTTGTCCCAAGTTGGACAATTTTTTAACCCAACATATATGACCCATGTAATGGAACCATGCCAAGTTTCATGAATTTCTGATGAGTTTTTGATTTACGTGAATTTGAAACCCAACTTTCTAATGTTTGTGGCTGAGCAAAGACCTCGAGATGTTTGAATTTTTTTAACATTTCATGCATGGGACCGAATGATGCAGCCATGTACAATTATACTATTTTCAACCCATTTTGATGCAACGGATCTTGTGATTGTAGTTCGAATTTGAATTATGCATAATTACTGTATGAAAAGGCCAAACGAACCATGCATAATTCCGTATTTTAGCACGACACTCGTGTTGGTCTATGTTGCCTCTAGAAATAGTACAATGCGAGAAGATACATCAGATGTCGTCTCACCCGCGTAAGGTGATGCGTTCCATACCGGAACCACAAAGCTTCCCATGAGAAGCTATGGTTTGCAATGGCCTTGTGCCAAAACTTGTCCGAAGTTGAACAATTTTCTTACCATAGCACATATGACCCATGTCATGACACCATGCCAAGTTATATGAATTTCTGACAAGTTTTTAATTTACATGAATTTAAAACCCAAGTTTCTGAATGTTGTGGTCAAATCAAAACCCCTATATGCTTGAAATTCATTCCCATTTCTTGCATGGGACATAAAGATGCAGCCATGTACACTTATATGATTTATCAACCAATTATGATCAATTGGACCTTGTGATTGTACATCAAATTTGAATTATTCACATTGGACTGCTATAAAACTCAATTAACGTATAAGGAAGGCCAAACGAACCATGTATAACTCCATATTTTAGCAAGATACTCCTGTTGGTTTATGTTGCCTCTAGAAATTGTTCAAGGCGGGAAGAGGCAGAGGATGTCACCTCGCCCTCGTAAGGTCACGTGTTCCATATCAGAACCACAAAGCTTTCCATGAGTAGCTCCGGTTTGTAAGGGACTTGTCCCAAAACTTGTCCCGAGTTGGACAATTTTTTAAAACAACATATATGACCCATCTGAGGACACCATCCCAAGTTTCATGAATTTCTAACGAGTTTTTGATTTACATCAATTTAAAACCCATGTGTCTGAATGTTTTTGATCGAGCCAAGACCCCGAGATTTTGAAATTATTTCCTATATCTTGCATGGGGCCTAAAGATGCATCCATGTACACTTATACGATATTTTAACCCATTTTGATGCATCGAACCTTGTCATTGTAGTTCAAATTTAAATTATGCAGATTAAATGCTTATAAAACTCAATTGATGTATAAGACATTCCAAACGAACCTTCTATAATTCCATATTTTAGCACGACAATCCTGTTGGTTTATGTGGCCTCTAGAAATAGTTCAAGGCGGGAAGAGGCAGCGGATGTCATCTCCCCCGTGTAAGGTGACGCGTTCCATGTCAGAACCCCAAAGCTACCGATGAGAAGCTCTAGTTTGTAAGGGGCTTGTGCCAAAACTTATCCCAAATTGGACATTTTTTTACCATGCCATATATGGGCCATATCTTGAAACCATGCCAAGTTTCATGAATTTCTTACAATTTTAAGATTTACTGGACTAGAATCCAAGTTTCTCAATGTTTGTGGTCGAGCCAAGACCCCTGGATGTTTGAATTCCACTCCTATTTCTTGCATGGGACCTAAGATGCACCCATGTCCACTTATATCATTTTTCAACCCATATTGATGCACCGGACCTTGTGATTGTAATTCAATTTTGAATTATGCATAATAAAAGCCGACGAAACTCAATTAAGATATATAAGGGCAAAACAAACTCTCAATAATTCCATATTGCAGCATGACACTCGTGCTTCTCTATGTTGCCTCTAGAAAATGTTCAGGGAGAAAAGAGGTAGGAGATGTCATTTCGCCCACGTAAGATGACATATTCCATTTCGGAACCACAAAGCTTCCCATGAGAAGGTCCGATTTGTAAGGGGCTTGTTCCAAAACTTGTCCCAAATTGGTCAATTTTTTACCATGGCACATATGTGCCATGTCATGAAACCATGCCCAGTTTCATAAATTTCTAACAAGTGTTTGATTTTCAAGAATTTAAAACCCAATTTTCTCAATGTGTATGTGGCCGAGCCAAGACACCGAGATGTTTGAAATTCATTCCAATTTCTTGCATCGTAAAAAAAGACGTAGCCATGTACACATATATGATTTTCAAAGCATGTATATGATTTTCAAACCAGACCTTGTGATTGTAGTTCAAATTAGAATTATGCTCATTAAATTCCTATAGAACTTAACTAATGTACAAAAAGGGCCGAACGAACGATATATGATTCTATATTTTAGCACGACAGTCCTCTTGGTCTATGTTGCCTCTAGACATAGTTCAGAGCATGAAGAGGCAGCGGATGTCGTCTCACCCGTGTAGGGTGACGCATTCCATATTGGAGCCACAAAGCTTCCCATGAGACACTCCGGTTTGTAAGGGGCTTGTGCCAAAACTTGTCCCAAATTGGAAAAAAATAGCACGACAGATATGAGCCATGTCATGAAACCATGCCAAGTTTGATGAATTTGTGACAAGTTTCTGATTTACATGAATTTGAAATTCATGGGTCTGAATGTTTGTGGCTGAGCCAAGACCCCGAGATTTTGAAATTCATTCCAATTTCTAGCATGGGACCTAAATAAGCAGCCATGTACACTTATATGATTTTTCAACCCATTTTGATGCTTCGGACCTTGTGATTGTAGTTAAAATTTGAATTATGCACATTAAATGCCTATAAAACTGAATTAATATATGATAAGGGTCAAATGAACCATGTACAATATCATATATTAGTAGGACACTCCTGTTGGTCTATGTTGCCTCTAGAAATATTTCAATAAGGGTCAAATGAACCATGTATAATTTATCAACCAAGACCCTGAGATGTTTAAAATTCATTACCATTTCTTGCAAGGAACATAAATATGAAGCCATGTGTACATATACATTTTTTCAAACCATTTTTATGCACCGGACCTCGTGATTTTAGTTCGAATTTGCATTATGCATATTAAATGCATATAAAATCAATTAGTGTATAAAAGGTGAAAAACAATAGATAATTCCATATTTTAGCACGACACTCCTATTGGTATACATTGCCTCTAGAAATAGTTCAAGGCGAGAAGAGGCAGCGGATGTCTCGTCCACATAAGGTGGCACGTTCCAGGTCGGAACCACAAAGCTTCCCATGAGAAGTTCCGGTTTGTAAGGGGCTTGCGCCAAAACTTGTCCCAAATTGGACAATATTTTTACCATGGAACATATGCGCCTTTTCATGCAACCATGCAAAGTTTCATCAGATTCTGATGAGTTTTTGATTTACATGATCTTAAAAACCAAGTTTCTCAATGTTTGTAGTCGAGCCAAGACCCCGAGATGTTTGAAATTCATTCCTATTTCTTGCATGGGACCTAAAGATGCAGCGATGTACACTTATATGATTTCAACCCATTTTGATGCATGAGACCTGCTGATAGTAGTTCAAGTTTTAATTATGCACATTCAATGCCTATAAAACACAATTCATGTATAAAAAGGCCAAACGAACCATGTGTAGTTCCATATTTTTAGCATGACACTCGTGTTGGTCTAAGTTGCCTCTAGAAATAGTTCAAGGCGTGAAAAGGGAGAGGATGTCGTCCCGACCACGTAAGGTGCCATATTGCATATAGGATCCACAAAGCATCCCATGAGAAGCTCAACTTTGTAAGGGGCTCGTGCCAAAACATGTCCCAGATTGGACTATTTTTTTACCATGTCACATATGAGCCATGTCAAGACACCATGCAAAGTTTGATTAATTTTTAATGAGTTTTTAATTTACATGTATTTAAAACCAAACTTCTTCAATTTTCGTGTCTGGGTCAAGACCCCGAGACGTTTGAAATTCATTCACATTTCTTGCATGGGACCTAAAGATGCATGCATGTACACTTATATGATTTTGTAACTCATTTTGATGCACCAGACCTTGTGATAGTAGTTCAAATTTTAATTATGCACATTAAATTCATTTAAACCTAAATTAATGTATAAAAAGGCCAAATGAACCATGTATAATTGCATATTTTACCTCGACACTCCTGTTCGTCGATGTTGCGTGTAGGACTAGGTCAAGGCGAGAAGAGGCAGCGTATGTCGTCTTGCCCACGTAAGGTCACGTGTCCCATATGAAAACCACAAATCTTCCAATGAGAAGATCTAGTATGTAACGGGTTTGTGGCAAAACTTGTCCAAAATTAGACATTCTTTTACCATGGCACATATGAGCCATGTCATGACACCATTCCAAGTTTCATAAATTTATGATGAGTTTTTGATTTGCATGAATTTAAAACCAATGTTTCTCAATGTTTGTGGCCAAGCCAAGACCCCTAGATGTTTGAAATTCACTCCCATTTCTGGCATGGGACCTCAAGATGCAGCAATGTATACTTTTATGATTTTTCATCCCATTCTGATGACCGGAACCTTGTGATAGTAGTTCGAATTTGAATTATGCACATTGAATGCCTATAAAACTCAATTGATATATAAGAAAGGCCAAATGAACCAAGTATAATTCCATATTTTTAGCATGACACTCTTGTTGTTCTAAGTTGCCTCTAGAAATAGTTTAAGGTGAGAAGAGGCAACATATGTTATCTGGCCCGCATAAGGTGACATGTTCCATGTCGGAACCACAAAGCTTCCCATGTGAACCTCCGTTTTGTACGGGGTTGGTGCCAAAACATGTCCCAAATTGGACAATTTTTTAACCACGACACATACGAGTCATGTCATGACACCATGCCAAGTTTCCTGAATTTCTCATGAGTTTCTGAATTACATGAATTTAAAACCCAAGTTTCTCAATGTTTATGGCCGAGCCAATACACCGAGATATTTGAAATTCATTACCATTTCTTGAATGAAACATAAAGATGAAGCCATATACACTTATATGATTTTTCAACAATTTTTTATGCACCGGACCTTGTCATTGTAGTTCAAATTTGGATTATGCATATTAAATGCCTATGAAACTCAATTAACATATAAAAAGGGCCAAACAAACACTCGATAATTCCATATTTTACCACGACACTCCTACTCGTCTATGTTACCTCTAGAAACAATTCAAGGCGAGAAGTGGCACGGGATGTCGTTTTGCTCATGTAAGGATATGTGTACCATATCAGAACCACAAAGCTTCCGATGAGAAGCTCCGGTTTGTAAGCGGCTTATGCAAAAACTTGTTCCCAATTAGTCAATTTTTTACCACGGCACATATGGGCCATGTCATGACACCAAGCCAAGTTTCATGAGTATCTCATGAGTTTTTGATTTACACGAATTTAAAACCCGAGTTTCTCAATGTTCGTGTGGCCAAGACGTCGACATGTTTGAAATTCATTCCAATTTCTTGCAAGGGACCTAAAGACACAACCATGTACATATATATGATTTTTCAAACCATTTTAATGCAGCACACCTTGTGATTGTATTTCAAATTCTCATTATGCACATTAAATGCCTATGAAACTCAATTAATATATATAAAAGGCCAAACAAACCATGTATAATTGCATATATTAGCTTGATACTCCTATTTTTCTATGTTGCCTCTAGAAATTGTTCAAGTCAAGAAGAGGCAACGAATGTCATTTCTCGTGCATAAGGTGACGCGTTCCTTATCAGAACCAAAATGTGTCCCATGAGAAGGCCCAATTTGTAAGGGGCTTGTATCAATTCTTGTCCCAAATTGGACAATTTTTAGCACGACATATATGAGCCATGTCATGCCAACCTGCCAAGTTTCATGAATTTGTGATGAGGTTTTGATTTACACGATCTTAAAAACCAAGTTTCTCAATGTTTGTAGCCGAGCCAAGTTCCCGGAATGTTTCAAATTCATTACAATTTCTTGAATTGGACATAAACATGAAGCCATGTGCACATATATGATTTTTCAACTGATTTTGGTGCATTGGACCTTGTGATTGTAGTTCAAATTTGAATTATGCACATTAAATGCTATAAAACTCAATGAATGTATAGAAAAGGCCAAACAAACCATGTATAGTTCCATATTTTTAGCATGACACTCATGTTGGTGTAAGTTGCCTCTAGAAATAGTTTAATGTGAGAAGAGGCACCATATGTTATCTCGCCCGCATAAGGTGACACGTTCCATATCGGAACCACAAAGCTTACCATGAGAAGCTCCATTTTGTTAGGGGCTTGCGCCAAAACTTGTCCCAAATTGGACAATTTTTTAACCATGACACATATGAGACATCTCATGACACCATACAAAGTTTCATGAATTTGTGACGAGTTTTCGATTTACATGAATTTAATGTTGGAAATATGCCCTAGAGGCAATAATAAAATGGTTATTATCATATTTTCTTGTTCATGATAATCGTCTATTGTTCATGCTATAATTGTATTAACAGGAAACAGTAATACATGTGTGAATAAATAGATCACAATGTGTCCCAAGCAAGCCTCTAGTTGGCTAGCTCGTTGATCAATAGATGATCATGGTTTCCTGATCATGGGCATTAGATGTCATTGATAACGCGATCACATCATTGGGAGAATGATGTGATGGACAAGACCTAATCCTAAGCAGAGCACTAGATCGTATTGTTCGTATGCTAAAGCTTTTCTAATGTCAAGTGTCTTTTCCTTCGACCGTGAGATTGTGCAACTCCCGGATACCGTAGGAGTGCTTTGGGTGTATCAAACATCACAACATAACTGAGTGACTATAAAGGTGCACTACGGGTAACTCTGAAAGTGTATGTTGGGTTGGTACGAATCGAGATCGGGATTTGTCACTCCGCGTGACGGAGAGGTATCTCTGGGCCCACTCGGTAGAACATCATCATGAGCTCAATGTGACTAAGAAGTTAGTCACACGATGACGTGCTACGGAACGAGTAAAGAGACTTACCGGTAACGAGATTGAACAAGGTATAGGTATACCGACGATCGAATCTCGGGCAAGTTCTATACCGACAGACAAAGGGAATTGTATACGGGATTGATTGAATCCTTGACATCGTGGTTCGTCTGATGAGATCATCATGGAGCAAGTGGGAGCCACCATGGGTATCCATACCCCACTGATGGTTATTGGCCGGAGAGGTGTCTCGGTCATATCTGCGTGTCTCCCGAACCCGTAGGGCCTACACACTTAAGGTTCGATGACGCTAGGGTTATAGGGAATTGTTATACAAGGTTACCGAAAGTTGTTCAGAGTCCCGGATGAGATCCCGGACGTCACGAGGAGCTCCGGAATGGTGTGGAGGTAAAGATTGATATATAGGATGGATGGTTTTGGACACCGGAAATGTTTCGGGCGTCACCCGTAATGTACCGGGACCACCGGGACCACCGGAAATGGTCCCGGGGGTCCACCGGGAGGGGCCACCAGCACCAAGAGGTAGCATGGGCCAAAAGAGGGAGGGAAACCAGCCCAAAGTGGGTTGGTGCGCCTCCCACAAGGAGGCCCATGGCGCACGAGGTGCAGAGGGGGGGGGGAACCCTAGGCACTGGTGGGCCTAAGGCCCACCTAGGGGTGCGCCACCCCCTCCCACTGCCCTGGCCGCTGCACCTCCCATCTGGGGGGGCTGTCGCACCACCTAGGGTGGGAACCCTAGGGGTGGCATCCCCTCCCCTCCTCCTGTATATAGTGGGTTTTTGGGGCTGTTTTGCACACAGTTTTCCCTCTCCCTCGACGCAGCCCTGCCCCCTTCTTCCTCCTTTCCCACGGTGCTTGGCGAAGCCCTACCGGGAGACCACGTCTCTCCATCGACACCACGCCGTCATGCTGCCGGACATCTTCCCCAACCTCTCCCTCCACCTTGCTGGATCAAGGTGCGGGAGACGTCACCGGGCTGCACGTGTGTTGAACGCGGAGGTGTCGTGGTTCGGCACTAGATCGGAATCACACCGCGATCTGAATCGCCGCGAGTACGACTCCATCAACCGCGTTCTAGCAACGCTTCCGCTTAGCGATCTTCAAATGTATGAAGATGCACTCACCCCTCTCTCATTGCTGGTCTCTCCATAGGAAGATCTGAATATGCGTAGGACATTTTTTGAATTTATGCTACGTTACCCAACATTTAAAACCCAAGTTTCTCAATGTTTGTGGTTGTGCCAAGACCCACGTAACATGAACAAGCAGTAGATATTTTTTCGACCACGTAAGGTGACGCGTACCATATCGGAACCACAAAGCATCCCATGATAAGCTCTAGTTCGTAAGGGGCTTATGTGAAAACTTGTCCCTAATTGGTTAATATTTTTGCCACGACAAATATGTGCCATGTCAAGACACCGTGCCAAGTTTTTTGACGAGTTTTTGATTTACATGAAGTTAAAACCCGTGTTTCTCAATGTATGTCTGGCCGAGCCAAGACAGTGATATGTTTGAAATTCATTACCATTTCTTCCGTTGGATCTAAGGGCACACATGTACATATATATGATTTCTCAAACCATTTTAGTGCAGCACACCTTGTGATTGTAGATCAAATTTACATTATGCGCATTAAATACCTATGAAACTCAATTAAAATATAAAAAGGCCAAACGAAACATGTATAATTCCATATTTTAGCAAGACACTCATATTGGTCTATGTTGCCTCTAGAAATAGTTTAAGTTGAAAAGAGGTAGCGGATGTCTTTTCACCCGCGTAAGGTGATGCGTGCCATATCGAAACCTCAAAGCTTCCCATGAGAAGGTCCTCTTTGTAAGGGGCTTGTGACAAAACTTGTCCGAAAGTGGACAATATTTTTACAACGCCACATATGAGCCATGTCATGACAACATGCCAATTTTCATGAATTTCTGACCAGTTTTTGATTTACATGATCTTAAAAACAAAGTTTCTCAATGTTTGTAGCTCAGCCAAGACCCTGAGATATTTAAAATTCATTACCATTTCTTGCATGGAACATAAATATGAAGCCATGTATACATATATGTTTTTTCAAACCATTTTGATGAACCGGACATTGTGATTTTAGTTCGAATTTGAATTATGCACATTAAATGCATATAAAACTCAATTAATGTAAAAAGGTGAAAAACACTAGATAATTCCATATTTTAGCACGATACTCCTATTGGTGTATGTTGCCTCTAGAAATAGTTCAAGGCGAGAAGAGGCAGCGGATGTGTCGTCGACATAAGGTGGCACGTTCCATGTCGGAACCACAAAGCTTCCCATTAAAAGCTCCGGTTCGTAAGGGGCTTATGCCAAAACTTGTCAAAAATAGGACAATATTTTTACCATGGAACATATGACCCATGTCACGGAATCATGCCAAGTTTCATCATTTTTTCATGAGTTTTGATTTACATGATCTTAAAAACCAAGTTTCTGAATATTTGTAGCCGAGCCAAGACCCCGAGATGTTTGAAATTCCTTCCCATTTCTTGGATGGGACCTAAAGATGCAGCCATGTAAACTTATATGATTTTTCAACCTATTTTGATGCGCGTGACCCTGTGATAGTAATTCAAGTTTGAGTTATGCACACTAAATGACTATAATACTCAGTTCATGTATTAAGAAGGCCAAACGAACCATTTATAATTCTGTATTTTTAGCATGACACTCATCTTGGCCTAAGTTGCGTCTAGAAATAGTTGAAGGCGAGAATAGGCAGCGGATGTCATCTCGCCCACATAAGGTGACACGTTCCATATCGGAACCACAAAGCTTACCATGTGAAGCTCAATTTTGTACGGGGCTTGTGCCAAAACATGTCCCAAATTGGAAAATGTTTTTACCACGACACACATGAGCCATGTCATGACACCATGCCAAGTCTCATGAAATTTTGACGAGTTTTTGGTTTACATGAATTTAAAAGTCATGTTCCTCAATGTTTGTGGCCAAGCTAGGACCCCGAGATGTTTGAAATTCTTTACCATTTCTTGTGTAGGACGTTAAGATGAAGCCATGTACACTTATATGATTTAAAACAAAATTGATGCACCGAACCTTTTGATAGTAGTTCCAATTTGAGTTATGCACATTAAATGCCTATGAAACTCAATTAACATATAAAAAGGGCCAAACAAACCATGTTATCGTGGCGAGTGATCCATGACGACATATGGGACCTGCTGGGTCCCTTTACACTTCTGTAGGGGCGCCGAGTGCTCAAAGACCTTCAATGATCTGATTGCGCGTGGGATTTATACAATTTCGGCATGCTCGGGAGCATAGGAACCTACATCATGTCTCTGTTTGGTTGATTATGTGAGTTCAAATACACGAACGAAACAACCTGGCAAGGATGCTCAAGAGGTGAGGCTACGCGTGCAATTGAACAGTGTGTCGACCCCCTAAAAGGTAACCCCAGGAGTCCTTTTATAGCTCAAGGAGTCACCACAATGGCTATAATTATGTTTCCTATAACGCCCAAGATGAGATCCTATCCTTATTTTGGCACGAGGGCCTTGGCAGCGATAAAACCGCTTCTCGTTGTTTTGCATGAATGGATATCGTTACAAGTACATGTGAAGAAGAGATGAGTATATGAAGTTGGCTTACACTCGCCACATGGTAATCATGATCATCTTAATGCAAACATACATTCAAGCACCATTCTGAAGAGCGGGGTCTGACTATGGACGAAAACAAATGATAAAAACAACGTATATCCTTGCTATCCCATGCTGCCCAGTTGGAACCCATCCAATGATCGATGATGAAGAAGAAGAAGAAGAAACTCCAAATAGAACAATCATCGTGCTCACGTCAAAGTATTGCCTTACATGTAGTTGCAACTATTGTTGTAGTAAACTTAGAGCCACAGGGAATCACCAATCTCATTTCCAAAGGTATCAAGACTAGCAAAGCTTAATGGTTGAGGTATGGTTAAGTGGTGAGGCTGCAGCAAGCACTAAGCATTTATTTGAAGTGCTAAATTCTGAGTACAAGAATAAGAGGGGGGCGATCAATGCATAAACGGACATGAACCAATAATGATCAAGAAATGATCCTGAGCTCTCGGTTACGCACACAGTTGGCATATTTCAATTGAGTTTAATTAAAGTTTACCATGATCAGGTGTTAAATAAACTTTCCAAGTTGCCCCATAACCGCAGGCACGACTATTAGAAAGATTTAACCCTGCAGGGGTCTCCAACTCATCCATCACAAACTAGCCACAAGCTGTGTGGAAAGCCTCAACCACAGAAAAAGGGCATAGTCTCCTCGAAATCCGATGGAAAACCTGAACCTCGAGATAGACCAAAGTATCCTCGGAATCCCGTGCACAAGATATTCCATAAAAGGTAAAAACAAATCCATCAAGACTGCTCAGCGTGCCGACAGACCTGATAGGAGCTACGTATCTCATTCTCAGGGCACGACCGGATAAGCACAATGCAAAGTGGCCAATACAAATCTCTCGAGTTGCCTCGGGTTGGCACCGCACACTACTCTAGTTTGGACCAACACTCATGAGGAGCACTGGCCCGGGGGTTGATTAATTATCCACGGCGGTTGACGGTTCCCTATGCAATTTCTATTTGTTATTAGGCAAATGTAACACCGAATTTCATCCCTGTCGGAAGAGTTTTAAACTAAGACGAATTAACAAGGGGGTCCCCATAACAACCCCAAGCATGTTAGAAGCTATCTATATGGAACATGACACAGTAACTAGGGAGGCAAAGGTGGAACAAAACACCGAACCAAAAGACCAAGCCTTCCACCTTTTACCAAGTATATAAGTGCATTAAATTAAATAGAAATAATATTGTGATATATCAAGGAATCCATTCCCGCATGGAAAGCAACTTGCAAATGCAACTAGCAATTCTATAAGAAGTGTTGAGCAAGCGGTAACATAGACAAACTAAGGTTTGCTGGAATCTGGAGGGGGTTACAGGCTTTTCATGGCAATGTTGGGAGGCTATCATTCAAGTGGTAGGTAACGAGACATAACGATAGAAGCAACACAACTAGTAGAGCAATGACAGTAGCGGTGTCTAGGGAAATGATCATCTTGCCTGAGATCTCTCTTGGAAGGAGAACGAATCCTTGAAGTAGACGAACCAACATAGTCGAACAAATCCTCACACTCCAAAGCGGTTTCGAAACTCTATCGAGAAGAAACAATCTGAAAACAAATAATCAAATCACGATAAACACCACAACATATTCATTACATGATGCACAATCAAATATGATGCATGTCCATTTAATTAAGCATGACACAGTAAAGCACAACAATCAACTTCTACACATTAAGTGAAGCTGAATATGCAACGAGTTGCATATTGACAGAATTCCACGTTCGAATCATTTAGTTCACTCTTGTTTATGTACATGACAATATTAAATGTTATTAACATGGCAAGAGGTAAGCATAAATAAACTACACTATCTAGGCATTTTAAATGAGGTCATAAACAACTTATAGTATTTCTGAATTGACCCCATATGGTAATTTATAAATTGGTCCAGGTATGAACTAAACACATTTTATATTTATTAAAAAGGAAAATAAAGTGTACCATGTGATTCTACACATAATTCTAGTTGATTTACATATATAGATCATCCAAAACGGAGTTACGGTCTTAAATATATGACCCATAGAAGATAATATGTCATGAGTGTAAAATGTATACAAATGACAACCAACAAAATGTCACAGCAAAAATAGCATACACACAAACTTTCTCAAATGACAAAACTAATTGTGCATATGGATTCTATCGATTTTTCTACCCAAAAATCATATATAGCATGTGGGTGTGTACATTGAAAAAAATGTTACAACAATTATGCAATATTATGGCATCTATGCAAATTACATGAAAACAGCAAGTTAAACATTTTACACATGTATAAAAGTTGTATATTGTGAATCTGCACAAAAGTCTGCACATTTTTCATGTACAAAACATTTTAATCCAATGTACGGTTATTTAATTAAGAACAATGCAAGAATATGGCTTTTTTATGATATTACGAAAATTCCTGAAAATTAGACAAATTCGTAGACTGAAAAAAATCGGTACATGGGCTGAAACTTGATCCGGTCCAACAGTAATGAGTGATGGATAATAACTAGCACCCTTGGGCGAGGGATAGCGCAAACCGCGCGTTGCTCACATTGTGGGCGTCGACCCAAGTCGCGGCGCTACTGTAGGCGCGACTTCATCTCGGCTTCAGGCGACGAGGTGGTCTGCGTAGTTGGAGGCGACCTAGGCCTTGGTCAACGGCGTCGGCATAGACTGGATGGAGCTGGGCCTTAGCGGGGCAAGCCGACGCAGGCACAGGGGGAGGCAGGCGGCCTAGGCGCTTGACGCGGCACCGGTCCATACTGGCCATCGATCGGGTCAACATGGGGAAGCTCGTCTCCGTGGCCACGTTCGAAGCAGAAGACCTGAGGCCATGGCGCAGTCAACCATGTCGGTCCCAATGGTCAAGATCATGGGGAGTCCGATGGACGAGGGGACCAGAAGGATTTGGGTATGGGGGTTCGGATCGTGGCGGCGACATGGTGGATGGTCGCCGACATGAGTAGATTGACGATAGCTCACCATTGTTGCTTTGGCCATGCGGCCATGAGAGAGATAGAGGTTAGCGGGTGAGAGAGCAGAATGGGAGGAGGAGGAGAGGTTGCATGATGGGAGCTCGCTTGGAGGTCCCCGCCAGCGGCGCTAGTCCGGCAAGGTGGCGAGGAGGAGGGTGCGGGCGACGGGCACTCTGGATCGGGGCTCCTACCGATCTAGATGCTAGGGCGGCGGCGGTTGCTGGATACGGGCCTCAGATGGGCTCGGCGGCCCCTACGCAGTGGAGGTGGGAGACAGAGGAGAGAGGTGGTGTGTGGCTACTGGTTCGGCATGGAAATCGAGGCTAGGGTTAGGGGCATCCAAATTAACTAGCAGGCTGTTTAAATAGGGAAGGTGGGCTAGGGTTAGCATATTTTTTCCGAATTCGGAGCGTAGGATCACGATCGAACACCTACTGCGATGGATAGGTGCTAGGATGGGCTAGTTGGGCTGTGTAGAATGGGTTGGGCTGAGAAGAGAGGGAACTTATGGCACGGTAACGAAGTTTTTAAAACCGAAAACATCCTCTAATTTAATAGGCTAAATGCCTCTATAGGTTTAATGGTCCGGGTATCAAACGAACTCTGAATGCGATGAAATTATGCACGCGGTCTACCAACAGTAAATTAAGACCACGCACCAACTTTCAACCCATTCTCAGAAAGTTTTATACACCCTTTAAAAACATTATTTTAACATGTCGCGGGCGCATGCATGTGTGCATGGTCTCGAAACGGTCAATGATAAGAGGTGAGAGAACCAACAGCTAATAACGGATGCAGGTTTGAAAAATGACCGCAATGGAGTACCGATGCAATGAGTATGATGCGATGATGAATGCGACAACCAAATAAATCACACGACAAAAATAAAATAAAACACGAATCTTCTGGAGCGTCGGTTTTGGGATGTTACATCTCTCGTCCATTAACAAGAGATCTCGACTCGAGATCTTAGAAAGTGAAGTGGAAGAGGAACGGGAAAGGAAGAGGAAAAACTAAGTTGATTCCTTGATAAACATGTGAAACCAATGAAACTTGAAGATTGCAAAGAGATGAAGAATGACATGAGGAACAAGCAAGAATTCAAAAGAAATTTAGGAAGCACTCAGGTAGGACTAGAAGGAAAACTTGATAAGATGCAAAGAACTTGAAAAGGGAAAACAACACTCGGGTTGAATGAATAAGCAATGAAAGAACATGATCTTGATAAAAAGGATGATCATTCGAAGAGGGAAACATCACAATGCCTCCGGAATAAAATAATAGAAGTTGGATCATTGGAAAGAAAGAACGAAGATGAAAATGACAACTTGCAACACAACTGAATTTGCAAGAGCATCCCTAGAAAAAAGGATTGAATGGAGTTGTTTGAAAATCAACAACGGAAAGAACAAGCTTGTTCTGGGCTCATGGAAACCATCTCAAAATTATGAGGTGACAACCGGACACAAACAAAAACAAAGATTGCTTGCGAGCCCAAGATATGCAACACTTCCAAGAGGATATATTGAGAACATGGATCAATGATGACCACCATACTACCAACAATCCATTGGAAAAGCTTTAGGCAAAATTGTTGGAAATATTCCTTAGAGGCAATAATGAATTGATTATTATTATATTTCCTTGTTCATGATAACCGTTTATTATGCAAGCTAGAATTGTATTGATTGGAGACTCAAATACATGTGTGGATACATAGACAAAACAATGTCCCTTGTGAGCCTCTAGTTGACTAGCTCGTTGATCAAACATAGTCAAGGTTTCTTGACCATAGACAAGAGTTGTCACTTGATAAAGGGATCACATCATTAGAATAATGATGTGATGGACAAGACTCAAACTATAAACGTAGCATATGATCGTGTCAGTTTATTTCTACTGTTTTATCCATGTCAATGTATCTGTTCCTATGACCATGAGATCGTGAAACTCCAGGACATCGGAGGAATACCTTGTGTGTATCAAACATCGCAACGTTATTGGGTGACTATAAAGATGCTCTGCATGTATATGCGAAGGTGTATGTTGGGTTGGCATGGATCAAGACTAGAATTTTTAACTCCGTGTCACGGAGAGGTATCTCGGGACCCACTCGGTAATACAACATCACAAACAAGCCTAGCAAGAAACGTGGCTAAGGAATTAGTCACGGGATCTTGTATTAAGGAACAAGTAAAGAGACTTGCCAGTAACGAGAATGAACTAGGTATGGAGATACCAACGATCGAATCTCGGGCAAGTAACATACCGAAGGACAAAGGGATCAACATACGAGATTGTGTGAATCCTTGAGATAGAGGTTTAACCAGTAAGACCTTCGTAGAATATGTAGGATCCAATATGGACGTCCAAGTCCCGCTATTGTATATTGACCGGAGAGTGTCTCAGTCATGTCTGCATAGTTCTCGAACGCGTAGGGTCTGCACACTTATGGTTTGGTGATTTTCTGTATAGTTGAGTTATAGGTGTTGGTGACAGAAGGTTTTTCGGAGTTCCGGATGAGATACTGGACATCACGAGGAGCTCCGAAATGGTCCGGAGGTAAAGATTGATATATAGGAAGTCCTGTTTTGGTCACCGAAAAAGTTTCGGGCTCATCGGTAGTGTACCGGGAGTGCCGGGAGGGTGGCGGGGGACCACCGGGAGGGGTGTGACGACCCAAGAGTCTTGTGGTCTGTGAGAAGAGGTGTACCAGCCCCTGGTGGGCTGACCAAAGCCTCTATCAAATGCCCATGTGGCTTGGAGAAGAGATAAAATGGTAAATGACTTTTAAAAGGAAGGGAAGGAGGACTCCTCCCAAAGTAGTCCACCTTTGCACAAGGAAGGTGGACTCTTCCTTTGGTTCGGCCGACCCCTCTCCTTGGAGGAGGGGCCAAGGCAGCCTCCTCTCCTCTCCTCTTATATATACTAGAGGTTTTGAGGGTTTTTTAGATGCAATAATCAGCCACGTGCTAGGCTCTCTCTAGATCCGTTTCTTCTCTAGTCTAGTTTTTAGCGGTGCTTAGGCGAAGCCCTGTTGGACTAGCTCCACCACCATCGCCGTCAAGCCGTCGCGCTGTCGGAGAACTCACTACCTCTCGGGTCCCATTGCTGGATCAAGAAGGCGGAGATCATCGTCGAGTTGTACGTGTGCTGAACGCGGAGGTGCCGTCCGTTCGGCGCTAGATCGGGATGAATCTTGGGATGGCGGCGAGTTGGATCGCGAAGACGTTCCACTACATCAACCGCGTTTATTAACACTTCCAGCTTAGTGATCTACAAGGTTGTGTAGATTCACTCTCCCCTCTCATAGATGATCATCACCATGGATAGGTATAGCGTGTGCATAGGAAATTTTTGTTTCCCATGCAACGTTCCCCAAGAGTGGCATCATGAGCTAGGTTCATGCGTAGATGACATCTCGAGTAGAACACAAAAGAGTTTGTGGGTGTTGATGTTCAATTTCCTTCACTCCTTAGTCTTTTCTTAATTCGGCAGTATGGTTAGATTGAAGCGGCCCAAACCAACTTTACTCGTACTGTTGGAAATATGCCCTAGAGGCAATAATAAAATGGTTATTATCATATTTCCTTGTTCATGATAATCGTCTATCGTTCATGTATAATTGTATTAACAGGAAAAAGTAATACATGTGTGAATGAATAGATCACAATGTGTCCCTAGCAAGCCTCTAGTTGGCTAGCTCGTTAGTCAATAGATGATCATGGTTTCCTCATCATGGGCATTAGATGTCGTTGATAACGGGATCACATCATTGGGAGAATGATGTGATGGACAAGACCCAATCCTAAGCCTAGCACTAGATCGTATTGTTCATATGCTAATGCTTTTCTAATGTCAAGTATCTTTTCCTTCGACCGTGGGATTGTGCAACTCCCGGATACCGTAGGAGTGCTTTGGGTGTATCAAACGTCACAACGTAACTGGGTGACTATAAAGGTGCACTACGGGTACCTCCGAAAGTGTCTGTTGGGTTGGCACGAATCGAGATCGGGATTTGTCACTCTGTGTGACGGAGAGGTATCTCTGGGCCCACTCGGTAGAACATCATCATGAGCTCAATGTGACTAAGGAGTTAGTCACACGATGACGTGCTACGGAACGAGTAAAGAGACTTACCGGTAACGAGATTGAACAAGGTATAGGCATACCGACGATCGAATCTCGGGCAAGTTCTATACCGACAGACAAAGGGAATCGTATACGGGATTGATTGAATCCTTGACATCGTGGTTCATCCGATGAGATCATCGTGGAGCTAGTGGGAGCCACCATGGGTATCCAGACCCCGCTGATGGTTATTGGCCAGAGAGTTATCTCGGTCATGTCTGCCTGTCTCCCGAACCCGTAGGGTCTACGTACTTAAGGTTCGATGACGCTAGGGTTATAGGAAATTGTTGTACGAGGTTACCGAAAGTTGTTCGGAGTCCCGTATGAGATCTCGGACGTCACGAGGAGCTCCGGAATGGTCCGGAGGTAAAGATTAATATATAGGATGGATGGTTTCGGACACCGGAAGTGTTTCGGGCATCACCGGTAACGTACCGGGACCACCGGGACCACCGGAGGTGGTCCCGGGGTACCACCGAAGGGGGGCAACGACCCCGGGAGGCTAGATGGGCTAAGTTGGGAAGGGAACCAGCCCCTAAGTGGGCTGGTGCGCCCCCCACCCAGCCCATGCGCACCAGAAAAAAGGGGAAGGGGGGAACCCTAGCTTAGGTGGGCCTAAGGCCCACCAGAGGGGTGCGCCACCCCTCCCCCTTGCCCTGGCCGCCACCCCTCTCCCATCTAAGGGCTGCCGCACCCCTTAGGGGTGGGAACCCTAAGGGCTGCGCCCCCTCCCTCTGCCCCTATATATAGATGAGGTTCGGGGCTGTTTGAGACACGGTTGAATCTCTCTCTCTCGGCGCAGCCCTGCTCCTCTCCCTCCTCCTCTCTGCCGGCGCTTGGCGAAGCCCTGCCGGGAGACCTCGTCTCTCAACCGACACCATGCCGTCGTGTTGCTGGACTTCTTCCCCAAACTCTCCCTCCTCCTTGCTGGATCAAGGTGCGGGAGACGTCACCGGGCTGCACGTGTGTTGAACGCGGAGGTGCCGTCGTTCGGCACTAGATCGGAATCGCTGCGAGTACGACTCCATCAACCGCGTTCTAGCAACGCTTCCGCTTAGCGATCTTCAAAGGTACGAAGATGCTCTTACCCCTCTCTCGTTGCTGGTCTCTCCATAGGAAGATCTGAATAAGCGTAAGAATTTTTTTGAATTTATGCTACGTTACCCAACAGTGGTATCAGAGCCAGGTTTTCTATGCGTAGATTCTATGCATGAGTAGAACACAAAATTTGTGGGCGATGGTTTGTCAATTTGCTTGCCGTTACTAGTCTTATTCTTTTCCGGCGGTATTGTGGGATGAAGCGGCCCGGACCGACCTTACACGTACGCTTACGTGAGACTGGTTCCATCGACAGACATGCACATCGTGCATAAAGGTGGCTAGCGGGTGTCTGTCTCTCCTACTCTAGTCGGATTGGGTTTGATGAAAAGGGTCCTTATGAAGGGTAAATAGCTTTGACATATCATCGTTGTGGCTGCCACGTAGGTAAGAAGGCGCTCTTGCTAGAAACCCAAATCAGCCACGTAAAACTTGCAACAACAATTAGAGGACGTCTAACTTGTTTTTGCAGGGTTTGACATGTGATGTGATATGGCCAAAGTTGTTATGTTGCATGTATGATGTATGAGATGATCATGTTATTGTAATAGGTTTCACGACTTGCATGTCGATGAGTATGACAACCGACAGGAGCCATAGGAGTTGTCTTAATTTATTGTATGAGATGCAACGCCATGTGCTTACTACTTTTACTTCATTGCTAACGGTTAGCCATAGTAGTAGTGGTAGTAGTAGTTGGCGTGGCGACTTCATGGAGACACGATGATGGAGATCATGGTGTCACGCCGGCAACGATGATGATCATGCAATGCCTGAAGATGGAGATCGAGAGAGCAAAGATGATAATGGCCATATCATGTCACTATATGATTGCATTGTGATGTTTATCATGTTTTACATCTTATTGCTTAAAACGTCGGTAGCATAATAAGATGATCCCTCTTAAAAATTTCGAGAACGTATTCCCCTAAGTGTGCACCGTTGCGAAGGTTCGTTGTCTCGAAGCACCACGTGATGATCGAGTGTGATAGATTCTAACGTTCGCATACAACGGGTGTAAGCCAGATTTACACACGCGAAACACTTAGGTTGACTCGACGAGCTTAGCATGTACAGACATGACCTCGAATACAAGAGACCGAAAGGTCGAACATGAGTCGTATGGTTGAATACGATCAACATGAAGTTGCTCACCATGGTGACTAGTCCGTCTCACGTGATGATCGGACACGGGTTAGTCAACATGGATCATGTATCACTTAGATGACTAGAGGGATGTCGATTTAAGTGGGAGTTCATACTTAATTTGATTAAATGAACTTAATTGTCATGAACTTAGTCTAAAAGTTGTCTTTATAGATATTGTAGATGTCCAACGTCAACCTCAACTTCAACGCATTCGTAGAGAAAAACAAGCTGAAAGATGATGGTAGCAACTATGCGGACTGGGTTCGCAACCTGAAGCTCATCCTTGAAGCAGCTAAAAAGGCATATGTCCTTAATGCGCCGCTAGGTGACCCTCCCGCTCCCGCAGCAGCCCAGGACATTCTAAACGTCTGGCAAGCGTGGAGTGATGACTACTCTCTGGTCAGGTGTGGCATGTTATACAGTTTAGAAATGGGGATCCAAAGACGTTTTGAGCAACACGGGGCATATGAAATGTTCCAAGAGCTGAAGCTAGTTTTTCAAGCTCATGCCCGTGTCGAAAGATATGAAGTCTCCGACAAGTTCTTCAGCTGTAAGATGGAGGAGAACAATTCTGTGAGTGAGCACATACTCAAAATGTCTGGGTTACACGGTCGTCTGACTTCACTTGGAGTCGAACTTCCGGATGATGCTATCATTGACAGAATCCTCCAGTCTCTCCCACCAAGCTACAAAGGCTTTGTGCTTAACTACAACATGCAAGGGATGGAGAAAACCATTCCCGAGTTGTACTCGATGCTCAAGTCTGCAGAAGTAGAAATCAAGAAGGAGCATCAAGTGTTGATGGTCAACAAGACCACTAGTTTCAAGAAAGGCAGGGGTAAGAAGAACTTCAAGAAAGATGGCAAAGCTGTTGCCGCGCCCGGTAAGCCAGATGCCGGGAAGAAGAAAAAGAACGGATCCAAGCCTGAGACTGAGTGCTTCTACTGCAAGGGAAAGGGTCACTCGAAGCGGAACTGCCCCAAATACATAGCGGACAAGAAGGCCGGCAACGTTAAAGGTATATGTGATATACATGTTATTGATGTGTACCTTACCAGCGCTCGTAGTAGCTCCTGGGTATTTGATACCGGTGCTGTTGCTCACATTTGCAACTCAAAGCAGGAACTGCGGAATAAGCGGAGACTGGCCAAGGACGAGGTGACGATGCGCGTCGGGAATGGTTCAAAGGTCGATGTGATCGCCGTCGGCACGCTACCTCTACATCTGTCGTCGGGATTAGTTTTAAACCTTAATAATTGTTATTTAGTACAAGCCTTAAGCATGAACATTGTATCAGGGTCTTGCTTAATGCGAGACGACTACTCATTTAAGTCAGAGAATAATGGTTGTTCTATTTATATGAGTGATATGTTTTATGGTCATGCTCCGCTGGTGAATGGTTTGTTCTTGATGAATCTCGATCGTGATGTTACACATATTCATAGCGTGAGTACCAAAAGATGCAAAGTTGATAATGATAGTCCCACATACTTGTGGCACTGCCGCCTTGGTCATATCGGCGTTAAACGCATGAAGAAGCTCCATACTGATGGACTATTAGAGTCTCTTGACTTTGAATCATTTGACACATGCGAACCGTGCCTCATGGGCAAGATGACTAAGACTCCATTCTCAGGAATAATGGAGAGAGCAACCGACTTATTGGAAATAATACATACTGATGTGTGTGGTCCAATGAACGTTGAAGCTCGCGGTGGTTATCGTTATGTTCTCACTCTCACCGATGATTTGAGTAGGTATGGGTATATCTACTTGATGAAGCACAAATCTGAGACGTTTGAAAAGTTCAAGGAATTTCAGAGTGAGGTTGAGAATCAATGTGACAGAAAAATTAAATGTCTACGATCTGATCGTGGAGGAGAATATTTGAGTCACGAGTTTGGCACACACCTAAGGAAGTGTGGAATCGTTTCACAACTGACGCCGCCTGGCACACCGCAGCGCAACGGAGTGTGTGAACTTCGTAATCGCACTTTATTAGATATGGTACGATCTATGATGTCTCTCACCGACTTACCTCTATCATTTTGGGGATACGCATTAGAAACTGCAGCATTCACTTTAAATAGGGCACCGTCTAAATCCGTTGAGACGACACCATATGAACTATGGTTTGGCAAGAAACCTAAGTTGTCGTTTCTTAAAGTTTGGGGCTGCGATGCTTATGTGAAGAAACTTCAACCAGAAAAGCTCGAACCCAAAGCGGAGAAATGCGTATTCATAGGATACCCTAAGGAAACCATTGGGTATACCTTCTATCTTAGATCCGAAGGTAAAACCTTTGTTGCGAAGAACGGATCCTTTCTAGAGAAAGAGTTTCTCTCGAAAGAAGTAAGTGGGAGGAAGGTAGAACTTGATGAGGTAATTACACCCCCTCTCAAACAGGAAAGTAGCGCAGCGCAAGAAGTTGTTCCTGTGGTGCCTACACCGACTCAAGAGGAAGTTAATGATGATGATCATGAAGCTTCGGATCAAGTTACTACTGAACCGCGAAGGTCCACAAGGGTACGCTCCGCACCAGAGTGGTATGGCAACCCTGTGATGGAAATCATGTTGTTGGACAACGGTGAACCTTCGAACTATGAAGAAGCGATGGTGGGCCCGGATTCCAACAAATGTCTTGAGGCCATGAAATCCGAGATAGGATCCATGTATGAGAACAAAGTATGGACTTTGGTGGACTTGCCCGATGAACGGCGAGCCATAGAAAATAAATGGATCTTCAAGAAGAAGACCGATGCAAACGGTAATTTAACCGTTTACAAAGCTCGACTTGTCGCAAAGGGTTTTCGACAAATTCAAGGAGTTGACTACGAAGAGACTTTCTCTCCCGTAGCGAAGCTAAAATCAGTCCGAATCATGTTAGCAATTGCCGCCTTTTATGATTATGAAATTTGGCAAATGGACGTCAAAACAGCGTTCCTTAACGGGAACCTTAAGGAAGAGTTGTATATGATGCAACCAGAAGGTTTTGTCGACCCTAAGGGTGCTAACAAAGTATGCAAGCTCCAGCGCTCCATCTATGGGCTGGTGCAAGCATCTCGGAGTTGGAACATTCGCTTTAATGAGGTGATTAAAGCGTTTGGGTTCATACAGGTTTACGGAGAAGCCTGTTTATACAAGAAAGTGAGTGGGAGCTCTGTAGCTTTCCTCGTACTATATATGGATGACATATTGTTGATGGGGAATGATATAGAGATGTTGGAGAGCATAAAGGCCTATTTGAACAAGAGTTTTTCAATGAAGGACCTTGGAGAAGCTGCATACATATTAGGCATCAAGATCTATAGAGATAGATCGAGACGCCTCATAGGTCTTTCGCAAAGTACATACCTTGACAAGATATTGAAGAAGTTCAATATGGAAAACTCAAAGAAAGGGTTCTTGCCAGTTTTGCAAGTATGAGATTGAGTAAGACTCAGTCGCCGACCACGGCAGCAGATAGAGAGAAGATGAGTTCTGTCCCCTACGCTTCAGTCGTGTGCTCTCTAATGTATGCCATGCTGTGTACCAGACCTGATATAAACCTTGCCATAAGCTTGGTAGGGAGGTACCAAAGTAATCCCGGTGCAGAACACTGGACAGCGGTCAAGAATATCCTTAAGTACCTGAAAAGGACTAAGGAAATGTTTCTCGTTTATGGAGGTGACGAAGAGCTCGTCGTAAAGGGTTACGTCGACGCTAGCTTCGAGACAGATCCGGATGACTCTAAGTCACAGACCGGATACGTATATGTGTTGAATGGTGGGGCAGTGAGCTGGTGCAGCAGCAAGCAAGAAGTCGTGGCAGCATCTACATGTGAAGCGGAGTACATAGCTGCTTCAGAAGCGGCTCATGAAGGAATTTGGATGAAGGAGCTCATCACCGACCTTGGAGTGGTTCCAAGCGCGTCGGGTCCTATGACACTCTTCTGTGATAACACTGGAGCCATTGCCATAGCCAAGGAGCCCAGGTTTCACCGGAAGACGAAGCACATCAAGCGCCGCTACAACTCCATCCAGGACCATGTCCAGAGTGGAGTGATAGATATTTGTAAAGTACACACGGATCTGAATATTGCAGACCCGTTGACTAAACCTCTTCCACGAGCAAAACATGATCAACACCATGATGCTATGGGTGTTCGATACATCACAATGTAACTAGATTATTGACTCTAGTACAAGTGGGAGTCTGTTGGAAATATGCCCTAGAGGCAATAATAAAATGGTTATTATCATATTTCCTTGTTCATGATAATCGTCTATCGTTCATGCTATAATTGTATTAACAGGAAACAGTAATACATGTGTGAATGAATAGATCACAATGTGTCCCTAGCAAGCCTCTAGTTGGCTAGCTCGTTAGTCAATAGATGATCATGGTTTCCTGATCATGGGCATTAGATGTTGTTGATAACGGGATCACATCATTGGGAGAATGATGTGATGGACAAGACCCAATCCTAAGCCTAGCACTAGATCGTATTGTTCGTATGCTAATGCTTTTCTAATGTCAAGTATCTTTTCCTTCGACCGTGAGATTGTGCAACTCCCGGATACCGTAGGAGTGCTTTGGGTGTATCAAACGTCACAACGTAACTGGGTGACTATAAAGGTGCACTACGGGTACCTCCGAAAGTGTCTGTTGGGTTGGCACGAATCGAGATCGGGATTTGTCACTCTGTGTGACGGAGAGGTATCTCTGGGCCCACTCGGTAGAACATCATCATGAGCTCAATGTGACTAAGGAGTTAGTCACACGATGACGTGCTACGGAACGAGTAAAGAGACTTACCGGTAACGAGATTGAACAAGGTATAGGCATACCGACGATCGAATCTTGGGCAAGTTCTATACCGACACACAAAGGGAATCGTATACGGGATTGATTGAATCCTTGACATCGTGGTTCATCCGATGAGATCATCGTGGAGCTAGTGGGAGCCACCATGGGTATCCAGACCCCGCTGATGGTTATTGGCCAGAGAGGTGTCTCGGTCATGTCTGCCTGTCTCCCGAACCCGTAGGGTCTACACACTTAAGGTTCGATGACGCTAGGGTTATAGGAAATTGTTGTACGAGGTTACCGAAAGTTGTTCGGAGTCCCGGATGAGATCTCAGACGTCACGAGGAGCTCCGGAATGGTCCGGAGGTAAAGATTGATATATAGGACGGATGGTTTCGGACACCGGAAGTGTTTCGTGTATCACCGGTAACGTACCGGGACCACCGGGACCACCGGAGGTGGTCTCGGGGCACCACCGAAGGGGGGCAACGACCCCGGGAGGCTAGATGGGCTAAGTGGGGAAGGGAACCAGCCCCTAAGTGGGCTGGTGCGCCCCCCACCCAGCCCATGCGCACCAGAAAAAAGGGGAAGGGGGGGAACCCTAGCTTAGGTGGGCCTAAGGCCCACCAGAGGGGTGCGCCACCCCTCCCCCTTGCCCTGGCCGCCACCCCTCTCCCATCTAAGGGCTGCCGCACCCCTTAGGGGTGGGAACCCTAAGGGCTGCGCCCCCTCCCTCTCCCCCTATATATAGATGAGGTTCGGGGCTGTTTGAGACACGGTTGAATCTCTCTCTCTCTCGGCGCAGCCCTGCTCCTCTCCCTCCTCCTCTCTGCCGGCGCTTGGCGAAGCCCTGCCGGGAGACCTCGTCTCTCCACCGACACCACGCCGTCGTGTTTCTGGACTTTTTCCCCAACCTCTCCCTCCTCCTTGCTGGATCAAGGTGCGGGAGACGTCACCAGGCTGCACGTGTATTGAACGCGGAGGTGCCGTCGTTCGGCACTAGATCGGAATCGCTGCGAGTACGACTCCATCAACCGCGTTTTAGCAATGCTTCCGCTTAGCGATCTTCAAAGGTACGAAGATGCTCTTACCCCTCTCTCGTTGCTGGTCTCTCCATAGGAAGATCTGAATAAGCGTAGGAAATTTTTTGAATTTATGCTACGTTACCCAACACGTACGCTTACGAGTGACCGGTTTCATAGACTCACATGCAACTTGGGGCATAAAGATGACTGGCGGGTGTCTGTTTCTTCAACGTTAGATGAATCAGATTTGACCGAGGCGGTCCTTGGAGAAGGTTAAATAGCAATTTGCATATCACCGTTGTGACTTTGCGTACGTAAGATGCAATCATACTAGATACTCATAGCAGCCACACAAAATATGCAACAACAAATTAGAGGACGTCTAACTTGTTTTTGCAGGGTATGCATGTGATATGATATGGCCAATGACATGATATGATATATTGGATATATGAGATGATCATGTTGTAATAGTTAAATATCGACTTGCACGTCGATGCTATGGCAACCTGCAGGAGCCATAGGGTTTTCTTTAAATTTATTTTGCACTTGAAGATGCTCTTGCTATATTCCTAGGGAGCAGCTTTAGTAGTAACATCATAGATAGCGCGACAACTGCGATGGTAGCATGATGATGGAGATCATGGTGCGGCGCCGGTGACGATGGAGATCATGCCGGTGCTTTGGTGATGGAGATCAAGAAGCACAAGTTCATGGCCATATCATGTCCCTTATGATTTGCATGTGATGTTAATACTTTTAAAATTATGATGGTAGCATTATAAGGTGATCCCTCACTAAAATTTCAAGATAAAATTGTGCTCAACCCAACTGTGCACCGTTGCAACAGTTAGTCGTTTTGAGACACCACGTGATGATCGTGTGTGATAGACTCAACGTTCACATACAACGGGTGCAAAACAGTTGCACACGCGGAACACTCGGGTTAAACTTGACGAGCCTAGCATGTACAGACATGGCCTCGGAACACAAGAGACCAAAAGGTCGAGCTTGAATCATATAGTTGATATGATCAACATGGAGATGTTCACCAGTGAAGCTAAACTCAACTCACGTGATTCTCGGACTTGAGATAGTGAATTTGGATCATGCGACACTCAAATGACTAGAGGGATGTCAATTTGAGTGGGAGTTCTTAAGTAATATGATTAATTGAACTCATTATCATGAACATAGTCAAAATATATTTGCAAATTATGTTGTAGCTTGCGCTGTAGCTCTACTGTTTTTAATATCTTCCTAGAGAAAAATTTAGTTGAAAGATGATAGTAGCAATTATGCGGACTAGGTCCGTAAACTGAGGATTGTCCTCATTGCTGCACAGAAGGCTCATGTCCTTAAGGCACTGCTCGTTGTGCTGAACCCCGAACGTCGTGTGTAGATGTTGCGAACATCTGACATATATACACGTTTTTGATGACTACGTGATAGTTCAGTGCGTAATACTTAACAACTTAGAATTGAGGCGCCGAAGACGTTTTGAACGTCACTCACCATATGAGATGTTCCAAGAGCTGAAATTGGGATTTCAGCCTCGTGCCCATGTCAAGAGGTACGAGACCTCCGACAAATTTTTGGTGTGTGAAGTAAGGGAGAAAAGCTCAATCACTGAGTATGTGCTCAGATTGTGTGAGTACTACAATCTCTTGAATTGAGTGGGAGTTGATCTTCCAGATAAGATAGTGATAGTTTTCCAAAGTCACTGCCACCAAGCTACTAGAGCTTCATGATGAACTATTACATATCAGAGATATATATGATGATCCTTGAGCTATTCTCGATGTTTAACACTTTGAAAGTAGAAATCAAAAAGGAGCATCAATTGTTGATGGTTAGCAAAAGCCACTTGTTTCAAGAAGGGCAAGGGCAAGAAGGGATACTTTGTGAAACGACAAACTAGTTGTTGCTCTAGTGAAGAGACCCAATGTTGAACCCAAACCCGAGACTAAGTTCTTCTATAACGAGGGGAACATTCACTGAAGAGGAACTAGCCTAGATACTTGGTAGATGCCAAGGCTGGCAAAGTCGAGAAGAGTATATTGGATATACATGATATTGATGTGTACTTTACTAGTACTTCTAGTAGAACCAGGGTATTAGATACCGTTTCGGTTGCTAACTGTTAGTAACTCGAAATAAAACCTACAGAATAAACGGAGACTAGCTAAAGCCGAGGTGACGATATGTGTTGGAAGTGTTTCCAAGGTTGATGTGGTCAAACATAGCACACTCCCTCTACCATCAGGATTAGTGTGAAACACAATTTTTTTATTTGGTGTTTGCGTTGAGCATAGACATGATTAGATTGTGTTTATCGCAATGCGATTATTCATTTAAAGAGAATAATGGTTACTCTCTTGATTTGAATAATACCTTCATTGGTCTTGCACCTAAAATGAATGGTTTATTGAATTTCGATCGTAGTGATACACATGTTCATAATATTGATGCCAAAAGATATAAAGTAGTAATGATAGTAACTCCTACGTGTGGCACTGCCACTTGAGTCATATTGGTAAAACGCATGAAGAAGCTCCATTCTGATGGATCTTTGGACTCACTCGTTTTTGAAAAGTTTGAGACATGCGAACCATGTCTATTGATATAAATGCATGAAGAAACTCCATGCAGATGGATCGTTTTGACTCACTTGATTTTGTATCACTTGAGACATGCAAATCATACCACATGCAGACTGAAAAAGAAAGTAACTTGTTGGAAGTAATACATTTTGATGTGTGCAGTCCAATGAGTGCTCATGCACGTAGTGGATATCGTTATGTTCTTACTTCACACATGATTTGAGTAGATACTAGTATATTTACTTGATGAAACACAAGTCCGAATTATTGAAAGGTTCGAGTAATTGAGGGAAGTTGAAGATCATCGTGACAAGAGGATAAAATGTCCACGACATAATCGTAGAGATGAATATCTGAGTTGCGAGTTTGGTACACAATTAAGACATTGTGGAAATTGTTTCTCAACTAATGCCACTTGCAACACCATAGTGTGATGATGTGTCCGAACGTCATAGTCGCGCCCTATTGGTTGTGGTGCATACTATGATGTCTCTTATTGAATTACCACTATCGTTTTTGGGTTAGGCATTAGAGACAACCACATTCACTTTAAATAGGGCACCATGTAATTCTATTGAGATGACACCGTATGAACTATGGTTTGGAGAAACCTAAGCTGTCATTTGGGGCTGCGACGCTCATGTGAAAAAGTATCAGCGTGATAAGCTCGAACCCAAAGAGGATAAATGCATCTTCATAGGACACACAAAATAGTTGGGTATACCTCCTATCTCAGATCCAGAATCAAAGTGTTTGTTGCTACAACGAGTCCTTTCTCGAGAAAAGGTTCTCTCTCGAAAGAATTGAGTGGGAGGATGGTGGAACTTGATTAGTTATTGAACCGTCACTTCAACCATTGCGTAGCAGGGCGCAAGAAGTTGTTTCTTTGGCGCCTACACCAATTGAAGTGGAAGATGATGATAGTGATCATGATGCTTCAGGATCAAGTTAGTACAAACCACGTAGGTCGACAAGGTCACGTACTTCTCCAGAGTGGTACGATAACCCTATCTTGGAGGTTATGTTGTTGGACAACAATGAACTTATGAGCTATGGAGAAGTGATGGTGGGCCCGGATTCCAACAAATGCATGGAGCCCATGAAATCCGAGAGAGGATCCATGTATGAAAACAAAGTGTAGACTTTGGAAGAACTACTTGATGGTCGTAAGACTGTTAAGTACACATGGATCTTTAAAAGGAAGACAAACGATGATGGTGAAAAGCCACCATTAAGAAAGCTCGACTTGTCGCAAAGATGTTTCCGACTAGCTCAAAAAGTTGACTATGATGAGACTTTCTCACTCATAGCGATTCTAAAAGTATGTTGGAATTATGTTAGCACTTGCTACATTATTTATGAAATCTTGCACATAAGATGTCAAAACATTGTTTCCTCGACGGTTTCCTTAAGGAAAGGTTGTATGTGATACAACTAGAAGATTTTGTCGATCCTAAGGATGCTAACAAGTATGCAAGCTCCAGCGATCCTTCTATGGACTGGAGCAAGCATCTAGGAGTTGAAATATATGCTTTGATGAGATGATCAAAGTTTTTGGGTTTATTCAAGTTTTGTGAGATAATTGTATTTCTAAAGAAGTGAGTGGGAGCACTATAGAATTTCTCGTTGGTATATGTGATTGACGTATATTTGATGAAAAATAATGTAGAATTTCTGGAAAGCATAAAGGGTTGTTTGAAAGGAGTTTTTCAAAGGAAAACCTGGATAGAATTGCTTGAACATTGAGCATCAAGATCTATAAAGATAGATCAAAGCGCTTAACAGAACTTTCAAAGAAATGCATGCCTTGACAAGTTTTTGAAGGAGTTCAAAATAGATCGGCAAAGAAGGAGTTCTTGGCTGTGTTGTAAGGTGTGAGTTTTAGTAAGACTCAAAGCCTGTCAGATTTTGTGCTCCGCAAAACCCTAAAGATTCGAACTCAGGGGCGTGTATGAAGATCTCTCGTGGGCTCTCTTCACCTAACTCGCTACTCGTCAGGGATGGCAAAGAACTCACTCGATGGTGAGGAAGGCACAGAACACGGCAGCTTACCCAGGTTCGGGCCACTGGGAAGCGTAATACTCTACTCCTGCTTTGGTGGATTGCCTCTCGGGGAGGTTGGTGGATGAACTACTACAATGTTCTGGAACCTCCGGAGGCTGGGTGGCCTTCGTCTTGTGTGTTTGTGTGCCAATGGGCGAATGAATGGATTTGCCTCCTCTATAAAGTAATCTACCCTCTATATACATTGGCGGCCCCAGTCCTCTTCCTTATCTTTTTGGCGGGAAGGGATCCCAAAATGGCCAATTATAAAGGGGAACAGGGGAACGTGATCCCCTGCCCAAAGGTGGTGTTCAACTCCAAAATTGGTTGTCAATCCAGCAGGGACGGGTCCACGGGTGACGTCCGTCCTGCTAGCGGGGGGTGGTGGCCTTGCTGCACCAGAATGGAAACCTTTGGAAGATGCCTTGGGAACCCGCGTACGTCATTGCCCCTTTGCACTAAAGGGGAAACTGCTCCGTCCTGCTGTTCGCTGCTCACATGTCCTTCCTCCGCGTCATCCTCGACTCCTGATGCCGGGCCTCGCCTCAAAATGTCCGCCGCTCTAGAGTGGTCTTGAGAAGGCCCCCTGCCGGTCTTGATGTTGTTCCTCCTCGCGAGGCTTGGCCCCTCGCGAGGGCCTTGCCTTGAGTGGTGCCGGGCCGGTTGGCTTTGGTCGATGAAGTGGGCCAGTCCTGGTCCCCAGGCAGGCAGGTCTGGGTACCCCCAATCCCAGAACATCGACAGTAGCCCTCCGGCCCAAGGCACGCCTGGGTCATCTTCTTGGCGAAGCCTTGAGGGCGGTCTGAAGCATCGCGGGCCCTAAAATTCTGCGGACCAGGCTTCACGTATGCCGCACAGACAGGTGGCAACACTCCGAGTTCCCGAGGTGCTCGGAGACACGCCAGGTCAAATTGACGCGACGCCCGGGTGTTACGCCAGCCATCATTGCTTCATGGGGACGTGACCTCTACGCACGCCATGTGGGCGCGCTTCCTCATGAGCCGCATGGGCCCAGGAATGTGGAGCGACACTGGTCTGCCCCCGGCCATATATTAGACTTGGCGAGGGCGATAAGGTTCACACTGCCTCTGTCTTCTTCGTCATCCGCTTCGAGCCCTCCACCCCCTCAACATGGCGCCGGTGAGGAGGTATTCCGCTGCCGAGAAGGGGAAGGCTCCCGGAAAGGGTTTCGCCGCCCTGCCACCCAAGAGGGGTTGGCACCGCCCTAGGAACTACACGGTGGTTTCGACAGTGATATCTAGCGGGCGCGGTCGTGGTTCTGCCCGACACGTTCAAGTTCGGTCTGCTCGTACAAGATTTACATCGACACCTTTACCACTCGGACCCTAATCCATTCTGGGGCTAATGACGGGGATACAGCCCTAGGGTATGGTCATAGGCCTGACCCATATGTCCTACCCAAGGGCACCTCATTATTAGGACTACAAGGGAAATTCTGGGTGGATCGCGACAACATCAAATCCACTCGGTACGAATCCAATCAGACAAGTACATTCTATCCACTCAGATGACAGTCAACCACTCGACCGTATGACTCACTCAGGTATGCAAATACCAACAGTCGGCAAGGCAGTCGAAGCATAGAGGAGGTTCTGTAGTGGGCTGACATTATGGCATTAATGCCTCATGTTGTAACATAAGAGGTGAGGGGGTGGCGCAATCTATATAAGCCACCTCCCTCCACATAGCTAAGGCAACTTCTTCTCCCCCCGCGGGCTCATTCTTTCCCTGGAGCTCTGGCTCTCTCTATACCATGTAACTCATGTCCATAATAGATAAAACAAAGCCTATCCGGAGCACGAGACGTAGTGTTGTTATCTCCATGAACTCACTATAACCACCGTGTCACCCATGTGCATCTCGATAGATCATGCTCCATTATCCTACCCCCTTCCTATTGTTGGAATCGTTACCACGAGACCTAGTATGCATTCGGGAAGCTCTGCGTCAGCAGGTCCCGGTCCCGCACATTTCCCTGCAGTCGTGAGGCGCGACCCGTTACCAAGGTCGTTTCTCACGGGGCAAAGCCGTGACACCCCCGATGCCGACCGAATGTGCCTGGACAGCACCAGGATGGCCAAGTGGCATTGTGACCGTTGAGGACCCTGAGAAGCGATGCTCAGGATCCCCCTTAGACGCTCAAGTTGTCCCAAGAGAAACAACTGTTGTAAGAAAAGACCAAATTATGTTTCCTCTCTAGGATGGCGCGCCAGGCCATGAATGGTACTCTCGAGCGGGTATCAAATGGCGTGAGTATGCCGACTCATCCGTGAGTGCCACACGAGGGTTCGGGCACCAAGGCCTTGGCGAGGTGTCGGCACCGTGCCCCCGGCCCCTGCTCACGGGGTTCAGGCGGGGGGGGGGGGAGGCGAATGCTCGACTCATAAGAAGAGAGTGCGCTACAAACAACAGTTAAGAAAACGAGTTTTCACAAAGACTTCATTTGGGAAGCCCCAAATTTGATTTCGAAAATGTCAGCAAATCCAAGCCAGAGAAAAGCAAATAAAAGCCTCGTCGGGCGCCAAATCTATTCACCGCCTCCATCTCCCCCAGCACAGAGCATAGGGCTTCCACTAGGCGTGGGATGGACCCCTTCCGCGTGCTCGGGGGGCCATGGGCGTATACAGCCTCGGCTTGATATTACGTGAGAGTGTCACGATGGGGGTGCATCTGGGAGGTCGCGAGGATGCTTTGGCCTCGCGAGTGTCCCTACCCCCAAGTCACTGGTGGACTGAGTTGATTTCATTGCCACCTGCGGGCATAGTCATTGGCGGACTGAGTTGATTTCATTGCCAGCTGCAGGCATAGTCATTGGTGGACTGATTTGATTGCCTCCGTCTTCCCCCAAGCGCGGAGTATAAGGCTTCCACTAGGCGTGGGATGGACCCCTTCCGCGTCCTCGGGGGGCCTGGGCGTATACATGCTTGGCTCATTGTTACGTGAGTGTGTCATGGGATGAAGTAGGTTTCGGAAGAATTGAAGGACGATGCAGGGGCGGTGGAGAGGCATTGTAGAGGAGTTACGGGTAGAACTTCCGGAGATGTTGGATGTTCCAGGCATTCTGGATGGGAACTCCGTCTTGAGTCTCCAGGCGCACGGCGCCAGGCCTATAGACGTGGACAACCTTGAACGGGCCCTCCCACATGGGTGAGAACTTATGCAAGCCCTCCCTGGATAGAACCTGCCTTAGGACGAGGTCGCCGACTTCAAGGGTCCTGGAGTTAATGTTGCGACAGTGATAGCATCGTAAGTCCTGCTGGTACCTCGCGGCTTGGAGTGAGGCCTGGTAGCATGCCTCCTCTCCAAGCACGAGGTTCGTCCCCTGCGCAGCCTCGTCACGCTCCTCATCGAACGCCATGAACCATGGGGACCGGTTCTTGATCTCGTGGGGCAGGACCGCCTCGGCTCCATAGACGAGGAAGAACGGGGTTTCGTCGGTGGGCTTAGTCGTGGTGGTGTGGATGGACCATAGCACCGACGGGAGCTCGTCGACCCAATCCCGGCCGCAAGCTTCGATCTTCTTCTTGAAGCTCCTCACCTTGAGGCCCCGCATGACCTCTGCGTTGGCGCGCTCCACCTGGCCATTGCCCGATGGTGGGCCACCGAGCGTAGCATACGTGCGTCCTTAGGTTAGCACGGTAAACCTTGAAGATTTGACTGTTGAACTGCGAACCATTGTCGGTGATGATGCGGTTGGGGACGCCAAAGCGCCTCATGAGGCCCTTGATGAACTTGACGACCGACCTTGCAGGGATGGTGCGCACGGGCTCCGCCTCCGCCCACTTGGTGAATTTTTTGATGGCGACGTAGAGGTAACAGAAGCCGCCCGCCGCCCGCGGGAAGGGCCGCGGTATGTCCTGCCCCCATACCGTGAAGGGGCAGGAAAGCGGAATGGTCTGGAGGCTAAGCACGGGCTGGTGGATCTGCTTGGCATGGAATTAGCAGGCCTCGCAAGACCGGACCAACTTGGTGGCGTTGTCCAATGTCGTAGGCTAGTAGAAACCTGACCTCAACGCCTTGCCTGCGAGCGTGTGCGAAGAGGAGTGATGCCCGCAGTCCCCTTCGTGGATGTCGGCCAGTAGTTCGCACCCCTGCTCCCTGGAAATGCACCGCAACGTGACGTCGTTCGGGCGCCTGTCGTACAAATCACCTTCCTGTAAGTAGTTGGCCGAAGCTTGTCGTGCTACGCGCTCTGCGTCCTCCTCCTTCTCTGGCAATGTGTCGTGGAGCAGGTATGCCCCTAGTTCATGCATCCAATCACCGACCTACGCCTCCAGGGCCAGGAGCAGTCGAGCCCCCGAGGCCTGGCCGCAGTCCGGAGCCCCCGAGAGCGGTGCCGGGGGGAACCCTCTCCACGTGGCACGGAGTCCTCGGGTGACGGTGTTGCGGAAGGCTTGAAGAGACGCCCCTCAAAGACGCCTGGATCTTGAGCCTCGCGATGCAAAGCTCTTTGGGCGATGTCGTTCACCTCCCTGTTCTTGCCACGCGGCACGTGCTGCAGCTCTAGGCCCTGAAAACGTTTCTCAATCTTACGATCCTCTTGCAGATACGCTTACATGTGCTCGTCCTTGGGCGTGTACTCTTTGTTGGAGTAGCTAACGAGAAGCTGGGAGTCGCTCACCACGGCGAGGCGCCGGATCCCCAAGGCCACCGCCACCTTAAGGCCGGCGATGAGGCCCTAGTACTCTGCTATGTTGTTGGAGACCTTCTGCCCACGTTGGAAACAGAGCTGCGGGCGCCGTCTGAGCAACGTGGATGGCGTGGCGCTCGGCGCGAGCCCGACGATCATGAGGTATCGGAGCGACGAAGCTTGGTAAAGGCGGAGCTTGAAGGAAACCTTGACACACCCCCTACCTGGCGCGCCAAATTTCGGATTTTGGGCTCCGCAAAACCCTAAAGATTTGAACTCAGGGGCGTGTACGAAGATCTCTCATGGGCTCGCTTCACCTAACTCGCTACTCGTCGAGGATGGCAAAGAACTCACTCGATGGTAATGAAGATACATAACATGGCAGTTTACCCAAGTTTGGGCCGCTGGGAAGCGTAATACCCTACTCCTTCTTTGGTGGATTTCCACTCGTGGAGGTTGGTGGATGAACTAGTACAGTGTTCGGGAACCTCCGGAGGCTGGGTGGCCTTCGTGTGGTGTGTGTGTGCCAATGGGCGAATGAAAGGATCTGCCTCCTCTATGAAGTAACCTACCCACTATATACAGTGGCGGCCCCGGTCCTCTTCCCTTATCGTTTTGTCGGGAAGGGATCCCACAATGGCCAATTTTAAAGGGGAACAAGGGAACTTTCTCCGCCTGCCCAAAGGTGGTCTTCGCCTACAAAAGTGGTTGTCAACACAGTAGGGACGGGTCCAGGGGTGACGTACATCCTGCTGGCGGGCGGTGGTGGCATTGTTGCACCAGAATAGAAACCTTTGGAAGATGCCTTGGGAACCCGCGTACGTCCTTGCCCCCTTTGGACTAAAGGGAAAAATGCTTCGTCCTGCTGTCCGCTGCTCACCTGAGCTTCCTCCATGTCATCCTCGACTCCCAAGGCCGGGCCTCGCCTCGGAATGTCCGCCGCTCCGGAAGGGTCTTGAGGAGGCCCCCTACGGGTCTTGATCTTGTTCCTCCTCGCGAGGCTCGGCCCCTTGCGAGGGCCTTGCCTTGAGTGGTGCTGGGCCGGTTGGTTTTTGTCGATGAAGTGGGTCATCCCTGGGCCGTAGGCAGGCAGGTCTGGGTACCCCCATTCCCAGAATGATGACTAAGCCCGACCACGGCAGAAGAAAGAGAAAGGACGAAGGTCGTCCACTATGCCTTAGCCGTAGGCTCTAAACTATGTCACGTTGTGTACCGCACCTGATGTGTGCCTTGCCATGAGTCTGTCAAGGGGTATAAAAAGTGATCCAGGAATGGATTACTGGATAGCGGTCAAAATTTATCCTTAGTAACTAGTGGACTAAGGAATCTTTCTCAATTATGCAGGTGATAAAATAGTTCGTCGTAAAGGGTTACATTGATGCAAGCTTTGACACTAATCCGGATGACTCTGAGTAGTAAACCGGATTCATATATTGGAGCATTCATTTGGAATAGTTCGAAATGGCATGTGGTAGCAACATCTGTAGGATGACATAGAGATTCTTAAAACACACACGGATCTGAAAGCTTCAGACTCGTTGACTAAAAACCTCTCTCACAAGCAAGATATGATCGAACCCGAGAACTATATGGTTGTTAGATTCATTACAATCACATAGTGATGTGAACTAGATTATTGACTCTAGTGAAAGTGGGAGACTGTTGGAAATATGCCCTAGAGGTAATAATAAATTGGTTATTATTATATTTCCTTGTTCATGATAATCGTTTATTATCCATGCTAGATTTGTATTGATTGGAAACTCAAATACATGTGTTGATACATAGACAGAACAATGTCCCTAGTGAGCCTCTAGTTAACTAGCTCATTGATCAAAGATGGTCAAGGTTTCCAGACCATAGACATGTTTTGTCACTTGATAATGGGATCAGATCATTAGGAGAATGATGTGATGGACAAGGCCTAAACTATAAATGTAGCATATGAGCGTGTCAGATTATTGGTACCGTTTTCTGCATTTCAATGTATTTGTTCCTATGACCATGAGATCATGCAACTCCCGAACACCGGAGGAATACCTTGTGTGTATCAAACATCGCAATGTTACTAGGTGACTATAAAGATGCTCTACAGGTATATCCGAAGGTGTGTGTTGGGTTGGCAAGGATCAAGACTGGGATTTGTCACTCCGTGTGACGGAGAGGTATCTCGGGGCCCACTCGGTACTACAACATCACAAAAAAGCCTTGCAAGCAATGTGGCTAAGGATTTAGTCATGGGATCTTATATTACAAAACGAGTGAAGAGAATTGCCGGTAATGAGATTGAACTAGGTATGGAGATACCGACGATCGAATCTCGGGCATGTAACATACCGAAGGACAAAGGAAACGACATAAGGGATTGTGTGAATCCTTGACATAGAGGTTCAAATGATAAGATCTTCGTAGAATATATAGGATCCAGTATGGACGTCCAGGTCCCGCTATTCAATATTGACCAAAGAGTGTCTCGGTCAAGTCTGCATAGTTCTTGAACCCGCAGGGTGTGCACACATAAGGTTCCATGATGTTTCAGCATAGTTGAGTTATAGGTGTTGGTGACCGAAGGTTGTTCGGAGTCCCGGATGAGATCATGGACATCACGAGGAGCTCCGGAATGGTCCGGGGGTAAATATTGATATATATGAAGTCCTGTTTTGGTCACCAAAAAAGTTTCGGGCTCATCGGTAGTGTACCGGGAGTGTCGGGAGGGTGCCGGGGGACCACTGAGAGGGGTGTGATGACCCAAGAGTCTTGTGGGCTGTGATAAGAGGTGGACCATCCCCTGGTGGGCTGGCCAAATCCTCTCTCAAAGGTCCATGATGCTAGGAGAAGAGATAAAAGGGTAAATGACTTTTAGAAGGAAGGGAAGGAGGAGTCCTCCGAGAATATTCCACGTTCCCACAAGGAAGGTGGACTCTTCCTTTGGTTCGGCTGACCCCTCTCCTTGGAGGAGGGGCAACGGCAGCCTCCTCTCCTCCTATATATACTAGAGGTTTTGAGGGTTTTTGGACACAATAATCAGCCACGTGGCGCCCTCTCTCTTGATCCGTTTCTCCTCTAGTCTAGTTTTCAACGGTGCATAGGGGAAGCCCTGCCGGACTAGCTCCACCACCATTATCGTCACGCCGTCGCGCTGTCGGAGAACTAATCTACCTCTCCACCCCCTCTTGCTGGATCAAGAAGGCGGAGCTCATCTTGGAGTTGTACGGGTGCTGAACGCGGAGGTGCGGTCCGTTCGGCGCTAGATCGGGACGAATCATGGGACGACGGAGATTTGGATCGCGAAGACGTTCCACTACATCAACTGTGTTTCTTAACGCTTCCCGCTTAGCAATCTACAAGGGTATGTATATTAACTCTCCCCTCTCGTAGATGATCATCACCATGGATAAGTATTGCGTCTGCGTAGGAATTTTTGTTTCCCATGCAACGTTCCCCAATAGAAATTCAATCCAAGATAGATCCACGTAAAACAAATGGGTTTAAATATACCATTCTTGGAAAATCCTCTTCGAGACTCCTAATGAATAAAGAATGCTATAACACCATCTCAAAAAAGGGAGAAAGAATTGCTCTTTGAGATACAAGACAAAGAATACTTGACATCCTCCAACAAGAACCTTGAAGAACACTTTGAGAATGAATTTAATCCTTGAAGAACCACCATGAAGAACCCGTGCAATAACTCAGAATGAAAGGATGATAGAAAAGAATTGAGGGTTGCAAAACAATAATATTATGGCCTTGCAAAGTGTTAGATGGAACTTCACGAAGAGATACTTATGAAAAATTGGAACTCCGAAAAAGAAATGATGAAGCACATAGAACCAAGAATTTGATATCATGAACAACTCCAAAAGAAGAACTGAAATCACCTTGATGAACAAGAACAAGAATTATGTTATGCCTATCGTTCATCAAGTTAAATTGATGACAACCAATGGATTGGGAATTCGGCTTATTCTTCTTGAAAATATTGAGTAGAGACAAGATCACAAACTTGAAGAAGTCTTGAACGAGAACACCGGTAAGTTGAAATGAATGGGGATACAACAAATGAATGGAATACATGAGAATGAAAAATAATAATCCGTCTAGCAGAAAACTTGAATGAGGCACCGGAATAATTGAGATACAAACGAAGAGACAACAACTAAGAAGAATTTGAGAATGAAGGCTGAAAGAAGAGAATGAAGAGATATTCTGAAATGACGGCCTTCAGAGGTTCGAGAAATGAAAACAATTCTGAAATGCACCGGATAGATATGTATGGAATCTTTCATGACCGAAAACAATTTAAGAGGATCACGAAGCTGAGATGATAATCTAAAAAGAACTGGCAAGATTTAAGACAAACTCTCCTTCGGTCTTCAACGCTGAAAATGAAGGCAAAAAAACCACCAAGAATTACTTAGACACTCCGGAACAATGAATAAAGAACGATTGAGTTAGGGATGGAAATAATTCAAAGGGATCTTGGAGAAGGAATATGACTGATGGAATCCATACTTATGTCACATATGAAAAGAAATTGAGGACATCTCCAGATAGATTAGACGAGCTAGGGAGGATCCTCGGAAAACTTGTGGGTTATGGCCCCACTCAAAGAAAACACCGTTGAAACAATTTCTTATAAAACATAGATTACACGGTACAAATGGAAACTTCATGAGGTGAGACCCTAGAAATAATTTGAAAGGATTTGAATGTAAACCTGAATGTTCTCATACATCTTAAACACTCCGGATAGAATAGAGAGGGATGAATGAACAAGATAGACTTGGTTAACAATTTCCAGCAGGGGAAAGCATTTAACAAATGAAAAGGATATGATGAACACCGAAACCTAGAATTAAATCCACCGGGGAAGAAAACAAGAATGAAGAATGATGAACTTAACACTTAGCATCTTCACAATGAATCACCGGATATGATAAAGAAGAAAAATAGCGGAACCATCAATGAAAGAAAGGCATTCAGACGATAACTTAATCATTGAATAAAATGGCGGGAGGGTGGCCAATCAAGAAAGACAACTTGGGATAGATAAGATGAACTCCGAAAAGACATTTGAGGAAATATATTGCAAATATTAGAGAGGATTGAATTGACTTGAAGAGAAGCACTCCGGTTGAAAGAATTCTACATGACAGTTGGATTGAGAAAATGATTAGCACCCCCGTAGAAATATTAGAACACCACTTAGGAAAGATCTGAGATCACCACTTGACATCGAAGCAACTCGAATTACCATACTCCAACTAAACGAAGGACGAGGCTTGCAAATTAAGCTGGAAACAAATACATAACCCATTACACGTTTGTTGGAAGGATAATCCTAGGTAACTACTTGAATTCACACCTGAGAACTCCTGAAATCTTTCTTGGTTATGCTATCACATTGCGGGTCTCGGAACCTACTCAATGTAATAAACTGCAAAATTGCACTCGCAACCATTAACGCATATTCAAGAAGTTCTGCAAACTTATCTACCTCATACCTTCGAAAAACAACGATACTAGACCTAGTAGATCATTCGAGCTATCTCCACTAGTAGTGGGAAAATTCATGGCACTATATGCCACCAAGCAAAGTATTGAAGCGTTCGATGTCCGTGTCCACAGATGCTAAGGAAGTTGAACCATAGCGATGTGTCAAAAACCCAAGTCGCGAATGATATGTAAAGAAGAGATGTGTATATGAAGTTGGCTTGCACTTGCCACAAGCTAATCATGATCATATCAATACAAACATACATTCAAGCACCATTTTTAAGGGCAGGGTCCAACGATGGACGAAATCAAATGATAAAAACGACGTCTATCCTTGCTATCCCAGGCTGCCGGCCTAGAACCCATCCTATGATCGAAGAAGAAGAAGAAGAAGAAACTCCAAATAGGACAATCGTCGCACTCACGTCAAAGTATCGCATTACATGTACCAGCAACTATTTTTGTAGTAAACTGTGAGCCATAGGGATGCAACAATCTCATTTCCAAAGGTATCAAGACTAGCAAAGCTTAATCTGTGACATATGGTTAAGTTGTCAGGCTGGAGCAAGCACTAAGCATTTTTTTGAGTGGCTAACTTACGAGCACAAGAGGGGGTGATCTATGCATGAACGGACGTGAACTAATAATGATCAATAAATGATCCTGAGCACTGATACGTCTCCGACATATCTATAATTTTTTATGGTTCCATGCTATTATCTTGTCAACTTTGGATGTTTTGTATGCATGATTATGCTATTTTATATCTTTTTTGGGACTAACCTATTAACTCAGTGCCAAGTGCCAGTTTCTGTTTTTGCCGTGGTTTTGACCTTTTTCAGAGGAGAATATTAAACGGAGTCCAAATGGAATAAAACCCGCGGAACAATTTTTTCCGTAACATAAGATACACAGGGAACTAGAGAACCAAGGCAAAGGACCCCGGGGGAGGCAACAAGCCCCCTAGCCGCGGCCTAGGGGGCTCCTACCAGGCTTGTGGTCCCCCCGTGGCACCTTTGCCCTACTTCTTCTGCCTATAAATTCCCTAAAAATCCAAAACTGCGAGAGAGAGCCACGAAACTACTTTTCTGCCGCCGCAACCTTCTGTCTCCGCAAGATCCCATCTGGGGACCGTTCTGGTGCCCTGCCGGAGGGGGATTCGGACACGGAGGGCTTCTTCATCAACACCATTGCCTCTCTGATGATGCGTGAGTAGTTCAACACAGACCTTCGGGTCCATAGCTAGTAGCTAAATGGCTTCTTCTCTCTCTTGGATCTTCAATACAAAGTTCTCCATGATACTCATGAAGATCTAGATGATGTAATCTTCTTTTGCGGTGTGTTTGTCGGGATCCGATGAATTGTGGATTTATGATCAGATTACCTATGAATATTATTTGAGTTTCCTCTGATCTCTTATATGCATGATTTCGTATCCTCGTAATTCTCTTCGAGTTGTGGGTTTCGTTTGGCCAACTTGATCTATAATTCTTGCTATGGGAGAAGTGCTTGGTTTTGCATTCATATCGTGCGGTGTCCTCACCCAGTGACAGAAGGGGTAGCGAGGCACGCATCGTGTTGTTTACATCAAGGGTAAAAAGATGGGGTTTATATCTATTGCACGAATTTATCCCTCTACATCATGTCATCTTGCTTAAGGCGTTACTCTGTTTGTTATGAACTCAATACACTAGATGCATGCTGGATAGCGGTCAATGCGTGGAGTAATAGTAGTAGATGCAGACAGTATCGGTCTACTTGTCTTGGATGTGATGCCTATATGTATGATCATTGACATAGATATCATCATGACTTTACGCGATTCTATCAATTGCTCGACAGTAATTCTTTGACCCACCATAATACTTGCTATCATGAGAGAAGCCTCTAGTGAACACTATGGCCCCCGGGTCTACTTCACATCATATTTTCAGCTGTACACTTTTACTTCGTTGCACTTTCCACCTTCAGATGTCACCTTGCAATTAATCGTGAAGCGATTGACAATCCCTTTATAGCGTTGGGTGCAAGTTTGTTTGTTTTTGCGCAGGTACATTCGTGACTTGTCTTGATACTCCTACTGGATTGATACCTTGGTTCTCAAACTGAGGGAAATACTTACTTCTACTGTGCTGCATCACCCTTTCCTCTTCAAGGGAAAAACCAACGCAAGCTCAGGAGGTAGCAAGATGAATTTCTGGCGCCGTTGCCGGGGAGTATCAAGTCAAGAATAGTCTCCCTTCAACGTGTCAATTTCTGGCACCGGGGACTATTCTGAGTGAAGCTTATCCAAGTAACTATCGCAGACTCATCTCTTGCATTTACTTTTTTTTTGCCTTTTGCCTCTCGTTTTCCTCTCCCCCACTTGTGAAAAACAAAAATTTACAAAAATATTTGCTTTTTTCGTTTGCCTTTCCTTTGCTTGTGTGCTTTGTGCCTTCAATATGCTTGCATCTTCGCTTGCTGAAAATCTATTGATATGTCTCCTCATCCACTTGCTAATCTCTTTAAGAGATCCAATTATGTTGAACCAATTGCTAGTGAGTTGAGTGCACTTGACTATCTTTATGAAGTTTTCCTTGAGATGCGTGAATCTGAAAATTGTGATGAAGAAATTTATGAAGTGATTCACAAGGGCTCCTTGAATGAAAAGCATGATTGCAATGGTTTCACTATGAATTCTATTAATGTCAATCATGCTAAAAATATGCAAAACCCTAAGCTTGGGGATGCTAGTTTTGCTATGTCCACTACTTGTTGCAATGATCACGGTTGGGGTAATGATTTTTCTTATGCTCATGAAAAAAAATTAAGCCTCATGATGAATATGATATTTGCAATAATATTGAAAGTGGGTTTGTAGAAGTCATGACTTTAGTTGATGATAATCCCACTATTTTTGAAGAGCGTCAACTTTGCATGCATGTGGATCATGAAAATAATATTATATGTGATAGCTATATTGTTGAATTTGAATATGATCCCACATGTAATTATTTTGAGAGAGGAAAATATAGTGGTAGAAATTTTCATATCACTAAATCACCTCTCGTTATGTTGAGATTGCTATTGTCTCTTTCTTCTTCCTTGCATATGGCAGCTATTGGTTGTCTTGATAATTTGTTTTCCTATAAAATGCCTATGCATAGGAAGTATGTTAGACTTAGATATGTTTGTCACATGTTTCATGATTCTCTCCTCGTGTCCGATTGCTATCTTTTATGTGAGCATCATTGAATTATCAATGCCTAGCTAAGGGCGTTAAACAATAGCGCTTGTTGGGAGGCAACCCAATGAATTTATCTTTGCTTTTTTCCTTTCTGTTTTGTTGTGTCCACACCATCATAATTCTGTTATGATTGTGTTTTTTGTGTTTCTTTTTGTGTTTGAGCCAAGTAAAACCTTTTTGACTAGTTTTGGTGATGGTTGTTTGATCTTGCTAAAAAAGACAGAAACTTTGCCCTCACGAAATTATTTTTATTTCCTATCCGGAAAGAGCTTTTGAGTTGATTCTTTTTGCTGCTGGTTGATATGCCAATTGCCATAATTGTCATAATGTTTCAGAATTTTTGAGAGACCATAAGTATACGAAGTATACATATTGCTACAGACTAGTATGTTTTTGACAGATTCTGTTTTTGTTGTGTTGATTGCTTATTTTGATGAAACTATGGATAGTATCGGGGGGGTACTAGCCATGGAAAAGTGAGAATACCGTAATCTAACATCAATCTAAATAGAAATCAAGTTTACTACAGTACCTAAAGAGTTGGTAGTTTGTGTTCTTATGCTAATGATATCACGAGTTTCTGTTTAAGTTTTGTGTTGTGAAGTTTTCAAGTTTTTGGTGATGTTATCATGGACAATGGGATAAAGAGTGGAAAGAGCTCAAGCTTGGGGATGCCCAAGGCATCCCAAGCCGAATTCAAGGACAACAAAAAGACTAAGCTTGGCGACGCGCCGGGAAGGCATCCCCTCTTTCGTCTTCAATCCATCGGTAACGTTACTTGGAGCTATATTTTTATTCAGCACATGTTATGTGTTTTGCTTGGAGTGTCGTGTATTATAGGAGTCTTTTCTTTTTGTTGTGTCACAATCATCCTTTCTTCACACCTTTTTGAGAGATACATGCACTCATCGTGAATTTGCTAGAATACTCATTGAGCTTCACTTATATCTTTTGAGTTAGGCAATTTAGCTCGCATGTGCTTCACTTATATCTTTTGAGCTAGATAACTTTGCTATAGTGCTTCACTTAGATATTTTTAGAGCACGGCGGTGTCATATTTTGAAGAAATAAAAACTCTCGATCTTCACTTATATCTTTTTGAGAGTGCTCTCTAAGTAACTCGGTAATTGGCTTGTGCTATGAAAGTAGTCCTAAAGATGATAGGCTTCCAAAGAGGATATAATAAAAACTTCCATATTCAAGTACATTGATTAGTAAGAGAAGTTTGATTCCTAACAATTAAGTTTTGAGATATGGGTTTGGTGATATTAAAGTTATGTTAGTAGGGTGTTGTGAATCTAGAAATACTTGTCTTGAAGTTAGTGATTCTTGTAGCATGCACGTATGGTGAACCGCTATGTTAGGAAGTCGGAGCATAATTGATTTATTGATCGTCATCCTTTGTGTGGCGGTCGGATCGCGCGATGGTTAACACCTACCAACCCTTCCCCTAGGAGTATGCGTTTAGCGCTTTGTTTCGATTACTAATAAAACTTTCGCAATAAGTATATGAGTTCTTCATGACTAATGTGAGTCCATGGTATAGATGCACTTTCACCTTCCACCATTGCTAGCCTCTCTAGTACCGCACAACTTTTGCCGGTGCACAAACCCACCATATACCTTCCTCAAAACAGCCACCTTAGCTACCTATTATGGGATTTTCATAGCCATTCCGAGATATATTGCCATGCAACTCCCACCGTTCCGTCTCATGATTTGTGCCATCACTTTCATATTGCCATTGCATGATCGTAATAAAGATAGCGAGATGTTTCAACGTCATACGCTAAGCTAGATCGTTGCACATCCCGGTACACTGCCGGAGGCATTTCCTATAGAGTCATCATTGTTCTAAGCATTGAGCTGTGAGTAAATAAAAGTGTGATGATCATCATTATTAGAGCATTGTCCCATGTGAGGAAAAAAAAAGAGGCCAAAGATTCCCACCAAAAAAAATGAAAAGAGGCCAAGGAGCCCAAACAAAAAAAAAGAGAGAGAAAAAGAGAGAAGGGACAATGCTACTATCTTTTTCCACACTTGTGCTTCACAATAGCAACATGTTCTTCATGATAGAGAGTCTCTTGTTTTGACACTTCCATATACTAGTGGGAATCTTCATTATATAACTTGGCTTGTATATTCCAATGATGGGCTTCCTCAAAATTGCCCTAGGTCTTCGTGAGCAAGCAAGTTGGGTCCACATGCACTAGTTCTCCTTTTGAGCTTTCACTAGCTCTAAGTGCATCCATTGCATGGTAATCCCTACTCATTCACATTGATATTTATTAATTGGCATCTCCATAGCCCGTTGATACACCGAGTCAATGTGACCATCTCCTCCTTTTTGCCTCACAACCTCCACCACACTCTATTCCACCTATAGTGTTATATCCATGGCTCACGCTCATGTATTGCATGAGATTTGAAAAAGTTTGAGAAAGTAAGAGTGCGAAAACAATTACTTGGCCAATACCGGGGTTGTGCATGATTTAAATTCGTTGTGTGGGGATGATGGAGCATAGCCAGACTATAATATTTTTTAGGGATAACTTTCTTTGGCCTTGTTATTTCAAAAGTTCATGAATTCCTTGCTAGTTTAATTGAAGTATTATTGTTTTCATGTCAATAGTAAACTATTGATTTGAATCTTACGGATCTGAACATTCATGTCACAAGAAAGAAGTTACAAAGGACAAATATCTTAGGTAGCATTCCACATCAAAATATCAGTCTTTATCACTTCCCTACTCGAGGACGAGCAGGAGTTAAGCTTGGGGATGCTTGATACGTCTCCAACGTATCTATAATTTTTGATGATTCCATGCTATTATCTTGTCAACTTTGGATGTTTTGTATGCATGATTATGCTATTTTATATCTTTTTTGGGACTAACCTATTAACTTAGTGCCAAGTGTCAGTTTATGTTTTTTTTTTCCGTGCTTTTGACCTTTTTCAGAGGAGAATATTAAACGGACTCCAAATGGAATAAAACTTGCGGAATGGTTTTTTCCGTAACAGAAGATACACGGGGAACTTGAGAACCAAGGCAAAGGATCCCGGGGGAGGCCACAAGCCCCCTACCTGCGGCCTGGGGGCGCGCCTACCAGGCTTGTGGGCCCCCCGTGGCTCCTTTGCCCTACTTCTTCCACCTATAAATTTCCTAAAAATCCAAAACTGCCAGAGAGAGCCACAAAAATAATTTTCCGCCGCCGCAAGCTTCTGTCTCCGCAAGATCCCATCTGGGGACCGTTCTGGTGCCCTGCCGGAGGGGGCATTCGGACATGGAGGGCTTCTTCATCAACACCATTGCCTCTCCGATGATGCGTGAGTAGTTCACCATAGACCTTCGGGTCCATAGCTAGTAGCTAGATGGCTTCTTCTCTCTCTTGGATCTTCAATACAAAGTTCTCCATGATCGTCATGGAGATCTATCCGATGTAATCTTCTTTTGCGGTGTGTTTGTCGAGATCCTATGAATTGTTGATTTATAATCAGATTATCTATGAATATTATTTGAGTTTCCTCTGATCTCTTATATGCATGATTTCGTATCCTTGTAATTCTGTTCGACTTATGGGTTTCGTTTGGCCAACTTGATCTATAATTCTTGCAATGGGAGAAGTGCTTGGTTTTGGGTTCATACCGTGCGGTGTCCTCATCCAGTGACAGAAGGGGTAGCGAGGCACGCATCATGTTGTTGCCATCAAGGGTAAAAAGTTGGGGTTTATGTCTATTGCATGAATTTATCCCTCTACATCATGTCATCTTGCTTAAGGTGTTACTCTGTTTGTTATAAACTCAATACACTAGATGCATGCTGGATAGCGGTCGATGTGTGGAGTAATACTAGTAGATGCAGACAGTATCGGTCTACTTGTCTTGGACGTGATGCCTATATGTATGATCATTCCCTTAGATATCATCATGACTTTGCGCGATTCTATCAATTGCTCGACAGTAATTCGTTCACCCACCGTAATACTTGCTATCATGAGAGAAACCTCTAGTGAACACTATGGCCCCCGGGTCTACTTCACATCGTATTTTCAGCTCTACACTTTTACTTCGTTGCCCTTTCCACCTTCAGATCTCACCTTGCAATTAATCGTGAAGGGATTGACAACCCCTTTATAGCGTTGGGTGCAAGTTTGTTTGTTTTTGCGCAGGTACATTGGTGACTTGTCTTGATACTCCTACTGGATTGATACCTTGGTTCTCAAACTGAGGGAAATACTTACTGCTACTGTGCTGCATCACCCTTTCCTCTTCAAGGGAAAAACCAATGCAAGCTCATGAGGTAGCAAGCACCTACATACAAATCAAGCATAACCCCATCGTGTCCTCTCTCTCGTATTCAGAACTCACGAGAAGAGACAATCACGGTTACGTACACAGTTTGCATAATTCAGGTTTTCTATTATCGGGTTTTAAACAATGTTTCCAAGTTTCTACATAACCGTAGGCATGGCTCTCAGAAAGATTTAACCCAGGAGGGGTACTCCAACTCATCCATCACAAAGTAGCCACAAGCTGCGTGGAAAACGTCAAGCACGAAAAAAGGTCGTTGTCTCCTCGGAATCCTCGTCGAAAACATCAACCTCGAGATAGACCAAAGTATCCTCAGAATCCTGTGCAGAAGATATTTCGTAAAAAGGTAAAAACAAATCCAGCAAGGCCCCCCGGCATGCTGACGGACCCGATAGGAGCCGCGTATCTCATTCTCAGGGCATGATCAGATATGCACATCGTATAGTGGCCTAATAGAAATGTCCCAAGACGCCCAGGTTGGCCCCACACATGGCTCTAGTTTGGACCAACACTCATGAGGAGCACTGGCTCGGGGGTTGATTAATTATCCACAGGGGACGACAGGTCCCTATGCAATTTTTATTAGTTATTAGGCAAATGTAACACGAAAGTGGGGCCCTGCCGGAAGAGTTCTAAACTAAGACAAATTATCAAGGAGGTCCCCATAACAACCCCAAGCATGTTAGGAGCACTCAATATGGAACATAAAACCGGTTCACAAGTAACTAGGGCGACAAAGGTGGAACTAAACAACGAGCCAAAAGACGAAGCCTTCCACCTTTCACAAAGTATATAGGTGCATTAAATTAAAGAACAATAATATTGTTATATAGCAAGGAATCCATGTTGTTGCATTGAAATAAACTTGCACCTTCAACTAGCAATGCTATTATAAGGCATGAGCAAGTGGTAACATAGCCAAACAAAGTTTTGCTCGGATGTTGAGGGGGTTAGGGGCTTTTTATGGCAATGTTGGGAGGCTGACATTCAAGTGGTAGGTAACAACACATAACGATTGAAGGGACACAACTAACGTAGCAAAACTAGTAGTGGTATCTAGGGAAATGATCATCTTACCTAAGATCCCATTTGGAAGAAGAACGAATTATTGAACTAGATGAACCAACATAGTCGAACAAATACTCACAGTCCGAAGAGATTTCAGAACTCTACCGAGAAGAAAAACATTGTTGTGTACATGCGGCCAGGAGAGGGAGAGAGAGAGAGAGAGAGAGAGAGAGGAGAGAGATAGATAGATAGATAGATAGAGAGAGGGAGGGAGAGAGAGAGAGAGGGAGGGAGGGAGGGAGGGAGGGAGGGAGGGAGAGGGAGAGGGAGAGGGAGAGAGGTAGAGAGAGAGAGAGTGAGAGGGAGAGGGAGAGAGAGAGAGGGAGAGCGAGAGCGAGAGAGAGAGGGAGAGAGAGAGGGAGAGGGAGAGGGAGAGGGAGAGAGAGAGGGAGAGAGAGAGAGGTTAGGGAGTGAGAGAGCAGAATGGCAGGAGGAGGAGAGGTCGCATGATGGGAGCTCGCCTGGAGGTAGCCGGTGGTGGCGCTACTCCGGCGAGGTGGCGAGGAGGAGGGTGTGGGCGACGACACTGTGGATCGGTGGTAGTTGCTGGTTTGTGCCCGACAGGCCTCAATTGGGCTCGCTGGGCCCTGCGCGTTGGAGATGGGAGATATGGAGATAGGTGGCGTTTGGCTGTTGGTTCGGCACACAAATCGAGGCAAGGTTTAGGGGCATCCAAAATAGGTTGGGGGCTTCTTAAATAGGGAAGGAGGCTAGCTTAGCAGTTTTTGTGCGACTTTGAATCATAGGATTATGATCGGATGGCTGTGGCGATGGCTAGGGGCTAAGATGGTCTAGGTGGAATGTGTAGAGGGGGTTGGGTAGAGAAGAGAGGGAACTTGCGGCCCGACAACGAAGTTTTTAAAACCGAAAATGTGTGCTAATTCAACCTACTAAATGTTGATCTAGGTTTAAGGGTTCAGATATCAAACGGACTCCAAATGCGATAAAGTTTGGCGGGCGGTCTACCTGCAATAATGAAGACCGCACGCCAACTTTCGATCCATTCCGAGAATGTTTTGTACACATTTTCAAAAACAATATTATAACAATGTGGCAGGCGCACGCGTGTGTGGTTGGTCCCTAAATAGTCAACAATAAGAACAGAGAGAACTCGCAGCTAATAACGGATGCAAGATTGAAAAATGACGGCAATGGAGTGCTGATGCGATGCGGATGGTGCAATAATAAATGCGACAACCATATCAATCACACGACGAAAATGGAATAAATCAGGAATCTTCTAGAGCATTGGTTCCAGGCTGTTACATTTCCTCGGTGTACAGTGCGTACTGGAGCTACACACACTGCTTCTCAGGATAGGTAGTAGGAAATACCTAATTCTGACGGGCTAAGACAGGCGCATTGAATGCGTCGTGAGGTGGCGCGCTGGTGGCGTTCCCCTCCAAGGATTGCCTCTCCTTTTGTGTCGTCTGCCCACCTACCTCTTATTCTTTTGCCACGCCGTGGGACGGGTGTCATGAAAGTTATGACAGGCCCGTCGCTGTGGCCACATGCTGTCGGTGCACTAAAGACTGGGGACTCCAGTGCCCCAGACTAGTGCGTGGACACCGGCAGCCCCTCTGCAGCGGCAAGGCGCATTGTTGGAGCTTAGGGCGGAAGCAAGACTCAGGAGCCGCCAAGTGTAGATTACAAGCCCCCGGCAAGCACTCGCTTGCTAGGGAAGAAGAAGAGACCCCGGCAGGAGCTCCCTGCCGGGGAGATAGACAATGCCACGGCAAGACCCTATCGCCAAGAAAGAAGGACTGAGCCCCGGCAAGCCATCCTTGCCGGGAACATTGACAAGGCCTCGGCAGGCCATCACCTCCCTACCGAGGGGAACAAGAAGTGCCCGTGGCAAGTTAACCCTGTCGGGAAGGAAGAGAAAGCCCGAGGAGAGGCGCGGTCCCAGGGCGCCTTCACGACCTGTGAACGCCTCCACCGACAAATACGCCACCACCGATGCATGGACCATGGGTCCACCCGCACGCGAGCGCAACACCCCGAAGTTTCCTCATGTGGGTAAGTGTCCAAACCCCCCTGATGAGGTGAGGGAAGTCTCTCGAAGCATTTAATGCACCGCAAAACATTGTGGTTGTTGGTCGGCGTTGTTTCACTTGTGAACCCAACGTTCACCCACTGAGCCAGTTTGGTGACCCCTTCGCCTATAAAAGGAGGCCTAAGGTTCAGTAGTAAGGACTTTTGGCATTTTGACCAATCGAAAGGCTGTAAAAGGGACAAATCTATAGTAACCCAGAACGAATAACTAAATACATGCAAGAGTAGGGTTTTATGCACCACGCGGCCCGAACGTGGGTAAAAAAGACCTTGCTGGGCCCTGACTGTTGGTTCTGCTCTTGCCGTGACCCCTCTCCCCGCCAAACCAGTAAAAGGGGACCGTTGAGGCCCCCATAGGTGCCGATCCTTCACCTACACATGCCCCAGCCAGCCCCGCCTGTCCACCTTCCCGCTCGACACCTTAGCTGATGTAGACAGTCAGCCCCGTGGTGAGGTGGAACGGCGGCTTGGTGCGCTGGAATCTTGCTGGGCATTGCTTTTGGGCAGCTTTATAGACTGGTGAGAGTCTTGCCACCTTGCTTCGGTTTGGGCTTTGGCTTGCTACGGGGGTTGATGTGATCTTGGCAGGGAGTTGTCGGCCTGAGGGTCGCGGTTTCCCATGCCTAAGTCTAGATGCTAAGGACCCCATTTCTTAGTACACCAACAGTAGCTCCCGTGTGTGGGACATACATGCGTGCGGGCAGGGTTATTGGGCTAGGCCCAAAAAAGTGCACGGGCATACATGGCTGCATTTCCCAGTAGTTATGTTGACTTCTGCTAACATTTCCCATGATGCACAGTCATGAGGGGGATGACATTGGTGGAGAGGGGTGGCTGCCGAAGTAGCACGCTTGACAGCGATTGGTCATGTCGCTACACGACGTCCAGACCCTGGCCTTCCTTGGGGTAAGTAGTGGGAAAATGATGCGGTGCTCGTCCGCCTTTGACCATTAAATGGCGTCATTCCCCCTTCCATCTTGACTGTGCCTTGGGTGAGGTGTGGCTCTCGCGTGATTCGCTATTAGTCAAAAAGGATGGCCACTCGGACCGCGCGCGCGCCAATGTGCACTTGTCTTGGACCTTGAGGAGCAATCCCCCTCTTCTTCTCCTTGTGCACGGGCCCTATAAATAGGGAAGGGTCAAAGGGTACGCGGCTCATCCATGGTCTCTTGCTCCTCTCCGCTGCTCAGTGCCTCCATTGCCTTTCTTCGCCACTTCTCCCAGTGTGCTCCCTCTATGATGGCGAGGGGTCATAGGCGTGCTCGAGGTTCCAGGAGCGACGGGAGGGGCATCCCATAGATCGTAATGCGCAGGTGACGATGGCAGGGCCCGGCTCCAGCTCTCATGGAAAGATAGAGTCCAGAGGTCATGCGGGGGTATCCCCATCGAATCGCGGCGGTCGTGGCGGAGATTGATACGTCCAAAATGTATCTATAATTTCTGCTTGTTCCATGATCTTTTGGGTGACATTGTTATATGTTTTGCTACACTTTTATATCATTTTACACATATTTGCACTAACCTACTAACTCAGTGCACCCACTGCTAGTTTCTGTCTGCTGGTGTTTATTTTGCAGCGGCTTTTACCCAATTTTTCGAAGCCCGAAAAATCCTTAGAAAAAAATATAAAAAATCAGCATAACGGAAACTTCTAGATCACTGAAGATGGGCCATAGGGGGGCCAGGGGCCGCCCAGGCGACCTGTGGGCGCGGTCTACCCCCTGGCCGCGCCAAGAGGACTCCTGGGTGGGTCCCACCTCCTCCGGTGCCCTCCTTTCGCCTTTATTTACTCCTCCAAGAGATAACCCTTCCATCAGATCCAGAATCGCGAATTTCTCCATCGTTCCGCCGCCGCAGCGCTTCCGAGATCGGGAGCATCAGAAGACCTCTTCCCGGTACCCGGCCGGTGGGAGGATTGACCTCCGGGAGCTTCTCCACCGCCATGGACGCTTCCCGGACGTGCCGTGAGTAGTCCTCCTTGGACCATAAGTCCATGACCAGTAGCTATGTGATGTCTTCTCTCCAATCTTGTGCTTCAATGGTTAGTCCTTGTGAGCTGCCCTACATGATCAAGGCATCTATGTAATTCTCTTGCTATTACTATGCTCGGTTTGTTGGGATCCGATGGATTATGAGATTATGTTCAGATTGTTATGAGTTATATATTTGATTATCCTTTTATATTATGTTCCTGAGTGATTAATGCATGTTCTCCGTTGCTATTTATTGCTTTGGCCGAGTAGTAGATTGTAACTCCAAGAGGGAGCGTTATGCATGATTGTGGGTTCATGCCCCACGATGTCTAGCTTGAGTGACAGAAACATGAGACTAGGGGATGTGCTGTAGCCACCACGGACAAAACAACGGTACTTGTGACCAAGGTTGCAAGGATTTTTTACCTTACGCATAGTTCGTTAATGCAGTTGTCCGTTGCTTTGAGTTTACACTTTGGGTGGGGCTCGCAACTTAATACCGGCGAGATGTTCTGGAGAGATATCTCAAGGTGGATCATTAGTCAGTAGATGCTGATGAATAAACGGTCTACTTGTCTTGGCGTACTGCCCATTACTATTGAACCTCTAACTACCAAGTAGCATAATTAGCATTGCAGTGCGTTCATAATTCTATCAATTGCCCAACTATGATTTCTTTACCCAAGCATAGTTGTTTATCGTCTTTTGGGAGAGATAATTCACTAGTGAACATCATGTGACGCCGGCCCATATCACCATCATTGTTTACACCTCGACATTTACCGTTTTCATTTACTTTTCGGTTGCAATCACTATTACTTTTCCCGCTTGTGTTTTGATCCTTTGTAAACTACAAGGCCGGAGGGATTGACAACCTCTCTGTACTCGTTGGGAGCAAAGTTATTTGTTGTGTGTGCAGGTCCACGTGTTCTGCTAGTGCCAAGGTGGGAGACACCTACTTGTTGATCCTAGGGGTCATACTGGTTCGATAAACCTTACAGTTTCTGCGTGAGGGAAAACTTGCTGCTGACTACATCTCAACCTTCCACTTGGGGTAACCAATGAGGTGCGAGAAGTATATACATCATCTCGTCATCAGCGCTCCTCTCCTGCAGTCCCATGCGGAGACCCATGAGGTGGAAGAGGTATATGAGTTCGTCATGGTGGTCCCCTAATGGCACTGGAGCTCGCTGCGACATCCTGACCCTTTCGCGAGGGCCATGGAAGGCAGCCGACCTCGTGGCTTGTGGCTCCAGGCGGACGACTGCTACAATGGGCCCATGTGGGCGGCGGTCGACTTCTCCTTCAAAAGCGCCAAGTTATTGACGAGGGGATAGAAATCATTCACTCGCTCTTGGGGATTAGGCCCCGGGCATCTTCTCCACTTCAGGTTCGACGGCTCCGCCACCATTCTTCACGAAGTTCTTCCGAGCGACTCACGTCTGCTTGGAGTGTTGCGCCGAAACTCGAGCGACAATGACTTCGAATCCTCCAACGAAAGCAATGATGACAATAGCATCCTCGGCTTCAATCCTGAGGGCGACAACTCCGAGTAGCATGGTCGGAGTCGTGGAGGGATACGGAAGGCGAGGATGCACCTATGGGGCCGTTTCCGGGTCAATCGCCATATTGTAGTAGCAGATCTCACTACTAGGAAAAACCTTATAGGGAGGACCTCAGTAGTAGCGCTGGAATAAAAAACATTGCTGATAATTAGCAGCAGCGCTGATACAGTAAAGCGCTGCTAATAACACCTTAGCAACAACGCTGATCTAGTAAAGCGTTGCTAATAACACCTTAACAGTAGCGCTGCTAATTGAAAAGGCGCTACTACTATGTGGAACCAGACGATGCCACCGACAGTAGCTGTAGTAGAAGCATCGCCCAAAATCCAGCGCTACTGCTAAGTGTTTAGCGGTAGCGCATAGTTTTGCAGCATTGCTGCTGCTAGTTGGCCCCGCTTAGTAGTAGCGCTCGCTGGTATGCAGCACTACTACTAATAGAATAGCAGTAGCGCTCCCTGTTATCCAGCGCTACTACTAGTTGCGGCTGCCACGTTTTTACCCCCTCCCCTCCCCACTTTCACCTCTCTCTCCCCCTCCTCTCCCTGCCTTATCACTACTGTATTTCTATCGCAAAACTTTGAAATTATGCACGGCGAAACTATGTGATGTAACTAAACGGTGGTCCTGAACTAGAGTAGATCGTTCTAGTTAATTAGTTTGGGTATGAGGAACTTCGTCATTTATTTTTACTATTGGTTGATTTTATTTTGCTAATCAAGCCTCTTTGTTTTCTTAAGTACATTATGTTGCATATTATCGTTCAAATCAACAACTTACGATGCAGGTACCTAGATCAGAGATGTCGAAGGCCTAGTACGTCGTGTACGTTGGGAGGGTTCCAGGAGTCTACGACCACTGGCCAGCCGCTCAGGCCCAGCTGCACAGGTACCCGGGTGCTACCCACAGAGAGTTTAACACCAGAGCCGAAGCGGAAAGTAGTTACTTCAGGTGGACACTCTAGCATGAGCAGGGGCGGGACCGTCGGTACTACATAGCCGCCCTCTTCCTCATGTTGATCGCTCTTCTCTTGTACATCATGTTGTAGATAGAGATGATGAAACTTGTGGGTGTGCCATGACCATGCAGTTGCACTTATTCGAAACATGACATGATCGCACTTATGTATCGCTATTTTCGAGATTATGTGATGATATTTTGTGTTGAATGATGATGATGATGATGATGATGGTATGGCGAGACTATTGTATGTCTATGATATGTGAGAATGGTGTATGTTTAATATGATGTGATGAAACTATTGTATAGAATCTATATAAATACATCACAAATACGTAGAGGGTGCAAAGCTGTGAAAGCAGTAAAATTTAGCAGTAGCGCTGGTAAATACTTACTAGTAGCACTGCTTAGTAGGAGCGCTTACTATGGGCAAACGCTACCACTATAGTTAGCAGTAGCGCTGGGCAGGCAAGCGCTACTGCTAATACTACTTACGAGTAGCGCTGCCCATACCTGCGCTACTACTAGGGTTTAGCAGTAGCACGATAGCAGTAGCGCTCGACCCAGCGCTACTGCTACACATATTTCCAGCGCTACTAGTAGGGTTTTCCCTATTAGTGTCTCCTCCTAGACACCGACGGTGATGTTAGAAGAAATTGTACTCTAACTTGACTCCGTCACCATCGTTGTCGACCTCGGAGTTCTCCTTTTGTATTTGCATAGTACCCAATGTGATCCTGAAAGAAGATCAAAGAAAAACGTTGGGTACCACTGGTATGTCAAAGATTTATCTTGCTTCTTTGGATCTATGTGTGTTGACTTCTTTTGGAATGCAAAGGTTGCGCTCGAGCGCCCTTCTGACCTCAACGCTCAGTAGGAAATCTTGCCGGTGCGTGCCATCTTGTCACGTGGTGCTTCTAAGGATAGTTATTGAGCATCGTATCGGCGACGCTATATTCGACAAGGTAGACTTGTTATCCTCACCGCGACTACACGGAGCGTTGGGCATGCTTCCATCCCCCGGTGCGCAACGTTTTTGACAAGGATCCAACTGCGTGCAGGTCCTCTCATACAGGTGGTAACTATGTAGCAGGGAGATAATTTACTTAACTTTTCCTTCCTTTGTTGACCTTCTTGACACGAGGTGGTTGGCTCAAACGCATCCGCCCTTGTTGTTCCTCCTTCCCTCAGGATGACTTGTGCATGGGGAGGGGCCTTCAAAGAGAACCATGCATTCCTTTGAGAAAAGAAAGAGGAGAAAAATATGATGCGCTAGGGGCTTTTAGTGGTTCGACAATGACCTTATACTAGCAATGAACTACCGCAATAATCCACACAATGAACAAAATGCAAAAATGTACTTGGGCAGAAGTAAAATTTGTGGGATAACTAGTATTCTTAACTCCGCACAGGGTCATCACATGGCTTTGTACAAACGATTAGATGCATCGCTACAAGACTTGTACCAAAGTTGTTGTCGGGGAACCTGACAATCACGCCTCATGGGTAGAACTTGCAAAGATGCTCGATATTCCATGATTTTGTACGGGGGTGCCATCCTCGGTCTCCATGTGGACTAAATCACGTGTGATGACTCGTACTACCCGGTAAGGGCCTTCCCACTTCGGCCTAAACTTGTTTGATCCCTTCGCGGATTGGATCCGTCGAAGTACAAAGTTGCCGTCCTCAACAATCCTGTTGCACAATTTGCGGCTATGGTAGCAGTGCACTGCCAACTGGTACCTAGCAGCACAGTGCAGCCTAGAGACAATCTTCCTCGAGGAGCGTGGCATCGTCATGCCATAGCCGCTCTTGATGGTCCTCATCATAGGCATGCACTCTCGGTGACCCGTACAAGTGTTCCATGGGCAGAACTGCGTCTGCCCCATATACTAGGGCAAAGGGTGTCTCACCGGTGGCTCGATTTGGCGTTGTTGTTGGGAACGACGCATGGGAAACAAAATTTTTCCTACGCGCACGAAGACCTATCATGGTGATGTCCATCTACGAGAGGGGATGAGTGATCTACGTACCCTTGTAGACCGTACAGCAGAAGCGTTAGTGCATGCGGTTGATGTAGTGGAACGTCCTCACGTCCCTCGATCCGCCCCGCGAACAATCCCGCGATCAGTCCCACGATCTAGTACCGAACGGACGGCACCTCCGCGTTCAGCACACGTACAGCTCGACGATGATCTCGGCCTTCTTGATCCAGCAAGAGAGACGGAGAGGTAGAAGAGTTCTCCGGCAGCGTGATGGCGCTCCGGAGGTTGGTGATGACCTTGTCTCAGCAGGGCTCCGCCCGAGCTCCGCAGAAACGCGATCTAGAGGAAAAACCGTGGAGGTATGTGTTCGGGCTGCCGTGGAAAAGTCGTCTCAAATCAGCCCTAAAACCTCCGTATATATAGGTGGGAGGGAGGGGCCCTTGCCTTGGGGTCCAAGGACCCTCAAGGGGGTCGGCCGAGCCAAGGGCGAGGACTCTCCCCCCCCCCCAAAACGAGTTGGACTAGGTTTGGTGGGAGGGAGTCCCCCTCCCTTCCCACCTCCTCCTTTTTTTTTCATTCTCTCTTGATTTTCTTCTCCTTGGCGCATAGGGCACTTGTGGGCTCTCTCACCAGCCCACTAAGGGCTGGTGTGTCTCCCCCAAGGCCTATGGGCTTCCCCGGGGTGGGTTGCCCCCCCCGGTGAACTCCCGGAACCCATTCGTCATTCCTGGTACATTCCCGGTAACTCCGAAAACCTTCCGGTAATCAAATGAGGTCATCCTATATATCAATCTTCGTTTCCGGACCATTCCGGAAACCCTCGTGATGTCCGTGATCTCATCCGGGACTCCGAACAACATTCGGTAACCAACCATATAACTCAAATACACATAAAACAACGTCGAACCTTAAGTGTGCACACCCTGCGGGTTCGAGAACTATGTAGACATGACCCGAGAGACTCCTCGGTCAATATCCAATAGCGGGACCTGGATGCCCATATTGGATCCTACATATTCTACGAAGATCTTATCGTTTGAACCTCAGTGCCAAGGATTCGTATAATCCCGTATGTCATTCCCTTTGTCCTTCGGTATGTTACTTGCCCGAGATTCGATCGTCAGTATCCGCATACCTATTTCAATCTCGTTTACCGGCAAGTCTCCTTACTCGTTCCGTAATACAAGATCCCGCAACTTACACTAAGTTACATTGCTTGCAAGGCTTGTGTGTGATGTTGTATTACCGAGTGGGCCCCGAGATACCTCTCCGTCACACGGAGTGACAAATCCCAGTCTTGATCCATACTAACTCAACTAACACCTTCGGAGATACCTGTAGAGCATCTTTATAGTCACCCAGTTACGTTGCGACGTTTGATACACACAAAGCATTCCTCCGGTGTTAGTGAGTTATATGATCTCATGGTCATAGGAATAAATACTTGACACGCAGAAAACAGTAGCAACAAAATGACACGATCAACATGATACGTCTATTAGTTTGGGTCTAGTCCATCACGTGATTCTCCCAATGACGTGATCCAGTTATCAAGCAACAACACCTTGTTCTTAATCAGAAGACACTGACTATCATTGACCAACTGGCTAGCCAACTAGAGGCATGCTAGGGACAGTGTTTTGTCTATGTATCCACACATGTAAATGAGTCTTCATTCAATACAATTATAGCATGGATAATAAACTATTACCGTGATACAGGAATTATAATAATAACTATATTTATTATTTTCTCTAGGGCATAATTCCAACAGTCTCCCACTTGCACTAGAGTCAATAATCTAGCCCTCAGATCACCATGTGAATTACATTGTAATAAATCTAACACCCATACAGTTCTGGTGTCGATCATGTTTTGGTCGTGGAAGAGGTTTAGTCAGCGGGTCTGCTACATTCAGATCCATGTGCACTTTGCATATATTTACATCCTCTTCCTCGACGTAGTCGCGGATGAGGTTGAAGCGTCGTTTGATGTGTCTGGTCTTCTTGTGAAACTGTGGTTCCTTTGCTAAGGCAATGGCACCCGTGTTGTCACAGAACAAGGTTATTGGATCCAGTGCACTTGGCACCACTCCAAGATCCGTCATGAACTGCTTCATCCAGACACCTTCCTTAGCCGCCTCCGAGGCAGCCATGTACTCCGCTTCACATGTAGAATCTGCTACGACGCTTTGCTTGGAACTGCACCAGCTTACTGCACCCCCATTAAGAATAAATACGTATCCGGTTTGCGACTTAGAGTCGTCCGGATCTGTGTCAAAACTTGCATCGACGTAACCTTTTACGGCGAGCTCTTCGTCGCCTCCATATACGAGAAACATCTCCTTAGTCCTTTTCAGGTACTTCAGGATATTCTTGACCGCTGTCCAGTGATCCACTCCTGGATTACTCTGGAACCTACCTGCCATACTTATGGCTAGGCTAACATCCGGTCTAGTGCACAGCATCGCATACATGATAGAACCTATGGCTGAAGCATAGGGGACGGAGCGCATATGCTCTCTATCTTCATCAGTTGCTGGGCACCGAGTCTTACTCAATCTCGTACCTTGTAAAACTGGCAAGAACCCTTTCTTGGACTGTTCCATTTTGAACCTCTTCAAAACTTTATCAAGGTATGTGCTTTGTGAAAGTCCTATCAGGCGTTTTGATCTATCCCTATAGATCTTAATGCCTAGAATGTAAGCAGCTTCTCCTAGGTCCTTCATAGAGAAACTTTTATTCAAGTAACCTTTTATGCTCTCCAAAAACTCTAAGTTGTTTCCAATCAGTAATATGTCATCCACATATAATATTAGAAACGCCACAGAGCTCCCACTCACTTTCTTGTAAATACAAGATTCTCCAACCACTTGTATAAACCCAAATGCCTTGATCACCTCATCAAAGCGTTTGTTCCAACTCCGAGATGCTTGCACCAGTCCATAAATGGATCGCTGGAGCTTGCACACCTTGTTAGCATTCTTAGGATCGACAAAACCTTCGGGTTGCATCATATACAACTCTTCCTTAAGGAAACCGTTAAGGAACGCCGTTTTGACATCCATCTGCCAGATTTCATAATCGAAAAACGCGGCTATTGCTAACATGATTCTGACGGACTTAAGCATCGCCACGGGTGAGAAAGTCTCATCGTAGTCAATTCCTGGAACTTGTGAAAAACCCTTTGCCACAAGTCGAGCTTTATAAACGGTCACATTACCGTCAGCGTCCGTCTTCTTTTTAAAGATCCATTTGTTCTGAATAGCCTTGCGGCCCTCAGGTAGTATCTCCAAAGTCCACACTTTGTTCTCATACATGGATCCTATCTCGGATTTCATGGCTTCTAGCCATTTGTTGGAATCTGGGCCCACCATTGCTTCTTCATAACTTGCAGGTTCATTGTTGACTAACAACATGATTGATAAGACGGGATTACCGTACCACTCTCGAGCAGCACGTGATCTCATCGACCTGCGTGGTTCAACAGAAACTTGAACTGGAGTTTCATGATCATCATCATTAACTTCCTCCTCAACTGGCGTCGCAATGACAGAGGTTTCCCCTTGCCCTGCGCCACCATCGAGAGGGATGAGAGGTTCGACAACCTCGTCAAGTTCTATCTTCCTCGCACTCAATTCTCTCGAGAGAAACTCCTTCTCGAGAAAAGCTTCGTTCTTAGCAACAAACACTTTGCCCTCGGATTTGAGATAGAAGGTGTACCCAACTGTCTCTTTTGGGTAACCTATGAAGACGCACCTTTCCGCTTTGGGTTCCAGCTTTTCAGGCTGAAGCTTTTTGACATAAGCATCACATCCCCAAACTTTAAGAAACGACAACTTTGGCCTCTTGCCATACCACAGTTCGTATGGTGTCGTCTCAACGGATTTTGATGGTGCCCTATTTAAAGTGAATGCAGCTGTTTCTAATGCATAACCCCAAAATGATAACGGCAAATCAGTAAGAGACATCATAGATCGTACCATCTCTAACGAAGTACGATTACGACGTTCGGACACACCATTACGCTGTGGTGTTCCAGGCGGTGTTAACTGTGAAACAATTCCACATTGTCTTATGTGAGCACCAAACTCGAAACTCAGATATTCACCCCCACGATCAGACCGTAGGAACTTGATCTTCTTGTTACGATGATTTTCCACTTCACTCTGAAATTGCTTGAACTTTTCAAATGTTTCAGACTTGTGCTTCGTCAAGTAGACATAACCATATCTACTTAAATCGTCAATGAAGGTGAGAAAATAACGATATTCGCCGCGTGCCTCCACGCTCATTGGACCACACACATCAGTATGTATGATTTCCAATAAGTCACTTGCACGCTCCATTGTTCCAGAGAACGGAGTCTTAGTCATCTTGCCCATGAGGCATGGTTCGCACGTGTCAAGTGAATCAGAGTCAAGTGACTCCAAAAGTCCATCAGCATGGAGTTTCTTCATGCGCTTTACACCAATATGACCCAAGCGGCAGTGCCACAAAAATATGGCGCTATCATTGTTTACTCTAACTCTTTTGGTCTCAATGTTATGTATATGCGTATCGCTATCAAGATTCAATATGAACAATCCTCTCACATTCGGTGCATGACCATAAAAGATGTTACTCATAGAAATAGAACAACCATTATTCTCAGACTTAAAAGAGTAACCGTCTCGCAATAAACAAGATCCAGATATAATGTTCATGCTCAACGCAGGCACTAAATAACAATGATTTAAGTTCATCACTAATCCCGATGGTAGCTGAAGTGACACTGTGCCGACGGCGATTGCATCAACCTTGGAACCATTTCCTACGCGCATCGTCACTTCGTCTTTCGCCAGCCTTCGTCTATTCCGCAGTTCCTGCTTCGAGTTGCAAATATGAGCAACAGAACCGGTATCGAATACCCAGACACTACTACGAGAGCCGGTTAAGTACACATCAATAACATGTATATCAAATATACCTGATTTTTCTTTGCCCGCCTTCTTATCTGCCAGATACTTGTGGCAATTGCGCTTCCAATGACCCATACCCTTGCAATAGAAACACTCCGTTTCAGGCTTAGGTCCAGCTATGGGTTTCTTCGGCGGATTGGCAACAGGCTTGCCGCTCTTCTTTGAATTGCCCTTCTTGCCTTTGCCGTTTCTCTTGAAACTAGTGGTCTTATTCACCATCAACACTTGATGCTCTTTACGGAGTTCAGACTCTACGACTTTCAACATCGCAAACAACTCGCCGGGAGACTTGTTCATCCCTTGCATGTTGTAGTTCAACACAAAGCCTTTGTAGCTTGGCGGCAGTGATTGAAGGATTCTGTCAGTGATAGCTTCTTGCGGGAGTTCAATCCCCAGTTCAGCTAGACGGTTTGAGTACCCAGACATTTTGAGCACATGTTCACTGACAGACGAGTTTTCCTCCATCTTGCAAGCATAGAATTTATCGGAGGTCTCATACCTCTCGATCCGGGCGTTCTTCTGAAAGATAAACTCCAACTCCTGGAACATCTCAAATGCTCCATGACGCTCAAAGCGACATTGAAGTCCCGGTTCTAAGCCATACAAGACTGCACATTGAACTATTGAGTAGTCCTCCTTACGTGCTAACCAAGCGTTCTTAACATCCTGATCAGCCGTAGCGGGTGGTTCATCTCCTAGCGCAGCATTAAGGACATAATCCTCCTTCCCAGCTTGTAAGATTATCTTAAGATTACGAGCCCAGTCTACAAAGTTGCTTCCATCATCTTTCAACTTAGCTTTCTCTAGGAACGTATTAAAATTCAGGATGACTGTCGCGTGAGCCATGATCTACAACACAAATATATTCAAAGTGGACTTAGACTATGTTCAAGATAATTAGAGTTCAACTTAATCAAATTATTTGCTAAACTCCCACTCAAAAAGTACATCTCTCTAGTCATTTGAGTGGTTCATGATCCACTTACACTATCCAAAGTCCGATCATCACGTGAGTTGAGTATAGTTTCAGTGGTAAGCATCCCTATGCTAATCATATCAACTATATGATTCATGATCGACCTTTTGGTCTCATGTGTTCCGAGGCCATGTCTGCACATGCTAGGCTCGTCAAGCTTAACCCGAGTGTTCCGCGTGCGCAACTGTTTTGCACCCGTTGTATGTGAACGTTGAGTCTATCACACCCAATCATCACGTGGTGTCTCGAAACGACGAACTGTAGCAACGGTGCACAGTCGGGGAGAACACAATTTCGTCTTGAAATTTTAGTGAGCGATCACCTCATAATGCTACCGCCGTTCTAAGCAAAATAAGGTGCATAAAAGGATTAACATCACATGCAATTCATAAGTGACATGATATGGCCATCATCACGTGCTTCTTGATCTCCATCACCAAAGCACCGGCACGATCTTCTTGTCACCGGCGCCACACCATGATCATCCATCAACGTGTCGCCATCGGGGTTGTCGTGCTACTTATGCTATTACTACTAAAGCTACATCCTAGCAAAATAGTAAACGCATCTGCAAGCACAAACGTTAGTATAAAGACAACCCTATGGCTCCTGCCGGTTGCCGTACCATCGACATGCAAGTCGATATTTCTATTACAACATGATCATCTCATACATCCAATATATCACATCACATCGTTGGCCATATCACATCACTATCATACCCTGCAAAAACAAGTTAGACGTCCTCTAATTTTGTTGTTGCATGTTTTACGTGGTGACCAAGGGTATCTAGTAGGATCGCATCTTACTTACGCAAACACCACAACGGAGATATATGAGTTGCTATTTAACCTCATCCAAGGACCTCCTCGGTCAAATCCGATTCAACTAAAGTTGGAGAAACCGACACTTGCCAGTCATCTTTGAGCAAAGGGGGGGGTACTCGTAACGATGAAACCAGTCTCTCGTAAGCGTACGAGTAATGTCGGTCCAAGCCGCTTCAATCCAACAATACCGCGGAATCAAGAAAAGACTAAGGAGGGAAGCAAAATGCACATCACCGCCCACAAAAACTTTTGTGTTCTACTCGAGAAGACATCTACGCATGAACCTAGCTCATGATGCCACTGTTGGGAACGATGCATGGGAAACAAAAATTTTCCGACGCGCACGAAGACCTATCATGGTGATGTCCATCTACGAGAGGGGATGAGTGATCTACGTACCCTTGTAGACCATACAGCAGAAGCGTTAGTGAACGCGGTTGATGTAGTGGAACGTCCTCACGTCCCTCGATCCGCCCCGCGAACAATCCCGCGATCAGTCCCACGATCTAGTACCGAACGGACGGCACCTCCGCGTTCAGCACACGTACAGCTCGACGATGATCTCGGCCTTCTTGATCTAGCAAGAGAGACAGAGAGGTAGAAGAGTTCTCCGGCAGCGTGACGGCGCTCCGGAGGTTGGTGATGACCTTGTCTCAGCAGGGCTCCGCCCGAGCTCCGCAGAAACGCGATCTAGAGGAAAAACCGTGGAGGTATGTGGTCGGGCTGCCGTGGAAAAGTCATCTCAAATCAGCCCTAAAACCTCCGTATATATAGGTGGGAGGGAGGGGGCCTTGCCTTGGGGTCCAAGGACCCTCAAGGGGGTCGGCCGAGCCAAGGGGGAGGACTCTCCCCCCCCAAACCGAGTTGGACTAGGTTTGGTGGGAGGGAGTCCCCCTCCCTTCCCACCTCCTCCCTTTTTTTTTCTTTCTCTCTTGATTTTCTTCTCCTTGGCGCATAGGGCACTTGTGGGCTGTCCCACCAGCCCACTAAGGGCTGGTGTGTCTCCCCCAAGGCCTATGGGCTTCCCCGGGGTGGGTTGCCCCCCCCGGTGAACTCCCGGAACCCATTCGTCATTCCCGGTACAGTCCCGGTAACTCCGAAAACCTTCCGGTAATCAAATGAGGTCATCCTATATATCAATCTTCGTTTCCGGACCATTTCGGAAACCCTCGTGACGTCTGTGATCTCATCCGGGAATCCGAACAACATTCAGTAACCAACCATATAACTCAAATACACATAAAACAACGTCGAACCTTAAGTGTGCAGACCCTGCGGGTTCGAGAACTATGTAGACATGACCCGAGAGACTCCTCGGTCAATATCCAATAGCGGGACCTGGATGCCCATATTGGATCCTACATATTCTACGAAGATCTTATCGTTTGAACCTCAGTGCCAAGGATTCGTATAATCCCGTATGTCATTCCCTTTGTCCTTTGGTATGTTACTTGCCCGAGATTCGATCGTCAGTATCCGCATACCTATTTCAATCTCGTTTACCGGCAAGTCTCTTTACTCGTTTGGTAATACAAGATCCCGCAACTTACACTAAGTTACATTGCTTGCAAGGCTTGTGTGTGATGTTGTATTACCGAGTGGGCCCCGAGATACCTCTCCGTCACACGGAGTGACAAATCCCAGTCTTGATCGATACTAACTCAACTAACACCTTCGGAGATACCTGTAGAGCATCTTTATAGTCACCCAGTTGCGTTGCGACGTTTGATACACACAAAGCATTCCTCCGGTGTCAGTGAGTTATATGATCTCATGGTCATAGGAATAAATACTTGACACGCAGAAAACAGTAGCAACAAAATGACACGATCAACATGCTATGTCTATTAGTTTGGGTCTAGTCCATCACGTGATTCTCCCAATGACGTGATCCAGTTATCAAGCAACAACACCTTGTTCATAATCAGAAGACACTGACTATCATTGACCAACTGGCTAGGTAACTAGAGGCATGCTAGGGACAGTGTTTTGTCTATGTATCCACACATGTAAATGAGTCTTCATTCAATACAATTATAGCATGGATAATAAACTATTACCTTGATACATGAATTATAATAATAACTATATTTATTATTGCCTCTAGGGCATAATTCCAACAGTTGTAATGATTGACCAAACAACTGATGGTAGCTCATCTATCCAGTGCCTTTTGTGCTTGCATAGCTTGTCGAAAGTCCTTGTATTGAGGCCCCATAGTACTTCAACAATTTCCCTCTCCACTTGCCCGTTGCTCCTCGGGTGAGAAATTGAGACCTTGGTGTCAATATCTTGATAGTGTAGGATGAAAGTGCCACTTGTGAACTGTGTGCCGCGGTGATGATCCTCTTTGGGACCCCGAAATGGCAAACAATCTCTCCGAGGAACTTGACTATTTCCTGCGCTGTTACCTATCTCACCAGCTCAACCTCGATCCACTTTGTGAACTTGTCAATGGTGACTAACAAGAACTTGAAGCTTCCGGTAGAACAGGGGAGGGGACCGACTTGTCAAGCCACGAGACCAAAAATGCACAGGAGAGCGGTACGTTTTGAAGGGCTTGTGTTGGTTGGTGTATCTGTTTGGCGTGGTATTGGCATGCTTCACATGTAGTGACCACAACCAAGTCGTCTTGAAGGGTTGTGATCGAGTAGAAGCCTTGATGGAATGCCTTCCCAACAAGGGCTCGTGATCCTGCATGGGAGCCACAAATCCCCTCGTGTATCTCCACCAGTAGTCGTTATCCTTCCTCCTAGGTGAAGCACCGTAATTTCTCCCCGTTGTGTCTTCTCCTATACAAATCATTGCCCACGAACTGATACATGCTCAAATATCTGGCTTCTCTTTCGGCTTCTTCTTGCCCTTGGGGAGGTCTCCTGTCTGGAGGCATTGGACAATCTGTTACGCCCATGTTGGAGCCCATGGCTCGATGACAAGGACTAAAGGCGTCCCTTCTGCCACGGGAGCGCTAGCTTCGACGACAACGACCGCCTATCGCACCGGACCTTGGCACTCACTGTCGAGTACTTCACCACCCCTGGCAACCTTCTTGGCGGCCACGGGTTGCTCTGCCGAGAAATAGTTGGTGGAGCTGTTTTTTCTCTTCTTAGCTTGCCATCCTCATGGTGTAACTGAAGATTGAGTGAGTCGGAGCACGAAAGTGCGTGGTTCCACAGGTGACTTCTGAGCTGCGTGTTTTCACAGGTCATCGGCGATGTCGTTCCCCGTCCTAGGGGCGTGTTCGTTCTGTAGATCGTCAAAACGCTCCTCCGACTTCCTCACTTCATTAACATATGATTCCATCACACGGCTTTGGTAATCCTTATTGACGTGGCGCACAACCAACTATGAGTCCCCTCAGACTATAACTTCTTGTTCCCCAACTCTCCTGCCATCTGCGGTCCTGCAAGCAAACCATCATACTCACATGTTGAGACCTCCTGAGAGAATTGCATTTGGATCACATACTTGAGGTGCTCTCCGGTGGGTGCATGATCAGTACTCCGGCACTGGCGCCTTGCAGCGAGAAAGCTCCATCGAAGTACATGACCCATGTTTGAGGTGTTTCCTTGCCGTGACGGGTTGTTTATGGATTTATTCATCTAGTCTTGGCATCCATTCAGCAATAAAGTCCGCCAGTGTTCGGCTCTTGATGGTCCTCGTGCTTTCATAGTTCAGATCGAAATTGGCCAGTTCCAAGGCCCACTGAGCAATCTGGTCGGTTGCCTCCGGATTATTTAGGATGTGTTGTAGTGGGAAGCGAGTGACGACTCTTATGCAGTACCCTTGGAACTAGTGGCGCATCTTGCGGGAGGACATGAGGAGGCAGAAGAGTAGTTTATGAATCGCAAAGCACCTTGACCGAGCTCATTGCACGAGAGAGATGACAAAGTACACAAGTCGCTACACTACCTTCTTCTTATGCACTACTCACTATTCTACATCGCGTGCTACTTCTGTGTTGATTTCTTGGCTCATCTTGGTTGGGTAGGGTTTGCTTTGTGTCGGTTCAGGGGTAAATGTTTTGCGTCCTCAGCTTCCCTTTCTACCACTACTTTAGTGCTAACCACCTGGTTCTTGCTGTAAAATATAACAATAATGGTTCCTCAGGCTTGGGCACGACTAGGACCGGGGCCAAGAACAATTACTTCTTCAGGTCTTGGAGTGTTGTCTCTACTTCCGGAATCCACGTCATTGGGCTTGCCTTCTTCAGGGTCTTGAGAAATTGAAGGGCGCGCTCTGCAGATTTGGAGATGAACATGTTGAGGGTAGCGACATAGCCCGCCAATCGGCGTATGTCATTGGCATGCTTCGGCGCGTGATAACCCACAAGTATAGGGGATTGCAACAATTTTCGAGGGTAGAGTATTCAACCCAAATTTATTGATTCGACTCAAGGGGGGCCAAAGAATATTCTTGAGTATTAGTAGCTGAGTTGTCAATTCGACCACACCTAAAAGACCCAATATCAACAGCAAAGTATTTAGTAGCAAAGTAGTATGGAAGTAATGGTAACGGTGTCCAACGTGACAGTAGCAGTTTTATATGATTGTAACAATAGCAACGGAGAAGTAACTTAGCAAAGATCAATATGTGGAAAGCTCGTAGGCAATGGATCAGTGATGGATAATTATGTCGGATGACATTCATCATGCAACTGTCATAACATAGGGTGATACGGAACTAGCTCAAATTCATCAATGTAATGTAGGCATGTATTCCATATATAGTCATACATGCTTATGGAAAAGAACTTGCATGACATCTTTTGTCCTACCCTCCCGTGGAAGCGGGGTCCTAATGGAAACTAAGGGATATTAAGGCCTTCTTATAATAGAGAACTGGACCAAAGCATTAGCACTTAGTGAATACATGAACTCCTCAAACTACGGTAACCACCGGAAAGAATCCAAGTTATTGTCACCCTGGGGGATGTGGATCATAACTCATAATAGGTGTTACGCCCAAGATGCGATCCTATCCTCAATTTGGCACGGGGGCCTCGTCAGGGATAGAAGCGCATCTCGTCGTGTCGCAAGAATGGATATCGTTACAAGTACAAGTACCGAAAAGAAGAGATATATATGTACAATTGGCTTACACTCGCCACAAGCTACATCAGAGTCTCAGCAGTACAATACATATTCATCATGAAGAAGAGCAGGGTCCGACTACGGACGAAAACAAGCGAGAAAAGAAGAACGAATCAACGCGCTCGCGTCAAGTAATCTGTACATGTACCTGCAACTGGTGTTGTAGTAATCTGTGAGCCACACGGGACTCAGCAATCTCATTTCCAAAGGTATCAAGACTAGCAAAGCTTAATGGGTGCAATAAGGTTAAGTGGTGAGGTTGCAGCATTGGCTAAGCACATATTTGGTGGCTAAACTTACGAGTACAAGAATAAAGAGGGGGATGATCTACGCATAACGGACGTGAACTACTCATGATCAAATGAATGATCCTGAACACCTACCTACGTCAGACATAACCCCACCGTGTCCTCGATCGGAGAAGGAACTCGTGAAAGAGACAGTCACGGTTACGCACACAGTTGGCATATTATAATTAAGTTAACTTCAAGTTATCTAGAATCATTTTTAAACAAAGTTTCCACTTTGCCACATAACCGCTGGCACGGCTTTCCAAAAGATTTAACCCCGCAGGGGTGCTCCAACTAGTCCATCACAAATTACCACAAGCCGCATAGAAATCCTCAATCACGAAGCTCGCGATCTCGTCGGATTCCCTAGTGGAAAACTTCAACTCTGAGATTATCCAAAGCATCACCGGAATCCCGATGCACAAGATATCTCGTCAAAGGTAAAACTAATCCAGCAAGGCCGCCCGACGTGTCGACGATGCCGATAGGAGCCGCGTATCTCGTTCTCAGGACACGACGGATATGCTACGCATACGGAGACCTGATAGAAATCACCCAAGTTTCCCTGGGTTGGCCCCGCACAGTGCTCTATTTTGGACCAGCACCATCAGCACTGGCCCTCCCTGTATTATGTGAAATTACTCCTCGGCTTCATGACGCCCTATGCTTTCAGTATTAACAAAATTATTATGTTGGGCAAATGTAGTACCAATGTTGGGCCTTGCCAGACCAGCTTTAATCTAAAACGAATTATCAAGGGGGTCCCCAGAACAACCCCGATCGTGGTAGGAGCGCTCAAATATGGAACATAACACCGGTAGCCGAAACTAAGGGGGCAAAGGTGGAACAAATCACCAGGCTAGAAAGGGTCGAGCCTTCCACCTTTTACCAAGTACATAGGTGCATTAAATTAAATAGCATTAATATGGTGATATGACAAGGAACCCATGTTATCACATGGAAGAAACTACACCTACAACTAGCAACGCTAACAACATGGATAAGCAAGCAATAACATAGCCAATCAGTGGTTTGCTAGGTCGAACAGGTTGAAGGTTATCATGGCATGGTTGAGAGGGTCATATTTAACATGTGGTAGGCAACGAGACATAAACGATAGAAGCGATAAAACTAGCATGGCAAGGATGGTAATGGTATTTGGGGAAATGGTCATCATGCCTGAGATCCCGCTTGGAAGAAGAATGACTCCGAGATGTCGGCGAACCAACGTAGTCGAACGGGTCCTCACATTCCGACACGCTTGCGGAACTCTATCGAGACGGGCAAACCGGAAACTAACATCAACACAAATATTCACCACAGCAAATGCACGACATGCCGCACAACCTATGATGATGCATGATCAGTTCAAAGATGCAAGGCATGGCATGGCGAATCACCTCACGCAAGCACTACACATTAAGTGAAGCTCGATAAGCAACGGGTTGCATATCGACGAAACTCGACGATCAATTATTTAATTCACTCCCGATTATTTATACGGCAATATTAAATTGTTGTTATCATGGCAAGGGGTGAAGCGGTGATCCTACATGGCATCCTAGACGGTTTAACTCGCGGAACATAGAATGGAGCTACGACACAAGAACATGCAACATAAGATGTAGATGCCATGAATGTGTCATGCATGCGAGTTCATCAACACCATGGAAAGAAGAGAAAGAAACATGTGTCGCCACGGCGAGCGAAAGCGGAACTATGGTGGCAAGACGGAAACGAAGCCACGACAACGTTCTTATCCCGATAACTCGTCGAGATATCGTGCCAACGTATAGGGAGCGTGTGCGGGAACGTTAAATAATGATGGGGTGATCCCGCTACCGGGTTCCCATGTGTCGGGCACAACAAAAGAGGTACACGTGCAACGCAACATATGGTGCAAACATACGTTCATCTCATACAACACATGTATACGGTTCACGGCCACGTCTCATCGGTATACCTTCGAAGCGTGCATAACGGAGGGGTTCGGTTCGGTGAAGGAGAACAATGGTCGTCGTGGTAGTCGCGGTCATCAAGGAACTCGGGTCTCGTCGACGGTAATCGTACACGGTTCTTCTTGCCGGTAGTCGAACACGTCTCCGGGGTCGTCGAGGACATCATGGTGCTCGACGAATTTGTCGGTTCCAAGAAGGAGGGAATGGTGCATGTAGCGACGCAGGCGGCAACACGAGCAAATGCGAGCGGAGGCCACGACTACAAGCGGCAGAAACTAATAGCAAGCTATGGCATCTAGCACTAGCAGCCTAGCAGCAAGCAACCTACTTCTCACTGGCAACTACTAGCTAGCGGAAAGCAACTACGGCAGCGACCACAACATCTACAGGAACTAAACGCAAGCAAGCACATGCAGCAACAGCAAACTAGCAGGAGCAACAATAGCTTTTACAGCAACAACGACCTGCAGCTCGGCAATTGAATAGCAGGCAGCGGAGCAGCAAGGGCTCGACAAGCAGCAGCAGGTAAGAGCATCCTATAGCGACAGCAACAACACGACATCGGCAAGCAGCTAGCTTGGCATCAAGCAAATACAACAACAGCACGCAGCACCAGCGACAGCGCGCAGCACAAGCAACAGGATAGCGGCATGCAAGAAACAGCAAAACGGCACGGCGACGCTAGCAACTACGGCAACATACATCACGGCGGCAGCAGGAGCATGCACAGCAACACCTCAGGCGAGCAACGAGAATGGTGGAGGTCGGGACCGTGGAGGCTTGGCAGCGGAGCATCGGGCGCCATGGCGAGGAGACGGAGGTGGCCACGGCAAGAGGAGGCGGCCGACGGGGCCATGGCGAGGGCGAGGCCGAGGGGCCCTGGTGCGCCGGCGAGCTAGGGGGTGGCGCAGTGCGGGGAGGCGACCAGCTGAGGCCGGCGCGGGGCTGCTGGCGGCGAGGGGGCACCCGGGAGGCCGGCGAGGTCGGCCAGGGGAGGCCGTCGAGCAGCGGATCGGGCTCCTGCAGGGGCGGACTCGGGATGAGGGATTGGGGAGCACGAGGACAAAGGCTGAGAAGGGTATCGAGGGGAGGATGACGGGAGGAAGACGGTGCGAGACAGGGGAGAATGACCGTGGGGTTCGGTCGCTAGGGCAGGGGGAGGAGGCTTGGGCCTTGGCCGGCTGGGCCTTGGGCAGGCTTCCTCCTCTCTCCCTATGGTTTTTTCCTCTTTTAAAAACAGAAACTCAAACAAACAAAAGAAATAGGTTTAAACAAAAATAAAAAATAAATGTTGTTGACTCCTTTGAAAAAATATACCCCAACTATAAAATAGCTTGGGCATTTTTAAACAAATAAAAATGAAACCCTTTTAAGGATTTAAATAAAACCCTTTTTTACTTAAAGAATAAAATCAAAACCCCTTTTATTTAAAGAATGAAATAAAGGCTCTTTAAAGAAGAAAATAAAATGAGACTGTTTTAGAAAATAAACAATGGGAAAAAAATAAAGGAAATCCAAGGGGTTATCCCCACATTTAATAAAAGGACTTTTATTGAAAAGAAGAAGACGAACCCTTTTAAATAGGGGTTTAAAACGGGAAACTTTAGCAAACCGCAAAAACGAAATAAGAGGGGAGAGGGGGAGCTACTGTCGCACTACGACTCGGTGATCACTCGAAGCACAACACTCAAAACACCACACGTGATAGACGATGCAAGATGCCATGCATGATGCGACGATGGAAACTAAATGACGATGCAAAAAATAAAAATAATCACCCGACGGAAACGGAAATAAAAGGGGAATCTTCTAGAACGTCGGTCTCGGGCTGTCACAACTTTCCTACACTACAAGAGGATCTCGCCCCGAGATCCAAGAATGAAAGGGGGGAGAGGCTGAGGAAGAACAAGAGGTAAAAACTTAGTCGCTTCTTTGACAAACGAGTGAAACCAACGATCCGTGAAGGTTGCAAATAGATGAGGACTGATATAAGAAAGAGGCAAGAATTCACGGAAAATTTCGGCAGCACGTCGGTAGGAAAATGGGACAAAAAATTCAATAAGATAGGAGAAATAGACAATATTCATAACAAACAACTAAATAGAGCAAGGGAACACCATGATCTTGGTAGAACAACATAATAGACCCAAAAGAGCAACATCACAATGCCTCCGGAACAATAGAATAGCATCTAGCTCATACGGAAGAAGAGAATGAAGAGAAGAATGACAACTACTAACTCCAATGAACTTGGCAATCATCCTTGCAAGAAGAATTGAACGGAGTTGTTGGAAAAACAACAACGAAAAAAACAAGATAGTAGTGGGCTTAGGGAAACCTTTCCAAACTAATGAAGTGACAACCGGCCACTAACAGAAACAAGGATTGATTGGGATAAACAAGATATGGACAATTTCTTACACCAAGAGGATACGTTGAGAACTTGGATTAATGACAAGCACCATGATAGCAATAATCCATAGGAAAAGCTTTAGGTGAAATCCAAACCAAGATAGCTCAATGAAGAAAACAAGGGTTGAAAATATCTCATGATCATAGAATTGGTGGGTTTAATTATCTCATACTAGAAAGGAAATCTCTTCGAGACTCGTACACTAACAAGAATGCTATAATACCACCTCAAAGGATAACGGAAGAACAAATGCACTTGGAAATGCAAGAGAAGGATACTTGAGGTTCTCCAGTAAGAATCTTGAAGAACACTTCAGAATGAATGCAATCTTGATGAACCACCATGAAGAACCTCCGAATACAAATGAATGACGCAACGATATGAAGGTAGAAAAGAATAAGATTATGACCTTGCCAAAATTTAGATGAAGCTGCACAACGAGATACTTGATAAACCTTGGAACTCCGGAAAAGAAAAGATAAGAACACTTGAGAAAAAGGAATTGATATCATGAGCCACTCCGGAAGAAGAATTCAGATTACTATGAACAAGAATAAGAATTATGTTATGCTATTCCTTCGTCAAGTTTAATTGATGACAAGCAACAGATTTAGCATACCACTTATTCCTCTTGAAAGAATCTTGAAGATATAGGGAGATAAGCACCACTTGAGGCAAAATTGAGGAAGCACCGGTAATAATTCAGAATTGAATGGAAAACCAAGAATTAATTGAGAAACATTAGAACGAATAGATCATAAGCCACCTGAGAGAAAACTAGAACAAGGCACCGGATAAACGAGAGACGAACGAAGAGACAACAATGGAGATGAATCGAGGATGAAAGCTGAAAGCTAAGAACGAAGAATCTTCTAAAATGATGGCCTTCGGAGGAATGAGAAATAAAAACAACTCAGAGAAGCACCGGATAGCACGAAAGGGATTACTTATGATTGACAACAAATGAGAGGATACACGAAGCTAAAATGACAATCTTCACAAGAATGGAATAAGACTGAGAGAAACACTCCTTCGAATTTGCAAGCTGAGAATGATGACGAAAACAACACCACCAAGAATTAATGAGACACTCCGGGATAAGAATATGCAAGGTTGAGCGAAATTAGAATTAATTCCAATAGATCTTGACGAAGGGATATGACTGATGAGATTCATACTTACGTCATAGTTGAAAGAATTAGAGATCTCCGGGAAAGATTAAAAGAGCCACGAAAGATCTTGGGGAAAACCTGTGGGTTATGGGCCCACTCAAAGAAACCACCGTTAAAAAAGATTGCTTCGAAGAGAGATATTGCACCGGTATGAAGAGAACTAGATGCAGTTGAGAACCTCGAAATAATGAAAGATCTGAAAACAAGAAACTCTGAGACAACTTCAACACACCGGATAGAAAAGAGAGGAATGAATAAACAAGATAGGCTGACAAGAATTTTCACATGGAAAGAATTTAAGGATCAAAAGGATATGATTAACATGGATAACTGAATTAAGTTCACCGGAAAGGAACAAGATGACGAAATGATGAACTCGACTGATGAGAATCTTCACAATGAATCACCGGGTAAGAGAGAAAAGAACAGACAGCGGAAGCACAATGAAATGAATGCATTTGTATGAAAACCAATCACCAAAGAAAAAGGGTGGGAGGGCGGGAAAAAACAAAGACAACTTGGAACAGATGAGACAACTCCGAAAAGAATTGAGAGAATGATCTGCAAAAATTGAAGAGGATTGAATTCACTTGAAGAGAAGCACACCGGTTGAATGGAATTGATACGATGACTCCGATTGAAAAGAATTGACAAGAGAATCTCATAGAGCAAAGAATTAATACTCTCATAAAAATACGAGAACACCACTTAGAAAAGATCTGAAATCACCATTGACATCGAAGCAACTTAAATTACCATATTCAACAAAACAAAGGATGCGGCTCGCAATTAGCGAGAATAAACTCATGAGAAAGATTTCGTCCGATATTTTCGTGGACAAGATCGCACAGGCTCGATTTTACAGTAGCCATCAAGTGCAAGGCAGTGCACCCGACATACGAAGCGTCCCTGAGTCGTACCAAGCTACAAGGACTCTCTAAGACACAGCGTGTACCGCTGTAAGTCGACCGTCAACAAACGAATCCACTAGATGTCGAACCCCAAACTAACATCATGCATTTGTTGGAAGATTGTCCTATAAGTAACTACTTGAATTCCCACCTATGAATTCCTGAAATATCTGGTCATGCAATCTGGTACACGGATACAAGGAGTAATATTTCACACAACTCCTATACTAACCCGTCACCTGTATCACATCCGTCAACACACGGCCAGAACACGGACCTTCATCTACAACAGACCCTCGTGATCACAATGATACAAAGTATGGCAGTACTCCCGAACAATCTGCACCAGTACTGGGGACATCTGGGTTATCTCGCCACTACTAGTATTGAAGCAATTACGAACATCCTTTGTTCTGAGATACTAAGAAATCTGAATGATAACAATGTGCTCGAAAATTCCCTGGAGCTCGACTCCCCGGAAGAAAATCAAGTCAGACAGGAGGCACCAAGACAGAACTCCGTCACATCGGCATCATATAGATCCCAAAATAGCCGCGTGATCCTAAAAAAAATTGCGTGAGAAGAGGAGTAGAATAAATTATTATGTCAAGATTCCTCACCAGAGCATAGAAGAGGAGAAAAAAGAATCCTACTCTCTGATATATAACTAGACTCAATGCAGTTTTTCACTAGACTCGACTCGGCCATGTTCGATCAATCAAGGGGGCTCCTAGGTCGGTACTGGTCTGATACCAAATTGTTACACCCAAGATGTGATCCGATCCTCAATTTGGCACGGGGGCCTCATCAGGGATAGAAGCGCATCTCGTCGTGTCGCAAGAATGGGTATCGTTACATGTACAAGTACTAAAAAGAAGAGATATATAAATATAATTGGCTTACACTCGCCACAAGCTACATCAGAGTCACAACAGTACAATACATATTCATCATGAAGAAGAGCAGGGTCCGACTACGGACGAAAACAAATGAGAAAAGAAGAACGACGTCCATCCTTGCTATCCCAGGCTGCCGACCTGGAACCCATTCTAGATCGATGAAGAAGAAGAAGAAGCAACTCCAAATGAACAATCAACGCGCTCGCGTCAAGTAATCTTTACCTGTACCTGCAACTGATGTTGTAGTAATCTGTGAGCTACAGGGGACTCAGCAATCTCATTTCCAAAGGTATCAAGACTAGCAAAGCTTAATGGGTGCGATAAGGTTAAGTGGTGAGGTTGCAGCAGCGGCTAAGCATATATTTGGTGGCTAAACTTACGAGTACAAGAATAAAGAGGGGGATGATCTATGCATAACGGACGTGAACTACTCATGATCAAATGAATGATCCTGAACACCTACCTACGTCAGACATAACCCCACCGTGTCCTCGATCGAAGAAGGAACTCGCGAAAGAGACAGTCACGGTTATGCACACAGTTGGCATATTTTAATTAAGTTAACTTCAAGGTATCTAGAATCAGTGTTAAACAAAGTTTCCACGTTGCCACATAACCGCGGGAACGGCTTTCCGAAAGATTTAACCCTGCAGGGGTGCTCCAACTAGTCCATCACAAATTACCACAAGCCGCATAGAAATCCTCAATCACGAAGCTCGCGATCTCGTTGGATTCCCTAGTGGAAAACCTCAACTTTGAGATTACCCAAAGCATCACCGGAATCCCGATGCACAAGATATCTCGTCAAAGGTAAAACTAATCCAGCAAGGCCGCCCGACGTGTCGACGATCCCGATAGGAGTCGCGTATCCCGTTCTCAGGACACAACGGATAAGCTACGCGTACGGAGACCTGATAGAAATCACCCAAGTTTCCCTGGGTTGGCCCCGCACAGTGCTCTGTTTTGGACCAGCACCATCAGCACGGGCCCTCCCTGTATTATGTGAAATTACTCCTCGGGTTCATGACGCCCTATGCTTTCAGTATTAACAAAATTATTATGTTGGGCAAATGTAGTACCAATGTTGGGCCTTACCGGACCAGCTTTAATCTAAAACGAATTATCAAGGGGGTCCCCATAACAACCCCGATCGTGTTAGGAGCGCTCAAATATGGAACATAACATCGGTAGCCAAAACTAAGGGGGCAAAGGTGGAACAAAACACCATGCTAGAAAAGGCCGAGCCTTCCACCTTTTACCAAGTATATAGGTGCATTAAATTAAAAAGCATTAATATGGTGATATGACAAGGAACCCATGTTATCACATGGAAGCAACTACACCTGCAACTAGCAACGCTAACAACATGGATAAGCAAGCTGTCACATAGCCAATCAGTGGTTTGCTAGGTCGAACAGGTTGAGAGGTTGATATTTAACATGTGGTAGGCAACGAGACATAAACGATAGAAGCGATAAAACTAGCATGGCAATGATAGTAATGGTATCTAGGGAAATGGTCATCTTGCCTGAGATCCCGCTGGGAAGAATAATGACTCCGAGATGTCGGCGAACCAACGTAGTCGAACGGGTCCTCACATTCCGACACGCTTGCGGAACTCTATCGAGACGGGCAAACCGGAAACAAACATCAACACAAATATTCACCACGGCAAATGCACGACATGAAACACAACCTAAGATGATGCATGATCAGTTCAAAGATGCAAGGCATTGCATGGCGAATCACCTCACGCAAACACTAGACATTAAGTGAAGCTCGATATGCAACGGGTTGTATATCGACGAAACTCCATGATTAATTATTTAATTCACTCCCGATTATTTACACGTCAATATTAAATTGTTGTTATCATGGCAAGGGGTGAAGCGGTGATCCTACATGGCATCCTAGACGGTTTAACTCGCGGAACATAGAACGGAGCTACGGCACAAGAACATGCAACACAAGATGTATATGCCACGAATGCGTCATCCATGCGAGTTCATCAACACCACGGCAAGAAGAGAAAGAAACATGTGTCGCCACGGCGAGCGAAAGGGGAACTATGGCGGCAAGACGGAAATGAAGCCAAGGCAACGTTCCTATACCGATAACTCGTCGAGATATCGTGCCAACGTAAAGGGAGCGTATGCGGGAACGTTAAATAATGATGGGGTGATCCCGCTACCGGGTTCCCATGTGTCGGGCACAACAAAATAGGTACACGTGCAACGCAACATACGGCGCAAACATACATTCAGCTCATACAACACATGTATACGGTTCGAAGCATGCATAACGGAGGGGTTCGGTTCGGTGAAGGAGAACAACGGTCGTCGTGGTAGTCGTGGTCGTCGAGGAACTCGGGTCTCCTCGATGGTAGTCGTACACGGTTCTTCTCGCCGGTAGTCAAACACGTCTCCGGGGTCGTCGAGGACGTTGTGGTGCTCGACGAATTTGTTGGTTCCACGAAGGACGGAATGCTGCACGCGGCGACGCAGGAGGCAGCACGAGCAAATGTGAGCGGAGGCCACGGCTACAAGCGGCAGCAACTAATAGCATGCTACGGCACCTAGCACTAGCAGCCTAGCAGCAAGCAACCTACTTCTCACTGGCAACTACTAGCTAGCGGAAAGCAACTACGGCAGCGACGGCAGCATCTACAACAACTAAACGCAAGCAAGCACATGCAGCAATAGCAAACTAGCAGGAGCAACAACAGCTTTTACAGCAACAACAACCTGCAGCTCAGCAACTGAATAGCATGCAGCGGAGCAGCAAGGGCTCGGCAAGCAGCAGCAGGTAACAGCATCCTACAGCGACAGCAACAGCACGACATCGGCAAGCAGCTAGCTTGGGAGCAAGCAAATACAGCAACAGCACACAACACCAGCGATAGCGCGCAGCACAAGCAGCAGGACAGCGGCATGCAAGCAACAACAAAACGGCACGGCAACGCTAGCAACAACAGCAACATACATCACGGCGGCAGCAGGAGCATGCACAGCAACACCTCAGGCGAGCAACGGGAATGGAGGAGGTCGGTACCGTGGAGGCTTGACAGCGGAGCATTGGGCGCCATGGTGAGGAGGAGGGCGGTGGCCATGGCAAGAGGAGGCGGCTGGCGGGGCCATGGCGAGGGCGAGTCCGAGGGGCCCTGGCGCGCCAGCGAGCTAGTGGGTGGCGCAGTGCGGGGAGGCGACCAGCTGAGGCCGACACGGGGCTCCTGGCGGCGAGGGGGCGCCCGGGAGGCCGGCGAGGTCGGCCAGGGGAGGCCGGCAAGCAACGGATCGGGCTCCTATGGGGGCGGACTCGGAACTAGGGATTGGGGAGCACGAGGACGAAGGCTGAGAAGGGGATCGAGGGGAGGATGACGGGAGGAAGACGACGCGCGACAGGGGAGAACGACGCTGGGGTTCAGTCACTAGGGCAGGGGGAGGAGGCTTGGGCCTTGGCCGGCTGGGCCTTGGGCAGGCCTCCTCCTCTCTCCCTATGGTTTTTTTCCTCTTTTAAAAACAGAAACTCAAACAAACAAAAGAAATAGGTTTAAACAAAAATAAAAAATAAAAAATAAATGCTGTTGACTCCTTTGAAAAAACATACCCCAACTATAAAATAGCTTGGGTATTTTTAAACAAATAAAAATGAAACCCTTTTAAGAATTAAAATAAAACCCTTTTTTATTTAAAGAATAAAATCAAAACCCCTTTTATTTAAAGAATAAAATAAAGGCTCTCTAAGAAGAAAAGAAAATGAGACTGTTTTAGAAAATAAACAAAGGGAAAAAATAAACTTAACCCAAGGGGTTGTCCCCACATTTAATAAAAGGACTTTTATTGAAAAGAAGAAGACGAACCCTTTTAAATAGGGGTTTAAAACGGGAAGCTTTAGCAAACCGAAAAAACGAAATAAGAGGGGAGAGGGGAAGCTACTATCGCACTACAACTCGGTGATCACTCGAAGCACAACACTCAAAACACCACACGTGACAGACGATGCAAGATGCCATGCATGATGCGACGATGCAAACTAAATGATGATGCAACAAATAAAACTAATCAGCCGACGAAAACGGAAATAAAAGGGGAATCTTCTGGAATGTCGGTCTCGGGCTGTCACAATAGGTGTCTACCACTTGCAAGATAGGATAAAGAACACATATATATATTCATGAAAACATAATAGGTTCAGATCTGAAATCATGGCACTCGGGCCCTAGTAGCAGGCATTAAGCATAGCAAAGTCATAGCAACATGAATCTCATAACATAATGGATACTAGGGATCAAACCCTAACAAAACTAACTTGATTACATGATAGATCTCATCCAACCCATCACCGTCCAGCAAGACTACGATGGAATTACTCACGAACGGTGGAGAGCATCATGAAATTGGTGATGAAGGATGGTGGATGATGACGACGACGTCGATTTCCCCTCTCCGGAGCCCAAATCAGACTCCAATTCTACCCTCCCGAGGAAGAACACAACGTGGCAGCGGCTCCGTATCATAAAACGCGATGAACTCTTCTCTCCAATTTTTTTCTCCCTGAATAGGAATATATAGAAGTGGAAACAAGGTCAGAGGAGCCACAGGGGCTCCACAAGCCAGGGAGGCGCGCCCTAGGGGGGTCGCGCCCTGTAGGCTTGTGGCCAAGTGGTGGCCCCTCTCCGGTTGATTCTTTCTCCAATATTTTTTATTAATTCCAAAAATATTCTCCGTAATTTTTCAGGTCAATCCGAGAACTTTTATTTCTGCACAAAAATAACACCAAGGCAATTCTGCTGAAAACAGCGTCAGTCTGGGTTGGTTCCATTCAAATCATGCAAATTAAAGTCCAAAACAAGGGCAAAGGAGTTTGGAAAAGTAGATACTTTGGAGACGTATCAACTCCCCCAAGCTTAAACCTTTGCTTGTCCTCAAGAAATTCATTTGATAAACTGAAAGTGATAAAGAAAACTTTTACAAACTCTGGTTGATCTTGCTGTTGTAAATATGTCTAACTGACGTTCAGATCTCAACTAAGATTATAGACTAACCACATACCCAATAATATTTAGGTTTCACATTTACTTATAAAAATGGAATAATCAACTAGCGAGCAACAATAGTAAGTCTCAGATGACAACAATTTTATCAAAACAATCATAATACAGTATGATAAACTCGTATCTCGCCATCCCTTTTTGAGTCCGCAAAACATAAATGTAGATCCCCTCCGAAGAACAAGGACTGACTAGACATTGTAATTCATGGTAAAATAGATCCAGTCATTCTCATACTCAATATCAACTAATAACAAAGCACACAAATGATGGAGGTGCTCTCTAACTGGTGCCTTTTTATAAAAAGAGGATGACTCAACAGTAAAGTAAAATAGATATGCCCTTCGCAGAGGGAAGCATTGATTTACAGAGGTGCCACAAGTTGAGCTTTTAAAACACGGATGAATCAAAAAAATTGGGCGGTATGCTTTCATTGTCAACATAACAACTAAGAGATCTCAATATCTTCCATGCTATATACATTATAGGCGGTTCCCGAACAGAATAATAAAGTTTTTACTCCCCTCCACCAATCGATCACACTCCACGGCGGGTCGAATCCACGAGTACTGTCCATACAAACAACAATCCTGGGGGAGTTTTGTTTCATTATATTTTGATTTGATTTCTGAGTATGGAACTGGGCATCCCGATTACCAGCCACTTTCTCGTGAATGATAGTGAATCAACACTTTTCTTGAGAATAAACCACCTAGCATGGAAGATACTGACAGCCCCTAGTCACTACATGAGCAATTCAGGAATACAAAACAAAATAATTATTTGAAGGTTTAGAGTATGGCACATGCAAATTTACTTGGGACGACAGGTAAATACCACATATAGGTAGGTATTGTGGACCATATGAAATAACTTTGGGGTTTATGAAAAGGGATGCACAAGCAGTATTCCCGCTTAGTACAAATGGAGGCTAGCAAGAGATTGGGAAGCGACCAACTAGAAGGAGACAATAGTCATAAACATGCTTTGAGATTAACCAACATTGAATGCAAGCACGAGTAGGATATAAATCATCATGAATATAGACATCATGGAGGCTATGTTGGTTTTGTTTCAACTACATGCGTGAACATGTGCCAAGTCAAGCCACTCGAATTATTCAGAGGATACCATTCTATCATACTACATCACAACCATCTTAATATGCATGCTGGCACTCAGGACAAACCATTATTCACTCCTAGCTAATTAAACATGGCATAAGTAACTATAATCTCTAATTGTCATAGCAAACATGTTTAATTCATACCAAGGTGAATCCAGAATGATGAGCTAATCATATTTACAAAAACAAAATAGGTCGAGTTCATACCAGATTTTCTCCACATCCGTCACTTCATCAAATATTGTCATTATTGCCTTTCACTTGCACGACTGGACGGTGTGAATAATAATAATAATAAGAGTGCACGTGCATTGGACTAAGCTGGAATCTACAAGCAATACTCAAAGGAGAAGGCAAGGTAATATGGGCTCTCCGATAGATAAACGATAATGCATATGAGAGTCACTCAGCATGTCATCGTGGCCATCTCCTTTTGACCGTAAGAAGAAAGAAAAACTATTTACACGGGAAAGCCCCCAACAAGCAAAAGAAGAACCAAAAGTATTCTTGGGTTTTATTTTAACACTGCAACTTAAACAAACTATAACGTAAAGCTAGAATAATTATTTTTGGATTTTCTCAAGGTTAATGAAACACACAAGAAAAAAACAAGACGGAGAAATAAACTACCATGGATGGTACAATGAAAAAGTATGAACACCGACAAATAGAATGAGTCTATGAACATGAATGTAATGTTGGTGAGAAATACGTACTCCCCCAAGCTTAGGCTTTTGGCCTAAGTTGGTCTAAGGCCATGGCTAGCCCGGATAATACCCAAAGTCATAGTTGCGGTTGTACAGGGCTGCACGGCTGCTGCCTGAACGGCTTCAGCGTAGAGGCGAGCGGCTTTCGTCTCTCTCTCGTACTCGTGTGACTCCTCTCTAGTTATAAAGTACCACAATTTTTCCTGAAAGTTAAAGAAGGCGGGAGAAGGAAGGGTAATATGGACATCATGTTGTCTATCAAAAATTAGTCGGTATAGCAGGAGTTGTTCATTTCTCTTAAGAAACTGGTAGCGCACCATCACCTCATAATCAATAAAAGCAAGTGGTAACTCAATATCATTCTCCCTTATAGGTATCCCAAGATAATTAGCTACACGGGTGGCCTAAATTCCACCAAAGAAACCTCCATCCTTAGCATTTTTATATAGCCTCCTAGCAATAATAGCTCCCCAAGTTATATTTTCTATGACCCATGACCACACTCTTCAGAATACTAAGGTCAGGTACGCAAAAGTGGTTATGCTCATGTTTACCGTTAATACATCTACCAATGAAGAGAAGAAGATAATGAATGGAAGGAAAGTGAATGCTCCCCAAGGTAGCCTGTATAATATTTCTAGTTTCTCCCACAATGATTCTAGCAAGAAAATCATTATATTCGGTTTTATGACGATCACTATGGCTACCACATTGTGGAATTTTGCACGCATGGTTAAAATCTTCTAGGTCCATAGTATAAGATTCATCATAAAAATTAAATAGAACGGAATGCGTATTACGCGTGGATGAAAGTTCAAACCTCTGCACAAAGGAATCAGTTAGTTGATAATATTGTTTGCATTGTTTTGAAACAAAATCTTCAAGGCCAACATTTCGTATGTACACGTAAAATTCTTCCTTGAATCTGGCATGGACTATGAATGATTCCGACGACCATTCACAAGGCCGCACTTGAGTTTCCCTTGGTGGTTCAAAGTCGGGCTCGCATATCGCGAGTCTCGGGATCTTCTTGCTCGAGGAACCACCTTGGTATATTTTCCTTAACATTTTTCTTTCTGTGAAAAATAATTCTGAAATTTTTAATCACTCCAAATAAGGGTGAGCAAAGATCACTCAAAACTTGTAGCAACTACTTACACAAGTTCCTAGAAGCTATATCATGCATCAAAACTACTTGGGAACCTACAAATTTGACATGCAAGCTCAAGAACATGGTCACCACAGCAGCAAAAATTTGCAACATATAAAGCACTAGAACAAAAACTAATAGGACCATTGGAGGAGTCACATGCCGAAGAACAATCCCTTAAAATAGTTTTGCAAATGGAGTTTTCAGAAAGGAGATCAAAAATGGCAGAAAGATGAGCTAAAACACGGATTTGAGCAATGGTGGGATTTTTTGTGGAGGAAGACAAAGTGGATGAGTGCTGGAATTAGTGAAGGGGCTCCATGTGGGACCCACAAGCCAGGGGGCACACCCAGGGGGTGGCCGCGTCCTGCAGGCTTTTGGCCCACTAGTGCAGCCCCCTGATGTGTTCTTAGTACCAAAAATTCTTGAATATTCCAGAAAAAATCATACTAAATTTTCAGGGCGTTCTGAGAACTTTCCTTTTCAGGTCAGTTTTCTATTGCATGGATAAAACGGGAAGGAGAGAAATAATAGCATTTTTACTAAATGAAACAAGGTTGTTCTTTCTAAATTAATCCATCTCATGCCCGTCGAAAAAATCCTTCAATAAGGTTGATCAAGTCTTATTGGCAAACTTTTTTCGAATGACATTGAACGAGAGAACTTTCGAATAACACTAGGTTACCTCAATGGGGATATGAATGTCCCCAAAAAAAGTATATCATATTTCTTTTTGACCGTAGGGAGAGGGAATTCAATGTCTCCAATAGTAAACGTTGGAATTTTTTCAATGGAGTTGATACTATGAACTTGAGATTGTTTCTTCGGAAAGTGTACCGTATGCTCATCACCATTAACATGAAAAGTGACATTGCCTTTGTTGCAATCAGTAACATCCCCTGCAGTATTCGGAAAGGGTCTACCAAGGATGATCGACAAACTGTCATCCTTGGGAATATCAAGAATAAAAAAGTTCGTTAGGATAGTAACGTTTGCAACCACAAGACGCACATCCTCACAAATATCGATGGGTAAAGTAGTTGATTTATTAGATAATTGCAGAGAGATTTCAGTAGGTGTCAACTTATTCAAATCAAGTCTATGATATAAAGAGAACATCATAACACTGACACCAGCTCTGAGGTCACATAAAGCAGTTTTAACATAATTTCCTTCAATAGAGCAAGGTATAGTAGGTACTCCAGGATCTCCTAGTTTCTTTGGTATTCCACCCTTAAAAATATAATTAGCAAGTGTGGTGGAAATCTCATCTTCCGGTATCTTTCTTTTATTTGTAACAATATCTTTCATATACTTAGCATAAGGAGACATTTTCATAATATCAGTTAAGCGCATAAGTAAAAAGACACGTCTCATCATTTCAACAAAGTGCTCAAAATCATCATCATCCTTCTTCTTGGATGACTTGGGAGGAAAGGGCATGGGTTTCTCAACCCATGGTTCTCTTTATCTACCATGCTTCCTAGCAATAAAATCTCTTTTATCATATCTCTTGTTCCTAGGTTGTGGGTTATCAAGATCAACAACACGTTCAAGCTCCACATCGTTGTCATTACTAGGTTAAGCATCGACATGAACATCATCATTAATATTATCCCTAGGTTCATGTTCATTACCATATTGTGTCTCGGCATCAGAAATAGAGATATCATTTGGGTTTTCATGTGACTCTACAACAGGCTCACTAGCAGCATGCAAAGTCCTATCGTCATTTTTTTCCCTTTTATTAGAAGGACCAGGTACATCAATATTAACTCTGTGAGAATCTTCCTCAATTCTCTTAGGATGGCCCTCAGGATACAAAGGTTCTTGAGTCATTCTACCACCTCTAGTCACAACTCTAATAGAATGATCATTGTTCTTACTAATCATCTCATGGAGCAAATCATTTTGTGCCTTAAGTACATGTTCTACTTGAGTAGTTGCCATGGAAGCTTGTTTACTAATAAGCCTAAGGTCATTAACAGTTCTACTCATATAATCACCAAATCGCTCAAGCATGTAAGCATTATGTTTCAATTATCTACTAACATAAGCATTGAAATTTTCTTATTTAACAACAGAGTTATCAAATTCAGACAAGCATTTCGGGTTATAAGGAATATCACCTTCATCAAATCTACGAAGAGAGTTTACCTCAACTACGTGTGTCGCGTTATCAAGACCATGTATTTCTTCAACAGGTGCTAGATTCTTAACATCTTCAGCTTTAATACCTTTTCTTACATAGATTTGTTTTCTTCTTGCATATCTTTAGGACTGAGGAACATAATACATCTTTTCTTTGGAGTGGGTTTTGGAGGTTGTTCGGGAATAGTCCAATCATTATCATTTCTCAATATATTATTCAATAGTAGTTCAACTTGTTCAACAGTTTGTTCCCTGAAAACACAACCAACACAATTATCTAGGTGATCCCTAGAAGCATCGGCTAGTCCATTATAAAACATATCAAGTTTTTAACATATCAAGCATCGGCTAGGTGATCACGCAAACCATTAAGCAATTGGAGAAGCCTCCCCCAAGCTTGTGGGAGGCTCTCTTCTTCAATCTGCACGAAGTTAAATATTTTCTGCAAGGCATCTTGTTTCTTATGGGCAGGAAAATACTTTTCCGAGAAGTAAAATATCATATCCTAGGGACTACGCACACAACGAGGAGCAAGAGAATTAAACCATATCTTAGCATCACCCTTTAATGAGAACGGAAACAACTTAAGAATATAGTAATAACGAATGTTTACTCATGAGTAAATAGGGTGGCTATATCATTCAGTTTAGTAAGGTGTGCCACAACAGTTTCAGATTCATAACCATGGAAAGGATCAGATTCTACCAAAGTAATTAACTCAGGATCGAAAGAGAATTCATAATCCTTATCAGTAACAAAGATAGGTTAAGTAGCAAACTTGGGATCATATTGCATTCTAGCATTAAGAGATTTTTCCTTCCACTAGCATAGCAATTTCTTAAGATTATCTCTATCCTTACAAGCAAGAAAGTCCCTAGCTACTTCTCCTTCCATAACATAACCCTTAGGTATATTAGGCAATTCATATCTAGAAGAGCTAGGTCTAGCAAGTGCATCATAGTGTTGAGTTTCAATAATTTCATCAGGTTCAGAAATATCATCAGTTTCAGCATTCACTCTAGCAATTTATTCATCAAGAAATTAACCAAGTGGCACAATAGTATCAAGCAAAGTATCATCATAAGCAACATGAATAGCAAAAGTAGCATCATCAATTACTTATGGCATATTAGGTTCAGTAGAAGGTGGTGGTGTCACAAATTTACTCATAACAGACGGTGAATCAAGTGCACAGCTAGATGGCAGTTCCTTAACTGTCCTCGTAGTTGAGGGGTAAATCTTGGTTTTAGCGTCTATCAAATTCTTCATTGTGATCAACAAATATAAATTCCAAGTGACTTAGATAATAAAGCTATGCTCCCTTGCAACGGCGCCAGAAAAAGGTCTTGATAACCCACAAGTATAGGGGGCCGCAACAGTTTTCGAGGGTAGAGTATTCAACAAAAATTTATTGATTCGACTCAAGGGGAGCCAAAGAATATTCTCGAGTATTAGCAGCTGAGTTGTCAATTCAACCACACTTGAAAGACTTAATATCTGCAGTAAAGTATTTAGTAGCAAAGTAGTATGGAAGTAACGGTAACGGTGGCAAACGTGAGAGTAGCAGTTTTGTAGTGATTGTAACAATAGCAACGGAAAAGTAAATTAGCAAAGATCAATATGTTGAAATCTTGTAGGAAATGGATCAATGATATATAATTATGTCGGATGGCATTCATCATGCAACACTCATAACCTAGGGTGATACAGAACTAGCTCCAATTCATCAATGTATTGTAGGCATGTATTCCATATATAGTCATACGTTCTTATGGAAAAGAACTTGCATGACATCTTTTGTCCTGCCTTCCCGTGGCAGCGGGGTCCTAATGGAAACTAAGGGATATTAAGACCTCCTTATAATAGAGAATCGGACCAAAGCATTAGCACTTTGTGAATACATGAACTCCTCAAACTACGGTAATCACAGGAAAGAAACCCAATTATTGTCACCCTGGGGGATGCGGATCGTAACTCGTAATAGGTGCCTACAACTTGCAAGATTGTATCAAAAACACATATATATTCATGAAAACGTAATAGGTTCCGACCTCAAATCATGGCACTCGGGTCCTAGTGACAATCACTAAAAAGTCATAGCAACATCAATCTCAGAACATAGTGGATACTAGGGGTCAAAACCTAACAAAACTAACTCGATTACATGATAGATCTCATCCAACACATCACCATCCAGCAAGCCTACGATGGATTTACTCACGAATGGCGGAGAGCATCATGAAATTGGTGATGAAGGATGGTTGATGATGACGAAGGGTCGATTTCCCCTCTTTGAATCCAAAATCAGACTCTAGATCAGCCCTCCCGAGGAAGAAGAGGCGGTGGCGGCGGCTCCGTATCATAAAACGCGATGAACTCTTCTCTCCGATTTTTCTCCCCGAATCAGAATATATAGAAGTGGAAACGAGGTCAGAGGAGCCATAGGGGGGCCACAAGCGAGGGGGCGCGCCCTATGGGGGCGCCCTGCAGGCTTGTGGCCAGGTGGTGGCCTCTCTCCGGTTGTTTCTTTCTCCAATATTTTTTATTAATTCCAAAAATATTGTCCATAAATTGTCAGGTCAATCCAAGAACTTCTATTTCTGCACAAAAATAGCTAAGGCAATTCGGTTGAAAACAGCGTCAGTCTAGGTTAGTTCCATTAAAATCATGCAAATTAGAGTCCAAAACAAGGGCAAAAGAGTTTGGAAAAGTAGATACATTGGAGATGTATCAACGCCTCCAGATGCTTGATCGCCTCCATCTTGGCAGGGTTGGTGTCTATCCCGTATTGACATATGAAGTAACTAAGGAGCTTGCCAGATGGGACCTCGAACACACACTTCTTGGTGTCGAGCTTCAAGTTGATTTAGTGCAAATTTGCAAAGGTCTATTCTAGATCTTGGACCAACGTGGCTTTGTACTTGGTCTTGACTACGATGTCATCCATGTAGGCCTCCACATTTATGTACAACTATGGTTCAAGACCAATCTAGACGGACCTTGCAAACGTTGAACCCGCACTCTTCAGGCCAAAAGGCATGCGCGTGAAGCGGTATGTGCTGCAGGGGTTGATGAATGTTGTTTTCACTTTGTCCTCCTCGGCCATGAAGATCTGATGATAACCAAATTAGGCGTACATGAATGACAATAGGTCGCAGCCGGACATTGAGTCCACTATCTTGGCGATGTACGGCAAGGGAAAGGGGTCTTTTGGGAATGCCCTGTTGACATCTGTGAAGTTGATGCTGAGCCTCCACTTCCCGTTTTCCTTGCGCACCACCAGGGGATTTGCTAGCCATGTTGGGCGGAGCAATCCCCTGACAGGGCCTACAGATTCCAACTTTTGAATCTCTTCACAATAAATTCTTGCCGCTCTAGTGCTTGTTTTCAGACCTTCTGCTTGACGGGGTGCGCATGAGGATAGATAGCAAGGTCATGCTCGATCACCTCCGTGTGAACACCAAGGATGTCAGACGATTGCCGGGCAAACAAGTCGACATTCGCCCGTAGGAAGGAGACGAGTGCGCTTTCCTATTTGTTGTCGAGGGTGGCACTTATGGTTAAAGTACCCCCCCTCACCGTCCTCTCGTGCAACCACTTGCTTCGTCTTGGGGATGACCACTTTACTTTTCGTGCTCCCAGCGGCAAAAGTCTCAAGTGAATCATCGACGGGCGTGCTGCGCTCAGCGGAGCACTTCCCGGATTCTTCATGAGTCATGACGGAGGTCTTGGCCTTGTCCTCGCCCCCCTGGGGGGGGGGTTGCCAGCAGGAGCGGGTGCCTCGTTGGCGTACGCTTCAACCGCCTCCCGATAGATCTTGTCGATGCAGAGGACTGTGTCCTTCTTGTCAGCACGGATGGCGATAGTGATCATCGTCCTTGGCATCTTAAGTGTGTGGTAGGCATGGTGGGATGCTGCCATGGTGTTTGCGAGCACTAGACGGCCTAGGATTCCATTGTGTGGCCGCGACATCTTGTATACGTCCAAGACGATCCTCTCTCCTGTGAAATTGAGCTTGCTACCAAATGTGACCGGAAGCGTTATCTTCCCCATTGGCTGAGACCTCCCCCCATCAACTCCTAGGAATGAGCCTGTTAGTTTGAGGTCCGAATTGGGGATCTGCAGTTGCTTGATCACATCGGGCAAAATCAGGTTGCGGTCCGCCCCACTGTCAACCAAAATATTCATGAATCTGAGGTCGTGAATTCTAGGTGAGACCAACAACGGCTCGCACCCGACCGCGGTGATGCGATCAGGGTGGTCCTCAACATCGAAGATGATGGAAGTGTTGGGCCATTAGAGGGGCTTCCTTGCTTTAGCCGCCGGTTCCGTCGTGTTGACTTCACGAGCCCATTGCTTGAGCTGCCTATCGAAGGTGTGCAAAGATGCGCCTCGTGAATGCGCATAGCATCTATGGCCTTATGGAATTCTTGCATGTGCGAATCCTCTTCAGCCTCGTCATTATCATCACCACCATCACATTTGTCGTCTCAGTCTCTAGCATGCTTCTCTTTCTATTGTATGTCCTTGCCGCGACGGCCACCTCACCCGTTGCGGCTCTTCTCGTCGGATCCATCGGCACCATCTCGGCACTTCTCCTTGTCGCGCCTTTCGTACTCTTGCTACGGCTTCTCACTAATCTACTCTACTTGGCGGCACTCACTGATGTCATGGACCATCGTGAGGTGGATCTTGCAGTATGGCTTGCCGGTCTTCTCGCCTTCCATGGCTTCATCGTCTCTAGAGAAACGGTAACATCCTTGCCAGACTCCTCAGATTTTTCCTTCTTGCCTATGTTAGGCTTGCTGGAGCTCTCGATAGCCATCATTGCCTTTCCCTTGTGCTTCTTGTTGCGCTTGCATCCCTTGTTTGAGGAGTCGGGTGTGTTCTCATCATCGTCGGAGTCGACCTCCGTGCCAGCGTACTCCCCCGGGAGCCTTCTTACTTGTTCATCTCGCGTGCAAATGTCGTCCATAGCGTAGAGCTCGGCAACGTCCTGCATATTGTTGATGCTCATCTCCTCGCGCATGTGGCGATTGCATACGTTCGTGTGTAATGCGGTGATCATCATAGTAGGGTGGATATCAGGTTTGGTGTGCTGCACGTAGAGGAACCTCTGGATGTACTTGTAGAGGGTATCGTCGTCTCGCTATAGGAGCACGTAAAGATTGTTGGGCTTCCTCGGGAGCTTGTGGCCCCCATGGTAAGCTCCAATGAACGGGTTGCACATATCTGCCCAAGACGAGATGGACCCTTCTGGCAAGTTCATCAGCCAAATCCTCAGGATGGGCTTGAGTGCCACCGTGAAGTAGTTGGCGAGCACCTCCTCGTCTCGTCCCCTAACAGCCTGCAACGTAATGGTGTCGATGCCCATATACTCCAATGGACTAATATTGTCGTTGTATTTCTCCAGAAAGTCCAGCTAGAAGGCCATATTAAAGGCCACTAGACTTTCCACAGCTCACGGGTGAACTTCAGGTATCCCACCTTGTAAGGTAGGCTACCGGGTGCCCCTGGCACGGTATCGTCAAAGGTTGGATCCGTTCAAGCATCAGATTGGTGACGTATTTCTCATCGCCTCTCGACGGTGGTGCGCGCGTCCTCTTTGTGCATGTCCTTCAAGTCTTGGCGCTGGTCTTGCTCCAGTCTTGGGTCCGCCGAGGCTTGAGATACCTCATCTTGTATGTCGGTCCGGCGGGGAGTTTGCTGCTGTCGTGGGGGTGACTGCATCGTGTGTCTTTCGCCAGTGTCACGCCCGTCAGTGGGTCCCGCAGGAGCCACACGTCGTGTGCGCGAGGAACTCGTGGTTTCTGGCTTGTCGTTATTGGCGAAGCTTAGAAAGATTTGTATGGTTGCCTCCACTCCTTCATCATTTCTTGTGCAGGGCAGAAAGTTAAGCAGTATATGGGCATGCGCTAAAGCTTACCCCGTGGTTCTAGGGATCACACAAGGCAAGGTGTGGGTAGTGGTATTACTCCTGGCAGTGCTAGCAAGAGCACTTCCCACGCCCTCGACCATCGCCTGTCCTCACCAGGGGGTGGTTTAGCCAGGCATTGCGATCATTGTGCAAGGGTCTTGTCCGCGCTCCATCATGGGTCATCATCTCGCGGGTGTGGGCTGCGGTTGTCTTGTGAAGGGCATGGTGAAGGTCCGGTTGCAGCCGCTGACGAAGCTGACACGGCCGCTGCTATGGTGTCACCCCCGGCCGTCGGCAGCCCGTTTTGTGCTATCACGACGGCTGGGTCCGAGTCGTAGCTCGCGGAACTTCGTTCGGTGTTGTGGTTGCGCTCGCCGGTGTGACGCACATTGTGTTCGCCCCCGACTCCGTCGCCCGTTGCGACCGATATGGCCAGCTTGGACGTCGACGGGGCGGCCGTCGGGCCACCCTTGGCCCTCTTGGGTGCCATGGGCGTTGATGGGGCACGCAGAAATGTCACTGAAAATTCATGCACAGGAAGGCCCCATACCTGGTTCGCCAAAGATGCCGGGGCGAGACATCCACAATGATCTATGTGAGCATCGGGGTTCCTTTACAGCTCTGCAGGGGCGTCGAGTGCACAAAGAGCATCAACGATCATAATATGCACGGGATTTATATAGGTTCGTGCCACTCGGGAGCTTAAGACCCTATGTCATATCTATGTCTGGTTGATTATGTGAGTTCAAGTACAGGAGCGCAACAACCCGGAAAGGATGCTCGAGAAGTGCAGCTACGTGTGCAATTGAATAGGGTGTCGACCCCCTAAAAGGTATCCCTGGACCTCCTTTTATAGTTCAAGGGGTCACCACAATGGCTATAATGGTCTTTTCCTAGGTGCACGGCATGTACTGCAGCTACAGAGACTGCTTGTCAGGTTAGGTAGTGGGAAATACCTAACTCTGACGGACTAGGAGAGACACATTGAATGTGTCGTGAGGTGGCGCACTAGCGATGTTCCCCCGCAAGGATTGCCTCCCCTTTTGTGTCGTCCGCCAAGCAACCTCCTATTCTTCTGCCATGCCACGGGACGGTGTCACTAAAGGTGCAAAAAGCTTGCCGTTGTGGCCACATGCCCCTGCAAGCCCCGCCTGTCTGCTTGACCACTCAACGCCTCAACTGATGTAGACAATCATCCCCCTGGTGAGGTAGAGCGGCTTCTTGGTAGGCTGGAATCTTGTCGGGTGTTGCTTCTGTGCGCCTTTATTGACTAGTGAGAGTCTTGACGCCTTGCTTGCACTTGGCTTTGGCTTGTTTCGGGGGATGATGTGAGCTCGGCGAGGACTTGCCGGCCTGAGGGCCATGGTTGCTCGTGCCTAAGTATGGGTTCTAAGGACCCCTTTATTATTACACTTACACCTGTATAATCCCATATTTTAGCACGACACTCTTGTTGGTCTATGTTGCCTCTAGAAATAGTTCAAGGCGAGAAGCGGTAGTGGATGTCATCTTGCTCGTCTAAGGTGACGCGTTCCATATGAGAATGAAAGATATTCCCATGCGAAGGTCCGCTTTGTAGGAGCTCGTGCCAAAACTTGTCCCAAAATGAACAATTTTTTTACCACGACACATATGAGCCATGTCATAACAACATGGCAAGTTTCATGAACTTCTCATGAGTTTTTTGATTTACATGAATTTGAAACCAAGTTTCTCAACGTTTGTGGTCAAGCCAAGAACTCGAGAAGTTGAAATTCATTACCATTTCTAGCATGGGACGTAAATATGAATCCATGTACACATATATGGGTTTTGAACCCATTTTGATGCACCATACCTTATGGTTGTAGTTCAAACTTGAATTATGCACATTAATTGCCTATGAAACTCTAATGTATAAAAGGGCCAAAGAACACTTGATAATTCCATATTTTAGCATGACTTTCCTACTGGTCTACGTTACCTCTAGAAAAGGTTCAAGGCGATAATAGGTAGGAGATGTCGTTTCCCCCACCTAAGGTGACGTGTTCCATATCGAAATCAAAAATCTTCCCATGAGAAGTTCTGGTTTGTAAGGGGCATGTGCCAAAAATTCTCACTAATTGGGAATTATTTTACCACGACACATATGAACCATGTCATGACACCATGCAGAGTTTCATGAATTTTAGATGAGTTATTGATATACATGAATCCAAAACCCAAGTTTCTCAATGTTTGTGGCTAAGACAAGACCCCGAGATGTTTGAAATTCATTCCAATTTTTTTCATGGGACCTATAGATGTAGCCATGTACACTTATATTGTTTTTAAACCCATTTTGATGCGCCAGACCTTGTGACAATAGTTCAAATTTGAATTATGCACATTAAATGCCCGTAAAACTCAATTAATATATAAAAAGGCCAAATGAACCATGTATAATTCCATATTTTAGGACGACGCTCCTATTGGTCTATGTTTCCTCTAGAATTAATTCAAGGTGAGAAGAGGCATCGGATATGATCTTGCATGCGTAAGGTGATGCGTTTCATGTGGGAACCACAAAGATTCCCATGAGAAGCTCCTATTTTTAAGGGGTTTGTGCCAAAACTTGTCCCAAATTGGACATTTTTTTACCATGACACATATTAGCCATGTCACGTTACCATGCCAAGTTTCATTAATTTTTAATGAGTTTTTTATTTACATGAATTTAGAACCCAAGTTTCCCAATGTTTGTGGCCGAACCAAGACACCGAGATGGTTGAAATTCATTACCATTTATTGCTAGGGACCTAAAGATGCAGCCATGTACACTTATATTAATTTTCAACCCATTTTGATGCACCACACCTTGTGATAGTAGGTAAAATTTGAAATGTGCACATTAAATTCATATAACACTGAATTGATATATCAAAGTGACAAACGAACCATGTATAATTCAATATTATTAGACGACACTATTGTTGGTCTATGTCGCCTTTAGAGGCAGCGGATGTCGTCTCGCCCGCGTAAGGTGACGCATTCCCTATCGAAACCACGAAGTTTCCGATGAGAAGCTCCGGTTTGTAAGTGGCTTGTGCCAAAACTTGTCTTAAATTGACAATTTTTTGACCACAACACATATGAGCCATGTCATGACACCATGCCAAGTTTCACCAATTTGTGACATGTTTTTGATTTACATGAATTTAGAACCCATGTTTCTCAATATTTGTGGATGAGCGAAGACCCCAAGGTGTTTGAAATTCATTACCAATTCTTACATGGGACAAAAAGAAGCAGCCTGGTACAGTTATATGATTTTTCAACCCATTTTCTTGCACCAGACATTGTGGTTTTAGTTCAAATTTGAATTATGCACATTAAATTCCTAGGAAACTGAATTAACGTATAAAACGACCAAACGAACACTTGATAATTCCATAATTTAGCATGACACTCCTACTGGTCTATGTTACCTCTAGAAGAAGTTCAAGGCGAGAAGAGGAAGAGGATGTCATTTCGCCCATGTAAGCTCACGCATTACATATCGGAAACACAAAGCCTCCATTGAGAAGCTACGGTTTGTATGGGGCTTTTTCCAAAACTTGTACCAAATTGGTCAATTTTTTACTATGGCACATATGAGCCATGTCATGCCACCATGCCAACTTTCATTAATTTATCGCGAGATTTTTATTTACATGAATTTAAACCCAGTTCTTGCATTTCTTGCATACGAGCCATGGGAGCATTTTTATTTACCACGACACATACGAATCATGTCACACCCTATTTTCACTGCCACTTTTTCTGTAATTCAAAAAAATTCTGAGTTTATTAAAACTTTTTCAAACTAATGTTGTGAGTGCCATGATTGTCATTGTATGCTTGTATGCTTGATCATGTGATGATAAAACCACATTTCTCAAGATCAAATTATTTTCAAAATACCTTTTTCTTATTTCTGGTTAAAGTAAAACCCTACTTTGAGTTGCACTAAATGCCCTTGATGGCAAGGAGTGTTCTCTCCCAAAGTTCGCGATATGATTCTAGCACTATTTTAGTGCACCAAAACCACAAAATAATTATTTTGTGAATTATTTTTCTAATTTATTTGCATGTCCATTTCTGAGGCGAGAAATGGTATTCCTATATGGAAAAATACCTTTCTGGCTTAGAAAAATCTGATTAAAGTTGGAGATGATCACAAGGACATATATTTTCCATACATAAGATTTTGAACCCCTATTTATATTATTATTGTTTGAGTAAAACCCTGAAAACCATTTTTGTTTGTTTTGACCTTTTGAAATATTTCCAAAGGAAATATTCTCAATAAAATCCTAGAAAATTCCAGTGGTATCCCTAAGCCATATTTGGTGTCCGTATAAAGTTTCATCTTGATTCAAGTTGATTAAGGACACCAAATAACTACAAAACCCCTTCTGTCCAGATTGAAGTTAGAGAAACTCTACATAGCAAAGTTTGTCCAATGGAGATGAAACTTTGCAGGAGTGCCTAATACCTCAAATGAGGGTTCCATACCAAAAATGGGATTTGCGGGACTTAGTTTGCCCACACTCTCTTTGGAAGGTAGAGATCTGGTCATTTGGTGATGTTTTCAAGTTTACAAAGCTAAACTTGTCCAATGGAGCTGAAACTTGGTGAAACCCCATGTTTTAGCACCAAACTCAATCATGTTAAGTTGCAGAACCAGTGGTGGGGTGCAACCACCCAAACCACTATCGAGCACCTTTTGACAGATGGGTAAAAGCCCCTCTAACCTTAGCTAAACCCCAACCCTTTTCCCCAAACTCTCAGATTAGGTGGCTAGTATCAATGCCAGCCCTAGTCAACTGGCCCCTCTCTGGTTCAAAGTACAAATGACAAAATCCCCATTCTAAGCTTCAGCTCAAGGCTGACAGCACCTCTTTCTCTTGTCTCCCTTGACCAGTCGAAGGTCCCACGGGTCTTCAATGGCTAGCCACATCCCAGCCAGTGCCCAGGACATGCTAGACACGTCCAAGGAACCGTAGAGCGCGCCAGCATGTCGCTGAATGCCAAAACTGCGCTCTGGGCACGCTACAGAGAACATCGAGGTGGGGGCGACGCTCTCGGCCAGTTCCAGCCTCCCCCGAGGTGTATAACATCTTCCCCGACAGCCCCTCTGCATCAGGCAACCATCAGGGCCCCTCCTCTCCCGCGCTAAGAGCCGGTGCGACGCGTGCCCGCGCGCACCAGAACCTGCCAGAAATGCGCGTCCACCGATGCTCGTCTCCCTTGCCCGCAGTGGGTTCTGGTAGTCCAAAACCACGTCTTGAGACCGTGGTTTCGACCTCAGATCCTCCCTGCACCCCCCATGCGTGCCACGGCGAATCACCGGCGCTCCCTAGTCGGCTCACCGTCGCGGGCCTATATATAGCCCTCTCCCTCGCTCCAGCACCCCTCAAACCTCATCGCAGCAACCTCTAGCACCTCCCTAGCCACCCCAGCAAGCCAGTAGAGCCCTGGTGCTCGAGATCGACCGAGGCACCTCCGCCTCGGAGCTCCGGTCGATCTCCGGCTACACGTCGGCTCCTGCGTCCCTCTGCCCCCCCCCAAACCACTCGACGTGACACCATGATCTTTCCCCCATCTTTCCCAAGCTAATCCGTGCCCCTAGCTACCACCTCCACCCTCGCCCGAAACTCCTTCGCCGCGGCTACCTCGTCGCCGGTGAACCTGAGCCTCTCCGCCGTTGTCTCGACCACCATCAGGTAGGCGAGGACGAGCCGGACCCATTTCCGTCTTTGTAGGGGCCCGAGGATGTCGGTAGCCACGCCGGCGTGCTCCTCCTCTTCTCTGGCCAGACGTAGGAGACGACCCTCACACGTGTGCCCCACCTATCGGTGGCCCATCTCTCTCTCCCTCGCTGCCCGCAGTCGCTGAATGTAGGGGCCCGCGCGTCAGGTTCAAACCTGACAGCGCGCGGGCCTTGGAAGGCTAGCTGGCTGGCCTTTGGGCCGGCCCAGTCCCAGGCCAAGCCAGGCCAGGGGCTGTAGCCCTTTTCCTTTATTTTTAAAACTTGATTTTCAGTGATTTTTATAAAAAGAATTAACCATTGTAAAAATATAATTTTTCCATGGTTATTCTTCTAAATTTTTTTAGTATTTAATAGAACCATTGATTGAACTTTTGCAGCAACTATTTTGTTTTATAATAATAAAAAAGATTAAGTTAGAATAGTTTTGCTTCTGTTAAATTGATTTTAGAAATATTTCTTCATTAGAAACATAAGCAAATATTTTTAAAATAACAACCTAGATTTATCAGAAATAACCAACATTTTTCAAATGAATTTGTGATCTGTTTGACAGTGAGCTACTTATTATATTATCTTTATACGACGATAGAAAACCCGTGTGACGAAGGAGTCGGAGCGAAAGACCTCGAAGACCCCAGATACCTAGCTGACCAAGGCAAGCAGCCCTTTGACCATGACTAAGCACATGTTATATTGCATGCTAGTATAGCAAATATTTTCGTTGCATATGATCATAAGTACCGGTAAATCAATGAAGTGATGTTACCGATGGCTCCTCCACAGCACATGCATTGAGCTTGATCCTACCACCTATGAGGGTCATGCTAATATCATGCTGACAAGTAAAGTTAGAGTAGTATTAGCATGAGCATGATGATGACATAAATCAAAGGTTTATGAAAACCCCGTAGGGTGCCACTAATGCCCGAGGGTGATGATGAGTTAGGTGGCCACTTTTGGTGAAGTGGTGCATCGGGTATTTGTGTGAGTATGGTTTCGGAAACGGGGTTAGATTTATGATGTGTCGACCGTCCCAACCTTACATGTACGACCACGTTACCCCTTATGGGACGGGGCTATGCTAATTACTCTGGTCAGTGCTACCAAAGAGCCACATTACTAGTGGAGGGATTGATATGTGGTCACTCTCGTGATGGGATCGTGCCAGGTAGGGCGACTATGTCATTTTTACGTGTTCCAGGCACACCGTTTGTCCCCGCATGATTGATACTTTCCAGAGTCGGTGCTCATAAGACGTACAACATGTGGTCTGGGTACCAATCGAGTGGACCTCTTTGTCTAGTATCGTCAGGGGAAAGGCATTGATCGGGTACTTACCTCGGGTATGTTATATACCGTGAGTCGTGGATGACACGGAAGTTTCCCGGATCTCGTGGGTCCAACATAATACCTCTGCAGAGTGTAAAACTATTCAAATAGCCGTTTCCACGATCAAGGGCAGTTGGGTGGTGCTGCTTAAACTATGTCCAGTCATTTCTGCATAAACCGAGTGTGTGTGCGTATGTGTTAAATGGTGTAATATGAAAAGAGATGATATGACCAAGTTTGGTGAGTTGGCATATAGGGTGGACCTGGAAGGTTCAGCCCGTGACAGATATATTGATATCTGTAACCTGTTCTTAAAAAGTAGTTCTACTTATGATGCATACCTATGATCATGTTTATTTACCACCAAGATGATATCCACCAAAGAAGCATATTATTGTTATCCTTCACTTGCATTGTTCATATCATGGGCAATTTGCGAGTACATTCAAAGTACTCATTGGCTTGCCACTGGTTATATTATTGACCAAACATGGAAGGACTAGAGTTTGGAGATGAGTACGTCTTTGGAGATGCCCCTGTGAACTAGGACGCTTCCCAGTCAGAATGCCTGTTGGTGTAGGCTGATGGCATGGGCACCCGCTTAGCCCTAAGATTTCCGCTACTAGATACATCAGTGTGATTTGGCCTTATAGTCCCTACCTTGTGAACTTGACCATTTGGTCACGTGATGTAATAATTCGGTACTTAGATGTAAGACTCTTAATATTCAGTATTTGTGTGTTAGGTGAGCATTGATCTCTGGGATCACTCGGCACGTTCATTCGGCGATCTCGACTCGTAAGTCGGGTCCCCACAAATCAAGAACGTGAGATGTTTGAAATTAATTCCCAAATATTGCATGGGACCTAAAGATGCAACCATGTACACTTATATGATTTGTTAACCCGTTTTGATGCACTAGACCTTGTGATAGTTTTAAGTGCATCTAATGCCACTCCTTGTTGGTTTTCGAGTATTGAAGACAAGCGTCGATGAGGGACTAATATGTTTGTGAGAGTCCATAAGGTAACATAGATATAAGTCTCTCGAGATTTGGTTTAACTATTGAAGACGACCCCCAAAAATGTCCGAAGACATTGATGATGACTGAAGCCATTGGTGTCACGTGAAGATAATCGCTTGAAGATAATGAAACACGAAGATGAAGTCTTTTCGTTGTTTTCTTTATTGTTTATTGAATCATAGGAACCACCGTACTGTTAAGTGGGGTTGATGTGATCGAAGTTAGACGGTGACGTGATGCTAATCCCAAAATACCTATGTCTTCAAGTGAAGACGATGAGAGGAAATCTCTTCGAGAGTTTGTTGAGTCAGCGTTACTTGTAGCCCAAGTAATATTACAGTGTGTGCCTTTGAAATCCAATTGTTGGAACACATCTCGGTTGGCCAATGTCCTAGGGTCATTTCAGTGATATCATGTTGGGTTGCCTGTTGGCTATAAATAGCCCACCCCCTCCACCATATGTTGGTGGATGCACAGTGTTAGATACGAATATTGTTGTTCTCGATAAATCGACGTCGAATACATTGATAGAGAACTATCAGGTGAGGATAAACCTATACACGTACGGCCAGAGTGTTTGAGCATCATCGAAGTCGTTCTATTCAGAGAGAACTGAAGATTATTACACATGAATACCGTGATCTTCTAGACGGTTAGGCATCATAGTCTAGTGCATCCAAGAGTCATTGTGGATTGTCGGATGACCATCGTCTAGAACAATCCAAGAGTCATTGTGGATTTTCGAGTGACCAAGTTTGTGCGGTTTTCGGAAATCTCCCATGAAGTCTTACCTGAGTGATTCAGCGTGGTCTATATGAGCTCAGCTCAAGGGGAACAAGGTGGAGACGAGGTCTTCAGAGTTCAATCTAAGCCTCCCCAACCAGACGTATAGTTGTTACAACAACTAGAACGAGTCCAACAAATCATGTTCTTCACCAAGCTACTGTTTCTGTCTTTCACTCTCTTACTTTCGGTACTGCACTATGAAGCCATAACTTGATCATCTCAAATCGTAGGTATTTTCGTAAGACATTCTTAATTGTCTTTATCTTCATACTACCTAAGTTTATCTTCGATACATCTTAGTCTGCATGATGACCATGCTCTATTGGTCTGAATGTATTTGTATTATTCCATGTTATGGTTAGATCGCTAGTTTCCCCCCTGATTTATCATGTATCATTTCTGCATACTTCGAATACATTTTTTGTTTTGAAGGTTTTCATAAGAATCGCCTATTCACCACCCCCTCTAGTAGATAAGTAGCACTTTCAATTGGTATCACAGCAAGGTACTCCCTTGTTCTGTGTTTCGGTTTAATCACTTGGATTTTTAGCTATGTTAATTAACTGTAGGGATAATCAAGGTCTCCTCTATGTCCCCAGTCTACGATGGCACTGATTACCCATACTAGAAGAACAAGATGCGTATTGATTACCCACAAGTGTAGGGGAACGTTTGTAGCCTTTTTTGATAAGTAAGAATGTCAAACCCAACGAGGATATAAAGGTAGAAATAATATTCTATCAAGTTCTATCGACCATCAATAAAACACTACGCACGCTAACGCTTACTTTACGTAGAACAAGTATGAAACTACTGTGGGGGAAGGAAACTAGAAGTACTCAATAGGTGTAATAGATAGTTTTGCAAGGTAACAACGAACGTGGAAATAAAACTTAGGTACTATTTTAATAAATATTAACTTAGTTAGTTGTTAAATAGAAAGTTTTTTGTAACACAACAAAAGGATTGTCCATAGGAAATTGAATATAACACGATAGATACTTATCATATGCAATGTGGGAGAGGCATACTCTAAAACACTTTCCGTACATGGATCATATGGACTTATAACTAGAACTCTAGGAAGCATCCACAACTCCTAAATATCATTAAGGTAAACCCAACCATAGCATTAAACATCAAGTCCTATTTACTCCCATATACAAACAACTCCCTTACTCGGGTGTAAGCTTCTATCACTCTAGACACCCACTATAAGCGAATCATGAACATATTGCAAACCCTCCAGTGTAAATCTCTCATGTATGCGCTACACGGATGGCACCTTAGGGCAGCACCATATCAACATACTACTCATATCAATAACATCATACCACAATTAACCCGTAGGACAAAAGATATCTACTTAAACATCATAGGATGGCCACACATCACGGGATAATAATATATAGCATTAAGCACCATGTTTAAGTAGAGATTACAATGGGGAAGAGAGGTTTTACACTGCTGCATAAAGGAGGAGAGAGTTGGTGGTGATGGCGGCGAAGTTGTTGTTGTAGATCTCCGTCATGATGGTTGCCCCGGCAGTGCTTCGGCGCCACTAGGAGAGAGGGGCAGAGGGAGGAGAGTTTCCTCTCTTTTCCATGGCCTCCATGGCTCCCGGAGGGCAGCAACTCCTTCGAGATTGGATTTGTCTCTGTGTTTCTTTCCTGTTTTTCGTGACAATTTTGTAGCCCTTCACCGTTTCTTAAATATCCACAGATCCGTAACTCGGATCGGGCTGAAATTTTCAGTGGAATTGTATTGGGAAAATATCTTTATTTGCAGCTAAAGTAGGGCCCCAACTGACTTAAGTGGGAGACACAATCTAGCGGGGTGCAACCAACCCCCGTGGTCGCGCCCTATTGGCTTGTGCCTCCCTAGGGCACCGTGTGGCGTTGATTCTTCTTCCCAAAATTCACATGTATTCCAAAATAGATCTCCATAAATTTGTATCGCATTTGGAATTCGTTTGCTATGGAATTTTTGTGAAACAAAAAACACACAAAAACATGAACTTGCATTAGGAACTCGATAAGTAAGTTAGTCCCAAAATATATAAAATGTTGCCAAAAGTATATGATAGTCGTAGAACATTGGCATGAGACAATCAAAAAATATATATACGACGGAGACATATCAACATCGCCAAGATTAATTCATGCTCGTCCTCGAGTAGGTAAATGATATAAAGATAATTTTTGATGTGGAATGGTACCTAACATATTGTTGAGAAAATGGCTAATCATGGCATGAATATTAAGGTACAAGTGATTAAAGGCAATAGTATATCATTGGACAAAATGATATCCATACTCAGGTTTACTAGCAAACAATTAGGTCCTTTCAAAATAATAGTGCTAAAGAATGCTATATCTACAAAATCATATGCCTGTCATGCTTGGTCTTCCTAGCATAAACTAAAAATTATGAGCATCCCGGTGTCAAACCAAGTAATTGGATCATACTTTTTAACGCGCTTCAGCTTTTTAGTACTCACTCAATACATGAGCATGAACCATGGATAAAACATAAAGGTGGAATAGAATATGGTGGTAAGTTTCAAAGGGTTAAAGGTTGAGAAGAAATTTTCGCATCAACTAGGCGTATCAACGAGCATTGGAGATGCGCAATGATAGATATCTATGCGAGGAGTAGGGATTGCCACGCAACGGATGCATTATAGCTATAAGTGTATGGAAGATCGGCTGAAGCTAAGTGGGTGTGCATCCAATTTGCTTTCTCATGAATACCTTGGAAATTTGAGGAAGCCCATCATCGGAGTATACAAAGCCAAGTTCTATTATGAAAGATTCCCACTACCATATGAAATTAATAAATGAGAGAAAAAAAGAGGTGTTACTTTGCTACTATCCTTTACCACACTTGTGCCTCAAAGGGGCACCGCGTTCTTCATATAGAGAGCTTGGGAATTTGCTTTCTCTTTTTTTGCCTCCCCCATTCTCTTTTTTTTGTGGTGGGCTCATTTGGCCTCCCCCATTTTTCATTTTCCGCTCGGAGTCTCATCCCCACTTGTGGGGGCATCATAGTCTCTATCATCCTTTCCTCATTGGGACAATGCTCTAATAATGATGATGATCATGCTTTTATTTACTTTCAACTCAATACAAAAAACTACTAAACTATATGCCTCTATATGAATGCCTCTCGCAGTGTAACAGGATGTGTAATGATCTAGTGTAGCGAAAGTTATCAAAAAATGGACAAGCCATGGACATATCATGCAAGCTAGCTTACGATCATTCAAAGCAATATGACAATGGGTGTACTAGTCCTATTATGTGACAGTAGAAGTTGCATGGCAATATCTCGTAATGGCTATGGAAATGCCATTATAGGTAAAGGAGGGGAGGCAGACGGCAAAGGCAGATGACAATGGGTGTACTAGTCCTATTATTTGTCGTCTGCCCACGCACGGCAAAGGAGGGGAGGCAGACGGCAAAGGCAGACGGCCTGCCGTTAACACTTAACGGGGACGTTGCACCCTTTGCCGTTCCAGCTAATTTGCCGTCAGCCCACTCATGGCAAAGATTCTTTGTCGTCCACTTTGGGAAAGCTGACGGCAAAGAACCTCTTCACCCGATTTTTTTTACCGTCTACTTTGCCGTCTGCTGACCGACGGCAAAGCCTTTGCCGTCCGTGGTTGCACCCTTTGCCGTCAGCTTTGGCAAACGACAAATTTATGAATTTCAGTAGTGTATGTATGATGGCTCTTTTGAGGAAGATATAATGAGGCTTATGTGCAGCCGAGTGTATCATGTCACGGGTTTTGGATGCACCGACACAAGTTGCCCCGATCCTCGAGGTGAGAATGGGTAATGCACGGTACTGAATAGGCTAGCAAATATGTGGATGTGAGAGTGTGTTTATCCATGGATTCATATTAGTCATAAATAACTCAAATACTTATAGCAACATTTTGTTAGCTCTCTCAAAGCAAAAAACTACTCGCATGCCCTAGGGAGGAAATTGGTAGGAGTTAACCATTGCGTGCCTCCAATTACAATATCACAAAGGATTTCTATCAAGAATAACTTATGCTCCAATATTCATCACATGACTAGAGATTATAGTTGCATGCTTCGGGAATCACAAACCTTAATATCAATATTCTTACTAATCCACAATCATCCACTAGTGCACTCATACGTCTCCAACGTATCTATAATTTTTATTGTTCCATGCTCATATATTATCATTCTAGAATACTTTTTGGGTATTTATTTACCAATTGATATTATTTTTGAGCACTTACCTATTGACCAAGTGCCTAGTGCCAGTTGTTGTTTTATACATGTTTTTCACTTTTAAGGTTTACCATACCAAACGAAGTCCAATTGACCTAAAACTTTTTGGTGATTTTCTCTGCACCAAAATAAGATCACCAAGCATCGGAAGAAGTCCAGGGGCCACACGAGGGCCCCACGAGCCAACCCGACATGGCCTCGGGGGTCGCGCCTGTTGCCTTGTGGGCCCCTCGAGGCCCTCCCGACTCTGTACTCTTGCTTATAAATTTTGAGTTAACCTAAAAACCCCAAAAGCATTCCCTAAACACCTTTTATGCCACCGCAAGTCTTTGTTACGATGGGAGGCCATCTAGAGATTTGTTTCGGCACCTTGCCGGAGGGGGGATCGATCACAGAGGGCTTCTTCATCAACCTTGCTACCCTCATGATGATGTGTGGGTACTTCGCTTTAATTTGATTCTTATCATCAATATGGAAATATCTAGTACCATATCGGGTCCATAGCTAGGACCTATATGGCAATATCTCTCTCTCTTTATCATCAATACAATGATCATCGTGTCTTCGCTTTAAGGCACATGATGTAATTCCTTTCGTGCGGTCGTTTATTGGGATCCAAAGAATTGTGGGTTTATGTTCACATTATTCATGATAAATATTTGAGTCTTCTCTATATACTAATATGATTCTTATGTGCATGATTATGATATCTTCATAATTATATCCGATCTTTTGAAATAGTTTGGCCAACTAGATTGATATTTCTATGGTGAGAGAGGTGCGTTCTAGTAGGTTCAACCTGGTGAATTTCTATATCCTAGTGATTGAATGGGAAAATATGCATCTTTGTGCAGCTTCTACTAAGGATAAAACGGTGGGGTTTATTCATATTGCTTGAGTTTACTTTGTCTACATCATGTAATTCTTCTCCATGCATTACTCTGTTTTACTTAATACTCTAGATGCATCCTGGATAGCCGTCGATGAGTGGGGTAATAGTAATAGGTGCAGGTACGAGTCCGCCTATATGTTTATGGACGTGATTCCTATATACACATTATCCTTCTCGTGAATATCACATAACTATCCTCTTTTCTGTCAATTACCCAACAGTAACTTGTTTACCCATCGTATGCTAATTTTCATGAGAGATGCCATTAGGGAGAACTATGGCCCTCGAGTCTATTCACAACATATTTACAAAACCTTCAACACCTTGCTTCCATTTATTTTATTTTATTTTATTTTACAATTTAAAATTATCTAGACACCTCACTCGCTAGAAAATAACAAGTACAAGGGGATTGACAACCTTCTTGCCCGCGTTGGGTGCAAGTTGTTTGTTCTTTTGTGCGCAGCCGTTGAAGGCGGTTGTGGTTGATATTCCTATTGGTTTGATAATCCTTGGTTTCAGAACTGTGGGAATACTTAACCACATTGTGTTGCGATAACCAGTTCCTCTTGACGGCAAACCGAACACATATCACAACTATCAGGAAGGATTTATGGTGTCGTTGACGGGGAATATCATCACCAACTACCAAGTAACTTCAAAAATAATTATCTTCGCTTGCTACTAGTTTACTTCTTTGCTCACTTTACTTTCTTGTTTACTTATTTTACTCCATGGCTAGCTCCCCTCCGGATATGCCTCCTCCTCTTTACTTTTGAGGGGGTTCCCCAATCTTAGATTTTAAGCAAGTACGTGATGAGTCACTCAAATAAGATTTGGATAGATTAATAGTAATACAAGCTAGAGCTAATCTTAAGAGTCATATTAATTTGCTTCTCAGAAGTTTCTATGTTGGTATATCTCTTTTCCATAGGCGTGTCTTGGATTCTATGTTCAAAAATATTTCCCTTGAAATAATGCTTTTGACACCTATGATAAGATGAAAGATATATTTGGGCAACCTAAAATATAAAGCATTGAACCTACGATACTAGTGTGCCACCGCCAAACTGAGCTAATCAAAGAGGCTAGAACTAGTATGGAGTCTAATTTTAGGGGGTTGTTCCATTCTATCCCTAAGATCCATGGAAACATCATGCTACGCAATAGGAGTCTTGATACCATAGAACAAAAGCTTGACGTTCTTTGTGCTAGGGAAAACAAGGTTATAAACGAAATTGCACCCCTTATGAATAAGGACGACAACACTTGAAACTATGTAATATGCCAAGCTAGGTGCGTAAAACAATAACGCTTGTTGGGAGGCAACCTAATAGTTATCTTCAATTTTTGCTTTTCACTTTCTGTTTGCTTGTGATAACATGATTGTTTCCTTTGTAATGATTGTGTCTTTATGTTTCAATTAGTGTTTGTTACAAGTAAAATCGTTGGGATGATTTGTATGATGAGTAGAATTGATACGGTGCAAAAACAGAAACTTTGACGTCGAGTACAGAATTTCTCCGACTTTACTAGAACATCTTTTTAAGCTGCATATTTTACACAGTATTTCTATACAAATTCCTCAGGTTGTCCTACGTTTTCAGAATTTTTTACAAAAGTATAGGTTCATTACAGATTACTACACACTGTTCTATTTGAGTTAGATTCTGTTTTTGCATGTGTAGATTGCTTGTTTTGATGCTCTTATGGATTGTATCGGGGTATAAGCCCTGGAGGTTTTAATATATAGTACCCTAAACTAAAATGAAATGAGAATCAACTTGTAACAACCCGTGAAAGTATTTTATATGTTGCTTGCACTAACGGATCCCACGAAGTTTTGTTGAGTTTTTTGTGATTGAAGTCTTCAAGTTTTCGGTATTATCCCGATGGACAAAGAAATGAGGAGCAGAAAAAGCCTAAGCTTTGGTATTCCCAAGACACCCCAAGGTAATATTCTAGGAAGACTTAAGATCCTATGCTTGGGGATGCATCGGAAGGCATCCCGTCTGTCGTCTCAATCCATTGGTATCTCACTTGGAGCTACATTTTTATTCATCACATGATATGGGTTTTGCTTGGAGTGTCAATTTCTTTTGTTTTCTTGCACTTTAAGTTTGCCACAATCATTGTTTACTAGACACACCTATTTGAGAGAGATACACCGTCATCATAATTTGTTAGAATACTATATGTGCTTCACTTATATCTTTTAAGTTTAGAAGTTGCTCTAGTACTTTACTTATAACTATTTCACCATGGTGGCATGTAGAATTTATAGAAATATCATACTACCGCTCTTCACATATATTAATTTGAGAGTTAAATCAATAGTGATGGTAATTTGCATGTGTTTAAGACTAGCTAAAAAATAATAGGTGTTCAATGAGTGATAATTAAAACCATCATGTAGCACATATAGAGAAATAATGGGTTAATGATATTAATGTGGTGATATGAAAATGGTGTGAGTGTATTACTATTTATTGAAAGAGATGTTGATATTAAGAGATATTAAACTTCTTGTTCGTCGAAAAAAATTAGAAGGACATGGTGATGATGTGTAAGCATTTCTATTCCTCGTTGAAATCCTAGTGTTGTTTCGAGTTGGAGTCGCGCAATGGTTAATTCCTCCCAACCCTCTCCCTCGGGGCATGCGAGTAGTACTTTGATTTGTGATAAAACTATTAAAACGTTGCAATAAGTAGATGAGTTATTTATGACTAATGTGACACCATGGACATACGCCCTCACCTCCTCATATTTGCTAGCCTCTTCAGTACCGTGCATTGCCCGTTCTCACCTCGATGATCGGTGTAACTTTCACCGGTGCATCCACACCCCCTGACATGACACGCTATGTTGCACATAAACCTTCTTATCTCTTCCTCAAAACATCCACCATACTTACCCATGATGGCATTTCCATATCCATTCCAAGATATATTACCATGAAAATTCAATCACAACTTCACATGGCTAGTTCGTTCATCTTCATAATTATTTGCATGATCTTATAGTGCTGACATAGTATTTGTGGAAAATCAACCGTTCATCATATTTTTGATACATGTCACACTAGATCTTTGCACATCCTGGTACACTGTGAGAGGCATTCGTACAGAGTCATATTGTCCTATCAGCTTTCATATTGCGTTGTAAGTAAATAAAAGTGTGATGATCATCATTATTAGATCATTGTCCGAGTGAGGAAATAAAAATGGGGGAGGCCAAATGAGCTCACCATAAAAAAGGGAGAGAAAAAAAAGGAAAAAATGAATGAGAGAAAAAGAGAGAAGGTACTTTGCTACTATCCTTTACTACACTTGTGCGTCAAAGTGGCACCTTGTTCTTCATATAGAGAGCCTCATGTTATATCATTCATATGCTAGTGGGAATCCCTTTTTCATAAACCTGGATTGCATATCCCAATGACGTGATTCCTCAAATGCTTGAGGTCTTCATGAGCAAGCAAGTTTGATGCACACCCCACTTAGCTTTAGTGGAGCTTTCATACACTTATAACTCTAGTGCATCATTTGCATGGAAATCCCTACTCCTTGCATCTATATCTATCGGCACGCATCTCCATAGTACGTTGGTATGCCTACTTGATGTGAGACTATCTTCTCCACTTTTTACACCTTTGAAACCTACCACCATATTCAATTCCACCTATATGTTATGTCCAATGGTTCACAGTCATGTATTGTGTGAATATTAAAAAGTCGATGCATATTGAAAAAGTACGATCCAATTGCCTGACTTGGACACCATGGTGCTTGACATTTGTATTAACGTTGTGAATATGGAGCCATGCCTTGCTAATATAATAAGGTGAATGGGGTAAAACAATCTTTGAGGATCGTATACTTTGAAAGATTAATGATTTTACTGCTTATACCTATAAATATTTCTATGTTAATGTTTGTTAGTTCATCGTTTGAGCATACATGCATAAGGTTACATAATGGGTAGCATGTCACATAAAAAATTCCATTTTTATCATTTACCTACTTGAGGACGAGTGGGAGTAAAGCTTGGGGATGCTTCATATGTCTCCATTGTATCTATAAGTTTTGATTGTTCCATTATGATATATTATCATTCTAGAATACTTTTTGGGTATTTATTTACCAATTTATATTATTTTTAGCACTAACCTATCGACCTAGTGCCCAGTGTTTCACTTTTTAGGTTTACCATACCAAACGAAGTCCAATTGATCTGAAACTTTTTGGAGATTTTTGTGGACCAAAAGAAGAACACCAAGCATCGGAAGAGGGCTCAAGGCCACATGAGGGACCCACAAGACAATCTGCCATGGCCTGGCGGCACGCCTTATTAACTTGTGGCCCCCTCAAGGCCCTCTCGACTGCATTCTCTCGCTTGTAAATTCTTAATTAACCTAAAAAACCCAAAAAGCAGTACTAAAGCACTTCTTACGCTGCCACAAGTCTCTATTCCGATGGGAGGCCATGTGGAGCTCTGTTTCGGCACCCTACTTGAGGGGGGATTGGTCATGGAGGGTTTCTTCATTAACTTTGCCGCCCTCATCATGATGTGTGAGTAGTTCACCACACACCTACACGTCCATAGCTAATACCTAGATGACAATCTCTCTCTCTCTCTTGATCTTCAATACAATAATCATGGCATCTTCGCTTTGATCTACATGATGTAATTTCTTTTGTGCGGTGCGTTTCTTCGGATCCGATGAGTTGTGGGTTTACGTTCAGAATATTCATGATAAATATTTGAGTCGTCTCTGAATACTAATATGATTCTGATGTGCATGATAAATATTTGGCCAACTAGATTGATATTTCTACGTGGAGAGAGGTGGGTTGTAGTAGGTTCAATCTGGCAAATTTTTATATCCCAATGATAGAAGGGTACAAGAGGTGTCTTTGTGTTACTGATAGTAAGGATGAAACAACGGGGTTTATTCATATTTGTCGGGGGGATAAACCCGGGGTAGGCTCAGCGAGCCTGCTCTTTTTTCTCCGGCCCCAAAGGAATAACCAAGAACCATTATGCAAGGCCCAAGTCCTATGCCCGGCTAGGCCACACCTACCGGCTAGGGGGGCGAGACGGCTAACTCTCTAGCCGGCCAGGCAACACATGCAGGCTAGAGGCAAGACGGCTACCTCTTCCTGGCCGCCTAGGCCAAGCCAACCGGCTAGGAACGAGGCGGCCGTGACCGAGCTAGCTAGCCGGGTGGGGAACTCAATCACATCAGATCGTAGGTCATGACGAGACCCTACGATTAAAAGTGGCTACGCGTCAGCAAAGGTACTGGATTGGTGTGCACGGCAAGTACCAGCGTCGGCGGCCACGACGCTGACCTTCCTCGGCTCTAATCCATCACCCAGCATAGTGTTGGCCGTCAAACTCCCACTCCATTACTGCATTCGGTGTGGGAACAATGGAGGCGGCCGTACCGTCTGCCCATCACAAATCTCGCTGGACGACGTCGGACGTACCGCGCGTGCCCTGCGTCAACCTTACGCGAGAGCTCCATTGGCTAGCCGGCGGGTCCCACAGCCAGACGGGACCTCGGAGCCGGCGGGACCCTCAAGCGACAAGACAAGACCCTCGTGGGCCCCCTGGCTAGCCGGCGATGCTGCCAGACGGGTCCCACTCTTGTACCCTTTATCCATATTGTAGGCCGGTGGGTTCGTCTATAAAACCCCCGACCCCCCTCCATGCACGGGGTCGGTCAACAGATTACGCACACACTCACCAACCACATAGGAGAGGTAGAGACGAGTCGGCTCCTCCCCTCTTCCTCCTCCACAATACAGCTCCATGAGCAACCTTGTAATCCCATCCATATACATCATTCACTCCGGCAGGACTAGGGGTATTATCTCTACCGAGAGCCCTAAACCTGGGTACATCGTGTGTTCCATGCTTGTACCAACCTCGCCCGCAGCGCCCTCCGTTGCCACTTCGGTTCTCACTCACTTTAGCCTACCTATGGCATATGTTGTGAGTATTCACCGACATTTGGCGCCCACCGTGGGGCATATTGCGACATCGGCTGGCTTTACACGTTGGGCTGGGCCCCGCACCTACACCACCAGATGCATCGCGTCCGGATCGATCTCCATGCCCGTGAATCCCGCCTTTGATGAGACAACACCGATGATGATGAGGCGCCTCCTAGCATCGTCATCGCTGCTATGGAGAACCTCAGCGTTCTCATTAGCAACCTGCATCTCAATGACAGTCCTCGCTACTTCGGTGAGGACTTCGATGTTGAGGCACTGTGTGCCAGCTTCAGTAGGCTCTCTATCGCTGAGACGCCTACACATGACGTGAACCCCAACAACGTACTCGTCTTGGACGGCCCTCCGATGTCGGTGGGGTTCTGCACCCCCTACCATGTCGCCACGGTCTCCAACGTCGTGGAGGTGATGGTCATCAGTGCTGGCACCAGCACGGCTCATGGCAAGGCTTCAGCAGACGCTGGTGAGCCTGCTGCTGTCACCACTGACACTCTTCGGGCTGCGCTAACCGGCCTGAAGGAGCCCATCGCCGCCTCCACAAACCCTAACGATGCACGAACCCCGCTGGAGGAGGCTCACAGGCTGATCTTGGAGGAGGGCATCGCCGTCGCCTCGGCGAAGCGCCGGATGGAGGCCACGCAACACGATTATAACTCCGCATACGGCCTCACTCCGGTTTCCGAGGGCCCTAGCGTGCATGGGTCGGTCCGCGGCCGCGGCCGTTTCATTGCCGAGATTCTAGGCGGCAAGCAGCCCGTCTACGAGACCCCTGCAACCAACTTGCGGGCCACACATGCGGCCATGGAAGAAATGCCGAGCTTGGAGGGCAAGGAGCGTGCCTTCCAGGAGAAGCGGGTCAAGGATCTCCTTGACGCCGCTAACGAGCAGCAGACACGGCTTGACACCGGTCAAGCCCAGTCAGAGTCTCCGGGACCCAACCCCGGAGCACGCCACAACCCTAGCGGTCATCATCATGCGGAGGGATCTTCCTCGCATCGCACCTCCGGCCGGAGGGGCGAAGGAAGTCAAGACAGGCGCACCCAGTGCTAGAGCAAGCATACTTCAAGCAGGCCTCACGGAGGCGATGAGAGCAACTTGGTGTAAGAAGTTCCCCGTCTGGGGAGGACCCATGCCACCGGTTCGCAAGGTGCCCTTCCGATCGCAGCTCGGATCGGCGCTCGCATTCCCCAGGGCGACCAGGACGCCCGCAGGCGTCTCAACGCCCTGGCCCAGTCAGCCCTTATTGTCACACCATGTTTTCCACCCCAAGTTTTCTGTACTGCAAAAATCAGAGCTTGTTAAAACTTTTCCAAATAATGTTGTGAGTGCAATGTCAACCCTTGTTTGAGTGTATGCTTGCTTGTTTGATGACTCAACCCATGAAAAACTTATTATTTTGCTCTCATCAAAAACCCTTTTTCCTTTACATCAAGATCACCTTCATCATGTTGGGATACACTACTAGCTCATGAAGCCAAGTGGCACTCCCAACTAAAGTTGGTGATCCGATCCTAATATCATTTTCATTCATTAAAAACACTATTTAGTGATTTAAAATATTATTTTTCTATTTTATAACTTTGTCTATTTCTAAGGCCAGTAATGATATTTCCACAAGGAAAATTACTTTCCTACCTTAGGAAATTCTGAGTAAATTCATGGAAGCTCAGAAGGACATATATTTTCCATACATAAGATTTTCAACCCTATTTTTTATTAATATTATTTGAGTAAAACCCTGAAAACCATTTCTGTCTGTTTTAGCTTTTTGAGATGTTTCCAAAGGAAAGTATCTCACTAAATTCCCATAAAATTACAGGAGCCCTCCGAAACCATATTAGGTGCTCACCTAAAATCTCACCTTGATCCAAGGTGGGTAAGTGCACTTAGAGAGCCCAAAACCCTCTCTGTCCAGAGTAGAGTTGGAACAACTCTACATTGCAAAGTTTCTCCAATAGAGCTGAAACTATGCAGAGGTGTTTAACACCCCAAATGAGGACTCCACACCAAAAATGGGATTTGTGAGATTCTGTTTGACCACACTTCCTTTGTAAGGGACAGTACTGGTCACTTTGAGACATTTTCAAGTTTGCAAAGCCAAACTTGTTCAATGGAGCTCATATTTGGTGGAACCCCATGTTTTTACCCCAAGACCAAACCTGTTAAGTTTCATTTACAGTGGTGGAGTGGAAGCACCCCAAGTCACTGTCGAACACCTACTGACAGGAAGGTAAAAACCTTCCTACCATTGTTTTACCCAATGTCAAGGCCCCAAACTTGGTGGGTTAGAGCACCAGAACACCCTGAGCACCCAGTCAACCAGCCCCTCCCCAATTCGAAGCACAAGTGACAAGAACTCCAATTTGAGCTGCAGGACAGTACTGGCAACACTAGTGTTCCTTGCTCCCTTGACCAGCTCGAGCTCCCACTAAACCACAACGGCTAGGCACACTCCCAGCAACACTCAGGACATGGAGGACACATCCCAATTGCCCCAGAGCAAGCCAGCATGCCGTGGCATGCCAAAACTGCGCTCTGGGCGTGCTACAGAGAGCCACCCACAAGGGGCCGACGCTCGAGTCGGTCCCACCCTCCCCAGTAGTGTCCAAGCACTCCCCCGACAGCCCCTCAGTGCAAAGCTACCCCAGGGACCCTCTCCCCCTCGCGCAAGAGCTCAGGCGATGCGTGCCCGTGCGCGCCCGACGCGGCCGAGCATGCACGGTCGCTGCAGCTCGTCCCCACTCACTTTCCCTCTATGGTCGTTGCATCAGGAAGCCCTAAACCACGTCCCGAACCCATGGTTTCGCGGCCAGCACCTCACTGTCCTTGCACGCATGCCACGGTGAGTCACCTGCGTGTTCGAGTCGGGTCACCGCCGTTGGCCTATAAATAGAACCCCCCGGCACTCCAGCATCCTCCAAGCAGCTTCAGCACAACCAGTAGGCACTCCCCAGCCGCCCAATCGAGCTCGCAGAGCCCCGGTGCTTGAGATCGACCGAGGCCCCTCCGCCTCGGAGCTCCGGTCGATCTCCGGCTACACTTCGGCTCCTACACTACCCGACCTCTCATTACACTCCCCTCGACACCAGGAACATTTCCCCTAACTCTCCCGAGCAAATCCATACCTCTAGCCCCTAGTTCAACTCGAACCCGAAACCCTTCCGCCACGAGCACCTCGTCGCCGGCGACCCAGACCACCTCCGGTGACGTCCCGACCATGAGCAGGTAGGCGGAGGCACGAGGAACCCGTTCCCATTCCTAGCTAGGCATGAGGACAACGGCAACCTCGCCGGCATCCATCTCCACCTCTCTGGCCAGAGGTAGGAGAAGGACCCGACAGGTGCAGCCCACCTGTCGGTGTCCTGGGGCAGCCAGCGCGCGCAGCCGCTGACGCTGACCCCAGGGGCCCGCAGGTCAGGTTTGAATCTGTTTCCCTGGCCTTTTTCTTTTGTTTTAATCCAGCAAACTAAATGATTTTTATAAAAAGATTTAGCCAGTAGAAAAATATAATTCTTCCACCAGTATTTTTCTAAAAATGAGTAGTATTTGATTCTGTAATAGTTGACATTTATCAATAACAGAAACTATTTTGGTATAATATAATGATATTAAAAAGCACTTGTTTGCTTGTGTTTGCTTTTAAATAAATATGCTTAGCTAATAAAACAGTAGGGAACATTTTTTCAAAATAATAACCTGGATTTATTCAAGCCTTGCAACATTTTTAAAAAGCACTTTGTGAACTGTTTTAGTAAAAGCTAGTATTTGTTTATTCCTTTCTCGATGGTAGAATTACCGAGTGACGGAGGATCCGGAGCGGAAGACCTCGAAGACCCTGGATACCTAGCTGACCAAGGCAAGCATGCCCTTTTGCCATGACTTAAGTAAAATGATGCATGCTAGAATAGCAAGTATTTTCCGTTGCATGTAATCACGATGCCGGTTCATCATTGATGTGATGGTACCGAAGGCTTCTTCGTAGCCCTTGCATTATAGTAGTGATTTCACATGGCTCCTCGGAACACAAACATGATGAGCTTGATCCTACCATCTATGAGGATCTTGCTACTGTCATGTTGTCTAGTAGAGTTAATCACTTCATTGAGCTTGACCCTACCCCGTGAGGGTCATGACACTATCATGTTGACAAGTAATGTTAAGGCACATCATGTTGACAAGTAATAATAGAGCATTCTATCATGAGCATGATGTGGAGTTAAATAAAGATTTTATGAAAACTTCGTCGGGTGCCACTAATGCCCGAAGGTGATGATGAGTTGGTGATCACTTTTGGTGAAGTGAGGCACCGGTGATTTTGGTGTGAGTATGGTTTTGGAAATGGATTAGATTTATGACGTGTCGACCGTCCCAACCTTACCCAGTACGACCACGATACCCCATTATGGGACGGGGCTTTGTTGATTACTCTGGTCGGTGCTAGGAAAGAGCCACATTACTAGTGGCGGGAGTGATTGGTGTCACTCTCGTGCTGGGGTCGTGCCAGGTAGGACGACTATGCCATTATTATGAGTTCCACGCACACCGTTGGTCCCTGCATGGTTGATACAGTCCAGAGTCGGTGCTCGTAAGACGTACAACATGTGGGCTGGGTACCAATCGAGTGGATCTCTTTGTCTAGTATCGTCAGGGGAAAGATGATGATCGGATACTTACCTCGGGTATATGTGATATACCGCGAGTCGTGGATGACACGGAAGTATTCCGTTTCTCGTGGGTCCAGCGTACTACCTCTGCAGAGTGTAAACTATTCGAATAGCCATGTCCACGGTCAAGGACAGTTGGGTGGTGCTACTTAAACTACGTCCTGAGTTTCCGCATAAACAAAGTGTGTGTGTGTGGTGTTAAAAAGGTGTCGTTATAATCACGATAATCACAATAATATGATCAAGTTCGGTGACTTGACATATAAGGTAAACCCGGATGGTTTAGCCCTCATTAATACCTTGAGATTATGACAAGTCCGATGACTTGGCATATAGGGTGAACCCGGTGTGTTCAACCCTTAGCAGAGATGATGATATCTGTAACCTGTTCTTCAAAAGTAATTCTTTAACCTGATGCATATACATGATCATACCACCTCATCGCATTCCACTAAAGATGCATGTTACTGCCATTCATTACCATTTATGTCATGGGCTGTTTGCGAGTACATTCAAAGTACTCATTGGCTTGCCACTGGTTATGTTATTGACCAGACATGGAAGGACCGGAGTTTGGCAATGAGTACGCCGTCGGAGACGGACCTGCGATCTAGGACGCTTCCGAGTCAGAATGCCTCTCGGTGTAGGCTTGTTGGCATGGGCACCGCTTAGTCCTTACGAGTTTCCGCTACTCGATGTATCCCTTTATTTGGATTTAGGCCTTGCTCTTGAACCCGACCTTATGGTCATTTGATGTAATAATTTGGTACTTGGATGTAAGACTCTATCATTCACTATCTGTGTTCAGTGAACATTGATCCTTGGGGTCACTGGGCACAGCGAACTCGACTTGCTAGTCGGGGTCCCCACAGAACTGGTATCATAGCCATCCTGACTATAGGAAGCCTTAGATAGCATGGACGTTAACCAAGAACGTTAAGACGCCAGCCTTGCAGAAGACTCTTGCACATACAACCTCCTGACTTCTCTCCTATGCCTTGTAGATGGCTGCTGTACCTGAGTCGCTTCTGGAGACCGGCTTTCCACTACTTCTGGTGGATTGTCTCGAGAAGCGCCACGTACGACGCACGCCCATCTTCCTCTACCACGAGCATTGGGTCAACGCCGACACCAAGGAATATCACGTGGACGTGATAGTGAAGGCTAATGAGTCCCCGTCTAGTTGGTTCTTTGAAGGACCACAGATGGGAGAGCTGATGTTGGCAGTGGAGACGGTTGCACGAGAGGCACTCGTGCAACTCCGCGGCATCCTCCCTGAGATGGATAATGAGCCTGTCACTCATCATCTACCTTTCATTAAGGAAGGAGTGGATGGGAGTTGGACACTCACCCCCGCCACGGAGGATGGGATGCCACTGAGGTTTCAGACCTACTTCAGTCTCTCGTCAGACACCCTGACACACTTCCTGGTTAAGGAATCAGTCAAGCTTCGCCAAGAGCTGCACCTAGTCAAAGGCCTGCTCCACACAGAGAAGATGCACAACCGCAGAGTAAAGAAGGCAAGCGCACCTGAAGGGACGGCAGCTGTTGCCACTAGGGGTGGTGTGTTACCCATCCAGGCAGTCCCTCTTCAGAGTCGTCGCCTGACAGCGGAAGAGTACACTGAGATCTTCGCCTCCCCGCCCAAGAGACGCCGAGACGTGCGGATTCTTTCTTCCACTCCTATAAAGGAAGAGGATGTTGATGAAGATGAGGATCCTGTTGAGTCCGCCTTTGAGACCGAGCAGTCCGCCGCGTAGATTTTAGCGTAGGCAATCAGAGTACCCGAGTATAGGGTATCCTTGTATCCGTTTTTAAATTGCGTATGTGTGCTTGATGTAAGTCACCTATTGCCTTGGGCAGTCTGTAAGTGACCACGTCACCTAGTTGTCATGAATGCAATTTCCAGTTTGTCAAAAACTTTGGTTTTAAAAACTTGGCACATGCACGTATTGGACCCCCTCTTACTAGGAGCAAATCCTTGTACTCCCGAGCAAGGTGGCATTTTGACTTGTCTGTTTCTGTGACAAGATGGTGAACGCAACCCGCAACAGCACCTTCGGCAACCCCGGCGCCGGCTCTTCAGGGACGCCGCAGGGAACCGAAGGAGAAGCTCACGCTGGAGGTTACCACGAGCAGCCTAGAGACCTTCCGCCACCACCTCCTCCTGAGAACTTGACTATGGCTCAGTTCCTTCAAGCTCTTCGAGAGGAGCGTCAAGCCAGCAATGCCACTATCCAGCAGCTGACCCAAGTCCTGGTGGACAACCCGCCGCTGAATGAGTATGGCGGTGGTCGCTCTACTCTTTCTGAGTTCATGCGGACTACGCCCCCCATATTCATGGAGTCGACTGAACCCCTGGACGCCGATGACTGGATTCGCACCATTGAAGACCTCCTTGCGCTGGTCAAGTGCACCGATGATCATGAGAAGGTCCTTTATGCTTCTCACTGTCTCGGAGGCACCGCCAGGGCATGGTGGGATGGATTGCAGATCATGCGGGCAGGGCAAGTCGTCACGTGGGAGATGTTCAAGGAAGGATTTCGCGCGGCTCACATTCCGCCTGGACTGATGACCATTAAGAAGCATGAATTCCGAGCCTTAAGGCAGGGCAGTGGAACTGTTAAGGAGTACCTGCAGAAGTTTAATCTCTTGTCAAGGTACGCACCTGAAGATGTTAACACTGAGGCCGCTAAGGTGGAATGCTTCATGGAAGGGTTACAACAGTCCCTGCAATACCAGCTGGTGGTTTGCGACTGCCAGACTTTCAGCGAGTTGGTTAACAAAGCGCTTATACTGGAAGACAAGCATCGTGCAATGGACGACACCCGCAAGCGCAAGATGATAGGCAGTGGGGGACCCGGTAATGCAAGACCAAGACCGTGGCAGTCAGCACCTGCAAGACCCAACTTTCGGCAGCAACAGTACAAGTACCCGGTGTTCTGCCAGAATTTTCAGCCTCAGCAGCAAGTCAAGCCAGTAGTCAAACCGCCAAACAACGGTGGCGTCAAGACCAACCCTCCAGGGCAAGTCACCTGCTTTGGGTGTGGTCAGACTGGGCACTATTCGAGGCAGTGCCCCAACAAGAAGCCCGACGCACCGCGTCCCAATGCACCCAACCCTGGTCAAGGTGCACCAGGGAGGAACCAGCCCCCCCCCCCCGCAACCAACAGTTCAATGGTAGGGGCCGGATCAATCACATCACTACAGAAGAAGCACAGGAAGACCCGGACTGCATTCTGGGTACGTTCCTCGTCAACTCAACTACAGCAAGAGTGTTGTTTGATTGTGGTGCTTCGCATTCTTTTGTTACTCAAGGGTTTGCGGAGAAATGTGGTTTAAAACCCACTTTACTCCACAGACAGATGGCAATTCAAACCCCAGGAGCAGTATTAAGGACCAACCTAGGGTGTAGAAGGGTCGAGATAGTTATCAATGGGACGAGTTTCTTGGCAGACCTCATTGTGCTTAAATCACAAGGTGTGGAAGTAATCCTCGGTATGGATTGGTTGGCCAAGCACCAGAGTCTTTTGGACTGTGCCAACAGAGCCATCACCATGATAAGCAACCAAGGGGTCAAGGTCAAGTTCGTCTCCGAACCAGTATCGGCTCACGCACCTCGAGTCAACACTCTCTCCAAGGTAGAGCTTGATCGAGTGCCTATAGTCTGTGAATACCCGGACGTCTTTCCTGACGAGCTACCCGGAATGCCTCCTGACCGAGACATTGAGTTCATCATTGAGCTTATGCCCGGATCGAGGCCTATTTATAAAAAGCCTTACAGGATGGGTTCCGAGGACTTGGCAGAGCTGAAGAAACAACTGGATGAGCAACTCAGGAAAGGGTTCATTCGTCCGAGTGCGTCACCTTGGGGATCACCTGTTCTGTTTGTTTCAAAGAAGGATGGTACCATTCGACTCTGCGTCGACTACCGTTCCCTTAATGAAGTAACAATTAAGAACAAGTACCCGCTCCCCAAGTTCGAAGACCTGTTTGACCAGTTAATCGGGGCCAGGGTATTTTCCAAGATCGATCTCCGATCAGGATACTACCAGTTGAAGATCCGACCAGAAGATATACCCAAGACTGCATTCGTGACCCGGTACGGTCTGTATGAATGCACGGTCATGCTCTTCGGTTTGACAAATGCCCCAGCCTACTTCATGTACCTCATGAACAAGGTCTTCATGGAATATTTGGACAAGTTTGTCGTCGTGTTCATCGATGACATACTAATGTTCTCCAAGTCCGAAGAAGAGCATGAGCAACACCTGAGGCTAGTTCTGGGAAAGCTTCGAGAGCACCAACTTTACGCCAAATTTAGCAAGTGTCAGTTCTGGCTGAACGAAGTTGGATTTCTGGGTCATACCCTGACGGCACGCGGTTTAGCCATGGATCAGTCCAAGATTTCTACAGTGACCAACTGGGAATCACCCAAGGACGTGAAGGATGTCAGGAGTTTCCTCGGGCTCGCGGGACACTACCGCACGTTTGTCGAGGGATTCTCCAGCATCGCTCGACCTATGACTCAGCTCTTGAAGAAAGGCCGGAAGTTCGAGTGGACACCGACGTGTGAAGCAAGCTTCCAGGAGTTGAAGAAGAGGCTAACTACCGCTCCGGTATTGGCTACCCGAGACATCAACAAGGAATTCGTGATATATTGTGATGCCTCGGGAACCGGGCTCGGTGGAGTCCTGTTGCAAGATGGCAGGGTCGTGGCGTACTTGTCACGGCAACTGCGACCGCATGAGGAGAACTACGCCACCCATGATCTCGAGCTAGCAGCGGTAGTGCATGCTCTGAAGACGTGGCGACATTACCTTCTGGGAAAGCGATGCAAGATATATACAGACCACAAAAGTCTGAAGTATATCTTCACCCAGAGAGAGCTGAACATGAGACAGCGGAGATGGCTTGAGTTTATCAAGGATTACGACCTCCGCATTCAGTACCATCCCGGCAAGGCGAACGTGGTAGCCGATGCCCTGAGCCGGAAGGCAGGCTCCATGAACGTCGTGCTCAAGGAAAGGTTACCCGCCTTGTATGAAGAGATGGAGGGCTTAGGACTTGAGATAGTCGAACCAGGGTACCTGGCCAACCTCGAAGTCAAGCCTACTCTGGCAGACGACATCAAGGAAGCCCAGAAGGGGCACAAGAGTATCGAAGGCCTCAAGAGGAAGGTGCGAGAAGGCAAAGCCCGAGGATTCTCGATTGATGATCAAGGAGTATTGTGGTACGAGAAGCGCTTATGCGTACCCAACAAGGCCGAACTTAAGGACTTGATCCTGCAAGAGGCACATGACACACCGTACTCTATCCATCCAGGTGGTACCAAGATGTACCAAGACATCCGAGAACGATTCTGGTGGCATGCCATGAAGAGGGAAATTGGCTCCTATGTCGCTAAATGCGATGTATGTCAACGAGTCAAGGCTGAACACCAACGACCCGCTGGATTGCTACAACCTCTTCAAGTGCCAGAATGGAAGTGGGATATAGTCGGCATGGACTTCTTCACCGGGTTGCCCCGGTCGAATAAGGGTCATAACTCCATTTGGGTCATAGTTGATCATTTGACCAAGGTGGCCCATTTCATCCCCGTTAACACCACCTACGACGGCAGCCAGTTGGCCAGTCTGTACATTCATCGAGTGGTGAGTCTCCATGGAGCCCCCAAAGAGATTGTGTCCGACCGCGGCACGCAGTTCACCTCAAGATTCTGGAAGAAGTTTCAAGAAGCTCTCGGAACCAAACTCTCCTTCAGTACGGCTTTCCACCCGGAGACGGGCGGACAGACCGAGAGGGTAAATCAGATACTTGAGGACATGCTCCGCGCTTGTGTTTTGGCCCATGGTGCCAAGTGGGAAGACTGCCTACCATTTGCTGAGTTCTCTTACAACAACAGCTACCAGTCCACTCTTCAAATGGCCCCATTCGAAGCATTATATTGGCGGAAATGCCGCACCCCGCTCAATTGGTCCGAAACCGGTGAAGGGCTAGTTTTCGGGCCAGAAGCACTGCAGGAAGCAGGGGACAAGGTTCAGCTTGTCCGAGAGAACTTGGAGGCAACTAAGTCAAGGCAGAAGAGCTATGCGGACCCTCGCCGCAGAAACATGGAGTTTGTTCCCGGAGACCAAGTGTACTTGCGAGTCACGCCTCTCAAGGGGACCAAGCGTTTCCATGTCAAGGGGAAGCTAGGTCCAAGGTTCATTGGACCCTTCAAGATCACGGCAAGGCGCGGGGAAGTAGCTTATCAGTTGGAGCTACCTCCTGAACTTTCAGCTGTGCACAACGTGTTTCACGTGTCACAACTCAGTGGAGCAACCATACCGAAGCAGAAGCCACGTGGGAGCGTGAAGACTATCTCCGATCAGAATTTCCCGAGCTGTTTAATGCTTAGCTTAGGAATCTCGGGGACGAGATTCTTGTAAGGGGGATAGGTCTGTCACACCCTGTTTTCCACCCCAAGTTTTCTGTATTGCAAAAATCAGAGCTTGTTAAAACTTTTCCAAATAATGTTGTGAGTGCAACGTCAACCCTTGTTTGAGTGTATGCTTGCTTGTTTGATGACTCAACCCATGAAAAACTTATTATTTTGCTCTCATCAAAAACCATTTTTCCTTTACATCAAGATCACCTTCATCATGTTGGGATACACTACTAGCTCATGAAGCCAAGTGGCACTCTCAACTAAAGTTGGCGATCTGATCCTAATATCATTTTCATTCATTAAAAACACTATTTAGTGATTTAAAATATTATTTTTCTATTTTATATCTATGTCTATTTCTAAGGCCAGTAATGATATTTCCACAAGGAAAATTACTTTCCTGCCTTAGGAAATTCTGAGTAAATTCATGGAAGCTCAGAAGGACATATATTTTCCATACATAAGATTTTCAACCCTATTTTATATTAATATTATTTGATTAAAACCCTGAAAACCATTTCTGTCTGTTTTAGCTTTTTGAGATGTTTCCAAAGGAAAGCATCTCAGTAAATTCCCATAAAATTACACGAGCCCTCCCAAACCATATTAGGTGCTCACCTAAAATATCACCTTGATCCAAGGTGGGTAAGTGCACTTAGAGAGCCCAAAACCCTCTCTGTCCAGAGTAGAGTTGGAACAAGTCTACATTGCAAAGTTTCTCGAATAGAGCTGAAACTTTGCAGAGGTGTTTAACACCCCAAATGAGGACTCCACACCAAAAATGGGATTGTGGGACTCTGTTTGACCACACTTCCTTTGTAAGGGACAGTACTGGTCACTCTGAGACATTTTCAAGTTTGCAAAGCCAAACTTGTTCAATGGAGCTCATATTTGGTGGAACCCCATGTTTTTACCCCAAGACCAAACCTGTTAAGTTTCATTTACAGTGGTGGAGTGGAAGCACCCCAAGTCACTGTCGAACACCTACTGACAGGAAGGTAAAAACCTTCCTACCACTGTTTTACCCAATGTCAAGGCCCCAAACTTGGTGGGTTAGAGCACCAGAACACCCTGAGCACCCAGTCAACCAGCCCCTCCCCAATTCCAAGCACAAGTGACAAGAACTCCAATTTGAGCTGCAGGACAGTACTGGCAACACTAGTGTTCCTTGCTCCCTTGACCAGCTCGAGCTCCCACTAAACCACAACGGCTAGGCACACTCCCAGCAACACTCGGGACATGGAGGACACGTCCCAATTGCCCCAAAGCGAGCCAGCATGCCGTGGCATGCCAAAACTGCGCTCTGGGCGCGCTACAGAGAGCCACCCGCAAGGGGCCGACGCTCCGGCCGGTCCCAGCTGCCCTAGTAGTGTCCAAGCACTCCCCCGACAGCCCCTCAGTGGAAAGCTACCCCAGGGACCCTCTCCCCCTCACGCAAGAGCTCAGGCGACGCGTGCCCGTGCGCGCCCGACGCGGCCGAGCATGCACGGTCGCTGCAGCTCGTCCCCACTCACTTTCCCTCTGCGGCCGTTGCATCAGGAGGCCCTAAACCACGTCCCGAACCCATGGTTTCGCGGCCAGCACCTCACTGTGCTTGCACGCGTGCCACGGTGAGTCACCGGCGTGCCCGAGTCGGGTCACCGCCGTTGGCCTATAAATAGATCCCCCGGCACTCCAGCACCCTCCAAGCAGCTTCAGCACAACCAGTAGACACTCCCTAGCCGCCCAATCGAGCTCGCAGAGCCCCGGTGCTCGAGATAGACCGAGGCCCCTCCGCCTCGGAGCTCCGGTCGATCTCCGGCTACACGTCGGCTCCTGCGCTGCCCGACCTCTCATTACACTCCCCTCGACACGAGGAACATTTCCCCTAACTCTCCCAAGCAAATCCAGACCTCTAGCCCCTAGTTCAACTCGAACCCGAAACCCTTCCGCCACGAGCACCTCGTCGCCGGCGACCCAGACCACCTCCGGTGACGTCCCGACCACGAGCAGGTAGGCGGAGGCACGAGGAACCCGTTCCCGTTCCTAGCTAGGCCTGAGGACAAGGGCAGCCTCGCCGGCGTCCATCTCCACCTCTCTAGCCAGAGGTAGGAGAAGGACCCGACAGGTGGAGCCCACCTGTCGGTGTCCTGGGGAAGCCAGCGCGCGCAGCCACTGACGCTGACCCCAGGGCCCCGTAGGTCAGGTTTGAACCTGGCCCGCGCGCGCCTGGTGGCCAGGCCTGCTGGCTGGGCCGGCTGGATCTGTTTCTCTGGCCTTTTTCTTTTGTTTTAATCCAGGAAACTAAATGATTTTTATAAAAAGATTTAGCCAGTAGGAAAATATAATTCTTCCACCAGTATTTTTCTAAAAATGAGTAGTATTTGATTTTGTAATAGTTGACATTTATCAATAACAGAAACTATTTTGGTATAATGATATTAAAAAGCACTTGTTTGCTTCTGTTTTCTTTTAAATAAATATGCTTAGCTAATAAAACAGTAGGGAACATTTTTTCAAAATAATAACCTGGATTTAATCGAGCCTTGCAACATTTTTAAAAAGCACTTTGTGAACTGTTTTAGTAAAAGCTAGTATTTATTTATTCCTTTCTCGACGGTAGAATTACCGAGTGACAGAGGATCCGGAGCGGAAGACCTCGAAGACCCCGGATACCTAGCTGACCAAGGCAAGCATGCCCTTTTGCCATGACTTAAGTAAAATGATGCATGCTAGAATAGCAAGTATTTTCCGTTGCATGTAATCACGATGCCGGTTCATCATTGATTTGATGGTACCGAAGGCTTCTTTGAAGCCCTTGCATTATAGTAGTGATTTCACATGGCTCCTCGGAGCACAAACATGATGAGCTTGATCCTACCATCTACGAGGATCTTGCTACTGTCATGTTGTCTAGTAGAGTTAATCACTGCATTGAGCTTGACCCTACCCCGTGAGGGTCATGATACTATCATGTTGACAAGTAATGTTAAGGCACATCATGTTGACAAGTAATAATAGAGCATTCTATCATGAGCATGATGTGGAGTTAAATAAAGAGTTTATGAAAACCCCGTCGGGTGCCACTAATGCCCGAAGGTGATGATGAGTTGGTGATCACTTTTGGTGAAGTGAGGCACCGGTGATTTTGGTGTGAGTATGGTTTCGGAAATGGATTAGATTTATGATGTGTCGACCGTCCCAACCTTACCCAATACGACCACGATACCCCTTTATGGGACGGGGCTTTGTTGATTACTCTGGTCGGTGCTAGCAAAGAGCCACATTACTAGTGGCGGGAGTGATTGGTGTCACTCTCGTGATGGGGTCGTGCCAGGTAGGACGACTATGCCATTATTATGAGTTCCAGGCACACCGTTGGTCCCTGCATGGTTGATACAGTCCAGAGTCGGTGCTCGTAAGACGTACAACATGTGGGCTGGGTACCAATCGAGTGGATCTCTTTGTCTAGTATCGTCAGGGGAAAGATGATGATCGGATACTTACCTCGGGTATATGTGATATACCGCGAGTCGTGGATGACACGGAAGTATTCCGTTTCTCGTGGGTCCAGCGTACTACCTCTGCAGAGTGTAAACTATTCGAATAGCCGTGTCCATGGTCAAGGACAGTTGGGTGGTGCTTCTTAAACTACGTCCTGAGTTTCCGCATAAACCAAGTGTGTGTCTGTGGTGTTAAAAAGGTGTCGTTATCATCATGATAATCACAATAATATGATCAAGTTCGGTGACTTGACATATAGGGTAAACCCGGATGGCTTAGCCCTCATTAATACCTTGAGATTATGACAAGTCCGATGACTTGGCATATAGGGTGAACCCGGTGTGTTCAACCCTTAGCAGAGATGATGATATCTGTAACTTGTTCTTCAAAAGTAATTCTTTAACCTGATGCATATACATGATCATACCACCTCATCGCATTCCACTAAAGATGCATGTTACTGCCATTCATTACCATTTATGTCATGGGCTGTTTGCGAGTACATTCAAAGTACTCATTGGCTTGCCACTAGTTATGTTATTGACCAGACATGGAAGGACCGGAGTTTGGCGATGAGTACGCCGTCGGAGACGGACCTACGATCTAGGACGCTTCCGAGTCAGAATGTCTGTCGGTGTAGGCTTGATGGCATGGGCACTGCTTAGCCCTTACGAGTTTCCGCTACTCGATGTATCCCTTTATTTGGCTTTAGGCCTTGCTCTTGAACCCGACCTTCTGGTCATTTGATGTAATAATTTGGTACTTGGATGTAAGACTCTATCATTCAGTATCTGTGTTCAGTGAACATTGATCCTTGGGGTCACTGGGCACGGCGAACTCGACTTGCTAGTCGGGTTTCCCACACTTATGCAGGAGGACGGCCCATCGGTTCGGCCTGCTTCGGCCCCCGGATCCGAGGGGAGCCTTTTCCCCGAGGCTTCACCTTGCCTCCAGATACTCCCAAGTATAACGACACCGCCAAGCCAGAGGACCGGCTGATCGGCTACACCACCGCCGTTGGCATAGCCAGGGGCAACAAGCGTGTAGCAGTCCGCTACTTGTCACTCATGTTGGCCGGCTCGGCTCGGACTTGGCTCTACAGCCTTCCAGCCTGTAGCGTCAACTCATGGGTGGACTTCGAGGAGGCGTTCGTCCGCAACCCCTTCGCGACTACGTCACTCGCTTGACGGAGCTTCGCAACTCCTGCGATGGAGTGCATGAGGTACAAGCCATCCAATACTTCATCGATGGTTGCCGAGATGGTACTCTCCTCAAGCACAAGCTCATGTGCTCCGAGCCCACCTCTCTGGCCGTGCTCATGGCCAACGCGGACAAGTACGCCACGACTGACTCCACGATGCGGGTCAAGGTGGCCGCCTCGGACAAGGCTGTCCCCACACCGGCTACTCCCAAGCCGGCTGGAGACAGTCGAGGCGGCCAGAACAACAACAAGCGCAAGGCGGGTTAGCTAGATTCACGCTCCAACAACAAGTTGGTAGCGAGCATGGAGGGTGAGGCGTCGGCTTCTCAAGCCGGCTCTCAACGGAAGCGGCCCAACGGGGGCAACACGAACTGGTTGCCCAAGCAGACCTTCGAGCAGCTGCTTGACGCCCCCTGCAAGATACATTCTCGGGCACAGCCTTCTACGCACACCCTTCAACAGTGCAGTTTCGCGCGACGGCTGTCGCAAGGGGAGGGCCTGCCGGCTGCCCCAGGTGCACAGGCTACGCCTCAAGCCCCGGCTCCAGGTCCTGCTCCGGCTCCACCGCCGCCGCCTTGCGACGACGGCCGCCTCCATGATGACTGCCCCCATCAAGACGGAGCATTCGTTGTCTTCACCAGCGAAGGCGACGACAAGCATAGCCTGCGTCAGCGACGGCGTGAGGTGAATGCCACGGTCCCCATGGTTCCCCAATACATGCATTGGTCTGATAGGCCAATCACATGGAGCCGGGTAGACCATCCTGCAGTGATGCCCAACCCGGGCTCATACGCGCTCGTCCTCGACCCCACCTTCCCCTCCAAGAGGCTCAACTGCCGGTTCTCCCGGGTGCTGGTCGACGGCGGCAGCAACATCAACATCCTCTACCTCGACACTCTCCACAAGCTCGGGCTCAAGGAACGGACGTCGTGCCAACCAGCACTGTCTTCCACGGCATCGTGCCTGGGCAGTCCTGCTCGCCTATCGGCAAAATCCAGCTGGACGTCCTCTTCGGCGACAAGACTCACTTTCGCCGCGAGTCCATATGGTTCGAGGTAGTGGACCTCAGCAGCCCGTATCACGCGCTGCTGGGCAGACCGGCTTTGGCCAAGTTCATGGCTATCCCGCACTACGCTTACCTGAAGATGAAGATGCCGGGTCCAAAGGGCATCATCACCATTGCTGGTGACTACAAGAAGTCGCTCGAGTGCGCCCAAGACAGCAGCCGCCTGGCCGACGCCGTGGTGATTGCTGAGGAGAAGAGACAGATCGACCGGCTCGTGGCTCAGGCTACCGAGCAGCCGGCGATCCCTTCTCCTCCGTCCCAGTCGGCCGACGAAGGCTCCTTCAAACCGGCTGATACGTCTCAAACGGATCTATAATTTTTGATGGCTTCACGTTGTTATCTTGTCAACTTTGGATGTTTTATATACCTTTTATATGTTTTTTGAGACTAACTTATAAATTCAGTGCCAAGTGCCAGTTCCTGTTTTTTATGTGTTTTTGACTCTTTTCAGATCTGATTTTGGAACGGAGTCCAAACGGAATAAAATCCCCGAAATATTTTTTTCCAGAACAGAAGAATATCGGGGGACGTGAGGGGGCCCACAAGCCCTGTTGCCGCGGCCAGGAGGCCGCGGCAACCAAGCTTGTGGCCTCCCTGGTGCTCCCCTGCCCTAGCTCTTTGGCCTATAAATTCCCTAAAATCACAGAAAAAATCAGGGCATCCACCAAAACACTTTTCCGCCGCCGCAAGCTTCCGTTTCTGCGAGATATCATCTAGAGACCCTTCCCGGTGCCCTGCCGGAGGGGACTTCGGAGTTGGAAGGCTTCTACATCAACATCATCGCCTCTCCAATGAGTCGTGAGTAGTCCACTTCAGACCTATGGGTCCGTAGTTAGTAGCTAGATGGCTTCTTCTCTCTCTTGGATCTTCAATACAAAGTTCTTCATGATCTTCATGGAGATCTATCCGATGTAATCCTCTTTGGCGGTGTGTTTGTCGAGATCCGATGAATTGTGGATTTGTGATCAGATTATCTATGAATTATATTTGAGTCTTTGCTGATTTCTTATATGCATGATTTGATATCCTTGTAAGTCTCTCCGAGTCTTGGGTTTTGTTTGGCCAACTAGATCTTGCAATGAGAGAACTGCTTGGTTTTGGGTTCATACCGTGTGGTGACCTTTCCCAGTGACAGAAGGGGCAGCAAGGCACGCATCATGTTGTTGCCATCAAGGGTAACAAGATGGGCTTTCATCATAGATTTGATGTCCATCTACATCATGTCATCTTACTTAAGGCGTTACTCTGTTCCTTTGAACTTAATACACTAGATGCATGCTGGATAGCGGTCGACGTGTGGAGTAATAGTAGTAGATGCAGAAAGTATCAGTCTACTTGTTTTGGACGTGATGCCTATAGATATAATCATTGGCTTAGATAACGTCACGACTTTGCGTGGTTCTATCAATTTCTCGACAGTAATTCGTTCACCCACTGTCTACTTGCTTTCGTGAGAGAAGCCACTAGTGAACACTATGGCCCCCGGGTCTATTCACAACTATCGTTTCCACTTTCACTTTTGCTTTGCTTTGTTTACTTTTTAATTTCAGTTCTCACTTTGCAAACAATCTATAAGGGATTGACAAACCCTTCATAGCGTTGGGTGCAAGCTCTTTGTGTTTGTGCACGTACTTGTGACTTGAACGCTCCTCTTACTGGATTGATACCTTGGTTCTCAAACTGAGGGAAATACTTACCGCCGCTGTGCTACATCACCCTTTCCTCTTCAAGGGAACAGCAACGCAAGTCTCCAGGGCCGCGGGGAAATACTTTGCATATTTGCCAAGGAAGTCCCTATAGGCGTAGCCGTAGCAGTAGGATTCCTGGCACCGTTGCCAGGGAAGGTCTGTTGTCGCAGTAGCAGAAGGATTTCTGGCGCCGTTGCCGGGGAGGAGAGATCAAGTCAAGATCTGTCCAAGTAGGTGTCACAAACTCATCTCTTGCATTTACCTTTTTTGCCAGTTGCATCTCGTTTTCCTCTTCCCCACTTCACATTTGCCATTTTCGTTTGCCTTACTCCCTTGCCGTTTTCATTTGCCTTTTTGCCTTTCTCCTTTGCCGTTTTCTTTTGCTTTTTGCCGTTTTCCTTTGCAGTTTTCTTCCTTGCTTGTGCTCTTGTTGGTTTGTTGAAGTCATCATGGCTGAAAACACCAAACTTTGCGACATCTCGAGTACCAATAATAATGATTTTATTAGTACTTCGATTGCTCCCGCCACTAGTGCGGAATCGTATGAAATCAACGCTGCCTTGCTGAATCTTGTTATGAAAGAGTAATTTTCTGGCCTTCCTAGTGAACATGTTGCATCCCATCTCAATACCTTCATTGAACTTTGCGATATGCAAAAGAAAAGAGATGTGGATAATGACGTGATTAAGTTGATGCTTTTTCCTTTCTCGTTGCGAGATCGCGCAAAAACTTGGTTTTCTTCTTTGCCTAAAAATAGTATCGATTCTTGGGATAAGTGCAAAGATGCTTACATATCCAAGTATTTTCCGCCGGCTAAGATTATCTCTCTACATAACGATATCATGAATGTCAAGCAACTTGATCATGAACACGTTGCACAATCTTGGGAGAGGATGAAGTTAATGATTAGAAATTGTCCCGCTCATCGCTTGAGTTTGTGGATGATTATACAAATCTTTTATGCTGGTTTGAATTTTGCTTCTCACAATATCTTGGACTCCGCCTCGGGTGGAACGTTCATGGAAATCGCTTTAGGAGACGCTACAAAACTCCTAGACAATATCATGACCAACTACTCTGAGTGGCGCACTGAAAGGTCACCTCCTAGCAATAAGGTACACCCTATAGAAGAAATTAACTCGCTTAGTGCTATGATGGACGAGTTGATGAATTTGGTTGCTAGTAGGAATGCTCCTTTAGATCCTAATGACATGCCACTATCTTCCTTGATAGAGAGTGGTAACGCTAGTTTGGACGTTAATTTTGTTGGTAGGAACAATTTTGGCAACAACAATGCTTTTAGAGGAAACTATGTTCCTAGGCCTTTTCCTAGTAACTCCTCTAACAATTATGGCAATTCCTACAACAACACTTATGGAAATCACAACAAATTAACCTTTGATTTAGAGAGTAATATCAAAGAGTTCATCAACTCTCAAAAGATTTTCAATGCGTCCATAGAGGAAAAACTACTCAAAATAGACGATTTGGCTAAGAGCGTTGATAGGATGTCTTGTGATATTGATGCTTTAAAAGTTAGATGTGCTCCTCCCAAGGTCAACTTGGATGAAACTTTAAAAGCTATGCGTGTCTCCATGAATTAGAGCAAAGAAAGAACCGCCCAAATTCGTGCTAGGCATGAACGGTTTAAAAGGGTGCGTTCTAGTGATGCAAATCACGAAGATCTTAAAGTGCTTGGTGTGACTCCTCTTGAATCTTTTTTTTCGCGTGTCAAACCTATTGATGAAGGGGCTGGATATGAATCCACTTTGGTTGAAAAACGCCCCAATGATTCGGAGTCCACCTATCTTGATGATAAAGGTGTGGAGAGTGGACTAGAAGAAATCAAAATTTTGGGTAGTAATGAAACTCCCACTTTGGATTTCAAGGAATTCAATTATGATAGTTGCTCCTAGTTTGAATGCATTTCTTTGATGCAATCCAAAGCAAACTCTCCACATGCTTATAGCCAAAGCAAAGCCTTTACCGCACATATCGTAGATGCTATGATGAAATCTCTTGAAGAGAAACACGAATTAGAAGTCTCTATACCTAGAAAACTTCATGATGAGTGGGAACCTACTATCAAAATCAAAATCAAAAACTATGAATGCAATGCTTTGTGTGATTTGGCTGCTAGTGTTTCCGCGAATCCAAACTCTTTATGCGATATTCTTGGTTTTCATGAGATTGAAGAGTGTTCTCTTAATTTGCATCTTGCGGATTCTATTGTCAAGAAACCCATGGGAAGGATCGATGATGTTCTTATTGTTGCAAATAAGAACTATGTACCCGTGGATTTCATTGTACTTGACATAGATTTCAATCCTTCATGTCCCATTATTCTTGGTAGACCTTTCCTAAGCATTATTGGTGCTATCATCGATATGAAGGAAGGGAATATTAGATTTCAATTTCCCCTAAAGAAGGGCATGGAGCATTCTCCTAGAAAGAAAATAAGATTGCCTTATGAATCTATGATGAGGGCTACTTATGGTTTAAGCACCAAGGATGACTATACGTGATTCCATCACCTTATGCCTAGCTACGGGCGTTAAACAATAGCGCTTGTTGGGAGGCAACCCAACGAATCTATCCTTTTTCTTTCTGGTTTGTGCTTTCCACACTTTCATAATTCTGTTATGATTGTGTTTTTTGTGTTTCTTTTGGCGTTTGTGCCAAGCAAAACCGTTATGATTAGTCTTGGGGATGATCGTTTGGTCATCCTGGAAAAGACAGAAACTTTCTGCTCACGAAAAGAATTTTCATTTTTTCTGTAAGAGCTTTTGAGTTTATTCTTTTTGCTGCTGATTTCTATGCAAATTCTTCACGCTGTCGTAATTTTCCAGAATTTTTGAAGTACAGAAGTATACAGATTACTACAGACTTGTCTGCTGTTAACAAATTCTATTTTTGTTGAGTTGGTTGCTTATTTTGATGAAACTATGGATAGTATCGGGGGGTATTAGCCATGGAACATTGAAAATACAGTAACCAACATCAACATAAGTAGTATTTAAGTTTGCTATAGTAACTAAGGAAGTTGTGGTTTGCTTTCTTATACTAATGTTATCACGAGTTTCTGTTTATATTTCGTGTTGTGAAGTTTTCAAGTTCTGGGTGAAGTTCTTATGGACAAAGAGATAAAGAGTGGCAAGAGCTCAAGCTTGGGGATGCCCAAAGCACCCCAAGTTGATTCAAGGATCCGTAAAAGCCTAAGCTTGGGGATGCCCCGGGAAGGCATCCCCTCTTTCGTCTTCAATCCATCGGTAACGTTACTTGGGGCTATATTTTTATTCACCACATGTTATGTGTTTTGCTTGGAGCGTCTTGTATCATAGGAGTATTTTATTTTTGTTGTGTCACAACCTTCCTTGCTGCACACCTAGAGAGAGAGACATGCACTCACCCTGATTTTGTCGAGCTTCACTTATATCGTTTGGTTAGACAATTCAGCTCACATGTGTTTCACTTATATCTTTTGAGCTAGTTGATTTTGCTCTTTATGTTTCACTTATATCTTTTAGAGCACATCGGTGCGTGGCTTGGTAGTTGATCTATGCTATGATAGTAGTCTCAAAAGGGGTAGTTATTCAAAGGGATATGAAAACTTCCACCTTCATGTGCATTGAATAGTTAGAGAAGTTTGATTCATCTCAATTAGTTTTGAGTTGTGGTTGTGGTAATATTGAAGTTATATTAGTAAGGTGTTTTGGATGTAGAAATACTTGTGTTGAAGTTAGTGATTCCCGTAGCATGCACGTATGGTGAACCGCTATGTGATGAAGTCTGAGCATGATTAGTCTATTGATTTTCATCCTTTGTGTGGCGGTTGGGATCGTGCGATGGTTTATACCTACCAACCCTTCCCCTAGGAGTATGCGTTGAATGCTTTTTTCGATTACTACTAAAACTTTCGCAACAAGTATATGAGTTCTTCATGACTAATGATGAGTCCATGGTTTAGATGCACTTTCACCTTCCACCATCACTATCTTCTTTAGTGTCGTGCAACTTTCGCCGGTGCACAAAACCCACCATTAGCCTCCCTCAAAACAGCCACCATACCTACCTACTATGGCTTTTTCAAAGCCATTACGAGATATATTGCCATGCAACTACCACCATGACATATGCCACCACTTCTACAATGCCATTTTCATGATCATAAGATAGCTAGCATAATGTTTCCATTGATGTCTATGACATGCTAGATCATTGTCACGGTACACTACCGAAGGCATTCCATATAGAGTCATCATTGCTCTAAGTTTTGAGTTGTAAGTGTGATGATCATCATTGATGGAGCATTGTCCCATGTGAGGAAATAAAAGAGGCCGAAGATGCCCACCATATATATATATATATATATATATATATATATATATATATATATATATATATATATAAGAGGCGAAAGATCCCACCAAAACAAATGAGAGAAAAAGAGAGAAGGGACAATGCTACTACCTTTCCAAACTTGTGCTTATTAAGCACCATGATCTTCATGATTGAGAGTTTCTCGTTTTGTCACCACCATATAGCTAGTGGGAAGTTTTCATTATATAACTTGGCTTGTATATTCCAATGATAGGCTTCCTCAAAATTGCCTTAGGTCTTCGTGAGCAAGCAAGTTGGATGCACACCCACTAGTTTTCTTTAAGAGATTTCAAATACTCTTAGCTCTAGTGCATCATTTGTATGGCAATCCCTACTCATTCACGTTGATATCTATTGATGAGCATCTCCATAGCTCATTGATATGCCTAGTCAATGTGACCATCTTCTCCTTGTTTGTCTTACAACCTCCACCACACTCCACACTACTTATAGTGCTAAAACCATGGCTCACGCTCATGTATTGCGTGAGAGTTGAAAAGGTTTGAGAAAGTAAAGGTGTGAAAACACTTACTTGGCCAATACCAGGGTTGTGCATGATTTAAATTCGTTGTGCAAGGATGATAGAGCATAGCCAGACTATATGATTTTGTAGGGATAACTTTCTTCTCGCCTTGTTATTTTCAAAGTTCATGATTACCTTGCCAGTTTGCTCGAAGTATTATTGTCTCCACATCAATAGCAAACTATTGTTTTGAATCTAATGGATCTGAACATTCACGTCACATAAGAGGAGTTACAAAGGACATCTATGCTAGGTAGCATGAAAGCATCAAAAATTTATTCTTTATCACTTCCCTACTCGAGGACGAGGAGGAGTTAAGCTTGGGGATGCTTGATACGTCTCAAACGTATCTATAGTTTTTGATGGTTTCACGCTGTTATCTTGTCAACTTTGGATGTTTTATATACCTTTTATATCTTTTTTGAGACTAACTTATTAATTCTGTGCCAAGTGCCAGTTCCTGTTTTTTCTGTGTTTTTGACTCTTTTCAGACCTGATTTTGGAACGGAGTCCAAACGGAATAAAATCCCCGAAATAAATTTTTCCAGAACAGAAGAAGATCGGGGGACGTGAGGGCCAAGGCAGGGGGCCCACAGGGAGCCCACAAGCCCCTTTGCCGCGGCCAGGGGGGCCCGTGGCAACCAAGCTTGTCCTAGCTCTTTGGCCTATAAATTCCCTAAAATTGCAGAAAAAATCAGGGCATCCACGAAAACACTTTTCCGCCGCTGCAAGCTTCCGTTTCCGCGAGATCTCATCTGGAGACCCTTCCCGGTGCCCTGCCGGAGGGGACTTTGAAGTTGGAGGGCTTCTACATCAACATCATCGCCTCTCCAATGACTCGTGAGTAGTCCACTTCAGACCTACGGGTCCGTAGTTAGTAGCCAGATGGTTTCTTCTCTCTCTTGGATCTTCATTACAAAGTTCTCCATGATCTTCATGGAGATCTATCCGATGTAATCCTCTTTGGCAGTGTGTTTGTCGAGATCCGATGAATTGTGGATTTGTGATCAGATTATCTATGAATTATATTTGAGTTTTGTTGATTTCTTATATGCATGATTTGATATCCTTGTAAGTCTCTCCGAGTCTTGCGTTTTGTTTGGCCAACTAGATCTATGATTCTTGCAATGGGAGAAGTGCTTGGTTTTGGGTTCATACCGTGTGGTGACCTTTCCCAGTGACAGAAGGGCAGCAAGGCATGCATCGTGTTGTTGCCATCAAAGGTAACAAGATTGGCTTTCATCATAGATTTGAGATTGTCCATCTACATGATGTCATCTTGCTTAAGGAGTTACTCTGTTCCTTTGAACTTAATACACTAGATGCATGCTGGATAGCGGTCGACGTATGGAGTAATAGTAGTAGATGCAGAAAGTATCAGTCTACTTGTTTTGGACGTCATGCCTATAGATATAATCATTGGCTTAGATAACGTCACGACTTTGCGCGGTTCTATCAATTGCTCGACAATAATTCGTTCACCCACCGTCTACTTACTTTCGTGAGAGAAGCCACTAGTGAACACGACGGCTCCTGGTTCTATTCACAACTATCGTTTCCACTTTCACTTTTGCTTTGCTTTGTTTAATTTTTTGCTTTCAGTTCTCACTTCGCAAACAATCTATAAGGGACTGACAACCCCTTCATAGCGTTGGGTGCAAGCTCTTTGTGTTTGGGTAGGTACTTGTGACTTGAACGGTGCTCCTACTGGATTGATACCTTGGCTCTCAAACTGAGCGAAATACTTACCGCCGATGTGCTACATCACCCTTTCCTCTTCAAGGGAACACCAACGCAAGGCTCCAAGGACGCGGGGAAATCCTTTGCATATTTGCCAAGGAAGTCCCTATAGGCGTAGCCGTAGCAGCAGGATTCCTGGCGCCGTTGTCAGGGAAGGTATATTGTCGCAGTAGCACCGGCCAAAGAGACCAAGAAGGTGCCACTCGACCCTGCAAACCCCAAGCAGTGTGTCACCATCGGGGCTGGCCTCAACCCCAAATAGGAAGGCGAGCTCGTCGACTTCCTCCCTGAGAATCAGGACATCTTTGCATGGTCCCCCAAAGACATGTCGGGTGTCCCGAGGAAGTACGCCGAGCACAAACTTCACGTACGACCGGATGCAAAGCCGGTAAAACAGCCTTTGCGCCGCTTCGCCGAGGGGAAGCGACACACAATTGCAACCGACTTCATGATGGAGGTTTTCCTCCCGGACTGGTTAGCCAATGCAGTCCTGGTGGTGAAGAATAACAATACCCGGCGAATGTGTATTGACTACACTAGCTTGAATAAGGCCTGTCGGAAAGACCCTTTCATGTTGCCTAGGATAGATCAAGTGATCGACTCCACTGCAGGCTGCGAAATGCTGTCATTTCTCGATGCTTATTCAGGCTACCATCAAATCAAGCCGGATCGAGCTGATCGCCTGAAGACCTCCTTCATCACGCCATTCGGGGCCTAATGCTACATCACCATGACGTTCGGTCTGAAGAACGCTGGTGCGGCATTCCAACATTGCATGCAGCAGTGCCTACTACCGCAGATCGGCAGAAACATCCACGTCTATGTGGATGACATCGTCGTTAAGACGAAGCAGCACTTCAGCCTCCTTGACTACTTGCAGGAGACGTTCGCCAACCTGCGCGAGTACAAGATCATCCGGCTCAACCCAGAGAAGTGCGTCTTTGGGGTCCCAGGTGGCAAGCTATTGGGGTTCTTCGTGTCTGCTCGTGGCATTGAGGCCAACCTCGAGAAGATCGGCACCATCTAGCGGATGGTGAAGCCGGCTCGGATCCTAGACGTCCAGAAGTTTGCCGGTTGCCTGGCGTCCCTTAGTTGGTTCGTCAGCCGGCTCCGCGAGAAGGCCCTAGTCCTGGCGGGATCTAGACCGGCCCCACATATCAATACTAGTCTTTTCTTCGCACTTTGTCCTCACTCATGCGCACCCGGGATCAACTTCCCAGTCGGTCACCCATCCTAGAACTACTCCAAGCCAAGCACGCTTAACTTGGGAGTTCTGTTCGAATGGGCTCCCGGAAAAGAAGTAATTCCTTATTGATATGAGTAGTCTATCATCCCTAATAAGCCAGGCTATCACATGAGGGCAAGGTACTGTTAGTGCAGTGCCCTGTCTACTACCCCAGCGAGGTCTTGTCCGCCTCCAAGCAGAACTATCCCCACTACCAAAAAATGTGTTATGGTGTTTACCTTGCTGCAAAGAAGTTGAAGCAATACTTCCAAGAGCATGCTATCACCATGGTGAGCACTGCTCCACTTTCAGAAATCATGGGCAACCATGATGCAACTGGCAGGATCGCCAAGTGGTCCATCGCCATGGCGGATCACGATATCCGCTACGAGCCTCGCACCGCCATCAAATCTCAGGTGGTGGCCGACTTCCTGGTCGACTGGGCCGAAACCGAGTTTGAGCCACCAACTCCAGACTCCACGCATTGGCGGATGCACTTCGACGGCTCAAAGATGCAGATGGTTCTAGGAGCCGACTTCGTCTTGACGTCTCCGAAAGGAGACCATCTCAAGTATGCTCTCCAGATCTACTTCTCCGCATCCAACAACGTCGTCGAGTACGAAGTGCTCGCCCATGGCCTCCAGCTCGCCAAGGAGATTGACATCCGGCGGCTCATCTATTTCGGCGACTCAGACGTTGTGGTGCAGCAAGTTTCTTGCGAATGGGACGCCAGGGACGCCAACATGGCAAGCTACCGCTTCCTCATCCAACAGCTCAGCGGCCCCTTCAAGGGTTGCAAGTTCCACCACGTTCCCAGGGCGGACAACGAGGCGGCCGATACATTGGCCAAGATTGGCAACATGAGACAGGCTATCCCAGCTGGCCTCTCCCTCGAGCAGCTCCACAAGCCGTCTCTCAGGCCGTCTCCAGAGTCGGCATCAATCTATGTGCCGGCTGATGCTTCGATGGAAGCGTCGTCGGCTCCACCAGCTACACCGGCTACAGCTCCTGTGCCGGCTACGCTGGCTCTGCCGACTCCAATTGCAGCACCAGCTGATTCTTCAGTGCAAGCGCCATCAGCTCCACCAGCTACACCGGCTACAGCTCCTGTCCCGGCTATGCTGGCTCTCCCGACTCCAATTGCGGCACCGGCTACAACCACTTCGCCGGCTACGACTACTTCGCCGGCTACAACAATAAATCTGGCTCCACCCTGCCTTGAATCCTGTCGTCTTGACACCCGGTGGGTCGACGTCCTGGAGGTAGACGGCGAGCCAGCTGCCACGACGGTATCAGAGACACCTTCTCTCGAGCTCACGACTATTGCTTCATCAAGCGCGGGGGCAGCAGAAACCCCTAACAGTCAGGTCGAGACGGAGCCAACCCTTGTGTCGGCTCCGTCATGGGCTCAACCGATCCTGGCCTTCCTCCTTCGCGGCGAACTTCCTCAAGACGAGGCGGAGACGAGGTAGATCCAGCGCAGATCTGCAGCCTAGGCCATCATCAATCCTGAGCTGGTTCGGTGCAGCGTGTCTGGCGTGTTCCAGCGTTGCGTCGAATCAGTAAAGGGACAGGAGATCCTCAGTGATATTCATCAGGGGGAGTGTGGGCATCATGCCGCCTCTAGAACCCTGGTCGCCAAGGCGTTCCGCCACGGATTCTACTAGCCCACGGCCCTCGAGGAGGCCGTGGACATGGTCAGCAAATGCGAGGGCTGCCAATTCTTTGGCACGCAGAGCCACATGCCGCCTTCGGCCCTCAAAACCATCCCCTTGTCATGGCCTTTTGCCATCTGGGGGCTGGATATGGTGGGGCCTTTCAAGACGGCTCACGGTGGCATGACTCACCTCTTGCTGGCCGTCGACAAATTTATCAAGTGGATCGGGGCTAGGCCCATCAAGAAGCTTGATGGCCCCACGGCTGTCAAGTTCATCACGGACATCTCTGTTCGATATGGCGTCCCCCACAGCATCATCACCGACAACGGCACTAACTTCGCCAAGGGTGCTCTGGCACTCTACAGCTCCAAGGTAGGCATCCGGCTCGACTTGGCGTGAGTGGCACATCCCTAGTCCAATGGCCAGGTGGAGAGGGCCAACGACCTAATCCTGGTCGGCATCAAGCCAAGACTGGTGGCACCACTTGTCATGTCAGCCGGCTGCTGGATCGAAGAACTGCCGACTGTACTGTGGAGTCTCCGCACCATGCCCAACCGGTCAACCGGCTTCACTCCGTTCTTTCTGGTATACGGGTCCGAGGCCATCATCCCTACGTATATCAAGTTCGACTCGCCACGGGTCACCTGATACACGGAAACGGAGGCGAAGGAGGCAAGAGAAGACGGTGTTGACCTCCTCGAGGAGACAAGGGACCTGGCCTTGAGTCGTAGGACCATCTATCAACAAAAGCTGAGATACTACCACAGCAGGAAGATCAAGCCTCTCTCTTTCACAGAGGGAGACTTGGTGCTCAGAAGAATCCAGCGCACCGCCGGCCAGTACAAGCTCTCATCCCCATGGGAGGGACCCTTCATCATCCGTAGGGCATTGCACAACAACGCATACTACTTGATCAATGCCCAGAAGCCTAGGAAGCGCAAGAGGGACGACTCCGGCCAGGAGACGTAACGTCCATGGAACGTGGCGTTGCTTCGCCCGTTCTATTGCTAGAAGGAAAGTATCAAACATGGAAAGAGCATGCACATATGTATCTTTCTCCCTCTTCAGGGATTTCCAATGAATGAAGTGAAAAGAGCATGCCTTATGCTTCTTTTTACGTTCATATCTAGAGTGCTCACTCTGTGAGCCCCTTGCTGGCTCTAATAAGCTCGGGGGCTCGCTAGCCGCCCGGACGACTTCCTTGTGTTGTAGAAAAACACATAGTGTACGCCGGACCGATCCCTGGTCACCTCGTAACAGCTACAGACCGGCTCCCGGCTGTCCGGCTAGCGAGGCGACGCCAGGTAAGGATGGATGCATGTAAAGTTTGACTACAAAAAGGTTGTCGGATGGGTTGGCTTGATCTATTTTACGATCTCATTCAAGCCGGCCTCTGCTGGTTAATGTCTGCATCTTTAAGTCTTGATGGCTTCAAAAAATCTAAATCTTATATTCTCAAAGTAAGAAAACTCGACCCAGTCACAGACCGGCTCCCGGCTGTCGGGCTGGCGGGGTGGAAACTTGGGGGGTAGAGGAGTTGGAGAAAAAGAAGTCAAACAGGAATCAAAAGATAAAAGATATAAAACAACACGCATGGCAATACGAATATAATGCTGAATCCATACATTCAAAATGCATTGGCCCACGGCCGAAGTTCATTACACCCCCCAGTGGGTGGAACTGTTGGACTGACAACATAATTGTAGACAACAAAAATAAAACACAGGATCAGCTAAGGGGTTGCGGCCTCGTCGGTCGCCCCGGCTGCTGCTCCTGAAGTGGTGGCTTCACCATCGTCGGCTGCTCCCGAGGCGGTGGCGCCGTTCCTTCACGAGGGCTTCCGGCTCCGTCCGCATCGAAGTCGGAATACGCCCCGCCGCTGGAGGCGGCAGCATTCTCCACCTCATGGGCCGCCTCGTCGGAGTTACCATCAGCATCATAGGGCTAAAGGCCATGCATATCCTCAGGGTTCACATTGCCGCCTTCGCCCCGCTCCAAGTTGAGCTCATCCCAGGCGGCGTACGAGGCGATGTCGCTGGCCCTGACGCGCAGCTCCTCCTCCACGGCCTGCAGCTCCATCTCCGAGCCATCGCGCTGGGCGATGAGCTTGCCCAAGTCCAAGTTTCGATACCAGGACTTGGCCAAGCGCATGGCCATGTAGGCTCCAACGCGCGCGGCCGAAGCGCGCCACGCGTCAAGACGGTCATCGCCAGCCGCAAGCCAGCGGGAGAGCCGGCTCATCGAAGCCGGCTCCACACCCTTAGGCCATAGGGCCGCCACCATCAACGAGCCTGCGATCTGGAGCCAAGCCACGGACTCGCCCAGGATGCGTAGGCGGGCTCTGAGGCCCACCCCGATCTCCTCCATACTCCAGCCGAAGGTAGCGTCTACCTCCTGCCCGGCCGCGCGGCGCTCCTCGCGGCTCACCTCGATGACCGTGTCGGCAGCGTCCCGTGTCTCAGGGAAGAGGCCTAAGATAGGAGAGGGGACGCAAAGACGAGTAAGAAGAGAAGACGGCAAGGAAAATTCAATAAAAAACAAAAGAAGACTCACGGTCGAAGTCGCTATCAGTCTCATGGGCGCTCTCCAGGGCCTCGAGTTCCCGCACCTTACTCGCTTGAGTGAGGCGGGCGACTTCGTTCTGGAGGGCCGCCGCCGCGTCCAGGGCCTTGGCCAGCTGCGCCTGCTTCCGGATCAGGGCGTCCTCCTTCTCGTTCAAGGAAGCGTCCTTGAGCTTCATCTCCCCGAGATGAAGCGTCTCAAGACGCTCCACGTCGGCAGTATGGGAGGCGTCCTTCTCCTGCAGGGAGGCGCGCAGCTGCTGCAGCTCGGCCTGGCTGGCTGCTTCGAGCTCCTTCTTCTCTCTTTGGAGAAGAGTTAGCTCCTGCTGTAGCCGGCCATCCGCATCGCGCAGGGCGTCTTGCTCCACGACAACCTCGCCCAGCAGGGTTTGAAGCTCGGCAACCTGGCCATCCGCCGCCTAGTTTCGAGCCCGCGGCGTGTTGTAGGCTTGCACCTGGGCATGATTAAGATCCTACAAAGCAAGGAAGAAGCAGAAGTAAGATTTGGCCTGGTTTAATCATAACCAGCCCGATTCTCGGGGGCTACACCTAGTGGGTGCGCTAGCGCGGCCCCACTAAAGAAGCAAAGCAAGAGAATAAGCTCAAAGAGATTCGGCCCGGCCGATGCTCGACCGGCCCGACTCTCGGGGGCTACACCCAGTGGGTGCGCTGGCGCACCCCCACTGATTCAAGAAGAAGAAAATAAAAAAATCGAAGACAGAGGTGAGGCACTTACCCTGCTGCGCTCCTCCAAGCGCTCCAGATCGCTGCTCACTACGCGGGCCGCCTGGTCCACATTGAACCGGCTGCTGACAAACATCGACACCAGCTCCGGGACATCGTGGAGCACGGTTCATGTGGGCAGCTTCGAGCGCTCCAGGTTAGCCGCTCGCCAAGCCTTCATGGGCCGGCTGCCGACTCTCGGACCGGCTCCTGGAGCAACCGGACCGCGGTTGGAGACGAAGATGGTGCCCTCTCCAGGTGCTGGCATGGCGGCCGGCTCCACCGACGTCCCAGCCGACGCCGCCTCCTCAGCAGGAGGTGGATGGGCCGCATCCGGTGCATCCATGTTCACTAATGGCGCATCCGGGGCCATGTCTGGCGCGTCCAGGATTATTTCCGGCGTGTCGGGCGCCGCCTCGGCCCCAGGTGAATCAGGGATCACCTAAAGATCCACCGTCGTAGAGGCGTCCAGCTCAGAGGGACGAGCCTCCTCGGTCCCCGGGGCGCGCCTCGGGGCCGCCTCGCTAGCAGGCTCCTCCACGCGAGCACGTGTGGAGGGGTCATGTCTAGCCTTCGTACGCTTCTCCTCCGGATTCTCGGCCCGGATGGGGCGAGACTGGCCCTCGGCCGTCTTCCCCGCGGCCGCATCCCACCGGCGGGTGGATTGCTCCTCGAGCTTCTTCCGGGCAGCGTCAGCCGCTGCCCAGCCGACTCGCTCGGCTGCGGAGGCGGTGTCTTCCTCCACGTCTTCTGCCTCCCTGCCAGGCGACGTTTTGTGGAACGAAGCTTCACACAAGACAAAATAAAAAGAAGGGAGGGAAACCCTTACCCTGCAACGATGGGCACCTGCCTCCTGCTACCACCAGCACGGTGCTTCTTTGCGCCGTCTGCTCGTGTTACGGCTGGAGGACCCATCGCCGAGCGCTTGGGAGCCGGCCTGGAAGCTGTGGCACCCTTTCCCTTCTTCCGGGCCGCCTCGTCAAGTCCGGCCGCCTTGGCCCTATGACACCGTCCGCACGTCAAAGGCAGGCTGGTGACCTCCTGCACCCCATCGGAGTCTTCCTCGAAGATTGCATCATATAGGAAGGAGGGAGTCTTGTCATCTTCCGTCCAATCTACAATGGAGGGTCGCAGATGCTCACCAGACGGCTCCATCCCTTCTGACTCCAGTGCATTCTCCGAGCCTTCGGAGGAGCCAGAGCGGGACTCGGTCATGCCCTCGTCCTCGATCTCCGAGGTGTCAAACGTCGCCAAGTGGGGGGCAGGCGGATTGCATGTTGCTTGCAGCTTCTCGAACACCTGCGCGATAGAGTTGACGGCCGGCTCAACAAGACGTCCGACCATGAAACAAACAACAAGAATAGAGCAACGAAGTATGCTTACCACCGGAGGCGGACGAGACTTGCTATAAGGGATCATCCCCCACGCCCAGTTCCCATTGTCGTCCATGCAGGCGACGGAGATTTGTTTCACCCCCCAGGCCACCGCGCTAGGGGTGAATCTCTTGGTGGAGGTTCGGCAGGGGTCATGCCGGCCACTCATCTGGCAGACCAGATGTGACCGCCTCTGCAGCGGCAGAATCCTGCGGGTAACCATAGTGGTAAGTAGGTCACGGCCAAGGCGGCCGCGATCGTGCAAAACGTCGAGGTGGGCACCGATCTGCGCCACCTTGGGAATCGGCTTCGGGAACGTCGCTCCCAGTTCAACTTCGTCGGAGGATTTATGTTGAACGGGGGCATGTTGAGGGCGTCGTGTGCAGGGTCAGCATTCTTCACATAGAAGAAGCCCCTCTGCCACTGCTTGATGGACTCCTGTAGCGGCAGCGGGGGGAAGCCGGACTTCGAGCGATGATACACCAGTGCGGCTCCGCACGGCGTCATCGGGCGTGGCATGGCGAGCTTCTCCATCTCGGCCTTGTCCATCACAATGGACTGCTGCTTGAAGAAAAAAAGCTTCGCCAGAGGTCGAGGTGGGGCTCGATCCCCAGGAAGACCTCGCACAAGATAACGAAGGCCGACAACTGCAAGATGGCGTTCGGTGCCTGGTGCTGCGGCTGCAGGCCGAAGAAGTTGAGCTAGTCGGAGAAGAAGGGACTCGCCGGGAGCCCAAAGCCCCCGTAGAAGTGCTCGTCGAATACGACGATCTCTCCCTCTTCCGGTGTTGGGGTTGTCTTGGCGCCAAGGATCCGCACCAGCACCTGGGACGCCGGGGGAAACATCCGGCGGTGCCGGAACGCCTCGATGCGGCCTTCGCAGATCTCACTGCGAAGCCACGCTCCCTGAGACGGAGTCTTCGTCGAGGAAGAGCCGCCGGCCATGACTGCGGGCGACGGATGCTCGTGAAGGCTGGTGGTGCTATGGCGACGGAGAAGAAGAAGACGAAGGTGGACGGGCTCTTTCTCTCTGGGCTCAGGGAGGAAGAGGGCGTCGATGCGGGGAGAGAAGGGGGCGAGTGGCCTCCTCGGAACCCCCGCATCCACTTTGAACTCCACGAAGCGTCATGAGTAGGGGATCCGGTGTGCACGGAGCCCCACTAACCCCGTGTATTACGGGCGGTAACGCTTCTCGAAACCCAACCATCGTGGATTAAATCCACAGAGGATCTTCCGCGCAGAGGCCGAGGGGTGATACGTCTCAAACATATCTATAATTTTTGATGGTTTCACGCTGTTATCTTGTCAACTTTGGATGTTTTGTTTACCTTTTATATCTTTTTTGGGAATAAATTATTAATTGAGTGCCAAGCGCCAGTTCCTGTTTTTTCTGTGTTTTTGATTCTCTTGAGATCTGATTTTGGAACGGAGTCCAAACGGAATAAAAATTTTCCAGAACGGAAGAAGATCGGGAGGCTTGAGGGCCAACAAGTGGGCCCACAGGGGGCCCACAAGCCCTGTTGCCGCGGCCCAGGGGGAGGTCGCGGCAACCAAGCTTGTGGCCCCTCTTGCGCTCCCCTGCCGTAGGTCTTTGGCCTATAAATTCCCTAAAAATCCAGAAAAAATCAGGGTATCCACGAAAACTCTTTTCCACTGCCGCAAGCTTCCGTTTCTGCGAGATCTCATCTAGAGACCCTTCCCGGTGCCCTGCCGGAGGGGACTTTGGAGTTGGAGGGCTTCTTCATCAATATCATCGCCCCTCCAGTGACTCGTGAGTAGTTCACTTCAGACCTACGGGTCTGTAGTTAGTAGCTAGATGGCTTGTTCTCTCTCTTGGATCTTCAATACAAAGTTCTCAATGATCTTCATGGAGATCTATCCGATGTAATCCTCCTTGGCGGTGTGTTTGTTGAGATCCGATGAATTGTGGTTTTTTGACCATATTATCTATGATATACATTTGAGTCTTTGCTGATTTCTTATATGCATGATTTGATATCCTTGTAAGTCTCTCCGAGTCTTGGGTTTTGTTTAGCCAACTAGATCTATGATTCTTGCAATGGGAGAAGTGCTTGGTTTTGGGTTCATACCGTGTGGTGACCTTTCCCAGTGACAGAAGGGGCAGCAAGGCACGCATCATGTTGTTGCCATCAAGGGTAACAAGATGGGCTTTTATCATAGATATGAGATTGTCCATCTACATCATGTCATCTTGCTTAAGGTGTTACTCTGTTCTCATGAACTTAATACACTAGATGCATGCTGGATAGCGGTCGACGTGTGGAGTATAAGTAGTAGATGCAGAAAGTAGCGGTCTACTTGTTTTGGATGTCATGCCTATAGATATAATCATTGCCATAGATAACGTCACAACTTTGCGCGGTTCTATCAATTGCTCGACAACAATTCGTTTACCCACCATCTGATTGCTTTCATGAGAGAAGCCACTAGTGAACACTACGGCCCTCGGGTCTATTCACACCTATCGTTTCCACTTTCGCTTTTACTTTGCTTGTTTACTTTGTTGCTTTCAGTTCTCACTTGGCAAACAATCTATAAGGGATTGACAAAACCTTCACAGCGTTGGGTGCAAGCTCTTTGTGTTTGTGCAGGTACTTGTGATAATCCTTCACTAGATCGATACCTTGGTTCTCAAAACTGAGGGAAATACATACCGCCGCTGTGCTACATCACCCTTTCCGCTTCGAGGGAACACAAACGCAAGGCTCCAAGGCCATGGGGGAATCCTTTGCATATTTTCCAAGGAAGTCCCTAAAGGTGTAGCCGTAGAAGAAGGATTCCTGGTGCCGTTGCTGAGGAGTATCAAGACAAGAATAGTCTCCCGTAAGCAAGCTTGTTTCTGGTGCCGTTGGAAGGCCTTTTGTTGCAGTAGCAGAAGTATTTCTGGTGTCGTTGCCGGGGAAGGAGAGATCTATCCAAGTAGGTGTCACAAACTCATCTCTTGCATTTACCTTTTTTGCCAGTTGCCTCTTGTTTTCCTCTCCCCCACTTCACATTTGCCATTTTCATTTGCCTTTCTCCTTTGCCTTTTTTTTCGTTTGCCTTTTTTGTTCGCCCTTTTCTCTCGCTTGCCTTTCCTTTGCTTGAGTGCTATGGTCCTTCAATAAAATGGCATCTTCGCTTGCTGAAAATCTAGTGATATGGATCCTCACCCACTTGCTAATCTCTTTAAGAGATCCAATTGCTAGTACTTTGAGTGCACTTGACTTTTTCTATGGAGTTTTGCTTGAGATGCGTGAATCTGAAAATCGTGATGAAGAAATTCATGAAGTGATTCACGAGGGCTCCTTGAATGAGAAGCATGATTGCAATGGTTTCACTATAAATTCTATTAGTGACAATCATGCTAAAAATATGCAAAACCCTAAGCTTGGGGATGCTAGTTTTGCTTTGTCCACTACTTGTTGCAATAATCATGATTGGGGTGATGATCTTTATTATGATCTTGAAAATTTGTTCAAGCCTCATGATGAATATGATATTTGCAATAATATTGAAAGTGGGTTTGGAGAAGTCATGACTTTAGTTGATGATAATCCCACTATTTTTGAAGAGCGTCAACTTTGCATGCATGTGGATCATGAAAAAGAATATCCTGTGTGATAGTTACATTGCTGAATTCAAATATGATCCCACATGTAATTCCTATGAGAGAGGAAAATATTGTGGTAGAAACTTTCATGTTACCAAATTACCTCTCGTTATGTGGAGATTGCTATTGTCTCTTTCTTCTTCCTTGCATATGGCAACTATTGGTTATCTTGACAATATGTTTTCCTATAAAATGCCTATGCATAGGACGTATGTTAGACTTAGATGTGATTTTCACACGCTTTATGATGCTCTCGTTGTGCTTCAACTCTTGTCTTTTGTGTGAGCATCATTGATGCCTAGCTAAGGGCGTTAAACAATAGCGCTTGTTGGGAGGCAACCCAACGAATCTATCCTTTTTCTTTCTGTTTTGTGTTTTCCACACTTTCATAATTCTGTTATGATTGTGTTTTTTTTGTTTCTTTTTGCGTTTGTGCCACGCAAAACCGTTATGATTAGTCTTGGGGATGATCGTCTGGTCATGCTGGAAAAGACATAAACTTTATGCTCACGAAAAGAATTTTAATTTTTGTTCTGTAAGAGCTTTTGAGTTGATTCTTTTTTATGCTGATTTCTACGCAAATTCTTCAGACTGTAGTAATTTATCAGAATTTTGAAGTACCAGAAGTATACGAAGTATACAGATTGCTACAGACTGGTCTGTTGTTAACAGATTCTCTTTTTGTTGAGTTGGTTGCTTATTTTGATGAAACTATGGATAGTATCGGGGGGGGGAGTATTAGCCATGGAATATTGAAAATACAGTAACCCAACATCAACATAAGTAGAATATAAGTTTTCTACAGTACGTAAGGAAGTGGTGGTTTGCTTTCTTATACTAATGATATCACGAGTTTCTGTTCAAGTTTCGTGTTGTGAAGTTTTCAAGTTTTGGGTGAAGTTCTTATGGACAAAGAGATAAAGAGTGGCAAGAGCTCAAGCTTGGGGATGCCCAAGGCACCCCAAGTTCATTCAAGGATGTCGTAAAAGCCTAAGCTTGGGGATGCCCCGGGAAGGCATCCCCTCTTTCGTCTTCAATCCATCGGTAACGTTACTTGGGGCTATATTTTTATTCACCACATGCTATGTGTTTTGCTTGGAGCGTCTTGTATCGTAGGAGTCTTTTATTTTTGTTGTGTCACAATCTTCCTTTCTGCACACCTAGAGAGAGACATGCACTCACCGTGATTTTGTCGAGCTTCCCTTATATCTTTTGGTTAGACAATTTAGCTCACATGTGCTTCACTTATATCTTTTGAGCTAGTTGATTTTTCTCTCTGTGCTTCACTTATATCTTTTAGAGCAAGGTGGTGCGTGGCTTAGTAGTTGATCTATGCTATGAAAGTAGTCTCAAAAGTGGTAGTTATCCAAAGGGATATGAAAACTTCCACCTTCATGTGCATTGAATAGTTAGAGAAGTTTGATTCATCTCAACTAGTTTTGAGTTGTGGTTATGGTAATATTGCAGTTATATTAGTAAGGTGTCGTGGATCTAGAAATACTTGTGTTGAAGTTAGTGATTCCCGTAGCATGCACGTATGGTGAACCACTATGTGATGAAGTCTGAGCATGATTAGTCTATTGATTGTCATCCTTTGTGTGGCGGTCGGGATCGCGCGATGGTTTATACCTACCAACCCTTCCCCTAGGAGTATGCGTTGAATGCTTTGTTTCGATTACTAATAAAACTTTTGCAACAAGTATATGAGTTCTTCATGACTAATGTTGAGTCCATGGTTTAGATGCACTTTCACCTTCCACCATCACTATCTTCTTTAGTGCAATGCAACTTTCGCGGGTGCACAAAACCCACAATTAGCCTCCCTCAAAACAGCCACCATACCTACCTACTATGGCTTTTTCAAAGAAATTCCGAGATATATTGCCATGCAACTACCACCATGACATGTGCCACCACGTCTACATTGCCATTGCATGATCATAAGATAGCTAGCATGATGTTTCCATTAATGTCCATGGCATGCTAGATCATTGTCACGGTACACTACCGAAGGCATTCCATATAGAGTCATCATTGCTCTAAGTTTTGAGTTGTAAGTGTGATGATAATTATTGATGGAGCATTGTCCCATGTGAGAAAATAAAGAGGCCACCGAAGCCCATATACAAAAATAGGCCAAAGATGCCCACCAAAAAAAGAGGCCAAAGAGCCCATTCAAAAAAATTGAGACAAAAAGAGAGAAGGGACAATGCTACCACCTTTCCACACCTGCGCATATTAAGCACCATGATCTTCATGATTGAGAGTCTCTCATTTTGTCACCACCATATAGCTAGTGGGAAATTCTCATTATATAACTTGGCTTGTCTATTCCAATGATAGGCTTCCTCAAAGTTGCCTTAGGTCTTCGTGAGCAAGCAAGTTGGGTGCACACCCACTAGTTTTTTTAAGAGCTTTCAAATACTCTTAGCTCTAGTGCATCATTTGTATGGCAATCCCTACTCATTCACGTTGATATCTATTGATGAGCATATCCATAGCTCATTGATATGCCTAGTTAATGTGACCATCTTCTCCTTGTTTGTCTTGCAACCTCCACCACACTCCACACCACTTGTAGTGCTAAAACCATGGCTCACGGTCATGTATTGCATGAGAGTTGAAAAAGTTTGAGAAAGTAAAGGTGTGAAAACAATTACTTGGCCAATACCGGGGTTGTGCATGATTTAAATTCGTTGTGCAATGATGATAGAGCATAGCCAGACTATATGATTTTGTAGGGATAACTTTCTTTTGGCCTTGTTATTTTGAAAGTTCTTGATTACCTTGCTAGTTTGCTTGAAGTATTATTGTTTCCACGTATCAAACTATTGTTTTGAATCTAATGGATCTGAACATTCACGTCACATAAGAGGAGTTACAAAGGACATCTATGCTAGGTAGCATGAAAGCATAAAAAATTCATTCTTTATCACTTCCCTACTTGAGGACGAGCAGGAGTTAAGCTTGGGGATGCTTGATACGTCTCAAACGTATCTATAATTTTTGATGGTTCCACGTTGTTATCTTGTCAACTTTGGATGTTTTGTTTACCTTTTATATCTTTTTTGGGAATAAATTATTAATTCAGTGCCAAGCGCCAGTTCCTGTTTTTCTGTGTTTTTGACTCTCTTCAGATCTGATTTTCAAACGGAGTCCAAACAGAATAAAAAATTTCCAGAATGGAAGAAGATCGGGAGGCTTGAGGGCCAACAAGTGGGCCCACAGGGGGCCCACAAGCCCTGTTGCCGCGGCCAGGGGGGAGGCCGCGGCATCCAAGGTTGTGGCCCCCCTGGCGCTCCCCTGCCCTAGGTCTTTGGCCTACAAATTCCCTAAAAATCCAGAAAAAATCAAGGCATCCACGAAAACACTTTTCCGCCGTCGCAAGCTTCCGTTTCCGCGAGATCTCATCTGGAGACCCTTCCCGGTGCCCTGCCGGAGGGGACTTTGGAGTTGGAGGGCTTCTTCATCAACATCATCGCCCCTCCAATGACTCGTGAGTAGTTCACTTCAGACCTACGGGTCCGTAGTTAGTAGCTAGATGGCTTCTTCTCTCTCTTTTATATTCAATACAAAGTTCTCCATTATCTTCAAGGAGATCTATCCGACGTAATCCTCTTTGGCGGTGTGTTTGTCGAGATTCGATGAATTGTGGATTTTTCATCAGATTATCGATGATACACATTTGAGGTTTTGCTGATTTCTTATATGCATGATTTGATATCCTTGTAAATCTCTCTGAGTCTTGGGTTTTGTTTGGCCAGCTAGATCTATGATTCTTGCAATGGGAGAAGTACCTGTATTTGGGTTCATACCGTGTGGTGACCTTTCCCAGTGACAGAAGGGGCAGCAAGGCACGCATCGTGTTGTTTTGCCATCAAGGGTAAGAAGATGGGATTTTATCGTTGATATGAGATTGTCCATCTACATCATGTCATCTTTCTTAAGGCGTTACTCTGTTCTCATGAACTTAATACACTAGATGCATGCTAGATAGCGGTCGACGTGTGGAGTAATAGTAGTAGATGCAGAAAGTATCGGTCTACTTGTTTTGGACGTGATGCCTATAGATATAATCATTGCCATAGATAACGTCACGACTTTGCGCGGTTCTATCAATTGCTCGACAGTAATTCGTTCACCCACCGTCTACTTGCTTTCATGAGAGAAGCCACTAGTGAACACTACGGCCCCCGGTCTATTCACACCTATCGTTTCCACTTTCACTTTCACTTTGCTTGTTTACTTTGTTGCTTTCAGTTCTCACTTGGCAAACAATCTATAAGGGATTGACAACCCCTTCATAGCGTTGGGTGCAAGCTCTTTGTGTTTGTGTAGGTAGTTGTGATAATCCTTCACTGGATCGATACCTTGGTTCTCAAAACTGAGGGAAATACTTACCGCCGCTGTGCTACATCACCCTTTCCGCTTCGAGGGAACACCAACGCAAGGCTCCAAGTCCACGGGGGAATCCTTTGCATATTTGCCAAGGAAGTCCCTAAAGGCGTAGCCGTAGTAGAAGGATTCCTGGTGCCGTTGCTGAGGTGTATCAAGACAAGAATAGTCTCTCGTCAGCACGCTTGTTTCTGGCGCCGTTGGAAGGTCTTTTGTTGCAGTAGCAAGGGGCGTCGTGGCGGGACCCAGGGCCCAGGCCCGGTCCCATCACCAGTAATAACCATCATTACGTCAAGCCGGGCCTGGTACGTGGCGCGACCTGCACGGCCTACGACCAAGCCGAGGCGTCACTTCCAAGCCAGCCGGCTCCTGACCCGGCGAACCCTCCCGCAGGTGGCGGCAGAAATACAACGACGAAAATCAAGCCGGTGAGGCCACCCGCCAGCATGCAGCGGGCCTCTCCAGCTTCGGGGACTACTGTCGGGGGATAACCCCGGGGTAGGCTCAGCGAGCCTGCTCCTTTATCTCTGGCCCCAAACGAATGACCAAGAACCATTCTGCAAGGCCCAAGTCCTCTGGCCAGCTAGGCCACACCTACCGGCTAGGGGGCGAGCCGGCTAACTCTCTGGCCGGCTAGGCAACACCTGCTGGCTAGAGGCAAGACGGCTACCTATTCCTGGCCGCCTAAGCCAAGCCAGCCGGCTAGGAACGAGGTGGTCGTGCCCGAGCCGGCTAGCCAAGCAGGCTAGTCGGCTGGGGATCTCAAGTCACATCAGATCGTAGGTCATGACGAGACCCTATGATTAAAGGTGGCTAGACGTCAGCAAAGGTACTGGATTGGAGTGCACGACAGGTACCAACGTCGGCGGCCACGCCGCTGACCTACCCCGTCTCTGATCCATCACCCAGGATAGTGTCGGCCGTCAAACACCCACTCCATTACTACACTCGACGTGGGAGCAGTGGAGGCGGCCATACCGTCTGCCCATGACGAATCTCGCTGGACGAGGCCAGACGTACCACGCGTGCCCTGCGTCAACCTTACGTGAGAGCTCCATTGGCTAGCCGGCGGGTCCCACGGCCATACGGGACCTCGCAGCCGCGAGCCCCTCAAGCGACAAGACAAGACCCTCATGGGCCCCCTGGCCAGCCGGCGAGCCTACCAGCCGGGTCCCACTCTTGTACCCTTTATCCATATTGTAGGCCGGTGGGTTCGTCTATAAAACCCCCCGGTCCCCCTCCATGTAGGGGGTTGGTCAACAGATTACGCACACACTCACCAACCACATAGGAGAGGTAGAGACGAGCCGACTGCTCCCCTCTTCCTCCTCTGCAATACAGCTCGAGGAGCAACCTTGTAATCCCTTCCATATACATCACACACTCCGGCACGACTAGGGGTATTATCTCTACGGAGAGCCGTGAACCTGGGTACATCATGTGTTCCATGCTTGTACCAACCTCGCCCCCAGCGCCCTCCGTTGCCACTTCGGTTCTCACTAACTTTAGCCTACCTATGGCATATGTTGTGAGTATTTACCGACAATATTGCTTGATTTTACTTTGTCTACATCATTTCTTTGTTATCCATGCATCACTCTGTTTTATTTTATACTATAGATGCATGCTAGATAGCGGTCGATGAGTTGAGTAATAGTAATAAATGCACGCATGAGTCAGCCTATTTGTTTATAGACGTGATGCCTATATACACATGATCATTTCCGTGAATATATCATAACTATCCGCCTTTCTATTAATTTCCCAACAGTAATTTGTTACCCACTATAGGCTATTTTTTATGAGAGATACCATTTGGGAAAACAACGGCCCCCGGGTCTATTCGCAACATATTTACAAAACCTTCAACACCTTGCTGCCATTTACTTGTTTTTATTTTATATTGCAATTTACAATTATCTACACATCTCACTCGCTTGCATATAACAAGTACAAGGGGATTGACGACCCTCTTTCCCGTGTTGTGTTCAAGTTGTTTGTTATTTTGTGTGGTGCCGCTGAAGACGGTTGTGGTTGATATTCCTATTGGTTCGATAAACCTTGGTTTCAAAACTAAGGGAAGTTCTTACCCACATTGTGTTGCGATAACTTCTTCCTTTTCACAGAAAAACCAATGGAGATCACAAGTATTATGCACTCTCATATTACTATCTTAATGTTGCAAAACTACTGCAGGGAATCAAACATATCATATTCAATTATCTACAAGTTTTATGTAGGATTTTATGAATAACCATGTAAATGACCAATTCCTCTTGACTCTCTAAATAGGTATAAGTGCAGCATGAGGGTAAAATGTTTCTACAACAGACCACACTCTAATAGATATAAGTGATGCAAAAGAGCATTCTACAAATAACGGTTTTCTATATGTAGAGAAACAGCCATCCAACTTCAAATGCTATAAGTGAAGCACATGAAGAGTTCAATATATCAACCATGGTATTTCCCCTACCAGCCTGGTTTATTGCTAAATGGAAAATAAAAGTCACACAACGCTCCAAGAATTTACGCATATCATGTGACATAAACAAAAACCGAGACATATTGTTAATTGTTTAAGAAGAAAAATCGGATGCCTTCCGGGGTGTCCCCAAGCTTAGACGCTTCAGTCTCCTTGAATAATTACTTGGGATGCCTTGGCCATCCCCAAGATTGAGCTATTTCCTCTCCTTATTATTCTCATATCAATGCCTCCTCGATCTTCAAACACTTCATCCACACAAAACTTAACAAAACTTTCATTAGAAAGGTTAGTACATATAACATCAAATCGAATCATGTCTTGACATCACATTATTTTATAATTATAATCCAACATTACCTAATGTATACTATCACAATTCTATGGCTCCCAAGTCAATGGGGCTCAACAAGAACTCAAAGATAAGCACAAAGCAACTATAACAACAATCTATAACAAACATGACCGTTTATAAAGATGCACATGAATACCATACTTCTCTAACTCGAATTGTTTTGAAAAATTAGGACGTGGTAAAAAAATGTATAACAGTACTATGTAGAACATCAAAAACTTTTGACGTTCCAGTATAATATGAAAAATGAAATACTACAACCAAAGTTTCTGTTTTTGCACAACACATAACAAACAAGCAATTGAAACATCTTAAAGGTAAATCTTGGCACATTATTTGTATAATACAATGGATTTTACAAGATGATAATTATTTTTCCTGAAAATTTGATGTAATCAAGATTCACAAACTTTGCATGGGCATGAAAAAAGTTCAGGGCTAGCGCCCACTTCAACGGTGCTCGTGCTTCTCACTTTCACTTTTCTTTTCAAAAAAGTTTTAGGTTCCCAAATTTATTTTTTTTGTTTTTAATTAAGTTAAAAGCACAAAACATAATAAAATGACTCCTTAAAACTTTTGGCTTGTCTCCCTGGCAACGTTTTCTTTAAAGCCATTAAGCTAGGCATATAGTGCTCAACTAATTGATCCACCCAGATCCCAAGGTATATCAAAGACAATTTTAATTAAAAAATATTTTTAATTTAGTAGTGAGCACAAAGTGATATATATCATTTAGCAATGAAGTCTAACTCTCTTCCTGTGCATTGGCATGTCATAAAAGAAGAATTCATGCACATCAAGTAAAGGCCAATACATAGCATAAGTAGTTTCTTTCAATTTTATCGTATTGGAAACATAGAGAGGTAAAGATTTGGTTCCTATCTCATAATAATTGCAAGTAGGAGCAGAAAGCACCTGCACGTTATACCCATCAAAATCATCATGTGTAGTCGTAAAATGCACCCCATCAATATAATACTTAATAAGTGCAAACTTCACTGATATGGTGTAGTTGGAGAATTCAAAAAGATAATAGGACTATCATGTGTGGGTGCAATAGCAACAATTTCATGCTTAATATAAGGAACTATGGAAAGTTCATCTTCATAAGCATAATTCATATTGGCATCATGGCCACAAGCATAGCAAGCATCAAGATCATCAGAAGGGGATACTTAAAATGAATCCAAGGGATCATATCAATCATCATAATATACACCCTCCCGTATGTGCGAAGGGAGATTAAACAATGTATGAGTTAAATAATTACTCTCGTTAGGAGTTGGGAATGGATAGATAATCCGCTCGTCCTCCTTTTGATCTTTACTCTCCTCCTCGTCTTTTTCATCTAATGAGCGCACATTTTCAGCAATTTATTCTTCCATAGATTCCTGCAAAATATTATTATCTTCCAAGGCAGAAAACATTCTCTCAATAAGTTCATTAATATCGACATTGTATTCGTAATTCTCATAGCGATATTTAAGTATGGAAAAGGTTTCAGGTCTGTAAACAACATCATTATAGTTATCGTACTTTCCAAAGAACGATTCAATTTCATAAGCACCGTCAAAAGAAACAAATTCTTCTATTTGTTCCACATCATAGAAATCATATATATCCTTGTTATAAGAAGCCAGGGTTTCATTATCATTAAATTGACACTGAAAGGGAAGGTGTAGACCCTTAATCTTATAACAACAAGTATAATCACATCCGACGCATAAATCCCAATCACACCAACGCAACATTTTAATTTGACCCATAAGTTTTTCCCTTTTTGAGACAAGCGATAATTCCAAAACTACTCACATTGATCCAACGTGTCTCCCATTATCAAGTTGAATGGGGATTTCTCAGGATTATCAAAGTAGTATTTAATGTTTTTCACATAACCAACATTGAGGATTTTAGGAGGTTCCCCATCTCCATGAGTAGCAAGTACAACTAATTTGTTTGGTGTTTCATGTCCCACATCCATCACTAAATATATAAAACTACTTATAACAGAAAATGAAACTACTTAGTAATAAAGCAAACAAGCAGACACGAGAATATCAAACGCTATGCTATTTCTCCCGACAACATCACTAGAAAAAAGGTCTTGGTAACCCACAAGTGTAGGGGATCATTTGTAGCCTTTTGCAATAAGTAAGAGTGTCAAATACAACAAGGAGCTAAAGGTAAAATTAATATTCTACCAAGTTCTATCGACCACCGCTAACACTTACTTTACCTAGAACAAGTACGAAACTACTTTGCAGGAAGGAAACTAGAAGTACTTAGTAGGTGTAATAGATAGTTTCGCAAGGTAATAAAGATTGCGGAAATAAAAGTTAGTACCATTTTAATAATTATTAATTTAGTTATTTTTTAGTAGAAAGCTTTTGGTAACACAAGAGAAAACGTGTCCATAAGCAATTGAATATAACACGATAGATACTTATCATATGCAATGAGGGAGAGGCATATGCTAACACACTTTCCCTACTTGGATCATATGCACTTATGATTGGAACTCTAGCAAGCATCCACAACTACTAAATATCATTAAGGTAAACCTAACCGTAGCAATAAACATCAAGTCCTCTTTACTCCGATATGGAAAAAACTCCCTTACTCGGGTGCAAGCTTATGTCACTCTAGACAACCACTATAAGCGAATCATGAACATATTGCAAACCCTCCAGCGTAAATCCCTCACGTGTGCCCTGCACGGATGGCACCTTAGAACACCACCATATCAACATACAACTCATATCAATAATATCATACAATATTAACTCGTAGTGCAAGAGAGATCTACTCAAACATCATAGGATAGCCACACATCATTGGATAATAATATATAGCATTAAGCACCATGTTTAAGTAGACATTACAGCGGGGAAGAGAGGTTTCACAATGCTTCATAGAGGAGGAGAGAGTTGGTGGTGACGGCAGCAAAGTTGTTGGTGTAGATCGTCATCATGATGGTTGCCCCGACGGTGCTCCGACGCCGCCGGGAGAGAGGGGGAGAGATCCTCCCTCCTCCTTCTTCTTATGTGGTCTCCCCCTAGATGGGAGGAGAATTTCCCCTCTAGTCCATGGCCGCCATGGCTCACAGAAGGCAGCAGCACCTCCGAGATAGAATCTCTCTCTTTGTTTCTCTCTTATTATTCGCGACTATTTTCTCTCCTTTCATCGTTTCTTAAATTTCCACAGATCCGTAATTCCGATCGGGTAGAAACTTTCAGCGGATTTTTATCGTAAAAATATATTTCTTACAATGGAGGTTGGGCCCCAACAGACTTAAGGGCGAGCCACAAGATATCAGGGCGAGGCCAACCCCCCTGGTCGCGTCATGTTTGCTTGTGCCTTCCTCGGGCACCGTGTTATATTGATTCTTCTTCCCAAAATTCACACATATTCCAAAAAAATCTCAGTAAATTTTTATCTCATTTGGACTTTGTTTGATATGGAATTTCTATGAAACAAAATACACAAAAATATAGGAACTCGCACTGGGCACTGGATAGGTTAGTCCCAAAAATAATATAAGATGTTGCCAAGAGTATATGAAAGTTGTAGAACATTGGCATGAAACAATCAAAAATTATAGATACAACAGAGAAGTATCATGTATACATCTCTAAGCCATTGACAACGACATCTGGTATGTCGTGATTGCTGGAGTTCCCAAGGTTGGCGAAGGTGTCACTATTGTTGATGTGAAGATATTTTCTCAACTCGACTGAATCCCCAAGATCATCATCTGTGGTTATCTGACCAAAGCACGATACGACCATGTGAGTGCTCTTGAAACTGTGATGCAAATCTGGGAATGGATGTCTAAAGTCAATGAAGGTGTCCTAGCTCAGAGAGACTCATGTGTAGATTTGCTCTACAACCTGTTCAACCGCTTCAAAAGGCTTGACAATGAAAATTTCTAGCTCACGTTTGATCGAATCACTGACAACTCAAATGAGTTGAATGCTCTAGGCGGCATTGATATCACCACACATGAAGTTGTGAAAAAGCGATCGAGATCTCTTGACAGTTCCTTTGACGCTCTTGCCCTCATGATCCAAGAACTCCGTGACTTCAAGGAGTTGGATCGTGCTGATATACTTGAGAGGTTGAACATCCATGAGGTCTAGCAAGCTAAGAAAAGGGAATCTATGGTTCGATCTATGGTCATTCTCTTGCATTGAAGGCAAATGTTGTGTCTTCATCTAAATGTGAATCTGAATGCAGTTCCGTTGGTGATGAAGACATTGGCAAAGAAATCACTCTGCTTGTAGGAAAGTTCCAAAAGTTTTGCAAGTCAAAACACGTTGGAAAGTCTTCAAGGCGTGACTCCAAGAAATCTGGTGAAATGTCTTCGCGTGACATGAAGAAGCAATCATGTAACAAGTGCAAGAAAGTAGGTCACTTCATTGTTGATTATCCTCGATGGGACAAGGAATGAAAGAAGAAGATCAAGGACTATGATTCCGATGACAAGTAGAAGAAAAAGTATCACAAATATTCATCCAAGTCTTCGTCGCATAAGAAGAGCTCCAAAGCACATCCTTTCATTGGAAAGGAGATGGATTCACACGTTGAATATGTGTCTGAAGCTCAAGAGGGATCTAAGGAAGAGTCTAATTCTGAAGTTGCTGGTTTGCCTTTGGCTCCTGCATTCGTCACCTCGTTTGTCTCACACCCCGAAGATAATGGACTCTTTATCAACACTGGAGCCAGTGATGACGACAATGCTTTGGCCTACTACTTCATGGCAAAAGGATCCAAGGTATCCTAAAAATCTTCATGCCATGATTCTGATAGCGAAGCTCATTCTCATGATGACTTGAAACCTAACCATTCTAAACTTGTCAAACTTGCTACTAATCAACAAAATGATATGGAAAAAATGTAACAAACTCTAGAGAAAAGTGATGACCTGTTACGCAATGAGATGAGTCTGAACAAAGCTATGGTAGAAGACATGTGTGATCTTCGTTCAAGGTTTCAGGATCTCCAAAAATCATCATGATACTCTCTCAACTGATCATGAGAATATTTCTTATGAATATATTCAAAGAAAGAAAGATCTTGAGAAGTTGAAAGTGGCTCATGAGGATATTCTGAAGGGAAACAACTCACTCCTAGATGAAGAGATCAGAAGAGCTCAGGATGAAATTGATGGTCCATTATTAAAATATCTTGCTCATGAAGCTAATGATTCTACAGCTCAATGTTCAAATGCTTCTGAAAATGCAATATTTTCAACTGTAACTGTGATATCTAACGCCTCATCCATGGAAACCACTTCTATCACTGATAAAATGACAGGTTGAAGACATTGCTTGCAACAGTCATGTAAGAAACTCTAAAGGTACATCCGATATTGTGTGATTTCCTCAATAAGACAATCCTGAACAAAAACCCTAAGAAAGAGGGTGTTGGATTCGAAAGAAACATCAATGATAATGGATCTTACTAGACGCCTAAGTAATACCCCTGAACCTCATGGGTTGCTGCAAAGGGTCCCTCAGTTGATCCATCCACACTATTTAGCTTTAACTATACTAATCCTATAATGATTGATGACTCTATCAATTTGGTTTGGTTTGGCCAACTAGATTGATTTATCTTCAGTGGGAGTAGTGCATTGTGATGTGCTAAATCTTTTGGTGCTCAATCCCAGTGACGTAAAGGGACAAGACACATATTTCTATTTGAAAGCACATGTTCTCCCTTGGTGGTTTTGATAATTCACGACAACCTACATTGTATCTTGGACTAATAGTTTTATATAGCTTATTTCACATGTAGTCCATAGTGAGTGCTGGCAAAGGACTATGAGGAGCATTTCCAAGATGAAGAAGAAGAAGAAGAGGAAGAATAGGATTGGCCAAGCTTCAAGCCTCAAGACTCTGCATTTTACTTTATGTGAGAAATCACACTTCAGTCCATAGGAAAACCAATACTATTAAATGGGGATGAGGTATCTATAATGATCTGGTTACTCAAGTGATTAGAGATAGCCACCAAAAATACTCATCCAATCTCCCACAAAATTCTCTGTCCAAAGCCTATACATCAAAATCAGTGCCACCAACTTTATCCACTCGGCCATACTGATTTTCATCTAAGACGGAACCTATGCTAAAACCCTAGAAATCTTAGTACAACCAACATTCTTTTTGGTGCCACCGAAATCAGTGGCCAACTTTTTGGTTAGCCATTTTAAAGAATAGGAATTTCCAAGTTTTGGAATCGGTCTTACCGAGGTTTAAGCTGCCATAAGTCACCCATATCGGTACCACCGAAATTTCTAAATCGATCTCACCGAGAATACAAAAGCTACCACATTTTGCAGTAGTCGGTGCCATCGAGTTTTACTTTGGTTTCACCGAGTTGGGCAAAAAACGGTTGGATTTTTGGGGATGCCTATATATACATATCCACCAACTCTCATTTGCAGAGGAAGCACTGAGAATAGAAATACACTTGCCATATCCATTTTTCTGAGAGAGAGACACCTACTCATGTGTTGAGATCAAGATATTCGAATCCTACCATTTGAATCTTGATTTCTATCCCCCCCCCAAAAAATTCTTTCCACCCAATCAACATCTTCCACCAAACCCAAATCTATGAGGGAGTGATTGAGTGTTGAGGAGACTATCTTTCAAAGCACAAGAGCAAGGAGTTCATCGTACTACCGCATCTATTGGGAGCCTCCTACTTCGTGTTGTGTAGTTGAACCAAGAAGTTTTCACAGCTAAGGAGATTGCCTACTTCATGAAGATCTACCCCGAGTGAGGCTAGTCCTTCGCAGATGTAAGCCATGATGGAATAGACAAGGTTGCTTCTCCGTGGACCCTTCGTGGGTTGAGCCCTCTATGGACTCGTGTGGCCGTTACCCTCCATGGTTTGAAGTCTCCATCAACGTGGACATACGATAGCACCACCTATTGGAACCACGCCAAAAAACATTGTGTCCATCTTTGCATTTGATCTTCCTAAATTCTACTCCTTACTTTACATGTGCATGTATTTAGTTTCCGCTGCTATACTCGTATACTTGCATGTGTATGGTGTGTATGAGTTGTTCTAAATGCTAAAATCTACCAACCATTAAAATTGGGAAAAGCCTAGGTTTTAATTTGTAAAATAGTCTATTCACCCCCCCCCCTCTAAACATCCTTTCTAGTGATCCCTCAATTGGTATCATATCTTTGGTCTCCATATCCTTGGTTTAATCACCATTGGAGGAAGATGGATGTGTGTAGTTTGGGAAACCTTAGTTGTAGAGTGTCTATTCTCAATGGGGAGTATTATAGTCAATGGAAAGGTGAAACGCTTGATATATTTGATGAATTCCATTTGAGCCAATATGTTGAAAATCCTAAGTGCCTCATTACATACTTCTCATGATGAATAAGTTAATATGCTTGGCAATCTTATAACTGTTAATTCATCATTAGAAGACTGCTAAGAAATATGCTTAATCAAATGAAGAACTTTGAGTATGCTTATACTTTGTCGAAAGATTTGGGGAAAGATATCCCGACTACGCCTTGGAAAATCTTGATGTCATTTTCCAAAAATCTATTATCTTTCACAAAATGAAGAACAGTGATCCTATCTTTGGTAATTTTCTATTTGAGATTCGCGACCTCATGTGTGCTAAAGGAGATTTCATTACCATCGATAACATCATCGTGGAGGCCATTCGCATTCAAAAACTTTAACACTATTATGGTCGAAATTCTAACGAATCTCTTGATTCGTGCGATGAGGATACTCCATTTGCCGATGACAGTGTGGAGAAAGGCTACCACAATGAAGATGAGATGTTTCACATCAAGTCTGAGAACACCATGAGGATCTTGAGTCTTATGGGCAACCTTAGAGACTACATGCACTAGAGGAGAAATGGTTAGCCACAACCCTTGTTCATGGCGCCCCATTTATCACCAACGCCAACACTAATATTTTCAAATGTTGCTGTCATTCGTCAAATTTGAACGCCATAGCTATCTGATTAGTGTTGGCATTGCACATTAGCACCGGTGGTGCACATTAGGCCCATTAGGCCCACGCCAACACCAATCTGTCTAATCACCGTAGTGCGCCCTACTCCCCTAACTCTCAAGCCCCAACTCTCTTTTCCTCTACTCGATCCCAGCCGTCGCCCCGCCCGAAATGCCGCCCCGCTCGACGCCATGCCCAACACCACCCATTGTCGCCCCGTCCAACGACTCCCGCACCGCCGCCCGACGCCGCCTGTTGCTGCCCGCAGACCCTCCTCGTCGTCGAGCACCTTTGCGTCTCCTTGATTGGTATGTTGCTATCCTTGCTTCTTTTTATTGTAAAAACTTAGATGACATTTTAAACTGAGCACCCGAGAAACATGAATTCACTCATGACGCAAGGTCATTCTTCCTCAACCAAATTTGATTGCCTCGGTTTATTAGGATGTTCCGCTCAATGATTTGGATCTCCCTTAGGATCTTCACCCTGATTTTTCTTAAAGAAACAGGATCCTCTCTATGATTTGACTCAATGAAAAATACCAAAATTAGGTTGGTTCCTAGTTCAGTACACGATTAAAAATCAGCATGGCGAAAACAACCTTAGTTTTGTTTTGTGGAAACTTAGTTCTTTTTTGTACAAACTTAGTTCTTTTCTGTTGTACAAACTTAGTTCTTTTTTGTTGTAGAAACTTAGTTTGGTTGTATATATTTCTTTTTTGTTGTAGAAACTGAGTTCTTTTTTGTAGAAACTTAGTTCTTTTTTGTACAAACTTAGTTCTTTTTTGTTGTACAAAGTTAGTTCTTTTTTGTTGTAGAAACTTAGTTCTTTTTTTGTATAAACTTAGTTCCTTTTTTTGTAGAAACTTAGTTCTTTTTTGTAGAAACTTAGTTTTTGTTGTTCTAGAAACATAGTCCTTTTTTGTAGAAACTTAGTTTTTTTTCTTATAGAAACTTAGTTCTTTTTTGTAGAAACTAAGTTATTTTTTGTTGTAGAAACGTAGTTCTTTTTTGTTGTAGAAACTTAGTTCTTGCTAACAATACTATGATGCTTAACTATGTCCTAATTCTTTTGTAGCTTTCACTACAAGTTTTAATTTGCTTGTGTACATAATTCGAAACAACACATATGTAAAATTCACCAAGCAACGAAACAGTGGGCGGCGTGCATAAGTGGATGAGTGCAGATTAGAGGTGTTAGAGTGGAGCATCAAAAAAGTCGAAGAAGACAATGTCGCGGTGAATAATGAAAGGGATAGTCTACTCACAGAGGGTGCTAATGCCCTCACTAAGTCAAACAACTAAGGGATCTGAGGGATCAGTTGACGGATGCGAGGGGCATCCTCAAGCTGCAAAAAAAGATCGCGGGATAAAGAATCCTAACCTAAAGATAGACGTTGCCCAATCCAAAAAAGAAGGAGAGAGCAATCTGAAGAACCTTCGCAAGCGGAGGATAATCCTTGATGAAGAGTAGTTTAATTATTTTAGTACCTTTTCTGAAGTTTAATTATGAGTATGTTTAGGTGATCAGTACTAAATTTTAAACTCTAAAGTTTATAAGTATGTTTAGTTGATGAGTACCTTGTGTGAAGTTTAAGCTCTTAGTATCTGAAGTAGTATTTTTTATTATGATTGAAACAAATTGCTCACATTTGACAAACGTGGACTGGAGAAATATGTTATATACTGCTGGCATAGGATCCAAGACCACCACTATTTTCTAACTGTGGCACCATATTGGTGGTGTTGGGTGTCCACGCCAGCATTGCCATTTTGCCATGACATAGCTAGGATTTTCTACACTAGTGCTGGAGGGAGGAAAGGAGTGGATACATGACACTAGATGCACTTATCACATGACCGGAGACAAAGACATGTTTCATGAGATCACACAAAACCATGGACCATGAGGGTATGTGACTTTTGGAGACAACTCCAAGGGTATGGTACTTCGTCTTGGTAAGGTGGCCATATCTCATGATACTTCCATTGAAACTGTAATGCTTGTTGAATCCCTTGGCAACAAACTTCTTTCCGTATCTAGATTAGCGGATTTTGGTTTCAATGTGTTATTTACAGAAGTTGATTGCCAAGTGTTTCATTGAGATAATCATAACATGGTCTTTACTGGTTTCGTAGATGTGATCTATACATTGTTGATTTCGCTAAAAAATCCAAACCTCGTACATCTCTTATTGCAAAATCTTATAAAGTTTGGTTATGGCATGGAAGGCTAGGACATTTTAGTATGTGTAACCTTGATAGGCTTATCAAAGGTGATCATATTCTTGGTGTGAAAGATGTTATCTTTGACAAAGATAGACTTTTTTGTGCTTGTCAAGCAGGAAAACAAGTCGGTGGAAGTCATTGCATGAAGAACGCCATGACAACTAGAAGCCCACTCGAGATGCTTCACATGGATCTCTTTGGTCCCAATGCTTACAAGAGCCTTGGTGGTAATTCTTTTGGTATAGTTCTTATTGATGATTTTTTTGGATTTACCTCGGTATTCTTTCTTGATGAAAAGTCACGGGTACAAAAGATCTTTAAGAACTTTGCTCGGAAAGCCCAAAATCAGTTTGAAGTTAAGAACAAGAAGGTTCAGAGCGACAACGGATCGGAGTTGAAGAACACAAATGTGGATACTTTTCTTGATGAAGAGGGTATCTCACATGCGTTCTCAGCGACGTACACACCTCAACAAAGTGGAGTTCTTGAGACGAACACTACAGGAATCATCTTATTTGTCGTTTGCCATAGCGGACGGCAAATTTTTTCCCGTAGCTAGTGTCGGTAAAGACCTTCTCTGTAGTATGTCGGCTTGCAGCGGACGGCAAAGATCTTTGCCATCGGTGTGCCATGACAAGCAGACGGTAAAAGAGCTAGACGGCAGCCGAGAGAAGCATACTTTGTTAGGTAGCTAACACAGCCTTTATCGTCTGCCGGGGGGTCTTTACTGTCTGCGGGGGGTCTTTGCCATCTATTGGGGGGTATTTCCCATCTGCCGGGGGGGTCTTTGTGGTCTGCCAGGGTGGGGGTCTTTGTGGTCTGCCAGGGTGGGGGGGTCTTTGCCGTCTGCCAGGGTGGTTGTCTTTGCCGCCAGCTAGGGTGGTCTTTGACGTCCTCCGGGGGGGGGGGTCTTTGCCGTCTACCATGGGGGGTCTTTGCCGTCTGCTGTAGTCACCAGCTGATGGCAAAGTGACCATATAGGTTAGTTGTGCTGCTCCCAGGTCACCTTTGCCATCAACTAGCAGACGACAAAGGCCTTTGTCGTCTGATGGCAAATGGTAAAATGCTTGTATTGTCACTTTGTTTGGTTTTAGTTATTCCCTGCATTTTCAGAATACTTCTATGACATATATAATTTCAAACATCACATGTAGATTCAGACATCATAGAAGAAGCATAGGTCATGTATCCAACATCATCCTGAAAATATTGAGCAAGACAAAAAATATTTTCACGTAGTTCATCCATATATACACATAGTTTGAAACATCACACCTTTCATCCATACTAATTGAAAGAAAAAGAAAACAATAGCAGCCCATCAGTGCCACCTTCCATGAAGTGAACCAAATATGAAAAATGAGAATAAGAAAGTTAGAGGAGAAGAAGAAGAAGAAGAAAGATAAGGAAAATAATAAGAAGAAAGAAGGAAGAAGATCATTCTTATTCTTATATTCTTTGTTTTTTTCCTCTTTCCCCTTCTATTCTTTATTTTTCATTTTATGCCATTTTCAGCTTATTATGTCATTTTGGAGGAGCATAAGCTAAGTATATGACATTTATGAGGTAACCAGGGTTCTTATGTTATTTTTGACCTAACTAAGCTAATTATGTCATAAATGAACTAAATAAGCTAATTATGTCATTTTGGAGTATAATTAGCTAAGAACAACAAGAAGAAGGAGAATAAGGAGAAGAAGAAGAAGAAGAAGAAGACGAAGAAGAAGGAGGAGGAGGAGGAGGAGGAGGAGGAGGAGGAGGAGGAGGAGGAGGAGAAGAAGAATAAGAAGGACGAGTAGAAGAAGGAGAAGAAGGAGGAGGAGGAGAAGGATAAGAAGAAGGAGGAGTAGGAGAAGGAGAAGAAGAAGGAGAAGGAGAAGAAGGAGGAGGAGGAGGAGGAGGAGAAGAAGAAGAAGGAGAAGGAGAAGAAGAAGGAGAATACTAAGAAGAAGAAGGAGAAGATGATTACAATACTTATCTTATTTTGAGCTTATTATGTCATTTTGGATGAAGATAAGCTAAGTGTATGGAATTTATGAGCTAACCAAGGTTCCTATGCTATTTTTGGCCTAACTAAGCTAATCATGTCATAAATGAACTAAATAAGTGAATTATGTCATTTTGGACGATAATTAGCTAAGTATGTATTTCTTGGGGAAAATAACAAAAGTATGTGGCATAATAGGGCTAAATAGCATGTACGAAGCTAATTATGCATTTGTTAAGCAGAACACTAGAGAAAATTTACTGTTGTCGTCATCAAGGATGTGAATCACCAGGGTTGCTGGGGGCGGGTTCTCCCGGAGAAGGTTTCCCTCTTGAAGGTTTGTGCGATGCGGCTCGGGAGTTATTCTTCACCCAAGATATTTTAAAATGTCTTTTTAGCATGATGACACTCAAATGTTAATAGTAGTAACTAAATACCATTCAAATGGAACTCCTCGTTCCAACCACAGAAATGTGTGGCATCGACTAAGGGGTCTGACCGGACTTCTCGCACATAGACTACATATTTGATTTTGAAGAGTCAGTCATATTAATTAGTAATAAAAAGACATTACATGCATGATTTGGATAACGTGAAAAAGAAACTTACCACAAGGAGCTCGTACATGGCTAGGTGAGTCGCCTCATTCTGTGCCCTCTCCTCCTTCAACAACCGAGCCGTCTTCTCCTTCGCAGCCCGAGCCATCTCTGCCACCACCCGATCCCTCTCCATCGCTACCCGGTCCCTCTCCTGCAAAAGCTCCTGAATAGCAGCTTGGGTTGTCGATCTCTCTCTCTCTGAAGAGCAGCGTGCAACACCAATCCTCGTTAGCATTATAATCATCGATGGCCACACACACACCATGTAATGGAAGAAAGTTTTCTGAGTCCGTATAACTAACCTCGATGGCGAGATCGACTGGCCATGGACGAAGACTTATCTTAGGACAAGAGCTCATCTGGCGCGCTCTGATCTCCAGGAGAGTGAGAGGACAATGTATCAGCCCATCTCCAATGCCTATCAAGCCATGGGGCCTCCCGCCACCAGATATCATCACCAGCTCTGGATCCAAAGGTTCCTGGCTCGAGTGAAAGTCCTCCCCTTTCCTCGCCTTCCCCTCCTACTTGTATCTCACGAGATTTTTGTGAGAGGAGATGTTGGTGAACTTCTCTGGACGATCGAGGTCAGACTGAGAGAATGCCACAAACTTCTTGTAGGAGCCAGTATGGGACATGCCATAGATGTCGTACACCTATGGCACCTCCGTGTTATTGTGATGCGCCTAAAAGAGAGAACAATGTATTATTAAAGGGCTCAATCTAGCATGAATAATGAATTGCATGAATAGTGAAGCAAACCCACATACACAGTTCCGTCCAAACTGAAATAATTTGGAGTTGCCTTGATGGTGTGGCACACCAACCATTTGGGCTGGCTGGTCCTTCGCGTTGTCATGGACGGCTCGCCATTGGCCTTTGCACCACTCATCCACAAGCGCACCCCAACAATCCATCTTATCCGCATACCATCACGGGGGCACCTATAAGTTAGTAAAGGGAAATTTGAGCGCTAGACCTACAAATCAAATAAAGAAAACTATGTACACTGTCTTAGGAATAGGTAATTACCTTCATGTACTTCAACTTCTTGAGAAACTTTCCACGACACTCTGACTTGTCCTTCTTAATACTACGCGATGCGTAGTAATCTCGAGTAGCATGCGGCTGAGCCTCACGGTGCAAGTTCTGTAATAGCCGCTTGAACTCGGCCTCCTCCTCAGATCCCTCCTCACACCTATAGAAAGTGTGCTATCAAATGAGACAACACTGATTAGTAAAAATAACTAGCTATATTGTTAATTTAAGATTGTAAAATAGGAGAAATTACCCAAAAGTTGTTGATCACCATCTCGGCCCGTGTGTGGCACAAGACACCATCGATCATCTCCTCTAGCGGGGCTTGGACAGCCTTGTAGTGCTCACAGCTAAATCCTAGTGTAGGATCCTCACCCTCACTAGGCAACATGACAAACCCCGGGAAATTTTGCCGGCAAAGCACACCAAGGGCAGTGTTCGGCTTGCGGACTCCAAGGGGGTGATCCCAACCCATGCAGTATGACAAGGTCAATGCATTAGATATTTGAAGAAACTTGAAGGCAAAAGGTACAGAAAGAGTAACTACACTTTCTTCTCCCCTTCAGGCCTAATCACCGACCTCTACTTGTGGGTCGCCAGCACGGCCGGGAGACATGTACTTCCACGCTGGTACATGGTGACCACCTCAACCACCTCGCCCTCACTATCAGTACACTCATACCCGCCACCATGAGCATGGCCACCTCGCCCCTCAGTCCAATCTGGCCAGGTAGCCCACACGATCGAAGCCTCTCGGGCGGGTGTCTCCTGGGATGTAGCCCTTGGTATAGGAGTCTCATGGGCCGAAGCCTCTGTAACGGGAGTCTCATGAGCCGAAGGCCCGTCGACCCGAGGCTCCTGGTTCAGAGTCACCGTAGCCTCCACTTCAAAAATGGTCCACTGTAGTAATCCTGTGTTCAGGTGATTGAGCTAGGGGTGGCGGCGAGCACAGTGTAGCAGTCCGCCTAACTCTCCTGCGGCCACGTCTTGTACCCTTTGCCTTCTTCCCTACACGACCTCATCTTCCGAAGGGCAATGACGCCGATGAAGAAGCACCTGCGGGTGTCCCCATACTATGTGCCAACACTCTAAAGAGAGATAGGGGTGGAATGAAAGACCCCTCCCATGGGCCGCTAACGAAGAAGTACCCATCGAGCAATCTGGACCCGCGCCCACCATCTTTCAACACCTTCCATGACAAAGAGTAAAATATATTAGTACAACATAAAAAATTCAATACCTAACAGGAATAATAACATGTACATATATAATTTTAGTTGGGATGCATACAAACTAATAATAGTCTAGATCGTCGATATATTCTACAGGATCAATAAATGCGTCATCATCATCACTATCACGTGTGTCGTCATGAATGGCGTGCTCATTGGGTTCAGTAGAATCAACATGTGGAAGGCCTTTCTATAATCGGTCAAGCATTGACATGTCATCCGTAGCAGTAACTTCTTCTAGTTCCATCTCTGTTGGTTCCGGCTCAGGGGTGAAGTCGGATTCACTATTACTGTCTACTTCCATATTCTGATGTGAAGTAGAGCGGTTCTTGAAACGTTTCTTAGAAAGATGTTTTCTTGGAAAAATTCTCTATCATATATGTCTGGGTTAATGTGAGGTTCATAATCCTCTTCATTGGGGGAGGTGGTCAAGCATGTGGGGCACTTTATAATAAACATCCCAACCATTCAGATCCTCATCAGTTTGGCAGGCCCACGGTAGATAGAAAACTTGGGTCACATGTTGAGCCGTAATATAGACATCGGTCACATCTAAATGAGTGCTTTTTTGATTTCGAGTAGCCCTATATGTTCATAAGTCCTTCTAGCCTCATTCGGCTGGAACCAATAACATTTGAAGACTACGACGTTCTGTGGGTTTTCAACATAGAATTGATGTTCATAAATTGCTTCAACTCTTCCATAATACTCGGTACGTCCTTCGCCAATAACAGAGACACAACAATTTGTAGATTTCCGGTCGGGCATAGATAGCTCTTTGAAAAAGGTACGAAGGCGATACCCCTTGATGTTGTATTTCTCAAATGAACGAACCTTATAGTAAAAATCATTAGCGCCTTGTCTCAATTCGACGTCCATAGACTCTGAATTAGCGTACAATTTTAATACGAAATGATTGTTGCATTAGACGAAAATTACACCAAGAAATGAAATGGTCCATTATTGATAATTACCGTTTGTTCAGACCAAGAGATGATATCGGGATAGCCGCCTATATGCTTTGCCAGAAGCTCATACTATTCAACGGAATCATTTTCGATCACCGCTCCATCTGAGAATTTGGCGATGTATCGTCTATATCAAATATCCGGGAATAGGAGCAGTTCAAAGGAATTAGAAGTTTTTGAAACTGTACCGAGAACTTACTAGATCTACGGCCGCACTTCTGTTAGGTTGTTGAAGATATACAACAAAATGGTCGTCCATTCTTTGACATCCAACTTTATTTGTTTCGAAGCACCGACTTGTGCGAGTTTCCCTTTGAATAGGTTGAGATTGGATCCACCTTTTTTAGGGTCGCCATCATTGTACCGAGGCTTCGGATTATGCAAACAACGATTTCTGGTTTCGTAGTGTGTTGTCACGTAGTTTGCCACCTCCTCAGTAATGAATGCCTTGGCGATCGATGCTTCAATTCTACATTTATTTTTACATTTTGCTCAAAGCATCTTCTTTGTCCTCTTACTTGCAAAGCACCGAAGATTTTGCACGGGCCCACCCAATCTTACCTCGGTCAGGAGATGTAAAATCAAATGCCGCATTGCCTTAGAGAGGCCCGGTGGAAAGATCTTCTCTAACTTGCAGAGAAACTCTGACACCAACTCCTCCATGTCATCAACCATGCCACGCAATAGTTATTTTGCACAAAGAACATAGAAGAAATAGCTCAGCTCTGCCAGTACTAGCCATTCGTCCTCTAGAATAAAGCCATGTAACATCACCGGCATTACCCGCTCAAGCCATATGTTAAAATCATGACTCTTGAGACCAAATATTTTCAATTTTTCAAGACTCGCTCCCCTCTTTAGATTCGTTGCATGCCCATAGGGGAACATCAAGTGCATTTTGACCCACAAGATAAATTCCCTCATAGCTGGCCTTCCAAGATAGGCCTTTGGCTTCGACCAGTTCTGCTTTCCTTTCGATTGTCGCAAGTTTTGTCACAGTATATGAAATAGAGTCTCTTTATCGACTCTAGCCTTAGGATTATCCTTTGACTTATCCTCTATGCCGAACAATGTACCAAAAATGCCCTCTCCGATATTCTTTTCAGTGCGCATCATGTCGATGTTGTGTGGAAGAAGGAGGTCTTTGAAGTAAGGCAGATACCACAAGCTTGTCTCGTGAGTCCAGGCATGTTCTGAATTATACCCCTTGAAATACCTTGGACGCTCTAGATTAGGCTCGAGAGCGTTTAACTAATCTTGGATCTATTGGCCTGTCAACGCAGGTGGTGCCGAGTTTTTGACAACTTTACCTTTGATAAAGTTTTTCTTGTCTTTTCTGAACTGATGGTGAGAATCCAGGAACTATCTATGAAAATAAAAGCAAGAATACTTCCGACCCACTTGCAGCCAATGAAACTGAAGAGCTGCCTTGCATGTGGGGAACGAGAACCTTTCATGCACACACTAGCCAGCGAATAGCGCATACGCCGGCAAGTCATGCATCGAGTACATGTACCAGACATGCACTTTGAAGTTTTCTTTTCTAGAGGCATAGTATATCTTGAACCCATTATCCCAAGCTTCTTGCAATTCATCCTTAAGCGGCTGCATGTACACATTCATATTTTTCCCCGGATAGTTGGGCTCTGGAATTATCAATGTCAGGAATATGTTCTTTCTTTGCATAATCTGTCTCGGGGGAGATTGAGTGGAATGACAAATACATGCCAACTACTATATTCGGTTTCCGTCATACCAAAGGGATTGAACCCATCCGTGGGGACGCAGACTCGAGGATTCCTTGGATCTGCCGCTTTATTCGGATGTAATACATTTAAGTGCTTCCATGCTTCTGCATCTGATGTGTGTACCGACATCTTATTCCATGTGCATCTAGTTCGGTTCTTTTGGCCAATTTGTGCCATGTCATCTATCTGGCTGTCTCTTTGACCATGCAAAGACGTTGAAGCCTTGGTACGATTGGCATATACCAAAGAACATTAACTGGGATTTGGGTCTGGCTCTTCTCACTGATACGTCGCCAACGTATCTATAATTTTTTATTGTTCCATGCTATTATATTATATGTTTTGGATGTTTTATATGCATTTATATGTTGTTTTATATTATTTTTTGGACTAACCTATTAATCTAGAGCCTAGTGCCAGTTTGTGTTTTTCCACGTTTCTGAATATTGGAGATAAGGAATATTGAACAGAGTCCAAACGGAACAAAATCTCCGGAAAGATTTTTCTTGGACCAGAAGACACGCAACAGACTTGGAGTAGGGGGCAAGGCACTTGCCGGGGAGGCCACAAGCCCGTAGGGAACGCCCTCGGGGGTGGCCATGCCCCCTCGATTGTGGGCCCCTACAGGTCTACTAAACCTAATTCTTGGCCTATAAATTCCCAAATATTCCCGCATCGCCAAAAAGAGCCACGAAATTACTTCTACGCTACCGGGAGCCTCTGCTCCCGAGAGATCCAATCTAGGAGCCTTTTCTCGTGATCTGCCGGAGATGGAATTGATCACGGAGGTCATCTACATCAACTCTGTTGCCCGTCCGATGATGTGTGAGTAGTTCACCACAAACCTACGGGTCCATAGCTAGTAGCTAGACGGCTTCTTCTCTCTCTTTGATCTTCAATACCATGTTCTTCATGATATTCATGGAGATCTATCCGATGTAATACTCTTTTGCGGTGTGTTTGTCGAGATCCGATGAATTGTGAGTTTATGTTCAGATTATCTATGAATGTTATTTGAGTCTTTCCTGAATTCTTATATGCATGATTTCATATCTTTGCAAGTCTCTTCAAATTATTGGTTTGGTTTGGCCAACTAAATTGGTAATTCTTGCAATGGGAGAAGTGCTTAGTTTTGGGTTCAATCTTGAAGTGTCCTCACCTAGTGACAGTAGGGGTAGCGAGGCACATGTTGTATTGTTGCCATCAAGGGTAAAAACATGGGGTTTTCATCATATTGATTCAGTTTATCCCTCTACATCATGGCATCTTACTTAATGTGTTACTCTGTTCTTAATGAACTAAATACTCTAGATACAGGCAGGAGTCGGTCAATGTGTGGAGTAATAGTAGTAGATGCAGAATTGTTTTGGTCTACTTGATGCGGACGTGATGCCTCTATGCATAATCATTGCCTTAGATATCTTCATAATTATTTTCTTTTCTATCAATTTCTCAACAATAATTTGTTCACCCACCGTATTATTTTCCTTTATAAGAGAAGCCTCTAGTGAAACCTATGGCCCCCGGGTCTATTTTCCATATGATATTTTTAGATCTATAAACCAAAAATACCAAAATATATTCCTGCAATTTATTTACTTTTTCTACCTTATTTTCTATCTATCTCTATCAAATCTCATCCTTCCAAATAACTGTGAAGGGATTGACAACCCCTTTATAGCGGTGGGTGCAAGTGTTTGATTATTTGTGTAGGTACTACTATTGGAGCCTTGCTTGTTCCTCCTACTCGATTGATACCTTGGTTCTCAACAAACTGAGGGAAATACTTATCTACTTTGCTGCATCACCCTTTCCTCTTCAATGGAAAACCAATGCAAGCTCAAGAGGTAGCACTCACCCATGTCGTTGTCTACCACAACATACCTGGAAGACTTACAAATGGGACAATAGTTCAAGTCCACATACTCAAGCCTAAATAAGGCACATCCTTTCTCACAGGCATGTATCTTCTCATAGGGCATCTTAACTACACGAAGTATTTTGTGCGACTGGTACAGGTTTGCAAGCATGACATGTCCTTTGGGTAGAAAGCGTCCAAATAGTGTCATCATCGTGTCATATCATTTTCTTCACAAGTTGAATTGAGCCTTCAGAGCTATTACTTGTGCAATGGCATCCAGTTGACAAAGCTCAGTGTCCTCGTGGAGAGGACATTTTGAAGACTCCAAAATTTCATAGAAGGCCTTTGCAGATTCCTCCATCTCATCATCCGAATCTCGAGCATCATTAAAGTCTTGCACCATGTCTTCAATCCCGACACCATGCTCGTCAGTGCGACGATGAACCACATCTCCTCTAGTGCATTGGGCAAACTCACCATGAGATGTCCACACTGTATAATCAGAGGTAAATCCCCTCCTCTGTACGTGTTTACCCATTTCAGCCTCTATCATCTTTTTAAAGTTGTCGCACCCAGGATAGGGGCACCACTTCGTTGTCTGGCCATTTGCAACTGCGCCTTTTACAAACTCCTTCATTTTTGTAAATCATTCTTTGGTCATTTCTTTCTCACTAGTGTGACTAGTGTACATCCAAGCATGGTCACTTATCCTTCCTAGCTACTATACAAACAAGAAATATGTATAATGCAACATATATATTCATCACTTCATGAAGTTTGTCAGTTTTATTACGTCCATACAACCTACGCGCTAATAGGTAAAGATAGGTCATAATCCCACCCGAGTATGTGTAGATTGGCTTCATTTTCCCTTGCTCTGCTCCGGATTCGACGCAATATTTCGGCGGCACCTCCCCGCTGTTCTCCTGATACACGCCTCGACATTAAACATAGAGGATGTCTACCCAGAGAACAACAGGGAGGCAGTGAAAAAATTATGCATCAGATCAGGAGCAGAGCATATGGGAAAACGAACTCAATCTACACATACTCGGGTGATGATCACAACTCACTATGTTATCTAACCGGGTGTCAAGTATGCAGGTATCATTTGTTAAGACACAAGACGGTTAGGCATTCCCTCCAGAAGGAAAATATCAAAGACGTAGTCCCTTCATGTTTATTTTCTTTGGTCATAGGGATCCCGTACTATTAAGAGGGAATCCACATTGGAAGGCTATGAGTGAATCAATTCTTCTCTAAATTTGTTGCACCCATCGTGTTCCATCGCATCTAGGAGAGAAGGGAATCCCAGTTTTTCTATACTGACTGTTTGTACCAGTGTTATAGGCGGTTGTACCGCTCAGTGGCTCGGCGATTGTACCGGCCCTGCACCGGGTCACCACTTGACACAATTATGTTTTACTGTGGTTGTTGGGTGGTGGTGGCCTGGTTGTACCGCTATATTAAATATAGTGGGTACTACAGGTGTTCCAAGGGGTTGTACCGCTTGGGGCTTTGCCACGCCTAGCAGCCATGGTCGGTGACACCCTTGGGCCAACTTCCTATTTTGGCCCGGTTGTAGGGAAGTGGTTGACCGGTTGTTCCGCTAAAATAGGAACACCGGTTATACCGGTCCAGCAACCGGTTGTACTGCTAATGCCCAGTGCATTTTTTGATGTAACGTTTAGAAAACTGGGGGGTCTGTATAAAGGGGGTGTTCTTCTTCCTCCCCCTTATCTCTTACATCTCGCTCTCCTCCATTGATGCACTGAAGGTTACTTGCCTGATCTCTCTCCCTAGCCACCCAAACTTGTTGTCTTGCTAGGGATTGAAGGAGGAGACCTAGATCTACACTTCCACCAAAGGAAAATTGATTCCCCCAAGTTCTTGTGTGGATTTTGTTACTCTTGGGTGTTTGAGCACCCTAGACGGAAGAGGTCACCTCGGAGCCACATTCCATTGTGGTGAAGCTCCGTGGTTTTGTTGGGAGCCTCCAATTAAGTTGTGGAGAGATCCCCAACATTGTTGTAAAGGTTCGGTTGCCACCTTCAAGGGCATCACTTAGAGGAATCACGGCACCTCGCATTGTGTGAGGTCGTGAGGAGAATATGGTGGCCTTAGTGGCATCTTGGGGAGCATTGTGCCTCCGCACCGCTCCAACGGAGACGTACTTCCCCTCAAATGGAAGGAACTTCGGGAACACACCCTCGTCTTCATCGGTTCCCCTTGTGGTTATTTCTTACCTTCACTTGTATTTACCCTTTGCTTATTATTGTTGTGTTAGCATCATATAGGTCGCTCACTAAGTTGCATATCTAGTCAACCTATTTGTTGCTAAACCTTATTTGTTTAAAGAAAATCCATAAATTTGTAAGTTGCCTATTCACCCCCCCCCCCCTCTAGTTAACCATATCGATCCTTCCAATTGGTATCAGAGCCTCACCTCTTTATTAAGGGTTGTACCACCCAAAGAGTATGGTTGACGACGAGGAACGGGTTGATGAGGTTCCCAAGGGAGTTGTTTCTAACTCCGTCACCCGAGAGGAATTGAATGAGGTCATGTCCACAATTAAATCCTCTATGGCTATCAAAGTCAAAAACATGCTTAAGGATTTCCTTGATAATTAGAAGTCGTGTACCGACCCGTTATTGGTGGCAAATCCCACATCTTCGGATTCGGGAGGCAATTCCGAAAAGGGAAATGCTAGTAGTGAAAAGGATAAAATGCCTGAAGGAACAAGTGGGGCTAATGCCTTTACCTCTGTTCCTCTTCCTTTAGTCCATGGAGGACGGGTTCACCCACCGCATATTATTAATCTACTCGTCCACCAAAGCTTGGTAAGAATGACTTTGCTAACTGGTTTTTTGTATCAAGTCTCATTTGAACCACAGCTCAACACAACTTTGGAGAATCATTGAGCAGGGATACTACCCACATGATCCAAGACATCTCACGCCGAGAGAAGAGGCAGATAATCAGCTCAACCACTCTGCCTTGTTTATTCTTCAAGCATCCATACCTGTTGAAGACCTTCCTCACTTGCGTCCCTTCACTCGTGTCAAAGATTGTTGGGAGCACATCATCCATGTACAAGGGTTGCTCTAGCATTCAGCGGTCCAACTATGAAGTAATTCTCGATAAGGCCAATGAATTTGCTATGATCGAGGATGAGGAATCTCGTGAGCTATATTGGAGAGTTAGAACTCTTGTTGTGGCTCTTGAACATCATGGAAGCAACGATGTGGATGACACATGGATTAAGCGCAAGTTTCTCAAGTCCAATATGCCTTTCAAAAATTCCATGTCCTCCGTCATTCGTCAAAGGCCATACTTTCATGCCTTGTCCTGAAGTGATGTGTTGGACGAATTCATCACCATGAATATTTTGAACACAACCGCTCACAATGCTCTAGCTCGAGTTCAACGGTCAAGAAAGGACTCTCCCAAGCTTGCTTTGAAGGACAAGGCTGCTGTAGACGAAGATGAGGAAGACGGAGAAGAATCTTGTCCTGAAGACACCAAGTATGCTTACCATGAGCATATGGCTCTTGCATCAAGGTAGTTTTGGGGCAAGAAAAACTCAAGTCCCAACTTCTCCAAGAAAACTCAAGCTGGTCCAAGGGAAAGTAACAAGTGAGAACTTGCTACAGTTGTGGCAATGTCAGTCACTTTGTGGTAGATTGTCCCTATGAGCAGAAGGAAGACAATAGTGTCAAGCTCGTTCGCAAAGAAAAGACCAAGTTTTTCCCCATACAGGAACAACTTCCCCAAGAAGATGCCCCCTAAGGGGTTGGTGGCTCAAGAAAAGTACATATCCCATGAGGATGATGACGATGAGACAAGTGGTGAAACAATGGGAATGGCCACGGTAGCCATTGCATCCTCTTCTCCAAGCAAGGTGTCTATTTTCAAGGACCCCAACGAGAACCGCACGACCAAGTCTCTGATGGCCAAGGCATCTGGCAAGGTAACATCTAATGCTCAAACTTCCAACAGCAAAGCTACCATTTCTGCTAACATGGATAGCGGAGATAAAATGGAAGAGGTAGAGGAGGAGGAAAAATCCTTTGATAAATTCATGAGAAATCTCAAGGGTAAATCCAAGAAGCATGTTGTTGCTCTATTGGAACAACTCGGTGAGGCCAATGACATTATTAAATCTCATGAATATACCATCTCTACCCTTCAAGGTCATAGTCGAGACTATGCCGATGAGATTGTGGATCTTTCCATTGCTCTTGAGAAGGAGCAAGGACTTCGTGTCATTCCTGAGGAGTCATTTAATGATGACATTGCTAAGTTAAAGAAAGATCTTGATCATGCTCTTGTTCTTACTAGTGTGCTTCAATACGAAAAGAGTGCACTTGGGCTTAATCATGTTAGACTCAAGAAAGAGCTTGCAACACTTGACAAGGCTCAGAAGGCCTTGAAGAGTACTCATGTCTCTTTAAAGGAGGCTCATGCCCAACTTCAAGTAAAACTCACTAAGGAAATAGCCACTTTCTTTCCATTTGTTTTAATTGATAATGTCCATGCTGCTAACCCCTGCTGTGAGCATGCACATCTTGTGGAGGATAAATCCAATTAAAAGAGTAGCTTGAGAAAGGCCTTGTGACATGCATCCAAGGCGAAAAGAATCTTAATGACCTTCTGAGCAATCAAAAGGAAGTGGTTGCAAAGGAAGGACTTGGGTTTGCACCCAAGACGAAGAAGAAGAACAACAAGAAGAAGACCAAGCAACCTCCCCATCTTATGGAAACCTTTCTTAAATATGGGAAGGATACACATGGGAAGAAAAATAATCAAGCTAATGGTGGTAATGTTGTGAAGGGCAATACCCCTCTACCCAACACAGCTAGCGACTTTAACCCCTCCTATGTGTTGTGTCGTGCGAATGATGGAAATGTTTTTGCCAAGTTTGTTGGCTCTTATGATGAGTACATTACATGGTCTATTTGGGTTCCTAATACCCTTTTTACTAACATGAGAGGACCCATTAAAGAATGCGTACCTAAATCCAAGCATTGATCTTTTGCAGGAGATTTCTTCCGGTTGGGTGTCATTGTTGCTTGATAGTGGAGCAACAAATCATATGACCAGAAGTATGGACTTGGTGGTGGACATTCATCTCGACCCATCCATTGCCACCCAAGTCTCCTTTGGTGATGACATGATTTCAAAGGTATTAAGTCTCGACAAGGTGGTAATTTTTTCGGAACTTACCATTGAAAAGGTTATGCTTGTTGAGACCCTTGCATACAATTTACTTTTGGTTCATCAACTTGCACTTATGGGCTTTATTACTTTCTTTGGTATTGACTCAGTGGCCCTTTTGTGGAGCAAGACTCTTAAAGTAGCCTTTGTTGGGCATGTCGAGAACGGTCTCTATGTGGTTAACTTTTTAGAGCAACCCACACGGACCGCGACTTGTCTAATGGCTAAAGTTGATGTGGGATGGCTTTGGCATCATCACCTAGGCCATGTCAATATGAGATCTTTGCAAAGTCTCCTCAAAGGGGATCACGTTCTCGGACTAACAGATCTGAGTTTTGCCAGAGATTGAGCTTGCAGTGAATGTATTGAAGAAAGATTCATGAGACAGCTCATCGCCCCACGACTATCATCTACTCAAAAAGGACCTTAGAGCTCCTCCACATGGATCTCTTTGGTCCTCCATCCTATGATAGCCTTGGGGGAAGAAAGTAACGCTTGGTGATAGTGGATTATTACTCAAGATATACTTGGGTATATTTTTTCAAGAGAAAGAGTGAAACTCAACAAACCATCATCGACTTTGCTAATGAATCTCAACGCCAACACAATGCAAAGATATTGATGATAATAAGTGACAATGGCACCGAGTTCAAGAACTACACCCTAAATGAATTTCTGAGTGATGAAGGAATCAAACATCAATACTCAGCTCCTTACACTCTTGAACAAAATGGTGTGGCGGAAAGGAATAACCAGACGTTGATGGATGTGGCAAGAACCATGATGGCGGAGTTTAAATCTCCGTATAACTTTTGGGCTAAAGCCATCAACACCGCATGTCATGCATCCAATCGGCTCTACCTTCGCAAAGGTTTGAACAAGACTCCATATGAAATTCTTACCGGCATCAAGCCCAACCTAAAGTACTTCTAGGTGTTTGGCATGGGCACCCGCTTAGCCCCTATGATTTATGCTATTAGTTGTATAAGTATGATTTGGCCTTAGGCCCAACCTTGTGAACTTGACGATTCGGTCATGTGATGTAATAATTCGGTACTCGGATGTAAGACTCTTATTATTCAGTATCTGTGTGTTCGGTGAGCATTGATCTCTGGGATCACTGAGCACGATCATTCGGTGAGTGTGTAATTACCCATATCTCGAGAGACCAAAATTATGTTAGTCATCTCCTAGCAAACTTTGGTAGATCGGAGAACCACATGGTTGTGTGGCTCTGTTTGGGGCCCGCTAAAATACCTAGCCTCTGTAGGGATGAATTTGCTTGCTCTTGAGTAATATACACCTTTTCACCCTTGCAAAAAAGAAACGATGCAGATTTAGCGGCATCAGCCACAACATGGTTATATACTTTTGCAACTCAAATCAGGCCATGTGGTTGTTGGGAATGAAGAGAATAAAAGGAGGAGGTTTGTCCGTCCGTTGTGCTTATTTGGCAAGTTTTAATTAGCTTCCATGTTTGTTTTAAACATTGTACAATCGAATTTGCTGACATACACTAATCTAAAGTCACCCATATTAACGCGCGCATGAACACCCTACCCCTATGAGCACCTCCAAGAGATTGTACTGACACATCATCTTGAGATTGATGAAGTCATCATAAATGACTTCATAGTCGACAGGAATGTCTCCTCCCACTGGACGCACGTCGCCGGAAGGCCTAGAATAAATCTAGGAAAATATAAACACTAATGTCAAGTCTAGGACTTGAACTCTGTTGGACACGAGATGCCACTTGTTGATGATTTGTCTACCATAGTTACACGCACAACCCCTGTTGTTATACCTATTGGACCAACTACTAGAGTTCGTGTAGGCCAGCAAAATTATTAGCTACATTAATTCTTGGTAATGTTTCTAGGTTTCATGAGGATGTGAAGTTGCCTAACTTAGATACATTTGTGTTGCTTACAGTTGAAGCACCTAGCATGGACAAGAAGAATGAACACTATAGCATTATCAAACATTGTGATGAAGGAGTGTGCGAAGGGAAAAAGAACAGATTTTTCGATGGACATGTTTGTACTTTGAAGCCACTATGATGACATACATGAAGATGGATATTTCGTAAATATCATCAATGGATTATTATTGCTATTGCGCCGCCTTATTTTTGGACCAGGCTCATGTAATATCGCAATACTACTTCATAGGCTATTTTTAGAGTCTCTATTATGGGGGAAAACGACTCTAGATGTGTTGTACTCTCGCCTTAACAAAGGTGGACAAGATCCCCTCTCTTTTCCCCTATAAATACAGCCATTAAGGCATCATTCATACTTGGGTTTGTTTAGATTAAACTTCGCCATAGCTGCAACTCGCATCCTTCGTTTGTGTTCTACGACCATACCAGGACATCACAAAACCCCATTTTCATCAATAAAGCTTTCCTCTTATATTCACATTATCTAGATTGCAATTTCAGTTTCTTGTTTGTTCTTCATTCGCGGGCAAGAAATAGACCATCATAGTCAAGTTGATCGTGCTCCCTCATGGTCAATAATCTGTCAGAGTTGGTCTAGCGACTAGTAAGACTCAACAACATGCACATTTGTAGTTGGATCATCAAAGTTGTCTCCACTAAATTGATAGTTATCATCTCATTGAAAGACGAGACACCCTCGCTTCTATCATATGTGTTATCAATTCCAACGCTCCTAAATTAACATGTTATTTACATTTGCATTCATTTCAACTTGTTGAAAAGAAAAAAATGCATTCCTTTGTTACTTCCCCGGCCGACAACCAATTCCGAGGATATTCATCCAGTTTATTCGTCGCCGACCACACCGTGTACATTATAAGGTTGTGAAGTGTGGTGCCGATGGTGCACCTCCTCATGGCATCACCCATTTGGAAAGCGATGCTAAACTTTGGGTATGTTGGAATTATCAGGTTTGTTCATAATCTATTGAGTATGATCAAATTCAAGCAATGTTGAAGTTTGCTCACCTATGGATCCAAGAACGGAAACAAGAAGCACCACCACCACACAAGCAAAACGTTGCATTCTCGCCGACTCTCGAAGTTGTTGGTTTTCAGACCATATCACACAACAACGACAAACACACACACGCAAACACACACACACACACACGCGCGCAAGAAAGACACACATGAATAACTAGTGGGAAGAGCAGTTTTGCGATGCGCCAATCGAGTGACTTTTTTGTTTCATTCTTTTATTCTACTGGAACAAACCAACAGAAATAGACCAGATCCTGTGCCATGATCCCCTTCTCTTGTGACATCCCATGATCAAGTTTCTGGTTCGGTCTAACAACTATACACACCTCCACATGAACCAGCACGCGTCAAGGTTCTCTTATTTTCTACATGCAAAACAGAAGAAAAAAACGACATGGCACATACACAACATGGATACGTGCACCAAATTATATCTTGAACAAAAACTACCTCATGAAACTGAACGAACTTTGGAGGATCATCATTCTCTCCCTCAAGTTTGCTTTCTGTTTGCATCAACATTGTTTCTCACCTCCCGAAACTTCAGTATGCCTAGTGATTTAGTCTAGGATGTCATCTAGTCGATCATCAGTGCACACATGCTCAATGTCAATGTCACCATCCTCCACTTACTCTCGCACAAAATGATATCTCAAATCAATGTGATTCCTTCTATCATTAAACACCGGATTTTTGCTGAGTGAGATGACTTATTATCAACCTTTAACGACACTCTCTCTATCTCACTTCCCAGAAGATTCACGAGAATCATCGTCAACAAAATACCTTCATAGGTCATTACCATAGCTGCAACATACTTAGCCTCACAAGAAGAAAGGGTCATGATCTTTTGCTTTAGTGAGGACCAGATTCATAGGTCATTGCCATAGCTGCAACATACTTAGCCTCACAAGAAGAAAGGGTCATGATCTTTTGCTTTAGTGAGGACCAGCTCATCAGGTTTTCACTTAGATAAAATAGCACACGAGAGGTACTTCTTCTAGTATCCAAGTCTCCCACATGATCATTATCACTGTACCCAATCAGAATTACATTTCCACCTTTCTTGTAAATAAAACCCAAGTCCAAATTACATCGCACATACCTGAGAATGTGCTTCACTGCTGCCATGTGTTCGAATGTAGGTTGCTCCATGAAACGAATCACTGTGCCAACAACATAACATATATCTGGTTGTGTATGCACAATGTATCACAGACTACCAATAATGTTGTGATATAACTGGAATCAACAAGTGGACCATCACTTCTTTTTCCGGTCTTGAATCGTTCTTCCATTGGTGCCGGAGAAGGGTTGTAGTTTTCCATTTGGAACTTCTCCATAAATTTCCGATCATAAGAAGATTGAGAGGGAGTTTTACCATTAGGGCCTTGTTTCACATCAATCTGAAAGCACAACTTCTGTTTTGGTAATTAATAACAACATATCTATGAATATATCAAGTATATTTCAGGAAAAGTTCAATGAATGAATTTGATAGGTTTGTGAGAAGATTCCCTAGATGTGTGGAACATCAATTGGCAAAAGCTTCAAGACTCTACATTTTTTATTTATGTGATAAATCACATTTGATTCCATAGGAAAGCCAATACTATTAAAAGGGTACAAGGTATCTATTATGATCTGGTTGCTCAAAGTGCTTAGAGATTAGCCACCAAAAGCCTCAACATTTCTCCCACAAAATATTCTGTCCAAAACCCTAAACTAAAATTTGGTGCCACCAACTTTCTACATATCACCCACATCGACTTTTCCTTCGATGGAACCCAAGTAAAACCCGAGCAAATCAGTGCAACCAAGTTTCGCTTCGATACACCCGAAACATAGTGACCAACCTTCTCGTGCACATTTGCAAAAATTGGAATTTTCTAGTTTTACAAATTGGTGCCACCGAAGTGAGAACTGCCTAGGCCAACTAAATCGGACTCACCAAGATGTTGTATATCGGTCTAACTAAAATGCAAAAGGTTAGGACATTTTGCACTAGTTGGTGCAACCGAGTTTTAACTCCGGTTACACCGAGTTGGGAAATAATGTTGTAACGGTTGCATTTTTAGATATGGCTATATATACACCTTCACCTCCCTTTCGTTTGTAGAGAGGGCACTGAGAACAAGCAATCACTTCCACCATTCATTTTCTGAGAGAGAACCACCTACTCATGTGTTTAGATCAAGATCTTCCACTCCAAACATATGAACCTTGATTTCTAGCCTCCCCAAGTTGCTTTCCACCCAATCAATCTCTTCTACCAAACCAAATTCTACGAGAGAGTGATTGAGTGTTGAGGAGACTATCATTTGAAACACTAGAGCAAGGAGTTCATCATCCATACCACATCTATTACCTTTTGTAGAGTGGCATCTCCTAGATTGGTTAGGTGTCGCTTGGGAGCCTCCAAACTATGTGGAGTTCAACCAAGAAGTTTGTAAGGGCAAGGATATCGCCTACTTCATAAAAATCTACCTTGAGTGAGCCTAGTCCTTCGTGGACGTAAGCCATGGTGGAATAGACAAGGTTGCTCTTTGTGGACCCTTTGTGGGTGGATCCCTTCATGGACTCGCATAGTCGTTACCCTCGCTAGGTTGAAGTCTCCATCAACGTGGACGTACGATAGCACCAATTATCGGAACTACACTAAAAATCTCCATGTCTTCATTGTGTTTGATCTTCCTATCCCTACCCTCTACTTACACTTGCATGTCTTTACTTTCTGCTGCTATACTCGTAAACTTGCATGTATAGGGTGTGCTAGACTTGGTAAAATTGCTAAAACTTGTCAATGATAAAATTTGGAAAAGGTTAAGTTTTTATTTGGTCACATAGTCCAATCATCCCCCACCCGCTAGACATACTTTAGATCCTAAGTGTGGTATTAGAGCTTTGGTCTCCATTGCATTAGTTTCGCAATCTAGGAGAGTATGGCGTATAGTGAAGGAAATTACCACCGTAGAGGTCCATATGTTGATGGTACAAACTTTGCTAGTTGGAAGCATAAAAGGAATATGCATATTCTTGGTCACAGTTCCACCATTTGAGTTCTCGTTTGTGTTTCTTTGGAAGATGGGTTCTTTGGTGATGGAAAGTAACCAGATCGAGAAGAAACAGTAGAAGAATTTAAGATATTGCAATAAAACACTCAAGCATGTGACATTCTATTCAATTGCCTATGCCCCGAAGAGTTATCCTCCTTGAGAATGCGCATAAAATTTGGGATACTTTGGTTGATATGCATGAAGGATCCTAATCATGCAGGCAATCTAAGTTGGTTGTGCTAAATAGTCAACTTGACAAGTTAAAAATGAAGGATGGTGAAGGAGTCGTAGAAATATACTCTAGGCTTTTTCTCATCACAAACAAGATTGCTGGCTTAGGAAGTGAACAGATGACCAACAAATTCATCATCAAGAAGATCCTGAGATCATTGGACGGAAAATATGACATCGTGTGCTCATTTATCCAAATGATGCCAAACTATAAGGATCTCTAGACTACAGGAGTTGTTGGAAGGATTGTTTCTTATGAAATGTCACTCAAGGACAAAGAACAGCTTCATCACAAGTCAAGTGGTGCTTACAAAGCCACAAGTGACACTCCCACTACCGCAAATGACAACCTGGTTACCAATGAAGAGATAAGCCTCATGGTCAAGAAATTCAAGAAATTCTACAAGAATAGAGGCTAAGAGAGAAGCTCCAACTCAAGATACAAAGAGAAGCGTTCTTTTAGTCGTGACTGAAATTTTTACAATTGTGGATAACATGAACACTTTCGCAATGAGTGAATGACCCCCTACAAGATAAGAGAAGAGATGCCTAGAAGAAGAACCTCGAGAGATGAGTCACCTCAAAGAGAGAGAAGGGGTAGAGAAGATCGTTATGAACAAAGATCCTCCGAGAGAAGCAACGATTCGGGAAGAAGCACAAGTACACCACAATCTACACAAGAAGAAGACATCAAGCACATGTTGTTGAACGGGTTTCCAGCTCCGAATCCGACAACCAATCACAGAGAAGTTACCGCTCCAACTCCGACTATAGTCAAGATGAAGGTGTTTCCAGACTAGAACTCATTCCCTCCAACTACTAGGATTTATTTAATTCACCAAATGAAGGAATTGGAAGTTGCTTCATGACTAAAGGACCAAAGCTATAGCACCCCGAATACATTGACTTTAATAGTTATGAGGATGACTTAGTTGGAGATGATGACTTGCTATTTGATAAAACTAGTGATGTTAGTCAAAATGAACTTCATAATAATTATGATAGTCAAAATAAGTCATGTGATGATGTGATACTTGTGATCTGCGTTGGGTTTTCCGTGAAGAGGAATGGGTTATCGCAACACAATGTTGGTAAGTATTTCCCTCAGTTATGAAACCAAGGTTTATCGAAGCAATAGGAATAAACCACAACCGTCTTTAGCGGATGCACAAAAAACAACAAACAAGTTGCACCCAATGCGGGCAAAGAGGGTTGCCAATCCTCTTTTCTTGTTATTTGCAAGCAAGTGAGGTGTGTAGATAATTGTAGATAGAAAGATAAAAAAACAAGTGAATGGCAGCAAGGTAATGAAGGTTTTATCAATATGTTGTGAATACACCCGGGGACCATATCTTTCCCTAATGTCATCTCTCATGAAAAATAGCATACGGTGGGTAAACAAATTACTATTTGGCAATTGACAAAAAAGACGATAGTTATGCGATATTCACGACAATGATGATATTTATATAGGCATAATGATCGTAAACAAATAGGTCGACTCCTGCCTGCACCTATTACTATTACTCCACTCATCGACCGCTATTCACCATGCATGTAGAGTATTAAGTAAAATAGAGTAATGCATGGAGAACAGTGACATTATGTAGACAAAGTAAACTCAATCAATATGAATAAAGCCCGTTGTTTTATCCTTAGTAGAAGCAACACAAAAACACATCTTGTCCCCTTCTATCACCGGGATATAGAAATTCCCCAGGTTGAACCTCGGTTGGTCACCTATCCTGGAACAACTCCAAGCCGAGCACGCTTGACCTCGGAGTTCTGTTCGAATGGGCTCCCGGAAAAGAAGGAATTCCTTATTGATATAAGTAGTCTATCATCCCTAATAAGCCAGGCTATTACATACACCACCACTCAGAGGAACCAACGTCCTCGTTGGGCCACAGGAGCGTTCCCTCTTGGCACAAACGTCTGTGCATCCAGTCCAGTACATGTGCCATACCATGTGCCACGACGGGTCACAAATGTCATGAAAAACATGACAGCACACCTCTCCGCAAACACCCGTGTAACCATGAGAAACTAGCTCTGATACCAACATGTAATGCCCCGCACACACCCACCAACAGTCATTACTCCTCGCGGGATCTAGACTGGCCCCACATATCAATATTGGTCTTTTCTGCGCACTTTGTCCTCACTCATGCACACCCGGGATCAACTTCCCGGTCGGTCACCCATCCTAGAACTACTCCATGCCGAGCACGCGCAACCTGGGAGTTTTGTTCGCATGGGCTCCCGGAAAAGAAGGAATTCCTTATTTATATGAATAGTCTATCATCCCTATTAGCAAGGCTATCACAACAACGCACCACAATCACAAAAGAAATATCGATTTAGTTTGCCAAACTATTTTAATAGATCAGAGAGAATTATGAAGCTATCATAATCATGCACATAAGAATCATATAAGTATGATAGGAGACTCGAATATTTATCATGAATAATCAGAACACAAACACATAATTCATCGGATCCCAACAAACGCACCGCACAAAAGGAATTACATCATATCACTACTAGGAGAAATCCTAGTAGTAGCACTTGTTTTACCCATACAAGTAGCGCTGGTGGCAACGCTACTGCTAACGCGCTACAGCTAAGTTTTTAGTAGTAGTGCTTTTCCAGCCAGCGCTACTCGTAAGTATAGTTAGTAGTAGCGCTTTTTTAGCCAGCGCTAGTACTAACTATCTGTAGCGCTGCTACTAAACGCTAATCAACGCTAGTGCTAAGGTTTCCTGATTTCACATTTTTATTCCTCCTCTCCGTATATTGTATTGTATTTGTGCATGCTCTATACTGTAGTTTCATCATGTCATAGTAAACATACATTATTCTCATCATATCATACACATACAATAGTCTCGTCATACCATCATCATAATCATCATTATTATCCAACACAAATATCATCACATGTCGAAAATAGTGATACACAAGTTATGGCACATCAACAAGTTTCATCATCCCGATCTGAACGATGATGTATAAGAGAAGAGCGGTCGGCATGAGCAAGAGCGGGATTATGTAGTATTGCTTGGGCATTGGTTTTGCTCCCTCTTTTGATGTAGCATCCACCTCAAATAAATTGTTTCCGCTTCATCTCTGTTGTCGAACCCTCTTTGGCTAGCCCCCGAGTACTTGTACACCTAGGCCTAAGCGTCTGGCTAGTGGTCATACACTCCTGGAACCCTCCCAATGAATACGACATAGCAGTCCTTCGCCATCTCTGATCTATGTGCCTGCATCGTAAGTTGATGAATTGAATGATAATATACTACATAATGTACTTGAGAAACACAAAGGGGCATAGTTAGCAAAATACAAGCAACCTATAGTAAACATAAATAACGAAGTTCCTCATACACAAGCTAATTAACTAGAGCGACATATACGCTAGTTCATCGAAAGCCGATAGTAATAACTATAAACACACATTGTCATCGTCAATTTATCCTCCATGCCGGCGCCCCAATCTTCATAGTCAGCAATGAATGACCCGAGCTTGTTGAAAGGATTCAAGTCCACACGCTGAGCGCGTAGCAGTTCTCGGACATTCTCCCGCCTCATTGACCCATGGAAGAACATCCCTGTTTATTCGATGACCTCCTTCATGATCACTTGGGCAAGTTGACACTGTATGTGATAAAAATCAACTCCGATTCGATGATCCGCTGTCCTTCCTTTGCTGGTGGCCCAGTTGACAATCTCGGCATCACCGGAAGTAGCTGATATGCGAAGGCATTGTTTATCCCTTCTATACTCGATCATGTGATGCATGAGGTAGAATCCATCAACCTTACTACCATTCGGTTACTGGATGCAGCAGAAGTTGGTCTTATGGCCGAAAGTCGGTGCTTGATTCCTGTACTTTTTCACCTCGATATATCCACCAGTAAGGTTGAAGGTTAAAATTGCAATATCGAGAACACTCTTTATGTGCGTGTAATCCTTTTTATTGATGTTCTTCGCTAAGTCCAAATACAAAGCATGGGAGTATTGTGGGTACACACAAATGAGGACGCCCCCCCCCCCGCTGCGCAAAATAGGTACACCTCAAATTAGCCTCGATGCTTGCAAAGGAATGATCAATACTTACGAAAGGATATCCGTGGATGACTTACGTGGGACGATAAGGCAGGAGAATCATTTCCTTATCCTTATTAGCGACCATGAAATCGCTGATGTACTTGCTCGCATAATCATGGTGCTCATTGCAGAGTGCCAAGAAGCTCTCGTGCATATAGTACGGGTCCGCCACACAGATATATTCTATGTTCTCGCGCCTCGTGATGTAGTTGAGATACAACGCATACAGATGGATGAAATTAAATTTCATATTAGTCATGTGGAACAGGTCATAGATGTAGTCAAATCACAGAATGAACTAATCCACCGGCCATCTGTCGACGTATGACATCGCACCCAGAACATGAGCCACATGAAGTGGGTATCCTGGTTTTTCCGTGTTGAGAAGTCTTCTCTCTATGGCAGCACATCATCATGAAGTCTCCTTAGATCATTGTTCAGTATGTTCTCTAGTGCTTTTTGAGGTTGGATTGGGTGGCCAGCGACATGGAAATGCTCCGCACCTACGACACGTATTATGTCTACCTCTCGGGGCTTCAGAGGTGGCTGGGTGCTTGAAGCAGCTCTACCGTCTTTAGAGCCTTTCTTCTTTGGTCTCCTCCTTCGCTTCTTGGTGGGTGGCGGTAGTGATCCCACCATACCTTCCCTAACCACCACCCCAGCATCGTTGGGATAATTACCAGTGGATGGCCCCCGTGTTGTTCTTGCTGGGTAGAGGCGGCATCTGGAGGCGTCTCCTGCGAGGATGGCATGAAGAGAGACTTTTTGGAATCAGCCGTAGGACATTGCGGCTCCAGCAATTCAGGCATCATCAAGTCATCTCCACTCTCATAGTCTGAGTCATACTCCCGAGCATCGTCATAGCCGATATTGATGTATTGGTTAGGGTCATCAGCATCCTCCTCCATGACATCATCAGCATTTGGTTCTTCGACAGGGGCGACATCAGCTGGCACTGATGGAGTCTCTCCCTCGGCGCGTCGACTGCTATCAACCACCATGACAGGTGCATATAATTGGGTAAGTGGGGTGGTGTTCATACCTTGTTGAGGAGTTGTTGTTTGTGTGCTACCGGACGCCTCGACACAAAGGTGAGTCTTCGGCCAAGGAAAGATCCAGCTCTTGCATGCGCCAATCTGTTTAGGGGTCTCGTCATCATCGACTTGTGCCAAAAGAGGCAAATTCTCGAAGCCCACTTTGACACTGGCCACGCAAACTTAAAGACGCCATGGGGCATCTGACCGTTGTGGAGCATGAGGTCTTTTGGCTTCATGATCGTTGCCTTTCCCACGTCCACCTTCTGGCCGTTGATATCGTACAGTAGGGTGCACGGGGTTTCGTCGGCGTGCGAAGACATTACTAGGACGTTAGACATCTGAAAGGCAATTGAAACGGAGGACTATATAGATATGTTGGTGAAGAGTGTACGACGCTTAATTACAGTGATGGTGTCAAGCTCAGCCAAATACGAAGCCCCACCGAGCACGCCAGAGACGGAGGACGGGCTGCTATTAACCGGAGAAAGACCAGGCACGGGAGCATGTGCGGTTGCATGAGCAGGTGCTAGTTGTGCGATGTTTGCCAAATTGCTCCTGACAAAGCTGAGAAGGGGAAAGTCATCTAACTCTTTTTATGGATTCCTCTTAACAAACTTAAAAATTTCCGGAACCAATTGGCCCAAGGAAGCTCCCATAGATGCATTGACCTTATCTTCGAGTACCTTGACCAGCTCTTCTTTGGTCTCAGCTTTGCTCTGATCGACCGCCCGCGCAACCTTCTCATCGATGGTCTGTTTAGTAAGCGGTCGTCTCTGCTCTTTCTTTCCTTTGGCTTCTCGTGGTAGCATTTCATCCACGAGGCGCCATCTCCAACGACGTGCACACGTCCATACGATGGCGGTTTTTCCACCGAGACATTTTCCAGTTTGTTCATGGCCTGGTTGAACGGGTTGTCCCACTTGGGCCTCACTGATGAGTGAGATGACTAGTTGCTTTCAGCTGCCTTTTGGTGCTGCTCTTTCTGCAAAAGGAATATGGATGATTTACAAATGTGACAAAACTTGTTGTCGAATTGATTGGAAGCTAATTAATTTCAGGTGGTAATACAACAATTACCAGTAGTCTCATGAACTCCCTCGTGTTCGAGCCCGTGTAAAAGACTTTATTGACGGGGTCCCACTTGTGCTGGGCCCTGATCCAGTCATGCTCCTACGGGTCGGTGAACTCTGCCAAGGGGTCTTGGATTCTGTGACTTTCACATTCGGCGTCCTCCTTGGCCCATACGTGCCTCTTCCCCTCGTAACTACGGGTTCCGAGGCGATGGGCAGGCGTGTTCTTGGCCTCCAGCTCCTTCATTTTCTCCGACTTTTTCGGGGCTTCTTCTGTAGGGCAAGCCTCCTTGAATTGTTTGAAGTGCTCTTCCGTTAGTGACGGATTGTCGGCATGAATCTTGTACCACGGTTCATTCTTCATAATCGATTTTTTCACCCTTACTTTCCACGCGAACAAGGCGTTGGTGAACGTCACCATTGCCTACCAGTTTATCTTTGTCATGGGTTCATCATCCCACGGAAGTTTTTTCAGTCCACCCGGGGAACAAGAACCTATTGTGCAACTTCGTTAGGAGCGTGTGCTCCATATATGGTATCTTTTTTAACTTTTCATCGTTAATGTTGGAGGTTTCCCTGAGGATGCATCCTAGTTGATTGTCGTAGCACTTGCTAATTTCGTGGGGTGCATCACCATGACCACAATTTGTCCAGTGCCGAGCTCGTTTGGTTTTCTTGTCCTGTTTGGCTTCGGTCCTTCACCGGCTTCGTCAACATCATCACCGGCCTTGGTGTCGGTGCCACTTTCGCTGCCGCTACAAGTGTTAGTGTTAGGGTTGGTCTCACTCCCACCCTGCATCCGCATCTGGTGTTTGTCCAGGTAATCGAAAAAAACATTTGCTTCCTCAAAATGGTCTTCTTCGTGGCAACCAGAACCCCCGGCTTCGTCGTGGCTAGACATATTAATTTCCTACGAGTATAAGTATAATAGTTTAATTCTAGGTTTAATAACATGAATAATAAAAAAGGGGCCTATATTTGGTCGGAATCTTGATTCATTGCCTTTCCGACAATTCCCGGGCACTCGATATGTCCTAGTTTCTAGCACAAGTCATGCCGAATTCACGAATATTTTCGGCATGAGCTTTGCTTAAAAGTGGACATACGGAGCGCCGGAAATTTGTCAGAACAGAAATGAATCAACATTCCGGCAAAACATAGGCCACTCAGAAAGTTCCTTGACCTACTGTAGAAGAATAAGACATGGAGCAGTAGGCCATGATTCCGGAAAAACATATGTATCTCACAAGACA